>NC_091471.1:181416374-182700957 GCF_036971445.1 Narcine bancroftii | reverse complement strand
GCATGCTTTCCTCACAATGTCATTGGTGTCTTGGGTCCAGGAAAGATCCTCCGTGATACTGACTCCCAAAGAACCTAAATGTGCTCACTCTCTCCACCTCTGATCTCCCAATGATAACTGGATTGTAGACCTCTGGCTTTCCTTTCCTGAAGTCAACCATCAGCTCCTTAGTTTTGGTGACATTGAGTGCAAGGTTGTTGTATGTACATAATTCAGCCAACTTTTCAATCTCCATCCTGTAGGTTGACTCATTCCCTTTCTTTATTTAACCCATAGGTTGTATAGGGTAGAAGGTGTAAGAGGCAGAGATATAGATAAAGGGAAATAGCATTAGGAAAGTGGAGGGAGGAGTTAAAGAGAGAGAGAAAAAATAAGTACGTAAAGAAGAGATGGGAACAATGGAATCAGGTGGGGTTGACCTAAAATTATGAAAATTAATGTTCATATCATTAGGTTTAACTCTGATCAGGAGGAATATGATGTGTTGTTCCTTAGGTTTACATTTAGCCTCGCCCTGACAATGGTTGAGGACAAACATGTAACTGCAGGAAAGGTTGGATGCAGGAAGTTGATGTTTAGACCCACAAACAGAGCATAGGTATTCAGTGAAGTGGTCACCCAATCCAGTCTCCACAATGTAAAGGAGGCCACACTGAGTTTACTGAATGCAGTAGATTAGTTGCACTATGAGCATGTTAAGCTCTGCCTCACCTGGAAGTTTTGTTTGTGATCCTAGATGGAAGTGAGGGAGGAGATGTAGGGACAAGTTACACACTCTCTGTGGCTATAGCAGGAAGTGTCCGAGGGAGAAGAATGATGAGAGAGTGGATCAAGGAGTCTTGTAGAGTTATCGCTGCAAAAAGTGGACAGGGGTGGAGAGGGTAAGATGTGGCTGTTAAATGTCTGTTCTCGTCTTCATCCATTGTAATGGTCCAAACATAAAATTGAGGATGAACACATCATATTCCAATTGAGCAATATCAAATCAAATGGGATGAACATTGATTTCTCTCATTTTAGGAAACCCCAACCTCCATCTGATTCCAATGTTTCAATTTCTTCATTATTACCAAGGAAACAGTTCTCATTAAGAAGGTCAAGAACTTCAAATTCCTGGGTGTCAACATCTTTGAGGATCTGTCCTGGAGCCTCCATGTCAATACAGTCACGAAGAAGGCTTGCCAACAGCTATACTTTGTGAGCTTGAGGAGATTCAGTTTGTCAACAAAGACTTCTCCATTCCCTTCCTTTATTTAACCCACAAGTGTATCCTGAAGAGCATTCCAGCTGGTTGCATCCTGTCTGGTATGGAGGTGCCAACACTCAGAACAAGAAAAAAACTCCAGAGGGCTGTTATCTCAGCCTGTGACATCACTGGTCCCAGACTTCACTCCATTGAGGACATCTATAAGAAGTGGTATCTTAAGAAAGCAATCTCTTTTCTCAAGGACCCTCACCACCCAGGTCATGTCCTCTTCACTCTGCTACCAGGAAAAAGGTTCAGGAACCTGAAGATGAGCACTCAATGGAACAAGGGCAGCTTCTTCCCCACTGCCATCAGATTCCTGAATGAACAATGAACCACAGAAACAACCTTACTTTGTCTTTTTTTCACACTATTTTGATTTATTTGGTAATGTTTATATAGACGATTGCACTGTGACGCTGCTACAAAACAATGAATTACGTGACATATTCATGACAATAGATTCTGATTCTAATTTTTTCACTCTCCCTTTAACTTATTCTCCCTCTTCCTATGCCTTCACCTCTCACACCTTCTCTTCATTCCTCTATAACCTTTAGGTCCCTTCCCCAGCTTCTTTCCCCTTTATGTAATTTCTTCTAAACTAGAGAATCATAGAACATTAGAGCAAGGGAATAGGCCCTTTGGCTCTTCTAGTCTGTTCCAAACTATTATTCTCTCTCTAGTTCCACCAACCTGCACCCAGTTCATAGCTCTCCATACCCATCCTATCCATATACGTCCAAATTCTTCTTAAATGTTAAAATTGAGCCCACATTTACTCTTTAGCTGGCACCACCACTCACTGTGTGAAGAAGATCCCCCTCATTTTCACCTAAACTTTTTCCATTTCACCCTTAACCCATGTCCTCTTGTCTGTATCTCACCAGCCCTCAGTGGAAAAAAAAGCCTAACAATATTTATTCTGTCGATATCCCTCATCATTTTAAATACATCTATCAAATCTCCCCTCATTCTTCTATGCTCTAAGGAATAAAATCCTAAACTGTTTATTTGCTGAAGTCCAGGAAACATCCTAATAAATCTTCTCTGCACTCTTTTCATCTTGTTGATATCTTTCCTGTAGTTAGGTGACCAAGACTGCACACAATACTCCAAATTTGGCTTCACCAATGTCTTATACAACTTTACCATAGCATCCCAACTCTAATATTCAATAACTGTACTTTGATTAATGAAGGCAGACTATTGCAAAAGCTTTATTTACAACCCTATCTACTTGTGATGCCACTTTCGGGGAATTATTCCCAGATCCCTCTGTTCTCCTGCTCTCCTCAGTGCCCTACCATTTACCATGTATGTCCTTTCATGGTTTGTCTTACTTGTCTGCATTAAAATCCATCTGTCATTTTTCCACCCATTTTTCCAGATGCCCTTGCAGGCTTTGAAAAACTTCTTTGCTGTTGATAATGCCTCCAATCTTTGCGTCATCTCAAATTTACCACATTATTTTCCAAATAGTCAAAGGCCTCCAGTCAGAGAGGCAATCATCCACCACCACTCCCTGGCTACTCCTGTATATCCAATCTTGAATCCAGTCAGGCCCTTCTCAGAACTCATGATGCTTCCTTCAGCACAGGAGATTGGTGGCATTCAGATCAGCCAGGATTGAACTCTCCCGTGCAATCATCCAGAAGCCAAATCTGGGGCAAGCATAGAAGATCCACAAAGAACTGTGCGATGCCAACGACATGAGGCACATATGGCAAGGGATCAAGCCTATAATGGATCACAAGTCAACCTTGTGAGTTAAGGACAATGACGCCTCACTTCCATACAGAGTGAACATCTTCTATATATAGTTTGATAAGAAGAATAGGATGATGCCAAAGAAAGCTCCTCATCTTTAACCTGTACTCAGTGGTCCTGCTACTCCATAATATTCTATGTGGCACTGCTGTTTACACAGTAAGTCCTGCCATGGTTCAATTTACCCAAATGTAACTCCTCGCCCTTATCCGAGTTGAACTGCATCTGCCATTCCTTAGCCCAGTTCCCCATCTGATCTAGATCACATTACAACCTAGGTCACCTTCTTCATCTACTGTTGAAAATATTTTCATGTCATCAGAAAACTTATTATTCTTGGCCCAAACATCCTTGTCCAAATCATAAAGTAAGGGTCTCAATACCAAACCTTGAGGCACTCCACTGGACACAGTCATCAATCTGAAGACGTGCCCTCTACAACCACTCTCTGACTTCTATCACTAAGTCAAAATTTCAGCCAATTGAATAGCTGACCTCCCTACCATGCACCATAACTTTCCTTACCAACCATATGGGACTTTATCAGATGCTTTACTAAAATCATATAAATATCATCAACTGCCTTGCCCTAACTTCTTTTCATCAACTACCTTTTATGTACCATCAATGACTCCAAAAGACAGAAGTTGAGCAAAGCTGATAAGCTTCTATTTGCAATAGAATTAAGGGACATCCATGCTGGTCAACTATCCCAAACTAAGGAGGGGTTTGTGGAACAGTCACCTTTATTCATGAGTCTGTGGGAGGAGCCACAGGTACAGTCAGCCGTTGGGTGTTCCCAGACAGATAAATATATGTGTTTCACCACAATCTTCTTTGTTTCCTCTTCAAAAAAAAATCTCAAGTTTGTGAGACATGATTTCCCATTCAGAAATCCATTCACTTGGCCATCCAAATGTTAATTGATTCTATCTCTCAGAATCCTCTCCAGCATTTTCCTGACCACTGACGTTATACTAATGGATCTGTAGTTCAACCTTTATCCATAAAGCCTTTTTTTTAGTTACAGCATGGTAGAAACCACTACTGGTCATTTAAACTCGTGGCACCAATTTCAACCAAATTAACCTTCATCCCTGTATGTTTTGGAGGGTGGAAGGATACCAGAGCACCTGGGGAAAGCCAATGTAGACACAGGAACAATGTACAAATTCCTGACCAACAGTGCCGGATTTGAACTCAGGTTGCAGGCATTGTAATAGTGTTCCGCTAACCACCATGCTCACCATTTTATAAACAACAGCACCATATTTGCCATCCTCTAGTACTATGGAACTTCTCCTGCCCACAGAGATAAGTTAAAAATGTCTGTCAAGGCTCCAACAATGTCTTTCCTGCCTTCCCACAATGTTCTGGAATGGACTGGTCTGAACCTTGAAGATTTATCCACCTAAGTCCGCTGTACCACTTCACTGGCCCTGGAATATCTTTAGTTACCTCCCACTCCTGCTTTTCCTGCTCCACAGTCAACACATTCACAAAATATTCATTTAAGATCTTTTCCATCTCTGGGTCAACAAATAGACACGCATCGTGATCCTTGAGGGGAGTATTTGTTTCTTCTTGGCCTTTTTTGTTCTTAATATACTTTAAAATGTTATTGGATTCTCTCCTATATTGTGGAATGAGATCAAAAATAACCATCAGCATTTTGATTCTGTTTGTAAAGGCTGCAATGAGTCTTTGGAGGATTGCTGAACTGCTAATAGTAATATTGCTATTTGCTAATAAAAACATATAGAGGTCAAAGTCTTCATATTTCACTTAGTTGCACAATGTAATGAAAGTGAATGTCAATAGTGTTACAGTCATTACTGCCACAACACTACTGCAGCATACCATCACAATACATTTCAGCTGCTTTAGATAGGTAGGCCAATGTTAGTGACGTGATCTGATTCCAAGCTAGGCTGGCTGAGGAGCGTTTTGGCTCAGGCCTTGTAAAAGCCAGCTGGTTGACAATATACGGGGGTTACATTTAAACCCTGGAGCCATCATAATTAATGTCTCCCATGGCTAAAAGGAAAAACATTAACTCCCACTTAATGGATTTTCAAGAAGATGTTGGTAATTAAAGGGATAGTTAAAGGTTGGAATAATATTTGAATGGAAGATTAAAAAAAGAACACCTCTTTACTGATGAAAGGCCTTGGACCTGAATGATGGTTAGCCCTTCCTTCCGACAGATGTTGTGTAACCTGCTGAATTTCTCCAGCATGTTTGTGTATTGTACTCAACTCCAGCATCTGCAGATTTTCTTGTTTAACTTTATTTAGCTGTTCCACTGCAGTCTCGTCAAGGGATGCCGACCCTGAAGAAGTTTTCCTCTGTTATTTGAAAGGTGACCCTCTCTCACTGCTCCCCCTCTGTTATCCTTGCTGCCCTCAAGCTCTAAGACCATGTGATTGCCCAGAATCACTTCCACTGTCATGTTTAAAAAATATATACGTGATAAAGGGAACAGGCCTGAAACATTGGTTAGCTTTTACCTCCTGTAGACACCGTGTGAATGTTTCCAGCACATTTGTGTATTTGCACTCAACCCCAGCATCTGCAGACTTTCTTGGTGAACTGACGATCAATATCTTTGGAGATTTAGAGATGAACTGATTGGAATATTATGTTAAATTGGAGATTTCCTTTTGGTAAAGTGGACAGTAATTTATGTTTTAGATGGCTGTCAGCATGGCATTGACCATAACGTAGCGTTAACAGTTCTTCCTCAGCCTCCAGTATGTTTTTCAAGGAATAGTTTTATTTTATGCAGTGACCCTATGGAAAGTATCAGCTCTGAACAGTATCCTCTTCTTCCCTTTCATCATGAAGAGTCCTAGGCTCCACCTGACACTGGCTGCTCTCCTTAACCTACTGCGAGGTGAGTGTTGGCTCTGGAGGTCAGTGAAACAGAGGGGTTACAGCTTCTGAGGTTACACAGAATTTATTCTGCATATATCAGAGAAAATGTCTTCATATAGTTCATCCACCTGCTTCATTAACGTTCTTGAAGAGAGGAAATCTGCCACCCTTATCCTGTCTGGCTGATATGCAATTCAGTAATATGGCTTACTCTTAAAGACCCACTGAAATAGCATTGGTGTAATTGAAGTACTATACTCAGAGGTGCTGGAGGAACTCAGCAGGTTACATCCATAGAAAGTTAAAGGCAGATGACATTTTGTCCCTGAGACCTGATACTTTCTACGGATGCTGCATGACCTGCTGAGTGTCTCCAGTCTAATTTGTATATTGCCCTTGTACCTTGCACCTGCAGATTTTCTCATTTACCTCGAGAACCACTTGGGAACTGGCAGCAAATGCTGGCTTTGCTATTGAGGTCACAAAATGAATAAATAAATAAATAATGGTGAAGCTGTGAGATAGATCTCTGTCTGCAGCAACTTGCAATATGGCACTACCCTTGCTGTTTAGGATCCAGTGGAAATGTACCATAAATTGCTGGGTGCATCAAATAACCTTCTCGAGATCTTGGGCACAACAATCAGAGAGCACAATGGCATCTGGTTCCAGCTTTCCTGAAGTCATTCTTCAGAAAGAGCAAACATTCTGAAGAAAGAGGAGCAAGCAATCAGCTTTCCTCAGATGCTGCAGGCAGGAGAAGCATTGCTGCTTGGAGATAGTATGACTCTTGTAGATCAGCTCCACAGCTGTGCCTGGGATCCTTATAGGAATCCTGAGAACACAAGCAGAGGATGGATTGCATTGCATCCTGTCCTCGAGATGAATGAGAGGCTGGAAAGCCAGTATGTTGAAAGAGCTGATCTGACTGCAGTGACAAACAAGCAGCACACTGAAGAGAAGGATTCCTCTCAAACAAGATGGCAGAAGGCAACATGTTAAAGAGTGTGGCTATCATCCACAGTAACTTGCAGTTGAAGGAGGTCTGAGTAGTAAGTAACACCAAGTGTCCTCGAACCCTTTTGTTGTCTGTGCATGGTGTTACATCACAGACCAGCAGCAATAGAAATTCACGAAGAGACTGTAATTGTTTTTCTTTCAAAACAATTATTTAGAACTATTAATAATATAACATCTTAATTAAATTTACCTCAACTATGTGCGAATATAGTCACGCACGCGTGTTTGTGTGTGTGTGATACCCAAACCTTTACAGCTTGGGCACAATTCTGGGAAGTCATTCCACAGTTCAGACTTGGAAATTCTGTGTTGACTTTTAAACTGATGCTCAGAAGTAATCACGAAGGAGGTGGGAGAGACTGAGTGACTGGACTGTTGAAGACTCATACATCCTTGTTGAGTTTCTTGCTGAGATATATCCTTTCAGATGAACGATGGAACTCCTCTTTCCCTTGTGTAGGGGGAATGAAACAAGTGACTTCCACGATGCTTCCAAACCCCAGGCATGGGTCAGTCAAAATTACCATCACCTTGGACACAATTTTTTTTAAACTTTATTTAAAGATTTTATCACATGAATAAAACAAAAAAATTACATTTAAATAAAAATAAAAATAAAGTAATTATTACAACACAGCATTAATGACCTAACTTAAATCAGTCTAACAACCCTATATATACAGCCACTAAAAAAAATCTATATATATAAAAAAAACACCCTTCCCCCAAAATAAAGAGTGAAGAATTAATAAAGTTAATATTATATATAAAAAACACTCACAAACAAAAAAATTAACAAGTAAAATACTAATAAAAAAAGTTATCAAATCTAAAATATCACACATAAAACATATTTAAGTCAAACTTAATTGCATGTACTTAACAAATGCAGTCCACTTCAGCTTATAAAAAGACATCTTATCTTGAATTGAAAAAGATATCTTTTCCATAATTAAACAAGACTTCATCTCTAAATACCACCTATCTAAGGTTAGTATATTTCTATCTTTCCAAGTAAGCGCTATACATTTCTTAGCCACCGCTAAGGCTAAATAGATAAAAGAAATCTGATAATCATTTAAGCCTAAGTCAATTAATGATTGCATTAATAAAAATATATCAGGATCTAATACAACATAGATATTATATAAAGTATTAAATACAGATTGAATACCTTTCCAAAACTGTTGCAATCGATCACAAAACCAAACTGTATGTAAAAAAGTTTTGGCCGTCTGATCACAACGAAAACAACAATCTGACTTACTAAGACCAAACTTTTTTAATTTCTCTGGTGTTAAATATAATTGATGTATAAAATTATAATTAATCGCTAATCTAGCATTAATCAATTTCCGAATACTATTCTGACAAATTTCCATCCAGGCTTCTTCAGCTATTATAGAACTTAAATCTTTTTCCCATTTCAACTTATCTTTATCCCAATCTGTCTTGTTTTCATCTTCTTGTAAAATACAATACAAATCAGATATATACCCCTTTTTTGGTATAGAAAGTACATATTTCTCAAAACTAGTTTCAGGCAATAAAATCATATGATGGCCACATATCTGTTTTACAAATGATCTTAACTGATAGTATACAAATACAGAATTTCCACTAATACCAAATTTCCTTTGTAATTCCTCAAAAGAACAAAAACATCCTTCAAAAAAACAATCTGATAATTTTTTTATTCCTTTCCTTTCCCATTGTTTCAAAGTAATATTGGAGACTGTAAAAGGAACAAGTTGATTATTATATAATGGCAATCACCCAGACCATTTATTTTTAAGCACCAATTTATTCAGTTTATTTGTCCATAAATTCAATAAATGTTTCAATATTGGTACATCATAAGTTCATAATAATTTTTTATTCCATCGAATATTTTTTGAAATAACTGCCATTTCTATCTTTGCCCAACTAGGTGGGTCCTCTGTATTCATTAATGCACTAAGAAATTTAAATTGAGCTGCCTCATAATAATGTTGAAAATTTGGTAGTCTCAAACCTCCAAATTGAAAATCCCACATCGACTTTCTCATTGCTACTCTCGGAAATTTTCCCTTCCATAAGAAGTCTCTAACTGCTTTATATAAATCCTTAAAAAAACTTTAAAAAAAAAATAAGGAATTGATTGATACATATACTGTATCCGAGGAAAAATATTCATTTTTATAGTGTTAATCCTCCCCAATAAACCTAAAGGTAAATCCTTCCATCTAATCAAGTCTAATTTAATCTTTTTTTTATTAAAGGAAGATAATTAATTGAATATAAATCTTGATATTCTGTATTAACATTAATTCCTAAATATTTAATTTGTTTAGTCCATTTCAAATTTATAATATTTTAATATATTGAATAATCATCTTTGCAAATTGACAAAATTTCACTTTTAGCCCAGTTTACCTTATAACCAGATAAATGACTATAATTTTCTAAAGATTCTTGAATTGCTGGTAAAGAGATATCAGGATCCACCAAATATAATAAAACATCATCAGCAAATAGATTAATCTTATATTCCTCATTCAAAACTCTCATACCCTTCATACATTTTCATTTTGATGTATTAATTGTGCCAAAGGTTCAACAACTATGGCAAATAAAGCAGGTGACAATGGACATCCTTATCTAGTAGACCTTGTTAAATCAAAAGATTCTGAAATCTGCCCATTGGTAGCAACTCTAGCCTTCGGACTATTATATAAAGCCTTTATCAATCCAATAAACGAGGAACCAAAACAAAATTTCTCAAGTACTTTAAATAAAAACTTCCATTCCACTCTATCAAAAGCCTTTTCTGCATCCAACGAAACCACTATTGGATAATTAATTTGAGATTTAGATTTGTTTATCAAAGTTATTAAATGCAAAATAATATCAGACACTTATCTATTTTTTATAAATCCTGTTTGGTCTTTATGTATTATTTTAGGTAAATATTGAGCTAATCTATTAGCCATAACTTTAGCTACAATTTTATAATCCACATTTAACAACGATATTGGTCGATAAGAAGAAACCTGTAAAGGATCTTTATCTTTTTTTGGTATAACTGTAATTATAACATTAGAACAAGATTCAGGTAATTGAAAAGTTTTATAAATTTTCTGTATTACATTCTTATAAATAGAAGATATATCAACATTAAAAAAATTATAAAACTCCATAGAAAACCCATCTTCACCAGGTGCCTTTCCATTTGGCATATCTCTTGTTGCCATTTAAATTTCATTTTCTGTAAAAGATTTATCCAACTCTTGTCTATCTTCTTGATTCAGTTGTGGCAATTTAATGTTTTTCAAAAAAGAATCTATTGCATCTTCAGTTACATCTTTACATTCTGAAGTATATAATTTTTTATAAAAATTACAAAATTCCTCATTAATTTCTTTTTGTCTAAAAGTAATGTCCGATTTCTTTCTAATTGCTGGTATAATCCTAGATAATTGTTCTTTTTTTAACTGCCATGAGAGGACTTTATGAGCTTTCTTATCCCATTCATAAAACTTATGTTTAGTTCGATTCATTAAACATTCAAACCGATATGTTTATAATTCATTATACTTAAATTTTAAATTAGTTAACTGATTCTTTTGCATTTCGGTAGCATTTTTTTGAAATTCTTTTTCAGTAACAGTTATCTTTTTCTCTAAATCTTCAATCTCTCTGATTCTCTCTTTCTTTACTTTAGAAGCATAACTAATAATTTGACCTCGTAAAAAAGCTTTCATTGCATCCCATAAAACAAAATGACTAGAAACAGAATTATTATTATTACTAATAAAAGCCTCAATTTTTTTTAAAATAACGAATAAATTCTGGTTTTTGTAATAACATAGTATTAAATCTCCATCTTGGAGATCTCTGAACATCTTGCAAACTCTGATATTCTAATAATAGTAATGAATGATCTGAAACCAACCTTGCCTTATAATCCACAGATATAACCCTATCTTGCAAATGCGTTGAAATTAAAAAATAATCAATTCTTGAAAAAGAATTATGGCGTGAAGAATAAAAAGAAAAATCTTTCTCTGTAGGATTAAATCTTCGCCAAATATCAACTAAATTCAAATCTGTCATTATGTTAGTCACTTGTACTGCCATCTTAGATTTCTTAATTGCTCTTGGATACTTGTTCAATAAAGGCTCCAATACCACATTTAAATCTCCCCCAATCATCACATTAGAATTTGCTTGTCCAAGTAATAAAGACATGTCCACAACAAAAGCTGTATCCTCAACATTTGGAGCATAAACATCAAGCAAAGTCCAAGCTCGTTAAAGATTGTACAATTCAGTTTTAATAATCTTCCACCATTTTTCTCTTCATTCTGTAACTGAAATGGTAGATTCTTGTGCACCAAAATTGCCACTCCTTTTGCCTTTGAATTAAATGAAGAATAAAAAAACTTGTCCAACCCATTCATGTTTAAGTTTCAAATGTTCCTTATCCTTTAAATGAGTTTCCTGCAAAAAAGCCACATCAACTTTTAATTTTTTTAAGTAAGCAAGAACTTTCTTATGCTTATAGGATTATTTAAACCCTGGACATTAAGAGAAGCAAACTTTAATTTAGACATTTCTTACAACAACACAACAAGAGAAAAAAAAGAGAAAAAAAACAAGAAAAAAAAGAAAAAAAGACCCCCTCCCCTTATCCTCTCTGAAAACTACAACAAAAAAAAGAAAATTATTTAAAAAAAATAATAAAAAGAAACTTCACTCCTTAATCCAAAAATTAATGAAAAAAAAACAGGTAAGAGGTTACGACTACCTCCTCCTGTCTGAACCGCACAATGCGGTAACTCCCACAAAATATTGGGTGTGAGATAACTCACACGTAGCTGACGACTTCTGGAAAATAATGCCTGTCACATTTGTGGCCCGAAATGTGAAGTTAATAAAACATTAAACACAAGTTTATCAGGTAAACTTCTTAGTGTCTTTTTATTCTCCGGTTTCCTTTGTTCTCCTGCTTGTGTTCTTATCTCTCTCTCATACCACGTGACTTCCGGTACATCTCATACATATTCATTATCATGACATCCCTCCTTTAATCAGAAATAAACTTTACCTTCACTTATCAATATCCCTCAGAAACTTACAAACATCGTAACTAATGGTAATACTATAACTCAACTACATAAAATTTACTTCCTACAGCATTTATTCATGCACTGTATGATATAAGATTAAAATACTGTCCCAAAGTTCTTATTAAAACTATGGCAGAAAGTCTTCGTATCGTTTGGGCACTTTCCGGTTTCGTTTCGGCCTGCTTGCGATATTGTCGTCGCTTCTCGGTTGTTCACTCTCAGCGTCGGAAATACTGCTCGCCACGGCTTCTGGTGTTTCTGGCGCTCTAGTCACTTCATCAGGAGTGCTGGTAACTGCCTCTGGAACATCATCAGGTCTCTCAGTTTCAGCATCTCGTATTGGCCTTTCAACCTCTTCGCTCGATGTATCTCTGGACTGGTACCTTTTTACACCTGATACATTTCTCTTATACAGGACTCCAGTCAGAGACTTGACTCTACGTTTTGAATCTGTGTACAGCTTTGCTGCACCTTTCTTTTCAGCATCGTGGTCCCTCATCTCCTGGTCGTCTCGGATTTCCTTTATTTCTGGCATTTTTGTGCGGATTTTTCTCCCAAAAAATGCTTCTGCAGGACTTTTTCCAGTGGTTGCATGAGGCGTTGCTCGATAGACAGCCACATAAGATAGCAATGGTTCCCCCCTCTCTTCTATGACCATAAACTCTGCTTCGGTGTACTTATCTCCAGCTTCAACAGTTGCAATAAAACATCCAATGGTCTGCAATGGCTTGGTTGCTGTGTATGGATACAGTTTCTTGGAACACTTCTTTGAGGTACAGATGATTTTTTTCCTTTTCAATTTCTCCCATAAATGTCGATCAATCACATTACTGTCACTGCCTGAGTCTACAATGACCTGCAGTGTCACTCCACCAATGATCACTGGGACCTTCTCATTACGTACTTCATTCAACGTAAGTTGGTAACAACTCTGTTCCTCCTGGGTATCATCATCGTCACCGTCTATCTGGCGAATGGTATCTTTCTTTCCAGGATACTTTCCTTTCCCCCAGACTTTGCCTTTGGAAGTTGTACTCTTCCTCTTCTGGTCTGCATTGGACTTGCTTTTGCACTTCTTTGCAAAGTGGTCCTTACCTCCACACTTTCTGCAAACTTTGCCTTTGGCTGGGCAATATGGGTCTTTTCCAAAGTGACCTCGGTTTCCACATCGATAACACTCCACGTCCTGTGTCGATGTATATCTTGGCTGGTTATGGCGAAGTGAGAGCCTCTTAATTTGCTGGCTTGAGTTGTCTTTCAGGGTCATGGTATGAAATTGCCCTTCAACAGCCTCTAATGCAGCATCAATGACTAAAGCATCGGTGAGTTCCAACTCACTCCCTCTTTCCAGTAGACGTCTTCTGAGTTTATCTGATCTACAGTGCTGTACGACTTGATCCAATAATTGGTTGTCCAAATCAGCTGGCATGTAATTGCATCCAACAGCTAGCTGGCGTAGTCTCGTCACGTACTGAGCAATTGTCTTGCCATCTTCTTGTCTCGTTCTCCGAAACAAATGGCGTTGAAATGTAGCATTCGGTGTCACTACCTAGTGTGCATTTAATGCATCTACCGCTTTCCGGTACTCATCCTTTCTTCCAGTATTCAAAAGTGTTTTAAATGTTTCCTGAAATGAGGGACCTGCAGTGAAAAGAAGTAATGCCCTCCTCTGCGCTTTTTGTTCAACTGTACCGGTATCTAGAAATAGGCCACGACTGTCGGCATAGGATTCAAATTCTTCCAGCCATGCCTTCCACTTCACACTTATAGTGCTTGCATCACCCGTTGGGTCAAAATGAGCAATTCCACTATGTGTTAGAAAATCACTGTCTGCACCAGCCATGAGGAAATATTCCAGCCCCAAAAGTACTGAGTCACAGAGAAAATTCTTATCACCTTGAAGTTGTCTGTAATCCTCTGTAATCTTGTTTAGTCTTTAATTTTCTTCAAGCTTCTTTCATCCTTGTCGCCAATGTCACATTTGTGGCCCGAAATGTGAAGTTAATAAAACATTAAACACAAGTTTATCAGGTAAACTTCTTAGTGTCTTTTTATTCTCCGGTTTCCTTTGTTCTCCTGCTTGTGTTCTTATCTCTCTCTCATACCACGTGACTTCCGGTACATCTCATACATATTCATTATCATGACAATGCCCACCCAGTTCTCTCTCCTAACTCCCATTTCATCATTATCTAAATCTTCTCGAGAGAAAAAATTAAAAAAAAAAATCAGCTTTGTCACCTCGACCACCATTGCTTCCATTTCTTCTTGAAATTTGATTCCCATCTTGCGTCTCCACTCTCTTCGGAGACTGTGGAGGACTATGTCGTTCCTGGAATTGCATAATTGGTAACAGTTGAGCAAAGTTCATAGCTTCTTTAGGATTATCAACACATTTTGGTTGATATCCATCCTGAAAAATCTTCAATACTGCAGTGTATCTAAATGTTGCTTTATATCCTTTCTTCCATAGCACTTCTTTCACAGGATTAAATTCACGTCATTGAGACATAATTTCTTGACTCAAATCTGGATTAAAAAAAACACGATTGTTCTGGACCATCAAAGGAGATCTGCTTTGTTGAGCATTTCTAATAGCCACACACAAAATTGTCTCTCTATCATAATAGTTTAGACAATGGACCAGAACAGATCTTGGATTCTGTCCTGGAAAAGGCTTTCTTCTCAAAGCTCGGTGAGCACGTTCCAGTATTAAACCATCCGAGAACTTATCTTGTCCTAAAACTTGAGGGATCCAATCAGTAAAGAATTCTCTTGGATCTGGTCCTTCTATATCTTCTGGCAAACCAATAATTTTTACATTGTTCGTCTAGACTGATTCTCCAAATAATCAATCTTTTTCGCTAAATTTTTATTCTGAATTTGTAAAGTTTCAATTGTTTTATTTACGTCTTGTATTTGATCTTGTACCTCAACTATACCTTGGTCACAAACATCAAGTCTTTCATTCGTTTCAAGCTTAAAAGCTCCATAATCAACCATCTGTTGAGTATTAATGTCCACCAAGGTATTAAGCTTAGTGTTAACTTGAACCAAAGATTTACCTAACTCTTTGATTGAAGAAGATTAACTTAAATTCAAGATTCTTGATAAGCATATCAACTGGAATAGATTCAGGCAAAATAGGATCCTGCTGTTTCTGAATAACCAGAGGGTCTTCTATTCCTTCCCTTAGTTTAACTGCTTTTCTTGCAGTATGACTACGTGTAGAAACCCCTGCCACAACCTCCTCAGCAATATCAGAAGACTGATATTCAGGGTTATCCTTAACCCATATTACATCAAGAGCCTTCATTACATCAAGATCTATTGAAGTCTTCATAACTGGTGGTGCATTTCGCAGCGCCACTGCTACATCGATCGGTAGACGTCTCTTTAAAATCGGGTCTTCAGCTGGCGGCGTCCCAGCTGTTTCAACTGTCAAAAGTTCAGTGACAGCGCTCATAGAGGGCATTGATTGAAATACACGCGCCTGGCTAGCCCTTTGTTCCAAAGGCTGCCGGGCGCCATCTTTAAAGTGCCCTACCGGTACAGAACGGAGCTCCGTTGCCGAATCCTGCACTTCTCCTCTTGAATCCATTTCACGCTGAGTCCTGGCTTCTTGTAAACAGGTAGGCTCAGATAACTTCGGGAAATGTAATTTCTTAGCGATCTGTTGCCGTTTTCTTTTACTTTTTTTCAGCAATTGTACCATTAGAAGCTAGTTTAACACCTCTAACTATTTATAAACTTTTTAGAAAGTTTCAACGGGCACTTATAGACAAAACAATAACAAAGAGTCAGGAGAGGACTGGAAGGCACATCTGTTCCTTATGCCATCTTGCCACGCCCCCCCCCCCCCCCACCTTGGACACAATTCCAAAGAACCATAGAACACTATAGCACAGAAAACAGGCAATTTGGTCCTTCTAGTTTGTGCTGACCATTATTTCACTAGTCCCATTGACCTGCTCCCATTCCACAACCCTCCAGACCTCTTGCATCCATGAACAGTTTTAAAGGAAATACACAATTGTTATTTATATTTCCATAATAAAAATGTGTGTTATTTAATCTATTTTACGTTTTAAATGTAAAATGAAAAAAAATAAAGCAATATGAAAATGTATGAAGCTTCATTCTAGTGAAGTAATCTTTTACTTTATTGCAATCTATTTCAGTAGCCAAATGTCTTTCAATGGAGTCCAAAGCTAACCCAGACAATCAATCCTCGTCCATTATACAGCAAAGGTAGGACTTAGGTGCTTGAGCCGGCTAAAGGATTTGGACTAGTTATTGTTGAACTCCCCCATAGAAATGAAATGTTGTCTCTCGTTAATTAACTGAAGACCACTAGAAAGCACACCTCAATTATCTTAATTTTTTTTCCCCCTTTGAGCAGTATAACCGCTTGGCAGCTGTTAAGAGGCAGATGAGCTGTGTTTCAGTTGTGTACATTTGGAGCTGGAATTTAAGCAGAAAGCATCTGTAAATCTGGTTCCTGCTTCACTGTAAATTACAACCCTACTTTTTAAATTTCATCTCTGCATACAATGTTATTAATTTTATTCCAAAACAAACACATGGCACAAAAACAACACACTTATGAGAACAAACTGTCTTCTTTGCATTGCTTTTTACCTGTCAAAAGCTCAATTAAACATTGACATTCGTAATGTCATATATCAGGAATGGATGTTCAGCTTGTAAGATATTACAAGACTATGGTTAATAGATCAGAACTTTTTTTGAGTCACAGTTAGAACAGGAACTGTTTTCATTCCTACACACATTAGATACGTGTAAACTTTAAAGATCTATGAAAACATTGAAAAAGTAATCTTTTGCAGCCTTGAGGCTGAAATATTATGCTCTGCTAGGAATCCAAGTGCTGAGGTTTCACCCACAATTTTAAAATATTTGTACTAAATAGTTCAATAATAATCTGAGAATATTGATAAAGGATGGTTAATTTAACCAAATATATTCTTATATGATTACTTGAATAAGATTAGAACTGCTGTGAAAGAATGCTGAATGATAGATTATTTTCTATACCTTCTCTTCTCTTTGGCTTGGCTTCGCAGACGAAGATTTATGGAGGGGTAAATGTCCACGTCAGCTGCAGGCTCGTTTGTGGCTGACAAGTCCGATGCGGGACAGGCAGACACGGTTGCAGTAGTTGGGTGTTGGGTTTTTCCTCCTTTGTCTTTTGTCAGTGAGGTGGGCTCTACGGTCTTCTTCCAAGGAGGTTGCTGCCTGCCGAACTGTGAGGCGCCAAGATGCCAGGTTTGAGGCGATATCAGCCCACTGGCGGTGGCCAATGGGGCAGGCACCAAGAGATTTCTTTAGGCAGTCCTTGTACCTCTTCTTTGGTGCACCTCTGTCACGGTGGCCAGTGGAGAGCTCGCCATATAACACGATCTTGGGAAGGCGATGGTCCTCCATTCTGGAGACATGACCTACCCAGCGCAGTTGGATCTTCAGCAGCGTGGACTCGATGCTGTTGGCCTCAGCCATCTCGAGTACTTCGATGTTAGGGATGAAGTCGCTCCAAAGAATGTTGACGATGGAGCGGAGACAACGCTGGTGGAAGCGTTCTAGGAGTCGTAGGTGATACCGGTAGAGGACCCATGATTCGGAGCCGAACAGGAGTGTGGGTATGACAACAGCTCTGTATACGCTAATCTTTGTGAGGTTTTTCAGTTGGTTGTTTTTCCAGACTCTTTTGTGTAGTCTTCCAAAGGCGCTATTTGCTTTGGCGAGTTTGTTGTCTATCTCGTTGTCGATCCTTGCATCTGATGAAATGATGCAGCCGAGATAGGTAAACTGGTTGACCGTTTTGAGTTTTGTGTGCCTGATGGAGATGTGGGGGGGCTGGAAATCATGGGGCAATACTAATTACCAAATCAATTAATGGAGGCATTTTCATCTCACGTGGATATAGAGGAAAAGAGGGGTTGTATAAAGGAAGTCACAAGCTGTTTAATAGATGGCCGTCTTTTGCATAAAGTAGGTGAACTGCAAGAAATATATCAGCATATGCATGCAGATATTAGTTATTTCAAAACTTTACTGATTTCTTCATTTTTTTTCTTAAGAGTTCAAAATCAAAGTTGGGTTGAGAGTGGCCCTTGGCGTGGGTGCAGTATAAGGTGGGATGGTGATGGAAAAGTAATTTCATATAAAGGTGGTGTGAAAATGGGCTGGCATCAGGGCAATGATCCATTAACCTGACTCATGAACATACAAAATTCTGATATCATTAATGTTCTGTTGCTGTTATAAATTAACTGGTAAATGAAAGAAAAAAATGCATTTGAAAGATACAAAGATAATTTTGGCAATTAGACATGGTGAACAACTCCCAATGTGCATAATTCCAAACTCTTTATGAAAATCTGGTCAAAATATTCTGGTCTTCTGTTTCAGTTATCTATTGGGGTCAACAAATTCAGCCCAAAAAATTAATCTATATGTCATTGAATTAAATGCATTGAAGCTAATTGCCTCAGTGTATATAGAATATATTATTTTTTGTCCTCTCCTTGAATCATAAAACTCTTTTCTCAAGGAGTGATGGATCCCTTGGTTTGTCCTTTTAAGGGCTGCAGAATCAGATTGTTTCATTCAATGCTAAATATCATTTGGAGGGTCTTCTGGCTGAACTAGCTCCATCCCTTTAATTATCCAGTGAACCGGGTGCATGATCATAAATTGAACTCTACAATTTGAAAATGATCTCACATATTTAAAATTTGCCAGAAATAATTTCACGGCTATTGATAAGGCAAAGTACAGGAAATAGTGTATTTTTTACACTTGGATCTCAAAGTAGCCTCTTCAGATCCACTCATCTCCATGATGTCTCAAAAGTAACCTTCAGTAAAACAAAAGATTTTATGTTCATTTTGCTATCTCTGAAACTGTCTATCAAATGCAGAAGATCTGTGTGGTACTTGAAATGTCACATGCTCATTATAAAAGATTAATTTCACAGCTGATGTATTCTGGTTTGCACTAGATAGTTATTTTCAAAAGTATCAGTCATTAAAAGCGGTTCAATTGATGGTGTGTCAACGGGCATTTGTAAGGCTCAAATAAAGATGGAATTTGTCACCAAAATTGAGACAGTAAATGCTAAGATAAATCAAAGGTGGTGAGTAGACATTTCAAGCTTAAATAACAGTCATCTTGATTGGATTTTCCAACTCATGTTCTCCCTAGTTGAATCCTTACAAAGGCAAGAGCAGAAAGGAGGGAGAAATAAAGGTGAACTCTATCTCTGAATTTGTCAGTGTCCATGAACAGTGGCTTGTTGAAGGGAATGCAATAAATGGAGATTTCAAATATAATGGCTTTGAGAACATTCTGAGTTATTCATTATCTCTGCTTAGGCTGCAAGTAATGGATAAATGACAAAGTTCTGAAAGGTCAGTGTTGCTGAACTTGCAATCCAGAATTACTGTTTTCTAATCTTGTTATCACATTCACAAACCCATTTTCCAAATTCTAATTCTCATCAAAGAATGCCAATTTCACATCAGGGTATTTTACATACAAGGAAAGTGATTTAATATGAATGTAATTATTTCTACATATTTATTAGGAAAATATGCCATTCACTGAAATGAAGACCCACAGTTCACTTCCAGCTGAGGAACAGCTGTTATTAGCTTACATTAGTTTACATTTGCATCCTTCTAGGCAGCATCAAGCAACCTGTTTCATATTTATCAGGTTGTCACTCATTATTACAACCAAATTATCATAGATGCTAATATTTATCACAGCTACAGAACTCTTGTCCCTATCCAGTAGAAACAGAAAACTAGAGAGAGTTACACAGTTCATAAGATTTGGGAAGATTTTCACAATATAAATGACAAATTACAAAACACTACCCAAAACCCATATGACAGCCTATTATTTTTAAGAATAGGCAAAGCCTTCCTTCCATTGTATATTCAAGTAAAAAACAAGACCATCACTCGGGCTTCAGGAGCTCTCCGATGACCAGAGCTCCTGACGCCTACCTCTGAACCCTCCCCTCGGCCTACTTGAATTGTGGGACACATTTGCAGTTCAGTTTTTAAATAAAACAAATATTTTACTCACAACTCTCGGATTCGCCCTCTCTGATTTACTTCAAACATTGCGCTTTGGGTGCGCGGTGATTCACAATTGCACAGGATGCAATCCACACCAGCTAATAGCTGAAGGGCTGAGAACATGCCCAATCAGCAGGGAGCGCGCCGTTGACACGGTACACCAAATCGACTGGAGGCACACAAAGAGACGGCAGGGCCCATGCCATGGTCTGAACTCTGAAGAAAAAGGCACCACTGCTGAACAAATGTGCTCAGGGTGAGTGGTCGCCATAGCTGCACCACTGTGCAGAACCATTTATTCTGTCTCGTGCCACTGACCTTCATTGTCCCTCCCATCCGTATACCGGTCCAATATTCTCTTTTTAATTTTTTTTTTAATTGAATTTTATATCTCTATACATTTATACATACAAATATTTTATACAACATAAAGTGTAAGTACAAGAAAAATATAGTGTACAGGTACAAAGTACCTAGAATAAAAATGAATAAAAATGAACGTCGCAACTAATGATAAAAAACAGACAGAATTCAACATTCTCCAGAAAAAAAGGAGATAGAAAGACTAACTAACTTATCCTAAATCTACTCCCTTAAACTAAAATGAAAAAAAAACTGCTGTGATGCCTTAAACCACCAAAAGGGTAACAGTAATGGTATGTTACTGAATTGTCTTATATGTAAATAAGTAAGTTCAGGAAGAGATTATAAATGTTTTGTATGTTAGATACAAAACAGTAAGCCCCTGTATTATTCATTAAACATTAAAATATTCAATGAAAGAGTATCATGTTTTATCAAACTTAACTTCAATTTTCAAAACATTGCCTCTAATCTTCTCGAGGTTCAAGCATGATAAGTTTTGGGTCGTCCATTGTGCATAACTGGAAGGGATCGAGTCCTTCCATCTTAGCAAAATAGATCTTCTAGCCATTAAACTGGCAAAAGTTATCACATGGCAATCTAACACTGATAATCAACTATTCTCTATCACCACACCAAATAGAGCTGTAATGGGATGAGGTTGAATAGTAACTGAGAAAATACAGGAAAATGCATTCACAATTTTCTTCCAATAGTGATCTAATGCTGAACAAGAAGCAACCCATTACAACATCTATAACATACAGGGTTGATGGTAGGAAAAATCTTAGCTAATTTATCTTTGGATAAATGTGCTCTATGTAGATCTTGAATTGAATAAGTGAATGACGTGCACAAATGGAAGAGGAATGGACCAATTTTAAACATTTGGTCCATATATCTCATGTATCTGACAATAAACTTTCATTTTCAAAATTAAACTCTTGTTGAATTACTAACTGATACTTTATTTCTAACAATTGCCATTAGACAGTTTTGTCCAAGCAACAAAGTGGGAATTTTTAAAATATAATTCAGGATAAATTAAAAGTTACCTCAACTTCAGGCATTTGTGGAGCCCGGGTCCCAGCCGCTAGACTCCTTCATGTTGAATACTTCAGCTCCCCAGGTCAAGGTGTTTTATTGTATCACAGAACCCAATAACCTGGGACAGGACGGCAATTCTACTGCTTCCTTTACCCAGATATGGGTCAATTAAAGAAACCTTTCCTTTGGTCATGGTGGTTCAATAATGCCCCTGACAGGAGAATCAGCCAAATTGTCCATTTCACACAGAGTCACTCCACCTCTGTGTTCATCAGATGGTTGGTGGACAATAATAAAAAAATCATGTTTCTTTAATTGTCCCACTCACATGATTCTTTCACCAAATGTGTTCATCAGATAAAAGAACCATTGTTCTTTCTCTTCCTCCAGAGTATCAACTTTGAGTATAATTTGTACTTGATGGTGCCACCTAGTCTCTCCATGACTATGAATGGTTGCAGCCTGTACTAACCCTTGAAGTGACAGTCACAATAAATGATAATAATGGAAAGACTGAAAGTGATCTTAAGACAGACCATGTCAAAATCAAACTATAACTCAGCAGTTTGCATTTGAAACATATCCCTCCATCCCCTTGATATTTATATGTTTATCTAGAAGTACCTTAAATGCTATTATTACACCTCTTTCTACCACTGTTCCAAGAGCCTCCCAGACATCCACCACTCTTTATACAACTCCCATAAGCTTCCACCCCCCTTGCCTTAAATGCATGCCCTCCAGCTCATAATGCTCTTATCCTTGAGGAAAGCTTTTGGCTGTTTATCATCTCAGTGCTTCTCATGATTTTATACACCTCTATCTGGAATCCCCCCAGCCTCCTATGCTCCGGAGAAAACAACCCAAGTTTGTCCCATCTCCACCCATAACTCATAGCCTCTAAACCAAGCAGCATCCTGGTAAATCTTTTCAGTACCTTTTCCAAAGCCCTATATCCTTCCTGTAATGGGGTGGACAGAGTTGCACATAGTACTCCAAAAGTGGCCTAATCAAAGTTTTAGAACCAAAAACGTTCTGTCATGCTCTGCAATAAAATTGTTCAGGGGAACAAAAAAATGTTGGACAAATCAGAATTTAATCATTGAACACTGAAAATGACCACGGTGAAGCTCAGAAGAAAGTTGTAACTGAAGACAATCTATTGGTTAATTTTTATAATGGGATATGAACTGAAATCTAAAATGGTCTCCAAGATCCATCATAATTCCCATTGTCATGTTTTGTTGTTTATTACATGGGAGTCAAGAATTGGGCTGTTCAACATTACAGAAAAATCAAAAGAAGCACGGGCTGTCATTTAATCAACAAACTTTACATGTTGAACATTTTTGGAATTCACTCTAACGGGGCAAAAGGATTTCCTGTAGTGCAGAATGAACACAATGGTCCCAGTTCTGTAATGCTCCCAGTGTACAATCAAGTTTTAATGCTTCATACCCATTACATAATCCCATATAAGTTACATTGGTGTGCATTTAGAGGTTGATTTTCAAATTTTTACTTGCAAAACATATTACTTCCATTCCAAAAAAATTTTATGAGTCTAGTTGTCAGTTTCCTTAAAAACATTAATGGAATGGAATTTCACAGATTTGCAGATATACCTTGGTGACAAGTCAGTACAACTATTCCCTGTGATGTTCTTAAAATATTGATTCCACTGTTCTTTCCATTTTGATTGTACACAACACATTTTCCACTACCTTCAGGGACTGACATCTGTTTCAAAGTGGTGGCAGCAGTAAGAAACGCAAAGGCTGGATTTAGCAGGGGCACAGCTTTCACTTTGGGTCTGTATCAACAGACTGGGGATTATATCACGCAGAAATATGTAGTCTTGAGGTGTGAGACTTGCTCTTGTAAGAGATACAGTGCCATCTAGTGCCATCTTGTGGCTATACAATTACTATAGCATCAAAAATCAAAGCTGGAGATCCAGGCAAGATTGGAGATCGAATGTCAGCAAGTCTTAACCATAACCATAACAGCTTGGAAACAGGCCATTTTGGCCCTTCTAGTCCACACCAAACTAAGTTCTCTCCTCTTGTCCCACCTACCTGCATCCTGCCCATAATCCTTAATTCCCCTACCATCCATATGCCTATCCAATATTTCCTAAAATGATAAAATTGACCCTGCAGCCACTACTTCTCCCAGCTAATTCCACACAGATGCCACTCTCTGAGTAAAGTTCCCCCTCATGTTACTTCTAAACTTTTTCCCCTTAATTCTTAACTCGTCCTCTTGTTTCAATCTCTCCTACTCTCAATGGAAAAAGATTATCCACATCAACTCTATCTTTCCCTCTCATAATCTTAAATACCTCTATCAAATCCCCTCTCAATCTTCTACGCTCCAAAGAATAAAGACCTAATTTGCTCAATCTTTCTTTGTAATCTAGATGGTGAAAGCCAGGTAACATTTTCGTAAATCTTCTCTGCACTGTCTCTATCTTGTTGATATCCTTCCTATAATTTGGTGACCAGAACTCCACACAGTACTCCAAATTTGGCCTCAACAGTGCCTTGAACAGTCTCAACATTATTTCCCAACTCCTGTATTCTATACTTTGATTTATAAAGGCCAGCATACTAAAAGCCTTCTTCACTACCCTATCCACATGAAATTCTACCTTCAGGGAATGATGCACCGTTATTCCTCCATCTTTCTGCTCCATGCATTCCTCAATGCCTCCCATTTACTATCTATGTTCTATTTTGATTATTCCTACCAAAATGGAACATTTTGCACTTCTCAGCATTAAACTCCATCTTCCATCTTTCAGCCCACTCTTCTAAGCAGTCCAAATGCCTCTGCAATCTTTGAAAACCTTCTTCGTTACCTATTTTAGTATCAACTGTATATTTACTAATCCAATTTACCACCCCATCAACTAGATCATTAATGTATATGACAAACTGCAAAGGACCCAATACAGATCCCTGAGGCACTCTGCTTATCACTGACTTCCAGCCTGACAAACAATTATTCACTACAACTCTCTGGCATCTCCTTTCCAGCCACTGTTGAATCCATTTGACTATCTCATAATTAATACCTAATGTCTGAACCTTCCTAACTAACCTTTCTTATCAAAGTCCATATAGACAACATCCACTGCTCTACCCTCATCAACATTCCTAGTCATCTCGTCACCTCTTCAAAAAATTCAACAAGATTGGTCAGACCTGACCTTCCATGCACAAACCCGAGTTGATTGTTCCTGATCAGACCCTGTCTCTCCAGATACTTATATATACTATCTCTAAGAACACTTTCCATTAATTTACCTACCCCAGACGTCAAACTTGTAGGCCGATAATTGCTAGGGTTTGGTTACTCTTCAAACCCTTTTTAAACAAAGGAACCACAGGTCCTCCGCCAATATCCCCATCTCTAATGACATTTGAAAAATCACTGTCAGAGCCTCTGCTATTTCCTCACTAACCTCTCAAGGTCCTGTGGAAAATCCTGTCGGGACCTGGAGACTTATCCACCTTAATATGCTTCAAAAGTTCCAGTACTTCCTCTTTCTTAATCACTAGAGTTTCCATAATTACCCTTTAAATTGTTCAAGATCTCCCCATCTCTTTTGGCTCCACATACAGTTGTCTGCTCTGATTCTCTTAAGGACCAATTTTATCCTTCACTCTCCTTTTGCTATTAACATATTTGTAGAAACCCCTTGGATTTATTTTCACCACCTCGTACCTCATATCCCAAGATCATCTGTGGTCTTGTATCTCATAAAATTGTGCCCCCTTCTCATTCTTCCTACCAAAATATAACCCTTCAAAGTGCTCACCATGCACTGTGACAATGAATAAACTACTGCACTGAAATAAGGCAAGAGTAGAATCAAATGTTATCTGAGTTTATGGAGTGTGATTCAATCAAATTCCTCGTTCATGATGAGAATGCTACCAAATGAGTCAAGACGTTGCTTAAGACATAGAACTTTCATAGAACCAAGATGTTTCTGAGTGGGCTGAATATGCTTCATCTACTGGGTAATATTCTCAGCAAAAGCCACTATAGGTTAGCACACTCCCTTTCGAGAAACTTGATCCAAATGTGCAAGGAGTGTAAATTGAAAACGATGTTATCACCCCCAGACCATGCTATCTATAAATTTGCCGACGACAGCAGAATTACAAATGGCAATGAGGCAATAGATCAGCTAGTTGAGTGGTGTCACAACAACAACTTGCACTCAACATTAGCAAAACAAAGGAGATGATTGTGGACTTTAGGAGGAAATCAGGAGAACACAAACCAGTCCTCATGAATGGGAAAGATTCATCTGTTGGAATATGACCAGAACTGAAGAGATATGAACCCACTAATATGATGCATGGCAGGTAGACTCAAGGCTAAGTGACTGGAAATGGCAAATTGGCATTCTTCTATCAGTCAACCTGGAGATTAGAGGCTAGAGCACATAAAGTTACCTCAGCATTTGGATTATAAGGCAAGGAACTTTCCAAATGAGTAGAAATAGTAGGAGAATTTGTTTTCTTTTTATTGTATTGGCAGCAGCCCATAATAAGAGGAGAAAAATAAAGGGGAGAATGCTCTTGTATCAGGTTGGGTAATAAGGTAGAGAGTGTCACCGCACAATCAGTCCTCCCACTGGGGTGTTTGAAGAGGCTCTTGGAGTCTTTGAGAATTAGTTCAGTTCTCCACACAGTGAGATTGGGCATAGATGAATGTTTTTAGCTATTGTCAAGTGGTGGGGGGGGGGGGGGGGAACCATCTTATATATCAATGATTCCAATCAAGTCAGTTAATGCAGCCTTGAGGAAGAGTTTACAGAATGCATCTGTGATAGTTTCTTCAACAGCACATTACAAAAACTACAAGGGAGCATGTTACCTATTATCTGTTCCTGTGTAACAACAGTTATCCTGTCAGAAAGAACCATCATAATGTGGTTGTATTTCTGATATGATGAAGGACAAGAAAGTAAGATCTAAAGCCAGTGTGCTATACTTAAACAAAAAAGATTACAATGACCTGAGGGAGGAGTTGGCTGATATAGACTAGGAGCACAGTCTATGTGGTGGGACAGTTGAAGACCAGTGGAGGACTTTCAGATTTTTCGGTTCCCAATAAAAATCATGTTCCAGTTAATATCAAGGACAGTAAGGGCAGGGATAGCCAGCCATGGATTTCTGTGGAAAGAAAGGAAGGCATTAAATGAAAAGCTAATGCATACAAAATGGCTAATAGTAATGGGAAACTAGAACTTACTGAAAAGCTACAGAACACTAAGCAAGCAATATTGATAGTAAATTATTAAAGAACCAAAGAGTATAAACATTTTTTATAAATATATAAAACAGAAAGGAAGACCAAAGTAAACATATCTACTTTAAAGGGAGGAGCAATGAATAATGGGTAATATTGAAATGTCAGGGCCTTGAATAGCTATTTTGCGTCGGTCTTCACATCGAAGACATTGGTAACATTGCAATGAGTTGATAATAAAGAGACAATGGGAGGTAAGGAACTTGATAGAATTACTATCACTAAAGGGGTATGTGCTCAGCCAACCAGAGGTCCTCAAGCTAATAACTCCTCTGGTCATGATGGAATGCATTCCTGAGATACAGAAAGGAATGACACAAGTTATACCAGTTATATATTTTTGGTAATTTACTAACAATCTCTGGACTTGACAGGTGCTATTAGATTGGAAGACAGCATATGTAACACCACTGTTTAACAATGAAGGTCCATAGTCAAAAAATGCTTGAAACTATCATTAAAGAAGAAATAATGAGACCTATGGATAGAATTTGTTCCATCGGGCAGATACAGAATGGATACAGGAGGGGAATGTCATGCTTAACTAATTTACTGGAATACTTTGAAGATATAATGAGCAGAGTGAATAAAGGGAGACAAATGACTAAGGCATACTTGTATTTCAAAAAGCCATTCAAAGGGGTGGGTGAGTGTGAGTGTGTGTGTGTGTGTGTGTGTGTGTGTGTGTGTGTGTGTGTGTGTGTGTGTGTGTGTGTGTGTGTGTGTGTGTGTGTGTGTGTGTGTGTGTAGAAATATTACAGCAGAAAGACAGGCCACCTCAGCCCCTCTAGTCTGTGCCGAACCATCTCTTTTCCTAGTCCCACTGACCTGCATCCAGCCTATAGCCCTCCATACCTCTCCTCACCAAATACTTCTTAAATATTAAAATTTAGTCCACATTTACCATTTCAGCTGGTAGCTTGTTCCATGCTCCAACCACTCTCTGTGTGAAGAAGTTCCCCCTAAACTTTTCCCCTATTACCCTTAACCCATGTCCTCAGGTCTGTTTCTTACCTACACTCAATTGATAAAGCCTATCGACCTATCCCCTGCCTCTGCCTGTCCCCCTTACAATCTTAAATACCTCTATCAAATCTCTTCTCATTCTTCTATGTTCCAGGGAATAAAGTCCTAATCTGTTTAAACTTTCCATGTAACTCATTTCCTGAAGTACATGTTAAATGATGTGGAACAGGTAAGTAAGAGTAGTGAATCTAAGTTTGTTAATGATGCTAAATTGAGTGGAAAATTCAGTAGAGGACAGAGAGGTACAGAGATGTAAAGTGAGTAGGCAATGTGAGATCATCAAGTTTGGAAGGCAAAATAGGACCAAGAGGTAAATGGTGCAACATTGCAGCATGCTTTTGTGCAAAGAGACCTCGAAGTTCTTGTACATGTATCACAGAATGTTTTTCTTTGCAGGTGTAGCAGTTAATCAAGAAGGCAACTGGGATGTTGGCCTTCATTGCTAGAGGGATTGACTTTAATGACAAGGAAGCTTGGCCTCATAAGTACAAAGTCTTACACCTGAAGTACTGAATGTAATTCTAGTCTCCTTACTTGACAACTGATATGAGGAGCGATTAAGGATCTTGGGACTACACTCATTAATGTTTTTGCAGTATTGAGAAGTTATCTTGTAGAAACATATAAATTTATGAAAGGAATAGGTAAGACAGAAGCAGGGAGGTTATCCACTGGCAGCTGAGACTAGAACTAGAAGACATAACCTCAAGATTTGGGGGTTAAATTTAAAACAGAGATGAGAAAGAACTGTTTTTCCCAGAGAGTTGTGTATCTGTGGAATTCTCTGCCTTAGGAATCAGTCGAGGCTACCTCGTAACTGTATTTAGGATACTGTGATTTGCAAATTTGTCCAAACGTTATAGAACTTCACATTAACCTTGTGAAAAATTGCAGCTGTTTCTCAGCCTCTTCACCTTCGAGATGATATTGATTTGCAACTTTAATTACTAATCAAATTCATGACAGGAACACAAGGCTAACATTTCAGACTATAATTTGTAGGATACTGACTTGATGATCAGTCTTTCTGGTCTGACAGGGAACATTTAAATTTGTAAAGACTTATTACAGTGGTATAAACCTTACAAAGCCGTCCTGTCCAGAGAAGAAACAAGCCTTCCGTCGCGCATGCAGCCATCTTCAGGGCAAACTCCGGGAGATCCAAAATGAGTGGTGGACTAGCCTCGCCAAACGAACCCAGCTCAGCGCGGACATTGGCGACTTCAGGGGTTTCTACGAGGCTCTAAAGGCTGTGTACGGCCCCTCACCCCAAGTCCAAAGCCCGCTGCGCAGCTCAGACGGCAAAGTCCTCCTCAGCGACAAGATCTCCATCCTCAACCGATGGTCAGAACACTTCCAATCTCTTTTCAGTGCCAACCGCTCAGTCCAAGATTCCGCCCTGCTCCAGCTCCATCAACAGCCCCTAAGGCTAGAGCTGGATGAGGTTCTCACCCTGGATGAGACATATAAGGCAATCGAACAACTGAAAAGTGGCAAAGCAGCAGGTATGGATGGAATCCCCCCCGGAGGTCTGGAAGGCTGGCGGCAAAACTCTGCATGCCAAACTGCATGAGTTTTTCAAGCTTTGTTGGGACCAAGGAAAACTGCCTCAGGATCTTCGTGATGCCACCATCATCACCCTGTACAAAAACAAAGGCGAGAAATCAGACTGCTCAAACTACAGGGGAATCACGTTGCTCTCCATTGCAGGCAAAATCTTCGCTAGGATTCTACTAAATAGAATAATACCTAGTGTCGCCGAGAATATTCTCCCAGAATCACAATGCGGCTTTCGCGCAAACAGAGGAACTACTGACATGGTCTTTGCCCTCAGACAGCTCCAAGAAAAGTGCAGAGAACAAAACAAAGGACTCTACATCACCTTTGTTGACCTCACCAAAGCCTTCGACACCGTGAGCAGGAAAGGGCTTTGGCAAATATTATAGCGCATCGGATGTCCCCCAAAGTTCCTCAACATGATTATCCAACTGCACGAAAACCAACAAGGTCGGGTCAGATACAGCAAAGAGCTCTCTGAACCCTTCTCCATTAACAATGGCGTGAAGCAAGGCTGTGTTCTCGCACCAACCCTCTTTTCAATCTTCTTCAGCATGATGCTGAACCAAGCCATGAAAGACCCCAACAATGAAGACGCTGTTTACATCCGGTACCGCACTGATGGCAGTCTCTTCAATCTGAGGCGCCTGCAAGCTCACACCAAGACACAAGAGAAACTTGTCCGTGAACTACTCTTTGCAGACGATGCCGCTTTAGTTGCCCATTCAGAGCCAGCTCTTCAGCGCTTGACGTCCTGCTTTGCGGAAACTGCCAAAATGTTTGGCCTGGAAGTCAGCCTGAAGAAAACTGAGGTCCTCCATCAGCCAGCTCTCCACCATGACTACCAGCCCCCCCACATCTCCATCGGGCACACAAAACTCAAAACGGTCAACCAGTTTACCTATCTCGGCTGCACCATTTCATCAGATGCAAGGATCGACAATGAGATAGACAACAGACTCGCCAAGGCAAATAGCGCCTTTGGAAGACTACACAAAAGAGTCTGGAAAAACAACCAACTGAAAAACCTCACAAAGATAAGCGTATACAGAGCTGTTGTCATACCCACACTCCTGTTCGGCTCCGAATCATGGGTCCTCTACCGGCACCACCTACGGCTCCTAGAACGCTTTCACCAGCGTTGTCTCCGCTCCATCCTCAACATCCATTGGAGCGCTTTCATCCCTAACGTCGAAGTACTCGAGATGGCAGAGGTCGACAGCATCGAGTCCACGCTGCTGAAGATCCAGCTGCGCTGGATGGGTCACGTCTCCAGAATGGAGGACCATCGCCTTCCCAAGATCGTGTTATATGGCGAGCTCTCCACTGGCCACCGTGACAGAGGTGCACCAAAGAAAAGGTACAAGGACTGCCTAAAGAAATCTCTTGGTGCCTGCCACATTGACCACCGCCAGTGGGCTGATAACGCCTCAAACCGTGCATCTTGGCGCCTCACAGTTTGGCGGGCAGCAACCTCCTTTGAAGAAGACCGCAGAGCCCACCTCACTGACAAAAGGCAAAGGAGGAAAAACCCAACACCCAACCCCAACCAACCAATTTTCCCCTGCAACCGCTGCAACCGTGTCTGCCTGTCCCGCATCGGACTTGTCAGCCACAAACGAGCCTGCAGCTGACGTGGACTTTTTACCCCCTCCATAAATCTTCGTCCGCGAAGCCAAGCCAAAGAAAAAGAAACCTTTTAAGGATGCAGATACTTGAATTTTTACTCAAATTTTGTCATCAGAGTGTCCAACATGAAAGCTGTCTCATTAATTTGAAAACTGTTATAAATGTCCAAGGTATCTTCACCCATCACCTGTAGAAACATAGATGTTTTCTTATTTCCATCAGTTTCCCCGATGCCAGCAGCCTCTAAATAAATGTTGAATCGTTGTTTGAAGCTTTTCCGATTATCAGCTAGATTGCCAATAAACTGCATCAGTATGGGAGGACTTAACGGATCCCTGTTTACGAACTATTCTTTTCTCCTATTCACTGAGACACTTCTGACACCATGTTATGTTTGTTCTTTCGAGAAAAAATGACTTTATATGGGTTTAACACATTTAACAACTATTTTCCTTGAGCTGCTTCATCCGACTTCCATCAACAATCTCCGTCGTATGTCACTTCCAATTTCTGCCAACTACGTGCATTGCATGCTGGGAAATGTAGTTTTTATTTACACACAAAATAACACAGTGAGTGAAGCATGATTCATCTCTGTTGCCAGCATACTGGTTTCAATTCTGTTTCAAAATGCTTTAAAGATCTGTGTTGACTTTAATCCTATTAAGGTTTTCAAACTTTTATAATTCATTCCTTTGCAGAGAACCCACTAAACTGTAAAACATTCCCATGTTCCACATGATGACAAGTACATTTATTAATGTGCAAATATATAAATATTTAAATATAACTTGACAAAATGCCCAAATATTTAATATATATTTTATACATTATAATTTATCAATTATGATTGAATTAAGTTAAACATGCCAGGATTAATCAATGATAGTTTTGAAGCCTCACTCTAGTACAGTTTTAAGGACTGTGAAGTGTCTTAAGGATGCCTCAAAGACACCTGATCAATATTAGACATATCAAAGTTTTCAGACTAATGTAATGGAGCAGCACAAAAATTAGCCAATGGATGTCTTGCAAAAGCAAATGAGGTATCTAAGCTGCTCCTTCAATACAGCAACAAATAGGCAGCCTGCGCCCTTTGGCAGAACCAAACTGAGGATGATAAATCTATCACTTTATTTTGTACCCTGCAGACCTGCTCCTTTTGAAAACAGCAATTGCAATACAGCATTCATGTAATTATTGGACACGTCCACCATTCTTTTCCCTTACTTCTATGGGCAGTTCCTTTGTGCTGCTTTGTGGAGGTACCTCATGAACATTTCCACGACCCCTGGAAGCTTTAAACAAACTTATTTATACAAATGAGCTTCACATTCCATTTTTCCATCATAGGTTAAGGTCCAGGACAAATGAAGGATCAGAAAGGCTTACCAAGTAAAAATTGAAATTGATGTTAGAGAGAGAATCCTGACAAACACTCACTTTAAATGTGCAGTTACAATGATCCCACTGCTTAAAATGCCTCAGCAAAGATGTTTTTAGCCTGCCCTTGCAACTAATCTACGAAGGCAGATGCTTTTTCATTCTATCACGTTTTCCAATGAATTCTTGACACCGAACACGTTAACATTATGTCTTTAGAGATTTGTAACACACAAAGTGAATATGCTAACAGATTCAATTTATAACCAACCATATATGCCTCTAATTGCAAGTGAATCTGCATAATGAATACTCAGAATTTTAGATCAGGAGTACAGAATCCACAATATTAAATCGAAACAAAGCAGTGTTTTTGGGCTAAATAAATGAGGGGGAGATATTCATAATTGCTAAATATCTTTTTAATATCAGCTCCCTCCTGTACTCTCCCCCATATGTTTGGTCTGCTAATTTTAATGAAACTGAATTTGTGGTGATTGAATGTAGCTGACAGCGGATGTGCTCTTACAAGTTTAGGAGTGGAAGTGAAAGACTTACTTTGGAAAATCATTGCAAGGTATGAACTTTCAGAACATAAGAATTGAAAGAAGGTTTATAAAAATATCTCACCTTACATAAATGAAAAAAAAAGAACATTCCACAACGTATGGGTTGGATGCCAGTTGTTCTAGAATCTGTGAAAGTCAATCCAGTCAGAACACTCTCAGATAAAGTGCCCTTAGACAATTTGCTACTTCAAGTCAAGTTTATTGTCATCTGACTGTACAAATATAATTGACGAAACTGCATTCTCTGATCCTTGGGGCAAACATGCAGACACACAACCAGACATTATACACATAAAGACAAATAATGCATATGCAGGACAAGTATTTCATTTATACAAATAAATAAATCGATAAATATTGTTTTGTACACATGAGAGTCTTGGGTGGTTAGTGTGAGCAATTCCTTTGGTCGTTCAGCATTCTCACTTCTTGTGGGAAGAAGCTGTTCCTCAGCCTGGTGGTGCTGACTTTGATACTCCAGTCTCTTTTCCCAACAGGAGCAGGTGAAAGATTCCGTGTGCAGGGTGGAAGGGGTCCTCAATGATTTTGCATGCTCTTTTCAAGCAAAAATCCTGGTAGATCGTGTTGATAGGGGAGTTGGGAGACTCCAGCAATCCTCTCTGACACTCTTGTGGTTCTGTGGATTGACCTTGGATACTTCTTCTGCAACAATAGTACCACACTGTTTGCAGCCGGCCAAGGCTCTCTCCATAGAGCTCCTGTAGAAGGTTGACATAATAGTGGCCGGTAACTTTGCCTGCTTCAGTCTTCTTAGGAAGTACAGTCACTGTTGCACCTTCCTGACAAGTGAGGAGATGTTGAGTGTCCATGATAGGTCACTAGTTAAGTGAACTCCAAGGAACTTAGTGCTCTCCACTCTCTCTACTACAGAATTGTTGTGTAGTGGAGGATGGTCATTCCTGGTCCTCCTGAAGTTCATGATCATCTCCTTCATCTTGTCCATGTTGAGACTCAGGTTGTTACTCTCGCACCGTTTCGTGAGATTTTCCACCTCTTCCCTGTAGTAAAATTCATTGTTGTGTCATTTGCAAACATGACGACACTGTTGGAGCTGGATATTGGCGATGCATTTGTGAGTCAGTAGTGTGAAATGGAGCGGGCTGACCATGCAGCCCTGAGGTGCATCAGTTTCAGAGTGACAGAGCTTGATGTTCAGCTACCAACCCACACAGACTGTGGTCTTTCTGTTAGAAGTTCAGGATCCAATGACAGAGGTGTGTTGATCAAGCAAGGACAGTTTCTCTACCAGCCTCTGGGGAATGATCATATTAAACATTAGGATGAAGTCAATGAACAGCAGCCTGGCATATAATGCATGGTTATCCAGGTAGGCAAGGACAGAGTGAAGCGACAAGGCTATAGCATCGTCTGTGAAACGATTTCTGCTATAGGTGACCTCTTAAATATGCCTTCATAGAATTCCATATCATAAACTTATTCATTATAACCATATAACCACTTACAGCACAGAACAGGCCAGTTCGGCCCTACTAGTCCATGCCGTAACAAATCCCCACCCTCCTAGTCCCACTGACCAGCACCTGGTCCATACCCCTCCGGTCCTTTCCTCTCCATGTAATTATTCAGTCTTTCCTTAAATGTAACCAATGATTCCGCCTCAACCACGTCTGCCGGAAGCTCATTCCATATCCCTACCACCCTTTGCGTAAAGAAATTTCCCCTCATGTTCCCCTTATAATTTTCCCCCTTCAATCTTAAACCATGCCCTCTAGTTTGAATCTCCCCCACTCTTAATTGAAAAAGCCTATCCACATTTACTCTGTCTGTTCCTTTTAAAATCTTAAACACCTCTATCAAGTCCCCCCTCAATCTTCTACACTCCAGAAAAAAAAGCCCTAGTCTGCATAACCTTTCCCTATAACTCAAACCTTGAAATCCTGTCAACATTCTCGTGAACCTTCTCTGCACTCTCTCTATTTTGTTGATATCTTTCCCATAATTTGGTGACCAAAACTGTACACAGTACTCCAAATTTGGCCTCACCAATGCCTTGTACATGGCACCGGCAGCAATCCAGAGATTACTACCTTGGAAGTCCTGTTTTTTAACTTCCTACCTAATTCCACATAATCCTGTTTCAGGACCTCATCCCCATTTCTAACTAAGTCATTGGTCCCCACACGACCACGACTTCTGGCTGTTCTCCTTCCCCTTGCAGAATGCTATGAACTCGATCATAGATATCCCTGACCCTGGCACCAGGGAGGCCACAGACCAACCTGGATCCCCTATCTCATCCCACAAACCTTCTATCTGTCCCTCTGACTAATGAGTCCCCAACTACAAGTATCCTGTTCTTATCCCTCCTTCCCTTCGGAACCTCAGGGGCAGTCCCTGTGCCAGAGACCTGACCCCCATGACTTGTCTCCAATAGGCTATTCCCCCCAGGCAGTATCCAATGCAGAATACATGTTGCTGAATGGCACTTCCACAGAGGTACTCTGCACAGACACTCTCCCTCCTTTCCTCTCAGTGACCCAATTTCCTGACTCCTGCCTTCTAGGGGTGACTGTCTCCCTGTAACTCTTCTCTATCACTGCCTCTGCTTCCCTTATGATCCTCAGTTCATCCAACTGCAGCTCAAGCTCCCAAACACGGTCACTCATTATATGCAATTGGATGCACCTTTTGCAGGTGTAATCGTCAGGAACAGCTGTGCTGTCTCTGATTTTCAACATCCCACAACTGGAGCACTTAACTACCCCAACTGACTCCATTTCCTCCTTTCTTACTATAAATATGTTGTTTCAAAGATACCTTTCCACACAAGGAACTCCTTCTTGCCAAAGTCCCAAGTCCCCACTCCTTCACTGGGCCGCTCCTTGCTGGTTGCTCCCTCCCTTTCTACTCCTTTTATTAGCCCTTACCAATTAACCCCAATTAACTGCCTCCTCCGACCCCAAGTTCGACCTTTCGAAGCCCTGAATCATTATTAGTTTCTGGATCATTATTAGTTTCAAGAAAAAAAATGATCTGTTATCTCATAAAGTTACAAAATTCTTTTATCTTCAGCAACATTGTATTTAATCTCCACCTATAACCCATCTTTTGTTCTTCTTCCGATAAAATTGACAAAATTAAAGGCAAATGATCCAATAGAATTTACGCTCAATACTCAGTCAATACTGAAATTGTGCAAAAATTCAAAACATATCTATTTGTGAATGTTTTATTTTGAAAAGATTAAAAAGAATAACTCTTTCACTTGGATAAATTATTCTCCATATATCCACTAAACCCATATCTTTTATTAAATCTATTGCTATTTTAGTTACTTTATTTTTCATCATTTTATCACCTGACCTAATCCAAAAATTAAAATCTCCCCAATATAATTTTTCCCCTGGCATTTGATAATTGCATAAAGATATCTTGTACAAATTTACCATAATCTACATTAAGTGCATATAAATTCATTAAAGTCAATTGTTCTGTATAAATCTGACAATTTACCACAACATATCTTCCTGCTACATCTACAATTTATCTAGTAGTTTCATTGGTAAATTTGTATTTATCAACATTGCTGTATCTCTAGCTTTTGAATTAAATGATAATGCTATTACAGTTCCTACCCAATCTCTTTTTAATTTTTCATGTCTTTTTCTGTCAAATGTGTTTCTTGCAAAAAGGCAATATCTATCAATATCTTTTTCATATACCCTAATAATTTTTCCACTTTATTTTATTCTGTATCCCATCAATATTAATAGTAATAAAATTCATTTTTAAGCCATCAGATACTTTATTGAATCTATTAACCAACCATCCTTCCACTCCCATCCCTCTCACTAATATTATATTTTGTAATATATTTGTTAATTTAGGTATATTAAAAAAGAATAAAAAAAGGAAAAACAGAAAATGATAGAACTCCCTGCCCTCCTCCAAAGGCGTACATTATTAATAATACATCTTTAAAACCCTGATCTATAGGAATTGTGGTCAAAATCACACTAGCTTTCAAGACTCCATAGAAGTTTGGCATACACTCCCAACTAATTCTCTTGAATTACTGTACTGTCTCTTGTTATATTAGATCAGTGGTTCCCAACCTTTTTCTTCCAACTTACATACCACTTTAAGTATTCTCTATGTCATTGGTGCTCTGTGATTACTAAGGGATTGCTTAAGGTGGTACGTGAGTGGGAAGGGAAGGTTGACAACCTCTGCTCTAGACCCAATTGTTACCAAAATATTTTGCTTGAGAAAAATTGTCATTGGCCCATTTCCTTTGGAGTTATGAAACCGTGCACATAACAAGTCAATTAGGCATGATTAAAACAGTGGTTTTCAAATGTATTTCTTTCCACCCACATCCCACCTTAAGCAATCCCTTACTAATCACAAAGCACCTAAGGTGCTTAAAGTGGTATGTGAGTTGGAAGAAAAAGGTTGGGAACCACTGTATTAGATCTATATAATCTTTGCCACTAACAATTTTTTACTTATTTATAGATCTTTCAGCTTAAAAACTTTCTTCCTAAAATTCTCTCTCTAAAAAATTTTTTTTGCTCTTTCCTTCTCTATATTATCAGCTGTAATCCTTCTGCATCATCTCTCATTTCAAACTTCACTCTCTTCTTGCTCAGGCAATGAGTCTGCAAACACCTTTGTCTCATTGGGTTCCATAAAGAATCTATTTTTCAACAAATCAAAACTTATATCAGGGTAAAAGATCTTATTTCCATTGTAAATTAATGGTGATTGTCTTTCTTTTGCTTGTTTCGCTGCCAGTTCCAAGATCTTTTCTCTCACTTCATAATGAAGCAACTTAACCAATATCGGGTGTGGACTTTGATCTGGTTTTGGCTTCATCTGCAATGCTCTATGAGCTTTTTCAATCTCAATATCTCCTTGAAACTCATTTATCCCCAAAGGTTGCAGAATCCAACATTGCTAAAACTTCTTCATTTCCTGACCTTCATTGCCTTCTTTAAGTCCAACAATTTTTCTATTGTTCCTTCTACTAAAATTTTCTAAAATGTCAATTTTTGAGTTAGTTGATCTTTTGTGCAGCCGCTTAACATAACATAACAATTACAGCACGGAAACAGGCCATTAGGCCCTTCTAGTCCGCACTGAACCAAACACCCCTTTCTAGTCCCACCTCCCTGCACAATGCCCATAACCCTCCATCTTCTTCTCATCCATATATCTGTCCAACCTTTTCTTAAATAATACAATTGACTCCGCCGCCACTATTTCTCCCAGAAGCTCATTCCACACGGCTACCACTCTCTGAGTAAACTTGAATTTTTTAAATCTGTTCTTTAACATTTTGAATTTCAAATTCATTTCCTTAATTTTTTTCTTCCACAACTTCAAATTTCTTATCTACTTGCTGCATCATTCTTTCCATCTTCTTTGTAAAATTCTTATTTTCAACTATACTATCATTTCGCCTTTTAACTTCTGTTAATTGCACCAAAGATTATTGAAAGTTTTTGATATATTTCTTCATTTCAGCTGTAGACATACTAGTCTCTTTTTTTTCTGATTTTTTTTTAGCCATAACTCCTTGTTCTAGATGCAGTTCCTGTTTTTCTTGGTCTTCATCCTGATCGGTGAAGCTGGAGGCTTCTTGTTCTGATTTTACAATTGCCTCAGTTTTTTTGTGCTCTGTGCATGTGTGAGTGCTCGCACATGTACAGAGTCACTTCTTCACCCGTGGCAGGTGGCCATTGCCAGGGGAGACCTTGCACAACAGTGTCCAAGGTCTTCCCAGCACCAGGCTTTTCATCATGGGCTTCTACCTTCCGTACAGCTCCAGGATCCTTCTTCAAGGTAGACCTCTCTTCTTTATCTGTCTCTTTTTCTTGTTCAATTTCTTGTGAAGTTACAGCTGTTTTGTCTTTCTTTGGTAACATTTGTACTGTTTACTAGGTCTTCCGAAAACTTTTCCTTCATTTTTTTTCCAACTTCTTCAATCTTTTTTAATCCTTTTTTTGATTTTTTTTCGGAGAGTGAAAGGATTCAAAGTCTAACCCCATGTCATCTTGTGGCACACCCCAAGATTTATTTAAAATGATGTGCATCAAGAGACCATCAAAGCTCATAATTTTATGCATCAATTGTATTTAACTTCTGAAAAGTTGAAGAAATATGGTTTTAGTTCGTCAGATTTGTGTTTTAGATGTGGGGGACAGATAGGTACTTTTATGCATTCTGTTTGGGCATGTGGAAAAGTTAAACCATTATGGGAAAAAGTTATAAAGTTTTTGAGAGATTTATTTAAACTTGATCTGCAATTAGATCCAATTATGTGTTTATTAGGTTATATGAATGTATTAATTGCAAGATTGCAGATGGACAAATCACAATTGGCTTTTATATGATTGGGGTTAGCAGTAGCAAGAAAATGTATAGCCATTTTGTGGAAAAACGATGTAGAGTTGAATATACAAAGATGGCATAATGAATTATAATCATGTTTATATTTGGAAAAAGTAACATAATTTGTGAAATAATTATTCTTTTTTGTTAAAAAGTTGTTATAGAGTTCTGTGTTGTGTATTGGCCTATGTGTTGTGTGGTTTTATGTTAAAAAGTGACAGTTTGCCTTAAAGAGCCAAGGTGAAGGTGGACTGCTGAGAGAGTGGGAGACGGACTGAGCGTGTGCAGAAAATGATCAAAATATTTCTGGACTTGGATGATAAACCACCACTGGGGGTGCTGTGGAGTGGAAGAAGGCCCAGAGCATGAGTCAAGGTCTGGAGGACATTTTAGAATGTTGGGATTTCAAAAAGGATGAACATTCCGAAGGCAGCTAGAAGGATCTGGACCAAGCCAGTTATTCCTCTCTCTGCAGGCAACACCAGACAACTTTGAATTTTGTGCTCTCTCTCTCTCTCTCTCTCTCTCTTGTCATGATAATGAATATGTATGAGATGTACCGGAAGTCACGTGGTATGAGAGGGAGATAAGAGCACAAGCAGGAGAACAAAGGAAACTGGAAAATAAAGACTCTGAGAAGTTTACCTGATAAAACTTGTGTTTGATGTTTTATTAACTTCATATTTCTGGCCACAAATGTGACATTGGCGACGAGGATGAAAGAAGCTTGAAGAAAATTAAAGACTAAACAAGATTACAGAGGATTACAGACAACTTCAAGGTTAAATAACATAACATAACAATTACAGCACGGAAACAGGCCATTAGGCCCTTCTAGTCCGCACCGAACCAAACACCCCTTTCTAGTCCCACCTCCCTGCACAATGCCCATAACCCTCCATCTTCTTCTCATCCATATACCTGTCCAACCTTTTCTTAAATAATACAATTGACTCCGCTGCCACTATTTCTCCCGGAAGATCATTCCACACGGCTACCACTCTCTGAGTAAAGAAGTTCCCCCTCATGTTACCTCTAAACCTCTGCCCCTTAATTCTTAACTCATGACCTCTTGTTTTAATCTTTCCTCCTCTTAACGGAAATAGTCTATCCACATCCACTCTGTCTATCCCTTTCATAATCTTAAATACTTCTATCAAATCCCCTCTCAACCTTCTACGCTCCAAAGAATAAAGACCTAATCTGTCCAATCTCTCCCTATACTCAAGATGCTTAAACCCAGGTAACATTCTGGTAAACCTTCTCTGCACTCTCTCCACTCTGTTTATATCCTTCCTATAATTAGGTGACCAGAACTGCACACAGAACTCCAAATGAGGCCGCACCAACGTCTTATACAATCTCAACATCACCTCCCAACTCCTATATTCCATGCAATGATTGATAAAGGCCAGCATACTAAAAGCCTTCTTCACCACCCTATTCACGTGAGTTTCTACCTTCAGGGAACGATGTATCGTTACTCCTAAATCTTTCTGCTCTTCTGTATTCCTCAATGCTCTCCCATTTACCATGTATGTCCTATTCTGATTCTTCTTACCAAAATGAAGCACCTCACACTTATCAGCATTAAATTCCATCTGCCATTTTTCAGCCCACTTTTCTAAGCAGCCCAAATCCCTCTGCAATCCTTGAAAACCTTCTTCATTATCCACTATTCCATCTATCTTAGTATTGTCTGCATATTTACTAATCCAATTCACCACCCCATCATCTAGATCATTAATGTATATAACGAACAACAATGGGCCCAATACAGATCCTTGAGGCACACCACTGGTCACCGGCCTCCAACCTGACAGACAATTATCCACTACCACTCTCTGGCCTCTCCCTTTCAGCCAATGTACAATCCATTTGACTATCTTAAAATTTATACCTAAAGACTGCACCTTCCTAACTAACCTACCATGTGGTACCTTATCGAAGGCCTTACTGAAGTCCATATAGACAACATCCACTGCGCTACCCTCATCCACATTCCTAGTCACCTCTTCAAAAAATTCAATCAGATTGGTCAAACATGACCCTCCCACAAATCCATGTTGAGTGCTCCTGATTAGACCCTGTCTATCCAGATGTTAATAAGTACTATCTCTAAGAATTTTCTCCATTAATTTACCTACCACAGACGTCAAACAGACCTGATAAGAATTTTCTCTTTGACTCAGTACTTTTGGGCTGGAATATTTCCTCATGGCTGGGGCAGATGGTGACTTTCTAACGCATAGTGGAATTGCTCATTTTGACTCAACGGGTGATGCAAGCTCTGTAAGTGTGAAGTGGAAGGCATGGCTGGAAGAATTTGAATCCTACGCCGACAGTCGTGGCCTATTTCTAGATACCGGTACGGTTGAACAAAAAGCGCAGAGGAGGGTGTTACTTCTTTTCACTGCGGGACCTGCAGTTCAGGAAACATTTAAACATTTAAGACACTTTTGAATACTGGAAGGAAGGATGAGTACTGGAAAGCGGTAGATGCATTAAATGCACACTATGTAGTGACACCGAATGCTACATCTCAACGCCATTTGTTTAGTAGAACGAGACAAGAAGATGGCCAGACAATTGCTCAGTACGTGACGAGACTATGCCAGCTAGTTGCTGGATGCAATTACATGCCAGCTGATTTGGACAACCAATTATTGGATCAAGTCATACAGCACTGCAGATCAGATAAACTCAGAAGACGTCTACTGGAAAGAGGGAGTGAGTTGGAACTCACCGATGCTTTAACCATTGCTGCTGCATTAGAGGCTGTTGAAGGGCAATTTCATACCATGACCCTGAAAGACAACTCAAGCCAGCAAATTAAGAGGCTCTCACATCGCCATAACCAGCCAAGATATACATCGACACAGGACGTGGAGTGTTATCGATGTGGAAACCGAGGTCACTTTGGAAAAAACCCATATTGCCCGGCCAAAGCCAAAGTTTGCAGAAAGTGTGGAGGTAAGGACCACTTTGCAAAGAAGTGCAAAAGCAAGTCCAATGCAGACCAGAAGAGGAAGAGTACAACTTCCAAAGGCAAAGCCTGGGGGAAAGGAAAATATCCTGGAAAGAAAGATACCATTCGCCAGATAGACGGTGACGATGATGATACCCAGGAGGAACAGAGTTATTACCAATTTACATTGAATGAAGTACATCATGAGAAGGTCCCAGTGATCATTGGTGGAGTGACAGTGCAGGTCATTGTAGACTCAGGCAGTGACAGTAATGTGATTGAACGACATTTATGGGAGAAATTGAAAAGGAAAAAGATCATCTATACCTCAAAGAAGTGTTCCAAGAAATTGTATCCATACACAGCAACCAAGCCATTGCAGACCATTGGATGTTTTACTGCAACTGTTGAAGCTGGAGATAAGTACACCGAAGCAGAGTTTATGGTCATAGAAGAGAGGGGAGAACCATTGCTGAGTAGAAGCACAGCGCAAGACCTGGCAATACTTCATATTGGAGCTTGTGTCAATTCAATTCAGTCATACGAGGATATGAAGCAAGAATTCCCCGCAGTCTTCCAAGGAGTAGGAAAGCTGAAAGGTCGACAATTGAAACTAGCGGTAGATGAAAAGGTCAAACCCAAGGCACAACCAATGCACCGAACTCCGTTTGGACTTCGTGGGAAAGTCGAAGCCAAAATTAAAGAATTGATCGAACAAGACATTATTGAACCGGTGGAACATTCAACACAATGGGTCAGTCCCGTGGTGATTGTACCCAAACCAAAGGGTGACATAAGACTATGTGTTGACATGAGAATGGCCAATGAAGCTATAAATAGAGAACGACACCCTATACCAACAGTGGAGGAAATACTTCAAGAACTAACTACCAGCAAGGTATTCTCAAAAATTGATCTGAAATGGGGCTATCATCAATTAGAGCTGGATCCAGGTTCCCGAGATGTAACAACATTTGTGACTCACTGTGGATTGTATCGTTACAAGAGACTATCATTTGGAATTAATGCAGCTTCGGAGATCTACCAGTATGAAATCCATCGAGTGATTCAAGGCATTCCTGGAGTTGCCAACATTTCTGACGACATCATAGTCCATGCACCAACGAAGGAAGAGCATGACAAACGGTTGAGGCGTGTACTATCTAGACTACAGGAGGCAGGCCTTACCATGAATGGAAACAAGTGCCAGTTCCGTGTGTCAGAAATGGACTTCATGGGACACAGACTTACACGGGAAGGACTAAACCCTGCAGAGGCCAAGGTGAAAGCTATTGCAGAGGCACGTGCACCTCAGAATGCAACAGAGGTGAGGGGTTTCCTGGGATTGGTCAATTTTTGTGCAAAGTTCATTCCTAATTTCGCTACAGTGGCAGAACCACTAAGGAAACTAACCAGGAAAGGTGTACCTTTTCATTTAGGATCTGAGCAGTAGAAAGCATTCACAGCGCTGAAGCAAAGCCTGACAGATGCAAAAACTCTTGGATATTACGATGCGGCAGCATCAACCAAAGTCATAGCGGATGCCAGCCCGGTTGGTTTAGGAGCCGTGTTGGTCCAGATGCATGATGGAGGACCAAGAATCATTGCCTATGCCAGCAGATCGTTATCAGATGTGGAGAGAAGATACTCTCAGACAGAGAAAGAAGCACTCGGACTTGTATGGGCCTGTGAGAGGTTCCATGCATATTTATACGGCATTGAATTTGAACTCATCACAGATCATAAGCCATTAGAGGTGATCTATGCACCTAGATCCAAACCATGTGCCAGAATAGAGAGATGGGTACTCAGACTACAACCCTACAAATATAAATTAATCCATATTGCAGGGAAAACAAACATTGCTGATCTGCTGTCCAGGTTGGTGAAGGATGGTGGTCCACAATCAAAGTCAGAATTGGGAACAGAAACAGAGAGCTTTGTACGCTTCGTAGCTATTCAGTCGACACCGAAAGCTGTGACTACGAAGGAGGTCGAGAGAGAATCCGAACGTGATCCAGAACTCAGGGAAGTAAGAGAATGCATACAGAGTGGACAATGGGACAAGTGTACTCACAAGGCTTACATTCCCATTAGAGACGAACTTTGTTGCATCGGACAGTGTGTATTAAGAGGTTGCAGATTGGTGATACCGCAAAGATTGAGACCGAAGATCGTATCCTTAGTGCATGAAGGACACCTAGGTATTGTTGGTACCAAGCGAAACCTCAGGACCAAGGTATGGTGGCCAGGTTGTAATAAAGACGCAGAGAAATTTGTTAAAACTTGTAACGGATGTCAAATCACAAGTAGGAGTAATCCGCCAGAACCGATCCAGAGTACGCAACTCCCGACAGAACCATGGATCGACGTAGCTGTTGATTTTATTGGACCTTTACCGACGGGTGAATCAATTATGGTAGTGATAGATTACTACAGCAGATACTATGAGCACGTGGTGTTGAAGTCCACAACCACTGAAAAACCAATACAAGCGTTACCAGATATGGATTACCTGTTACATTATACTCTGACAATGGTCCACAATTCATTTCAGAGACATTTGCAGAATACATGAGGACCACAGGTATCCACCATCATAAAGTAACTCCGAAATGGCCGCAAGCCAACGGAGAAGTAGAGAGTCAAAATCAGTCCATTGAAAAACGATTGAGGGTTGCACACAATATTGGCAAGAAGCATTGCTATCTTATGTGGCTGTATCGAGCAACGCCTCATGCAACCACTGGAAAAAGTCCTGCTGAAGCATTTTTTGGGAGAAAAATCCGCACAAAAATGCCAGAAATAAAGGAAATCCGAGACAACCAGGAGATGAGGGACCATGATGCTGAAAAGAAAGGTGCAGCAAAGCTGTACACAGATTCGAAGCGTGGAGCCAAGTATTCAGACATCATGCCAGGAGATAATGTTCTAGTGAGGCATGAAACTGGTGGTAAGCTAGACACACCTTATTACCATCAACCCTATACTGTCGTATCCAGAAGTGGCAGTATGGTGACAGTCAAGTCTCCGAATGGAGTCCTGAAAAAGAGAAATGTATCAGGTGTAAAAAGGTACCAGTCCAGAGATACATCGAGCGAAGAGGTTGAAAGGCCAATACGAGATGCTGAAACTGAGAGACCTAATGATGTTCCAGAGGCAGTTACCAGCACTCCTGATGAAGTGACTAGAGTGCCAGAAACACCCGAAGCCGTGGCGAGCAGTATTTCCGACGCTGAGAGTGAACAACCGAGAAGCGACGACAATATCGCAGGCAGGCCGAAACGAAACCGAAAAGTGCCCAAACGATACGAAGACTTTGTGCCATAGTTTTAATAAGAACTTTGGGACAGTATTTTAATCTTATATCATAAAGTGCATGTATGAGTGCTGTAGGAAGTAAATTTTATGTAGTTGAGTTATAGTATTACCATTAGTTACGATGTTTGTAGGTTTCCGAGGGATATTGGTAAGTGAAGGTAAAGTTTATTTCTGATTAAAGGAGGGATGTCATGATAATGAATATGTATGAGATGTACCGGAAGTCACGTGGTATGAGAGGGAGATAAGAGCACAAGCAGGAGAACAAAGGAAACTGGAAAATAAAGACTCTGAGAAGTTTACCTGATAAAACTTGTGTTTTTCTCTCTCTCTCTCTCTCTCTCTCTAAGTTCTTTTGGCTTTAGTTTCCCAAACAAACTGAATTTTGTTTATGATTTTTGCTTCGGTTGAGATTGAAGTTTTGTGTTTGTTTTGTGTCTAAGTTTTTCTGTGGGCTGGTTGGAAGTGTAGTTTAGACTTTGATTATATATTGTATATTTAGGCTGGGGAATTTATTAGTTTTACACTGTTATAGAGATTTGCATAGTATCCAGTGGGCATTGTTATAAAAGGTGGGGGGGGAGATTTTGGATTAAAGTTTGAAGGTGAATTTTTTGTTAATAAAGTAATTGTTCATCGTTACCCCTATGTGATATGCCTTCTTTGTGGTTGCTGGTTTGATCTTGTAACAATGTGGAGTTTATATTTAGAATATAAGGCTATAGATCTTAAGTAAATGATATGTACAGAGTTGCACACCAAACAGTTAATATTAAATACCCAGACAAATTTTTTTTTTAAGGCTCCAAGGGAGGGGGTTGGGAGGGGATAGTTTAGATGGGGGGAGGGGGGAAGGGAAGTTTTTTTTGTATGTTGTTTTTATTTGTTATGTTTATAGTTTTATAAGATCTCTAAATAAAATTTTGAAAAAATCATTACCTGAGCATGATTTTGGTTCAGATTTTATGGACACAATTACAAAAACTTGATTAACTTAGTTTCACTGCTTTGATTACAGGTCAGGAGTTACAAAGTTAAATTTTAAATTTAGACATACAGCATGGTAACAGGCCATTTCAACCCACGAGTCCTTACCACTCAATTTACATTCCATTAACCTACAGGCTCAATACGCATCAAATGGTGGGAGGAAACAGAGCCCTGGAGAAAATCCACACAGACACGAGGAGAACGTACAGACTCTTTACAGACCACATGGGATTCAAACCCCAGTCCCTGCTGCTGGCGCTGTGAAGGCATTGTGTTAACTGTTACGCCAACTATGTCACCCAAAGTTCTAGTTACTGCCAGATAAAGGTTGATTCCAGAAAAGAATGGTTATTGGTCTTTCAGATTTAGTTAACAATGGGTCTAAGTTTCTGTTACAACAGTGAAGGCATGTTATGATTGTAACTTACTTAACAATCAATCAATTTCCTGTTACATCAAATAGTGCACATTATAACATGATTAATTATATTCCAGGAACGTGGTTGTGGTCTTGTCTGTATTCCACAGCTCTATTCCTGAGCCTGTCGTTGATTCCTTATTACAACATTAACACAATCTGCATCCCTCTTTACAGTTATAGTCCACACTATTCTTTCCCCTACGTCAGAAAGGTTATGGACCACTTGCAGGCAAATGGGACTAGCCCAAACTGCCAACTTGGTCAGCTTGGTTCCATACTCTATGACTCTTCCTGTATTGTTAAATAAAGAGAAATAAACAACATATCGATCTGTTTCAATGAAGGTCAGCAATTCCTCTCAAACTGGTGGAGTACATACATGACGTGCCAGCTATAGTTGGAGAAAAAGCAATGAGCCAGGCACAAAATGCAACTGGCAATTTACAGAAAACTCTTGGACTTAACGTTGAATGGGCTGGCAGCCCAGTATGTGCTGATGTACAAACTGAATTCACTAACAGTTCCCCACGGAAGCTTCAAATAACCAGCATGACAATCTGGGATGAGGAGTGCTCTGCACCCCGCTGTATTTATCATGGTAGACAATAAGAAATCAGTTGCTGAACTGAACAACGTGAAATATTAATGACTGCCAGTTAATTATTGCAACAATGTAGTTGAATTTTGTCAAATCTTTAAGGACAGCTTTAAAGATTGAAGTTAGTTTTATTTCCTTTTCCTTCCCCTCTCTGATTTTTTTTCTTTCTGCTCATAATTTGACATTAACTTTGCCCCTTTAATTTACTCTCTTTAGCCCTTATGCTGTTTATTACCTCTTCCTTAAAACTTACTGCACACTAAAAAAAAAGTGTTGCTTGCCCCAATCTCCACTATTCTAATAGTGCCAGGGTATTTTGAATGCATGTGAATGACAAGGGGAGACATTCAGATATATTCAATCTCAGCAAGAAGCTTGAGAGCCAGTTCATTTGGGTGCAGTAGCACAGTGGCTGTCAAAGCCGTTCCATAGGCAGAATCAGCGTTGTACTTGGAGAGGATCAGTGACTTCATCCCTCAGCAGGTAACAAGCCTCTCATTGGAATATGGCACCTGAGGGCAAATTGGAAGAGTCAGCATGATCCGAGGCAGATGAATGGATGAAATATCTCCACAATTGCTGCCTGACCTCCTGAGAATCCTTCGGATATAGGGGAACTATTGAATTTTAAGTGCTGTTTAAGTGCAATAATCCTGGCTATCATGCTTCTTGATGCATCGACTCAGATGAGTGATGAATATTCTATTGCACTTCTTCTAATCCTTGTGGTCCCTCTGTCACCTCTCCAGAATATGTCAATGACTGCAATTGACTCTTGCTTTGAGCTCTGCACTGCAAAATAAAAATAATAACCAAGCAAAAAAAGTCAGCTTTCAGAGGAGCTGTGCAAATTATCTCCAGATTCTGAAATGGATCATTGGAAGTACTAGTTAGAACAAAAGCTGGCATGGTTTTGCATGCAATCCTGGACACCATTCAGTGAGTATCAAAGAATGCCTGAGAGGAGACGGTCTTTACATATCAAATCGTTGGAGAAGAAACAAAAACTGTTTACAGAACTCACAAGGTCAGATGAGGCATGGCCACGCATCACTTCAGTAGAAATCCAGAAGTGAACATAACAAATAGCAGGAGGAGCCTGGTTCACATGCCGTCAAACTATTTTAAGGCCTTCACCAAGCCTCGTCTACTTTCCCATCTAAAGCCCATAGCCTGTCATTTCTATGTCCAAAAATCTACCAATATCAGTTGTGTTTGAACTCAACAATGAACTATCCATAAACGTTTGAAACAAAGGATTTCCAAGAATTAAAGCCATTTACTGAAAGAAGTTGTTCCTCACCTCAGTGCAAACTGACCAGCCCATTATCCTGAAGCACAAGTCAAAGGTAAGTCACCAATGCTGGACAAACTTTCCCCTCCCTCTTTAGTTCTGTATTGAAAGTGCAGAGTGATAATTATCTCTCACTGGGTTAGTTGCCTCGATTGTACAGAGAGAGAGTTCACCAGATAACACATGGACAGCAACTGCTGCAGCTGGAGTTGCCTGCTGCGACGGACAAGCAGGAACCAGCTATTCAGAAAGATGGGCTTGCATGCATCCTTACATTTGTATTTGGATATTATACCTCTTTAGAACAATCATTCTCAACCTTTTTTCAGCTATACCCCCTCCCCCACCCCAAGGACTCAGCTCCAAGTTTATGAATCCCCTTTCCTGTGAAGCAGTCAAGTCTTGGTTTCTTCCATACTTCTCTCCTATCAATCATATATTTAAAAAATTGTCATGTGAGGTGAAAACACCTTTTCTTTCCTGTGGCCCACTGGGGGAAGGGCTTGGGGGGATACCATTGAGAAAGGCTGCTTTAGTGGAAAAGGTTTAAAGTTTACCTCCAGAATTTGAACCTCATCAAAACCAGTGGATATGTATTATGAGGAATTCACCACCTGAATCACACTACCTTGTTGGAGAGCTTTGTACAAGTGTGGCCTATCAAAGATCAGTCATCAGCCACAAGCCCCCAGCAGCAGAGTTTTGAATAGCATTTGTTCCATCTCCCACAGAGGCTGCTAAGGACCCTTCAAGTTGTCATTCACAATGGTTCTGTCATGGGGCCCCTATCTTCTTGATCAGCAGCTGCCAAGGGGCACTGGTGAATATCAGACTATCTGGTATAATCACTTGGAGCTGCCCAGTTGACAGGCCACCAAAAGAAGATAGCAGAATGGCAGTCCTAGGACATGACTGGATCTTGCCGAAATCACACAAGGTCAGTTCAGATTCTGGGGAGAAATTAACTGAGATTTCTCCTCGATCACCTTTAGAGACCAGTGCAGCCAGAAAAATCAGCAAATTAGATGAACTTTCCATTGACATGTCCATAAAATGCCTTCAGGTGTCTATTAGTCTAGTGAGAGAACATCAGGCTTTGAGAGTAAAGTCCAGGCTGTTAATCCCCCGCTCTTTTTATTGGTCCCCAATCACTTACTTTCAGCTGGAGTTAAATAGATTATATAAAATAGAGGTGTTGGATCACCAAAATATTACTTTAAGCATCTCCTTGAACCTTAATCTCATGTGATCCTCAATCATTTCCTTTCAGGGAGTGTGAATGGTCTATTCACATTGGAAGGACATGTCAGATCATCACAGATGTCATGGCTGTTGGATCATTAGAGATAACATGGGATTCCCAGAAATATCACTATCAATTCATTCTGCAGGCCACATTGGCAGATACATGTAGTTCTTTATTCTTCTGGTATTAATTACTTTACTATTGTCATAGCTCATACAACCCTGGCAGCAAAGAAAGAAACTCAGTATTAAAACCATATTGTGTTTCACCAGAATACAAATAAAATATAAATTACTGCCATCAAATATGCTCCCAGCATACAGCCAGTAACCAGATATAGTTTGAGATTTTGAATTTAGAAGCAGGGAGGTCTTACTGCTGTTGTGGAGGACCTTGATGGAGGCCGCACATTGCAGTCTGCAATTTTAGTCTCCTCATCTTGCTATAGAGAGAATGCAATGAAGATTCACTTGGATGACAGGTCTGATGTATGAAAAGAAGACTAGTTTTATACCTGTTGGAATTTAGAAGAATGAGTGGGGATCTTATTGAGACATATAAAATTGTGGCAGGATTAGACAGGATAGATGCAGGAAGAATGTTCCAGATGTCAGCTAAGTCCAGAACAAGGGGTCACAATCTAACTCTGAGGAGAAGCGGTAGCCATTTACTACTAAGATGAGAAAAAACTTCTTCACTCAGAGAGTTGTGAAGTTGTGAAACTCACAACTTGTGAAATGATGGGGAATATGATGTAAAGGGGGATAATGGGATGGTTCAGGAATCCACAGCCGGTTCAACATTTTTCAAAATTTCCAAGGTTCCTGGAACAAGATGGTGGCTTCGTCTGTCCACTTGTGAAAGGCATCGAAATAACAGGTGACAATCTGAAGGAAGATCAGAAAAGATACTGAGGAATTCTATTTGATTGAAAAGGTTACACCCGTTTGCCAGGTGATGTTGATGCCAGTTCCTGAGATGTATTCAAAAGGGAGATAGATGTGGCTCTCATGGGTAAAGGAATCAAGGAATATGCAGAGTTAGTGGGTATTGAAGTTGTATGATCAGCCATGATCATATAGAATGGTGGTGCAGGCATGGGGCTGAATAATATTTTCCTGCACCTATTTTTTATGTTTCAAAAGTAATTTTGAGCTTGTACACTACCACGCAATTGCCAGAGATTTGCTGCTATGCTTTTGCAATCAAACAAGTTTAACTGCAAACGGGTGCAACCTTTTCAATCAAATAAAATTCCTCAGTATCTTTTCTGATCTTCCTTCAGATTATCACCTGTTATTTCGATGCCTTTCACAAGTGTGCAGATGAAGCCACCATCTTGTTCCAGGAACCTTGGAAATTTTGTAAAAATGTTTAACCGGCTGTGGATTCCTGAACCATCCCATCCCATCATCCGCCTTTACATCATATTCCCCATCATTTCACAGAGACTCTACTATCGATTAAACTATATATATATATATATATATATAAATATATAAATATAAATATATATATATATATGTGTGTGTGTGTGTGTGTGTGTGTGTGTGTGTGTGTGTGTGTGTGTGTGTACAAATTTTAATTAATCAATAGTAGTATGATATAAATAAATAAATTGACATTGTTATAAACTCAAGATTTAGGGTAGTAAACATAGGACAGAGATGAGGAGGAACTGCTTTTCCTAGGGGTGGTGAATCTATGGAATTCACCTCCCATTGAAGCATTGGATACCTCTGTAAACATATTTAAAACAAGATTTTCACATTCTTTCTTTGGCTTGGCTTCGCGGACGAAGATTTATGGAGGGGGTAAAAAGTCCACGTCAGCTGCATGCTCGTTTGTGGCTGACAAGTCCGATGCGGGACAGGCAGACACGGTTGCAGCGGAAAATTGGTTGGTTGGGGTTGGGTGTTGGGTTTTTCCTCCTTTGCCTTTTGTCAGTGAGGTGGGCTCTGCGGTCTTCTTCAAAGGAGGTTGCTGCCCACCAAACTGTGAGGCACCAAGATGCACGGTTTGAGGCGTTATCAGCCCACTGGCGGTGGTAAATGTGGCAGGCACCAAGAGATTTCTTTAGGCAGTCCTTGTACCTTTTCTTTGGTGCACCTCTGTCAGGGTGGCCAGTGGAGAGCTCGCCATATAACACGATCTTGGGAAGGCGATGGTCCTCCATTCTGGAGACGTGACCCATCCAGCGCCGCTGGATCTTCAGCAGCGTGGACTCGATGCTGTCGACCTCTGCCATCTCGAGTACTTCGACGTTAGGGATGAAAGCGCTCCAATGGATGTTGAGGATGGAGCGGAGACAACGCTGGTGGAAGCGTTCTAGGAGCCATAGGTGATGCCGGTAGAGGACCCATGATTCGGAGCCGAACAGGAGTGTGGGTATGACAACGGCTCTGTATATGCTTATCTTTGTGAGGTTTTTCAGTTGGTTGTTTTTCCAGACTCTTTTGTGTAGTCTTCCAAAGGCGCTATTTGCCTTGGCGAGTCTGTTGTCTATCTCATTGTCGATCCTTGCATCTGATGAAATGGTGCAGCCGAGATAGGTAAACTGGTTGACCGTTTTGAGTTTTGTGTGCCCGATGGAGATGTGGGGGGGCTGGTAGTCATGGTGGGGAGCTGGCTGATGGAGGACCTCAGTTTTCTTCAGGCTGACTTCCAGGCCAAACATTTTGGCAGTTTCCGCAAAGCAGGACGTCAAGCGCTGAAGAGCTGGCTCTGAATGGGCAACTAAAGCGGCATTGTCTGCAAAGAGTAGTTCACGGACAAGTTTCTCTTGCGTCTTGGTGTGAGCTTGCAGGCGCCTCAGATTGAAGAGACTGCCATCTGTGCGGTACCGGATGTAAACAGCGTCTTCATTGTTGGGGTCTTTCATGGCTTGGTTCAGCATCATGCTGAAGAAGATTGAAAAGAAGGTTGGTGCGAGAACACAGCCTTGCTTCACGCCATTGTTAATGGAGAAGGGTTCAGAGAGCTCATTGCTGTATCTGACCCGACCTTGTTGGTTTTCGTGCAGTTGGATAATCATGTTGAGGAAGTTTGGGGGACATCCGATGTGCTCTAGTATTTGCCAAAGCCCTTTCCTGCTCACGGTGTCGAAGGCTTTGGTGAGGTCAACAAAGGTGATGTAGAGTCCTTTGTTTTGTTCTCTGCACTTTTCTTGGAGCTGTCTGAGGGCAAAGACCATGTCAGTAGTTCCTCTGTTGGCGCGAAAGCCGCACTGTGATTCTGGGAGAATATTCTCGGCGACACTAGGTATTATTCTATTTAGTAGAATCCTAGCGAAGATTTTTCCTGCAATGGAGAGCAACGTGATTCCCCTGTAGTTTGAGCAGTCTGATTTCTCGCCTTTGTTTTTGTACAGGGTGATGATGGTGGCATCACGAAGATCCTGAGGCAGTTTTCCTTGGTCCCAACAAAGCTTGAAAAACTCATGCAGTTTGGCATGCAGAGTTTTGCCGCCAGCCTTCCAGACCTCTGGGGGTAAACATAGGACAGAGATGAGGAGGAACTGCTTTTCCTAGGGGTGGTGAATCTATGGAATTCACCTCCCATTGAAGCATTGGATACCTCTGTAAACATATTTAAAACAAGATTTTCACATATATATATAGTAGGGGAATTAAGAATATGGGGGAAAAAGCAGGTAGGTAGAGATAAGCCTATCATCAGATCAGCTATGATCTCATTGAATGGTAGAGCAAGCTTAATGGGCTGGCACTGAGGACACGAGAACATTGTTTCCACTGGAGAACACGGTTTTGTCAGGTTGAACTTATACAATCAGATGATAATAAACCTGAACATGAACTTGAGGTAGAGAAGAGAATTTTGGATAGGTTAATTGAGATCACTTGGGAAATTTTAAAAAATAACTTGCCCCAATATGCCACCAATTTAATGGAGGCATGCACAAACAGGTATTCTGTTTACCATTCAGCCTGGCTGGGCTTAAATTAGCACAGTAGGAACATTATTACCTCAAGGCATTAAGGCAATGTTAAATTAAATCAGTACTTGAATATAATATCTGAGCTTAAAACATTGGCCAATGGAAAAGAGGCAAGATTGGCACTGATTTGATTGAGGACTTGAAAATACAGACATTCCGACATTTACAGCTGCAACGTCATCTCCTGGCAAATGCCTTGAAAATGGATAATTAAAACAGAAAATGCTGGAAATACTCCATGGTCATTTGCCTCTCGCCCATGGAAAGAGAATTATGAGGTAGGAGGTGGGTGGACTGATTGTGTTCAGGGCTTGTGTGAAAATAAAGATCCTAGAATTAAATAATGAAGGACAGGAGGAACTGTACACAAGGCATAGTCTTAAAAATAAATATTTTGCTGGCATGTTAACCACACTCCTCCTCCTATTTGTTATGTTCACCTCTCGATCTGTACTGAAATGATGCAGCTGACCATGTGAGTTCTGTAAACAGTTTCTGACTCTTCCCCAAGTTTTTTTTAATATATATTTAAAGACCGTCTCCTCTCAGGCATCAACAAATCTTACTGAATGGTGTCAGGGATTGCAAAACCATGCCAGTTTTTGTTCTAACTAGTACTTTTAATGATGCATTTCAGAATCTGGAGATCATTTGCACAGCTTCTGTGAAACCTGATTTTCTTTCCTGGTTGATTTTTCTTTGCAGTGCAGAACTCTGACAAGTGGGAGGTGTTGCACTTTGGTAGGTCAAACCAAGGCAGGACTTATACAATGAATGATTGGGCCCCGGTGAGTTTTTTTCTAAAGAACAGGGAGACCTATGGGTACAACTGCATAATTCCTCGAAGGTGGCAATTCTGGTGGGTAAGATGGTGAAGAAGCATTGGGTGGGGAATGGAGGACAAAAATCGGGACCCCATGAGTCAGCTGTACAAAGTATTGATAAGACCATACTCAGAGTATGGTGCACAGTTCTGGTCTCCAGCTGCATTGAAAAGGTTGCAGGAGAGATTCATCAGAATGTTGCCAGGAATAGAGGACTTGGGACATTGGGAGAGGTTGGATAAGATGCGTCTTTATTCCCAGGAGTTTAGGAGACTGAGATATTATAGAGGTTTACAAGATCATGAGGGGCATGGATAAACAATCTTGAGGTAGGAGCCATAATCTTAAAGAGAGACACCTGAGGGACAACCCTCCATACAGAGGGCAGGTCTGTATCAGGAATGAGCTGCTAAAGGAAACAGTAGAAGCCAGCACAATTTTGTCACTCAAAAGATGCTTGGACAGATAAATGGATAGGAAGGGTTTCGAAGGATATGGATTAAATACTGGCAAATGGGAACTAACCTAGACTGCCAATCCAGTCGGCATGAAAGATTGGGACAAAGGGCAATGATGTTTGACTCTATGTCACTGAGGAAGATTGAGTAAAACTATATTTTTAGTATTTTAAAATGTTACATCCTGTTTTTTTTAAATATTAAATTATAGACATACAACACTGTTACAAGCCCTTTTGGCAGATGAGCCCATGCCTCCCAATTGCACCTGTTAGGGGCCCAGAGGACCCCAAATCCCAGCAGCAATAGAAATTCACCAAGACACATGGTTACTTAAACAAAAGTTGCTTTTAATTTTATTTAAACATAAAAACAGGATCAAACTTTAACTTATTACTATTAACTTAACCCCATTCTAATTCTATGTGCATGTGTATATGTTCAGAAAAGTGATTCATAGTCCAATCTCACCTCTCACTCCTCCAAGTTCACCAGTATCAGGTAATTCTTATACTGTGCACAAAATTCAACATTTATGAAATTTCACCACACTCTGGTGCTTAAAGGTAAATGGTTACCGCTCGGGAAGATTCTTGTTGATTTCAGAGAGAGATTAATTGCTCGTTAGACACACACAAAAACAGATAAACTTCCATCAGTCATTTCAGTGTCTTCCCAAAGAAAACTTGCCCCAACAGAGTTTTCCAAATGATAACCTCTTCATGCAGGTCACCACAGAGTTCCTGGTTTCCCTTATTTCAAGTGAAACACTCTAGCCATCCATTTCTTCTTGTAAGGACCACAAGGGTTTTCAACAGGCTGAACTTAGAACTCACAACCTGTCTTCAAAATGGGGTTTTCAATCAAGCTGCCAGCTTGCCATGTTGCAGCCTCAAAAAGCTACTGTAGAAATCAGTTCACTCCCTCCCTCCCTCCCTCCCTCCCTCCCTCCCTCCCTCCCTCCCTCCCTCCCTCCCTCCCTCCCTCCCTCCCTCCCTCCCTCCCTCCCTCCCTCCCTCCCTCCCTCCCTCCCTCCCTCCCTCCCTCCCTCCCTCCCTCCCTCCCTCCCTCACTCACTCTCTCACTCACTCTCTCACTCACTCTCTCACTCACTCTCTCACTCACTCTCTCACTCACTCTCTCACTCACTCTCTCACTCACTCTCTCACTCACTCTCTCACTCACTCTCTCACTCACTCTCTCACTCACTCTCTCACTCACTCTCTCTGAGAGAAAGCCTGTTTGGTCTTTTCTCTCTTTCTGCTTGCAAAACCATATGACCTTCTTAGAACAGCAAACTGAAACTAGACAGATTTCTGGCACCAGAATCAGTTTCCTAAGCCTGGCCATCTGTCACCCTCAAAACAATAATCCATTTACTCTCCAGCATCAATCCAATTAACACCTACTTGTGAAATCTCCATAGGCATTCTTCAAAGTTTCTATAGAGTTACTGTGGACGTAATGTCTCTCCTTATGTACAGCTCTTACATTTTAAATGAGATGTCTTTTGTGAAGTATTACTGTCTTTGTTTGTGGTGATCTACACTAAACCCCCCACAATCTAGCTGTTCTAAAAACATATTTATATACAAAATATAATATAACCTGTAATACACCAATCGACCTACAACTCCCAGTACATTTTGAAAGGCGAGAGGAAACTTGAGCACCTGAGGGAAACCCACACAGACATGGCGAGAGCATACAAACTCCTTACAGGCAGCACTGGGCTGAACCCAGGTCACTGGCACTGTAACAGTGTTGTGCTAACCACTACACTAAATGTACCACCTGAGTTTAAAGTGAAAGGAGATGTGAGGTGCAAGTTTCTTTTTTAAAACAAAAAATGTCTGGGATAGGCAAACAGCAGAGATTTCTGGATGGACACATGACTATGCAGTGACTTGGACCTGGTGCGGGCAGAAGAGATTTAGTGTAGTTTGGCATCTTGTTCCACGTAGACATTGTGAGCCTGAAGGCTTTGCTTCTATATTCTAAGCATTTCATGTAGCAATGTCACCATTGGCTAATTGTGACTTTGGGTCCATGTTTTCAGTGGTCCGGATTTTGTAGTCAATGTCAAGCTGCAAGTGAAAATTCTGCACTTAACTTTCAACTCCCTCCCAGTGACAAAACATTATGAAGCAGTGGTTAGCTCTGCCGCTTCACTACCTCAGGAACCTGGTCTGATCTTGACCACGAGGCCCATTTGTGTGGAGATTGCATGTATGTATTGCCTGTGATTACATAGGGTGCTCTGGCTTCCTCCCATATTCCAAAGATCTGTTACTTGGTAGGTTTTCCAGTTACTATAAATTGACCTTAGACTAGATAGTGGGAGAAATATCAGGGGAATAGGTGACAGTTATGTGAGAGAGAACAGTTTATTGGGAAATGAGTGGGGTAGGGATTGATTGGGTTGCTCGGAGATAAACTCAATGAGCTGAATAGTCTCCTATATCTTGAGAAATATATGAACATGCCATCTCAAGCTTCAATAACAAGACCTTCTGTGGCAACAAAGCCATTCCGTGCAAAAATGGTGCCCCTTGAAATGATGAAAGGGTTCTAACTTTGCTGAAAATAGTTTGCTAGATAGCTACAAGCTTAGCTGGCTGTCAAAAAAATATTGGCGCTGCTGCCCGAGATGCTGCAATGTCACTGCTGCTGCTGGTGCGAACCCACGGAGAGTGGGGAGCGAAGATACAGTGCACACCTATGGGATCCAACAGCCCAGTCCATCTGCTGTCAGAGGCTATAAACATGCAGACTACAAATGACCCGTTAAAGGAGCCGATGGTGGTTTATTTTAAAACCTCACAAACGCAGGTCAAAGTTCAAGATGTTGGCGCCTATGATCGGCAGCGGACACAAGCAGTTGCAGACTCCGGGGAAGCAGAAGACTGGTGCAGGGCACCTGAAAATGGGGAGACCACTCTCCATTTGAGAAGGAGAAGCAAAGGAAACAATGCATGGGATGGTGGTCATAGCGGCAGATCAGTGAGGGGCTCTGAGGCTGAAGAACATACAGGTGGGCCATTGGTGACTCCAGGCAAAGAACCCACTTAGGCTACAGGCTTCTGGAGACTGCAGTCAAAGGACTCACACCAGGTTGCAGACTGCCAGAGACTGGCTGAATGGCTATCAGGTTTCAGAACTGAGTTGTGAGAGTGTGCCAAGGGAGCTGGAGGCTTCTTGATCGTGTCGGAATTGTGCAGCTGGTGCTCAGATTGCATTGAAGATTATGTGGCTGCAGATGAAACCATGGATATTCAGTGACTCTGGGGGTGAGGGGGTGCTTCTTGCTTGTATATCTTCTGGCTGTAAGATGCGCTGGGCAATTTCTGATGATAGTGAATCTTTGAATATGTGACAGAGTATATAAATATGTTTTGGGAGATAAATTGGGCAAGGTTTGTTAGAGTAGGTTGCATACAAACACTTTAAAACAGATCTTATTTGAAATGCTGGAGCTCTGCTATTGCTAGACATATTGGTCCCACAGCCTTTGCAAGAGCTTTGGAGAGTGCCAAAGAGACTTCACTAATGGATTGTTGTTTACAAAAGGCAAAAGATAAAAGATCTTGTCAGAGCCGTATTCTGTCTGGAGTAGAGCTTGCTGTTCTAAGAGGGTCATGTGGCTTTGCAAGCAGCAAGAGTCCAAAAGTTTTTCTCTCTAAGAGAGAGAGTAATAGAGAGACAGACAGACAGGGATCATTCTACAGTGTTGCAGCCAGCAGAGACAGCTGGACTGGAAAAGGACAAGCTGGTAAGCCCTATTTTTGAAGATGGCCTCGTCAAAGCCCTTGTGGTTCATGCAAGAGGAGAGAACTGGCTGTCTAATGTTTCACTTGGAATAAGGAAAACAAAAAGGAACTCGGTGGTGACCTGAAAGAAAGACATTATCATTTGGAGAACCCTGAAGGGGAAAGTTTCATCTGCAAGACACTGGAGTGGCTGATAAAAATAAATCAGTTGTGGTTGTCCTGGAACAACAAATTTCTCTCTGAAAACCGACAACAACCTTCCTGAGCAGTAACCATTTATCTTTCAAGCACTGAAGCCTGGTGAACTTCACAAATGTTAAATTCTGTGCACATTATAAGAATTCCCTACAACCAATGAACTTGGATCAATGAGAAGTGAGATTGGACTGTGAACCAAAGAACTTTTCTGTGCTTAGAATTAGAAGGGGGTTAAGTAAGTAAGTCAATAGTGATAAGTTAAAGTGGGATTCTATTTTCGTGTTTAAAGATAATTAAAAGCAATTTTTGTTTAAGTAACCATTTGTCTTGGTGAATATCTATTGCTGTTTCGGGATCCCCTGGGCTCATAACAAATGCCTTACTGTAGGTAGACTAAAGAAAATGTTGTGTAATATCACATGTTTTGTTTCATTACATCATAAAAAATCTTGAAAAGTGCTGTGTTTTTGAATGTATAAAAAATTTACAACATTAAATATTTAAAACTTTATAAAAAAATATTAAAATAACTAAAAGCATTTAAAATAATTTAAACCTTGAAAAATTGTATATTATATTAAAATGATATTTTCCCTAACAATTATTCTCGATTCAAAAGTCCGAGTTACGTTTAGAGGATAGACTTTTGTGGACTGAATGTCCTTCCTTCAAATTTTTATAGAAAGTTTCCTAAACAGATGTCGTTTACTTTCTCATGTAGGATGTGCCTTTTTCTTCGTATCTGCTTTATGTCTGAGTTCATACCAAATGAAGTCCAGCATTGAAGACAGATTTAGGATGAAGTCAAATGCACAGAAGTGCTTGAGAACTTTACCAGGTCAGGCAGCATCTGTCGGAATAACCAATAATTCAGTCCTGAGCACTTCGTTAAGGTGTGAGCAAAAACCAGACAGGAGCTTGAATGTAAAGGTGGGGGAGGATAGAAGAGAAGAGAGGAAGGCTAACAGGTGAGAGGTCACAAGTGAATATGGTGGGAAGGCAGAAGAGAAAAAAAATCTGAGGAGTGATAGGGAGGGTGGAGAGATGGAGGAAAGGGGTAAGAGGAGTAGGGAAAGAGAGAGACACGGAGGAAGGTTTTAATGGACACTGGAGAAGTTGATGTTGATGCTGACTGGTAGTCCCAGTTTGCCAGTGCATGAGGCCATGGACAGACATGTCGGAATGATGTGTGGAATTAAAATGGTTGACTACTGGGAGGTCTCCAATTATTGCAGTGGACAGAGCAAAGGTGCTCAACTAAACGATCTCCCAGTCTGCGACCAGTCTTTCTGATGTAGTGGAGACCACGATGGGAGCACTGGATACAGTAGATGACCCCTGCAGATTCACAAGTGTTACTTCAATTGGAAGGACTGTTTGGGGCCCCATGTAGTGGTGAGGGAGGAGGTGTGGGTGCAAGAGTGGCATTTCTTGCAGTCACAGGGGTAGGTACTGAGGGGGTGAATAGTGGGAAGGGATGAGTAGATGAGGGAGTCCCAGAGGGAGAGATCCCTTAGAAAATGGAGAGGGGTGGAGAGAGGTAGATGTGTCTAGAGGTAGGATCACATTGTATGTGGTGGATATTGGTTGGTGAGGACAAGGGGAAATCAAAATTTCACAAGAAAAAAGAATAGAAGTGAGGTCTGCAACTCCAACCTGATCTAATCAATTCTCACATATAGTTCCAAGTTCTGGCCTCTTCCCCCTATCCCTTGATAGCTTGACTAATTAGATACCCATCAATCTCCCCCTTAAACTCCCCCAATGATTAGGTCTCCATGGCTGTATGTGGCAATGAATTCCACAAATCCACAACCCTCTGGCTAAAGAAATTTATCCTCATCTCAGTTTAAAATGGGTACCTTCTAATTCTAAGACTGTGCCCTCTTGTCCTGTATTCATCCACCAAGGGAAACACCTTAGTCATATCTACTCTGTCCATTCCTTTCAGCATTCGAAATGTTTCTATGAGATCTCCTCTCATTCTTCTGTACTCCAATGAATAGAGTCCAAGAGTCACTAAATGTTCCTCATATGTTAGCCTTGCATTCCTGGAATCATCTGGTAAATCTTCTCTGTATTCTCTCCAAAATTATTGCATTCTTTCCAAGATAAGGGGCCCAAAACTGCATACAATACTCCAAATTAGGTCTTACCAGTGCCCCATAGAGCCTCTTCAACACCTCTTCAATCTTATACTCTATTCCTCTTGAAATGAATGCCAACACTCCATTTACTCTCTTTTTTTTTTACTGCTGATCCAGCCTGCTGGTTAACTTTTATGTTAGCTGTACAAAGACCCTCAAGTCCCTTTGCACTTTTGAATTTTGAATTTTCTCCTCATCCAAATAATAATCTGCCTATTTATTTCCTCTTCTAAAATGTACAACTGTATATTTCTCAACATTGTATCTCATCTGCCATTTCTTTGCCCACTCTCCCAAGGTGTCCAAGTCTCTCTACAACCTTTCGGTTTCTTCAACACTTCCTGCTCCACCACCCATCTTGGTGTCATCTGCAAACTTCGCCACAAAACCATTCAATCCATACCTTACATCATCGATATACATTGTAAAAAGAAATGGCCCAAACACCGACCTCTGCAAATCTCTTGGTGCCTGCCACATTGACCACCACCAGTGGGCTGATATCTCCTCAAACCGTGCATCTTGGCGCCTCACAGTTTGGCGGGCAGCAACCTCCTTTGAAGAAGACCGCAGAGCCCACCTCACTGACAAAAGGCAAAGGAGGAAAAACCCAACACCCAACCCCAACCAACCAATTTTCCCTTGCAACCGCTGCAATCGTGTCTGCCTGTCCCGCATCGGACTTGTCAGCCACAAACGAGGCTGCAGCTGACATGGACTTTTTACCCCCTCCATAAATCTTCGTCCGCGAAGCCAAGCCAAAGAATGTTCTTATCTACAGAAGAAAACTGAATAAACTATCCAGTGGCTTGTGGCTCAGGCTACATAATGCCTAATGCAACAGCCTAATGAAGCGCAAGTCCCAACTGAAGTTTTATTATATTTTCTGTAAATAGGAATTTTTTTTTAACCACACCCATTACCTTCACCCAGAAGGGGATTGGGACACGATGATTTCATTCTCCTTGCATTCCTCCAACATTCAGGCTATCAAGTGAACACCCTACAGAAGGCAATCAATTAGTCTGCCTCTGCTCTGGGACTGAAAGCTGTGAGGAGCCAGCTCCACCTCCTGCCAGACTTTATAAAAGCATCTGTAATTGTCCTAGTCTTGAATGAGTAAAAGCACAAAAGAACTTGGGGGGGGGGGGGGGGGAGGGAAGGAGGGGGATCTCAGCAGGTCTCGCAGTGTCCATAGGAGGCAAAGATACATAACCAATGTTTCAGCCCTGAGCCCTCTTCCCCAAATTTCACTCTGGACATGAATGAAGGAAGCCTCAACTGCCGATTCTTTGTGCAGATGTTGACCTGCCCTCACCATTTCCAGCAATTCTGTTTCACTTCCCTGCAGTGGCAATGATTTTGCTTTATATGTCACTTATTTCGAATCACATTCGCACCAGAATTTAAAATAGTGCATGCAAGCTGAAGGATTTTTTTTCCCCCAAAGTGAATGTTCAGTTCAGCAGAGATTCATATTCAAGTCTGGTACACATTGGATTGGGCAAGTGACACGATCATTTCATTTCATGAATTAATAAATTAAATTCATTATGTTAAAATACAGTTCCTAATTTTGCATGTTTATACATTTCAAAGGCATAGAAAAGATGTTATAAAAATGTATTTGAAAGAATAGGAATGACCCAATGGCTGATCCAAACCTTATCTCCAGCTAACAATCGTTTCCAGTAGTTGTGAACATTTCAATTGAATCTGGCACCAACATTCTTCAGGGAAGAGAGCACCAGATTCTACCAAGTACAAAATTATTCCCTTATTTTGCATTATTGAGGCCAGACTCAAGCTGGTGCTGGAATCTTCTATAAAAATATAGAAGCAGGACGAGGCCATGCAAATCATTATACTTGTTTAACAGGATAGTGGTTGATCTTTAACATTAACGCCACCTTCCGGCTCTAACATCAGATCCCTTGATTCTCTCAGTGATCAAATATCTGTAATTCTCTATGTTGACAATACTCAGCAATTGCGCCTTCTGGTGGAGAATTCTAAAGATTCAAAATCATCCCTGTCCTGAACACACATCTCTTATTTTTAGACTATGACCATTGCTCAGGTGCACCCCAGCCAGGAGAAACATCATCCCTGCATCTAGCCAGTCAAGTCTCACAGAAATGTTATTAAATGAGATTATTTTTCATTTTTCTCAACTCAAGAAAGCATGGGATCTTAATTCTTAATCTCTCTTCAAAGGAAAAGCCCTTTCTGCCAAACCACAACGCTCCTAGAAAACAAGAAATGACACACCAAAATGCTTGAGGAACTCAAATGGTCTTTCAACGCCCATAGAAGACAAAGATATTGCCACCATTTTGGGCCTGAGCCCTTCTCCAAGGAATTATGAGAATGAGCAAACAGGAAATCTCAGGATATAGACAGTGCTGGCTGGGGGAGGAATTCACACCAACAAAAGGTGTTAATTGGATATGATACTGTCATGATAATGAATATGTATGAGATGTACCGGAAGTCACGTGGTATGAGAGAGAGATAAGAGTACAAGCAGGAGAACAAAGGAAACTGGAGAATAAAGACTCGGAGAAGTTTACCTGATAAAACTTGTGTTTGATGTTTTATTAACCACATTTCGGGCCACAAATGTGACATTGGCGACGAGGATGGGATAAGCTTGAAGAAAATTAAAGACTAAACAAGATTACAGAGGATTACAGACAACTTCAAGGTGATAAGAATTTTCTCTTTGTCTCAGTACTTTTGGGGCTGGAATATTTCCTCATGGCTGGGGCAGACAGTGACTTTCTAACACATAGTGGAATTGCTCATTTTGACACAACGGGTGATGCAAGCACTAAGTGTGAAGTGGAAGGCATGGCTGGAAGAATTTGAATCCTACGCCAACAGTCGTGGCCTATTTCTAGATACCGGTACAGTTGAACAAAATGCGCAGAGAAGGGCGTTACTTCTTTTTACTGCGGGACCTGCAGTTCGGGAAACATTTAAGACACTTTTGAATACTGGAAGAAAGGATGAGTACCAGAAAGCGGTAGATGCATTAAATGCACACTATGTAGAGACACCGAATGCTACATTTCAACGCCATTTGTTTCGGAGAACGAGACAAGAAGATGGCCAGACAATTGCTCAGTACGTGACGAGACTACGCCAGCTAGCTGTTGGATGCAATTACATGCCAGCTGATTTGGACAACCAATTATTGGATCAAGGCATTCAGAACTGCAGATCAGATAAACTCAGAAGACGTCTACTGGAAAGAGGGAGTGAGTTGGAACTCACCGATGCTTTAGCCATTGCTGCTGCATTAGAGGCTGTTGAAAGGCAATTTCATACCATGACCCTGAAAGACAACTCAAGCCAGCAAATTAAGAGGCTCTCACATCGCCATAACCGGCCAAGATATACGTCGACACAGGACGTGGAGTGTTATCGATGTGGAAACCGAGGTCACTTTGGAAAAGACCCATATTGCCCGGCCAAAGCCAAAGTTTGCAGAAAGTGTGGAGGTAAGGACCACTTTGCAATGAAATGCAAAATCAAGTCCAATGCAGACCAGAAGAGGAAGAGTACAACTTCCAAAGGCAAAGCCTGGGGGAAAGGAAAGTATCCTGGAAAGAAAGATACCATTCGCCAGATAGACGGTGACGATGATGATACCCAGGAGGGACAGAATTGTTACCAATTTACGTTGAATGAAGTACATCATGAGAAGGTCCCAGTGATCATTGGTGGAGTGACAGTGCAGGTCATTGTAGACTCAAGCAGTGACAGTAATGTGATTGATTGACATTTATGGGAGAAGTTGAAAAGGAAAAAGATCATCTGTACCTCAAAGAAGTGTTCCAAGAAACTGTATCCATATACAGCAACCAAGCCATTGCAGACCATTGGATGTTTTACTGCAACTGTTGAAGCTGGAGATAAGTACACTGAAGCAGAGTTTATGGTCATAGAAGAGAGGGGAGAACCATTGTTGAGTAGAAGCACAGTGCAAGACCTGGCAATACTTCATATTGGAGCTTGTGTCAATTCAATTCAGTCAAACGTGAATATGAAGCAAGAATTCCCCGCAGTCTTCCAAGGAGTAGGAAAGCTGAAAGGTCGACAATTGAAGCTAGCGGTAGATGAAATGGTCAAACCCAAGGCGCAACCAATGCACCGAACTCCGTTTGGACTTCGTGGGAAAGTCGAAGCCAAAATTAAAGAATTGATCGAACAAGACATTATTGAACCGGTGGAACATTCGACACAATGGGTCAGTCCCGTAGTGATTGTGCCCAAACAAAAGGGTGACATAAGACTATGTGTTGACATGAGAATGGCCAATGAAGCTATAATTAGAGAACGATACCCTATACCAAAAGTGGAGGAAATACTTCAAGAACTAACTACCAGCAAGGTATTCTCAAAAATTGATCTGAAATTGGTCCAGATGCATGATGGAGGACCAAGAATCATTGCCTATGCCAGCAGATCATTATCAGATGTGGAAAGAAGATACTCTCAGGCAGAGAAAGAAGCACTTGGACTTGTATGGGCCTGTGAGAGGTTCCATGCATATTTATATGGCAATGAATTTGAACTCATCACAGATCATAAGCCATTAGAGGTAATCCATGCACCTAGATCCAAACCATGTGCCAGAATAGAGAGATGGGTACTCAGACTACAACCCTACAAATATAAAGTAATCCACATTGCAGGGAAAGCAAACATTGCTGATCCGCTGTCCAGATTGGTGAAGGATGGTGGTCCACAATCCAAGTCAGAATTGGGAACAGAAACAGAGAGCTTTGTACGCTTCGTAGCTATTCAGTCGACACCGAAAGCTGTGACTACGAAGGAGGTCGAGAGAGAATCCGAACGTGATCCAGAACTCATGGAAGTAAGAGAATGCATACAGAGTGGACAATGGGACAAGTGTACTCACAAAGCTTACATTCCCATTAGAGATGAACTTTGTTGCATCAGACAATGTGTATTAAGAGGTTGCAGACTGGTGATACCGCAAAGATTGAGACCGAAGATCGTACCCTTAGCGCATGAAGGACACATAGGCATTGTTGGAACCAAGCAAAACCTCAGGACCAAGGTATGGTGGCCAGGTTGTGATAAAGACGCAGAGAAATTTGTTAAAACTTGTCACGGATGTCAAATCACAAGTAGGAGTAATCCGCCAGAACCGATCCGGAGTACGCAACTCCCGACAGGACCATGGATCGACGTAGCTGTTGATTTTCTTGGACCTTTACCGATGGGTGAATCAATTATGGTAATGATAGATTACTACAGCAGATACTATGAGTACGTGGTGTTGAAGTCCACAACCACTGAAAAAACAATACAAGCATTAGCAGAGATATTCACAAGATATGGATTACCTGTTACATTATACTCTGACAATGGTCCACAATTCATTTCAGAGACATTTGCAGAATACATGAGGACCACAGGTATCCACCATCATAAAGTAACTCCTAAATGGCCGCAAGCCAACGGAGAAGTAGAGAGTCAAAATCAGTCCATTGAAAAACGATTGAGGGTTGCACACGCAGAAGGACAATATTGGCAAGAAGCATTGCTATCTTATGTGGCTGTATCGAGCAACGCCTCATGCAACCACTGGAAAAAGTCCTGCAGAAGCATTTTTTGGGAGAAAAATCCGCACAAAAATGCCAGAAATAAAGGAAATCCGAGACGACCAGGAGATGAGGGACCACGATGCTGAAAAGAAAGGTGCAGCAAAGCTGTACACAGATTCGAAACGTGGAGCCAAGTACTCAGACATCATGCCAGGAGATAATGTTCTAGTGAGGCATGAAACTGGTGGTAACCTAGACACACCTTTTTACCATCAATCCTATACTGTCGTATCCAGAAGTGGCATTATGGTGACAGTCAAGTCTCCGACTTGGGTCCTGTATAAGAGAAATGTATCAGGTGTAAAAAGGTACCAGTCCAGAGATACATCGAGCGAAGAGGTTGAAAGGCCAATACGAGATGCTGAAACTGAGAGACCTAATGATGTTCCAGAGGCAGTTACCAGCACTCCTGATGAAGTGACTAGAGCGCCAGAAACACCCGAAGCCGTGGCGAGCAGTATGTCAGACGCTGAGAGTGAACAACCGAGAAGCAACGACAATATCACAGGCAGGCCGAAACGAAACCGGAAACCGCCCAAACGATACGAAGACTTTGTGCCATAGTTTTAATAAGAACTTTGGGACAGTATTTTAATCTTATATCATAAAGTGCATGTATGAGTGCTGTAGGAAGTAAATTTTATGTAGTTGAGTTATAGTATTACCATTAGTTACGATGTTTGTATGTTTCCGAGGGATATTGATAAGTGAAGGTAAAGTTTATTTCTGATTAAAGGAGGGATGTCATGATAATGAATATGTATGAGATGTACCGGAATTCACGTGGTATGAGAGAGAGATAAGAGCACAAGCAGGAGAACAAAGGAAACTGGAGAATAAAGACTCGGAGAAGTTTACCTGATAAAACTTGTGTTTGATGTTTTATTAACTTCACATTTCGGGCCACAAATGTGACAGATACAGTAATAGAGAATATGTAGGTGAGGGCAGAGTTGATGGTGGTAGAAGGAAAGCCAAGTTGTTTGAAGGAGGAGGATATCTCTGATGATCTCACATGGAAGTCCTCATCCTGGGAACAGATGCGATGGAAACAGAGGATTGACAGAATGGAGTGGAATCCTTACAGGTGACAGGGGGTAAAAGGTGTAGTCAAGATAGCTGTAGGAGTCAATGGGTTTGTAGAAGATGTCAGTCGAGAGTTTGTCTCCTGAGATGGAGATAGAGATAAAAAAAAGGACCAAGTGAATTTGAGGTTAGGGTGGAAGTTGGCAGCATTTTACGCACGTATCAGCCCTGGCCTCCTCCGCTCCCACCTGCAATAAGGACAGGTTTTCTCTTGTCCTCTCCTTCCACCCCAGCAACCTCCTCATCAAACACATCCTCCTTCGCCATTTCCGCCACCTATTACATGATCCCACCATTAGATACATATTCCCCTCTCCTCCCCCCTCGGCCTTCCGCAGGGACTGCTCAACCATGAATTCCTTGTCCACTACTTCCTCCCCATCAATCATCCCTTGGGACTTACCCCTGTGACTGCAGGAGATGCTCCATTTGCACCCACATCTCCTCCCTCACCACCATTCAGGGCCTCAAACAGTCCTTCCAAGTGAAGCCACATTTCACTTGTGAATCTGAAAGGGTCATCTACTGCATCTGGTGCCTCCATTGTGGTCTCTTCTACATCAGTGAGTCAGGTGCAGTGTGGGAGATCACTTTATTGAGAAGCTCAGCTCTGTCTCCCACAATAACATGAATCTCCCAGTGACAATGCATTTCATTCCCTTGCTAACATGTCCGCCCATGGTCTCATGCACTGCCAGACTGAGACCATCCACAAATTGGAGGAACAACACTTCATAATCCATCCAGGCACCTTTGAAATATTGCATTTACATCAACTTCTCTGGCTTTCATTAAACCCCCCTCACTTCTTCCCCTGTTGCCTTCCCCTGCTCCGTCTATCTTCTCCCTTTTCACTCACCTTTCGTTCAGACAGAACCAATTCTCACCTCTCCCTGATCATATCCACTGAACACCTTTTGTTGTTCTGGTCTCCTCCCCCAGCCGGCACTGTCTATATTCTGAGATTTCCTGCTTCAGGTTCATTCTGCTTATTCCTTGAAGAAGGGCTCAGGCCAGAAACAATGGCAAAATATCTTTGTCTCCAATGGACGCTGCAAGACCAGCTGAGTTCCTCCAGCATTTCGGTGTATTTTTTGCTACAATCACAGCATCTGCAGACTTTGGTTTCGTTCACTTAGAAAAGAGTTTGGAGAACCTTCATTACAGGGCCCCTATTGCAGGTATACATTTCCTTAGGTCAGGAAGTGGATCTGAACACATTGCTGTAGGTGTGGTTTCACCTGAATTTCTTAATAACAATCTTATAAATTCCTTTATCATTTCATGTCACTTAATTAGATCTGTCTGAGAACCATAGAACATTACAGCACAGAATCAGGCCCTTTGGCCCTTCTTTCTAGTCTCTGCCAAACTATCATTCTGCCTTGTCCCACTGACCTGCACTTAGTCCATCACTCTCCATCCAGGTATCTAAAATTTTCTTAAAAGTCAAAATTAAGCCTGCATTCATCACTTCAACTGGAAGCTCGTTTCACACTCCCAACATGTGAAGCAATTCCCCCTTACCTTCTCCCTAAACTTTTCCCCTTTCACACTTAACCCATGTCCTCTGGTTTGTATCACACTTACCCTCAGTGGAAAAATCCTTCTTGCATTTACTTCATCTATTTCCCTCATAATTTTGAATACATATATCAAATCCCCCTCATTCTTGTGCACTGAAAGGAATAAAGTCCTAACCTGTTTAACCTTTGCCCGTAACTCAGTTCCTGATGTCCGGGCAACATCCTAGTTAATCTTCTCTGCTCTATTTCAATCTTATTGATATCTTTCCTGTGGTTAAGTGACCAAACATGCACACAATATTTCAAATTTTGACTCACCAATGTCTTATACAACTTTACCATAACATCCCGACTCCTATATACAACACTTTGATTTATGAAGACCAATATGCCAAAAGCTCTTTTTACAATCCTATTGACCTGTGATGCCACTTTCAGGGAATTATGTTTCTGCACTCCCAGATCCTTCAGGTCTACTGTAATCCTCAGTGCCCTATCATTTACTGTGTATGTACTTTCTTGGCTTGTTCTTTCAAAAGACAACACCTCACACGTCTGCAATAAATTCCATCTGTTATTTTTCCTGCTGGTCCAGATCCCTCTGCAACCTTTGAAAACCTCCTTCACTGTCCACAACACCTCCAATCTTGATGTCATATAAAAACTTGCTGATCCAATTTATCACATTATAATCCAGATCATTAATATAGATGACAAACTGCAATGATTCCAGCACTGATACCTGAGACACACCATTAGTCACAGGCCTCCAGTCTGAGAAGCAATCATCCACTACCACTCACTGGCTTTTCCCATATAACCAATATCAAATCCAGTTTACTACCAAGTTTTTGAACCTTCCTGACTGACTTCCCATGTGGCAGCTTGTAAAAGGACTTACTAAGATCTATGTATTACAGCATCTATAATATTTTCATCAACAACTTTCCTGGTAACCTTCTCAAAAATCTCTGCAAGATTGGTTAAACCCAACCTACCATGCACAAAACCATGTTGGCTATCCCTAATCATTCCCTGGCCATCCAAATAATTGTATACCTGATCTTTTAGGAGAGCTTTCAATAATTTACCTGCTGCTGACGTCAGGCTCACTGGCCTATAATTTCCAAGGTTACCTTTGGAGCCTTTTCAATGTAACATCATGAACCCTCCAATCCTCTGGCACCTGTACTAAGGACATTTAAAATATTTCTGCTAGAGCCCCTGTATTTTCTACACTAGCCTCCCTCAAGGTCCTAAGGAATATTTTGTCAGACCCCAGAGATTTATCCATCCTTATTTGTTTTAAGACAGCAAGTACCTTCTCCTCTTTAATATGTGTAGTTTCCATGACCTCACTGCTTGTTTTCCTTCCCACAACTCAATAGCAGTTTCCTGAATAAAGACTAATGTAAAAAAAACATTTAAGATCTCCCCTATTTCTTTTGGCACCATACATAACCAACCACTCTGATCTTTGTGGGGACTAATGTTGTCCCATACTATCCTTTTGTTTTTAATACAGCTGTAGAAACCTTTAGGGTTTTCCTTCATATTGTCTGACAAAGCAATCTCATGTCTTCTTTTAGCCTTCCTGATTTCTTTCTTTTTTATGAATATTTTATTTAAATCAATACATATATGATCATTATAACAGTTAGTATCAAATCACAATGTTAGAGTTTACAAATATAGTAAAAGAGAAAAAACAACTTAAACAACTAAAAAAGCTATGAAAGCTAAAAAAAAAGCAACTAAACCCTCCCCCCAACACTTATTAATCCTAATAACTAGAATCTAAATCTAAAGTACATAAAAGCATAACTGTATATTAACTTGGATTGCTTCAGATGACACTCAAGGATCTCAAAAAGAACATTCTTCCAAAAACTATTACCAATTTTCAGGAAAAAATCTTCACTGGTTTGGAGAATTCAAAACAGGGAGAAAAAAGTTATAATTTTAATCTCATTATTCTAGCGTATGGCTCCAAACTTGTAAAAGTACTGAATATTTACCCCTTAGATTATATGTAATTTTCTCTAAAGGAATACAACTTTGAATCTCTGTATGCCATCTTCCTTTTTTATTTTCACACTATGATCCATACTGACCAAAATACACACAAACATTTCCCTCTTGAATATGCAGAGTCATTTTCTCCCCTTTTCCCCCTTCTCTTCCTTCCCTCCTTCACCCCCCCCTCCCCACCCACTCAACGTTCAACATATATGATACCTTAAACCCATTAAACAATGTCATCACACAATGAAAATAAACAAGAAAATTGTTTCATCTACTTTTACATACTGGGTCAGTTCATTTTGTCTTCTCATTCTGTCATTTTAGGTGGTGGAGAGCCGCGGTAGGACTTCTCTGTTGTGTTCCATGTACGGTTCCCAAATTATCTTCCTAATGTTAATGAGACATCTGATTTCCATGTAACAGCAATACATTTCCTTGCCATTACCAAAACTAACTTAACAAATTTAAATTGAAAATCTGATAGAGATAATTTAGGAGTTATATTCTCAAAATTTCCCAGCAATAATATTTCAGGATTTAATGGAAAAAACAACTCTAACAGAAATCCAAAAAGATTTAACCTTTCAACAAGACAATGCAGAAAAAACAAAAGTTCCAACAACCTTTCCACATCTAAAACATTGATCCAAATGTATCCGACCTCCATCTGTTCAACTTTTGAGGTGTAATATATAACTGATGTTAAAAATTGTAATGGAATTATCTATACATTATATTCATAGAATTGGGCATAACTTCTTTACATAAATCTTGCCAAACATGTTGATCTGTTGATATACTTAGATCTTGTTCCCATCTTTCCTTTGAATTAAACAAACCTAATTTAGGTGCTTTTTCTTGTAACAACATGTATGCTATTGAAATGAATTTTTTTTAGAACAGATCATCATTGATGGAATGACTAAATCTGAAAGATAATTTAAGATCATATCAGATCCTAATTTCTCTCTTAAATAAGCTCTAATTGAAAGTAACAAAAAAGCCTATGTGGAGGAAGATCATACTTAATGTTTAATTCATCAAAAGACATCAGTCATTATCATAACAATATTCCAATCTATAAATTCCTATATTATTACAAATATTTAAAAAATGGTTACCTTTAGAAAAAATTGAGAGGATTAATTAATGGTGTTTTTAAACAATAAAATATTTCCACCAATTTTTAATTTAACTTTATTACAAATATTAAGCAAATGCTTCAATATTGTGCATCTTTATCCATTGTTAATAACTTTGGTTCCCATTTATAAATGAATTCTTCAGGAATAGTTTCTCCAATTTTGTTTAATTCAATTTCCACGCAAGATGGTTTAGTTTTCCCAAGTCAAGAAACAAGAAATCTTAATTGCGCTGCTTTATAATAATTCTTAAAATTAGGAAGTTGGTAATCCTCCTAATTCATATTTCCATGATAATTTTTCTAATGATTTTCTTGACATTTTTCTTTTCCAAACAAATTTCCAAACTTGCTTATTTAAATCTTGAAATTTTTTTTGAGGTATAGAGATAGGTAAAGACTGAAATAAATATTGAATTCTTGGAAAAATATTCATTTCAATACAATTAACTCTTCCAATTAAGGTAATTGGTAAGTTCACCCACTTTTTAAAATCTTCATCTATCTTTTTAAATAATGGAATATAATTTAGTTTATATAATTTTTTCAAATTATTATCAATATGTATACTTAAATATTTAATCAGTGCATATACCTAAATATTTATACCTAAGATACAAGCAAATGTTAAATATATATATTTATGTTGTATGCAATTTATGTTGTATTTGACAAACTATAACAGGAATACAGGACATGTAAGAGCCAAAATGTGCATACTTATCTTGTTAGTCGGTCATCTTGATTCCTATGCAAATGTGTGTTTTTGGTAGGCACATGAGTGGTGGGTTCGCAGATTGGAAATCTGATGGTGCATGCGTGAGAGTTAAGTGCACTGACGATATTGAATTCACATCCTTAACTCACACGCATGCACCACAGAACTCCAATATGCAAATTCACCATGCGTGTGCCTACCGAAGACTTGCACATTCACGCAGGAATCAAGATGGCCGACTATATTTGCATATTTTGTCTCTTACATGTCCTGTAATAGTTTGTGAAATACAATATAAATCACATAAATTTTATATATTTTATTTATATTTTTTACAACTTTGGTTATAATTGCAATGTTCATAAGTTGCATAGGTTGAAAGTTGGGGACTACCTGTACATATCTTTTCTTGAGTACAGTTTGCACGAAAAAAAGATAGAAAATCTGCCTTGCACACAGGAAAAGAATCTCAGGGTAGTATGTGATGTCATTTCTGTTCTCTGACAATAAACCTGAACTTTGAACATTAAATAATGATCTTATCAAGAGATGCCATGTGATTCCATTCATAACAATGTTTTACACAGGAATGCAAGAAATTATTTTTTGATCTGAAAATCTGTCAGCCAGACTTCAACTCTCAGCTACACTTAATAGAGTTTGTGTGATACTTTATATAATAAAGTATGATGCCAATTGAGCTACCAAAAACAAGTCTGTATTTAATGCCCCAGCTCTGATCTCCCTGAAACCTTTCACACAATCAACATTATTCCTCTGTTTTATGTTCTATGTTTCCATGTTTTTTTTCTCAAGTGCCCTTTGAAGATTAAAATTGCATTCCTTCACCTTGGTAACTATTGTAACGTTGCCACATTCTCACTTTCTAATTTCCTTAATCAGAAATGTACTTCTTCAATTTAAAGTGTAAAGTTTCTGCTGAGCATGTTGTCACCTCTCCAACTTGTCCATGACATCCTTTGATATTTTGCAATCTCCCTCACTATTTAAAGATGTGTTTAACCTCTCTATGGCTGCAGGATCCGATGGATCTGGAGAACACAGTACACAGGCTGCTATGATTCTAAGGTATAACCTTCATTCCAAGAGTTCATGCTGCACATGGATATCAAACGTTGAGGAAGTACAAGAGTATTTGCAGAAACTATACACAAAAATCAATAAATATTACAACACAATAGTAATTTACAGCAAAATAATCTCATTGTCATCCCAGTGGTATGGCTGCAGATATTCTAAAAGGGCCTGCACCCTACCCAACTTGCTTTGGAGAAACAAAACACAGATTGGGTGACCATTTCACTGAACACCTGTGTTCTATCTATGGTCTAACTTTGAGCTCCCAGATACCAACCATTTCAATTCCCCTCAGCTTTCCCGCACAAATATATCTGCCTTTGGCCATCACTTACCATGGTGTGTCCAAATACAAACTTGAGGAGAACTGAGTATATTCCGCCCAGACAGCCTTAAACCCAATGGCATGAACATTGATTTTTCTAATTTTGGGTAACTCTCACCTTTCTGGTTGCACCATTTCAGTCTTCTTTACATACTTCTGTTGTCCTTTTTCTTTCTCTAATCCCTCCCCTCCAAGTGGTCTCTCCTTCTACCCATCTCTCCACCTTTTTCCTTTTTTCTTTCACTCCCTTGATATACTTTAGACTCGATAAAGGGACACAACCCAAAATGTTAACAGACCATCCGTGCATGCAGCTTGACCCATTGTGGTCCTCCAGCTTCTCATTAAAAAAAAAATACATGTTTAAAAAAATGTTGGTCCAGAATGTGTCTCAAGATGTTAAAGTTAACATTTATTTTCACTAAATACCTAATGCAGTGAGCATGGTTCTTGTACATACAGACTAACAGATGATCCCCAACATGGTCATTATCTGAACACTATTACAGTGCCAGCAATTAGCATTCGAATCCGGCACTGCCTGTAAGGAGATTGTACATCCTCCTTGTGTCTGCGTGGTTTTCCTCTGGATGCTCCAGTTTCCTCTCACTCTTCAAAACACAAGGGGGTTGTATGTTAACTGGGGTACTTGGGCAGCATGGGTTTGAGGGCCAGAATTCATACAGACATGTAAAGAGCACAATTTACAGCATAAAGAATGATGAAATGAAAGATCATTTAGCAGCAAGGGGTGCATGACATCACTCTTATGGTGTTCATTCAGGAGCCTTAGAGCTGCAGGCAAGAAATTGTCTTTTAAACCTGATGGTGCATGTTTTCACACACCTTCTCCAGCAGGAGAAGAGAGTATGTCAAGGAAGTGATGGATCTTTCAGTATGTGGGCTGACCTTCCTTGGCAACGATGTTAAGAACTGGAATTAACCATAGAAAAATGAAGTACCTTTGTTTAAGGATTTGCTTTTTAGGCATTCGTGAAGTTATCCATCACCAGTATGAGCATCATCTTAAATCACAGGCAGGGAAAGTGTTTTCCTGAAAATGAACAGCATTCTAAGTATGTGCCTTTAGAGGGCACCAGACTTACTTTTGTATGAACATGCCTTGCTCTTGCCTTTTGAGGATAGTCATATTTGTTAAAATAGAAATATCAATTTTAAAATATTTTAATTAAATTATATTTCAAAAAAATCAAATTGATATTGAATTTCAAATTGCAACATGTTTTACTCAGATTTTATTTAGTTTTAATTCACTTGTACGTACCTCCAACAAAAGAGAGATAATACACACAGAAAAATTGCTTTTGTTATAAAAGCAATGACATGTCATAAATGATAGGTAATAAAATATGAAATACCATGGTATGCTGGTAAATTACAACATGTTTACAATTGTCCAATCCAATGCAAACCCCCATGTCAATGGGGGAGGGAGGAGGGTGATAGGTTGGGGGGGGGGTATATCGTCAAAGCATCTGTGCAGTGACACAAGGACCATCTGCACCTTAACATCCCCTTGAAATTCTGCCATGTCAATCCTGCAAATGTAAATATAAACAAAATTAGTGTTCTATGTTTACTTATTTGCTGGAGAAAAATACTACTTTACACAATAACACAGAATACATAAGAAAGAGTTCTGAGACACAGGCAATATTTTGTAAACTAAAACCTAATTTTACCCATTTCCTGAAAGATGTCATGACTAGCCATTTCAGTTCATATGTGGATCAAACAAAGAATGCAATTTCTGCCTGCAACCCGATTAATATTGGTGCTTGGATCTCATTTGCATTAAGCAGCGAGCTGCCAGCATTAATCAAACTGCTTAGAGGCAGCTTGCCACTTCCAAGGGTAGAGGAGAGAAGCCAATTTGTAAATCTGAAAGGCGGGGGCCATTGAAAAAAGTGAGGACATCTGCAAAGGTAGACAGTTTCTTAGCAAGGCAGCAGGTGAGATGGCATCAGGTGGTCATCCTCGAGGAGTGAACAATTGAGGTAGTCTGCCTTTATTCACAAAGAAGGTAGTGGTATTGAGTCCAGCTCACGAGCCTCTGTGTAGCTGACCTTGCGCTGCACTCCAGTAGTAAAGAGTGGAGAATGAAGGCCTGCCATAATAATGTGCAGAGTACTTTTCTAAATATTCCCCTCGAGGTTGCTTTATACAGCGGTGGGTGTGATCAATGTAGTGACGAAGAAATTATTTCAAGAGCAACCAAGGCTTCCGTAAATGTATTGAAGTGAATATCACACTGGCGACTGAGATTTGCCCAAGTCAGACACTGGCAAAACCAAAGTGGATCAGGTGAGCAGATCCAAAATTGCCCAATGAGTTATCATGCATCGGTTGTTCATTAACATTGAGAGCAGTAGATTAACCAAAAGTATCTCCTCTCCCCTCCCTCCCACCCCACTTGCAGATTGCCTCACCGTAGCATCAGCATGCTTAACTCAAGCATGGATTCAAGCTGAACGATACTCCTGACACCCTTTGTACATCTTGGAATGGACCAGAGGCAAAATAATATTGGGTTTCAGTCAGCATGGATCAGCTCAGGTTCTGTTCCAGGAGGTGTTGTAACATTGTCACAACCTCCAACAAAATGATTCTCCTCTGGGAACTTATTGGAATGCTCTCCTGGGTCACTACACTCCTCAGATAAGGTGAGGACCCTGGTAACTGGAGCTTTGTTTCCTCCTATAAACCAGTACCTGCACCTCAGGAAAAAAAAAAGACACTGCTTATGAAGGAGATTATCTTCTATTTCACAAAAATGGACCCTTGCCGTGACAAATCATTACTCTGGGTCAACTTCTGTTTAAAAAATAATAAATCCTTCTACTGACACATCATTAAAAAGCCTTTGTACTTCACATCGAAATGCAATACCTAATGCTTTGGTGGTATGGGGGAGGGGTGGCTGCAGCCCATTTCGCACTGCCAACCCTCCTAGAAAATGGGTAAACTTAGCAGGTGTGCAGTCCCCAGCAAGCCGTTCACACTGAATCATGAATTTTCTATATCTCTTGGATCTAAGGGAAGCCCCACCTCCAGCAGTATCACGTACTCGAATGGCAGTAAAATCGTAGTGGGAATAAAACTCAATGTATAAAAGACAATGGGAAAATCTATGGAAGTAGGTTTCAAACTTGGGAAAACTCATAGACCAGGTTGTCATTATTCCTTGAACAATAGAAAATAATAGCTATTTACATAGCATTACACTGTATTAGGTATTATAAGTAATCTTGAGATGATTTAAAGCACAGGTACATGCCGACAGCCCCACCAGCCATGCAGTGAATTATAACTGTGCAGACAGTGGGGCTGTCAGCATGGCCAGTGGAACCGTCAGAGCATACCTGTGCTTTAAATCATCTCAACATTACTTATACTACCAGCCTGACGCAAGCACGCAGGCACTAACGTCACTAATGGCTCCCAGCAATTCAAGTCGACCATTCGCAACACCACAGTGTGATTAATGAGTCAACTCCACTGCATTCTGACATTTCCCCCACCAAGAGTCAGAGCCCAGTTGAATTTTACCTGCCCCGCCCAGTTTGGACCTTTCACACCAGTAGATTACCTGCTAGGGACTCGCTAAATTGGCCAGTTCAACCCATTTTATCTAGCGGTGTGAAAGGGGCTAAATGAGTTGAATGACCACTTTGTCCATTTTGTGGACAATTAATTTTTCTGGTCCTAGAATCATTAAATATCTTTAATACTGATGAAAGTCTATAGAAGATTGGATCTCCATGGGTTTTGGGAACAAACCTTCTAAATATAGCCATCTCTGGGTTCTGAATGCTTGACCCATTGACACCCATGCAATAGAATGAGCTTGCATAATATTATTAGATGCAGAAGTCTGTTAGGCATACATAATTTGTTCCTTTGAATGGCAGTCTCTCTCTCTCTCATCATTGTTCTTTCTAATCAGTCTTACTGTGATTGCAGAGTAACCATGTCATGTTATTTTTATTTTATGGCCAAAATCAACTTATGGACATCTGTAAAAATGGAACCTATTTGTTACATAACGATGGCCTGGAGCACTATTTTCCTGGCTGAAGAACATATTTCTGTGTTGTCCAACTCGGTGACTGCATGACTGACTCTTTTAGAATTTCTGAAGATAAAAAATGAAATCTGAAATAAAATTAGATCAGGCAGCATCAATGGAAAGAGAAAGGGAGATAATGTTCTAATTGAATCCAGCCACCATCTTCCAGATATCCAAGAGGGCAATAATAACAGGACTCAATGGCTACAGCCTGTGGCACTGACCTCCACCATTATGAAATGCTTCAAGAGTCTGGTGATGGAACACATCAGAGGACACATCCCAGAGAGCTGGTCCCATTACAATTCGCCTATAGAAAGAAACCATTCCATTCACTCCTTCCTTGCCCACCCGAAGAACGAGACCTCATATGCCAGACTGCTGTGCATCGACTTCAGCTCAGCATTTAATATGATCATTCCCCCAGGAGGCTGGTGGAGAAGCTGTCCATGCTGGAATACCCCTCTCTGTAACTGGATTCTGGACTTCCTTTCAAAAAGACCATGTCTGACAAGGTCAGTAGTAGAATGTTGAGCATCGTCATGCTGACCACTGGTGCACCTCAGGCTGTGTGCTCAGCCCATTCCTGTGCATGTGACTGACCAACAAATACATCACCAGATCCAGCTTCAACAGCATCATCAAGTTTGCAGATGACACAACTGAAGTTGGCTTCATCAGCAACAACGATGAGTCGCTCCACAGAGAAGAGATGGAAAAAACTTTTGAAATGGTGCAAGAGTTGAAGATTGCTGTTGGCTAATACTGCTTTGTGTTAGGTTTGACCAGGTTTCGAATCTAGTGCTGTCTGAGGAGTTTCAATTATGTTCTCCTCCTGTCTGCATGGGTTTTCTCCCTATGCTTTGGTTCCTTTACACCCTTCAAAGTGTACTGGGGCTGTAGGTCCATTGGAGTATTGAGGTGGCATGGATCTGTTACTGTGCTGTATATCAAAATTAAATTTAAAAATTAAAGATGAACTCGATAGGAATTAAGTTTAACACTCAAGTCATACCAAATACAAACAGAAATAGCTTGGTTATTGGAGGACTACAATCTGAAATATTGTTGCTGTGCAAGCTCTTAAAGCTCAAGGTCAGTCCATAAACTGACATGGTCAGATATTACCACAAGCTTTTTTAATTATTGGTACAAATCTGTGCATTACCAGTCCAGAGAGATCATTGTTACATTGTATTACTTGGCAAATTGACATTTTTCCATTTCCAGAACTGCTGCAAGTATTGAATCCACATGAAATATTTATGTTTAAAACAAATCTGACAATTAAAATAGGTATTTGAATTGCCAGATATAAGCTGTCTTGAACTCCAATATGTCCAATTTCATTAATATTAAGTCTCCATGTGAAAAGTCAAAAGGGAATATTCATTTCAAACAAAATTACTTTATTTTGATAAATGTTTTTCAATAGATGGTGAGCTCAGGTGCATTGTTGAGCAGGAGGAATTACTGCTTTGATATGTTGCAATGTTTACTCATGAGAATGTTTTCTGCAAAAAAAGAAGCACTGAGGATAAAATGAGAAACACTGATTGTTTCAGTGTATTATATGGTCAAGAGCACAAACTCTTAAATACATCACATACATCCAAGGGCAGGACTATTTATGTTTTGAGGCAAGTTCAGATGTTAGTAGCAAACTGATTTCCGTGCTTTAGCAATTCAGTGCATGGATTATTTTACAAGAATCATTGCCTACTTCCCAGGCTCCTTATTGCCAACTCCAATCAATTTTGCTGCTTTCCTGAGGGTACAGAAGGAGACATAGATGATGTGTTCTCAGAGCCACCTGAACATTTGGCATTGCCCTGTTTATAGTCCCTGGGATTATCAAGTCATTTGACCTGCTGTCAAAGTAGTTTTGTTGCTGCCAAAAGGAGAGGCAATAATATATTCCCAAAATGTGGTATGACATTCAAGATTCCTTCACTGTATTTTATCCAGCCACGAAGGTACATTGTGATTGTGAACGATACATTTCTACAACTACCATCTGGCCCACATTTATCCTGATTAAAGTAATACCAGCCATTTGGAGAACACAGGTGTTGGCAAGGATCAGAATACATGGGTGCCCTGTGGAAAAGCTCAATGTGAATCAACTACAATTAATACAGCTGGTGCCTTGTCAGAAGAAATATCCATTTCATATTTTCTCTAGGGTCATTTCTAATTAAGTATTGCATATGGCTTGAAATCATGTTGTGGAAAGTATGTTATACAAAAATAATGTGCTCTTAGAATATACATTGAATGAAAACAATTTTTTTACATTTTTCAATGATATTATGAGGGGTAACCTGGTGAGTTTTATATTGTGTTATATTATTTAATTGAGAACTAAGCAACATTGTGATTCCCCCATACAAGGGGTTCATAAATCCAGACAGAGATGGGAATCAGACTTAAATATAAGAGTAGATGAGGAAACCTGGTCTGAACTATGTCAGGGTGGTATGACTAACACAATAAATGTAAGATTTAGATTAGTACAATACAATTTTAGGCATCAATTGTATCTCACACCAGAAATTAAATAAATTCAGACTTGTCAGACCGATGTTTTAGATGTGGCAAAGAGGTAGGAACTTTTTTTTTTTTTTTTTTAAACTTTCAGCCTGGTTATGTTCTAAAGACCAACCTTTTTAAGGTCCGTCTAAGAAATTTCTTTGAGCAGATTACAGGAATTAAATATCACAAAACCCAGAATTTTTTTTTTTTTTAAAACAGGCTAATATTACAGGGATAAGACCTAAATGGAATACATCAAAACATCAAATAGAATTTGTTAAATTACATTTTCTAGCCTCTGCATAGGATGGAAGTTTGATTCACATCTCAGTATGGCACGTTGGAATGCAAAAATACAGTTGTATTCCCCTTGAGAAAATTACCTACAAGAAACAAGTACAACATTTTTACAAGTTTGGCATCCATATTTACAATTTTCAGGTGTAAATCTTGTTTTTTTTTTTATAAACCCTCAAGACCTGTGTTAATCTTCCCCAAAGGATATTAAATCGAATATGAATTTATGATCCGTAGAGTGCGCAGCACTTTTCAGCAATCCATTCTGCTTTATTTTCATCCTTTCCTATTTATTTTTTTCTAGCTTTTCTTTCCATATCTCTTTTTCTTTGGGGTCTTTTCTTGGGTGGGTGGGGGTTGGGGGGCCAGGGTATGATGGACGTGATGCATGGTCAAAATTTTTTAAATAAACTATATAAAGAGTTAGTGATCCCTATTTGCAAATATCAGCGTTTAAGATACAAACCATCTCTCAAATAAAAGTTCCCCATATGGCCAGTTATATAGCATTTTGATTTATAAGAAGCTCAAAGACAACCTGAAATGTTTCCCACCAGATGAAATAACAAGGCAAGTTTATTTGGCCGAAAGGCAAATAAGATTTTTTTTTTTTTTTAAAAAGCATACAATTATGAGGTTTAAAACTGCATACATCAAAACATCCTTTGAGAAATACATTACCTTTGATGATGGTAACCCCAATTCTGACCTCTGGTTCCACTCCACCATTGGCAGGTGAATGCAGGCCTCGGGCTTTCAAAAATCTGAAAGCACTTTGCCTCTCTCCCCCTCCAAGTGACTTCTTGAAGGCTTGATAATCTTATGAACATCTATTCAATGTCTCAATGTTAAATATGTCATACAACTCCACCCCCCCCTCCACCACAAAATCATGTTCTAATGTTCTATTGCTATTAAAAGAGATGCACAATTATATCCAGAATGGAGGACCATCGCCTTCCCAAGATAGTATTATATGGCGAGCTCTCCACTGGCCACCCTGACAGAGGTGCACCAAAGAAAAGGTACAAGGATTGCCTAAAGAAATCTCTTGGTGCCTGCCACATTGACCACCGCCAGTGGGCTGATATCGCCTCAAACCGTGCATCTTGGCGCCTCACAGTTTGGTGGGCAGCAACCTCCTTTGAAGAAGACCGCAGAGCCCACCTCACTGACAAAAGGCAAAGGAGGAAAAACCCAACACCCAACCCCAACCAACCAATTTTCCCCTGCAGCCGCTGCAACCGTGTCTGCCTGTCCCGCATCGGACTTGTCAGCCACAAACGAGCCTGCAGCTGACGTGGACTTTTACCCCCTCCATAAATCTTCGTCCACGAAGCCAAGCCAAAAAGAAAGAAAGAAAACAGTGAATCTTACCAGAGTTTTAGGTGGAGATTTAAAAATCAAGAGTCTCCTTCAGATCAAGTGATGTTGAAGTGAAAGAAACGGCATCATGCTCTTCAAATATATCTCTTAAAATTGTTACAGGCAAGTTTTAACTTGCAGACAGGTAGTAGTTTAAATATAAACAACATACAATTTTCAAAATTGGCTTGGTATTCCAAATAACTGATGATCTACAACCCATTTTCAATTACTTGTGATATGCAACTTGACATTGGCGGTGATGCTGTTAGATCTACTCTGGTTGGGGATATAAATGAGGACATTCCCTTGAAAAAAAGGGTTGAAGAATGCATAATGGCAATAATTCAAAATGAGAATGTGGAAATACAAATCTTTTAATATATTTCTAATACATTTTCATCTTAATGCTCTCAAAATTTAAATAAATAATCTCAACTAAAGTGGTGGAAGGAAATTTCAAAAAAAAACATCAACACAGCAGGGTGAAGTTCAAGTAAAAATGCCTGTTGAACTGGTCCTGGATAGTACGAGCCAGGTCAGTTGAAATGAGCATCGATTTGTTGTAAACCATTAGTTTCCTAGTGAAATGACGAAACAGATTTACTGCTCTAATTCTGTTGATGGACGTGATAGCCAATAGTAACAGACTCTCTCCCTCTTTTCCTGCAACTATTTAACACTGCAAAAGGGAAATTTATGAGAGAATTTTATTGACTCGATTATATTCTTCTATGAAATTGAGATCTTGAGACAATTTATCGCATTTAAACATTATCAAATACTTTAAAACAATAGACTTGAACCAAAAAAAGTCATTCCAAAAAATTTATTCAATTAAAAAATTGTCACTCCAGAAATAGTTAATAGTTGAGAACTTGGAAAAGAGTGACAGAATTGGACAAAATCAACATGGATTTGTGAAAGAGAAATTATGCTTGAAAATCTAGTAGATTTTTTGAGGATGCATTTAGCAGAATAGATGAGGAAGAACCAGTGGATGTGGTGCATTTGGATTTTCAGAAAGCTTTGAAAAGGTCTTTTTTTCTTTTTGAAATATTTTTGAGGTTTATATTATGCATAATTAAACAGTAGTTATATTGTATTATATAATTCAAGAAAATAAGCTAACACCTTAAAATTTAGAACCCCCACCACTAAGCAAGGTTAAAAGTCAACATGTAGGAATCAAGATGGACAGCACAGCAGCAAAGCTTCAGAACAACCCTGCTTTAGGTAATTATAATAGTCCATAAATGTGTCCCATGTCTTTTGAAAGTTATTTGACTCTTCAATGGCATGTCTATTTTTTTTTCTAAACTTAAACAAGACATTGTATTTGTGTAGGTGGAATATTGTCTTTCCATTTAATCAAAATTGAACATCTGACTATCATTGATGTTTTACTGTCTTCAATTCAAAACCAAATTTTATCTTGAAATAAACTAAATAGAGCAATTAAAGAGCAAAGTTCTAATTTGACCTTGAGAATTACTGATAATGTTTGAATGATACCTTTCCAAAATTTTTCTAAACTAGGGCAAGTCCAGAACATGTGAACCAAAGGAACATCACTAGTTTTACATTTGTCACAGAGGATTTATATCTGAATAAAAACAAGACAATTTAACATTAGACACATATACTCTATGGACCACTTTAAATTACAACAGTGTCATGCACAAAAGGTGGTAGTATTAAACAGATTACAAACAGAGTCCCAAACCTCACCTGAGAATGAAAGATTCAAATCCTGGTCCCAATCATTCCTGATTTTAGCTAACGAGGCTATTCTTAAATCAAGCAAATTATTATGAGATATTAAACCTTTATGAAAAAGTAAATAAAAAAGTGTGTCAAGGATGTTTGCATAGGGGATTCATGGAAAGTCAGGGATCTGAGATTGAAAATCCCTAACTTGTAAATATCTAAAAAATGTTTGGCAAGTTAACTTTTACCATTATTTAAAGGAAGCAAAATTGTTTCAAATAAAAAGATCTCTGAAACATTTAATACCCAATCTATGACAGTAATCAAAGACGGCATCTTGCAAAGAAAGTTGAAAAAGATGATTAGATATAATTGGGCTGGCTCAAGAAAAGTTCTGAAATCCAAGAAACCTAAATTGTGCCCATATTCTCAAACTATGTCTAATTATCAGATAGTTTAGATAAACAAGGGAATTTAAAAAACCATAAAATTGCCAAGAAGGTACTTTTAGTAAAATTCAGTTCTATTTCTACCCAGGAAGGGCAGTCAAGTAGATTATCGAAGTGTAACAAAAAGAAATTACATATATTGATCGTCCAATAATAAAATCTGAAATTAAGAAATGCCAATCCACCATTCCTTTTAGCTTTCTGAAGCTAAACTTTATTTTAGTGGGGAAATTTTCCTTGCTATATTTAGCAAGGTATAAATGAGTAAAAAGGATATGGGAATGAAAATTCATATAGATTGGAAAAGATACAAACATTTAGGTAAAATGTTCATTTAATAGAATTGATGAAAACAATCATGAAAATAGATAAAGGTGATCATCTTGATAGGTGAAAGGTCAAACAAAAAAATATTAGCATGGATAATTAAAGTACATCGATGAGTGATTAGATACTGAATTTCACAGAACTGGTTGGCCAAGAGGAAATAACCAATGAATGATCCTTGTCTGAATTATTACTGGGAGACCACAAGGAGCAATGTTGTTCATGATATATATTAATATACATGATATATATGTATAAAAGAACTCAATGTCCAAGTTGACAGATGTTATAAATAGAAGGGTGAACTTTGAGGACAACGGAAGTACCAAGTTGATTTGGATCACAGGTGCAGCCTAATATGCATCTAATAATAGGAAGGTGGATTAGAAGCTGATTCACAATTGATTGGGAAAGATTGAAATGAGATGAGACCAGGATGCCCTTGTCCAGTAGGACGGGAAAGTAAAGCAAGCAGGTGTAGCAAGAGTTGAGAAGACAAATGTTATATTAGCTTTATAGCAAGATGATTTGAGTATAGCTGCAAGGATGTCATGCTGCAACTATACAATGACTTGGTGAGATGGCACCGTGAGTATTGTGTGCTCTTTAGTCCTTATTTGAAAAAGGGTGCTCGTACTATGGAGGGAATTCATTTAAGGGTCACAAGGTTAATTTCAGGAATTGCAGAACTGATGCATGAAGAGAGAGCAGGTCAATGGTTTTTAGAAGAATGAGACAGAGGAATCTCATACAAACGTGCAAAATTCTAACAGGATTGGACAGATCAGATGAGGAGAAAAATCTCCTGATGTCTGATGGCTCCAGAACCTGAGGAAACAGGCTCTGGATGTGAGATATTCAAGTCCAAGCTAACAAGAAATTTCTTCTGCTAGAGAGCAGTGAAAAAGTAGAATTCGGTAATACAGAAAACAATTGAAGCATTGAGTCATTAAATATACTCAAGAAGGGCTTAGATATTGCCTTAATGGCAAAGGCTATGGGAGAAAAGTGGAAAAGAGTAGTTGAAATTGCATAATTAACTATGATCAGAATGAATAGCAGAGTAGGTGTGAAGGACCAAATAGATTATTCTTGCAGCTTGTTTCTGTTTCAATGTTTATCTTTCTAAACATTGATGTGGGTGCAAATGTGTTTACAAGTTTCCACCAATCAACTTGTGTTATACTATGGTCAGTTCCTGTCAATTGTGTATATCTACAGATGGATAAATGTTGAGGAAAATTGGTCTAAATTTGAAAAGCTTTAGAGGGGACAACTTTTCTCAGTGTCTGTAACTTGAGAGAACATCACAGGCAGTCTGGATCAGAAACAGCACTTCCTAGACCATCACACTGAGGATGCCCCCCGACCCCCCCCCCCCCCCCCATCCCAGGGCTGCATGCCAGGTCTATTGCTGTTCACTCTGCTAACCCACAATTGTGCAGCTAAACACAGCTAGAGTTCACTGACAAAACAGTGATGGGCCTTATCAATAAGAACGAGAAGGCAGCATACAGAGACGAAGTGCAGACACTAACGACTGGTGCAGATCAAACAAACTGTATCTGAATGTTTAAAAAAGATGGTTGTTGACTTCAGGAGGGCCAGGGGGGGGGGGGGGGGGGTGGCATGCTCCCCTGTCCAATGACAGCTAGACCGTTGAAGTCATTAAGAGTATCAAATTCCTCGGAGTGCACCTGGCAGAGAATCTCTTCTGTTCCCTTTACATCAGCTCTATAGACAAGAAACCCCAGCAGTACCTTTACTTCCTGCGAAGGCAGGCGAGACTCCATCTCCCACCCGCACTACATTCTACAGAGGATGCATTGAGAGCATCCTGTGTAACTACATCACCACCTGGTATGGAAGCTGTACCACCTCAAACCGCAAGACCCTGCAGAGGGTAGTGAAGTCAGCAAAAAGACCATTGGGGAACCTCTTCCTTGTATAGAGGACATTTACTACACTAGGTGTAGGCAGAAAGCAATAAACATTGTGAAAGACTCCACACATCCCACATGCAAAATGTTCTCCCTTCTGCCGTCTGGCAAGTACCATAGCACTTGGGCCCTTATGTCCAGAGTGGGTAACAACTCTCCTCTCTCCTCCCCCCCCTCCCCCCCACCACCAAGCGATCAGGCTCCTAAACTCCCAGTACAGATGTAAATAGTGTACCATGGACGTTCAGTGTATACATCTTATTACCTTAATATTTTAAGGTGTTAACTACTTTTCTAATGTACATCAATGTAAATATGCTGTGGTCCTGGAGAAACACCATCTCGTCCTTCCATGCGAGCATGGTATGAACGATAAATAAAGTTGACTTGACAGGATTAAGGAGTAAGATGATTACACTGGATACAGGGAAGATTTTTTATTATTTTTTTTTAAATTAAACTGAGAGGGTAGTTTGAGCTTGGGAAGTACTGTCCGAATGGAGTGATGGAGGCTCAGTCTTGGTGAATGGGATTAATATAGAAGGGTACTTGATAGTAGGAATGGGATGATAGGCTGAAGGGTCTGTTACAATGCTGAATGACTGACTGAAACTTTCATACACCTGCAAGTATCTGATGTTGGGAGGTTCAAAGGAATAATTTTAAATTGATACTCTTATAAAAGGTACAGAAAAACGTACTGTATATACACATTTGTAGTCAATACCAAGTAAAACATCCCACTATTTTTGGCCCCAAAAATCTGTTATTTTCAATTAATCATGTGTGAAAGTTGACCCCCCCGCCCCCACCGTCCTCCCATTTTTGGTCCCAGCTTCCTGCCAGAGTTCCCAATACCCCAACCGCTTGCCTAGGCCTTGGACGTCCATCTCCCCATTTGAGCTCCTGACACCCCAAATGCAGACTTTCCACCCAGTCCCTGTCACATGCCCACCCATCTGAGCTCCCAACACCTCGAAATACACAGGTACTTACCGCTGTCAAAAATAGTATGCATGTAATAGTCACCCTCCTAAATTTTACTCTAAAATTGGCCCACAAAATTTAACTCTTACATACTTATATATGGTAGATCAAAGTTTAATGAGAACCAATGTCATAGATATTCAGTCCTGGAGCTTTTCTTGCTGTTCTGCATCAATTAAATAATCATCCAAGTGGAGAATGGCCTGTTTGCTTTCTATTTTATAGAACAGAAACCATGCCACCATTGAAATAATGAAAGCTGTGGAATCAAATTTAGGATATATAAAATGCAAGAAAGGTGTAGATGTTGCCATCTGAATTGAAAAATTACAATGTGTCAAGCTAAATATTCTCATTGGCTATCAAATGAAAATTTCAAACATTTGTTATAATGTCAAGCTGGCTAAAGAACTCTTTGGCTATAAACCAAAGAGAATGGCTTGATGAACGTAAATTCTGATGTCGTAGTAGTACCCATCTCAGAAATAAACAGAACTTGCTGAACACAAGAGAAAGTAATGTTCAGATCTGGCACGATAACGTTTCAGGTATTGCATATCAATTGTCAGCAGTCAAGCCCAACCCACTGACGGTCTCTGGTGGGGAGGGATAAAAGGCAAGGGGATAGGAGTGAATTTACAAGACTCAAAGCCCACCTGTATAACAGAGATCCTCCTATGGAAATACCAACAGTAAACCATGGTGACATCTGATTAACAAAGTTAATCTAATATTCTGAACTACTTCCATTTGCACCAGTTATAACAGACAAGACAATCTCATGACATTTTTTTCTCGACATCTGCAGATTACATTTTAATTTTTTTTTTTAATTTGCAGGGGACGAGAAAGATTTGTATTCCTGCTAGTTTCTGCCATAAATCTAGTCATCCTACTGAATACTGATAAAGTTGTAATGCTTTTCTATCATTTCAGTTTTTAATTTATTTGTCACAGTAGGTTGGTGGCTGTGAATTTCTGTTCTGCTTGATTAATTATTCCTTTGATATTCAGAAATTTATCTAAAGCTAAAAGAAACATTATAGTGATGACTCACTCTCACATTACAAGCAAGTAATTCATTTCCAATATACATTTGCAGCAGGCCATCAGGACAGCCTAGTTTTAGTATGATGTTGAAAGCGGAAGAAAAAATGGATGTGAAAATTGCCACAAGCTGTGCTCAAGAAATCATTATTCCAAGATTTCTTTTTATGGGCCACAGAAAACTATCAAGTTAAACAGTCAAATTTTTCCTACGATATATTATCGAAAAGTAATGCATGGTATGACTCAATGCATTATTGAAGCGAGTCACACATCTGAGATCAAAGCGGCAACACGGTTATATTAACAAATCGTGGATACAAGATGAAATTTCATTTTCTGCTAGAATGAACAGGGAGGAATGAAGACATGACAAAGCAAGATACCTTACAGTTTCATAACTATTGTAATACCATTCAAATCTTATCAAATGAGACTGATATACATGTAATAACCTTCAAGTCTCCAGTGCAGCATTTTCTTAAATTATATGGAAGCACAAAATCTGTTCATTTGTTTAAATGTCAGCTTTGAAAGTATTGGAACTAGGATCTTCCACCAGGTGATCCTTATTTAGATAAGGGATTTTGCAAATAAAAAATGAGTTTAGCTTTTATTTGCAATTTTTAGAATTTTTTTTAGGTTGTGGAGGTGGTGGTGCAGGGTTGTTGTGCAAATGCTGTCAGAGAGGGAATGCAAAGTAGTATTTGAGAGTGACTTTATGGGTAGAGCTGGGAAATTAAGTAGGACAAAAACAAGTGGTGAACAGAGACCTGTCTTCAACCCTGCCGAAGACTGAGCACAGGCTGAAGAGAATGATTTTACCTTTGTTGAACTCATGGGATGTCAGTAGCGACTTTGAAATGGTTCACTGGCATAGAAAATAAATGATTGAAATGACATCAACTGGGAAGATAGGCAGGGACATGGGAAATGAGAGCACATATTGGGGATTTGGAAAGGAAAGCACGATTGAATATGTTGGGTGGGAGTGTTTTGCATGCACAGAAGGTTGGCTGATTGAAGAAATGGACAACATAATTGAAGGGTTGGTGGTTATATTCAGCAGGTAGGGGGGGGGGGGGGGTTAGAAGTTAACAGTATTGGCAATGTGTGCCAAGGAGAAAAGTTTCCTAGAATAATTAAGAAAGTTTGCTGACGATTTCAGAGTTAATTTGATTCCCATAATACATCAGATAATTAATCTGCAAAAGCTGGACATTACCTTTATTTGATAACATTCACACCAACAAACTCTAGGCATTAATCATCATGTCTAACAAAGTTCTTGAGCTAATCTTGAATTTCCTCCTCCAATATTCAGAGGCAATACTGGACAAACACACAATAGAAAGACCCAAGTAAACAAAATAGCAGATCAAAGGTTGGGTCTAATCCACTTTGAAGTGGATGAGTTTATCTACAACGAGGAGCACAGTGCCAACCAGGACAAAGTAACCTGATACATAACATTTTATCCAGCACCTTAAGCATACACTCCCTTAGACACCTGGACACCATGGCCATCACGTGAACAGCCTGCAAGGTACATTGCAACAACATGCCATGGCTTTTCAATGGCATGACTCAAACCTACAATCTCCCCTGTCAAACTGTAGTCGACCGCTACAAACAAACACTTCTGTTCATTTCCACAAAATGTCTGCCTGTGCTGCGACTTTCCGGGGGGGGAAAAACGGTGAAATCCGCATCCACCAGGAGCAGTTGGAGGTCTTCAGGCATCGTTTCAGGAACGCCTTCTCGAACATGTTGGGCTGTTTATCTCCTAGGAGGGCCAGCGGGGATCTGTCTCCAAGCCCATCCAGGTGGGGCAATCGTGCTCCTCGCTCTCACTGCAAGAGTCCAGAAGTCTTGGTTAATAGCTCTTTGAAGGCAGTGCGTGTCTTCCAATGGTGGCCTGTGGATAAAGTTGGCCACACTGTCTGTAGTCTGCTGATCCAGGGCACTGACCACATGGTAGTACCAGGTGGTCTCTGCTGTGATGCCCCGAAACTGGAACTGAGCCTCAACCTGGTCAAACTACGTGCCAGATTGAACTGTCCAGAAGGTCAGGAGCTTCAGGCTGACTGCTGTTTCATTCTCCATCACCAGGTTTAGATTCCTTCTAACCCATCGGGGTCACCAATTGTACAAAGAAACACACACACACAGAGTGGCAGGTTAAGCTCACTCTCTATTAGGGCTGGAAAGGCTGCTTTCATACTGTTCAAGTTTTGCTGATTGACCGAGTCATCCCTATGAAAAACATCCATATAAATGCCCTTCTTCCCCAGCCTGTTTCTGCTGAGTTAGCTGGGCAGCTTGACCAATGCCATTTTAGGGCTGTTGGTTTGATGCTGTCCCAGCTTCTACCCCCGCCGGTTCATTGTCCTGGGAGTCACTTTAGCGATCTCTGCCCATGTCTGGTGTTATGTGATGTACCGGCCCAATCTCTGCAATTGTGGGCCACCACAAGACCATAATATCACTGGTAGCTCTAAGTTCCCCTGCATATCATCCTTCCCTTGTCGTTGCGATGTCAAGATCTTGGAAATTCCTTCCCACTAGATGCTCAAGTGAATGAAGGAAAAGACTGCTGTTTGTAAGTTAAACTTAGTTGAAAATGGATTGAAATGCATCTGCCACATTTTTACCCAACTCTGCATCCTGTCTATATCCTCTTGTAAACTCTTCCAACCTTCATGTCATCTGCAAACATCCACCTCATCAACCAGGTCACTTATTTCAATCACAAAGAGCAGGGGCCCTTGTTGCTCTCCACTAGTCACCAAAGTCACCAAGCTCCAGGCAGAATTCTGCCCTTCCACTACTATTCTCTGCTTTCTTCCTACAAGCCAATTTTTTTTTTTTTTTTTTTTTTAAAACCACATGGCCAAGGTTCCACTGATGCTGTGCCTCATGACTTTCTGGATGAGTCTCTCACGGGGGGACTTTGTCAAATGCCTTGCTAATATCCATGTAGACCACATCTACTGTCCTACCCTCATCAATTTATTTTGTTACCCCCTCAAAAATCTCATTTAGACTCATGAGGCACGATCTTTCCTTCACAAAGTCATGCTGACTATTCTTGAGTAGACTGCATTTTTCCAAATGTTCATAGATTCTATCCTTAAGAATCCCATCCATTAGTTTGCACACCACTGATGCAAGACTCACTGGTCTACAATTCCCAGGATTCTCCCCATTACCTTTTTTAAAAAAAAAGGACTACATTTGCCATTCTCCAATCCTCTGGCACCTCCCCTGCAGCCAAAGAGGATTCAAAGATCATAGTTACTGCCCCAGCTAACTCTTCTCACAGCAGCCTGAAGTATATTGTGTCCAGCCCCAGGGACTTATCAATCTTGATGTTTTTAAAAGAAGATCCAACACTTCCACTTCCCTAATCTCCACACTGTCCAACACAGGCCTGATTTGACCTTACCCTGATCAAGGTCCTTTTTGCTTTTACTGATACAAAGTATTCATTTAGGATCTCCCCAACCTCTTCCTCCAGTCACATGTTGCCTCCTTTATTCTTTAGCGATCCCACCTTCATTTGCATCATCCTTCTGTTATTCACATATGTCCAGAATGCCTTAGGGTTCTCCTTCATTCTACATGCCAAGGCCTTTCCAAGCTCTTACAAGTCCTTTCTTAAGCTCCTTCCTGGCTACCAGATACTTCTCATGAGCCCTTCCTGTTTCCTTCTTCCTATATCAACCTTTGGTTCCTTCTTCCTTTTGACTTGTTGCCTGACCTGTTTTGTCAGTCATGGGTTCTTTTTTCTACTGTCTTTTCCTGGTCCCAGTGAGACAAACCTATCTTCAACTCTGCACATTGTTCCTAAACTTCCTCTACATTACTTCTGTGATTTCACCCTTAAACATCTGTTTCCAATTTATTCTCACTAATTCCTGCCTCATCCCTTCATAATAAGCCCTTCCTCAGTTAAACACTTTCCCAATTTGACTGTTTTTATCCTTTTCCATAGCTATGTTGAAGCTAAGTGAGTTGTGGTCACTCTCACAGAGAGGTCTGCCACCTGACCAGGTTCATTCCTCATAACTAGATCCAGTATGGCCTGTCCTCCAGTTGGCCACTCCATGTTATGACAGGAATATTTCTTGAAAACACTTGACAAATGCAGCCCCGTCTATCCCTCTTGCAGTGAGGAGGTGCCAGTCAATATTAGGGAAGTTGAAATCACCCTCAACTACAACAATGCATTTCCCACAACATTCCAAAATTTGCCCGCTTATCTGCCCCTGTATCTCAAGGGCTATTTGGCAGCCAATAGACAACTCCCAGCACCGTGATAGCTCCCTTTCTCTATCTAACTTCCACCCACACCAACTCAATAGACACTCCCTCTGCAGCACCGCAATACTATCCCTGACCAGTAATGCTACTCCCCCTCTTTTCTCCCTTCCATCCTATTCCTTTTAAAACACCTAAACCCCAGTACCTGCATTAGCCAATCTTTCCCTTCCTCCAGTCAAGTTTCAGTAACAGCCACAACATGGTAGTTCACGTACTGATCCTCGCTCCAAGTTCATCCCCGATATTCCTCATACTCCAAGTATTGAAATACACATTTCAAACTGGTTTCCTTTTTGTTTTGTCGCCTGCCCTGTCTTTTCTCACCAACACCGAGCCCATAGCATCATGCTTTTGTCCTTCTACCCCAATCTCTGTACTCACATTCTGATTTCCCACCCTTCGCGCCCCCCCCAGCCAAATGACTTTAAACCCTACCCAACAGCTCGAGCAAACCTGCCCACAAATATATTGGTCCCCTCTAGTTCAGAGGGGCAGCCTGTCCTTTTTGTACAGATCAGGTTACAAGAGGATAGAGACTGGATGCAGAGTTGGGCAGAAAAGAGGCAGATGGATTTCATTCCAGAGAAGTATGAGGTGATGCATTTTGGAAGGACAAACCAGAAGGCTGAGTACAGGGTTAATGGTCAGATATTTAAGAGTGTGGATGAACAGAGGGACCTTGGGTTCAAATCTATACATCCCTCAAGGTCGCCGCACAGATTAATAAGACCCATGGGATGCTGCATTTCATTAATAGGGGGATTGAATTCAGGAGTAGAGAGTTCATGTTGCAACTCCACAAATCTGTTATGACCACTCTTAGAATATTGTGTTCAGTTCTGGTCACCTCATTACAAGGATGAGGAAGCGATGGAGAGAGTGCAGAGGAGATTTACCACAATGTTGCATGGATTAGGAAACAATTCACATGATGAAAGGTTAGCAGAGCTAAAAGTTTTGAGCATTTAAAGATGAGAAGAGTCTATAGATGTCAGGATTATGAAAGGCATAGATAGGGTGGACTGTCAACACCCATTTCCCAGGGCAGGATCAGCAAATACAAGAGAACTTCTGAACAAAGTTAAGGGAGGGAATTTTAGGGGAGGGGCAAGTTTTGGATGTAAGAGTTATGGAAACCTGGAATGCCTTGCCAGGGATGGTATTTAAGAGATTCTTAGACAGGCACATGGATGGAAGAAAAATAGGGAGTGTTTAGAACTTTTTTTAGAAAAATACTTGCATCAGCACAACACAGAGGGCCAAGGGTCTGTACTGCTGTAATGTTGTATGTCCTTAATGAACAGGACTTAATTCAAGTAATGCTGGACTGGAAATTTTAATCATTACAATACATTAGATATATTACTAGCATACAAACAAAAGTTTAGGGAATGGAGTGCAAATAGAAGAATTATGGCATAATAGTGCAAGTCCAGTGTCAGAAATATTCCATGCTTGGCATACATTTCCAATTATTATCACTTATGAACATACAAACTGTTTTGATTACTTGAAGAGTACTCAGTGATAGATTTTTTTGAAATCCTTGTAAGCATGCACTTTGAACTGCAAAACTCTACAGTGGTAGAGATCAGTCAGTGTTAGATCCAATGTGTATTACTTTAGGTAGTAAATTAGAGACAGTGAGAAAGCACAGATAATAAATCTAACCACACTAAAGGCTAAACTAGATAACAGCTAAAAACCAGTGTTGGCACCAAGAGGAGATATTTGCAGACATTTCTCCGCCCCCATGCTAGGGTGGCCAGATGTCCACTTTTAAGCCAGGCAGTCTGGCTTTTGAGTAATCTGTCCGGCATCATCTCAAGCCAGATGTTAATTTGTCCACCATTTGGGGTGTTGGGGTAGAAAGGGGGGACTTACTATGTTAAATTCAGCGTCTTGGAGTCCATATACTCTGTCTGTCCATGTTTCTTGCACGCATGCACAATGGATTGGCGTACGAGGGCCTTCAGTCTCATTTTCACCTCCCTCTGATGGAAGTGATGCTAGTGGCCCCGGTACTCCAATCCAATGCACAAGCATCAGTCGAGACTAGCGTATGTTGTAGAGATTGTAGAGGCATAGTTTCAGGATTCAATAGATTCTGGCATAGTTCTGAAGGAGTGGAAACTTTCAAAAGTCACCCCACTATTTGAGAAGAGAGGGAGGGTGCAGAATGGAAATTATAGACCTGTTAGCCTTATATAAATTGTTGGGAAGATGTTGGAGTTAATTATCAAGGATGAGGTTACAACAGTGGTTCTCAACCTTCATCTTTCCACTCACATACTACTTTAAGTATTCCCTATGCTACAAGTGCTCTGTGATTTGTTAGGGATTGCTTAAGGTGGTATGTGGGTGGAAAGAAATAGTCTGAAACCCACTTTTAATCATACCTAATTGATTCATTAGGTGTACGGTTTCATAACTCCAAAAGAAATGGGCCAATGACAATTTTTCTCAAGCAAAATATTTCAGTAACATTTGGATCTAGAGCAGTGATTCTCAACCTTCCCTGCTCACTCACATAGAGGTCATGAAAAAAATCCCAGTTTATTTGAATTCTCCAATAAAGATAGAAAGTGGAAGAAATGCCCTGGATTCTGAGGGCACCAGGAACTTCATCAAATTGGAATACAACAATAGAAGGGTTTTAAAGTTCTAATAAATGGATGCAGAGTCCTTTGGTGAGGAATCTACATCACCTTTGTTGACCTCACCAAAGCCTTCGACACCGTGAGCAGGAAAGGGCTTTGGCAAATACTAGAGCGCATCGGATGTCCCCCAAAGTTCCTCAACATGATTATCCAACTGCACGAAAACCAACAAGGTCGGGTCAGATACAGCAATGAGCTCCCTGAACCCTTCTCCATTAACAATGGCGTGAAGCAAGGCTGTGTTCTCGCACCAACCCTCTTTTCAATCTTCTTCAGCATGATGCTGAACCAAGCCATGAAAGACCCCAACAATGAAGACGCTGTTTACATCCGGAACCGCACGGATGGCAGTCTCTTCAATCTGAGGCGCCTGCAAGCTCACACCAAGACACAAGAGAAACTTGTCCGTGAACTACTCTTTGCAGACGATGCCGCTTTAGTTGCCCATTCAGAGCCAGCTCTTCAGCGCTTGACGTCCTGCTTTGCGGAAACTGCCAAAGTGTTTGGCCTGGAAGTCAGCCTAAATAAAACTGAGGTCCTCCATCAGCCAGCTCCCCACCATGACTACCAGCCCCCCCACATCTCCATCGGGCACACAAAACTCAAAACGGTCAACCAGTTTACCTATCTCGCCTGCACCATTTCATCAGATGCAAGGATCGACAATGAGATAGACAACAGACTCGCCAAGGCAAATAGCGCCTTTGGAAGACTACACAAAAGAGTCTGGAAAAACAACCAACTGAAAAACCTCACAAAGATAAGCATATACAGAGCCGTTGTCATACCCACACTCCTGTTCGGCTCCGAATCATGGGTCCTCTACCGGCATCACCTACGGCTCCTAGAACGCTTCCACCAGCGTTGTCTCCGCTCCATCCTCAACATTCATTGGAGCGCTTTCATCCCTAATGTCGAAGTACTCGAGATGGCAGAGGTCGACAGCATCGAGTGCACGCTGCTGAAGATCCAGCTGCGCTGGGTGGGTCACGTCTTCAGAATGGAGGACCATCGCCTTCCCAAGATCGTGTTATATGGCGAGCTCTCCACTGGCCACCGTGACAGAGGTGCACCAAAGAAGAGGTACAAGGACTGCCTAAAGAAATCTCTTGGTGCCTGCCACATTGACCACCGCCAGTGAGCTGATATCGCCTCAAAACGTACATCTTAGCGCCTCACAGTTTGGCGGGCAGCAACCTCCTTTGAAGAAGACCGCAGAGCCCACCTCACTGACAAAAGGCAAAGGAAGAAAAACCCAACACCCAACCCCAACCCACCAATTTTCCCCTGCAGCCACTGCAACCGTGTCTGCCTGTCCCGCATCGGACTTGTCAGCCACCAACTAGCCTGCAGCTGACGTGGACTTTTACCCCCTCCATAAATCTTCGTCCGCGAAGCCAAGCCAAAGAAATGGATGCATTACTATAGCACCATCATATTCATTTCATTATCAATATAATTGACTTGTACACTGCTCAGTGCTCCACACCCCACTCAACTGTGAACACCTTCTGTCAATGAGGCCTACATATAATATTTATATGCTCCAACAAACTCTCCAAGTCCAAAACCAACTCCCACAATTTGAACACACAGACCCTTAGAAACTCATCAAGCTGTAATCACACAGCATTCACTTCCTCACTTTTTTCCTTATTGCACATCAAGATAGTGGACAATGGTGCCAACAGCTGCTAACTCTCAAGCAGCAGTTGTTGTCATCAAATTAAACTCCTAGAAGTGTAAAGCAGCAGGATTTAAAAAAAATGAAGTGGTGGCTCATTTCTTACCATGCTTTTCTCATTCCATTCATCCTGCATCCCGCAAGCTGTAGAAGATGCAAGCCAGCCCCTATTTCACCTCATCACAGCTATTGCATAATTCTCCATTCAGACACCAGGGTCCTGCCATCCTCCCAGGTGGTAATGTGACAGATTATGTTGTGTCTGTATTGTATATAGATAAGTTTTTGGGAGATTTAAAAAAAACCTCCCCCAATTTAAGTATAGGTCACATACAAACTCTTTAAAACAGATCTTATTTAAAATACTGGAGCTTTGATCATGCTAGGCATTCCACCACCAAGAGCCTTTGCAAGATCTTTGGAGAGTGCCCAAGAGACTTCACTAATGAATTGTTGTTTACAAAAAGGCAACAGATGAAAATTTGTTGGAGCTGCAGGCTGTCTGGAGTGGAACTTGCTGTTCTAAGAGTTATGTGGCTTTGCAAGCAGAGAGCAAACAGGCTTTCTTTCAGAGAGAAAATTATTTTCATAATTTTACAGTCAGCAGCTGCATCTGTGACTGGAACAGGACAAGCTGGCAAGCTTGTGAAAAACCCCATTTGGAAGATGGGTTGTGACTGCTTCGTCAGCCTGGTCAAAGCCCTGGTGGTTCATCCAAGAGGAGAGGACTGGCTGCCTAATGTTTCACTTGAAATAAGAGAAACAAAAAGGAACTCTATGGTGACCTGAAAGAAAGAGGTTATCAGCTAGAAAACCCTGATGGGACAAGTTTCTTCAGCTAGACACTGAATTAGCTAGTTACAAGGAATCAGTTGTGGGTGTCCACTGAACAACAAATCTCAGAACCGACAAGAACCTTCCTGAGGGGTAACCATTTACCTTTCAAGTACCAAAGCCTGATGAAGTTCATAAATGTTAAATTCTGTGCGCAGTACAAGAATTGCCTGCAACCAGTAAACTTGAAGGAATAAGAAGTGAGATTGGACTGTGAATCAAAGAACTTTTCTGAACTTATACACACACACTATACATACATGTGCACTTAGAATTAAAAAGGGATTAAGTTAGGTTTGTCAAGTCAATAGTGATAACTTAAAGTGTGATTCTGTTTTCCATGTTTAAAGAGCAATTTTTGTTTAAGTAACCATTTCTCATGGTGATTATCTATTGCTGCGGGGTTTTGGTGTCCTCTGGGCACGTAACAGTAGCAAAAGAGGAGGAGCAGCTTGAAGATGAAAATAAATTTGACTCACCCACGATGAACTGTTCAACTTTAACCCCAACCTCAAATTCACTTATTCCATCTGCAAAAACTCTCCCCTTTCTCGTTTTTCTTTTGAGGAAAAAATGGGAATCATAATGAAATGTTAAAAGAAATGAACAGAGTGAGAAAGGCAGTTAGAAATGAGCCACTACTTTTAGGTTTTTTTAAAATCCTGCTGCACTCCAATACTCCCCTTCTAGGAGTTCAATTTGATGACTACAACTGCTCCTGTAGAGTTGGCAGCTGTAGGCACAATTGTCCACCATCTTGATCTGCAAGAGAGAAGTAAATGTGAATGCTGTGCGATATACATTTGAATGAGTAACTGAGAAGGGTCTGTGTTCAACTTATGGGAGTTGGTTTTAGACGTGGAGAATTTGTTGGAGCACACAAGATATTAAAAGAAAATACTCTCCCCTTTCTCAATCTGTCTTCATCGAGGGAGACAAACTCTCTACAGATATTTTGTACAAACCTACCAACTCCTAGTTATCTCAACTGCACATCTTCACACCCCATCTATTCCTTTCTTTCAATTCCTTCACCTCCTTTACATCTGCTCCCAGGATGAGATACTCCAATCTAGAACAGCAAGATGTCCTTCAAAACACACGACTCTCCCCCCCCCTATTATCGGTAACTCAGCCTTTAACCCCCATCTTCCCTATTTCTCCTGGCCCCTCTACCCAGAGAGGCAACAAGGGCAGGATTCCTCTTGTCCTCACCTACCACCCCACCAGCCTCTGCTTTTAACATATTATTTTACACACATTCCACCACTTAAAACATAAACCCACCACCAGACATCTTCCCCTCCCCTTTCCATTTTCTACATGGACCACTCATCACTTCCAACTAATTTTCCCTACAGTACCTACCGCTGTGGCTGCAAGAAATGCTACTCTTGCAACCATACCTCCTCCTTCACCATCATTCAGGGGTCCAAATAGTCCTTTCAAGTGAAGCAACACTTCACCTGTAAATCTGCTGGAGTCCTCTACTGCATTTAATGCTCTCGCTGTGGCCATATCTACCTCGCTGAGATTGGAAACAGACCGGAAGATCGTTTCATGGAGCACCTTCATTGCAATAACATGGATGTCCCAGTGGCCAACCATTTTAACTTGCACTTCATTCCAAAAGATATGTCTATTCATGGACTAATGCACTGCCAAAATGATGCTATAATATTCCTTTTCGGCATTCTTCAGCTAGATGGCATTAACTTCTTTGGTTTCTCTTCAGCCCACCCCTTTAGGTATTTCCCTTTTCCTCTCCCTTTTACACAGCAATCCCACTTAACTGGTGTGTGAATGACCCATCTTTAAAGACAGCTTGAGTCATTCACACTGAACCAAGCCAAGACAGTGCACCTTTTAGACAGGAGCTGATACTAAACACATTCGGCTCTTATACTACCTTTTCTTTCTTTGGCTTGGCTTCGCGGACGAAGATTTATGGAGGGGGTAAATGTCCACGTCAACTGCAGGCTCGTTTGTGGCTGACAAGTCCGATGCGGGACAGGCAGACATGGTTGCAGCGGTTGCAGGGGAAAATTGGTTGGTTGGGGTTGGGTTTTTCCTCCTTTGCCTTTTGTCAGTGAGGTGGGCTCTGCGGTCTTCTTCAAAGGAGGTTGCTGCCCGCCAAACTGTGAGACGCCAAGATGCACGGTTTGAGGAGATATCAGCCCACTGGTGGTGGTCAATGTGGCAGGCACCAAGAGATTTCTTTAGGCAGTCCTTGTACCTCTTCTTTGGTGCACCTCTGTCACAGTGGCCAGTGGAGAGCTCGCCATATAACACGATCTTGGAAAGGCGATGGTCCTCCATTCTGGAGATGTGACCCACCCAGCGCAGCTGGATCTTCAGCAGCGTGGACTCGATGCTGTCGACCTCTGCCATCTCGAGTACTTCGACATTAGGGATGAAATCGTTCCAATGAATGTTGAGGATGGAGCAGAGACAACGCTGGTGGAAGCGTTCTAGGAGCCGTAGGTGATGCCAGTAGAGGACCCATGATTCAGAGCCGAACAGGAGTGTGGGTATGACAATGGCTCTGTATACGCTTATCTTTGTGAGGTTTTTCAGTTGGTTGTTTTTCCAGACTCTTTTGTGTAGTCTTCCAAAGGTGCTATTTGCCTTGGCGAGTCTGTTGTCGATCTCATTGTCGATCCTTGCATCTGATGAAATGGTGCAGGCGAGATAGATAAACTGGTTGACCGTTTTGAGTTTTGTATGCCCGATGGAGATGTGGGGGGGCTGGTAGTCATGGTGGGGAGCTGGCTGATGGAGGACCTCAGTTTTATTCAGGCTGACTTCCAGGCCAAACATTTTGGCAGTTTCCGCAAAACAGGACATCAAGCGCTGAAGAGCTGGCTCTGAATGGGCAACTGAAGCGGCATCGTCTGCAAAGAGTAGTTCACGGACAAATTTCTCTTGTAATACACAGGATGAAAATGCCCCCCCCCCCCATTCATTGCATTTACACAGTTAAGTGAAGCACTGTTAAAGGCAGTTAATTCCAGTCTTTTACCATTGTGTAAAAAGGGCATTTGTCTCCTTTATTCCAGCTGCCAAACCCCTCCCTGTTATATAGTCAGGATAATGTAAACTATTTTGGAACCATGTAAGAATACACCCTTCCCACTGTAGTAACCGTAATGCACTGCTGGGGGCATAGAGTATGTGTGAAAAGTTTCCCGAGATGGTGGAAAGCACAAATAAAATCTCTTGTTATTTGAATCTTACATCTCTAAGTTATTTAGTATTTAAGAAGACTCCCAAGTAAGTAATACAACGCTCCCTATTCCACATCTCAACTTCTTTCTTTTCTACGCTCCCACCTACATTCATCTCTGACATCTTTCCTATATTCCTGCCCCTACCTCCCTCCACTATTTTTTTTTCTTAAATTGAGGAGCTTGCCTGCTTTTTGATGACTGGCTCAGGCCCAAATCTTTGGTTACCCTTTACTTCCTGTAGATACAACATCATCTGCTTAGTTTCTCCAGATAATTTCATTATCTGACTCAATCTCTATTCAGCACATCATGGAATATGTTGTAGCTATTAGTGAGACATGGTTGCAGGAGGGGTGCGATTGGCAATTAAATATTACTGGATTTCATTGCTTCAGGTGTGATAGAATGGGAGGGACAAAAGGTGGAGGTGTTGATTTGCTGGTCAGAAAAAAATATTGCAGTGCTTTGGCAGGATAGATTAGAGGGCTCATCTAGGGAAGCTACCTGGGTGGAAAAAATTGAGGAATGGGAAAGGCAAAGTAACACTTACAAGAGTATATTATAGAACACCTAATGGGGACCAAGATTTGGAGGAGAAATATTTGTAAGGAGATTGCAGACATGTTCAGTAAACACAGGATGATGATTGTGGTAAATTTTAATTTTCTGAAGACTGGGAGACCCATACAGTAACAGAGCAGAGAAATTTGGGCAATTTAGAAGAGTGGGCTGAAAGTTGGCAAATGGAGTTTAATGCTGACAAGTGAGGTTCTACATTTTGGTAGGACTAATCAAAATAGTACATACATGGTGAATGGTGGGGCATTAAAGAAGCAATTGAAGAGATCTAGGAATAATGGTACACAGTTCCCTAAAGGTGGACTCTCAGGTGGATAGGGTAGTGAAAGTGGCCTTTGGAATGCTGGCCTTTATAAAGCGGAGCATAAAGGATAAGAGTTGGGAGGTAATGTTAAAATGTACAAGGCATTGGTGAGGCCAACATTGGAATATTGTGTTCAGATCTGGTCACCAAATTATAGGAAGAATGTGAACAAAGAGTACAGAGAAGATTCACTAAAACGATAACTGGGTTTCAGCACCCAAGTTATAGAGAAAGGTTAAACAAGTTAGGTCTTTATTCCTTGGTGTGTAGAAGGCTGAGGGAGAAGTTGATAGAGGACTTTAAAATTTTAAGTGGGGTAGATAGAGTAGATGTGGATAGACCTTTTTCTGTTGAGGATAGGGGAGATTTAAACAAGAATTAGGGGACAAAAGTTTAGATGCAACACAAAGGGAAGCTTCTTTACTCAGAGTGGTGCCTGTGTGGAATGAGCTTCCAGTGGAGGCAGGTACACTATTACCTTTAAGAAAAATTTGGATAGGTATATAGATGTAAACGATATGGAGGTATATGGGCAGAATGCAAGTCAGTGGGATGAGAAGAGTACAAGGGTTTTTACATGGACAAGGGCTGTGATGGCCCGTTTCCATGTGTAATTTTATATGGTTACAAGTTGGTTTTGAAAATGGATATCTACCTGGTGTCTCATTTACAGAAGTGGCCTAAAGACTAAGCAGGTGGAAAGGGTAGTACAGGTGTTAGCTAACTGAAGGGCAAGTACATCCAAGAATGGGCAAAAGAACAAGAGAATGGGAGATTAATAGTCAAAAGTGGGACATGCAGCCATTCAACTCTGCTCCAGCAAAGGATTAGAAGCAATGTGATCCTTGGCTCTCTGGTCCAAAACCCTACATGTTTCAGCCATGGATTTATTCAAAAGCTTTTCCTCTTCAGCTCTGTAGGGTATAGAATGTCAAAAATCCATGACCATTAGAGAGGAGAAATGGGTGACTCCTTGTTGTGAAACTGACTTCTATTTCTCTGACAAGGAGAAACATCCTCTTTACATCCAACATGTGAATTTTCTTCTTTTGAACATTTTTACTGAGTTTAGCATAAAGCATACATAAAAAATTGACAATTACATAACAAAAAGTATATAAAACTACAGTAGTTACTTGTAATACCTCAAACTTTTGATAGAAATGATGTATGCAACCATGCCAAATCCATTTATTGAAATATTTGAAAATAAGGAAAAAATCTACAAACTAAACTTAATCTAAACCCTCCCTCTAATCAAGGTTACTTTATATGCTTAATAAAAACATGTGGAATCACTGGAAAACCCCAGAGAACAGGCCAAGAATGGAATATACTGTAATTATTAATTCTTCCAATTCTAAAAATTTCCAAGAATGTGTCCCACAATTTCATAAATTGAAACTTTCTATCTTTATTATATCTAATTTTCTCTAAATTTAAATAGGACATTACATCATATAACCATTTTGTAGGAGTTTTCAATAAAATTGCTATCAGTGTGGTAAAAGCCAAAACTTTTTCCTGAAATCCCAATAAAAGTTTCTGAATCACAAGAAAAACCAAAAAAGCAATTAACAAGTAAGGTTCCAAATTAGCTTTGAGAATTGTTGATAGAGTTTGAAAATATCTTTCCAGAATCTCTCTAAATTTGGGCACTCCCAAAACACACGAATCAGAGAAGGTTCAAATTTTTTTACATTTTTCAGTGAATTAATATCTGCATAAAATCTAGATGATTCAAGTTTGAACATACAAGTTCTTAATTTTATTTGATAAATTCAGTCAGTTCTCAGGCTATCAATTAAATTTACACAAGAGTGAACTTCTACACTCAAAAGGTGTTTTTGCAGGCTATTCCAATTTTCCGTTTAAAATAGTGAAAGAATATTTTGGAATTGTGGTCGGCTCACATTGATACACACGCGAACTGGCCCTGCGTGTCGGGGCCGCGATAGTGAAGCAGCCATGTCAAGATGGCGTCATTGGGTTTTGTTACAGTCTTTTTGGCAGCACTGTGACATCAATGCTGGGGCAGGGCTTGCACCTACCCTTAAAGATACGCACGAGCACTCGAATAAAGTCAGTTGAAACAAACTCACACCGACCTGTGGTTTGGTTTCAATCGCGGTAGCTATGCCACAGAATTATAATCACAAAAATTATAAAAGCTTACTGAAAAAGAATTTCTGGGTATTAAGCAATAAAATTAAGCAATCATCATCAGGTTGGTTACCTTTTATTACAACGATTTGACATTAGATTAAAATTAATATTTTACCTAATTTTTTTTATATCTTTTTCAAGCATTACCAATTATTATCCCCAAATCCTTTTTCAACTCGTTGGATTCTGCTATTTCTACGTACATTTGGCAGGGAAGGAAAAAAACAAATAAAGCCCATTGTTTAAAAAAACACTAAATAGAGGATTATCACTGCAAGATTTTAGATGATACAATTGGGTGATTTATATATGCAATTTACATTGATTACAAATTAATATGCATAATTTACTTATTACTTTGGATAAATCAGTGGATCAACCCTCCTGGATAGAAATGGAACTGCAGTTCTCCAAAAAAAATCCATGTGGCAATTTTAGGATCTTTTTACCATTTGCCTTTTCCAAATTAACAAATAATCCATTAATGAGAAATAGATTGAGAATTTGGGCTCAGTTTAAGAAATTCTTTGGAACTAATGGTTTTTCACTGGCTAGTCCAATTATAGATAATCATCTTTTTCCACTGTCTTTGTTGGATGCAGGTTTTAAAGGAATGGCATAGAAAAGGTATTCAGAGTAAAGGATTTTTTGTAATAATTTTTTACTCTTTTGAACAATTATCAGCCAACTTTGATCCTTCCAATGTGCATTTTTTTTTTTTAAAAAGGCATTTTGTTCAGTGTAATCTTTTGGATTTGTGAATTTCTAATGCTAAGATTCTTGATTTTTAATATACAGTTTTATTGTAATAGTTGATTAACATCATGTATTTATAATACTTTATTGGATTTCAATTCATCCCCATGGCTGGGATCAAAAGAGATTGGGAATGAGACTTGAACTTAACATTTTGAGATGAAGATTGGTATTCTACTCTGATTAATGATTCCTCATTTTGTATAAGACACTGCTTATTACAATTCAAGGTGATGCAACCTGTGAATTTTCACTCAAACCATACTCATTTCAATAAAATCACGGTTCAATTTTTAAATTCCAATGCGTAGATGTCTGCATGGGACTTCCCCAGCATCTTAGGAATCAGGCTGGTGAAACTGCTCCGAACTGGCTCAAATGCAAAGACATTCCTTCCTTAAATAAGGAGATCAAAACTGGATTCAGGTGTGGTCCTGTATAATTTAAAGACTAGAATTGCATTTGTTTCCCCTTTACTTCTCAACTGCATGTTCGTCATTTGCATTTCAATCACAAGACCATGCAGATCCCTGCAAACTACAGCCCTATGGAATTTCATTTTACTCAAAACAATAATTTGATTCTTTCTCAAATGACATTAGTGATTGATCAGCTGTAGAATCAGTGGGAGGAAATAACATTCATTTTCAGAACATCAGCAACATTGACTGATAGACTACTCTTTAACAGGACAGGCCAGGGCAGTCTCTGATCAACTTGCACAAGGCTACTTGCAGATTTCAAAGCTCCTCCTTTCCAGTACAGAAGAGCTGAGTGCCCCATCGGCACACAGGGACTTCACAAATAGCATGACATATTACACCCAGTCTCTCTGATTTTAAATTGATATGCTATAGAACAGACAAGTCTTGTACTAATACTGGGCTTTTATTAACCACCATTAAACTGGCCAATGAGAATGCATCTCCATGTCCATGCATACCAGTAGGGTGGAGTATCTCTACAGCCATAGCCAATAGCAAGCAGTCACCCCCCCCCCCCCCCATTACATCATCACAGAGCAACAAAACTAAAACCAGTCCTGATGAAGGGTTCAGACCCGAAATGTTGACAGTACTTTTTCTCCCACTGATACAGATTGGCATCCAGAGTTCCTCCAGCAGACAACTCCTGAAGTCCATTCTTTTAAAGAGCACTGTTAGATCTATCTTTTTCTCCACTCAATGAATAGAACATTGAAACCATTGAACACTACAGATCAGAAACAGGCCCTTTGGCCCACATTGTCTGTGCCAAACTATTATTCCACCTTGACCCATCGACCTGAACCCCGTCAATTTACCGATCCAAATTGCTCTATAGTATTGAAATCAAACCCGCATCCACAACTTCCTTAAGTAGCCTATCCCACACTCTTACCTCCCTCTGGAAAGAACTTCCTCCTATTATTCCCAAGTGTCAACTTGGGATTGAATTTTGATGCCACTATGCCAAATTAACTTCAGATTCATTGTCAGAATGCACACGTGACAAGACATACAACCCTAAGATTATTTTTCTTGATGGCCAAACAGAACTTTTACTTTGTAGTGCACAAAATCTGTACTCAAGAACATATACAAAAGAGAGAAATGTAAACAAAGAGTGCAAACTGACTGTGCGACACAGAAAATAAATTTAACGTACAATTAATGTACCAAGTAAGTCTCTGGGATTGTGGTTGAGGAGTCTGATGGTGGAGGGGTAGCAGCTGTTCCTGAACCTGGTGGTATGAGTTTTGTATCACACATCTCTTCCCTGATAGAAGCAGGGAGGTGTGGATCCTTTGTTTCCTGTTGCTCTCTAACAGCAGCATCCTGTGTAGATTTTCTCAGTGGTTGGGAGAGATTTGCCGGTGACATTCTGGGTTGCCCTCTTACGTTTGCAGGGATTGCTGCTTAGATGTATTGGTGCCCTGTTGTGTTGGGAAGAGCATCAGGTTCAGAGAGTTCACAGGGAGACAAGTCTGGACACAAGTGTTACAATCACACATAACTAAGACACAGGAGACAAGTGGGAGAACATTAAATGGCACTCAATTACTATTTCACAAGTAATGATATAAGCATTCATCTTGGTTGGACTTCAGTAGTGAACCTATACTCTACACGTTCACACACTTGAATATACACACACACACAAACAGGGACTCTTACACACACTGTTCCCTGTACCAATGGGGTGTGTAGCTCTCTGCAAGTATTGATTTATCACTATACTATAGTTTAGCTTCAGTGTAGAACATGTTACCCAAGACATTTCCAGCAATGTCCACAGTAATGACCTTGTGTTGAGCATGTCCAGAGCTTGGATCATGAGGCAGAGTGAAAGAATGTGCTGTGCATTGGTATTATATACAGTGCTAATCTGTCCTTCTAGTTAATAACGACACTAGATTATTTAAAGTAGCCAATGGCAAGGTATGCACCAATGGGTGGCCCCAGTCCAACCTTGATTGGCAGGTGATGTGACTTCTGAATACTTTCCACTACACATCTGTAGAAGTTTGACAGGGTTTTTGAGGTCATACCAAACTTCTGCAAACTCCTGAGGAAGTAGAGGCACTGATTTACTTTCTTCATAATGATATTCATGGGTTGGGGCCAGGACAAGTGACTCACATGAATTTAAAATTTGCTAACTCTCTCCACCCCTGATCTCTCAATGATCACTGAATTGTACACCTTTGGTTTTCCCTTCCTAAATTCCACTTCTGATCCTTAGTTTTGGCGACATCAAGTGAAGGGCATTTGTTAGTACACTAGTACACCATTCAGCCACATTTTTAATCTCCCCCATAAGCTGACTCATCCCCCTCTTTTACACAACCAACTACCAGGGTATTGTCAACAAATTCATAGTTATTGTTGTACCAAACCATACAGTCAATGGTGCAAAGCTAATAGAGCATGGGGGCTAAAAAAAAAAAACAACAAAAAAAAAAAACAGCCCTGTGGTGCTCCAGCATTGCTGGAGATTATGGAGGAGAATTTGTTACTAATTCTCACTCTTGGTGGACTGGAGGCGATGAAATCCAGGATTCAATTACACTGTGGGATATTGAGACCAGAGTCAGAATTTGCTGATGAAGCTGGAGGAGGATGATGCTGTTGAGTGCCAAACTGGAGTCTTGATGCATGCATCTTTGCTGTCATGGCTTTTTGTAGAGTCAGTGAGATGTTGTCTGTTGTAGATCCGTTGCTGTGGTAGGCAAATTGGAACAGTTTGCCACTCAGACAAGAGCTAATATGCTTCAACACGAGCCTGTCAAAACATTTCATCACTGTGGATGCGAATGAAACTGGTCAGCAGTGATTTAGCCAGATTATCACACTCCTCATGGGCACTAGGAAGATTGAGGCCTGCTTGAAACAGGTGTACCACGCCCTGCTGGATTGAAATGATGAAAGAAACATTGGCAAGTTGGCCAGCACAGGTTTCCAATACTTGGCCATGTGATCCATCCAAATAGGATGCTTTCCTTGGATTTGCCCTCTTCAATGCAGCCCACAAGGATGCTGACGGGAGGATTTTTTTTTATTTTTAAGATTTTAAAATTTTATTTAAAATTTGGCAAGATACAAAATAAAACTAAATCTACCCCCTATAACCTCTCTCCCTCCCTTGGAGCTCATATAGAAAAACATTTACATATAATCAATCTACATCATCAAATTCAAAATATCTAATTTACATTTAAATTCATATATTCCAAATATGGTCCACATATTAACAAAGATATTTCATAAATTATGCATCATCTTCTCTAAATACAATTATTGAATTTCTTTATGCCATCTTTGTATATTTAATTCAGCATCATTTTTCCAAGTTACAGCTATACATTTTCTAGCCACTGCCAAACCCAATCGAATAAATGCAATTTGAGGTTTTTCCAAACGTGAACCTGCTATAACTGGATTCACATATCCCAATAAACACATCCATGAATCCACATATAGTTTTGTTTGAAACATATCTCGACAACAGATGATCATCAGGGGACATTTGGATGCACACTGGCTCTTCCTTGCTCTGGTGGTCATATTGGACATAGAAGAAATTGAGAATCAGATGTAGAAGGCATTATGCACTGAATGATATTATGATCTCCTTGGTCATTGAACTTCCAGGGAGATTAGTTTTGAGCTTATCAATACCTTCGCCACTGTGACAGTTATATGCACCTGAAACCTATTCAGGAAACAAATTGCAACAAGCCACGTGCAGGCAAATTTTGCAGCCATTACATTTTTTTTTATATAAATGATTTTCATCAGTAAAGTTGATGACAATACTGCTCTAATTAATGTAATTGTGAAACAATTTTTGTATTTCAGCAGAATGCAAGGTAGGTCTGAAAATGAATAATTTTACTTTCATTGACATTTGGACTGATCACTCACCATCATACTAAATGAAGATGTGCATCTTAAAAGAAAGCCAAATTCAAAGATTTTACAAGCATTTCAATTATGTTAAATGAATGTGAATAATCACAACTACTTCTAACACTTTGCATTGTAGATCTCCACACAAATGACAGATAACGCAGTCAACATTCGTGCAGAATGCAAAAAGTAGATACAATTTCCTTTGAACACATTTATCTATTGAGGCAGCAAATTACTGGTTATGGAGACAAAGGAAAGTTATCACAATTTAAGTTTTTTTGGTCCAATTTCAATTAAAGCCAAAAAGATGTGAATAGACCAATTTTTCTAATTCCAACAAATTCTGATGTGAATTCTCAAAAGAAAAACTAAAATGTTAAATCATTATTTTTCTATACTTCTATTGAGTTTAACAAACTTATGTACAAAATTTTAAAAACATGTCACAAGTCATCTCATATAGATAAAAGTACACAAAGGATGTAATTACATTAGACTGTTTTAATCCACACATGAAACAAGTTATAAATTAATCTATGATTAACATGCTAGACCTATATTTACCAAATAAAAATTGATGAAAAGAAAATCTAACACTGATGCATCACCTCCCTCTAATCAAGGTAACCTTGTAAAAGAAAAAAGGAGCCAATGGAACAGATAGCAACCTCCAGACATCAGATTGAGATTGTCCAGAACATTCAAAATTTTAATTTTTCCCAATCATGATAACATTCTATCAATGGGCCGCACATCTTTTCAAATTGAAACTTTATATATTTAATATTGTATATAATTTTTTTCTAAGCTTTAATAGAACATTACATCATATAACCACTGTGTAGGAATCAGGGAAGAATCATCTTTCTATTTCAATAAAATTGGTCATCTGGGAATCAGTATGGTAAAGGCTTAAACTTTCTTCTGAGTTGCATATCTGGTTCACATGAAAAACCAAACAAAGCAATTAACAGATATGGTTCTATTTTAATAAAGTTTGGAAAATGTCTTTCCAGAATCTCTTTAAATTTGGGCACTTCCAAAACACATGGATCAGTGAAACTTCAAAAATGTTACATTTCTCACATAGTGGATTAATCTCTGCATAAAAACAAGATAATTTAAGTTTGGACATGCAAGTTCTGTGTACCATCTTAAAGAGTAATAAACAGTGTCTTGCACAAAATGAGGAACCATTAATCAAGCAGAGAGCAGAGTAACAATCTTCATCTGAGAATGGGTTATGTTCAAATCTCATTTCCAATCATTCTGGATCCCAGACATTGAGGCTAATCTTAAATCCAATAAATTATAAATATATATTAACCCACCATGGAAAAAAAAACCATAAGTTAAAAAATGAATCAAGAATATTAGTATTTGAGATTCAAGGAAAATCAGAAACCTTAGACTAAACAAAATGTTTAACTTGTCTGAAAAAAATGTATTAGAAAGATTAAATTTCACTGATAATTGTTCAAAAAAGGCAAAATTATCTCAAATAAAAAACTATAAATAAGTTGTAAATTTCCTACTCACTACTGAATGTACTGTGTGAAACTCCAGTCACTATTACCATCTCACTAGACTGCTGAGTTGAAACTAATACCACCCTGTGTCACAAGATCACTATTACCCAATCAGCTTCCTGCTATCTGAGCTTTTCAAATTCAAAAGCCTGAGTCACCTGACTCCAATTGGCAGGTGTAGCCTTCTGATAAAATCCCTGTTGAAGTCTGCTACAACTTAATCTATACCATTCCTTGAAACCTATGTCCAGCAGAGTCATCTGAAAAAGATTATTATCTATAATGGGATTAGCCAGAAGAAAAGCTATTAAACTCAAATAATTTTCTAAATTGAGCCCATATTCTCAACCTATTTCTCATTAACAGATTGTGTCAATTTAGAAAAGGAAAATGGTCCAAAAAATCCTAAAATTACCAACATAGACATTTTTTTGGAAAACATCAGTTCTATTTCTACCCAAAAGGGATGATTCACTGACTTATCCAAATGTAATAATAAAAGTAAATTAAGTATATTAATCACCCAATAATAAAATCTAAAATCAGGAAGTGTTAATCATTCATTCCTTTCAGTCTTTTGAAAATAATTTGTTAATATGTGGAATGTTAATACATTCTACAAACTGACAACATCTCAATGCATACTGAAGAAGGGACAGCTGTGTCATGTTCCAATATTAAAGTGGCCTTAGCCATCTTATAGATTCATAGCTTCATGGTTATGCAGCACAGAATTAGGCTCTTTAGCCACTCATCCATGATGACAAAAATGCCTATCCATGATAATCCCATTTGCCTCTGTTTGGGCCATATCCCTCCAAACCTTTCCTATTCATCTAGCTGTCCAATTGTCTTTTTAAGATTGTCATTGTACCTACTTCTTCCAATTCCTCCAACAGCTCTTTCCATATATCCACTACCCACTTTGTGAATAGAATTGTCCTGAATTCCCCTTACCTTCCAGATTGATGACCACATGCAATGTCACTGCTATTGAAGTTAAGACTGCCTTCCAGCAGTGGAAAGTGACCAGCCCTGACTGAGTCCCAAGATGTGTCCTGATATCCTGCACAGATCAACAGCAAGATATACTTACAGTCATGTTGAAGCTTATCATCACACCAGTTCCAAATAATGAGCCTAAATGACTGTTGACATCAGGCTTTGACATCCACTATCATGAAGTGCTTTGAGAGGCTAGTCATGGCTCCCATCAACTCCAGCTTCCAAGCCAATTGAGACTCACTTCTATTTGCCAACTGGCTAAGCAGGTCCTTGGCAGATGCTATCCCCCTCGCACTCCACTTGGCCCAAGAACACCTGGATGCCAAGGACACCTAAGTTAGATTACTGTTCACAGACTCTGGCTTCAGTGCCATAGTCCCCAGAAAACTTATTTGCAAACTTCATGGCCTAAGTGCTCCTCTCTGAAACTGGGTGCTTGACTTCATGTCTAGCAGACCACAATCAGTGAAGATCAATTTTTTTTAAATTTAATTTTAAATTTAGATATACATACAGCACAGTAACAGGCCATTTTTGCCCATAAGTCCATGCCACCTAATTCATACTAAATTAACTTACACCCCTGGTACATTTTTAATGGAGGGAGGAAACCAGAGCTCCCGGAGAAAACCCACGCAGACACAGGAAGAATGTATGAACTCCTTACAGACAGCATGGGATTCGAACCCCAGTCCTGATAACTGGTGCTGAAAAGGCATTGCACAAACCGCTACACCAACCGTGCCACCCCTAAGATCGGTAACATCTCTTCTATGATCACAATTAATACCAGCACTCCTCAAGAATGTGTACTCCCTCCCCTAATACACTGCCTCTACAACCCACTACTGAACAGGTAAATACCATTCCAACTCCATCTTCAAACTTGTGGGTGACAGCACAGTGATAAACCTGGGTATCAAATAGCGAGGAGATGGAATACAGGAAAGAGATTGAAAGACTGGAGGCATGTATCAAAGTTACAACATCCCTCTCAGCCTCAATAATATCTTTAACAATATTTTTTTAGGCATACAGCATGGTAACAGGCCCTTTTGACTCACAAGCCCATGCCGCCAAATTGACCTACAGCTCTGAAGGTTTTGGAGGGTGGGAGAAAATTGGAGCACCCAGAGGAAACCCATGCAGACATGAGGAGAACGTACAAACTCCTTACAGTCAGGGCAGGATCCGAACCTGGGTCACTGGCACTGTGACAGCGTTATGCGAACCGTTACATAAACTTTGCTGCTCCAGCAACAAAGTTGAAAAAAAAGAAATAGATTCAAGGTTTTAGGAATAACTATCTCCAGTGCCCTGACCTGGGACAAACACACTAATGTGATGGTCAAGACAGTGCTCAAATTGCCTCTACTTTTTTTGAAGACTGAATAAGTTTGGTATGTTTTCCCCAGTCTCCTAACAACTTCTGTAGATGCACCACTGAAAGCATACTTATTGGATGCATTACAGTCTGGGATGGGAGTTGCTCAGCTCAAGATTGGAAAAATGCAGCTCAGAACATAACACAAGCTTATCTCCACTCCATGTACTCCATCTATATTTCCTGCTGTCTCAGAAAGGCAGCCAACATATTGAAAGACCAATCATAACCTTAACAGACTCTCTTTTACTGTCTCCCATCAGAGAGAAGGCTCAAGAATATGAATACATGCACCAGTCGGCTCAAAGACATTGTCTTCCACACAGCCATTAGGCTCTTGAATAAACTGCTTAACAGTGCATGCAGCTCTTAGTTTGTGCGAATTGATCTTCCTATTCATTGCAATCCTATGACCTGTAATTGGGCTTTATTCATGGCTGTATGAATGTTAGAGATAACCTGTTAGTCTGCTCATAGAATGAAACAAAACCTTCCGTCTCACCTTAAACCAATGCCTGATAGTTTTATACTCCCCTACATGGAGAAAATGACTGTGACTATCTGGCCTATCTCTGCCTTTCAAAACTTTAGATACCTCTATTAGGTCACCCCTCAGCCTCCTTCACTCAAGGAAAATTAGACTCAGCCTCTTCAATCTCCCCTTTCAACTTAAGCTCTCCAGTGTCTGCAATATTCCTCTGAATATTGTTGGTACCCCCTCTATCTTGATCACATACTTCCTTTAGCATTGCAGCCAGAAATGAGAACAATACACCAAGATCAGCCTAACCAATGATTTTACAATTGTAGCATGTTGTTCCAATTCCTGTACTCAATGCTTTGGCTGATAGTGTGAAACATCCCATGTGACTTCATCACCACCCCAACAAACTGTTGTAATTTTTAGGGATCAACGTACTTATATCCCAAAGTCTTTTCATTAATGTGTATACCTGAGACATCTGCTATTCACTGTGTATGTTCAGTCCTGGGTTAATTTTCAAAATTCCAGCACATCACATAAATCAGAGTTAAACTCCATCAGGTATTTCCTTACACTCATTCCCTTTCCGATAATGGTAGTTAGGCAGGGTTTTGTTGATGCAGGCCGGGTTTAAAGTCACTGACTAGGACTTGTAGTGCATTGGGCTGGGCTGTTTCTTGTTTAATGAGCACATCATGCAGGTCTGCAAGTTCCTGTTTGTTATCGGCATCAGGAGGAATATAATATCTGGTGAGAATCACTGATGAGAACTCTCAGGGTAGGTAGAAGTGTCTGTATTAAAGAGGAAAGAGTTAGAAAAACCTGTCCTTTATTTGCCTCAACTCTTACACCTTCACCTCTGCCTCTCGAACCAAAGCCTCACGTTCGCACGCCTACATTGGTCCACTCACTCAATGGCTACTCTGCTTGACCTTACCTTCCTTATCTTGGTTATTGCTAATTAGCCAATGGAGAAGTGTAAACAAGCACCTACCTCCCTCACTGCTTTTTAAACCCTTTTCCTCTCATTCAGTCCTGCTCTCGCAATGAGATCCATGAAACGCCCCTTTTCCCTGACTTGAGTGTAGTTTTCTCACTCTGCAAATTGATTGGTCCACCGCTAATGCACTGAGACCAGCTAAATACTTTTTTAAACTCTTTTCCCTGACTTGACTATAGCTCTCTCTAGATCTGCAAATCAATTGGTCTGCCACCAATGCTAAACAATGAATGACCCCTGCACCGATCCTTATGGAATTCCACTGGCTACAGGTCTCCAATCTGAAAAGCAGGTCCACTATTATCCTGTCTCTTTTCCACTGAGCCAATTAAAAAAAAAATCTTATTGGCTTTCTCACCCTGGATCTAGTATATTCTAAGTGTCTGGACCAGCCTACCTCACGGGTCCTCATCAAGGGCCGTTGGAAAGTCTACGTCACCTTCGTCACCTTGTCAAAAAAAAGCAATCTAATTTATGAGACAGGATCTCCCATGAGCAAAACCATGCCTGATGATCGCACATCAGTCCTTGTCTATCCAAGCATAAAAAAATCCTGCCCTTCAGAATCCTTTCCAGTCATAGGACAGGTTGTTCAAGTGCTCAGAAATGCAGAAGGTACCAAACATAGTCAGGTCCACCCTAGTGACTTGCCTCCCATCCATTGTAGATATCTATGCAGGATGCTGCCTCAAGAAGGCTGCCAACATAAAGGACCCTGCAGTCACAACCTGTTTTCACTGCTATCTTCAGGCAAAAGGTACAGAATCCTGAAAACCAGCTTCTCTAGTTTCAAGGACAGTTTATTTCCAATGTCTATCTGGATCTTGAACCTTCCCTTGGTACATTAACCATGTACTTCAGCAAACACCACAAAAGAATTGTTTGCATGATTGTAATGCCACCTGTTTTCTTGCACTTAATAACTGTCAATATCTATTATCTATCTATCTTTTCTATTGATTTTAAATTTAGTTAATGTATACTTTTGTAGTTTTATGAGGAAGTACCATTTTAGCTGCAGCAAGTAAGAATTTTGGTGGATATGTGCATCGTGCAATGTTTCTGACAACAAAAACATTATTATCATAACTTTCCACCACTGATGTGTCCAGTCTAGTTCATCCTTGGTTGGAGCCCTTCCTGAGGCACCACATTAGTTATCCTCCACTGTTGCAGTACAACTCCAATGAAGGCACATAAAAAAAATTCTGCCTGGGCTTCAGCAATCTCTTCTCTTGCTTTCCACAACATCCTAGGATATTCCTGGTCATTCCTCATGGCACCACTCATAAATTACTACATTAGTATTATTCGCTCCCTAGTTACCCTTTTAATATATTGACTAGAATCTTTTATGATTCGCCTTTATCTGCCAGGGATACCTTTGTCCCTTTTATGCCCTCCTATTTTTGTTGTGTCTTCCTGCAGCCCTCAAACTCCTCAACGGAATCAGCCCAGCTGCTTATATCTTACATCTGCCTCCTTTATTTCCCAGACAAGCATCTTAATATCCTTCTTCAAAAACATTTTGAAAAACCAAGGTCTTGAGTTGGGGTTTCTATCCAACGTCCGAGAGCTGATACTCGATTCCTTATAATTTATTTGCTCGTCACCGTGACCGTGACCGGGTTCAGTGAGAGGGGGTAGATTAGTATGGGGGATTTTATCTTCCTTTTTTTATTTTTTTTTAACTTTTGTTATTTCTTTTTTTTTCCACAACAAGAAGAGATTGGTCTATTTAAATCACAATGTGCATCTCAATATTAGAATTAGGAGGTGAAATTCTTAAGGATTTTTCACTTTTTTTGAGAATTATATGACAATGTATAATTGATGTGACTATTGCATTATATAAAAGCTGTAATTAATTAATATCTAAACCATATATACATGTAATATTTCTCTATCAAATTAATACAAATATTTTTAAAGGGAAGAAAAATGGTTAATTAGCACGTGTTCCAAAGCAACACCTTGAGGCTCCCTTATACAGCACAATACTGTTTCAGGAACAGTATTGAATTTCAAGCACTAGTCGTGCCTTTCATTGTTTGACCTCAGGAAGTAACCTTTAAAGGTTCATGGCATGAAACAGCCAGCACTCATTCAGCTACAAGGCAGTGTTGGCAAGAAATCGAGATGTGATACAATGATGGGAGAGGCTGCAAAGGTCCTCTGAGGGTGAGGAGAGGAAGGCAGAGGGAGAACAGTGCACCTGCCAAACAGCTTTCTTGTGTAAAAGTCACTAATAGCAGGAACTGAAAAATCAGAACTGCAGATGCTGAGAATCTGAAATAAAGCCCTGATAGAGGGGGAAACATCAGGACAAGCAGCATTTGTGGAAGGAGAAATAGAGTTAATGTTTTAGGTGGGAGATGGCATCAGGACTGGAGAGAGAGATGCAAGAAATGTGGTCCAATCTGTGCAGTAGGGTGCAGCAAAGTGTCATGAGAGGCATGTGCAGAGGCATGTGCAAGCGGCGATAGCCTGCTGGTATCCAGAGGCAAGCTTGTGAGAGAGGCTGACCCTGACTTTGACTTTGAGAGCAGTTGCTGGCACCTGTGTTTATTTGCAAGACAAACCTGAAATAGCAAATAAATAAAAGCACCTGCATTGGTCTCAAAGTCAATGTCAGTGACATTCTTGCTCCCAGAAGCCTTGCTTCACAAACTTTGCAGACTGTCCCTCCTGATCTTTGACAAACACAATGCTCCATGTTTGCTGCTGCTTTGTAGAAGTCAGGAATAGCTTGGCCAACTGAGCAATGTGCATGCTAATATCAGCAGAGCCTGCCTGCGTGCACAGAATGGCGCAGGAGCCTTCCTATAACACATCTGCAATAAGCACCTCTTTTTGTCAGCCATTTTTTCTCAAATTAACATGGAACCATTTTTCTTTCTGTAGGATTCTTTCTAACGACTTGATTTTCAGGAAATCCTGCTGAAATAATTTCAGAGGGTGGTAATTGAAAGCCCGGTTAGGATTGGCTTGTTTGAGGATGCTTGTCGGAGACTCTGCAACACCTTGCTCTTGACGGCAGGGTATCCGGAGACACACGGGATGAGCTGATGGAACTCAATGGGTTGAGCAGCATCAGTGGGAGAGAACGAATGGCTGACAACGATTTGTGGGAACCCTTCTTCAGGGCTACAGAGATCTACTTGATCTTTAAAATAAGAGTCTGAGGCTTCACAGATATTAAAAGTTCCTTTTTGTTGCAAGAGAACTGTGCTAGTTGGCATTAACGCTAATGTGGTTGAAAATCTCACCAGAAACAATCTACTGCACAGATTGGACCACATTTCTTGCATCTCTCTCTCCAGTCCTGATGCCATCTCCCACCTAAATGTTTTGTCAAAACATTATTGACAAAAAACTCAGCAGCAGGGTGGATGAATTTCTTGCACCAAGATTATCATCTATATCATTTATTGAAATGTTTTAGTGCTGTTAACACCTCATTAACATGATTTTCTTGTAATGAATTTGTAGAGAACTATTGCAAATTGATGCTTTTCCCACTGAATAATTCACTGCTAGATACACCAGATACCGAGGTATAGGAGCCGGTGATGTAAACACAAGGCTGGGGGACCTGGGTATAATTAGTTCCTTGGATTGTTTCTTCCCTTCATCCAATATAATAATTCAGCATGTTTTGAATCTGAAGCATTCAGGATCATCCTTAGCCCCTTTCACATCACCAACCCTCCTAGGAAGTGGGTAAACTTACCAGGCATGCTGCACCTGGGGAGCATTTCCCACTGCACCTTGATTTACCTGATTTACCTCCAGCGGTGACATTGCAAGTGACATTGCAACTGACAACCCAGCTGACTGCAGGTATATTTCACAGTGCCAGGCCATACTGTGGAATATAACTGTGCAGTCGGCAGGGCTGTAGCATATAACTGTACAGTCGGCGGGGCTGTCAGAGTGCCGCCGGCCGCACTGTGAAATATAACTGCCAGACTGACACAAACACACAGGAACTAACATCACTAATAGTACTTGGTAAGTCAAGTAGACAATTCACTCCGCCACAGTGATTAACGAGTTAGTTCGGCCTGGCTCTGTTACTTGCCCCCACCAAAAGTCAGACTCTGGTTTAATTTTACTCACCCTGCCCAGATAGGACCTTTCACACCACCAGATTACCTGCTCAGGACCTGCTAAACTGGCCAGTTTTTGTTATTAAAACAAAAATCAGGATCTCTTCAAACTATTTATTTTTAACCTCTTCAATATTCACACCTGGATACATTTACATGTTTGTCAGCAAAGTTTTAACATGATGGAATAATCTGAGGCTTTATGGGCACACAGAGAGCTTGCTGCAACACGTTTTTAAAAAATGCACAGATTTACTATACACATAAATCTCCCGTTGCCATCACATATCTCTATGAAAGTAACAGTAAGTACAGTTCTAAAAGGAATGAACAAAATGTGCCCGAGATTAGATATAACAGAGGAAGATGGCTCCATTCATTTTATGAGAGGAATGGCTATGAGGGGATTGAGTAGGCATTAGGACAATTCCATTATTTCAATAATCATTCTTAATTTTGTTAAGAATTTATTTTACATGTCCTTGATTGTTTAAAATTTTAAATAATTGACCATTTTAAAAATTGTTTCCTGGTTTACATAAGAACATAAGAAAAAGGAGCAGGAGTCGGCCATCTGGCCCATCAAACCTGCTCCACCATTCAATGAGATAATGGCTGGCCTGATCATTGACTCAACTCCACCTACCTGCCTTTCCCCATGTCCTTTAATTATTTTTTTAATGTAAAAATCTTTAAAACTTAACCTTAAATATGTTTAATTACCTGGGCAGAGAATTGCACAGATTCACTACTCTCTGTGAAAAACAATTTTCCCTCATCTCCATCTTAAATCTACTTCCCTGAGCCTTGAGGCTATGTATCCTAGTTCTGGTCTCAACTACCAGTGAAAACAATTTTCCTGCCTCTATCTTATCTATCCCTTTCATCACTTTATATGTTTCTATAAGATCTCCTCTCCTGAACTTGAGTAAGTATAATCCCAGACGATTTAGTCTCACCTCGTAGGTCAACTCCGTCATCTTCGGGATCAACCTGGTGAACCTCCTTGGGGCTGCCTCCAAGGCCAGTATATCCTTCCTCAAGTATGAAGACCAGAACTGCACACAGTACTCCAGGTGCAGCCTTACCCATCTTCTGCCTACATCCCTTTTCAAAATGTGGCATGACCTCCTGCTTTCTAATCTGCTGGGGCCTGCCCAGAATCCAGATAATTTTGGTAAATGACTACCAATACATCAACTATAATACCCACCATTTCCTTCAGTACCCTGGGATGCATCCCATCATGACTAGGGGATTGGTCTGCCTTCAGTCCCATTAGTTTGCTCATCACTACCTCTTTTGTGACAATTATTTTATCAATGTCCTCACCTCCCTTTGCATCCCTAACACTCCTCTTTGGCCTGCTGGATGTGTCTTCAACTGACATAAAATATCAGTTCTATGCCTCAGCCATTTCCTCATTATTCAATATCAATCTCCCTTTCTCATCTTCCAAGGAACCTATGTTGACTAGTAAACCACTTCCATTTTAAATATTTATAATTTTTTTTGATAATATTTAACTATCTTTGAAATATTTTCATCAAATATGCTTTTATCTGAAAACTTTTTTTTTATTCCATCTTTTCCTAGGTTGAAGGCAAAAGTCAATGACTTGGAATATTATCTCTGTTTCTTGACCCACAGATACTTCCTGACATGCCAAATATTTCAGACATTTTATTTCAATATTTTACTATCTGCAGTATTCTATTTTTGTTCAAAGTATTATGGCATTTTGATCTGTACAAGAGAGATAGTGATAGGTGGAAGGAAAAGGGGTGTCTGGCCACAAAATGTACATTATGAAACAAAGTTTGGAATATTTAACTTTCATTGAGTTCCATGCATTCACTGGGAGATCTCAGAAGTCTGAAGTATAATACAGGTACATGAACCTTTATCCAGAACCCTTGGGGGACAGTGTGTTCCAAATTTTGGATTTTTCCGGATTTCAGAAAGTCAGATTTAAACCCATCTAAATTGTGCTGCCGTATCCACCCACACCCACTTCCAGTTGTGCTGCCGTCTCCCCCCCACCAGTCCAACTCATACTGCCAGTCTCCTGCCTGCCCGACTCACACTGCCGGTCTCTTCCCTTGCCGGCCAGGTTTGCACTGCTGGTCTCCACCCATCTGACTCGTGCTGACAATCTCACCCCCACCCCCCTTTTCCCTCACCGGCCCAACTCACGCTGCCGGTCTCTCCCCCTCACTGGCCTAAGAATACCTGAGAGCCAATAATTCAGAATCAGAATTTATTGTCATGAAAAAGTCACGAAATTCATTGTTTTCAGCAGGCATCAGAGTGAAAACATTTGTATAAAACCATCTAATGCAATAGTTGAATTGCATGGGCTTTCTGATGGGTCCTGATGGAAAAGTGACACAAAGGCGATCCCACAAACAATCGATTACATAAGCTGAAATTCACTGGGGAAAACATTCTGAATAGTGCAATTTGGAAGGCAACTAATGTTATCACACGCTGGAATTGATTATGAATTGTAACTGAACCTTATAAATATGCTAAATTAATTCTACCAATAAAGTTAAACTAATTTATTAAAGAAGGCAGATTAAGATTTTGGATTAATTTCCATTAAATCTGAATGAGAACTAAATGGCAAGTAAATGTGCTTGTGAACTGTTGTAACTAAATTAGACCGAGAGAAATAAATGTGCTCCGAGATTCAAGGTTCTTTTATGATCATGTCATAAAACAGATTCAATAATATACAAAATTGCATTAAGACAAAGTTTCACCATCAGCAGAAATTTCCTGGCACCCTTACAGTCAGAAAAAGAGAAGCAAAGAAGTCTCTTCAGTGACGCTTGATACCCAGCACCCCCACAGACTCTGCGACCACAAGGACACAGCCATCAGCAACACAAGCTTCATATCCAAACCTCCAACACGATTAGGAAATCTTCAGTGTCTTCGGCACCCTCTCGCATCCCGGTTCTGATACTTAGTATCCTTCAGCCAGTCTCTAGCAGTCAGAAGCCTGGTTTGAGTTCTTTGATTGAAAGTCACCAGTAGCCTGTAGCTTGCATGGGTTCCTCAGCAGGATTCACCAACAGCACACTGCCAGAGCGTTCTTCAGCAGAGCTTCTCACCAGTCAGCCGCCATGGTCACCATACCGTAGGATCGTCTCTTCTGCTTCTCCTTCTCGAACGGGGAGGTAATCTCCCTATTTTCTTATCCTCTGCATCAGTCCTCTGCTTCCCCAGAGTCTGTAAACCCTTGAGCCTGCTGTCAAACACAGGAGGCACCATCGTGGGCCCACGCACCATGGTCACAAGATTTTAAAATAAAACACCATTGGCTCCTTTAACAGCCAATGAGGAGCAGTCATGTTGTTTGTGTGAAACCAGTTCAATGGATCCCAGGGATAATGAGTCTGAACGCAGCTGATTGAACAGTAGTTTTTATTTACACATGCAGGAGAGTCTCGACAGGGGTAAAAGACACACACATACACACACTCACCAGATTAAATAATACTCACAACTACTTGCAGGTAGAAGGCTTTACAATCATGTTACAACATACAATACCCAGCACCCCTTGATATCCTGGCAGGCGCAGCTCTTATCTAACTAAACTAGGAACACTAGGCCCACAATACTACAGCCCCCAACCCTTTGTCTGCACACACCTTACCAATGATCCTCTATCATTTCCTAAGCTGGACTGGAGCTCAGCATCATCCAAGAAGAGAATGGGAAGATTGTTCACATGTGATGGGCTTGAGAGTGCCCTCAGCTGAAGAGTCCAGCTCAGGTATTGATGAGGCAATTAAAGGTGCCAATGAGCAGGTATGTGCTGACCTGTGGGCAAGGCAAGAACTTGATTGGCAGGTGAGGTGAATCCTGATCAGGTTCTAGATGGAGAGGTCATATGCCCCTCTGCAATCCGTACTCCAATCAGATTCCAGATGGAGGGGTTCCATGACCCTCTATAATCCACACTACATTCCACCCTTTGGAAGTCTTGACACTCACCAATCATTAAATACATCAATACAGTCTAGGAGCCTTCATGATAAATTTACAAAGGCAACAGAAAAGACAAAACCCCAATACCACAAGAGTGATAGTAGTGAACCAGTGAATGGGAATAGCCCACCAACTCCCCAGAGCCCCAAATGGCCACCAGCTTCCCCAAGAGGAGTTGTGATGCAGCAACTGGTACCTTGTTTTTTTCAGTTTTTCCCACCATCTCTCGGAAACGTTCAGCCAGATGAGTGATGTTTCCCGATTCATTTGGAATGAAAGTGCAGCATTCTTTACCAATCACTGTACTGATATCACCTTGAGTAGCAGCATGTAGGTAGTCCAGGGCCATCTGGTTCTGCAAGGTAACCATGCAGATGGCTGTCAGCTCCGCTGCCACTCATGTCACAGTATACACTGAGTGTCACAGTGTTAAACTGCCTCATTGGCTAATGTCTCCAGAATATTGCTCATGTAGGTTACTTCATGAGACAAGTGAGCAGTGGCATACTGGGAGAATCATCCAGAACCTTTCCACCTCAGTGATTATGCTTCTGTCCCAGTGTCCATGATAGGCTGGGAGCTCCACAAGGTGGTTTAAGGTGGTGGATGCAAGGCACAACGCATCCTGCAAAACAACAACTGTACCATCCCATGAGAAGACAGGTGTAGGCGCAATGTCTGCATATCCAGTGAGTGCCATTGAGTATCCATGAAACTCTTAGACTTGCTATGCCTTCGGCTGTGATCACTGGCACACCTGGGTACCATTCTCACTCACACTTGCTGTGACCTACTGACAAGTTCAACCAGCAGTCATCAAAACGCCTGCACCAATATTCTCCAGCCCTGTTCACCAGTTGGGAGTCACTCTGAGAATTGGGACTTTAGTGTTTCTCACATTGTAGGGAGGGGAATAAAATGGCTCTTGAAACACCAACCCCATTAGGGGGGGGGGGGTCACTGGATGCAATGTTGTGTAAGAGGGAGGGGGGATTGCTTCATCATGAGAGAGCGAGACCCGTAGACCCTCTTCCCATTGTCACGTCTCATTAGCCCACATATGCCCATTTTTACAGTGCACCCACAGTGCCAAAGGTCTGGGGTCACTCTGCTTGGGGCAAATGGTGGCGGAGAAAATTTGATCATCATTGTGGGCAGCTTCAGCGGTTTCTCTGGAGATGTGCACATACACATGGTGGACTCTGACCATTATTTGATTTGCCACCTCCCAAATGAACAATCAATGCTGTTGTCCCCAGAAAGGGTGGCCGGCCATGGATCTGCCACTCCATCTCTTGCCACCAGGCCATCTATGATGCTTTGCCCTTTGCCACGGACCAGGAATCCGTGTAGAAATGGATCGGCCCGGTAGTCTTTTTTAGAGTAACCACCACAACCACCAGCTCATCCAGTTGGGTCGGACCCTCCTGCCTCCTTTTGTGTAAGTATTTTACCCCTGGTGTCTTCCACTGCTCTTTGCTGCAGGTCCAGCAGCTGGAGCCATCAGTAAACCAAGCTTCATGTTGCTGTCTGGTGTCAAGGGCATCAAACTGTTGGCTCCAGGCCACTGGAGAAGGCTGTAACTATGGGTTATTTGGGTGGGGGGGGGGGGGGGGTCATCACTTTCGGAAGGGACATGCTCTGTTCATGTAAGCAGATTACCCCTTCGGGACCAGCCTCCATGCCGTCCACTCTGTACAACTTCCCCTTAACTATGCCTTCCTTATGGGTGGCTCCTACAGATTTAAGCCATCACATGATGAGAAGGTATGGTTGGTGTGTGAGAGTCTCTGCTGCCATTTGGTGCTCTGTAGCTAGCAGGGCGAGGTAGCAGGCAAGCAGCTGACAGCAGGAGGCAGCTTCATGGAGGGACCTGGTCCTGAAGTGACCTCACTCTTTTGGCCAGAGAGTCCGCTCAGCTATGGTCTTTGTGGCCAGAGTTCTGTAATTCAAAGAGCACTCCAGTCTGGCAGGGTGCAAACGGCATTAACAGTTTAACGGCCTATTTTGCCATTTCAAATGCAGTTTGTTGTTCATGTTCCCACTGAAATACAGCTTTCTTTTTCCTGGCAACGGTTTAGAGTGGACGGAGGAGCAGGGTGAGATGGGAACATGTTGGCGCCAGTAACCCAAACCTTTGTGTCTTAACTTTGTTGATGGACACCACTGCATTGAAGATTTTGCCACAAGAATTTCTCTGCTGCAGAGTGCCACTGGACTGGATGCCCGGGAACAGGACTGTTTAACTGGGACCCTGTACCTTTTCCTGGTTAATGGCCCATCCTTGCTCCCACAGCGAGTTTAATAACATGTCGAGGACTTGTGCTACTGCTTCCTCGGAGGACCCACAGATGAGGATATCATCAAAGTAATGTGACACCGAGATATCCAGGCAAAGATTGATATTTTCTAAGTCACAAGCGATTAACCTGTGACACAATGTGGGGCTGTGCACATTGCCTTGAGACAGACAAAATGTATACTGACTGCTCTCCAAGGTGAAGACAAATTTGATCCTGGGAGTCAGGACTAAGGTGAAGAGGGAAGAAAGTGTTTGCGAGGTTGGCAACAACCTACTAATGTTTATTCTTCTGCCCCCTCCCCCATGTCCTTCACCAGTGTGACTACATCAGGACTAGCAGCAGTGAGGGGAGGTGCAACTTTGCTTATTTGTCGATCATTAATGGTCATGTGCCACGTGCCATTTTCATTTCGCACAGGCCAGACTGTTAAATGGCAAAACAGCAGGCTGGATGACACCTTCATGCAATAGTGCGTCTATAGATTCTGTGATCTCTTTATTGCCCTCAGACACCTGGTATTGTCAAATGGTGACTAACTTGGAGGGTAGGGAAACAAGTATGGACTCCCATTTGGCAACCCCAACAACTATAATGGTGTGGGCAGCCCTGAAGGTGAACTTTCCCTTGTTGGGCTATAGGGTTTGGCCCTTCAGTACGTTCATGCATAAGATACACTTGGGTGAGTCAGTAACCATAACAGGAATGGAGCAAGGTGCATTTTTGCCAATAGGTAGGCAGAGGGTAACTTTTCTGGCCAGGATTATAGAGCCTTCTAAAACCTCTCTGGAGACTTGCAGTCTTCCCCAAACTGCAGGATTGCCAGGGATGATAATGGGCTTGGCCCCAGTGTTTACTAGGGCCATCAAACACTGTATATTCACTTTGTCCCAGTGTTCAACTACTGGAATATATGGCCTTGGGTCGCCTGGTCAGGAGAAGACAGCAGGGACATCCACCAGGTGCCTTGGCCTCTATCCTATGGGGGACGTGCGAATGTCTGCCATTCCGTGGATGATGTTTCCTGCTGCCAGTTAAGAGCAAGTTCCTGTTGCAGCAGGGTTCTGAGTTCTTCCCTGTCAGTGGTGGAGGAGTATGTTCTGAGTTGTGGTTGGAGACTAAAGAGCTCCTCTCAAACTGTCCTGAGGGATATAGTGGTTGTTGGATACCCCATATATGCCCATAATCAAAGCCCATCCCCTAATGACCCTTCTCCCCTCACTAATCATGTTCCTCTGTGGCCAGCTGTATAGGCCTATTTATTGTAGAGTTGGTGTCAGGCTTGCACTGCTATCCCCACCCAATCACACAGGGAGGTGCTGTCACAGATTCCTTCAGGTGGCACCTACAGAGCATTACTAATTGTCTGCTGATCCGATAAGCTACCCAAGATGCTTGCATACCGATGGTAGAAGTTCACACTGGGGGTCCCTTATCCCAGAGCTGGAGCAGCCACATGGCCAGGTGTTTGCCTGGACACTGGCAATATGTGTCTTTCAACACCGTCAGCTCTTTTGCTGAATATTCCTGTGTCACTGTGACTTCACAACCACCACAGGCATGTCCACCTGAGATCCCACCCCTCCCCCATTCTCTGCTGCTTTCCCATTCAGTAGGGTTTTCTGGGGTACCCTCATGGTGGGCCTGAGACTGCGTGATCAGGAGTTCAGGTTCGAAGGGGGTGGGTGGCAGACATGTGGGGCAGGTTTTGCCCTCACTCTCATCACTGCCCATCCACATGTTTCACTTCCTCCAAACACGTGTTGAGCCCATTCCCTGGCCTGGACCTGAACCGGGTCTATCTGCCAGCCACACCCTCAAGCTGTGTGTAGCGGCTGCATTTTAAGCAGCCACCAGGCTACCTCTGTCCCTCTCACTTTGAGATCAGTGCCTGTGCTTCCTCCTACAGTGCACAGCAATGGTGTTCAAGCGCCTCCATCATCTCATGAGAGATGCTAGCCTTAGTCTTTTGGAATCCCAACTTCTTTGGGAGGGACACCACAAGGTGACTCATTTTCTCAACACGTGGGTCCAAGTGCTTGGACCAGTCTACTGGTTTTCCATGGTCCACCAGCATGCTTGCCGAGCTCCCAAACCCTGCACTATCGTCGGTCCACCTGGGAGTCCTATCCTCGCTGCCTACATTATCTCTCCTGCCCGACCCTAAAACATCTCCCCTGCATGTGTTCAGTCAGAACTCTAAGAACCCTGCTTGCAGTGCTAATTGTTGTATGTGTGAAACCAATTCAATGGGTTCCAAGGGTAATGAGTCTGAATGCAGCTTATTGAACAGTAGTGTTTTATTTACACGTGTCGAGAAGTCATAACAGGGGTAAAAGACACACACACTCATTAGATTAAAGGATACACTCAAAACCACTTGTAGGCAGAAGATTTTACAATTAAGTTACAACATATGATATCCACCATCCCTTGATATCCCTGGCAGGCACAGCTCATATCTAACTAAACTAGGGCCATTAGGCACACAATACGACAGCTCCCAACACTCACCAATGATCCTCCAGCTTTGCCCACAGTTCATAACTTGGAGAGCAACTTGGGTTCATCCCAGAAGAGAAAGTAGATGGCTAGCAAGTGGTGGACTCTATAGTGCCATCAGCAGGAGAGTCCAGATCAGATATCAATGAGACAATTAAAGAGGCCAATGAGCAGGGGTGTGCTGACCTGCGGGCAAGGCATGACCTTGATTGGAAAAATGAAGTGACTTCCGAACAGATTCCAGACGGTGAGGTCAAATGCCCCTCTGCAATCCACATTCCCACCATATTCCAGATGGAAGGGTCACATGACCCTCCATAATCCAAACTACAGGTCAGTAAATGGATTAGGTGGTAGAACACTACAGAGGAGTGCTGATCCACTCCCTGCTCGCCTCGGGTCAACATCCATGACAATACTGCCATTACAGCTGCACCCTCAGCACTGCCATTCCCCACCCCCCCAATTATGCCATTGTAGCGCTATCGATCAACCACATTAAACTGAGAGTCGTTGTTAATAGGCTTTACTCACTTTAAGACATCTCACATGTTGCACCAGAGTCAATAAGACTTAAAACTCTGTTATCGTTTTGTCTGCCACAGCACATTTTTCAACTCAATATTTTAACATTACCTGCTGGAGGGGGATTCAATGTACATCTCTTATCCTGAAAACTCAACTTCATATTTTCATAAATTGCGAATGAAATTTTAAGCAGATTCTGACCACTTTGGATGAACTTTTACTGACATTTTTCCAGGAAAATTTTGAACATAAACAAAACCTATTTCCCTAATTATCCAGTGGTGCATTTGTGACCTAAAACAGGGGAATTCTCAAGCAACTTGGCAACTCATGAGCTATCCTACTTTATCAAAACCAGTGTATTATACTTAAACAAGGGAAATTACAAAGGGATGATGACCAGGGTAGACTGGGAATGCAGGCTATTTGGTGGGAAGATTGAGGAACAGTGGAAGTCTTTCAAAGAAATTTTTTGCAGTGTTCAACAAAAATATATACCAGTTAAAAGCAAGGACAATAAGGGTGGGAACATCCAGCCTTGGATAATTAAGGGAATAAAGGCACCAAACTGAAAGTTCGTGCATACATAGTCGCCAAGAGCAATAGGAAACTAGGTTGGGAAAACTTTAAAAGGCAACAAAAGACCACGAAGCAAGTAATAAAGAGAGGAAAAGTAGATGATGAAAAATGATTAGCAGAAAGTAGAAAAATGATCAGTAAAAGTTTTATAATTATATAAAGCAGAAAAGGGTGGCTAATGTGAAGGCTGGTACCTTGGAGGATGATCCATAGAACATTGGAGCACAGAAATAGCCCCCTCAGCCAGATAAATAAGGTGAACTATTTATCTGTCAAGCCCCACTGGCCTCCACCCAGTCCATAGCTCTTCAAACCCCTCACATCCATGTACCTGTCCAAGTCCTTCTTAAATGTTAAAATTGAGCCCATATTCACCATTTCAACAGGCAGCTCATTCCACACTCCCACTACTGTGTGAAGAAGTTCCCCCTCATTTTCCCCCCAAATTTTTCCCCTTTCACACTTAACCCATGTGATTTGTTTTGTTTCTCAGCTACCTTAAGTGGTAAAAACCTACCCACATTTACTTCATCTATACCCCTCTTAATTTTAAATACCTCTGTCAAATCTCCCCTCATTCTTCTACGCTCCAAGGAAAAAGTCTTAATCTGTTTAACCTTTTCCTATAACTCAGTTCCTGAAGTCTGAGCAACATCCTAGTAAATCTTCTCTGCACCTATTCCATCTTATTGATATCTTTCCTGTAGTTAGGAGACCAAAACATTATACTCCAAATTTTACATCACCCCAATGACTTATACAACTTTAAAACATCCCAACACTGATACTCAATACTTTGAATATGAAGGCCAGTACGCCAAAAGTTCTCTTCACACCCCTATCTACCTGTGACCTTGTCAAAGGCCTTACTAAACTCTGTGTAAGCATCATCCATAACTTTTTCTTCAAATTTCCTGGCAACCTCCTCCATAAAACTCTACAAAATTGGTTAAACACAACCTACCTGTACAAAGCCATGTTGACTATCCCAAATTAGTGCTTGACTATCCATATACTTGTATACCCGATTTCTTTCAACACCTTCCACTAATTTACCTCTTACTGATGTCAGGCTCACTGGGTTATAATTTCCAGGTTAACCTTTGGAGCCTTTTTAACAATGGAACACAAGCTATCCTCCAATCCTCTGGCACCACACCTGTGGTTAAGAATAACTATTTCTGCTAGAGCACCTGCAATTTCTACACTAGTCTCCCTCATAGTCCATGGGAATAGGTTGTAAGGCCCTGTGGATTTAGCTACCTTCATTTGCTTTAAGTCAGCAAGTACGTCCTCCTCTTTAATCTGTACCAGTTCCATGTCCTCACTGCTTGTTTTCCTATCTTTCCTTGACTGTGTCAGTTACCTGAGTAAATACTGAAGCAAAATAAAAACAATTTAATTTTTCCCCCATCTCTTTTGGCTGCACACATAGACAACCACACTGATCTTCAAGGGGACCATTTTTTTCCATTACTATCCTTTTGCACTTAATATAGTATGTGAACCCTTAGGATTTTTCTTCACATTATCTGCCAAAGCAACCACATGTCTTCTTTTAGCCTTCCTGATTTATTTCTTGAGTTTTTTTTCTTGCATTTGTTATACTCTTCAAATACCTCATTTGTTCTGTGTTGCCTATACTTGCTATACACCTTTCTTCTTCTGAACTAGATCCCCAATATCCCTCAAAAACCAAGGTTCCCTATGCCTGTTAACTTTGTCCTTAATCCTGATAGAAAGATGCAAAATTGTGTACTTTCAAAATTTCACCTTTGGAGGTTTTCCACTTACCTCAAATATCCTTGTCATAAAACAATTTATCCCAATACATGCATTCTAGATCTTTTCTCATTTCCTCATAACTGGCCTTTCTCCAATGAGAATCTCAAACTGAAGACCAGACCTATCCTTCTCATAATTAACTTGAAATTAATGGCATTATAATCACTGCACCCCAACACATACTTCTGACCCCTGACCTGTCTCATTCCCTAAAAGGAGATCTCTCCATAAATTGATTTAGAAAACATTCCTGAACACATTTGACAAACTCAAAGCCATCCTGCTCTTTTACAGTATGGGAATCACAGTCAGTATGGGGAAAGTTAAAATCTACTACTACCACAACTTTGTTTCCTACAGCCGTCTCCACAGATTTTCTCCTCCTATTCTTGGTGTTTATTGGACAGTCTACAATACAACACCATGAGTGTAACCATATTTTCCTGTTCCTCAGCTCCACCCATATAGCCTCAGTAGACGAACCCTCTGATCTGTTCTGCCTGAACACAGCTGTGATATTTTCCCTGATGAGCATTGTCACTCCTCCCCCTTTCATCTCCCTCGCTCTATCACATTTAAAACAATAGAAGTTCTGTCCCTCGCACAACCAAGTTTCACTAACAGCCGCAATGCCATAATTCCCTGTGGCAATCCACCCTCTGAGTAGGTTTGCCTTTCCTACAATACTTCTTGCATTTAAATAAATATATTTGAGAACATTTCCACCATGTACAACCCTTTGAGTTTTAACATTACATACAATTTTCATATCTACTCTCGCACTGTAGTTCCCATCCCCTGAAACTCTAGTTTAAATCCCCGCCCCCACCCCCCAGAGCAGCACTAATGAACCTTTCTGCAAGGATAATAATTCCCCCTCCAATTCAGATGCAAACCCTCCCATCAAACAGGTCCCACCTTCCCTGGAACCTGAAGCCCTCCCTCCTGCACCATCTCTTTAGCCACATGTTAAGCTGCATTATCCTCCTATTTCAAATCTCACTCGCATGTGGCAAGACAAGCAATTCTGGAGGTTCTGCCCTTCCACATCGCACCTAACTCCCTGAAATCTCTTTGCAGGGCTTCATCATCCTTCCTACTCACATCATTCATCCCAACATGGGCCACGGCATCTACTACTCACCCTCCCTCCTGAGAATTCCATGAGCTCAGAGATATCTTGGACACTGGCACCAGGAAGGCAACATATTATCCCTTGCACAGAAGGGATCCCCTAACTACGGAATCCCCTATCACTGCAGCACCCTGACTGCTGTGGCTTGTCCCTGGAAGCCCCCAACCAATCTTCAGAGTTCATTTAACTGCAGCTCCAATTTCTTAACTCAGTTCGTAAGGAGCTGCAGCTGGGTGCACTTTTTGCAGATGAAGTTATCTGAGATACTGCTGGCTCCCTGATAACCTACATTCTGCAAGAGGAGCATTTTCCTACCCTGGCTGCCATTCCCATTGACTCAAGAAAAAGCATCTATAAGATAAATAAAATCTGCCTTTATCTGTGCCTACCTTCTCTATCCTTTTTGTTTCTTAAATAGGGTGGTTGATACTAACTTCAACTCCTGCTCCACCACGTCATCCTTCTCTTCTTGCCAAAGCCTTAGGAAACTCTGTTTCAGACCACTCTGACACATCCCTCATTTTTATAGTGACTTCGATTTCCCAATCAGGTTCTTCCTGCTGAGTCTGACCTTTACAAATTTAGCTTCAACTGTTTGGGTCACCCGACCTCAATTGTCTTCGAAGAGAAGGGGGAATTGATATTGGGTATGAGGAAATGATTGCGGCTTTGAATGAATATTTTGTGATAGTCTTCATGGTGGAGGACACACCTACCATGTCAAAGACAGATGACTTCTCAGAATGGGTAAATGTTGCATTGATAGTAAGATGTATCAAGGATATAAGGATCACCAATTCATCTCATGGTGCTACATGGGGCAGGTTATGGAGAAGAAAAAAGTTCCTTAAGATTACAAAAGGGCTTGACATAATAAGTTCAAAAATAGATGCTCCCATTTGCTGCTCAGAGTAGAACTAGGGCTTGAAAACATAAAATATCCACCAGAAGAAGTGCCTTTATGCAAATTATGGCATGATAACATAATAATTAGCACAATAATATTGCAGCCTCATTGATCTGGGTTCAAACCCAGCTCTGTCTGTAAAGAGTTTGTATGTTTTCCCCATAATAGTCTTCCAGCTGCTCCGGATTCCACCCATAAGACATAGCAAAAGAAATACATTATTCAGCCCATCGAGTTTCCCCTGCCATTCAATCATGAGCTGATCCATTTTCCCATTCACCTCCACTGCCCGGCCTTCTCCCCATGACCTTTGATGCCCTGGCTAATCAAGAACCTATCAATCTCTCCCTTAAAATCAACCAATGACTTGGCCTCCACAACTGCCTGCAGCACCCATATCCCTTTGATGTACGAGTTTAATAAGTTAACTTCTCACATGGGCATATTTGGGTGTTGCAGTCTCATGGGCCAGAAGGGCTTGTAACCAAGCTGTATTGCAAGGAACAAAGAATGATTAGAATTTGGAATTTTCCACTGGAGAACGGTTGGGATAAATAACAGAAAAAGCAGACGAATGATATAGATATGAACGGGATTATAAGTAGAAAATGCACCAGTTTATCTGGCTGAATATCCATTTTTATGCTGTAAATATTTTGAAAAAAATATCAATTTACCTTTCTGTATTCAATGTGCCAAAACAAACAGCTTTGTTTTAAGACATTATCCATTATTCATGCTGCAGAATTGAAATTAAGAAAAGAGCTCTATGCTGGCTCAAAGTCTGTGGAATTTTTAAAAAAAACAGAGGAATGGCAATTTTGATTCTATGATTAAACATCTTAGACAATATTATGTAACTGTCCACATGTAAACTCATCCTAATCAACATTTGCATTTCAGAATTGTAAATTATTGTGGAAAAGATGATGGTGGGATTGTGGGGAGTGGGCAGTATTTCAATTAAGCAAACCAAAATGTACTTGTTTTTCCAGACTGTCCAGTAAATCCTTGAAAGATTTATGAAGTATTTGGCAACTATAGAACCAATAAAAATACTCCTGTGATTTTTGCTTCACAAAATTCCATTGTATCAGAATGAATATATGCTGCAAGTTTTCTACCATCTAACATTATTCAAACCGCATTAAAAACCATCATTTGTGAAAAAGTTAATTGGTCCATAATCCTGATGAATAGGCTGCCCTGCTAAAATGGACTTCTTTCATCTGGTCTTGTGTGCACATCCAGATTGAAAACTGCACTGGAAGCAGGGGTGTAGCCAGGTTCTAACATTAGGGGGGTAGCGAGCACATTATAAAAATGAGCCATGCCCACTGCGCCCTGGATGTGTGCACGCACAAGTTTTGCAACCAGTGCCAAAAGGAAACTAAGGTGTGCACAAAAAGAGAGTTACCTAAAGTATAGTTCAAAGTATAGAATAAAATCTTAAATAAATATGTTACATCTTAGACAATATGTTACAATAAGCGATGAGCAAACTGGCAGCCGTCAACATGGTCGTTCTCAAGCTGCCGACCTTCTGGATGAATCAACTATGCGTGTAGTTTGACCAGGCTGAGGCACAGTTCCAGATCCAGCAGAATCCACCTGGCACTACCACGTGGTGAGCACCCTGGACCAGGACAAAGCAGGCCAGGTGCCCAAATTCATCCAGGAGCCCCCATCAGAAGATGCATACATTGCCTTCAAGGACTTGCTGATCAAGATCTTCAGGCTCTCACAGGGTAATAGAAGAGTATATCTTCTCCACCTGGACAGCCTAGAGGACAGGCCCCCATCAATCATCATGAACGAGATGCTAGTCCTCCTGGGGAAACACGAGCCCTGCATCATGTTTGAGCAGGCATTCCTGGAGCATCTACCCGAGGCTGACGTGGATTTCAGCGACCCACAGAAAGTCACAGCACGAGCAGACATTCCGTGGAAACAGAAGAGAGAGTGCTCGGTGTCCTTGGGGCTCATCACTAAACCCCGCAGCCAGACCCATGCAGAGCCACCAAGATAACAGCAGCACCCCAGAGGAGGTGATACAGATGACCAGTGGTGCTTCTACCACCAGAGATGGGGTGCTGGAGCTCACCGGTGCAGGCTGCCATGCATGTTTCAGGGAAATGCTGGAGCCAGCCATCACTAATGGTCATGACGGCTGACCACCAAGACAACCTCCTGTATGTTTGAGACCGACAGTCCGGACGATGCTTCCTTGTGGATACAGGACCAGAGGTCAGTGTCCTGCCCCCATCGGGACAGGACACCAGGAACAGGCAGTTGTGCCCCACGCTGACGGCTGCCAGCAACAACATGATATGGACCTACAGCACCCGCAAGGTCAAACTGCAGTTGGGAAGCAGCCTCTTCTCATGGGTGTTCATGCTGGCCGTAGTAGAACAGCCGCTCCTCGGGGCACACTTCCTGCATGCCCACAGCCTGCTAGTGGACCTCAATGGAAGGAGACTCATCCATGCCATGACTTTTCAAACCTTCCCCCTCAAAGACGCCAGGCTCCCAGCTCTCCACCTGGACTCCATACAGAGATTGGACAACGAGTACGCCAGTGTCCTGGCCAAGTTCCCAGCAGTGCTCACCCCCCCAATTCACCACAGTGATGCCCCAACAGAGAGTACAGCACCACATCCTGACACAGGGCCTGCTGCTCCACACAAGGGCATGGCGCCTTTGTCCGGAGAAGCTCCAGCTGGTGAAGGAGAAATTCAGGAAGCTGGAGGAGCTCAGCATCATACGTTGGTTGGACATCTCAAGAGCTTCTCTTCTGTATGTGGTACCCAAGGCAACTGGGGACTGAAGACCATGTGGCAACTACCATTGGATCAACAAGGCCACAACACCGGTTCAGTACCCTGTCCCACACATCCAGGATTTCACAGCTAACCTGCATGGGGCAAGGATCATCTCCAAGGTGGACTTTGTGTGGGAATATAATCAAAACCTGGTACACCCCATGATTTTCCTAAGATCACCATCTTCACCCCATTCGGCCTCTTTGAATTCCTCCAAATGCCGTACAGGCTAAAGAATGCGACACAGACCTTCCAGCAACTCATGGACACAATGGGCTGAGTAGCTCGATGACATCCTGGTGGTGAGAAGTAACCAACAGGAGTGTATGGCACACCTCCGCTACCTCTACACCCTACTGAGTGAGTTCAACCTGATGATCAACCCAGCCAAATATCAGTTTGGATTGGAGGCCGTCAACTTCCTGGGCCACAGGATAACCAGGGATGGAGCCACACCACTACCCAGTAAAGTGGAGGCCATCTGGTTCCCTAGTCCCAGCACAACCAAAGGACTACAGGAGTTCATGGGGATGATCAATTTCTATCACCGGTTCATCCCCTCAGCTGCCTGGATCATGCAGCCCTTGTTTGCTCAGATAGCAGGCAAGGCAAAGGTTATCACCTGGGATGAGGAGTCAGCAGAAGCCTTTATGAAGGCCAAGAAAGCCCTGGCAGATGCCGCTCTCCTGGCACATCCCAGGACAGACACTCTATGGGCCCTGACAGCAGAAAGGTGAGGAGATGACCCAATACAGGACTCCAGCTCCCAAACATCCCACTCGGCACAGGTAACGCCACCCTCCTGTGCGACGTGACCACTGGTCAGATCAGACCCATCGTCCCAGTGGTTTGGAGATGACAGGATATCAACTCCATCCACGGAATGGCTCACCCATCCATCAGAACCACGGTCCAGCTGGTGGCCAACAAATACATGTGGCATGGATTGTGGAAACAGGTCATCAGGTGGGCGAAGGCATGCCCGCAGTGCCAAACAACCAAGGTACAGCAGCACACTAAGACCCCACACCAGCACTTCGACCCATCGTCCCAGTGGTTTGGAGATGACAGGATATCAACTCCATCCACGGAATGGCTCACCCATCCATCAGAACCACGGTCCAGCTGGTGGCCAACAAATACATGTGGCATGGATTGTGGAAACAGGTCATCAGGTGGGCGAAGGCATGCCCGCAGTGCCAAACAACCAAGGTACAGCAGCACACTAAGACCCCACACCAGCACTTCGAGCCCACAGAACGAATGTTCAACCACATCCACGTGGACATAATAGGACCCTTGCCAGTATCTCAGGGTTTCTGCTATCTGTTCACGACAGTCGATCACTTCACCAGGTGGCCAGCAGTCCTGCTGGCAGACACATCCACAGCTTCATGTGCAAGGGCCCTCATCTTGTCCTAGGTGGCATTGTTCAGGTTACTGTCCCACATCACATCCAACAGAGGGGCCCAGTTCACCTCCAGACTGTGGTCCAACCTCGCCAGCCTGTGGGTGCCCAATTGCATTACACAACAGCTTACCATCTACAGTCCAATGGGCACCTCAAAACCACGCTCATGACCAGGCTCCAAGTACCCAACTGGGTAGACGAACTACCATTTGCACTGTTGGGCATCCGCATGACACCCAAGGAGGATCTCAACACCTCTTCGGCCGAACTCGTCTATGGAGCTCCACTGGTAGTTCCGGGAGAATTCGTACCATCCCCAGGTGGGCAGCAGGATGACTCTGCAGCATTCCTCAGCAGACCAAGGGACAGAGTCGGCAACCTAGCCCTGATTATGCCTTCCAGGCACGGACACGTGAGGATCAACATACCCAAAGACCTGTAGGACTGTGAGCCTGTTTTCATTTTCAGTGATCCACATCGTCCACCACTTCAGGGGCTATATGAGGGTCCATTCTGGGTCATCGACAATAATGGGGCCACATTCGAGCTGGAGGTCGTAGGCAAGACAGAGATCTTCACCACAGACAGGCTGAAGCTGGCACACCTGCACCCGTTGGCCTTATCAAGACATCAGCACCATGTCGAAGAGGCAGGCCACCGAAGGCTGCAAAGACTTTACCTCGGGGACCAAGGACAATAACAAGGACAATACCGCCAGTTTTTGGGGGGTGGGAGCTCATGTGGCGGCCCACCACTGCTGTGACGATCAAGCCAGTGCTCTAGGCAGCGAGAGCAACTAAAAGCCAGCAGCCTGTCCAGCGGAACTTGTCCCAACAAGCTAACCGGCAGGTGAACTGTAAGGGCAGCTTAAAGGCCAGTGAACCCAAAATGCACTGGCCTTGCTGCGCAACCAACAGACAGGGACAGTGCACGGGGAAGAAGAGCATTGTTATGCAGGAAAGTATCCACTTTTGTTATGCATGTTATGATGACAGCCAAGGGGGGCCTCGGCATGAACAGTGCAAGTGTAAAAGTCGGGCCTGAGTCTAATAAATCTCAGAGCTTAACCTGACTACATTTTGTGTGTGTGTATGTTCTTTCAATTAGCATGTGGCTACACTTACACCTTTTATTACTAATTTATCATAAATACCTTTGGAGTTATTCCTCCCCAGACTGCTCCCCCTGAGCACATTCCCCAAAAGTGCCCCCTCCCCCCCATACTGTGTACTCACTGCCCAGCCCTCACAACGTGCCGGTGGGCCACCAGCACACCACAGGAGACCAGGCAGTGAGAACGCAGCTCAAAAAGGTGCCACTTCCAAAGAATGTGCCTGGGGGAGTGACTGCTCCCCTTAGCTATGCCACTGAGTCTGGAAATTGCTCTTCTAGTCACCTTGAAAAGACATCTGACTCGCTGCCAGATTTCTCTTCCAAAAGACTTGTAATTTTCTAACTGGATAGAGCCAACTTGCTGGGGAAGGAACAGTCAGAGTAGTCACCATGGCAACATTGTCTTGACATTTATGGAAAACCCTAGATTCCATGACCAGTGAAAATATGACAGAAAAATGTTATCTGTTCGAGTCCAAATTTTCCCATTAACTACATTTCTAAACTCCTAACATTAACCTTGCAAGGCCAATGGTACAGATGTGAGAAAATGTTTAACAACAAGAAAAAGTACTGGACCCAACACACTAATGGCATCGGGAAGAAAGCATGTCAGCACGTCTACTACCTCAGGAGTTTGCAGATTTTTAGTGTGACAACAGAAACGCAGGCAAAATTCTGCAGATGTGTGGTAAAAAATATGCTGACTGGCTTTATCACAGTCTGGGACGGGGAGAACAATATCCCTGAGTGTAAAGCCCTCCAAAAGATAATAGACGCAGCCCAGAACATCACAGGTAAAACCCTCCCCACTATTGAGTACATCTACAAGGAAAGATGCTGTCGAAGAACAGCAGCAATCATCAAGGATCCACACCACCCAGTACACACTCTGTTCTCGCTGCTACCGTCAGGAAAGAGGTATAAGTGCCACAAGACTCGCACCACCAGGCTCAGGAACAGCTGCTACCCCTCCACTCCTCAGCTCAACTCAACTCAGACGCCTCAACAACAAACTCAATCAAGGACTCATTTAATAGATCTCACTTTTGCTAAATTTTCTCCGTGTTGCACATTCAGTTTGTTTACATTTTTTTATCTGTTTACATTTATTTGTTTGCATGTGGACAGTTCTCTTGCATTATCAAATGTAATAATTCTGCCACACCTGCAGGAAAAGGAATTTCAAGGTTGTATGTTATGCCAGGTACTCTATGTTATTAGTCTTTACCTTGTAGGATATAATGGCCTGCAAGCCCTGAAATATCTGGCATCCCTCAGAATTACCTATTTACTGTTAAGATAGCCTTCAGTAGGTCATACTTGGACTTCCTGTAGAGATCTGGATCACTGGTCTTAAATGCCATTAACAGGTGGGAAAATCTTTGGTTCATGCACAGCTTTTGGTTGGGGTATTCATGGTATGTATGCATGGGCACATACTCATCCACACAGGTCCTGATGAAGTCAGTGATAGCCATAGCATATTCATTCAAATTTAAAGATGAGTCCTTGAACATTGTCCAGTCCACCAATTCAAGCAGTCATGCATGTGTTCCTTCACATCCCTCAACCATACTTTCACCACCTTCTTCATTGATGCTGTAGTCCTCATTCTGCTTGTACACCAGGAATAGAAGTAGAGCCAGATGATCAGACTTGCCGAAGTGTGAGCTTGGGATGGCTCGGTGTAGCATGGTCAAGTGTATTGGATCCTCTGGTTGCACAGGTTTGTCAGAGACTTCTTCAGGTTGGCCTGGTTGAAGCCCACTACAATGATCAGGAAAGCATCAGGACAGAAAAGATTCTGGGTCTAAAGGATTCTCTCTGCACATGTAGCCTATGACATGCTAAGAAATTTCTACCATCGACAAAGTACACCAGAATAATTTAAAGTAGGGGTTATTGAAGTTGAAATTTCTGTCATGTATTAGCAGAGGCTACATGGGTGGGAAGTAGCATTAGAGAAAGGCTGGCATGTCATTACAATGCATCCGAATGCGTATGACAGACCAGTGGTGGTGGTGAAGTTGGTTGTCGCACATCATAGACCAAAGGTATTGCTGTTTAAGATCCTCAAAGTTGGTCCTTCGGTAACATAGTTTCCTCCATCATAACATTAGAAAATGGAATTATCTTTCAGTTCCATTTACAACTTCTCAGATAATATAACAGCTGTGTGCATATGCTGCAAGACTGAATATCTGCATAATATTGGCCAGCAGTATTGATACCACATAAGTGTCAAGCAATGACCACCCCAATACAGTGAAGTATAACCACTTCTATATTAAACAGTATTCCAGTTATTGAATTCTTCATCAACTATTCTGAGATCCGTATTTTTTAAATGACATGGACAAACAAGTTAAGGGATGGGTCAGTAAAGTTTGCAGGTGACATGAAAGTTGGAGGTGTTGTGGATAATGTGAAAGATTGTCGTAGGTTACAAAAAGATTTAGACAGTATGCAATTAGGCAAAACAAGGGGAGATAGAGTTCAATCCAGATAAGTGTGAAGTGATTCATCTTGGAAGGTCAAACTTGAAGGCAGAGTTATGGCAAGGAATCCAGTAATAATGTAACCTTAACATGGCTATTGGGCATTGTGTAAAAGGAGAGACTCTCAGTGAATCCACCAGCATTTGATTACTACCAAATGTAATCCTGTTGTCTGTTTCAAGATTAGTTCTTTGAGCTACTCTAGTTGTGTTTGACAACCTGCACTCCAGTAATCCCATCAACTCAACAGCAATTTGACATTGTCAGAGCCAGACTGATGTTTTTTGAGCAAACTTTGTACATTTGCAGGTCACAGATGCAAGGTATGGGTTGGGAGAGAGGAAACATGAATGTCATTTACTCTCTCATCAATTTCTTGGTTCATCAGGGAGAAATATTTTCCCTTGTGATCTGTGCAAAGATAATTTAAAAGCAATATAGGGAGGACATAACCACCTTCGCTTGCATCAGCAAAGTGGTGTAACTGAGCAAACATGACAATTCCAAAGACTGTAGGTTTAAAATATTTGTTGACTTCAAAACTTTCTAACATTTCAAGACTCTCAATCCAATTCATCCAGACTTGTGTGATGGATTCTGGTATAGTTTCATCCCATCCAAATTTTCTTCTGCACAGTTTGTGCAGAATTTTCTTGGCTATTAATACTACTGGTGCCAATGTTCCAAAGGATCATATATTGAACTTATGATTGAAAGAGTACCTCTTCTTGTCAAAAGTTGTTCTTTCAAAACAATTTTGAATTTGAAAACATCAGACTGAACACTCCATTGCACTCCTAGATTTGTTCGACAGGTAGAATGTCACAATCCAAATCAAGATGTTTTATCCTCTTTACACTTTCTGCCTCAGAAATAACAGCCAACACATCTCGACTATTGCTAGTCCATTTCATAAGGAAGAAACCTCTTTTATTACAGATCTCCTTTAATGATAAAGATCTATTGCTTCTTTTTCTGAAACCACTAAAGTGAGACAATCATCAACATAGAAATTATTTCTGATGATGTTTACAGCTTGAGAACTAAATTGTTCTTCATTATCTTCAGCACATTTCCTGAGAGCAAATTTTGCACAACTCAGTGACGAAGTTGTTCCAAATAAATTCTGTTATCAATCTGTAATCGCCATTAGGCCACCATAACAATCATAACAAATCATGATCTTCAGATGGTTCTTTCACTTGATGAAACATCGCTTCAATATCTGCAGCAATTTCAATAGGCTTTTTACAAAATCTTATCAGAACATCTATTAAAATTCTGGTTAAGTCTGGACTTTATAGAATTTGAGAATTCAATGAAACTCCTTGAAATTATGTTCGAAAATCAAATACTACACCTAGTTTCTCCTTTTGAGGATGTATAACTTTATGATGAGGTAAATACCATTTTCTGCAATCATTACATTCCAAGATATCTTCTGATATCTTTTCCACATAACACTGATTATCATGTCCAACATGACATTGGTATATTCCAAATGAAAGGAAGAATTTCTCTTGAATTTTCTCTTCAAATTCAGCATATGCTGTTCTGAAATTATTTTATTGTCTGGCAGACAAATTTCCCTTTTCTTCAAAGGTAATGCTGTACAGTGATGACCATCAACATGTTTCACAGAATTTGATCCTCCTTCGAAAGTTCTTGAATATCTTTAAGACATTCAGGGAAATCAATTTTAAACTGTTGTTGCCACAGATCATAAAGTTTGACAACTAAAATTCTGTTGACATTTACATTCAACAACTTCTGATCATTATTTATTTTTCCTCCTAATAGTCCATTAATTGTCCATCCAAGCAACGTTCTCATGGCATAAGGTCCGTCATTTTGACTCTTTATTACTTCTAGAGGTTCAAGAAGTTTTGGTTCATCTAATCCAATTATCATATCAATTTTAGCATCAATCTTGGATAATCCCACCATTTGATATCATCCTGATAAGGAATATTCTCCTTATTCACTGGCATAGTCTTCTGAGTATACACACTTGGAAGATCACAAAATTTATTGCTATTCAATCCAGCAATTTCGAAACCTGAAACTATATTAGTTTCAATTTGCCTTTCAACGTTCATTGTCTTCAACAAGATTTGTGATCTTTTACCATGAAGATTAAGTTTATTCATCAATTCAACAGTACAAAATTATGTGGTACTTCATGGATCAAGAAATGCATAAATCTTCAGTATGAAGTTTGCTTTTTAGGTTTTAACCTGCACAGGAACTATTGAGAGAGCTTTGTTACCGGCCACAGGCTGTTTGTCTGAACCGAAGCTGAAGAATCCTTTTGACTGGGTCATTAGTCTTGGACTCAGATTGTTTGACTTCATTCTCAACTTTACTTCATTGAGTATGCTGTAACTTGGGATGTTTTAAACTGCATATATCACACTTATTACAAGTTTTGCTGATGTGTCCTTTACCCAAACAACCAAAACATATTCCATTCTTCTTTAAAAAGTTTAATTTCTCATCATACGACTTTTTCTCCAATTGTGAACATTTTTCTAAAGCATGTTTATCTTTGCAATACGAACAGTTTTCCTCAACAGTCTGATCTTCTTTTTCCTTTGTTTCCTTGTTCTTTCTGGTGCTTGTATCTGACACAGCAGTAACAAAGGTACTTTACTTTGATCTCTGTTGAGATGATGATTCAGAGTTCATTAGGAGCTATTGAAGTATCCTTAATATTTCCAAATGCTGGTATAGTGAAAAAATATAGATGACATTCCAAGAATTGTACAACATCTTCAAAAGTGACGTCCCTTCAGATAATCATTTTAAGCTCTGCAACTTTGGTTCTCCATAAGTCCCTGTCCTGGGTAAACTTGTATCTCTCACTTTGTTCGTTTTAGATTGGTCACAGTGTTTGAGCTACCAAAAGAGAGCAGTTCAGCTTATACAAATGTTTATTACAAATTCAAAAGCTGATTTCAAACTACAATATGCAAGCCCTTCCCAATTATACTTATCAATGCCTGGACTATTCCCAACTGCCGAAGTGAGGCAACGACCGCACACTTGTAGTTGGTTGTCGGGGCGCCGGTAGCAGCTTCTCCACCTCCCTCGACTGGGACATTAGCTAGACTCTAGAAGTTCTTCTTCTTGCTGAGAGATGTTGCCACCTCTCGGAGAGTCTCCAACTTCAGCAGCGGGACCATGGCTTATATTACCCAACAACTGCTTACCCAAGCACCTATTCCCAGCACAAAAATAAAGATAAGCGAGCAAACTAGCATGCTAGGCTTCTATCGAATAACACAACTTTCTAGCTTATCACTTTGAATGCAATGGTTTATTTTGTGTCAAGGTTAGGTCTCTGCCTGAAAGACAGTGACCAAAACAAGCAGGAAGATTAAATGTTCTTGGTACACAGAAGTCTTTTTGTCGGATAACTGCATCTCTGGGCCTCATGGTGGAATTTAGCTTGTCTGCTGAGACTCAAGCAGGTTACTGATTCTCAGCCTTGCAGAAGCAAAGGCTGCAAAAGTTAAAAAAAACACGGTTTAAATCTTCCATTACAGTCCCTCAGCTTATATGGTAATTTATTGAAAATAATCGATAAATTAGCAAGCAAAGTTAGCTCTTGCAAAGGTAGACTACTTCCCATTGTGTTACAATATCCTCTCAGAAAGAGTCCATATGCTTGTAAAGCCTTTGTGTTCTCTGATTTTATTGATGACCAAGAAAGAATCTTGTCCATGTGGGCCCTTGCGATTTTATATTCATTGCCATAATGCTGATGCAATAATTATTTTGCCCTTTTAAAACCTTGGTCTGGATTCATATATTGGCAACTTTTGACTAATCCTTCACCTGTCCTCCAGTGTACTGCTCCAGGTAATACAATCGATCTTTAGCATTTTTAATGTTTCTTTCAATGTGATGTTGAAAGGATTTCAAGAACTTCAGATATTGTAATGATCTCCATTAAAAACTGGAATTTCCTTAGGTAAACCATATGAACCCTTGTTGCTGCTCTAACATAGCAGAAATTTCATTTTATTTTACTATGAATGACAATATATTGTCTTGTCCACTATGGCTTGCATCTGGTTGTCTTGTTTTGAATGGGGCATAAGGAACTTGAACTGGTGCCATAGGTGTAGGGCCTTGAGTTATAACTGATGGAATTGATGGGAATCTTTGACTTGACACTTGAGCACTAGCAGTGCTATCCGTGGTTCCTTGCTTGAATATACTCCATTCTTGTGGCGGCAGTACCCATTGATCTGCTGGAATGTTAGGTGCAAGCCCCTTGGGTATTTCACTTTGAGTGATAGATCTTGCAGAAGCCTGAGCTAATGCTCTTACTTTAGCCATATTCATAGAATATTGTTCCGCAAGATCTAGTCTTTTCTTTTTTCTCTTCAATTATCTTTTTTGTTCTTCTTGCTGAATCTTCATTTCAGATTTCACATCTTCTAAAGCACATCATTTCTCCAACCATTCATGTTGTGCACAGATATTAGCCAAATATGCTTGTACCTTACCATGCAAGGCAGGTATGCTTGAAGCAAGCAAAGCTGTACTTGCTCTAGATGCCTTTGAAGACTTTGAAGATCTTCCTACACTTATAATTTTGGAAATACTACCATCAGGATTCACATCTGAACATTCATATACCGCTGATTGAGTCTCTATCTTCAGCATTTCGCTTGTTACAGCACCAGTGGGGCTTTGCAATGTACATTCATCTGTTTCAGTTCCACTCATCTTTAATTCAGTTTATGAGGCCTGCAGTGCTTTAATGGAGTCTTCTTCAATGGTGGCTGGCTCCAATCTCCTGCCAAGCATTGTTGGTCCACCTTGCTGTCTCAACTCACAACCAAATAGTTCTTTGAGAGGAGCTGTTTGCTCAAGGTCTTTAGCCTGTTGAGACTTCTTCTCCATCTTGGATTCTTCACACTGCAGCCTGTCTTCTCCTGGCTTAACCTGGTTCCTCAGAACTATAAACACATTTATATCTTACATGGTCCATTTAGGAGGATTTCTCTGGCTGGCATGTCTCTGTGTTCTGCACACAACTGGCTTATAAGTTGTTTTTACAACTTTTCAAAACATTCTTCTGGGCTTCCTGCCAGATTCTGGCTGATAGATCTCTATCTTTTTTTTCCAAGGTTATGGGTGTCTGCAGTCAGACAGACATGCTCTAACTAAGGCTTCTGGAATATTCTCCCAGAAAACTAGACTTCTTTAAACCTTAAATGCTTAAATGCTTTTAACAAATTGAGTTCTTTCTTCCAAACGAGTTCACAATCATACTTTTCTTTGAATAAGAATATAGACAACACTTTCCAAGTTCTAATATTTCCCAGTTTCAAAACGTGTCATCTTCAAGGAAACATGAGCGACGATATTCTGAATTACTATCTTATTAATCTAATAAACCAAACTTTGCAGATGAACCTTTAAGTAGCTTTAATTCGTTGGTAAAATTAATAAACATTTTTGCATAACTTCGCATTGAGATTTTCATAATGATGAGTAAACAAAGCATATTATATAATGATATAACAATATTCAACTTCAAATAAATATAAAAGAAATAAACAAAATAAGATGAAATTAAAATGAATTCAAAGAAAAATATCTCGAGCTTACGTCTGTCATGATCCTTTGAAGAATGAGATGAAAACTTTCAGTGCACTCGGATATTATGACATATGATGTCATAGTAACTATGGCAACACTAAACAACAATTTCTTAAAGGGATAGGCACAAAATTAACCAAAGAATTGAAAACACAAGGATTTATCCTTTACACAGGCAAATAAAAGAAAAAAGTGTCTTTGTTTCAAACATTATGAAGGGTACCTTAGTTCATGAGCAAGCAGCCAAGTTTTAGTTTTATTGTGTCATCACATGGGTCTATTCCTCTCTTGTACTGATGTATGTTTTATTTCTTACATTCTTATGTTCCTAAAATAAACCAAGCTCATAATGAAAGACTAATATTTAATTGCATGCCAGTTTCCAGCAAGTCAGATAGCATAATTCTTCGATGATTTGTATTGAGAATAGCAAGAGAAATGAGGAAAGATGAGAAAATTAGAGGAGAGGTTAACCTCCAGAATTCAACTCCATCATGCTCATTGTTTGGTTGACGCGATTTCTGAACTAATCGATAAATTGATAATGAGTTTATTGTGATACATATTACACAATGTATATATGCACCAAAATTTTTACTTGTTGCTTAGCTGAACAGGTACCTAATGATTCTTTAAAAAATCTACAAAACACACCAAATACTTAATTGAATTAAAACCCCAATAAATACACAATTTCAATGTTCTGACTGGAATGGGACACATATTCATCTTTCTGCTGTGATATTGGTACAGCCATTAGAACATACAATTATAATTCCCCTCAGAGGTATGTGAGGCTGGTAGGTGATGGTGTTGGTTGTCAAATGACATGGATTTCATCCTGATGTGGCCAAACTGCTCCAGCTTCTGTTCTCTCTTAACATTGAACAACAGATCACACTGTGAGCTGCACAAAGCATTCTCACAGTGTTATTAAAAGATTTAATCAATTACCTGCGGATGTTGTAACTATAAGTTATTCAAGACATTCTATTGTTTTCCAAACCATTTAAATTCTGCAGCGAGTGCTTGCCAGTTGCTGTAGCATTATGATTTGACTTCTCAGCTTCTCACAAATTATTTGATCCCAGTGGTGGGAATGTTAAAAGGAACTAAATGATATACTGTAGCAGGCCGAACAATTGCGTGGGTGGACAGGCCGAATTTTCACAACAGTCGGCCATTCCAAGATGGTGCAGGCCCTCCTTCACTATCAACAAGAAGCCTGCAGTTGACGCCACGTGTGAGCTAAAGGAACCCCCCCCCCCTTCCTTGTGGTGCACTGTCGGCTGAGGAGCGATGCAGCGACATTTTCAGAAGTCAGCACATACGGCACCAGAAACGGGTTTTCCCCACTGGGCAATGTAATGAATTCAAATAATAAAGTCACTTTTTGGTTCACCCTCGTACTGTGTGGATGTCTCTTTATTTTGTAGCGCTGCCGCAGAAGTCGCTACAGTGGTGACCCTGACGGCTCCAATGTCTTGGAACCCACATTGAATGCATCAGTCACATTGGCTGAGACCAACATGGTGGGTGTGCATTTGCCGCCATTCTGGGCATACCAGCCCAAGCACTGGATGCGTCCCAGTTCACCAAGTTCTGGCACATTGTCAGCACTCTGGACACAGCCACTCCTGCCAAAGTAAGTTCCTTCATGGAGAACCCACCGGAGCGCAAATATGAGCAGTTTCAGTAGTTCCTCCTCGACTCCCTAGAACTCAGAGAGCACACCGTTTGGATCTTAAACATGCAGGGCCTGGGTGACAGGAATCCCTCGGAGCTCATGCATGAGATGGTGGCCCTAGCAGATGGGCATACAGACTGTTTTCTCTTCGAGGCCCTGTTCCTCTCCAAGCTGCCAGTACACTTTTCCTCGGTGCTTTCGGACATGGATTTCAGTGCCTTGCACCTGGTAGCCAAGGAGGCAGACAGGCTCTTCTGCATCCCACAGCAGAGCTCCATCCACAGCCCATCTACGCCATCGGCGCCACCATTGCGACCAGCCTGCTGGATGCCTCAGCGGTGGCCGCAGCACAGCAGCAACGTGACAGTGCACAGAGAAGCACAGTGAATACTGTTTCTACCACCACTGATGGGGCCGGAATGCCCGGGGGTGAACTCCCCCACCCGTGCTCCTACCCCACTACCAAACCCAACAAAGCAATGGGAAATGGGCATGCTGGCTGCTGTTAGTGGCTTCAGCGGTTGGTGCTCTGAATGGCCTACTCTACCTCAGAGACCAATGGACAAAGAGGGATTTCCTAATTGACATGGGTGCAGAAATCAGCCTTATCACACGATGTATTTCGAGGCCAGACATAACCTCTGCAAGGCCTCATCCTGCAAGTAGCCAAAGGATCCTCCATCCTGAGCTACAGAACCCACCTAGTCACAATCTACTCCGCAGGCACTGTTTTCTGGTGGAAGTGCACAATTGCGCCCGTGGGATAGGCTATAGTCAGAGTGGGCACACGAACTACTGGTGGACATGACGAAATGCCTGTTGGTGAATGCTACCATGTTCCAGTCTTTACCCCTCACCCTGCGGCAATGTTCCTTCCTGCCGTTAGGGATCCAGGCACTGGACCAAGATGCATATGCCATGTACCCAGCCTTACTGACCCCAAACTTCCATGACTCCAACCCACCACATGACATGGAGCACCACATCAAGACACCCAGTACCCGCATAGGCCTGGCATCTCCTGCAAGATGAGCTCCAACAAGTAAAGGCTGAGTTCGCCACCATGGAGGAGTTTGGGATCGTTCATCATTCAAACAGCCCGTGGGCCTCCCCACTCCACATGGTGCAGAAGAGCTCTGATAGTTGGCGCCCATGTAGTGACTACAGATGGCCGAATGAGGCGACAGTCCCTGACAGATATCCCATCCCACACGTCCAGGACTTTGCCACGAGGCTGCCAAATCTTTTCCAAGGTGGACCTCATAAAAGGATATCACCAGATCCCAGTACACCCGAAAATGGCGTTCCGAAAATGGCAATTATCACACCCTTCGGCCTCTTCAGGTTCCTGTGGATGACCATTGGACTATAAAAAGGGGCCCAGATGTTCCAGCGACTGACTGACATGGTCGGCAGGGATCTTGATTTCATCTTCGTCTACATAGGCGACATCTTCATCGCCAGCCCCAATGCCAGCCCTCACAGGATGCATCTGACCCTCCTGTGCAACAGACTGCAGTAGTTTGGGCTTACGGTGAACCTGGCCAAGTGCCAGTTTGGTTCAGACACAATAGACTTCTTGGGATACCACATCACCCCAGAGGGAGCCGTGCCATTGCCCGACAAGGTAGAGGCCATTCAAAATTTCCCCAAGTCAAGCACGACTAAAGGCCTGCAGGAGTTCCAGGGGATGGTTAACTTCTACCATCGCTTCCTAATGGGAGCGCCCATCCTCATGCAGCCCCTGTTTGACCTCATCAAGCTCAATGACAAGATGCTCCAGACACCACAGAAGCATTCCACATCACAAAGGCAGCACTGGCAAGGGCATAGTGCTGGTGCACCAGACTCGACTTCCCCCTGGCCCTTTCAACAGATGCGTCAGACAGAGCAGTGGGTGCAGTGCTGGAGCAATGGGTTGATGAGCTCTGCCGCCCCCTTGCCTTCTTCAGTAAACACTTCCAGACACCAGAGCTCAAATACAATTCGACTGCGAATTGTTGGGCCTGTACCTTGCACTTCTGATACATTTTAGAGAGAAGGGTTTTCACCACCTACATAGACCACAAACCGCTAACCTACACACTTGGCAAGGTCTCGGACCGTGGTTGGCTAGACAACCGCGGCACCTCTCCTACATCTCAGAGTATACCATGGACATTTGCCATGTCGCAGGCAAGTCCAACGTGGTGGCCAACGCACTGTCCAGACTCATGATCACCACAACCTCAGGAGGGCTCAGCGTCTCCCAGCTGGGCAAGGACCAGATGGAGGATGCAGATATCCAGGCCTACTGGACAGACATCACTAGCCTGAAGGGCAGCGATTTCTGCCCCTAACCAGGAGGCCAATCCCTGTTGTGTGACGTCTCCCCAGAGTATCCCAGACCCATCCTACCTGCAACCTGGCGACGGCAGGTTTTTGACTAGATCCACAGCCTGTCCAACCCCTCCATAAGGTCCACATTCTGTCTGCTGTCCGACAAGATTATGTGGCATGGCCTCTGCCAAGATGTGACCCTGTGGGCCCAAACCTACTTACAGTGCCAACAATCCAAGGTACACTGGCACACAAAAGCCCCACTCCAGACTTTCAAGCTGGCGCACAACCGATTTGAGCACGTCCACATAGACATTGTCGGCCCACTCCCTGTGAGCCAGGAAATGCGGCATTTGTTCACAAGTGACCATTTTATCCGCTCCATGGAGGCAATACCTATGCCTGCGTGCAACACAGAGATGTATGATGGGGCTTTCCTATCTATCTGGGTGGTGCGTTTTGGAGTCCCAACCCACATCACCTTAGACCGAGGGGCACACTTCACCTCCTTGCTGTGGTCCAACCTGACTAAATTCTATGGCAGTCAGCACCACACCAAGTCCTACCACCCCAAGCAAATGGCCTGGTCGAGCGTTTCCACTGTCTCCCGAAGGCTGCCTTGAAAGCTTGGCTGCAAGGCCCGAACTGGGTAGATGAGCTCCCGTAGGTACTCCTAGGCATTTGCATGGCACCGAAGGAGGATCTGCCTGCCTCGTCCACAGAAATGGTGTACAGTTTACCATTCACCATTCCTAGCGACATCTATTTCAACCCCACCCCACTCCGGCCCACAGCCCAGCACCTTAGACATCCTCCAGAGGTTGAGGGTGAAAGTGGGTGAATGGCCACCCCGCCACCGTCTCGACACAACTCGCCACTCAGACATGTCCCCATAGACTATGCTTTTGTAAGGAGAGGTTAGCAAGGAACCTCTCCTTTTGTAAGGTAAGGTTAGCATTACAGTGCCCATACTAAGGCCTATTCAAGGTACTACAGAGAGATGGTGTCATATTTAGACTGGACATTGGTGGCCGACAGGATAGATTCACAGTCGACTGCCTCAAAGCTGCACACCTGGACTCTGACCTGCTAGCCCCAGACCCCCAGGTCAGATGCAGAGGCCGGCCGGCCAGAGATTATAAGTTAAACTGCACAGTGGGTGGCGGCGATTCTGGGGTGGGGGGGGGGGGTGGTATAGTGAGCCGAGCAACCACATTTGTGGACAGGCCAAATCACCACAAGAGTCGGCCTTCGCAAGATGGTGTGGGCCCTCCTTCACTACAGAGAATAAGCCTGTGGTTGATGCCACGTGCAAGTTAAAGGAATCCCCAACTTCTGTGTGGCGCACCGTCGACCGAGGAGTGACACAGCAATGAGCTTACGTCACTTCCAGAAGCCAGCGTATACATCACCAGAAGTGGGGATTTCCCATGGGGCAATGCAGCAAATTCAAATAATATAGTTGTTGGGCTCTGTAGATATGGTGGAATGTTCAGGCATTTAGTTCCAATATGGTAGCCCCCAATGTCCGCACGCAGTGCTACTGGGTTGAAGAGATAGTGGCGTCTAAGATGGTGGCCCCCATGGTCTGTCTGCGGCACTGCTGGGTTTAGAGGGCAACCCAGATTTACACACTTTAGCGTAGTCTCCTTTCTACCCAGTTAGTGCAATCCACGTCTTTCACTGGACAGCATTTTCCCGGGTGTTTTAGCAGGCCGAATAAGTAGCACGGGGTGCTCGCGGAGAACAGCAGCCATGATCAGTCACTGGCGGGACATAGAAGTATGCCGCAGGCTTGTGAACCTCCCACTTCCCAAGATGGCAGCACCTGTAGTAACTACGAGGTAGCCGCGTTGTTGGTTGAGTACACATCTGTGTTTTGAAGGGCCATATCCAGCATGTCTGCTAGCTCAACCACATTCTATAGGTTGAGTTCACCCTGCTCCAACAGTCTTTGCCAGATATAGCTGGATCCTATGCCCATGACGTAGGCATCTCCTCTGTGTTTGTCGCACCGTCACTGCCTTGCAGTTGTAGGCCCCTCTGAGAGCTCCCAGGCCCCAAAGGTACTCAGCGCTCAATTCTAAGGGTTGCTGCTTACAGGTAGCCAGAAGATGCCTAGCATAGACCTCATTTACCTTCCTCCAGTACTGGCTTTTCAGTATGTCCATTGCTGCTAGGTATGACAGGGCGTCCCTGCTCATCGAGTATTCCAGGGTCCTGACCCGGGAATGCAGTGCTTGCTGTCTATCGTCCTCCGATTAGATGATAGGAGGCCTGCAGGAACACTTTGAAGCAACACAGCCAGAGCTCAAAGCTGTTGAATGCATCAGGTGATTGTGGCTCATGGTCCAGCTTTTCTGAGTTCAGGATCTGCTCCATTATCTCAAAAAAAAATTGTTGTGAATAAAATTAATGCAACATCAATAACTTCAAAGACTAGAAGTTGTAGATAAACCGACAGACTTTTATTCACAACAGAATGGATGTCCGTCCATGCTGGTCAACTGCCCTGGATGGATGAGGGGTCAGTGGGAGGAGCCTCAGTCACAGGCAGCGAGGAGCATGTCCTAGCACATCCAAACATATACACAGCACATCTAAATACATACAGTGGTTTAGCACAACCTCGAAGAAGGACTCAGGCCCGAAACATCTTTTTTGGACACTGTGAGACCTGCTGATTTCCTCCAGTATTCTTTGTTTTTATCACAGCACCAGAGATCCTAGTTCAATCCAGACCTTGATGGCAGTCTGTGTGGAAATTTTAGATTCTCCTGTGACTTCATGGGTTTGCTCAGTGCTCCAGTTTGCTTCCACATAATAAAGATATGGAATTGAGAAGATTAATTGGCATTGCAATTTGACCCTAGTGCTATGTATGCAGTAGAATCAAGAGGAATTTAATGAGAATGTGGGGAGAATAAAAATTGGAATTAGCATATGATTAATAGGTGGATGATGGTTGCCATGGACCTGATAAGCCAAAAGGGTTGTTTCTGTGCAGCATTTCTCTCAGACTCTGAGGAAAAGAGCTATCACCAAATAGAAGTCAGGTTTGGGAACCCCAACCAAATTCTGCAATCCACATCTTGGTGGGTGCACAGCATCCAGGAGCCTTTTAGAAGCAGGTCAAGACTGGAAAACAAGAAGGGTGATGCTCTGCTAATGAAGCCTTATTGCTCACCATCCACACCAGAATTATGGTGCTGTACTAACTGGACAAAGTCCAGCGTACAAAGTGATCTGGGCGTCTAAAGATTTTGCTTCACTGGTATAGGCACTATTTTTGGACAAGGATTCTTTAGAATCCATTGTGAAAAAAAAACATTGAATATAAATGGACTAGGTTATGAATCCCTTCTTTCACCCATTATGCATGATGTAATCTCAGCTGCAAATTTGATCCTAACAGAAATTTCCTTCAATCTCTCAATTACTGAACTTCCTTTGTCACTAATAACTCTGTCACAAAATGTTCTTATTCAGAGCTCTCCACTTAGAACGTTATGAGCATCAGTATGGACCTGTAGAGAAAAAGAAGAGAAGATACCACTCGGACCTAGTCCCTCTGATATTAGAAACAGGCAATATTAGGGGCCTATAAAATTGATACCTACAAGGTGGTTGTTGTAACCTGCAGAGCAAAATTGCCAACAAGGTTTGAAAGGTTCTCTTGTGTAACATTTGACTGTGCAGTAATGATCAAAGTTCAGTTATTTTTTACCTTGTGGGCAATTATAACATGGTTATATGTTTAAATTAAAATAGCAGGAAAAACTGAGAAAAGGTGAAATGAAAAATAAATGTTTTCCAATAGCTTGAAGGGTCAACTTTTGGAAACAAGCAGCAAAAATGCTCCATGTTCATTTCAGCAAATAAATTGTGGAAATGAGCAATGTACCCATCATCAACACATTGACCAAGTGTCCCCAGCATATGCGTGGTAAAATGTGGGTGAGTTTGAGGGGAATTAGTGTAACTGGATGGTTATTGATTGGTGTTGACCAAGTGGACCAAAAGGCAATGTTTCTTTGTTGTATGGGTTCCAGGGATCTCGATGATAGATTATTTATCAATCGCAGCTCTAACAACTGTCATCTACCAATGGAACTTGAAATGCAGCAGAATTTAACCTACTTTATGATTATTTCAGATTATGACAGGTGTATTATAGGAAAACCAAAGGAGATGGTCCCTTCTGAAGGCTAGATTTAATGCCACATCTACCTTAACAGTTCCCTTATCAAATTGATTCATCACAGAAACATTGGGGAAGATTTTCAATTTTCTGATTGGTGGTGTTTCGGTTGCTTATTACAGAAAACACCCACCTTTCACTTAAATTGGCCTTCTCCTAGACAGCAAATTTGTTTGCTGACTGCTTTTTCATTCATAAAGGTATGAATGTATTAAAAGTCAGAATTTGTGACGAATTAGATTGATAATACAGTGTCAAATAGATCGCCCAGCCCAGCACTGCTTTTGAAGATTCATTTACGATTCTTTCCATTGAACATTATGTACCTCCATCAATTAAAATTTTTAATTGAGGCACAGCACGGTAACAGACCATTTCAGCCTAGGAGTCGGCGTCACCCATTTTCATTCCCTCTCCTCTAATCTTGCATCTTTTTAAAGATTATTCACTTCAAGCACCCTGTGTGGTACTAAGCTTCACATGCTCACCGCTCTTTGCGTAAACGTACTTCCCCTTATGTTTTCTTGATGACCACCTTATTGTGATGGCCTCTAGCTTTGATCATCCCACAAGCTGAAATATTGCCTAGCTTGTCAAAACATTTTATAATTTTAACAATGCACAGAAGTGCTGGAGAAACTCAACAGGTAAATTTTCGAAAGGAAATAAAGGGATAAGCAACGTTTTGGGCCTGAGCCGTTTGTCAAGGTATGAGAAAAGAGCAGGCAGGCACATGAAGGAGAGGAGAGGAGGGAGAAGTACAGGCTAACAGGTAGGATGGAACAGGTGATTATGGGTGAGAGGGTAGAGAGAAAAAAAAGCCAAGGTGATAAGGCGAGGGAATAATGCTCTGAATGGAGAGGTAAGGGGAGGGGGTGGGAAAAGGAGATAGAGGAACCTATACTGTTTAGTCCATACTCCTCCCCCTGCCCGTTCCTCCCTCCTCTCCTCACCCCACCTTTTTATTCAGCCATCTGCTGAGTTTTTGTTCATATCTTGACGAAGCGCTCAGGCCCAAAACTTTGGTCACCCTTTACTTCCTATATTCGCTGCCTGACCTGCTGAGTTTCTCCAGGACTCTTGCGCATTGCACTCCAAACTAACAGAGAGTAAACAAGATTGGTTGACGTACTTGTTGATTGAAAGAGAAAAAAATACTTTCTCATGGATAACAGCCAGGAATAATCCCAACGTAACAGCAGAAACCATTCCAGAGGTGCCTTGCCACTTTTTTTAAACAACATACAAAACTTTACTTAAAACTACAAATTGCAAGACACCAAACACACACACAGCTACAGCTAAAAACCACCATTAACAGTGCAAAAAAACCCACGAGAGCAGGAATCACCACCACCTCTCAGTTACACAGCATTGCACTTCAAATTAAAACAAAATTTTCATCATCAACCACTGTGGAGCCCACCATTCACGGAACTTGGCCATTGTCCCCTTGGTCACCGTGTGCTCCCACTCCAACACCACAAGGAGTGTAACCCTGAAAGAGGGGCAGGAAGTCAGCTCGCTCCGAAACCTCGACTGCTGCCACCTCGACCGTGATTAGCTAGTTTCACTATGCCAAGTAGCAGCCCCACGAGGAGATCCTCTGAATGCCCACCCCCCCCCCCCCCTTGCACTTACCTGCATCTGGATCAGTGCCAGTTTCCGCTTATGATGCATCTGCACAATGCACGGAAATAATAGAGTACATGTGAGGGTTAATTCAGAAGGCTGCATTTGTGGGATGGATCTTAGACTCAGGAAGAGGAGAGTGAAGAGGTATTAAGCTCACCCACGAGGCGGTGAGCCAATGAAAAGGCAAGAGAGGTTTTTCTGGGTGTTGTTTGGGGAGATTAAGAATTTTTTGTTGTTGGTGGATCTGAAAAATCGCTGTGTCACTAACATCAGATCTTGTGTGCAAATGAGCTGCATTTATCATCTCTCCAGTGTCATCAGTCGCTGACGAGCCTTCAACCTGGCTCTGCCCTTTCCAAGCCTTGCTCAAGTGTTTCCCATTGCCATGTAGACATCTAACATGCAGGTTTCTCCAGCTGCAGCGTGGGCTTGTTGATTAGCCTCGGACTGTCTTAAAATTGCAAAAGCAGAATTCAACCACGCGCAAGAGCTGGGAAAGATCCTTAAATCTGCTGGGCTTCACCATTGCTTATAATTGCAAAAAAACTCCGGGGGGTGGCTGCCTTGTGGTGATAATCGTGGCCTGAACAATTCCACCGTGCCTGATCGATAGAACATTCCCGATTTACAAGACTTCTCAGCAAACCTCCACGGCAAACAAGTTCTTGCATAAAAAGATCAAGTGTGTGCTTACTCTCAGATTCCAGCTGAGCTTTCTGATTCTTGAAGGCAACCAGAATGACCCTTTACAGCACGTTTGACTTCCTGCGATAATGAGTTACCATTTCATTTAGTGTGCATATCACTTTAAGGGCTAGTACAGGCTGCAATCATTCACAGCTTTGGAGAGACAGGGTCGCAACAGCTAGTACAGGCTGTACCCACATTAGCTACTTTGTAGAGGAGAAAGGTTACTTTGATTGACCTGTACCTGGGTTTTGGAAGCATCGTGGAAGTCACGTGTTACATTTCCTTTAGGCAAGGAAAAAGTAAGTTGTGACAACCATTCGTACAAAAGGATATTTTTCTGGAAGTCAACCAGGATTAATGAGTTTTTGGCCGTCCATTCACTCAGTTTCTCGCATCTCCTTGGTGATTCCTTTTGTGCATCAGTTTAAAAGTCTGTGATTTCTAAGACTGAAATTTGGAATAACTTTCCAGAATTATGCCAGATTTGGGTATCACCCACACACACCCACCCACACCTCCACACATATATTTGCACATAGGTGAGCTTGATTTGACTAACGTGTTATATTATTAGTTATTAAAAAAAATGCTTTAAAAGGAGAAAGTAACACTGCCTTGGTGAATTTCCATTGCTGCTGGTCTGCGATGTAACACTGCGAATGCCATTCTGTCTACAGAATGCAGCTCAGACATTCCAGCGGCTCATGGACCACGAACTCACCGGCGTCAATTTTGTGTTTGTTTACATCGATGATATTCTTGTCACGAGCATGGATGAAGAGAAGCAAAACCATCACCTTATCTCTTGTAAATCCGATTTTGGTGCTGCTGATCTTATATTTTTGGGACAGAGTTACACAATATTGTATTTTGCCCGATGAGCATTAACATGGCAAGAAGGTCCTTGCCCATAATCCAATATCCTGTTTAACTTGAGGTAATCTGTAATTAGTAAGGATTACTTAAGGTGGTATGTGAATGGGGGAAAAAATAGTTGAGAACCACTGCTCTAGACCCAATTGTTACTGAAATATTTTGCTTGAGAAAAATTGTCATTGGCCCATTTCCTTTGGAGTTATGAAATCATGCACATAACGAGTCAATTAGGTACGATTAAAATAGTGATTTTCTAACTTTTTCTTTCCATTCATATATCAAGAAATTCAAGAGTTTCCTGTACCTGTTACATTTGACCAGTTGCAATGTTTTTTTAGAGATGATGAATTTCTACTGCTGTTTCCTGCTGAATGCTGCAACATCTCCTTACCCTTCACTGAACAACTAAAAGGATTTGATAAGGCCATTTCCAAAAGACCATTGAATTTGGGAGGCGATGCCGTTCGTGCTTTCTGCTAAGTGAAGGCTGCGCTTGTGAATGCCACAATGTTTGTACATCAAAAGCTCTACGCCTTGCTCTCTTCTACCACAGATGCCTCCATCTGTGCTGTAGGAGCAGTTTTAGAACAAGTCCGTGGGCCAATTGGAACGTCTGGTGTTTTTTTTTCAGCTGAGTTTTCACTGGTTCAGGCATTTGGTCCAGAACAATTAGTCATCTATCTTGCATTGAAGCATTTCCACTTTCTGTTGGATGGTTGAACTTTCATCATTTATGCATGCCACCAGCCTCTCATGCATATCACGAGTACAACCGCACATTTCTCTTCACCCTAAGAAATTCAGCACTTGGACTTCATCTTACAATTTTCATTGGGCATACGACACATCCAAAGCAAAGCAAATGCCATGACTGACACCCTGTCCAGGCATGACACTGATGTCTTACATACAACTACTGCCATTGCTTTCACCACCATGACTCGTGCACAGCACACTGATGCCAATCTCACCCAGTATCGCTGGATCAATTCTGGTCTCCATCTTCAAGATATGACCCTGGATATATCAGGTGAAATGTTGGTCTGCAATTTTTGCACAGGAAGACATAGGACTTTTGAGTCAGTGGCTATGAGGTGGGTGATTTTTGAATCTCCTCATCGTCTATCTCATCCTAGTAGAACACCATCAATCAAACTGATTACAGAACATTTTAACTGACCTCACGTTAAACAGGATATTGGATTATGGGCAAGGACCTTCTTGCCATGTTAATGCTCTAAATCAGTGGTTTTCAACCTTTTGCTTTCCACTCACATACCACCTTAAGTAATCCCTATGCCATAGGTAATCTGTAATTAGTAAGGATTACTTAAGGTGGTATGTGAATGGGGGAAAAAATAGTTAAGAACCACTGCTCTAGACCCAATTGTTACTGAAATATTTTGCTTGAGAAAAATTGTCATTGGCCCATTTCCTTTGGAGTTATGAAATCGGGCACATAACAAGTCAATTAGGTACAATTAAAATAGTCATTTTCTAACTTTTTCTTTCCACTCATATATCATCTTAAGCAATCCCTTACGAATCACAGAGCACCTATGGCATAGGGAATACTTAAAGTGGTATGTGAGTGGAAAGAAAAAGGTTGAAAAACTCTTTTCTAAAGTCTCCAGACACACAAAATTACTGCTCTGGATTCCCATTTCCATCAGGTGCACCTGGACTTGGTTGGCCCGCTTCCGCCATCTCAGGGAAATACTTATCTGTTCACATGTGAGGACCATACTACCAGGTGGCAGGAGGCCATTCATGTCACTGACATCTCTGAAGAGACAGTCGCTCAGGCTTTTGTGGATCAGTGGATTCCACCTTTTGGTGTTATGATGGACCAACATTCTTGGTTCGAGTTGGTGTTATTCCTAGCTCTCACTAATATTTTGGGTACTATCCATATTGGCACTACGCCTTACCATCCACAGCCCAATAGCCTTGTTGAGCATTTCCATTGCCAATTGAAAACAGCATTGACAGCAGGTGGCAATGCATCTAAGTGGAGCGAACATTTACCTATGGTTCTCCTTGGCTGTAAAGGTGGATCTCGGATGTTCAGCAGCAGAGCTAGAATATGGCATCAAGTTGACCTTGCCCGGTGACTTTGTGAATCTGAGTCCAGGGGCAATGCTCTATGATATGCTGAGTTATGTTGATAGTCTTCGGGAAAACACGAGATTACTCGGCAACATGCATCACTTGCCAGATGATTTATAACACTGTACTTGTGTTCCTTCGGCATGATGCCATTCACAAATCATTTCAGTCCCTTTACGATGGTCCTTTTGAGGTCTTAATGTCACCACCCAAATACTTTTGTGATTGACAGAAATGGGAAACGTGGCAGTTTCCATCGAAGCCAGTGTATATTGACGGACCATGTTCTGCTTCAGGGGCAGAGTCGGTGAACAAACACACCCCTGCCAGTTAGAGTGTACATCGCCTGCTTTGCAGTATTGTACGAGGTCAGACAGGACCTCCTTTATGTAGCAGATCAGATCCATTCAGTCACCTCCTTATACGGCTCAGAGGCAGAGAGGAGGGCTGCCATAGTCATGCACTTACTTGTGTTGTGAGTGGTGCTGATCACCGTTAATGATGTATCTGAGGTGACTCGCAGGAGTAATAGCATGCAGGCATGAGTTAGTATATGTGGGAAGGATCTCAGATGCAGGAGAAAAGTGAGCCTCAAGACCCCCCTGTGTGGTGGTTACCAATGAAAAGGCCAGAGGTGTTTGGCTGAATGGTGCTTGGGGAGATGAGGAATTCATTCTTATGTCTGAAGGGAATAGTCAACTCCATTTTGTGCTGAAAGAAATGAGTGTGTGTATTCTTTGTGTGTAGACTGGGTAAATCAGTGCTGCTACAGCCTCGTCACGCATATAAGGCAAAAATAAAAGGCTCAAGCCTGAAACAATACCTTAATGAAGGGCTCGAGCCTGAAAAATTGGTGATGAATCTTTATCTTTGCTTTCTGAAGGACAATATTTGACCTGCTGAGTTTCTCCAGCATTGTGTTTTTAACTGTTTAAATGTACTTGGTCCTTGGCCCAAGGATGTTCAGATGTATTTATCACTGACTTCTTTCTATTCTATCATCGTGATGTTTCCAGATCAAAGTGTAGTATCAATTCAATTTCTAATCTCTCAGCTAATTATGCTACTATATTGTTGTTACCCTTTCCAAATATCCTCTTCATAACAAGATTATTAAACTTATTTGTTGTACAATAATTTTAAAAAATGACCTCTTTCAGAGTTTGCCACACAATGGCTTTAAGGGGCCAACCATACAGTGAAGGAATTTATTCTCCCCTGAAGTATTTTTGATGGAGGAGAAACCAAATAATAACTTCATACATTTGATCTTAATTTGAAGCACTTTCATTATCTTTATTTGATGGATTCAATACTGGGAATGCGCCAAGTATTGCTAATACAGTAAAATCCAAATCATCTGGCACCTACGGGGATCTCAGATGACGGAAATACAAATTTTCTGGTTGCATGTGGCTTACTCTTCCAATGTCTAACTAATGCCCCTGCATTAAGAATACACCATTTAAAAGACAAAAGACAGTGAAAAATGTAATTTAATAAAATCAGTTTGTAGTCTTTCATTATATCAAGTTCATTTTAATCAAGTAATTCTTATAACTTGGAAATTTAAATTTAAATGCGAACCCCAGTCGCTGACTCTATAACAGTTGGGCTAGTCTCTACACTAACCATTCTGTAATTACCTCCCCCCACCCTCAAAGCTTACAGATAAACCCTTATTAATATACTTAATACTAATTAAGAAACTCTTACGAGGCAGAGATAGGGAGGCACTTTGGGAGAGTCGCCCCAGCGGTGAGCGGCATCGACTGGCTCTTCATCCTGGGTGCCACCATTTTATTCAAACAGCTGCTGCAGGCAGGGTACAACTGTGGCACTTGGGTGGGTGAGTGCTTGCTCTTTGCTCCAATCTTCACCAAAGGGTTGTGTGCTGCATAAGAGAACATTTACTTCTACAATTTTAAGCTTTTATTTACAACTTTTAAAAAAATATATATTTATTTCCTCAATTATTTTGCTGGCTGTTTGAGTTTCTGTTTTTTTAAAATTTTTATTTTTCACACTATGAACCATATTGACCAAAATACACATAAACATTTCCCTCTTGAATATACACAATGTCATTTACTCCCCTTTCCCCCCAGTCCCTTCCCTCCCTCCTTCACCCCCCTCCCCACCCACTTAACGTTCAACATATATGATACATTAAACCCATTAAACAATGTCGTCACACAATGAAAATAAACAAGAAATGTGTGTCTTCTACTTTTACATACTGGGTCAGTTCATTTCGTCTTCTTCTCCTTCTGTCATTTTATGTGGTGTCGGTCCTTGGTAGGACTTCTCTGCTGTGTTCCGTGTATGGTTCCCAAATTTGTTCGAATACTGTGATGTTATTTCTTAAATTATATGTTATTTTTTCCAATGGAATACATTTATTCATTTCTATGTACCATTGCTGTATTCTCAGGCTATCTTCTAATTTCCAGGTTGACATAATACATTTTTTTGCTCCAGCTAACGCTATCATAATAAATCTTTTTTTGTACTCCATCCAAATCGAGGCCAAGTTCTTTACTTCTTATATTACTTAGAAGGAAGATCTCTGGATTTTTTTGATATGTTGCTTTTAGTGATTTTATTTAATACCTGATTTAGATCTTCCCAAAACTTTTCCACTTTCTCACATGGCCAAATTGCATGTACTGTTGTTCCCATTTCCTTCTTACAGCGAAAACATCTGTCTGATACTGTTGGGTCCCATTTATTTAACTTTTGGAGTGTGGTGTATAGCCTGTGTAACCAATTATATTGTATCATGCGTAACCTCGTGTTTATTGTATTTCTCATAGTTCCGGAGCATAGCTTTTCCCATGTTTCATTCTTTATCTTTATGTTTAGATCTTGTTCCCATTTTTGTTTGGGTTTACAGCTTGTTTCCTCGTTCTCTTTTGCAGTTTGTTATAAATCTTTTAATTATCATTGTGTCTGAAATCACATATTCAAGATTGCTTCCTTCTGATAACCTCAGCCTGCTTCCCAATTTGTCCTTCAAGTAGGTTTTCAGTTGGTGGTATGCAAACATTCTACCCTGAGTTATACCATATTTGCACTTCATTTGTTCAGAAGATAATAATTTATTTCCCGAAAAACAATTTTCTATTCCTTTGATCCATTTTCTCTCCCATTCTCTAAAGGAAAGGTTATCTATTGTGAATGGAATTAGTTGATTTTGCGTCAATATTAATTTTGGTAGTTGATAATTTATTTTATTCCTTTCTATGTGAATCTTCTTCCAAATGATGAGCAGATGGTGCAGTACTGGTGAATTCCTTTTTGTCTTCTCTCATTTTTATCATTGCCTTTTCCAATATATTTTCTCTTGTCGTATATCTCAGGAATTTTACTAGAATGGATCTTGGTTTTTGTTGTCGCTGTGGTTTTGGGGCTAATGTTCTGTGTGCCCTTTCTATTTCCATTCCTTCCTGTATTTTGGCATTCCTAGGACCCTGGGGATCCATTATTTTATAAATTCTTTCATATCTTTGCCTTCTTCATCTTCCTTAAGGCCCACTATCTTTATATTGTTTCTCCTATTATAGTTTTCCATTATATCCATCTTCTGAGCTAACAATTCCTGTGTTTCTTTAACTTTTTATCAGTTTCTTCCAATTTTCTTTTTAAGTCATCCACTTCCATTTCTACAGCTGTTTTTCTTACACCTTGTCTACTCTTTTCCCTATTTCTGTCATGACCAGCTCTCATCTATTCACTTTTTCTTCTGTACCTTTTATTCTTCTTTTTATTTCACTAAATTCTCATGTCAGCCATTCTTTTAATGCTTCCATATATTCTTGAATTTTTTTTATCCATGTACTGTCCATTCCCTTCATCTTCCATTTCTCTGTGCAGAGCTTGATGCTCTCCCTCCTCTTCCCCTGTGTCTGCTCCAGAGCCTGTGTCCTCTACCTCTCTTCCTTGTATCTGTGTCTCTTCTGACTTTCTTGTTGGGCTGTTTATCTCAATTTGCTGGGTATTTTTTTTATGGTGTCTTGATGTTGGTCCTCTTCCTCCGGGCTGGTCATCTGCTGTGTCTGATTTTCTTTTTTCATTCTCCTCCCTCCCGTTCCCGTTATTTTCTATATCTTCCCACTGGGAGCCCTGCTGTCGGGTCTTTCTCAGCTGTTCAAGCCATGGAGTTCCACTCCACAGCTGGTCCCTTCTCCCATCAGTGTTGTTTTTGTCGTGCGCATCGAGCACGCACGGTTGAGCGCCTTTGTTTGGCTCCGTAAGCCAACTTTGTAGTCCTGCGTTCGGTGGGTCGTGACCCTGCGGGGTTTCCACTGACCTCAGGGAGTGGGATCCTCTTTCCACGGCGGCACCCTCATTCTTTGTACAGGTAAGACCTTCACCTTTCTCTTCCGGCGTCTTTCCTTCTTCTTTTCTTTCCGTTGTTTTTGGCTTTTCTTTCTTTCGTGCCATTTCCTCCACACCTTTATTTTTTATTTGTTGTGGTTTGTGTGTCTGGGGCTTTGCTTTTCTTTATTTTTTTCCTTCTTTTCTGGAGAGGGCTGGTATTCTCCTACCGGTCACTACTCCATCACGTGACTCCTCCTTTGAGTTTCTGGTTGATTGAGTGCCAAATAATGGGGATTTTACTGTATTACCAAAGCAGGTAGATTTTCTTTACTTTGATAAGCAAGTTGACTTGTTACAAAAATATTTCAATAAATGCCAATCCATAAATAACTAGATTAACAAATTTTTAGCTTGATTTTCCATGGTGGATTGAAACTATTTTACCACATTATTCCACTTTAAACTAGTGTATGGATCATTTTTCCACAAGCAATTCAGATGCTATCACTCCAGCTCCCAGAATCAGTGCAAAATGGCACACAAGACTAACAGCCAACAAATGACCATTTCCAAGAAGGACGAGGACAAGGATATCACATACGTGGAGACACCTCCACTGACAAGATCCCCTCCAACTTTTACATTATCCTAACTTGGAAATGTATCACTAGTCTTTTGATATTTGCTGGGTATAAATCTAAGTACAAGATGGCCTACTGCCACTTTCTTGAAGGGAATTAGTGATGGATGATGGGTATTTGCCTTGCTAGTTATACCTCAGGTTTGGGCATTTCCTTTAAATGATGGTAGAAATTAAAATCTATAGTTTGGTTACATCTAATTTAAAAAATTCAAATGTTTGCATAAATTTATGGAGTTAAGCAATCAGTGACAAATTAGTTCTCTCAAAAACAGTACCGCAGCAAGCAGGTCCTCCAAAACTGCTCATGTATTGAAAAGTCCAAAGGTGTTTTGAGCCCAGTATCAGGCAAATTGAATCGACCAAGTGAATCTGGCATTTTTAAAAATATAATTTCATATTCAATATTATTCTTATTAGCTTTCACATTCCATTTATCTCTTTTTTTCCCCCAGTTTTTCTCAGTTGTCCATGATGAAATTCAAATTCATTGTTCCAGATCAGTGGTCCAGATCATGGGACACTATTTTAATAAATGAATCACTTTGCTACTTCACCAGTAATTTGCTGAGCAGTAATTAGATAAGAGGTAATTTTCCAACCATACACTGGCTGGTTGCCATTGCAACTGGGAGCTCAGCTCCATGTTGCACATAATTTTCTAACCATTTCAATGAAAGCTGTACGCAGTGGATCTCAAACTATGAATTGTTATTTGATTTTTTTTTAGAACAGCTTTTTAAAAACTGATTTTCTGCTCCCATCAAAAATGTGGGATTTTGGACATTATAGTCAATGACGGAAAGGAGTGTAAAAAGCAAACCATTATAGTTTGTAGACTGCAGGCATGTGATGGCTCCATCAAGGAATTTTGCCGCTACAGAGGCAGTCTAAAAAGGAATATGCAGGAATTTTTAGTAATTTCTGCACCGTGATTTATCCTGCAGGACCCCTACAATTTTTTGGAGGAATCCTGTGATGTAAATCGAACCGGAAAAATTTGTTGTCAATCATCCACTCTACTGCAGGTCCAACCAGCGGGACTGTTGCACTCAGGTATTTGCAGTCTAAAAAGGCACCCAGTGTGAACGACCACACAGACTGCAATTATGTTAATTTTTTCAGTGATTTTCCCAACATTGCAGTCTAAAACACATGCATGAGAAGCTCCAAAAGAGGAAAAAGCTAGGACAAAATGAAAACAAAGATTTTAAATTCACCAGCTAATCATTCAGTTTAAATGTGGTCCTGCTACTGTACCAGACATTTTTGTTTAAAATGTCAGTATCTAAATTTATTCAAGAGAACAATGCAATTCTGTTCAAAACATTCAAAATGAAAAAAAAGTATCCAGAAGATCAAAATCTTAAACAAAAAACTCCAGAAAATGCTGGAAATACTCACCAGGTTTAACCCTATCTGTGGCGATGATGGGTCTTCTACCTGATACCGTTTTTCCTCCCATTAATGAGTGTTGAGTACCTTCCAGTATTTTCTGTTTTGTTTCACCCCAAAAAACTTGGATTCTGAGAGAGTTGCTTTAGTCAACAAATTCTCTGTGCCTCAGATTCCAAGGCATCCTGTATCTTTATAGCTGTCTCACCAGATTTACCACTGCTTTTAAAAGTATTTGTTGTGCAGAACCTACTGAATCATGAATTTTCATATATTTTGACAACATTCAATGATTGCTACCTGTGTCATGGCCTCTTTTGGGTTGACTAAAGTTTTGACCATTGCAAAAACACGGTTTTCTCCAATGTTATTGTGGCATTTAAAACATGAAAGCTCTCAGAACATTGAGTTAGTATAGCGGCACTGCAGTTCAGGTTCAATCCTGACCTTGGTTATTGTCTGTGTGGAGTTTACATGTTTACTCAGTGATAGCTCAGTTCCTCTGTATGTTTTTAAAAATCTGTATTGAGTGGAAAGGGTTTGTTTGTGGGTACAGTGGGCAAGTGAGTCCGGACACAGTGCAGTGCAACAATACACATGCTTATTAAAAACAGTACACAATAAAAAGGGCTCTGGGGCAGTCCCAGAGTAAACACAGTTAATCGACTCAAATGTCTACACACAGGTTAAGCTCAACAAGTTCAAATACAAGCAGCTTCTCACATACACAGGTGAACGTACTAGCTTGCACCCATCCTTGGAATCCCGACTGGGGTAAAGGACTCAGTGACAAGGGAGTGTGTACGAACCCTTACCCAGCTCGGGAATAACAACCCACGGGCAGGCGATTCTGACTACTGACGAGGTGCTTTTAACTGGTTTCCTAAGGGGAAGATACACAGCCTCTAACCCCAAGTAAATAGAGGACTGTGGGTACAATGCTGGTATCTACTGGGTTGCTGGTGATACCCTGGTCGGCCTATTGGTTGCTAGCCCCTTACTTGTGTTCCCCTCCGGAAGGCGTCCACGGTGGCGACAACAGGACTTGACCACATAACAAAGGAAATGAACAAGGGGGTGCTCAGGTTTAACTATCCCACTCTGCTGTGCAGGAGCTGTGATGTACGGGGGCCAGCCAATGACAATGCATGCTCCGCTGGTGGGCAGGCACACACTTGATTGGCAGGCTGGAGAGGCTGGGCAGTGCCTAAGGGATGATGGACAGTTCCGTGTGGCTTCTAAGATCAGAGGTATGGTTACCTTGCAAATGTAACACATCCTAAAAATGTGGAATGGCAACTTAATTGGCCAATGTAAATTGCTCCTATTGTGCAGATGACCAGTAAAATCTGGGAATGTGATTAGAAAAATAAAATTAATATTGGCATACCAGGGGGTGTAGGTTAATTGGGTGTTCGTTGGGCTACAGACTCAAGGCCGAAATAGCCTGTTACCGTGCTGAATGTCTACATTTTTAAAAAAATTTTTAAAAATTAGTGTAAACGGGTGGTGGATGATCAGTGGCTGAAGGTCCAATTTCCATACTGCATTAATGAAGCCATCACATTCTTATCAATTCCATTCCTGCACTTACATCTGAGAGTAAGATATTCTCTCAAATTCACACCAACTTCATAAAATCACAACAAATATAAATTGGGCAATCTGTCATGGATATAGAACCTCAAATCTCCCCTTTTTGAAGCTCTCATCCTCCTTCTTTGGAGACAAACCACCCACTGATATCTGATATAAACCCAACTGTCCAAACTCCCTTCCATTCTCAGTTTCTCCATCCCTGCCACATCTGGTCTCGAGAAGGGTCTTTCCACTCCAGATCATCTCTTTATTATAATCCTCTTATTTTTAAAGGATGTCTTCCCTCCACTGCAGTTGATGGGAGTCTTCACCACCATCTCCATTTCCCACACATTTTCTCAGCCCATCTTCCACAAGAAGAATAGCTGAACATTCCTTAAGCCCTTCCCTCTCACCCCATAGACAAACTCACCTTTTCCTTGCCACCTCTTTCTGCTTTTTGAAGGGATCACTCTCGCTGTGATTCTTTAGTTCACTCATTCCTCCCCATCCCCTGGCACGTTTCCCTCCAATCCTAGGAGCTGCAACAGTTGTCCTGACACCACCTCACCCACCTGTGTCCATGGACCCAAAAAGCCTTTCCAGGCGAGGCAGAGATTCACATGTACCTCCTCTAACTTCATCTGTTGCATTTTGTGCTGTTGTGGCTTCCAGTACATTACCAATGCAAGGGCAAGTGCAAGGAGACCGTTGTCCCAAATATGCATGCTCTGTAGATTTTGACTTTTCAAGTGGTAATATTCTTATTTTGGTCAGCTATTTACATTTAAAAAAATCTTCATACAGGTTCTACCTACTACCCAGCAATATGAATGACTTTAACTATAAAGACATCAATGGATGCACACTGAATTGATGATTTCCAAAGCAGTGAGATGCAGTATCTCAATCCAAGAATGTCGCAAATGATCCTTCATTATCTCTCCGTTTATAAAATGTGTTTTGAGATTACTCAATCTGTCCCGATGTAATTTACTTGTTTTTAAGTACGATCACAAATGTACTAATTGTTCCAGTTTCCTTGATAGAACATGATGTTATGTTAGATTTTGTTTCTTCTCGTATTCAAAAATTCAATTTTCAAACAGAGCTAAAGTTCTTTAGTAGTTTTCGATATTCAGCATTTGGAGTATTTTGGTTTAAAGTTACTTCTCTCCCACCAGAATCAATTGATTGAGAACATTAAAACAGTAGGCCATTCAGGCTCAAGTTTGTTCTGCCACAGTCAGTATCAAGGTTGATATCATATTAATTATCTACTCTGGAAAGGGCATTTTTATTATTCCTGGTTTAAACCTAACTTTGTTAATATTCCAGTTGGTTGGATAAACAGTTGGTTTGATGAACAGTTGGTTTAAGTACTTGAATTGTTTCTTTGAATTGTATATTTAGACAGGTATGAATGTTCCTGTAACTTTTCCTGCCACTGCAGGAAAAAAAACTAATAATTTCTGGAATGAAAAATGAGAGACTTGGTGTAACAGACACAGGTTTCCATAAAAATAGACCTATTCGTGATCAGACACTGGAAAGAGGAGTTAATTTTCTAATTTCAAATAGGACAGCTGACAGATACATTTTTTAGCATAGAGCAAGCATGCAAATAGTTTAATGGTTTATTAATTCAGTCAACAGTTAATATTACAAATATTTAAAAATTACTTAATATAAATAGTTGGCAGCAAACTATTCCAGTACAGAATTATCACCAGTACAACAGACAGACTGGAGGAATTAGACAACAGAAATATGCAAAAGAAATATAAAAGTTGAAAGTAAAATTCAATCAAGCTTGAGGTGATCTTGTGTCCAAAAAGCATGGGTTCTCCTTTATTTCAAAATCAAACAAATTACTAATCAACTTTCCCTATAAAGTACAAAAAGGAACAGAACTGGCAGAAGTTGATGGCTGTCTAATTTGCATATCAAAGAACCATTAGTTGCTAATTACAACCTAAACACTCCTGTAAACCACTGCTCTGAATCTATACACAAGCATTTAATTAGAATCTAGAGACTTTCGCAATATTACAAAGATTTAGCTCCAAAAATAATTCAACATAAAATAAATTTTAGGAATTAGCATCATAAAATTATATTTTCCACATAAAAATACAAAATAATATTAATGACACTGGCTGAACAAGAAAATCATTCCAAGTATCATGCTACCGCTGAAAAAGTAGTCATATTTTTAAAGTAAAATAAAACAAAATAGGCAAATATGCATGAAAAGTATCTCCTTTTTTTCTTTTTTTTATAGCAAAACACTATCCAAAATAACTACAATCATTTACATCAGTACAAAGATCTCTGGATTTAAAAATATTAGCATGATAAAGGGGTAAAATTTCTGACAGTAAAAAAATGACTGTGGATAACTAGTCTGCAAATATGCAATGAAAAAAATAAATCTGCATTAAAAGGTTTACACTGTTATTCTTTTTCTTTTCTTACAAACATTAGAAACAGTATTGCACATCACAACACAGAGTCGAGGTTAATCAGCCTTCCAAAATGTGTTATATTCAAGTCTTTCAGCATCTTTGAGGAAAGGCCTCGCTTGGCCAGATGCACAGGGGTTAAAATGTCAAGTGTTTCCCATAAAATATATTTGCTTATGTTTTCTTTGCAAAAACACAGCGTGATTTTAAAAAATTAATTTCTCTGCAGAGCCCTGCATCTGGGCAGAAATACATACATTCGGGGGAACACAGTATGTGAACAAGCTTATTAGAATATAAAAATAATACAATCAAAACAAAATAATTACATTTCTACAAAAATAGTGAAATAAATATGATTTTTTTAAAAAAGATGCATTACAGTGTTTACCATTTTCTTCATGGCAATGCTGAATAATTCAGGTGCTACAGTGTTGCGGGAAAGAAATGACAGCAGATGAAACAAAAATCATTCTACCACCACCCCACCCCTAAAAAGAATTCACTTAATATTTAAATTAAATTAATTTAACAAATAACATGGGTGATTATGCCTTTAGTTATATTCCAGGAGCTGGGGATATTTCAAATTACTGCACTTACTTTCTGCAGTTTTAAATAGCAGAGCCCTCCTAAGGATACCACATTAGTTTACAAATGTTTAGAACCTTCCAAATTTAGGAAGCAGAATGTATGGAAAAATAAAATTATCAATTTGTTAAATCATTCATTTGCTGAGTTAAATTATATATGCAGATCTTTTGATAATAAACATAGCAAAACTATCGATTCTCTTCTAAATTCAGAAAAATTGAGGTATTGCAAAGGAGATGCCATCAGTCACAAAGTGTGCCCTAAAACAGCTGACTGTTGGAAAAAATTCTCACCAAGATACAAAAGTAGTGCATAACAAATGCCAATATGAATGTCGGAAAATGGAACAAATTTGGCAGAGAACAAATACTCCAAATAGCCTGGAGAACCATGGTAAGTAACAAATGGGAGCATTAGCCAATAAATAAATTAGTAAAAAAGCTATTCTTCAAAACAGCGTAGACTTTAAACATTTTAAAAGTTGCATCACGATCACTGAACAGCAGAGTTAGACAAACCACATACACAAAAGCACACCAGGAGACCACCAATGATCAAGACCAACACCTTGCTTACATAATAAAAGGATTGTCCCGAAGGATTATATACGGTTGTTCTATACAGAATATGCTTGTAATGGCATGATCACCTTTTATTAAATAAATAATTGACACCCGCATAACTTTCTGCAGCTTGCTAATACATTTTTTTTCAAGCTAGAGTGATTAAGCTACAGAGAAATTCAATGCTCTATGCCAAACCAGGTCAATTTAATACCATATTCATCTCCATTTTGACTTTAAAATGGTTAGCTTTAGTCATTCATGTTCCTTATATGACAACATCAGTACCATTTTTTTAATTTTTGGGAGGGCTGGTCAGAGAAAAGGGACCTTAAGAGTTTGATGATTGTTTAGCAGTGTGCTGACCATCTTTGGTTTGTAGAGGAAGTCTGAGCCATTTTACCAAAGAGTTTTCTGAAAGGGGAAATGAAATCAAAGCTTTCAATTTTTTTTCATTTAATAATTTGTTTTAAATTCCTAGCTAGCTATTTCTAGATTTCTACTTCAGACAACAATTTACTGAACACTAAAACTAAACTCACATCTTAACAAGATTGCACAGGGAAATACGAGATTACATCCAGTCTGCAGAAATCAAACTCCACAACCCACCAGGTCACAATAGTGGCTGCACTTCTACTCTAAAAAGCTAATTTGCATAATGTACACAAAGTGTAGCAGTAGGACTTTGTCATTACAGGAGTCACATTTATGCATGCAAGTTAGGATTCTTTTCCTCCTTTTCTTTAAAACTATTGTTGTATCTTTCATGCTAACTAATTTTTATCAATGTTTGCCATATCTGACATTCCATTCATTGCTGTGAAGAACATGTATGAATAGACTAAATATACTACTGCATGCATTAGGTGTAGAAGTAAACATGCAGTTGTTTAAATTCACATTCTAAATTGTGGCAGTCTAGGCCATTGCTGCCTGCATCTAATTCTTTCTTAATGCAGCTGTATAATTATGTTTCTGATCCCATTTTGTTACCATGTGTTCTGGCATTAAATATAACACTATATAGCAGCAAAGCTCCTAACTTAGCTCAAGAGTAATATAAATGCTAAAATAGTTAAACCAGATCAGTCTCGAGGTATTATTTCTTGCAAGTCAAAATGGAGAGCAAAAACGTAACCTATTTTTTTTAAAGTTGTGTATACATTGCAAATAGCAACATTAAAAAATAAAATTTTGTGTGGCAGAAATCACTCCTCTAATAGCTAATCTTGCCTCCTACTACGTGCTACCTTTGGTAAAATTACTAGGGATAGGTCTTGGAGATGAAACTGAGCTTCCTGAAATAAGTGCATGCTCCACCCATTAAAGATAGCAGCAAACTGTGTGCCCCTAAGTGGCAACATTCTCACTTCTAAGTTTATTTTATATAAAAAAATAACTTGAAAAAACTACAAAAAATCCTTTTTTTTCTCAAAAACATGAAAGTACCTCAAAAAAGTTAGTAAAGCCTGAGATGCAGGGTTTTGGTGACAAACAGAGGCCTGTAGTGTATTAGCTGCTACATATGATGTACGCATTGAGAGCTGGGGTAGGAGGCAGAGGAATGCACTTATTTCTTCTAACTAGTCATGGTTTCTTTTTGAACCTCATGCACTCTCCTCTCTTCATCCGTCATGATCCTTCAGGCGCCTGAATGTTACGTTCAGCTCCAGCGGAAGTGGACCTGCCGAGGACGGTCAGCTCCTTCCTTCACCAGTGGCTTGTGGAATTCCCGCCCCGCACGAGAGTGGATGTTTGCCCAACAAAATTCACAGTAATACTGCAGACAAGTGACATTGGCACAAAAAAATGGAGCAAACTTTCCGCCACACCTGGCACCCTGGCATTCATCACACATTTGATCATCTAGCACATATGGCTTAACTTCCACCTGTTGGAATAAAATGCAATTTTACATTTATATTTCTTTCCAAAAATTAAATACAAAATAGTTTTGGGTCTATGGTATTTACATAGCATACAAAACGAGTTAAGTAGTTACCAACATCTGGCTTTTAGAAACTGAGAACTTTAAAGTTGCTCGCGAGAATTCAGGGTCATGGTTGCTCAATGAGACGTTGCAATCTATTTTTCTCAATCATTGAATCACATTATTTGCTGGGATACCTTAAGGGTTCAGGCATTTCACTTACATCCTCAATCTTTTCCCTCCACTCTCAATAATCATTGCACAGGAATAGCACTGACCAGGATGTCCAAATTAAACTAAAGCTCTGCTGCTTGCATATGCTGCATGTCCCTCTATTCACTGCAGATTCATATGTCTATTTCAAAGCTCCTTAAATGCTATTATCACATCTGCTAATACCATACCATTGGCAGCCCATTCCTGGCACCTCCACTCTTAGTGTTTAAAAAAAAACTTGCTCTGCACATCTCCTTTCAACTGTCCTCCTTTTCCCTCCACCACCACTTTACATGCATGTGACATTTTTACTCCAGGGGAAAATAAAATGTCTCCCCCATCTATGCCTCATGATTTTATAAAACAGGTCCCCACTTATCCTCCAGTGTTCCAGAGAAAACATCCTTTATTTGTCCAACCTCTCACCATGGCTCATACCCTCTAATCTAGGCAACATCCTAGCAAATCACGTTGGTATCCTTTCTAAAGGCTCCACATCTTTCCTCTGATGGGGCAACAAGAAATGTACATAGTATTCCTAGGGCCGAAAAGAGGTTTTGTACAGCTGCAACTTCCTTACTTTCATACACAATAGTCTGCCCAATAAAGGAAAACATATCATACACCTCCTTTACCATCCTATCTCCTTACATGGTCACTTTCAATGAGCCATGGAACTGAACCCTCCAGATCCCTCTGCACATTAATGCCTTTTAAGAGCCCTGCCATTAACTGTATATGTCCCTTACATTTGAGCTTCAGAAAAGCAACACCTCAAAATTGTCCAGATCAATCTTTGCAATTTCTCTGCGCATTTCTGTAACTGATCAATATCCATTATTTTCTCTGAAAACTCTCTGCAAATGTCCACAAATCTATCAATATTTGTATAATCTGCACACTTAACTGAACCATCCACCTACTTTTTCATCCATTTATAGATATCTCAAACAACAGTGGTCTTAACACTGATCCATGCAGAACACCAGTGGTTATGGAACCTTCAGTCAGAAATAACACATTTCCCCCACTACCTGGTCTTCTATGGGTAAGCCAATTCTAAATCCAGTCTCATGCACTTTAACTTCTGGATCAGCCTATCAAGAGGGACCTAGTCAAATACGTTACGGAATCCATGTACGTGAATCCACTGCCATGTCCTTATCAACCATCTTTATCACCTCCTCAAAAAAACCTCAATTTTGAATGACAAGTCCTGCTCTGCACAAAAGCTATATTATCTGTCCCTAATCTGACCATGCCTTTACAAATATGTAAATCCTGTCCCCAGGTACCCTCTCCAATAATATCGCTACCACTGATGTGATATTTACCAGTTTACTTTCCTGGATTACCTTTACTTCAACAAAGGAAAACTGACTCTTCTCCAGTCCTCCGGGTTCTCATTTCTGAACATTTAAGTATATGAGCATATGTGGGTACACCCCTGAAATGCACTTAACCATATAACCATTTATGGAGCGGACTTATTTAATATCTTCCTACAATGGTAATTTTTAAAAAATTGCTAAACATTACATCCAATCCTCTTGACAAAGACTTCGATTTTATTCATCTTTTTGATTATTTTCAATACTGTCCATGATTTTTCATTGATCTACTGAAGGCCAATACCTCTTTGGACTTGCACTACTTCCATTTTTTCACCACTTTTGGAACTTTCTGTCCTTTTTTGGTTCAATGAAGCTGACCTCACACTTGTGTTGAAATCCATTCTCCCTGCTTTGATGAGAAGCTAAATCTATTATTATTTTTAATGCTTAAAATATAACTTCTCTTCTGTCATCACAATGTAGGGACTTCAATGCTTGTTTACTTTGTTCAAGGCATTCTTTACATATCTCCTTTGGAGGGTTTTCTAATCTTTACTTATTGCTCAGCCATGTGGACTCATTGATTTCTCTGTACAGCTTTTGAGAATTTTCACGTTGTTCCTGTTGACCAAATCGAAATAGAATGTCTAGAGGACAGCCTTACCAGAGCAGTATAATATCCAAAATATGAAGGTTCCTTAATTTTAGATTCACACAATAAAAATTAAGCATTTCAGGAGGTGTTTCAAAATCGTGGTGCAAATCTTGTTTTCAAGTTTGGTCAACTTATACCAAGTAATTAATTCTTTGCATGTGCTTGCACAACTGTTCCAATATTTTGCTTAATCAAGTCACTCAATTCAATGTGCATTTTTGTAGGTTTTTTGAAGCCAGGGGTTTAGCTATTGAATTTAAATTCTAATATCAAACTGAAATAAGCAAGTAAATTCAAAAGATAACACCTACCCGTTTATCTATATCTCCATGCTGCAGCTGAACAAATCGAGCACTGATGGCAGCTATGTAGCTCTGCTGATTTGAAAAAGCAACACGCCCGGCACCTTTTGGGTACTTCAGCTCTGGGTCGGTATCAATTCCTGCATAACAAACTCCACCATAAAGACGATCCATTATCATTGCTAGTTCCACTATAAAGAAATAAAAAGCTATTAAAACCAGAGGATGTATTAAGATGAAACAGCTAAAATAATAATAATTAAAATATAGTAAATTGAACTCTTTCAGTGTGCCTACTGGTGGTGTAAAATGCATAATATTTTCTTAGATGCTAGTCTCCACTGTTCTCTTTTTTGAACAGCTTCATTTGTAGCACTGAACATATTGACCAAATTCGACGGTTAAGTATGATAAAAAAAATAATAAAAATCAATTTCACGATCATAAGATTGCTAATGGTCAAGAACAATGGTGAAGGTAATTGAGTGCGCAAAATAAGGCTCAATATTATGTTTTTTTATCTCGTTTACAACATATAGCATTAATATTATATTGTTTTCTGTCTATTTTATATCTAGCATTTTTAAACATCAATTACCTTAAGACAAATTAATTAGTTAATTCAGCATTCAGCATTACAAATTAGAAATATAGTATTCTGTTGGTGTTTACTGGTTCGCAGCCTAACTTTGCATACCATACATGCCAACATATAGGACAATCCAAAATTTAAAAATGTCACCTCAATATCAGGGTTGACTTATACACTGGGTCTAAAATTTGAACGTTGACAGCCAAGTCTCAACACCCCTGCCATCTTCCCACCAGTTCCGTCCGACACAATCATGAGCTTGTCCTGATACAGGCAAACTCTGCTTTACACAATTAATTTGTCCCAATCTTTACTTGTACAAGATGAATTTGAGTTAAGCAATTAATAGAATCAATGGAAATAATTTATATGAATCCCCATCCTTTCAGATTGTCAAACAAGACTTATAAACATGTGCTTTCAACAAATTTTACCTGCATATAATGCCAAAACTATGAAGGTTAATAAAAATAATTGAGATTTTTCATTTATTTCAAAACTACTTCATAACTAAACTATTTCTTAGAAAAATATTTGTCCAAAGTTGCCTGTACAGATTTTGATTTTTATTTCTCATTATACAATTTCCTATTTTCTCAAAATTGCTGCAAACTTGACTTCCATGCTTCTTTCCATGTTAGAATCGACATTCAGATAAAAATCCTTGGTAGCTTCAACAAGCTTAAATCCTTTTTGAAAAATTTCTGGAAATTTTGCAGCAGAATTTTTTTTAATCAGCGCTACTAGCTTCCCCTGTAATTCTTACATTGTGTAATCCTGTTCGATGTTTAAGGCTGTCAAACCAACATAAACTTGCAGCAAGTTTCCGTATCCCTTGAAATTTAAAGATGTTTAAAGCTTTGGCTTGAATGCTTTTTGTACAAAGTGGTATTCACTTTTGGTTACAATCTTTAATCCAAAGATGAAATAGCCGTTCCATTTCAATCATTAATGGACTTCTGTTTCGAGTAATTTACATGGTTGGAGAAATTGATGCAATTTTACCTTGTTCTTTATATTCGTTCTTCTTACTTAAAGTTGTGCATACCATTGACTCATTGTAGCCCAGATCGTGACTGATTTTCACATTACTGGCACTGTCCTCATGTCGTTTAATAACTTCAAGTTCATTTTCTAAAGTAATTGCTTTTCTTTTCCTTTTAATATCGCTGTCAGATTCTTTTCTATATTTTCTTTTATTCATATTTAATAGGGGGCACACATTGAGTCTGACTGTCATTTATACATACATTTTATTTAGGGCTGTTCACACGATCTACTTGTAACTCGAGTTTTCCAGAAATTTCCAGAGATATCTTGTGGTAACTGAATAATTACATGCATAAAACAGGAAATGGTTGCAGTTTTCCAAATCATGGAAACTAAATTTCACATTGATATAGCAGGGTTTGCCTGGAGTTATCAACTAAGTCTCAGTGCTCCTCTGCAGGGTCGATCCACCCAATCCAATTGCCATTGGCTCTATAAAGGCTTTAAATGGCCTGTTACAGGAATTGACAGTGATTTATTTTAAAATTTGGTCATAAAATTAAAACTTTTCAAGGTAATTCTACACTTTCTACTCCAGATTTAACGACAGTAACAGCCAAGAACCACCCCTCTGCATCCCCACGTCCCCTGATGATCCCACCCTGTCCTTATCAGAGGATGACGTGCGTGTTGTTTGCAGGAGAGTGAATCCAACAAAAGCATCCAGCCCGGATGGAGTTCCTGGCCAAGTACTAAAGATGTTTGCTGATCAACTTACAAAGGCATTCACGGATATCTTCAATATCTGACTCAAGCAGGGCGTGGTCCCCATCTGATTCCGACAGGCGTCAATCATACCCGGTGCCCAAGAAGAGTGTAGTAACCTGCCTTAATGACTATTGACCAATAGCACTTACATCAACAGTGATGAAGTGTTTTGAAAGGTGGCTGATGAAGCATATCAGCTCCTGTCTGAGCGGTGACATAGATCAATTCCAGTTTGCCTATCGTGGCAACAGGTCTACTATAGATGCCATCTCACTGGCTCTACACAAAGTCCTGGAACACCTGGACAGCAAAGATGCATACATCAGGATGCTCTTTATCAACTATAGTTCGTAATTTAACACTATAATCCCCTAAAAACTGATCAGCAAACTCCAAGACCTGGGAGTTAATACCCCACTGTGTAATTGGATCATGGATTTCCTCACATCCAGACCACAATCAGTGAAGATTGATAAGAACAACTTCTCCACAATCTCCATCACTATTGGAGCACCACAGGGCTACGTTCTTAATTCCCTGCTCTACTCACTTCACACCTACGACTGTGTAGTCCAGTATGGCATGCACACCATCTACAAATTTGCCGATGAAATCACAGTAATGGGCTTTATAAAGGAAGGGAATGAGTCAGCAGACAGGATGGAGACTGAAAACTTGCTGAATGATGCACCAATAACAACCTTGCACTCAATGTCACCAAAACTAAGGAGCTGATTGTTGACTTCAGAAAAGGAAAGCCTAAGGTATACAATCCAGTGATCATTGGTGGATCAGAGGTGGAGAAGTGAGCACATTTCTTGGGAGTCACTATCTCAGAGGATCTTTCTTGGACTGAACACACTAATGGTTTCGTGAAGCAAGCACGTCAACGCCTCTACTTCCTCAGGAGTTTGCAGAGGTTTGGTATGACATCAGAAACCCTGACAAATTTCGATAGAGTTGATGGTCATCAGGAAAGAGTTATAGGTGCCACAAGACTCACACAACCAGGTTCAGGAACAGCTGAACCTGAGTCATCAGACTCATCAACCACAAACTCAATCAGGGACTAATTTAAGGACTCTTACTTGTGCACTTTATTGATTTTCTTTGCTCTCCCCAAATTGCAGTTTGTTTACATTCATTATCTATTTACAGTTCTTTTGATTGTTTGCATGTTCACGCTGTGTACATTTTTTTTGCACTACCAATTAGTGGTAATTCTTCAGAAAAAGGAAGCTCAGGTTTGTATGCGATGTCATGTATGTACTCTGACAATAAATCTGAAATCTAATTTGGTTTTAAGCAGTAAATGCCAGATATGGAGGTCATCTTATGTATAGGGTAACATTCAAAACTTGCTTTTTAGGTTAAAATTCCAGGGCATGTATGGTAATTTCATGCAACTTGGATTTAAAGTGCTTTTAACATTTATTCATTCACATACACTTTCTCAAGATTCCAAGGAGATGTTTGATAAAAATTAAATGGTGAAATATTCAGAGACTTTCCAAGAGACTTAGTCAAAGATGGGCTTCATATGATGAGGTACAAGCAGAGAGGTGGAAGCATTTTGGGGTATATGGCCTCGTAATAAAGTAATGAATGCCAGTTGTGAAATAGAACATTATGTCAAAGAACAAACAGAAAAAATGCACACCTAATGAAGAAAACTTAACATGGTGTTGTGGTAAGGGTAGAAAACCACTGCTTTGGCTTACTCTATGAAATAGGCTAATAGTATCACCCATACAGATACCCAAGCCAATTCTATATACAGTATATGGATTATATTGTCCAGCAACATAATGTAAATATGAAGATGGACTGGGTTGCAGAAGATTCCTAGGGTCTCCCAAATCATAGTAAGACATTGCTTCTGATCCTCAAACTTAAAGGACCTTGAAACATACAAGAGCTGTCCCATTAACAGAGGATCGAAAATGATGATATGATCAATTATGTCAAGATCTTCCGAGACCCAAGTCAACAAAGAAAAATAACATAACGTAATAGCTGCATTTGTTAATATTTTTGAGCAGGATTCTTCCAGATGCATGTTGGGACAGAAACCACAGAAAGGTTCAAAAGGAGCTGCAACAGATGACGACAATTTTAGGAAGCAATAAGTCAGAGGATTTTGGGGATTAAGAAAGGATTGAGGATGAGATTATTTTCAGAGACAGAAATCAGGATATGCCCAATGATCACCAAAGAAGTAAACATTTTCACACTAAAGAAAATGTGTCAGCAAAGATAGATTGAAATGGGGGTCAAAAGAACAGAAACTAGGTGCCCTGTCAAGATGAAACCAGTCTGCAAGCTTGTATTCTCTTAAATATTGCTTGGTCAGCAACATGGGGCATTTCTGGTTAGGGCAGATGTAATATTTGATTGTTTAAAGTTATTAACATTTGAAATATGCTGTTATATGTAGATAGAATCTTTTTACCAGCTCTCAGAGGACGAGGAACTCCTCCTACAAAAATGGTTTTCCGAGGATCAAGTGGCTGTGAACCGTCCATTACAAAGTCACTGTCACTTAGATTCCATGGCCGAATCTGCACCTGATTGAAAGAATGGAAATGTTCAGTTCACCCAACCGTTTTAAACAAAACAATCTTTAGGGAATTGCAACTAAAATTCTTTAACCCAAATGAATAAATGTTCATTTTAAAAATTAAGGGCATTTACTGTCAAATAATTGGTATTTTCCAGGCACACTTTGGTGAAATGGTCAGTGTTTGCTGACAACACCATAACCTACAAGTTAGAACAGAGAAATATAGAACATAACAGCACAGAACAGGCCCTTTAGCCTATAATATGTAAACCTATTCGACAACAAGCCAATTTTTCCCCTGCCTCATCCCAATAACCCTGAAGCAGCCGATGTCCGCGCCACACTTGAAGCAGTGACCTGACTCCGGGAGCCTGTGACCTACACCGCTGGCCGAGACGGGCTATGCATTTCAAAGTCAGTGCTCAACTCAGCAGCACGCGGCTGCAGTGCCCCACTCCGATGGGCTGGCCAGCAGCAGCCAATTGGAAGGAGCTAGGGAAGCAGCCGCATCAGGGATGAGAGGGGCTTACTGATTGCCATTCCCCAGAAATGCTAAACAACCAATCCCAGGAAACGGATCGTAATACCACCAGTCGACTGGCATGATGATGTCAGAGATGGCATTCTGAGCCTTATATAAGCAGAGCTGCCAGTATAATAAAATGGTGTTGAATTCACTCCCATAGTGTGTGTCTTTTCTTTAAGCGTAACCTCTCCAGCATTAGCAACTGCTACAGTGGTGACCCCTGACTGGTCGAACCGGCATTGTGGACCAGCCTACAATCAACGTGGTCTTGTTGAAGCTGCCCAGCCTCTGGACATCACAGCCTCGGGTGTGGTTCCAGCAAGCCGAGGCGCAGTTCGCCATACGGAAGATCACCGCCAACGACACCCACTTCTGCAATGTGGTTGGTGTCCTAGAGCAGGACACGGCAGCTCGCATTACTAACGTCCTCCAGAATAAGGAAAGTATCAGACCATCAAGGAGCTACTAACCCAAGCTTTCGGGCTTTCACGGCGCAAGTGTGCTGCCCGTCTGCTACACATGGATAGTTTGGGGGACAGGGCCCCATCCACCCTCATGAGCGACATGCTCGCCTTGAATGATGGCCATTTCCCTTGTGCTCTATTCGAGCAAATTTTCCTGTAGAGGACATCAGGCTACTTATAGCCAAAGTGGACTTTGTGAACCCCAGAAAAGTAGCCACCAGAGCCAACCTGCTCTGGGCGGCAAACGGGGATGCCTGAGTTTCCTTAGACCACGTGGCCTCTTCTCATCAACATCAGCCTACCAGGAGGTTGCTCAACAGACCTACCAGCAAGTCCTCCTCCAAGCCTGCAAACCCCAGTGAGCCGCATTGCTTCTACCATCAGCAATGGGGTGCTGAGGCCCGCCGATGCCAATCACACTGCGGGTTTCAGGGAAATGCCAACACTGGCCGTCATTACTGGCTGCGGAGGTTGGTCTACACAACAGCCTTCTCCAGGTCCGGGATACAGTGTCAGGCCAACACTTCCTAGTTGACACCGGGACTCTCCCCCCCCCCTACCCGCCCACCTCTGACGTAGACCACGGAAGTTATGGGCTGCCAATAACTCTTCAATACGGACTTACGGCATGTTCTATACCCTTCCATTTTGGAAATCACTGCTTCACTTGCTGATTTGTTTTGGCAGACGTCCACCAGCCTCTCCTGGGGTCGGACTTCCTGAGGGCCAACTCCTTACTAGTCGACGTCACAGACCGCTGGTTAGTACACGCAAAGACATTTCAGACCCTTGCATTGGAAGACACAAAACTGAATGCTCCCCACCTAAACTTGGTGGCAAGTCCAGGCAATGAGTTCACCAAGATTCTAGATGAGCTCCCCTCCATCGCGATGCTGCACTTTAACTCCACTGAGCCTGAACACGGGGTAAGGCCTCATATCCTCACTAAAGGACCCTCCACTTCACGCCAGAGCACACCACCTCCTGCCAGAAAAAATCAACCTCGCCAAGGAGTTAAAAAAAAATAGAGGAACTTGACATCGTCTGTCACTACGATAGCCCCTAGGCCTCCACCCTCCACATGGTCCCTAAGGCTTCAGGGCTTTGGAGACCATGTGGGGACTACTGCCAGCTAAATGAAGCCACCACGCTGGATAGGTATCCCATTCCACCATATTCAGGACTTTTCTGCAAACCTGCAGGGGCATGGATATTTTCCAAAATTGACAATCCCTGGCTATCATCAGAACCTCGTCCACTCTGAGTATATTGCAAAGACTGCCATTATTACACCATTTGGTCTATTCAAATTCCTCAGACTACCCTTCGGCCTGAAAAACGCTGCACAAACCTTTCAAAGGCTTTTGGATGTTGTGGGCAGGGATTTGAAGTTTGTGTTCATCTACTTCTATGACATTCTGATTATAAGCCGTGACCAGGCCGAACACGCCGCTCAAATCCGTTGTGCCACAGATTGAATGAGTTTGGTCTGACAATGAATCCAGAAAAATGCAAGTTTTGAAAAGACTCAATTGACTTTTTGGGTCACAGGATCGACTGCCATGGGGCTAAACCACTACCCGACAAGGTGGAGGCCATTTGGGAATTCCCCAAGCCTAAAACAGTAAGGGGACTACAAGAATTCGCTGGCATGGTGAATTTTTACTGCAGATTCCTGCCAGGGGCGGCTAGCAGCATGAAACCTTTATTCTCCCTTATGACTGGTACAAAGAAGGTGATTTTGTGGAACCAAGAGGCATCCGATGCATTCCAGACAACAAAAGGCACCCTGGCTAACAACACCCACCTGATACACCCTAAAATTGATGCCCCTACCGCTCTCATGGTGGACGCTCTGACACAGCAGTAGGGGGAGTCTTAGAACAGTGGGTGAGTGAACACTGGCAACCACTTGCACTTTTCAGTAGACATTTGTGGGCGCCTGAACTGAAATATAATGCTTTTGATAGAGAACACCTGGAATTGTACTCGGCAATCAGTCATTTTAGATACTTCTTTGAGGGCAAGAAGTTCCAAATTTTTACAGTCACAACTTGGCACACCCCACTATCAAAATGACCTTCAAAATAGTTGCTAGTTGATTTGTCTGGCATGGGCTCCGCAAAGAGGTCAGCCAGTGGGCCAGGAATTGTACACTGTACCAGACCTCGAAAACCCACACCCACACTAAAGCACCCCCCCGCCCAGTCATTTCAATCACCACATGTCTTTTCAGCCATGTCCACGTGGATCGGGGGGGGGGGGGGGCGCTCCCTACCAATATCCAGAGGCACACGCAACTTACTGACCCTAGTAGACAAGCCAACCAAATGGCCGGAAGCCATCCCATTGCCAGAGACCTCTATGGAAATGTGCGCCAGGGCCCTTACGCACAACCAGGTAGCTAGGTTCGGGGTTCCAGAGCATATAACCTTGGACAGGGGCTCCCAATTTACTTCCGGCCTTTGGTCTAATCTCGCTAATGCCCTGGGTACTCAGCTCCACCATACCACAGCTTACCAACCTCAGGCCAATGGTTTGGTGGAGTGATTCCATCGACACTTTAAAGCAGCTCTCATGGCCAGACTCAATGGCCCTAACTGGGCAGATGAGCTCCTGTTCAGAGGACCTAGAGATTTCTGCAGCTGTAATGGCCAGAAACACTGGGGACGATTTCCCCGTGGCTTCCTCGTCCCACCTGGGCACACTTGCCCCAACACAGCTAAGCAGCATGGCTCATAGATGACATTAGTATGTAAATAACTTGAGACTTGTAAATATGTATTTGTCAGACATGGGGCACACAGACCCCCACTAGAGACCTTACGAAGGCCCATACAAAGTTATGTGACACAATGGGTCAACATGTCTTTTGGATATTGGGGGAAGAAACTAGACTTTCACCCTGGACCGGCTCAAGCCAGCATTCCTTGACTCTGACCCAACCCCATGCCAAAGGGGCAGGCCTCCCAAGTACAAGGCCTTGCCTCGCGCCGATTCTTGGGGGGGTGGGTCCATGTAGTGGGCTGCCAACCGCTCCACGCTCGAAGCGGCAACCTGACACTGGAAGCCTGTGGCCTACACTGCTGGCCGAGATGGGCTACGCACTTCAAAGTCGGCGCTCGACTCCGCAGCCCCACTCCGATGGGCTGGTCAGCAGCAGCCAATCAGGTGGAGCTAGGGAAGCAGGCACATCTGGGGATGAGAGGGTCTTACTGATTGGCTGCTCCACAGATAGTGCTAAACAACCAGTCACAGGAAGTGGATTGTAATGCCACCAGTCAGGTGGCATGATAACGTCAGAGATGGGCTTCTAATATCTTTACAAGCAGAGTTGCCAGCACAATAAAGCAGTGATAAATTCATTCCTGTAATGTTTGTCTCTTCTTTGAACGAAACCTCTCCAGTGGTAGCAGCTGCTACAATCCTCTACTTACCTATCTAAGAATCTGTTGAATGCCCCAATTATTCTAGCCTCCACCTTGGGCAATGAATTTGAGGCATCCACCACACTACATAAAAAAAACATTGCCTCTGACATCTCCCCTAAACTTTCCTCCATCCAGATTAAACAAATGTCCTCTCGTATTTGTTATTATTACTCCAGAAAAAACTGATGGCTATCTACCATATATAAGCTCTTTATAATCTTATCATTGTTCAGTCACCTCTCATCCTTTGTTGCTCCAAAGAGCAAAAAACTTAGCTCTGTCAACCTTGTATCAGATGACATGTTTTCCAATCCAGGCAACATCCTGGCAAATCTCCTCTGCATCCTCTATCAAGCATCTACATCCTTCCTGTAATGAAAAGACCAGAACTGAGTGCAATACTCCAAGTGTGATTGAACCAGTTTTATAAAGCTACAATATCTCCTCACAGCTCTTGAACTCAATCTGACTAATGAAGGCCAACATACCATATGTCGTCTTAACCACCCAATCAATTTGCATAGCAACCTTGAGGAGATCTATGGAGTTGGACCCCAAGATATCTCTGTTCCTCCATACTGCTAAAAATCTTGCCAATAACTATGCACTCTGCCATTCTGTTTTCACATATGGAATTGCTCTCAATGATTTGCCACTGGGCAGACAAATGCTTTACAATGTTGAAAACATTTGCAATTGTGATTCCATTCTACCTTTGGTACGGAAGTATCCAAAGACCCTGTGGTCAGGTAGCTCAAGGAGAGCTAGTCTATTAATTTCAATGGAGGGGGATAGACTCAGGCAAGTATGTATTCTTTAAAGTTCTGAAGTGAATTTTAAAACATTCATTTTGATTATACCCAGAAATCTGATAACATGAACGTCATTTACAGCACATGCTCAAAGGAATATTGAATATAACTACCTCTTTTCTGTAATGGGGTGGAGGAGTTATTATTCCCAACACAGCAAAACAAAAAAAGTGTGGTTTGCGAGTATAAATAAGTCTTGACTCTGAGCAGTCTGTGAATAAATAACTAATAATTTCAGTAGATTGACTAAGTTGTATGGCAGGATTTCACACATCATGACATCAAAAGGGATAAATAATTAGGATATTTGTACAAATTTATAAAGAAACAATCTGTAAATTGTGTCAGGTTGATTTTCTGCCCTGAGGAGTTGCAATTATTTTTTTGGAGGGGGATGCATTTAATGTTATATCAAGATTAAGGTGGTTAAATCCCCAAGGAAGGAGATCACTGAGGCTCTGACAGATTTTTAAATCTTTGTGGGATACAGGTAAGATGCCAGATGGCTAGAGAACTACAAATGTAGTATATGTTTTCAATAAAGACAGCAGTGATAAGCTAGGTTTTCAAAGGCCTGTGAATCCAGATTCAGTTGTCAGAAAGTTGTTGAAAACAATTCTGAGATTCAGGATTAACCTGCACTTGATTCACTTGGGATTGTCAGCATGGCTTTGTGAGTGGAAGATCCTGTTTGACTAATTTGATGGAGTTTTTTTTGAAATAACAACATGTACTGATGAGGAGAGTGTGGTTGATTTCTTAGGTATCACATGGAGGGCTGGCCAAATGGATAGAGGTCAGGGGATCCAACATATCATGGAAAATTGGATCTAAAATTGTGCTTATAATAGAACAAGGGCAATGGTGGAGGGTGATTGGGATCAGTGCTGGGACCCTAACTGTTTGCCACAATGGTTAACAATTTGAATATCAATGAAGGGGTAGAATTAGTAAAATGACAAATGATATGAAAATTGGTGGTGTTGATAGGTGGATAGTCAGAGAACAGGGAATGATACTGACCAGCTGCTAAGATGCCCTTCAGACTACAACATCTATGTTGACTATTAAGTATCCATGTATACTAATCCCCTTTACTAGCAATAAGTTTGTGGTCTTCTATGCCTTGGTTCTTCCAGTGCTTCATGAGGGCATCTGCCTCCACCAGATCTACAGGTAGTTCATTCCAAGTTGAGTGAGAAATGCTTTCTCAAATCCTGTTGAACATCCCTATTCCTCACCATAACTCTATGCCCATTAATTTTCATATGACTGCTATGTGGAAAAATTGCTCACTATCCACTCCCTGCTCCATTTCCATCAACTCTCATTTCCTGACCCAAAATGCATTCCTACGCAACCACAGATACAAGATCTGCCCCTCTATCTCGTTTCACCCCACCATTCGAGGACCCATACACTCCATAAAGCAGAGGTTCACTTGCACAACTTCCAATTTAGTGCGAAAAATATGGCTCTCTCAACATTATAAAAATCAAAGCAGATTTGGTGGCTATTGCAAAATGCCAAGTCCCTCAGGGCAACCTTATGCTTCCAGTTATGTGCCAATTTAATTCTCCATTTTTACTCTGACCTCATGCACTATTCCCATGAAGCTTTGTGTCACCAAGATAAATACCACCTCATCTTTGATGCAGAGACATTGCAGCATTCAGGTTTTTCAAATTCAATTAACAAAAATGTCCAGTTCACAGTCAGTTCTGATTAAAGTCATTAATTTACAGTGTTAAACCTGTATCAATCTCAATAGATGTGTCCTAAACCTACTGAGTGTTTCCAATATCTCTAAGCAAATATCCAGCAATTATAATCTTTTGTACCTCAGATGCAGCATTTTTTCCTCTTTCATTTAATTTACATCTACTTTGGACAGAACAATTGTAATTACCATCTCCGTACAGTTGTAACTGATACAGGGTCTTAACCCAAAAAGTCCATAAGACCAAAAGATATAGGCCATTCAGCCCATTGCATTCACTCCACTATTCCATCATGAGTTGATCCATTCTCCCTCTCAACCCCACTCTTCTGCCTTCTCCCCATAATCTCTGATAGATACCCTGACTATTCAGATAGCTAATCTCTGCCTTAAATACACCCAATGACAGCCTCCAGAGCCTCCTGTGGCAGCAAATGCCAGACGTTAACCACTCTGTGACTAAAGAAATTTATCTTCATCTGTTTTAAATGGGCACCCTTTAATCCTGAACTTGTGCCCTTTTCTCCTCAACTCTCCTAACATGGGAAATAACTTTGCCATGCCAACTCTGTCTGGCCCTTTCAACATTTGAAATGCTTCTATGAGGTCTTCCCTCATTCTTCTGAGCTCCAAGGAGTACAGTCCAAGAGCCATCAAACGTTCCTCATTTGCCAATCTCTTCATTCAAATAATCATTCATGTATATCTTCTCTGAACACTCTCCAATGCCAAAACATCCTTTCTTAAATAAGGAACCCAAAACTGTACCCTGCACTCCATATGGGGCCTCACCAGTGATTTATAAAGGCTCAACATCATTTCCCTGCAATGATATCCAAGCCCTTTAGATAGGAATCCCAACATTGCATTTGCTTTCTTCATCACCGACTCATCCTGGAGGTTAACCTTTAGGATAACTTGCACAAGGATTCCCAAGTCCATTTACACCTCTGAATTTTGAATTATTCCCACTTCCAAATAATATCCTTTTATTCCTTCTACCAAAGTGCATGACCATACACTTTCCAACATTGTATTTCATTTGCCACTTCTTTGCCAATTCTAATTTATCCAAATTCAATCTGAAGCCTCTTAGTCTTCTCCTAACCACCAACCTATGCATCGTCTGCAAACTTAGCCATAAAGCCATTTATTCTGCAACCCAAATCATTAACACGCAATGAGAAAGGAAGTGGCCCCAACACCAACCCTTGTGGTACATGACTGGCAACCAGTAGCCAACCAGAATTGGATCCCTTGATTCCCATTCTATTTCCTGCTGATCAGCCAATGCTCTACCCAACCAAGAATATTTCCTCTAACTTCATAGGCTCTGTGAAACAGACCATCCCTTTGCCTCCACAGATGCTGCTCAACCCAGTTCTTCCATCAATTTTTTTTAACACCATATTCTGTTGGCTGGCTTTGCCACTATGAACCTTTCACTCTCACCTATCTCAAAAAATTCCTTTGCTTTCTCTATTCCTTCTCCCAGGAAACTTAAAGCATGTTTAATTTCTAGTTTTTCATAGTTTCAAATAAAAGTTAACAAATTCATCTCTCCACAGATGCTGTCTGACTGGCTAAATATTTCCAGCATTTTCTGTTCATTTAAAAAAAATCTACTAAAGCTTTTTTATTGTAATGGTGATCATGCTTTGACTGTTCAGTTTTATAGTATAGCCCTACTGGCAAACCATAAGTTTTTCAAATTGTTATTTATCATTCATTTATACATAATTTAATGCTAAAATATTGAGTACATAAAATATCAGCAACCATTTATTGACAACTTACACTATGGACCTCTATCAGATAGTAAATCTTCAACCCAAGCCTAACATGCTTTGCAAAAAACCCTTTTTCCCTCTTTCTTTCTTATTAAAGTAAATTTACAAATGGTGACCATCTACTCTACTATGTCAAAATCTTTATTCCTATTTATCAAGCATTTTGCTCAAGTGAACCAAAACAACCTGTCAGAAATCTTAAAGACAGACAGCAAAATTCTTGCAATTACTACTGGTTATTAATTTTGAAGTCTTCATATTTCTAAACATTAATATAAGCATCGCCACAAGCATGATTGATTTTCTATAAAAAGAAACATATCTACCCTTGAATTATGACTGCCAGATTTCAACATTTGAACCCAAATGCTAAAGTTTTTATTTTGCCAAGTCTTAACTGTTAATTCTCATTAATCACAATTTTAAGTAGAAAAATGGTGAATCAAAAACTACGCTGGTAAAACTAAGTTGTTATCTGCTCAGGTGGCAGGTCCAACTATTAGGTATTAGGCAATTTGTTTCTTTTTACTTTTAAATTTAATCACGAAAAAATCTTTATCTAGAAGCAAATTTATTGTCACTAGATTTTTAAAAATATAGTCTAGTCTCTAGACCATCCAGTGTCAGAATGAAATTATGCAGAAATTTGTTAACTGACATTATAGTACATACATTTTCAGATGTACTCTTTTTCTTGCAACTCAAGAACTACAGTACAACTCCAATTATCCAAAATCCTCATTTAACTGAAAAAAATGTAAACATTTTGGATAAATGAGGATATCTGAAAGAAACCAGAAATTCTCATTTATCAGAATTTTTTTTCAGAGCCGAACTGATCTTACAGATTGAAAAAAAATCACTCAACATGAAATTAGAACAATGACTGTCCTCGTTTCAGGTAACTCCTTCTACTCTCGCTTTCCATTTCTTCTTTACCTTCCCCTATTCACTTTTCTCTCCAACTCTCCCTCTCAGACTATATGCCACTGTTTCCCAGCTGCAAGTGGCCTGAAGAATCTCTTGTCCTGGCATCATCAAGGGGAGTGGCCTCCTGGCAGGAGCCGGCACCTCGTGGGGAGGTGTTGGTGATCGGCGGTGGTCAACATTTTTTTTTGGTTAGGATTAAATATTATTTTAATGCTTAAATAGTCATCCCTTGTTGTAACAGTGTTTAAACAACAAACAAGTAATTTGCTGTTGGTTCTGCACTGTTTTTAAAACCAGTTCTCCAAAAAAACGGTTTACCTGTTGTAGACCAGGTCCCGACCATTTCGGATAATCAGAGTTGTACTTTATGTCTAGAATAAATAAAATTGTTATTGCCAAAATATCTATAAATTTACTGGCTTGTCCTTGATGGTTGGACTTGAAACACAAAGGTAGAGTTTGCCATCCTCTTCAATGCATGCATCAATCAGAGCCTGGACAGAACTCTCCTCCTGAAACAGGAGAAACGCATAGCCTGTAATGGAAAAAGAATTGCGGATCAGCAAGTAGTCATGTTTATGTCTTCAACTGCATTTCAAAACATGGCAATTGTTGGGAACATCTACAAAAATATACTTACATTTACAATTAAAAAACAGTAAGCATGATATACTCGTTATCCATTTGCACAAAATCAAAGTTGTGCAGAATTATGTTCTAATTTAATTAATGAATTTTCCTAAAAAAAATGCATGATTGCTATTTGGGACCCAGCGTTAAACCTAATCACTACAATAAATATTCCTCAAATGAAATGGACTATAGAGATTTTATTCCTTTTTCTACCATGCAACACTGTCGCAAATGGAAACCAAATTGAACTGTACCCAAGGACAAAAAATATGGTTACATTTTGGATTTTGCATTCCAAACTCCATCTTCTCACAATGAACTTTAAAAGCTATAGTTTAAAATAGTTTAGCAGTAACCATTGTAGTGTAATCTCTTCACGATAAAAGGCAAACTTCAAAGCATCATTCATAGTCAGGATCTCTGCCACAAATTGAGTCGACACTAACCACTGTGTCTATGTGCACTACTAATTCTACCCTAAGCCATTTTATTTTCCCCACATTCGCATCAACGATATTGCCCTCCTGCCTCAGCCCTTCAATTTCCATTTCTCTCTATATCGGGATAATTTACAGTGGCCAATTAATCTACCATCCCACATCTTTGGAGTGTGGAAGGAAACCAGAGCATATATTGGAAGCTCATGGTGGAAATGACCAGTACTGCACAGGTACACAATCTTTTATGCGAATGTCTAAAATCTGGAAAGCTCCAAAATTCGGCAAGTGGGGCGGGCGAGAGCCGGCAGCGCGAGGCGGGCGGGCAAGAGACCGGCAGCGCGAGTCGGGCAAGGGGGTGGGGAGAGACTGGCAGCGTGAGTTGGGCAAGAGGGGAGAGACCGGCAGCGCGAGTCAGGTGGGCGGGGGGGTGGACCGGCAGCGCAACTGGAAGGGGGTTGGGTTGGATATGGCACCACGATTCGGGTGGGCTTAAATCTGGCTTTCTGAAATCTGGGAAGATCCGAAATTTGGAACACACTGTCCCCCAAGAGTTTCGGATAAACGATTGTGTACCTATATTATGGTTTTTTTTCTTAAATAACCCTGTAATTTCATCATGAAAACAGGTTAATAATTGAAGCCTGTCTTACGAAAGTGTGCATTGACATATAAAAAAAATTCACAAATATTAACTTTCAGTGAATGAACGCAGTTTACAGTGAAAAGGTAAGGCCATAAAGATAAAAAAAACATTTTCATTGGTTGGAGCATACCACTCAGAAGGATGGTGAATAATTATCTCTTAAGATAAGTAACTTTAACATTAGAACTCCACTGACATTGCCCGACAAGTATTGTATCTCCATCCTTTTTCTTCAATCCACATTTGTGAATATTATTGGCAAACTCTTCCAGGTGAAGTATCCACAAAATACATATATCTATATACCTACAAATAGTAGTTTGATGATTGGTCTAATGATATATGCTTTGAATCCAAATTTTAAAAAATTGAATTGGAAAACTTTATTAATACTTTATTATCAGCTATAGTTTATCCATTTACTGCACTTCTACTGTAAGTGGCTCAACAAAACCATGTCTACTAAAGTAGTCTCACTTTTGCATATTGAAATATTTAGTCTAAGCACTGCATTATTATTTCAACTGTGTTTAACTATTTCCCATTAAAACCATCTGTCAGTGGTCCAGCTCTTCGAAAAGGTGATACTATTCAGAATTAATGGAAAAATTTATTTTTTTTAAACATTAAAATATTTCTTTCTTCTTTGGCTTGGCTTTGTGGACGAAGATTTATGGAGGGGTAATGTCCACGTCAGCTGCAGGCTCGTCTGTGGCTGACAAGTCCGACGCGGGACAGGCAGACACGGTTGCAGCGGTTGCAAGGGAAAATTGGTTGGTTGGGGTTGGGTTTTTCCTCCTTTGTCTTTTGTCAGTGAGGTGGGCTCTGCGGTCTTCTTCAAAGGAGGTTGCTGCCCGCCAAACTGTGAGGTGCCAAGATATACTATTTGAACAATTCTATACATTTTCAATATTTAACTAAAATAAATTGGAGGACTAATTGCAAAATATTAAGTAAAACATGACTAAAAACTTAATTGTGCAGGACTAATGTTAACAGTCATTCATTTTTAATAACAAGACTGAGAAAGCAAAGATGTAAAAATTAGGGCTGCTAAAGGATTAAAGAAATCAAGTAATGACCAATTTAATAAGAAATTAATATTTTTGAAATAACTTCTGGAAAGTACTTTGTCTTCCTTCAAAAATTAAAAGTCAAGCAGCAAATGTTTTGACTTTATTACCTCTGAAACATAATTTAAAAAATCCCTATTTAGATTTGTCCAACTCCTCCAGTTTTAGAACCCTTAGAAATTCTGCACTCTATCAATTTTTGGCCCTTCTGTATCTCCTACTTCCTTCACTTCACTGATAACAACCATACTGTTAAATACTGAATAGCTGATTTATTCTTGGTAGCCAGATATATAGTTCTTTTCAGCGAGAAACAAGGATAAAGGAAATGAGAGAAGTGAATACACAAAAATGTTGGAGGAACTCAGCAGGGCACACAGCTTACATAGGAAGTTACATAACCTACGTTTCAGGCCTGAGTCTTTCTTTGAGGGAAAAGCAAAGAGCAAGTAAAGGGCTGAATAAAAAGGGATGGGGAATGAGGGAATGAAAAGAAGGGGAAGGAGCACAGGCCAACAGGCAAAAGGCCAGAATTGAACATTGACAGGAGGACAGGGGAGGAAAGGTGAGATTTGATCAGGGGAGTGGGGTAGCAATGTGAATGCTGAGCTGGAAGAAAAGGGCAGAGGGGGAAACAGAGTGGAGGCTGTTACTCTGGATCAGATGAAGTTGGGGTGACTGGTGCCGTAAAGCCACCTGTCAATAATACGTAGCAGAGAAATGGCCGTCTTCCCTACCCATAATCTCCCACGCAGCTGAAACCACTCTATGGTTCCCAGAACAGTTCCAGCTGTGTGGGGGAATACAGATAGGGAAGACAGCCATTGATTGCTCTGCTGCTTTATGACCCGCAGAGAGCAGCTCCGAAGGCCGAAGTGGCCTGATGTGGCTGTACCAGCCCACACTGGCCGCACCCTGATGGCTCCCACTGCTCCGACGGTCCCCGCTGCCCTGACAATCCCAGCTGATGGCTCCCACTGCCCCAATGGTCCCCGCTGACGGCTCCTGCTGCCCCGATGGGTCTCCGCTGACGGCTCCCGCTGCCCCGACGGTCTCCGCTGACAGCTCCCATTGCCCCAAGGGCTCCCTGCCGCCCCTGACTTGGAGGGAGGGGGTGAGTGGGGTGATGGGCTGCGGACTGACGGCATCATCAGCCCGCCCATAAATTACCAGCCCCCCCACATCTCCATCGGGCACACAAAACTCAAAATGGTCAACCAGTTTACCTATCTCGGCTGCACCATTTCATCAGATGCAAGGATCGACAATGAGATAGACAACAGACTCGCCAAGGCAAATAGCGCCTTTGGAAGACTACACAAAAGAGTCTGGAAAAACAACCAACTGAAAAACCTCACAAAGATAAGCATATACAGAGCCGTTGTCATACCCACACTCCTGTTCGGCTCCGAATCATGGGTCCTCTACTGGTATCACCTACAGCTCCTAGAACGCTTCCACCAGCATTGTCTACGCTCCATCCTCAACATCGATTGGAGCGCTTTCATCCCTAACGCCAAAGTACTCGAGATGGCAGAGGTCGACAGCATCGAGTCCACGCTGCTGAAGATCCAGCTGCGCTGGGTGGGTCATGTCTCCAGAATGGAGGACCATCGCCTTCCCAAGATCGTGTTATATGGCGAGCTCTCCACTGGCCACCGTGACAGAGGTGCACCAAAGAAAAGGTACAAGGACTGCCTAAAGAAATCTCTTGGTGCCTGCCACATTGACCACCGCCAGTGGGCTGATATCGCCTCAAACCGTGCATCTTGGCGCCTCACAGTTTGGCGGGCAGCAACCTCCTTTGAAGAAGACCGCAGAGCCCACCTCACTGACAAAAGGCAAAGGAGGAAAACCCAACACCCAACCCCAATCAACCAATTTTCCCCTGCAGCCGCTGCAACCGTGTCTGCCTGTCCCGCATCGGACTTGTCAGCCACAAACGAGCCTGCAGCTGACGTGGACTTTTACCCCCTCCATAAATCTTCGTCCGCGAAGCCAAGCCAAAGAAGACATTCAGATTGATCAGCGGAGGGTTACACTGCGGAGAATATCCCTCTCAGAGATGAGTTGGAACATGCATCTCACAGACCTCCTTGGCACATTCAGAAAGGTAGGTGATTATGAGTTTTGGCAGTTTCTCCGCCTTTATATCTCAGCTTTTGGGCTATCTAAATGTCCTACAGAGAGGGGTGGAGAGAGACACACGGGAGGGTGGAGAGACACACACATGGGGGGTGGAGAGAGACACACGGGGGGGGTAGAGAGAGAGAGACACACGGGGGGGTAGAGAGAGAGAGACACACGGGGGGGTGAAGAGACACACGGAGGGTGGAGAGAGACACACACGGGGGGTGGAGAGAGACATATGGCGGGTGGAGAGAGACACACATGGGAGGTGGAGAGACACACGGGGGGTGGAGAGAGACACACGGGGGGGTGGAGAGAGACACACGGGGGGGTGGTGGAGAGAGACACACGGGGAGGTGGAGACAGACACGGGGAGGTGGAGAGAGACACACGGGGAGGTGGAGACAGATACACGGGGAGGTGGAGAGAGACAAATGGGGGGGGAGGGTGGTGGAGAGAGACAGAAAGGCTGTGGATGGACATATAAGCATGGGAATGGGTCGGGGAATTGAAATGGGTTGCCACTTGGAGATCCACACAATTGCAGCGGACAGAGCAAAGATGCTTTATGAGGAAATCTCCCATTCTGAATTCACTGATTTCTGATGTAGAGAAGGCCACAATGGGAGCGCCAAATGCTGCAATAGCAAGGATATCCCAGCGGCAAACCATTTTAATTCTCCGCCTCATTCCCATGCTGACACACACATCCTTGGTCTTGTGCACTGTCAGACTGAAGTCCTCCTGCAAAATGGAGGAATAGTACCTCCGACCAGATGGTATTAATATCAACTTCTCCGATTTCTGTTGGACATCTCTCCCCCACACCCTCGCTTTTTCCCGATGTCTCCTTTCCTCCTGTTCCTCATTCACAGAGCCATTCCCCTTCCTCAATTAATTGATCTTAAGTTATAGGAGCAGAAGTAGGCCTTGCAGTCTGTCAGGTTTTCTCTGCCATTCCATCATGACCTGATCCATCCTGGCATACAGCCCCACTCCCCTGTCATTGTCCCATAACCTTTGATCCTAACTATTAAGATTGCTATCAATCTCTACCTCAATTACACACAATGACCTTGTCTCCACAGCTGCCTGTGGCAGCAAATTCCAGAGATTCACCATTCTCTGACCAAATAAATTTCTCTGTATTTCATTTTAAATGGACACCCTTCAATTCTGACGTTCTGCATTCTTGCCCTCAACTCCCCTACCATGGTAAACAACTTTGCCACATCTACTCTGTCCAAGCCTTTTAACATTTGTAATGCTTCAGTGAGGTCTCCACTCATTGTTCTAAACTCCAAAGAGTAAAACCTAATGTTCTTCATATACTAATCCCTTAATTCCAGGAATCATTCTTGTAAATTTCTCTGAACCCTCTCCAATGCCAGCACATCCTTTCTTCAATATAGAGCCCAAAACTGTACCCTGTACTCCAAGTGAGGCATCACCAGTGCCTCAACATCACTTTCCTCTCTTATATAATGTTCCACCAGATATGAATGCCAACATTACATTTGTCTTCTTTATCATCGACTCAACCTGGAGGTTAGTAAACCTTTAGGGTATTGTGCATGAGGACTTACAAGTCCCTTTGCACCTCTGAATTTTGAATTTTCTTTCCATCTAAATAATTGTCTGCCCTTTTAGCCTTCCTACCAAAGTGCATGACCGTACATGTTCCAACATTGAATTTCATTGCCACTTCTTTGCTCATTCTCCTAATCTAACCAAGCCCCTTAAATTTTAAAAATAAATTGGAAGGATACATGGATGGGAGAGGTCTGGAGGGTTATGGAACAGGTCCAGGTTAGCGGACTAGCGGTAAGATGTTTTGGTACAGACTCAAAGGGCCAAATAGCCTGTTTCTGTGATGAAGTATCCAATGGTCTCTCTGCAGCCTCTTCATTTCCTTGTCACTACCTGCCCCTCCACCTATTTCACATTTCCTCTCCTGTCCTCCTAACCATGCCCAATTCTGGGCTTTTAACTGTTGGCCTGGGCTCCCACCTGCCCTTTCTTCCCTCTTTTTATTCAGGTGTCTGTCTGCTTTTTGCTCATACCTTAGTTATCTATATTTAAGACCTCTGGATGCTGCATCACCTGCTGTGTTCCTTCAGCATTTTTGTGTATTTACTACAATTACAGCATCTGCAGTGTTTCTTGTTTCACTCCTGGGAGATAGGTGAAGAGCCTGGATAGGCATTCCACCTGTTGGTAATTAAGCCAAACTGAAATGAAGCAAAGTCAGGGGAATGCACAGCATACAAGTCCACTCGAGATTAGACGTGGAATTGCAAAGTCAGTATCTGAATGCTATAAACCGTAAATTTTGTGACAGTACTTAAAAACCCTTCCAGTTCTCTCAAACACTGCAAACAAAATGCTACAATCTCACTCTAAATATTTCATTTGGAAGGAATTCAGAGAACGTGCTTGATTTTAAAAAAAAGTCAGAAAGCAGTTAATCCGCTGCAAACAAAATACAGTACGGAATTTTTAAAAATCAAATCATGTTTTAAGTTACTTGGCACAAAAGAGCTTCACCAATGGCAAACCAATAAGCCCAATCTCCCCTCTCCCCCACCCCCCCCAAAAATAATTAAAAAAATAAATCGGTGCTTGGAGAATGTGTCAATTGATAAATTAAAAGTACAAAATAATTTAGGTTAGCAACCAAATCAGGATTAACTTCAAGATTTATTATTCCTCAGGCTTTGGAAATTTTGCAGATTGACAGAGGGAACATGGGATAAATCCTTGAGGCAAGTCCCTTTGCAGCATTGCTTGTGGATCAAGGTTGCAGGATTTTTTGCTCCAAAACCAATAAGCTATCCAGTAAATATCCAAACCCTACATTTGTGCTCTATCCTATATCCCTTCACCCCAAAAATAATTGGAAACCCCTCTTGAGCTTGGTCACTTTCCTGATACACTAACTGCCAGAATATCAATGACTAGAGACACCACAGAAAAGCAAAATTTAAACAAGAGCCTACAGTGTATTTGGAAAACATTGTTCCGACTTCACAATAACTTCACAGAATTGATCTGTAGGCTAAAACCCATTCATTATTTGATAATTGCCTTACCTTTTGGTGGAAAATAGGATTTACTTTCAGCTTTATGAGGCCAATCGACAACCAAAGGCCCAAAACGGCGAAAACTGGCTGTAATTTCATCTGCAAAAGCAGCATTTGATAATGTATACAATCTCTATGGAGGAGGGCAGTTTAAAATTCAAGAAACTACACAAAAAAAATTACAATAGGAGCTACCTTCATCAATATCCGGTGGAAGGCCACCAACAAATACTTTTCGGGAGTATCGTTCAATTCTTTCTCCATTCTGGTGAGATGAGCAGCAATTAACAGAATTCAAAACGCCAGGGACAGTCTGGTCACCATGCCCATCATCAAGAAAACCATCTTCTATGGGGAACAATGAGGAACGGCCTGAAAAAAAATAACCAATTTCAAAAGAGTTCAACTGTAACAAAACAAGGACTAATAGCTTTGAATTTATTAACAATGCATTTTTTGTGACTATTTCCATGCAAAATGTGTTCAAAATTTAACGCTTAACAAGGAGAATTGAAGACATTAAAATAATTTAACATACATATCACTTCAGTGTATATTTCTCTCAGGGCTTGACACTTTAGAGATTGATGTATGGAAATTCTTAATGAGTTTGCAAATAAGGATACATCTACAAATGGGTTAGAGCATTTTAAATATTTATATAATTTTTTATATTATCTCCTATGAATAGAAGCATTGATGAAGGGCCTCTGTTTGATTCGTCAGTGAATATAACACTAGCAACTTTTCTCTTGATCGATGAAGCCTGACCTGAGTATTTCCAGCACTGTTTATTTTTCCAGATTTCCAGTATATGTAGTACTTTGAATTAATGATGCCAAATACTGATTTACATCATAGATGACCAAAAAGACTGTTCACTTCAAGAGAATGACCAAGAAACATCTTCCTGCTTCAGTGTTGCAAATAAACATGAAAAACTATTCTGTGGAATTCACCTGAATTATTTATACAAAATAACTATTAATTTACAACATCTAAAAGATCAAGAGATGCTATATCTCACTAAGTTAAACTAATTTACTTTTGGCCTATGATTTGGGAGAAAATTGGAGTTTTCAGCCTTCAGAACACTGTGGACATTTCATACATAAACTTAAGAGAGCAAAAAGCATTCTAAAGATCACTCAATAGCCATGTGTGATGAATATTGTTTGGCATGATTGAGGTAATGGCATCTAATTGTTGGAAAAAGAAAAGTTTTTGGCAAAAGATGTGTGGAATATTCCATGACCTTCAAACACAAATCTAGTAAAACACAAAACTCTGCAGATGCTGTAATTGTAGTAAAACAACAGAAATGCTAGAGGAACTCGGGCAGATCTCACAGAGTCGATTAAAGCTAAAGATGCATTACCAACATTGCGAGATCTGCCGAGTTCCTCCAGCATTTCTGTATTTTTACACAAATCTTGAGCAGCTTCAACAATACAAACAGCTTGACACATTTCAGGACAAAGCCTACTTAATTCCATTCCATTCTCTACTCAAAAATCTAATTTATTCAACACTGCAGAATGGGGCAGCTATAAGATCCACATACAACTACACAGCAAGAACTTAAACTAAAAGCAGAAACAGGAATACATAGAATTAGGTAGGAAGTTAAAAAACAGGACCTCCAAGGTAGTAATCTTTGGATTGCTGCTGGTGCCACGCGCTAGAGAGGGTAGAAATAGGAGGATGTGGAGGATGAATGCGTGGCTAAAGAGCTGGTGCAGGGGGCAGGGGATAAGATTTTTGGATCATTGGGATCTCTTCTGGGGAAAGTCGGACCTGTACAAAAGGGACGGACTCCATTTGAACTGGAGGGGTCCAATATCCTGGCAAGCAGATTTGCTAGAGCTGTGGGGGAGGGTTTAAACTAGTTTGGCAGGGGGGTGGGGAGCAGAGTTTGCGAGCAGTGTCTAGGGTGCATGGCCAGCTAGTTAAAAATGATAAAGGTAACAAAGGAAGGATGGAGGTTAAGGTAAATGGTAGAATAGGGAATATATGTGAGGGTCATTCTCTGAAATGCATGTACTTTAATGCAAGAAGCATAGTGAACAAGGTAGATGAGCTTAGAGCATGGATTGGCACTTGGAATCATGATATTCTGGCAATTAGTGAGACCTGGTTACAGGAGGGACAGGACTGGTAACTAAATATTCCAGAATACAAATGTTTTAGATGTGATAGAACAGGGGGTAAAAAAGGGGGAGGAGTTGCTCTGCTTGTTAAGGAGGACATTACTGCCGTGAGGTGGCAGGATGGTTTGGAGGGATCGTCCAGTGAGGCTGTTTGGGTGGAATTGAGGGGTGGAGGAGGCATGAGGGTACTAATAGGAGTGTATTATAGACCCCCAAATGGGCCAAGAAAATTGGAGGAACAAATTTGTAAGGAGTTAGCATATATGTGTAATAAACATAAGGTAGTGATCATGGGAGATTTTAACTTCCCTCACATTGATTGGGATACCCATACAGTAAGAGGGCTGGATGGGCTAGAGTTTGTCAAATGTGTGCAAGATAGCTTTCTTCATCAATATGGAGAGGAACCGACTCGGGACGGTGTAATACTGGATCTCCTGTTAGGGAACAAGATAGGTCAGGTGTCTAAGGTTAATGTTGGAGAATTAATTGGGTCTAGTGATCATAACTCTGTTAGTTTTAGGGTAGTTTTAGGGAAGAGCAAGGAGGGGCCTAAAGTTGAGATTCTGGATTGGAGAAGAGCAAATTTCGAAGGAATAAGAAGGGATTTGGGGAGTATTGAGTGGGACAGGATTTTTTCAGGAAAGGATGTAAATGAAATATGGAGAATATTTAAAGAAGAAAATTTGAGGGTACAGAGTAGATATGTCCCAGTGAGGATCAAAGGAAAGGCTGGAAGTCATAGGGAGCTTTGGTTTTCAAGAAATATTAGAAATTTGGTTAGGAGTAAGAGGGAAGTGTACAAGAGGTATAAACAGCAGAGTGATGAGAAATTGAAAGAGGACTACAAGGAGTGTAGAAAAAATCTTAAGAAAGAAATTAGAAAGGCCAAAAAGAGGCATGAAGAGGCTTTGGCAGGGAGAGTAAGAATAAATCCAAAGGGTTTCTATAGGTACATTAAAAGTAAAAGATTGGTGAGGGATAAAATTGGACCCCTTGTAGATAGGGAGGGTTGGCTATGTGAAAAGTCAGAGGAGATGGGAGAAATTTTAAATGATTTCTTTTCCTTGGTATTCACTAGGGAAAAAAATATTGTACCAGATGAAGTAAAAAATAGTGGGGAGGTCACGAATCATACAAGGATAACCGAGGAGGTAGTGATGGCAGTGTTAAAAAAGATAAAGCTGGACAAATCTCCGGGTCCGGACAATGTATTCCCAAGGACACTCAGCGAGACTAGTGTACAGATAGTGGGGCCATTAACAGAGATATTTAGGATGTCACTGGTCACGGGGATAGTGCCAGAGGATAAGAGGGTGGCTCATGTTGTTCTGCTGTTTAAGAAAGGGTCCAAATGTAAGCCTGGAAGTTATAGACCTGTGAGTCTGACGTCTGTGGTGGGTAAGTTGATGGAAAGTGTTCTGAGGGATGGCATTTACAAATATTTGGAAGAACAGGGATTGATAGGTAGTAGTCATCATGGTTTTGTCAGGGGTAGATCATGCTTAACAAACCTTATAGAGTTTTTCCGAGGGGGTTACAAAAAAGATTGATGAAGGGAAGGCTGTGGATGTTGTTTATTTAGACTTTAGTAAAGCTTTTGACAAAGTTCCCCACAGGAGGTTAGGAAAAAAGGTGGAGGCATTAGGTATAAATGAGGAGGTAGTGAAATGGATTCAGCAATGGTTGGATGGGAGGTGTCAGAGAGTACTGGTAGAAAATTGTTTGTCAAATTGGAGGCCGGTGACTAGTGGAGTTCCTCAGGGATCGGTCCTGGGTCCACTATTGTTTGTTATATATATTAACAATCTGGAAGAAGGGGTGGTGAATTGGATAAGTAAGTTTGCAGATGATACAAAGATTGGTGGTATTGTGGACAGTGAGGAAGATTACCGTAGCTCAAAAAGAATATAGGAAAGCTAGAGGAGTGGGCTGAGAAATGGCTGATGGAATTTAATACAGATAAGTGTGAAGTGTTGCATTTTGGAAAGGCCTATCTAAATAGGTCATATACATTGAATGGTAGACAATTGAGGAGTGCAGAGCAACAAAGGGATTTAGGAGTTATGGTAAATAGTACCCTCAAAGTTGATACTCAGGTAGATAGAGTGGTGAAGAAGGCATTTGGAATGTTGGCCTTCATAAATCGGAGTATTGAATTCAAGAGTTGGGATGTTATGATGAAATTGTACAAAGCATTGGTGAGGCCAAGTTTGGAATACTATGTGCCGTTTTGGTCACCAAATTATAGGAAGGATATAAACAAAATAGAGAGAGTGCAGAGAAGGTTCACGAGAATGTTGACAGGATGTCACGGTTTGAGTTACAGAGAAAGGTTGAGCAGCCTGGGGCTTTTTTCTCTGGAGCGTAGAAGATTGAGGGGGGATTTGATGGAGGTGTTCAAGATTTTAAAAGGGACAGAGAGAGTGAACATGGATAGGCTTTTTCAATTAAGAGTGGGAGATATTCAAACCAGAGGCCATGATATGAGATTGCAGGGGGAAAATTCTAAGGGGAACATGAGGGGAAATTTCTTTATGCAAAGGGTCATAGGGATGTGGAATGAGCTTCCGGCAGAGGTGGTTGAAGCAAGGACGTTATTTACATTTAAGGAAAGACTGGATAATTACATGGAGGGGAGAGGATTGGAGGGGTATGGACCAGGTGCTGGTCAGTGGGACTAGGAGGGTGGGGATTTGTTCCAGCATGGACTAGTAGGGTCAAACAGGCCTGTTCTGTGCTGTATATGGTTATAACATGTCATTTGGCTCATCCATGCTTGCTCTCTTATTCAATAAGATCATGCCTGATCTTTACTTCATCAGCACTTTTCTTCACTAACTTCATCTCTAGATTTGTTAATATCTAGAAATAGAAATAATACATTAAAAGAAAGTCAGGGACTGAGTCTTCACAGTAAAACACAAAAGTCTGTGTTTTACTGTGAAGACTCAGTCTCTGACATTTGGGTAAAGAACTGAAGTTTCACTGTTCATATAGTGGTTTACCAAACACTCAGCCTCCACTACCAAAGCAGACCAAGGTAATATGCACATTGGGAAACCTGAAAGTTGAGGAGTTCCTTTAAACCCCACACCAGTATAACTTTTTTTATTTTTCAATCTTTTCATTAAACTTGTTATAGTAAACAGTACATAAGAAGAATAGAATACAGAATCAAATAGTAAAAACAGAAACATCAATATATTACAATATTTAATACAAGATATAACATTTTAACATATTGAACAATATTATCCCTTTTTTCACAATTTGTAATATTCAAAAAAGAGAAAAAAATAGTTAAAATCCCATCAAAACTACCAAAATAAACAGAAAACAACAACAACAACAACAACAAAAAAGGCTGGCAGCTTAAACTGAGAGTTCACTATAACAGATCAAACAAACTATTTATCTGGTCTTTGCCAATAATAAAAAAAAAACAGAAATCCAAAACAGTCTGGAAGGTGAAGTCAAAATACAAATTAACTCATACAAAAATAGTTTCTAAAAGGACATCAAATCTCTTCAAACTTAACAGAGGTATCAAAAGTGCAACTTCTAATTTTTTCTAAACTTAAACATGACTTAACTTGAGAGAACCATTGCATCATAGTAGGTGAATTAGGATCTTTATTTAAATAAACCAGTACAACTTGGAGACACACCATTCTTCTATTTATTTAGACATACAGCACAGTAACAGGCCATTTCGGCCCACAAGTCTATGTCACTCAATTTACACCCAATTAATTGGTACATTTTTGAATGGTGGGAGGAAACCAGAGCCCCGAGAGAAAACCCACAGAGACACATGGAGAATGTACAGACAGCATGGGATTTGAACCCCAGTCCGGTCCTGATCGCTGGCACTGTAAAGATGTTAAACTGCTATGCCAATCATGCCAGCCCTACGCTAAACATTCTGCACCTACGGCAACTATGCTGCCCTTCACTTACCCCAAATCCTGGAACCCCTGCCTACAACATTTAGAGAGCCTGTTGGCCATGAATGCAGCACCTTCTCAAGGAGGATTAATGATGGGAAATAAGTTTTTAAACTTGCCATTGACATTGCAAAATATATGCAGTTTACATAATCATATTACATTTAGTTATTAAATCCAAGTGTTCTGCCTATTATTTTCAAATTAATGCTGATCTACCATATATTTTGGCATTCAAGTCCACTCCATTTTTCGGGCTTTCCAAGCCTCCCTAGAACAACCCAAGATTTTTTAAAAGACCACAATCACAAGTAACAACAAAGCTGTAAATTAAGTGAGTTAAAAAACCCTTGGTCTACTGGGCAGGAGCAGCAATGGCCCACGGAGGTGGAGCACCGACATCGTGCTCCCAGCATGAGCAGGAACCTCAGCCTACCAGGCAGGAGCAAGCGACAGAAACCTCAGGGTCCCAGGTAGGAGCGATTATGGTGGCACCAGCAATGGGGAAGTGTTGGGGAGCAGCGGCGCTGATCGTGGGGAGGTGCTTCCAGCATTAACATATATGCTGAATTGACGTTATTCTGTTTTATTTTTTGGTCAATTTAAGGTCTCAAAAGTATATCCGGAGTATAAGTCAACCCCCACCCCCTTTTGACAATCTACCTATTTGTCGAAATATACGGTAGTTAAATTCTTAGTTATCATCTGAAACAAAAGAATTATGTTTTTCAGCCATGTGTGATGGCTATTAATCTAACTGATAGATGGATCTAAGTGTATCAGTGCTTTCATACAAAAAAAAATCAAATTTGGATTGCATTCCAACAGAATTCAAACAGTATAGGATAAGACAATGTTTCATTTCTTGAGAATTCAATCTGGAATATTTGCTGAACTTGTTACATGAGTAAATGCAAATAAGTAGGAATAAACTTCCCTCTCAACAGCAAAAATCAAGATAAAAGATGGTATATATGTATATTGAAGATTAAATCCAAGTGATCAGAGCAGAAGTAAAGTCAGAAGAACATGTTCAAGCAAGATGGCAGCATACATGAAGTATGCAAGAGAGTTCTTGAATGCAACCTAATTTTATAGCAACAATGAAACTGAAAATACTGAAATTTGTATTCATTAAAAGTTTAGAACTTCAAAGAATGTGAGAACAAAAATCAAAATCTGCAGAAACAAAGCTTGGCCAGGTTATTGTTCCCATTGCCATGTATTAATTTATAGCTGATGCTCATACTTAAGAATTTTTATGTTAATAGTTTTTGTTGTGCAGGGAAAAATTGATCAACAAGAGGAATAATGTCAAAAAAAGGGAAAATGTCTTTATCTAGAACATGAAAAGAAAACAATTATGCAACTTTACTGTAAATCAAAATAGAAACAAATTAGTCAAAACATCTTACAAAACCAAAAAACTTGAAAACTAATTATTAATCAAGCTGCCAGCTGAAGTGATGAATGTGGGCTCAATTTTAACATTCAAGAAGAATGGATGGGAGAGGTATGGTGGGCTATGGACAGGGTGCAGCTTCTTCTCCGCTGCCATCAGAATCCTGAATAATCAATGAACCAAAGACACTGCCTTACTTTTCATGTACTATTATTTTAATTTTTTTATATTATTGTAGTAAGATGGTTCATAATATGAACGTTTGCTCTATGACGCTGCCGCAAAACACCGAATTTTGTGACTTGTTCATGACAATAAATTCTCATTCTGATTCAGTGGGACTAGTCAAAAAAGTGTCCAGCACAGACTAGAATGGCCAAAGGTTCTATTTGATATATGCTTCATAAACTCTTAATATATTATGAATTTTAGTCGGAGTAAAGATGATGGGACTTTTATTTCCTTTGCAAATAAAAACTCAAAGTTCAATTTTTGAAGTGTTGAATTCACCGTCAGTTTTATAGCCCACATAAACTAAAGGTTCCAAAGATATTTAAATTCCATAAAGTTTCTGATTTTGGTATGACACAAATGAAGAGCAAAAACAAATATCCACGCAGACAAACATTTGGGAACTTATACTGATGACTGCAGAAACAAAATGAAAAATCACTGAAATTTTTTTGAATATTTTATTGATGAAAGAAAAGAAACAACCATGATTACAAAAAATGAAATATAACAATATCAAAATTTAAACATGGTTTACAGAAAAAAACTAAAGAATCTACCAAAAACCTCAAACCCTCCTCCAAACCTAAAACTACACCCTCCCTCTATGCTACATCAAAACCCCCTACCCACCAAAAAAAAGAAAAAGAGAAAAGGAGAGGAGAATACCAAACACAATTCACTTAATATACGATAAGGAGACTCAGCAGCACTGAAAACCCCATCCTTAAGTGTTCAAATTAAAATAACCCAAATATGGACTCCAAATCCTTTCAAGTACAAAACATTTATCCCTTAAATTATAAGTCATCTTCTCCAGTGGAATACACAATCTTAATTCCAAATACCAAGTTCAGCAAATATTCCAAAGATCCATTTGATCTTTCCACGAAATAGCTATATATTTCCTCGCCACTGCTAAAGCTAATCTCAAAAAAGCCATTTGAAATTTATCTAATTTATAAAACAAACCCAATTCACTAATATCTCCAATTTTAAAAAAAATTGGATCTAAAGAAAATGTTTTTTTGAAAATATTCTGTAAACAATCTCTTACCCTATACCAAAAACATTTAACCTTATCACAAGACCATACGGAGTGTAAAAACATACCTCTCTGATAATGACAATGAAAACACAAATCGGAAACCCTCAGATTATATATTTTCAGACATTCCAGAGTCAAATATAATTGATGTATAAAAGTACAAGTCTATACCCAACATTTACAATTTTTGTCATGTTATCTCAACAAATCAAAATCAACTCCCAAGTCCTTCTCCCATTTAAGCTGTGATTTATGTAACTCAATTTTAGGCACTTTCTGCTACAATAATTTAGACGTTTCAGAAATAAAACCTTTCTTCCCTCCATCACGAATCAATGTTTCAAATTTCGACTCTTTAGATAAAAGAAAATGTCTCGCAAAATAATCGTACAACATCGATTTAATTTGATAGTAACAAAAAAAGTGTCTGAGTCAGCACTGAATATTTTTCCTTCAATAATTCAAAACAATCATTTATCATCCTAATTCCTTTCTAATCCCAAATTTTGAAAAGGTTATTATTAACCGTAAAAGAGGTAAACATTTATTCTGATTGTTACGAGCCCAAAGGACCCCAAAATCCACCAGCATTAGATATTCACCATGACAAATGGTTACTTAAACAAAAGTTGTTTTAATTATCTTTAGACATGAATACAGAATCAAACTTTAACTTATCTCTATTAACTTGAATAACCCAATTTAACCCCCTTCTAATTCTATGCACACATGTATGATGTGTGTGTAAATTTAAGAAAAGTTCTTTGGTTCGCAATTCAATCTCTAATCTCATTCTTCCAAGTTCACTGGTTGCAGGAAATTCTTATACTGTGGACAGAATTTAACATGTATAAAGTTCACCAGGCTTTGGTGCTCGAAAGGTAAATGTTTACTGCTCAGGAAGGTTTTTTAGAGGTTTGCAAAGAGAGATTTGTTTTTCCAGGATTTCCGCAACTGAGGTACCACTATTAGTTACCTTAATGTCTTGCTGATGAAATTTGCCCCATCAGGGTTCTCCAGATGATAACCTCTTTCTTTCAGGCTACCACAGAGTTCCTTTCTGTTCCACTTATTCCAAGAGAAACATCAGACAGTTAGCACTTGCAGACATCCGCTGCTCTGGAGCTTTCTGTTTCAGTTCCAACAAGCTTTGCCTGATTGCTTCAGCTATCTTTCAGTGTCACACACACACTGGCTGAGAGAACTTGTTTCCCCCTTCTCTCTCTCTCTCTCTCCAACAGCCAGAAAGCCCATGTGACTCACTTTTAAAACCTCCCCACCTTCTCCAACAAACAATAGGAATTAGTGTTTTGCTCCCATCTGTTGTCTTAGGTAAACAAACTTCTCAGGAGAGATCTTTCTGTGCACTTTGCAGAAAAGTCAGAAGCCTTGTAAAAATGTTCAACACAGATGACCTGTCTCCAGTTGATTCATTTGATGACATAATTTAAATTAGCAGCTACTTGTGAAATGAGCATAGCATTCTCCATTGTTTCTGTAAAGTTCACTGAATATGAGTTCTTCAGTATTTCAAGTAAGATCTGTTTTAAAATATGTGTATGTATGTTTGTAATCTACTCTAATTTTACGAATGATCTCCCATTACATGATACAAAGGAATATTTAGACAATTTACCTTGATTACCAATTTCTTTATTTAACCCTTCCCAAATACCTATCAAATGGAATAAAATAGGTGATTTATAAAAACTTACCATTTAATTTACCACTTAATTTACCATTCCATTTATAAATAATCTCTTCTATCTTCTCCAATTCTATTTAGTTCTATATCTGCCTAAGTCAAAGGACTATTCTATTTAGAACTTTTAATTGAGCAGCTTTATAATAATTTTTAAAAATTGGAAGTTGCAAACCACCTAATTCATATTTCCATGTTAGTTTAAGTATAGAAACTCTTGCTAATTTTCCCCTCTGTAAAAATTTCCTAACCATGGTATTCAAAACCTTAAAATATTTTTAGGAGAATCACTGAAAATTGTATTTTTCCAATTTATATTGTTGATTACAAAGCTGGTTCTATTTCAGGGAAAAAACACAAATCTGTTCTAAGTCATACATGATGATTAGTTATGCATGTTTTTAGGTATAAGCTTTATTTCCCCCCCCCCCCCAGATGAAAAAGAACCTTCTGAACAATCATTTATGTTATTTCAGTGCTATCATTAACCATTGGAGTCAAACAATATCCAAACACATTTTAAACAGGAGATACAATAGTTAGATGCTGGAATTTGAAACAAAAAAAGAAGCTGCAAGAGGAGCATCTTACCAGAGGGAAAAAAAATGTTCTATATTGAGATCTTGCACAACGACTTTAACAAGCTTGAAACAACACCCGAAACATGCCATTTGGTATCACATGATCAAGTATAATTCTATCTGCTCTAATGCCTCTTATCCCTGTCTTCAATATTAATTTTGTGCCCAAATCTGCAGTTATTCGGCAAATGAAGAAACTTCTCAAGGCAGAATCTACTTTGTGGATTCTAGCAGACATCAGGATAAAAATTCCATGATATTGTCCTAAATCTTGGTTGGCTTTTTTTTAAAGAATTAAAATGGTGGAGGAGGACATGCTAACAAAATACCTGATTTAGAGGACCTCATGGCCATAGCTGGACAAAGGGAATTTGAATATTTGCAAATGAGATTCAGCTTTGGAGTACTGTGTATATTTGGAGTACTGTGTACAGTTTTGGTCACCAAATTATAGGAAAGATATAAACAAAATAGAGAGAGTGCAGAGAAGGTTCACGAGAATGTTAACAGGATTTCAAGGTTTGAGTTACAGGGAAAGGTTGTGCAGACTGGGGCTTTTTTCTCTGGAGCGTAGAAGATTGAGAGGGGACTTGATAGAGGTGTTTAAGATTTTAAAAGAGACAGACAGAGTAAACGTGGTTAGGCTTTTTCAATTAAGAGTGGGGGAGATTCAAACTAGAGGGCATGGTTTAAGATTGAAGGGGGAAAATTATAAGGGGAACATGAGGGGAAATTTCTTTACGCAAAGGGTGGTAGGGATGTGGAATGAGCTTCCGACAGACGTGGTCGAGGCGGGATCATTGGTTACATTTAAGGAAAGACTGGATAGTTACATGGATAGGAGAGGACTGGAGGGGTATGGACCGAGTGCTGGTCAGTGGGACTAGGAGGGTGGGGATTTGTTACGGCATGGACTAGTAGGGCCGAACTGACCTGTTCTGTGCTGTAAGTGGTTATATGGTTATATGGTTTATGCAAATTATAGAAAGAATGTAATGAAGGAATGAGTTTACAGAACCATCCAGCTAACATTGAAAGCCCAGAAAGAGCATTTCTCTATAAATTAAATTAACATGGATTGGAATTTATAAAAAATATCTCTTCAGTTTGTATTAATACTAGATTCAAAATTCTTTAAAAATTGGAAGAATGTGATCATCCTTATTTTTGACATTTATTTTAAAAATTGATAATGAAAGGTCACTTCTCAAATTATTTCTTTAAATGATAACCAAGATAACAGTAATTGGATGCATGTTGCCTAATAAAATTGCTCATAAGGCAGAATACCTCCGAAAATTCATTGCATACATTTTGAATGGGTAGAAAAAATTAAAATTTAAAAGAAAATCTTTATAACTGAAGCTGAACACATTAATGTTGGCACATATCTTTTTGAACAGATGTACTGCTTGTTTGAAAGGTTGTTTTCTTCTTAAGTAGCTCAGAGGATCAAAGATGACTTGCTTCCATTCTTTTTGTTTGGTGGATTCAAGTACAATTTGCCATTCTCTGTGTGAAGAAAATCTCCTTAAAGGCTTCTTTAACCATTTCTCCTTCCACCCTTAACCCACGTCCTCCAGTTTGCATCTCACCTACTCTCAGTGGAAAAAGCCTATCCACATTTACTCTGCCTATAGCCCTCATAACTTGAAATGCCTCTATCAAATCTCCCATCATTCTTCTATGCTCCAGGGGAAAAAAAGTCCTAACCTGTTTAATCTTTCTCTGTAACTCAGTTCCTGATGTCTGGGCAACATCCTAGTAAATCTTCTCCGCACTTTTTCAATCTTATTGATATCTTTCTTGTCGTTAGCAGACCAAAATTGCACACAATACTCTAAATTTCACCTCACCAACATCTTGTACAACTTCAACACAACATCCTAATTCCAATATTCAATACATGGGTTTACAAAGACCTATGTGCCAAAATCACTCTTTCAGGAATTATGTATTTGTATTCCAAGATCCCTCTGTTCTACAGCACTCCTCAGTGCCCTACCATTTACCATGTATGTCCAACCTGGGTTTGCCCTTCCAAACTGCAACACCTCATATTTGACTGCATTAAGTTCTATCTATCATTTTGCAGCCCATTTTCTCTGCATGCGACATCATGGGTACAAGACTTCAGTCCATTGAGGACAACCACATGAAGCGGTGTCTTAAAAAAGCAGCCTCCATCCTCAAAGACTCCCACCACACAGGACATGCTCTCTTCAGAATCAGAATTTATTGCCATGAACAAGTCAGGAAATTCAGTGTTTTGTGGCATTACTATTAAAAAAATAGTGCACCAAAAGTAAGGCAGTGTCTTTGGTTCATTGATTATTCAGGAATCTGATGCAGTGGGGAATAAGTTATCCTTGGGTCGTTCAGTGCACTTCTTTAGGCTCCTGTACATTTTTCCCCGATGGTAGCAGAGTGAGGAGGGCATGGCCTGCGTGGTGGGGGTCTTTGAGGCTGCTTATTATTAAACACCGGCCTCATGGAGATGTCCTCAATAAAATGAAGTCTAGTGCCTGTGATATTGTAGGCTGGGTTAATAACCTCTGGAGTTTTTTCAGATAGTGATGCAACCAGCTAGGATAGTGATGCAACCAGCTAGGATGCTCGCCGTGATACATTGTAGAAGTTTACAAGAGTCTTACGAGTGTCTCCTCAGACACCTCATAAAGTATTGCCACTAATGAGCCATTTTTGTGGTTGCATCAACATGAGGGTTGAGGACAGATCCTCGCAGATGTTGACATCCAGGATTTTGAAATTCTTGACCATACTGAGCCCTTGATAAAGACTGGATTTTGTTCTTCTGAAGTCCATAAACATGTCCTTGTTTTTTTTTAACATTGAGCACAAAGTTGTTGGCTCTATCTATCTATCTCCCTCCTGTACACTTCTTCATTGTCGTTTGTGATTCTGCCAACAACTGTAGTGCCATCAGCAAATTCGTAGATAGCATTGGAATTATACCTGGCCACACAGACATGGGTGTATCATGAGTAGAGCAGTAGGCTAACCACACATTCTTGAAGTACATCTATGTTGATGGTCAGTAGGAAGGAGGAGATGATTTTACCAATTCATACTGACTGTGATCGTCCAATAAGGAAGTCAAGGATCCAGTTGCAGAGGTGGGTGTAGAGGCCCAGGGTTTGGAGTTTCTTGACCAGGACTGAGGGAATAATGGTGTTGAAGGCTGAGCTGTTGTCTATGAAGAGCAACCTTAGGTATGAGTTGCTGTTTTCGAGGTGATTCAGAGCTGAGTGGCAATATTGCGTCTGCTGTGGAGCGTTGAGATGATAAGCGAATTGCAGTGGGTCCAGACCTTTGCTTAGGTACATGTTAATTCAGGCCATGGCCAACATCTCAAACAATTTCACCACAGTAGATGTTGGTGCTACTGGGTGATAGTTGATGGGACAGCTCACTCTACTCTTCTTGGGTTCTGGGATGATTGATGCTCTTTTGAAGCAGGTGGAAACCTTCGAGTGCAACAACTGGAGGTTGAAAATGTCCATGAAATTCCGGCTAGTTGGTTGGCAGAGATTTTCAGTGACATGCCAGGTATGCTGTCAGGGCCTGATGCCTTGCGAGGGATTCCCCTCTTGAATGATGTTCTGCCGTTGCCCTCAGAGAGAGATATCACAGGGTCCTCAGCCTTTGCAGGGATTTTAGTTGGCACTGTTTGGTTCTCCATTTCAAAGCAGGAATAGAATGGTTCAGTTAATCGGGTAATGAAGCATCAAAGCCATCTATGGTGTTTGCCCTCACTTTGTAGGCTGCAATGGCCTGCACTCCCTGCCATAGCAGGTGTGTATCTGTCTCTCTCTCTAGCTTCCTCCAGAATTGTCACTTTGCTCCAGAGATAGCCTTCTGCAGGTCGTACATGGACTTCTTGAAGAGATCTGGATCCTTGGCCTTAAACGCCTTTGATCTCACACTTAGCAGGTTGTGAATACTCCGATTCATCCAAGGTTTCTAGTTGGGGAACAATGGGTACATGCACATGGGCACACACACATCTACGCAGGTCTTGATGTAGTCAATAGCACCTGTTGCATATTCATTCAAGTCTACAGATGAGTTCTTAAATATGTTCCAGTTCATCAATTCAAAGCAGTCCTGCAGATGCTCTTCTGCCTCCCTCTACCATAATTTTGCCATCTTCACTACTGGTGTAGTCATCCTCAGTCTCTGCTTGTATGCTAGGAGTAGAAGTAAAGCCAAGTAATCAGACTTTCCATAGTGCGGTCATGGCATGGCTTGGTAGGTGTTCTTCATGGTGGTGTAGCAATGTTCTAGTGTGTTGGCTCCTCTGACCTTACACCTGACGTATTGGTGGTAGTTCGTTAGTCTTCTTCAGGTTGGCCTGATTGAAATCCCCTACAATGATCAGGAAGACATCAGGATGTGCTGTCTCATGGTTGCTAATCACAGTACTCAGTCCCTCCAGTGGCAGCCTGATGTTAGCCTGGAGTGGAATGTACACTGCCACCAGTGTATGATGGACCAGTGGATGATTGCGGTGAACTCCTTAGACAGATAGAATTGGGAGTAATTGATTGCCAGATGTTTCAGGTCGGGGGAGCTGCACTGGGACATAACCAACACCTTTGTGCACCACAAACGCCGCTTCACCTGGTTTTTCCTGATGCTGGTGTCTGGTTACGCGGTGGAAGGTGTAGCCGACGGTTGTGGCATCATGTTCAGAAAGTCCTCATTTCGTCATGTTTCTGTAAAGCACATCATTCCACACTCCCTGATGACTCTCTGATGCTGTAATCTGGCTCAGAGTTCATCAAGTTTGTTCTCTAAGGATTGTATATTAACCAGGAGGATGGTAGGGAGTGGAAGCCTCAGAGCCCATTGTTTTAGCTTAACCTGTAGTACCACACTGCGTCCATGTGGTCAGGTCTTCTTTAAATGGCCATGTGTCTGCTGCTAGTGACTCCCGCAAAAGTGTAAATGGCCTGTTCACTGACTGTTTGAAGAGGTTTTGAATGCCTGAGCGTTGGCTGTTTAAAGGTCATGTGTTCCAACGGAGACTCTCATTTCTGCCAATTGTGAGGTCTGCTAGCTATCTTAGGACATCCTTATTCACAAGTAAGTTTGATTTTGTGGTTCTGGGGTAGAATTTTAATAGTTCTGAATGGGAATATTTGATAGACAGAGTGGATGTGGATAGACTATTTCTGTTAAGAGGAGGAAAGATTAAAACAAGAGGACATGAGTTAAGAATTAAGGGGCAGAGGTTTAGAGGTAACATGAGGGGGAACTTCTTTACTCAGAGAGTGGTAGCCGTGTGGCATGATCTTCCGGGAGAAATAGTGGCGGCGGAGTCAATTGTATTATTTAAGAAAAGGTTGGACAGGTATATAGATGAGAAGAAGATGGAGGGTTATGGGCATTGTGCAGGGAGGTGGGACTAGAAAGGGGTGTTTGGTTCGGTGCGGACTAGAAGGGCCTAATGGCCTGTTTCCGTGCTGTAATTGTTATGTTATGTTATGTTATTATTCCCGTCAGAGCTGCACAAGGGGTTGCCACTCTAAGGTGCCATTTTTTATTTGTGGTTATTGCTCAGGAGTTCCTTTGAGTCCTTATGGATGTTACAGGTTAAGAGACTTTGAACATATCTTTGAATCTTTCCCTTGGTTCGTTCGGTGATCTCTTTGTGTGACGGAGCTTGTAATAATGTAAATGTATTGAGTCTTGCAAACAGCTTTTTCAAACATTGAAAAATAACTTGCTTACTGAACAGAATACAACTGGAAAGTTAGTGTGGGGACTGATTGCTCAGAGGCTGGTTTCTTACACTTCTAGTAAATTTGAAACATTTTACATCGACACAATTGGACTTTTCTTCAAATATCTTGTTGCAAATAGATAAGTATCAAAAGCACACGAGAGGAAGAATTACTCTTGCCCAGTAGACCATGGGTTTTATGCAGTCATATGGTGCAACAACATTTGGTGCAAAAATGATCCACATTACCCTCAAGTTAGGGAGGCAAATGTAAAAAGCATTCCAGCAGAATCCTCATATATATTTGAGAGGACACGACTATGTTTACCAAAAGGTCACATCAGCAAGAGATTTGAAGGTTGCCTGAACATGATACATATATCATCATCAAGAGTGAGCACTCTTCTAAGAGAAAAGTGAAGTAAAAGGGTAAAGAACACCAGCTTTTGAAAAAAAAATGAAAAGAATCCTCATCTTTCCTTGATGTTGATTGTGAATATTATGAAACAAAGATGCCTTCGAATTAATTAATTTTAAAGCTTTCTTTTCTGCATTGAATTACAATAGGGCTCTGAATATGGTTAACTGAAGAATTCACTGAGAAAATGCAGATCAGCTGATTTGTTAATGAGCTTAATATTTGTTAACATTAGAATTAAAAGAGTAAAGGCAGTAATAAATTATTCAGGCTCTTATGTCTAATTTTCCATTCAATAAGGTTTTGATTGATCTTCGATTTTAGTGCCATTTTCCTGCATTAACCAACACCCTTACACCACGATACCTGAAAGAGGTTCAAACTATCTTTCAAACTCTTATCTACATCCAAGTCATCAATTTCTTTCATCTATTTAAACTTGGGGACAAAGGTTGGGATGAGAAAAAGCATCTGAATAAAGCCACTTGGCCTACCATGAAACTTGCTGACAATGGTTTAAAATGTCCTGTACTTAATTGAGGAGATGGTATAACAGTGGATTTTAGTATAGGCATTCTAAAAATGATAAAGAACAAGATGAACTTTTAAGATTTGCTTCAGAGCAGTTATTGGGTCAATCAGTTTTCAGTACTGTATATAAATGAACAAATCAGAATACTGTTTTAATGCCGTGTTTATACATCCTTCATTGTTAACATTTTAAAATATTTGCTATTTTTAAAACCTAGCATAAAATTGGGACTTGTTACACCATAATTACCATAACTATTTGTAGCATTGTTCAGTTTTATAATCATGCAGTTGCGTGGAAGATCTCCAGTCCAGATAAATTCAAAATCCAATGCATTCGGGATTTCCTCCAAAATGGATTTATGCCCACACCCACCACCCCCCCACCCCACCCAATCCGATCAAGTACATCCATGCATTGCCATTTTCAAAGCAAGTAATACTGATGCTTCCAGAAAGTGACCATATGACTGTGCTTGGTAGTGCCATAGGAAAGCATTTTATATTTACAAGTTAGGTAAGTGTTGGGCATTACGTGACAGAACACTTGTATTGTTAACCAAATTGCATTTGACACTATGTTTCATGAAAAGCTATAAAAAAAATCTAATAGGGTCCTGCAAAACAAAACTAAATATGTTGCTTTCAATAAGTTTGTTTTCAGCAGTTTAAGCAGGCATTGTACCTTGGCCTGGTCCACTATTGTGGAAAGACCAATTTCATCAGGAGGCTGCAAAACACACAATTTGTGACACTGCAAGAGGTGGAAGAGAAAGTCTGTAGACAGGCCATGATGATGAATATATAACTGTGAGATAGAAACCAGCTTTGTAAATCATCTATAATGCAGATGAGATGTGGTTCCTCTGGAATTGTATTTTAAGGAATATGCTTAAAAGAAAAATAAGTAGTCTCTGACTTAAAGGAAATCTAAGACAGCAACTATTTTTGTGTGGCATAAACAACTGACATACAGAGTACATAAGCCGCTTATGATATTCAGGAATGGCCATTTTTAAGCACCAAAGACGACACATGCTTAGAGGTACAAAAAAAGGGCACCAATATTAAAGAGCTGACTACTATATACTTTGATAATTACATTGCAAAATTCATGTGGTGACATGTTAAAATTGGACCAGTGAACTGCCAGGTGAAGAAATTGTTTCTATGATATTGCTTCCTCTGCAATAGTTTAAAAAAAACAGTAAAAGAATCACAAGAGCAAGTTAACATGGAATCAGAAATAAAATTGGGAGATCAGAACAGAGGATCCAGGAAGAAGAACTTCAACCATTGAGATCATGAATACTGCTTTCAAGAAAAAAAATCAAGGAGTGGAGATATTCAACTGTAGTTATTTTGTGCATAACTGAAATCTATCAAGAAATGTTATGATTCAATAATTTGCAAAAATAACAAGTCATCCAATAGCATTGTTTTATTTAAAAGATACAGTCTAGTTGCACTAAAAACCAAATGTTTACCTCGTCTTCTCCCATAACTTCTTGCTGCATGCAAACAAAGGATAAATAGAATTTGCATCAAATGTCAAAGAGGATTTCAACTTTACAGAATGTAATCCAAGTAAAAATTAAAAGCTTTGAAACAAAGCTATTGAAACAGTTTAATTCATCTTGTAGCTCTCTGTACTTGACAAATGCAATTCCCTTAATTTAAAAGCACAAGTTTTCAAGACAAAAAGATGAATCACAAGTTAAATCACCACTGATTAAAATTTGAACTCAAATTCTGCATTCAAGAATGCTTCAAATGTATTACAGAAATATTAAACAAATCTCTCATTAGTAACCAAGTGGCATTGCTTACCTGGCAATGCCAACACAATTACTGTCAATTGATCAGATTTCTGCATATTCTGTATCAGCACCATGTTCTCAGAGTAAATAGAGCATTCTGATAAACAATGTTAAGGCGTCATGTACTTTCAAAGTATTTTTTCTTGAATGAAAGAAGAGTGTGAGACACATCTGCAAAATAAAGGGCCTATCATTACAAAATGGCATAGTACACCAGTGGTAGTACACCACTGGAACTCGCTTGTCCCTAGGGGGATAGAGGCTATATTATTAGATAATTTTATGACTGAGATAAATATTTGAAAGATAGAAGAATTGAGGGTGATGGAGAACTGGCACAAAAAAGGAGTTGAGGCCATTAGTCATAATCATATGGAACGGTGGGGTAGGCTTGAGCAGCCTGATAGCTTACTCCTGCTTCTGTTTTCTTGTTCTGTCAAAGTCCTGAATGATGATGATCAATGAGAGTCAGGAAGAGATGGCTCTATGGTTATTATCAAGTATTTGAATGCAAAATAGATCTTTAAATCAAAGTACTGAATAAATTATCCATTTGTCTGCATGAACAGTGCTAGTCTTCAATCATTAGATCAACCAGCAAAAAGCAGTAAAAAAGCAAAACAGTTAGTGCACACTATTAAGTGTCAACAATCTGGGTTTAAAATCAGGTGCTGTATACAAGGAGTTTGTATGCTCTCCCCATTACCATGTGGATTTCCTCTGGGTGCTGTGGTTTCCTTCCACTCTCCAAAAAAAAACCACGGGGTTTGTAATTGGTATATTTGGGTTGCTTAACTTTATGGACTGAAAGGGTCTGTTACCATGATGTAGGTCTAATTTTAAAAATATTAAAAAAAAAACTATGTTGGGGAATTAAAGCCCAAGGATCAGATTCCATTCTAGCTGAATGACAACTAGGATCCAGAACACAGATTATAGCAAAATTCAGTATATCCTACAAAAGTGACATTTATTTGGCAAAGTGAAAAACGGCCAGACATGCCGAGTCACAAAAATAGCTGATTTGCAGGTTGATTTCCAATTGTTATCAGTTTGAGTAACATGCACCCAAAAAACTACTCAGTGTGCTCAAATGTACTTTGGTCAGATCGATTAGCTTAAGCACATGACAGACTTGGTTGAAATACTGGAAAAAAAAGTTGTACAAAGGTGAGCTGACAGTAAATCACCATCTGACCAAAGGAAATAAATATGCCGATGTAAAGTTCAAGCCAAGTGATCATGAGGACATTTAACCAACTAAGCATTTTCTCTTGCACAACAGAAAGGATAGTGATTGTAAAAGAACAATTGGTTTAGATCCAGGAGCTACTGCAGCATTTAAAGCAGTTTTCCACTTCCAACCATCTTCAGCTGCTTCAAGGAAATCACATGTACGAGAAATGTTTGCAATGCTGCTCACTGTTTAGTTCTATTAACCATTCCCACAACACAGTTGAAGTCTGTGTTCATCTCCAGGAAGACCAGAACAAATCTTGGGCAGACGGAAGTAATATTTACAATGGACAAGTGCTGGACAATAGTATTACCACAGTGTAATCACCCACCGACCACAGCCTGCGGTTCGATTTGACTAGAAACTGAGTGAAAACATTGCAGCAACCAAAGTTGGTCAGAGAGTGCCCTAACTCACTGAAATTCAATTGCTGCTTTTTTTTTGCTTAAATAACAGTCTTGAAATATTAATGCAAAGATAATTGTTCAAAATATGCTTGAAAATTTAAATTTAAATTAAAAAACTGGAATTAATGATATCTGGAATTAGCAAACATGACAAATGAAACATCTTTTACCACTCCCTGCCCTCCCCTCCCCCTCCCCCTCCCCCACATCCAATACCCTCTACTCCAATGTCTCCATTATCTTGGTGCAAATAAAAGCAATAATATGTTTCATTGATTATCACTCATTGTTCAGTGCTTCCAAAAGTTGGTCATGGGCTACATTAACTCCAGCCTCACTTCACTGCAATTTGTCTATCCTTAAATTAGGTACTACCTCCCTGGCTTTGCTCTCTACCCTAGAACACCTGGAAAACAAGGACACTCATGCCACACTCTTATTTATTGACTATAGATCCACCGACAACACCATAGTTCCAACAAACTCATCCCTAAACTCTGAGACACAGGTGTCACCAAACTTCCCTCCCCAAACTGGATCCTCTGTTTCCTGGCTTGCATATCACATTGAGAAGTGGTGACCAAACGTTCTTCTCAATAATCCTTAATACTTGTGCCCTGCAAAGTTGCATATGCAGTATCTTCCTGTACATACAGTAGAACTTTTATACTCATGACTGTACAGCCAAACACTGCTCCAATTCCATCTACACGTTTGCAGATGACTCCACTGTCATAGGCCAGATCTCAAATAATGACGAGATGGACCATGGGAAGGAGATGGCATTGTGACCTCTTCCCCAATGGGAGCAAAATGAAGAAACTCAGTCACTGAATTCAGGAAATGGAGAGGAGCAGAGATCCTGTACATTGAAATGGTAGGAGGCAGTGATTAAGGAGAGCTTCATGTTGAAGGAAGTAAATATTGCAAACAATCTGTCCTGGTTCAATCATGTAACAAATTTACAATCAAGAAAATGCACCAATGGCTCTTTTTCCGAAAACATAATAAATTCAGCATTTTCCAGAGATGTCTCATCAACTTTAACTAAGTGCCAAATGAGACTTGTTTGGTATGGGAAATGCTCTGCCTAAACCACAAGAAACCCCTGTGATTTGTAAACATAGCTCAGCCCATCATGCAAACCATCCTCTCCTCCAATGACTCAGTCCATACTTTCCAGTGTTTTGGAGAAGAGGACAACAACGACAGGCTTCAATGACCTCCACCATTTATTAAATGCTTTGAGCATCTGGTGATAGAATGTACAGGTGCTCCCCTACTTACGATGGTCTGACTTCAGATTTCTTTTCAAGTTACTATGGTTCAAATCCGTACTTTCAATTTCAAATTCCGATCTGTTCCTGCACTTGTGATATGCGGTACGCTACTCTCTCGCGAGTATGGCGGCATCACACGAGAGTATCATGCAGCATAGTCTCTCGCGATGTTGATTCAACTACACTCGCAGTCTCTATAGCGATCATGCGAACGAGTGCACTGTAAACACCCATATGTGTCTCCTCACCATCCAGCAATTAATTATAGTTCAATGCTTCAAACATTCTTCATTCCCAGTGTGCTTTCAGCTGTGTACGTTAATGATTTTTTTTCAGCATGGAATAAAGGTATTCAAAATTTAATTATAAAAAAATGGTAGGTGAGGTATTCTTGATTGACCCAATTTATTTTGCCAGAACGCAACCCCATTGTAAGTTGAGGAGCACCTGCATCAAAGCACACTATCCAGACACACTGGACCATTTCAATTTGCCTACAGGCAGAACCGTTCCACTGATGATGCGATAGCCTTGTCTCTCCATTCCATCCTGACCCACCTGGAGGGATGACACCTCATACACCAGGTTGCTGTTCATCAACTTCATAGAATCATAGCCCAGAGGCTGGTGGAGAAGCTGTCCTCGCTGGGACTCAACACTCCTCTCTGTAACTGGATTTCCTAACGGAAAAACCATAGTCTGGCTGGATTGGCAGCAGAACATCAAGCAGAGACACGCTGAGCACTGGGGCACCTCAGGGCGTTTGCTCAGCCTGCTACTGACCCACTACTACAACAACAGATCCAGCTCCAGAGTTATCATGTTTGCAGATGACGACATGACAGTCGTTGGGCCTCATTACCAACAATGAGTCACACTACAGTGAAGAGGTAGAAAATCTTGTGAAATGGTGTGAGAGTAACAACCCAAGATTCAACGCGGACAAGACAAAGGGCATGATGTGGACTTCAGGAAGATCATGGACGACCACCCTCCATGACATTTTTTATAGCTCGGTAGTGGAGAGCACAAAATTCCTTGGAATCCACTTCACAAGTGACCTATACTGCACACACATCTCCTCATTTGTCATCTCCTCAATAGCGACTCTATTTCCTTAGAAGGCTGAGGTGGGCAAGGCCACTGGACACCATTCTATCAACATTTTATAGGAGCTCCATTGAGTATGTGGAGTGGTTGCTGCAGAGCATTGGATCAGAGGTCAATCCACAGGACATAAACATAGCAGAGAAGATCATCCCCAACCTCACCCATCAATGTGATTACTGGTATCAATTGTTTAAAGAGGGCACACAAAACCAATGAGGACCCTTACCATCCCACATACAGCATCTTCCATTGGTAAAGAAATATAGAAGCATTAGAGCCACACCAACAGGCTGAGAAACAGCTTCTTCCCACAGAGATTGAGACTGCTAAACTGCTAAAATAACTGAGATTCCACTATTTATTAATAATATTTATTTTATAATATGTATCTACCATACTTGTCTGTATGCATGTTATGTCTGCATGTGTTTGCACTGTGGACTGAAGAACACTGTTTAGTTGGGTTGTACGTGTACAATCAAATGATAAATAAACTTGAAAAGCTGCCAACATATTAAAGAACCCTTCCTACCCCAGTCACCCTTATCCTCTCCTTCAAGCAGGCAGAATATACATGTGCTTGAATACGCCCCCTGATTCAAGTTTTTTTTTCCCTGATGTTATTGGACACTTTAGATCTCTCACAGCAAAGATTATAGCTTTGCACTGTTTTTAATTGCAATTTTTTCAATACTCTGCACTGCAGTTAACATAAAGGACCCTATTAGCATGTCACAACCACTTCTCATTGTTATCTATGGGTAGAAGGTGAAGAAGCCTGAAGATTCACACCTCTAGGTCCAAGTTGAGTTTCTTCCCAACAGAAATCAGGCTCTTGAACCACCCCTATACATGAATCATGGACTGCTCCAACAATGCAAAAGAACAGTCTGCACTATTGCAAGGAACAATTTTTTTTCCTTGCACTAAGGTAACAATGAATATTTAATTATGTTTGGTATTTATTGTCTCTTTTTAATTCAATGTATCTCATTGTATTTTTTTTTAATGATACACCTGGTTAGCTGCAAGTAAGAATTTTGGTGTAAATGTACATTGTACAGTGTATATGACAATACAACTCTATTTGACATAATTTGCAACACCATTCTTACAATTTGTTATTATTGCATTTCTTGCTATGAGTCAATTTACATAAAAAATGCAAAATAAAGCTTTTTAAGAGATTTTGGTAAACATTATAGTAAACAACCAATTCAGGCTGTTATTAAAATCATTGGATTAGCTGGTTGTATGCATCACAAGTGTTTTACTCGACGGTATTACTGCTGGGGTTTGTTGGCACTCATCCATTAGGGAAAACAGTCTTTTTTCCTTACTTGGTTTGGCCTTTGTGATTTCAGATCGACATCAACATGGATGTCTTTTAGTTCTCCTCTGACATGACCTAATTTCCAGAGCAATGATAAATTACTCTTAAATGTTTGCCTTGGAAACATAATGCATGAAATAAAAACTGCCCAATATTTTTCCACCCAAAAACAATTAGTGTGATGACAGACTGTTCAAAAAACATTTTTAATCAGTGTTTAAAGCTCAAAAACATTTTCAACTTCACTTGCATTGATAAAATTCAAACTACATTCAGCAATTTGGAAAAACAATAATTCAGAAGCTGGGAAGCATATTTGACAATAGACACTGAAATAACTGTCAATTTTTAAAGTTAGAAATGCCTCTTTTCACAATGAGTGCCTGTCCACTCTCACAAGATGACACTGTGAAAAGAGACATTTCTAACTCTTCATAAATGATTGTCCCATTTGATAAAAAAGATTTTCTAATATCTTGCCCATCATTTACAAACATGAGACAGCAGTATTGCTGATCAATATTAAAGCCCGTCCTGTTTTCAAGTTCACTTTGTTGCCCATTTCCCTCAACAGTCAAACATCTAATCAGTGTTTGATCATAGATAATGACAGTATCCACACGTCTCTGAAGTAATACTTAATCAACATTAAAATACATAACATGGCTATTACTTAACTGTTATTTCTGGAACTTGGGATGCACAAACTGGCTGCCACATTTCCTACATTCCAAAAGTGACAACACTTCAGAGGTAGTTTTATTTGATTGCAAAGCATTGGAATGTTGTGTTTGTGAAAACACTGTTTGAATCCAAATATTCCTTTTGAAAATCATAACTTGGAAAATGATTTTTTAAATAAAATGTTAAATTCTGTAAGGTTCTAGTATATTTATTCGAAAGTTATACAAGCAAATGGGAAAGCAATTATTTAAAATATCTGAATGATATTGATCATTGATACAGAGTAATCTATGTCTTGGTATGCAAATTATTCTCATAAGTTAACCTTTGAGTTCAATGTCATTCTTATCCATCAATGCGCACACAGCCCAAAACCAACTCTCCTTGTTTAAATTAAAAATTGAAGCAGGTCAGGCACCATCTGCAAAGAGATAGTTAGTGTTTTGGGTTTGACGTCCAACTTCGTTTTACACTTGTAGGAGGATCAAATCAATAACCACAAAATTTCAACTTGTGTTGTTTAACGTCATCCTTTTCTGAACCCCTCATTCTTTTTCTTCATCATCTCTGGATTACAATTTTCTAGACATTCCTCAGCAGCTTCTCCCTTTGTAACTTACTAAAATTACACTACTGCGCCTTCTACTTCCCCAACACCAATTCTAATCAGTAAACCTCCACTTCAAAATATTATTGTTGATTTCAAATTGGTCCATTGTCCCCTTCCTATCTTCAACTTTCTCCAGACATAGAACTCTCCAAATAAGTTGGGCTTCATCAATTATTTCATGAATTCACTAATTTAAACTGCTAACACTTCAAAGAGCTTGAATCCTTTGTTAAGATTCAATCTTCCTTTCTCATTCAATATATTCAACAAACCTCAAACCAAAGTTCCTGCTCTAACATCTCTTTTAAATATTTTATTTTTCAATAGCAGTCCTTTGAAGAGCCTGGAGATATTTATCATCTTAGTGTCACCACATAAATGCAAGTTGTTGATAGTTTAATATTCCGTACATTTCATTCCAGTAAAAATATTTAGTATTCAGTTTCCAAGTTTTCCAAAGGATATTATCCTTTATTACTGAATTGAAAATCTGCATTGTATTAAAGTGTACAAATTGTAGTTTGAATGATATCAAAGGGCTCAAGACAACAGGTCATTCCTTCATGTTGATTTGAACTATGAGCTTTAGCGCACAAGAACTATCAACTCAACCTTTTAAAACTGCTTAACTGCAGTTCCATTTATTACTTAGTTTACTCTGCCAACATCTTACATGTGTCAATTTAATTATGAATTGTTGGATAACTTGATAATGGGTTTGCGCTTCTGAATTTCTCATTAATAAAGAATCATCAATATATATCCAATTATTAAAATATCAAAACATCTCCATTTATTACAAAAGGACATTATATGTATCTAAGAAATCCACTTAGTGAGAAAAGGAAATTTAAACAACTGTGAAGGTCAGGCTAAAAATAGATCCATTCCCTGATACAGCAGGAACAAGCTCCACATGACATTTTGATGTGAATTTTTCTTCCTTGTGTGGCACGTTCCTTTCACATCTATACCATTGACCTTTCTTGGGAATGATATGCAGTGAGTCATAGTTTCAGAAGCATGTTACATAGTAGTTCCAAGAAAGCGTCTGCTGTCGGCCTCAGCAAACTATCATACTCTAGAATTACCAACCCTACAAAATAGGATGTACAGATATAACAGACAGCACCACATGGGCATGCACCTCTTTCCAAATGATTTCAAACATTTTTAAACATTAAACAAAGACCTTGTGGATTGTCAATTTGCATTGTATACAAGACCGAAAGGAGTCTCACTCGTAGCTGATCATAACCAGTCATAAGACTGATGTGGGAAATTATCTGCAAGTTAGTTGGCATCTGTGGAGACTGAAACAGTTGATGTCTTGGGAAATTAGAATTCAAAATGTCTAGAGAAGGCAGAACATTGAGAATGTCTTTGATCAAAGAGACAAGTAGCTATATTTGCTGAGTAACTTGTGCAAGTTTGTTAATTTCAGATCATCTATCAAGAGGAAACAAATTTGAGGTTAAAAGGAAGAAAGATACAAAGACAAATGTCCTAACCCAAAGGGCGATGAACCTTTGGAATTCTCTACACTGGAGGGCATGGAGACTTGGTTGTGTTCATTTAAGACAGGCTAATTGAATTCTGACTATTACGATTCAAAAGTTACTAGAGAGAAGGTCAAATTTGGTTTCAAGTTCCACTTTTCTTTTATATAAATCCAAATTTTTGTTTAGAACAATTTGTAAATCAAGTTGCTTAATTTGATTGATTAATTCCATGAGAATGAATATTAGTTGATTCATGTGTTTTGGGAATGTCCGAACTTAGAACATTTTTGGAAAGATATTTTCCAAACTTTATGAATGATTCTTCAGACTGAAGCTTCAAAAATTTTTATATAATAGATCCTTATCAGGATAAAACTGAGATAATTTAACTTTAGACTTACGTATTCTGTGTACCACCTTAAATTGTAACAGTCGTGGACAAAATGAAGGCTCATTGATCAAATTAAGAATTGTGTCCCAATCCTCATCCGAGAATGCTCCATTCAAATCACGCTTCTAATTGTTCTTAATCCAGCCAATGAGACCATTCCTAAATCCATTACATTATTGTAAATATTTGATATTAATCCTCCATGGAAAATTGCAAATCAAAAAATACATCAAGAATATTTGCTTCAGAAATTCGAAAAATATCAAAGTTTAGACTGAACAAAATGCCTAATTTTTAAATATATACATGTGTCTATTAGAAAGATTACATTTTGCTGTTAGTTGTACAAAAGAAGCTAAATTATTTCAAATAAAAAGATGTTTAAAACTTTTAATGCCTAATCCATTCTATTCCTTAAAACCTGTATCTAACAAAGAGTTTTGGAAAAGATGATTTGTTACAATAGGAATGGCATGAGAAAAACTATGATAACCAAAAAATTTCCTAAATTGCATCTATATTCTCAATCTATGCCTCATTATTAGGTTCTTAGTTAATTTAGAGAAACAAAAAAGTAAGAATGATCCTAAAATAGCCAACATTGATGTGTTTTTAGAAAAATTCAATTTCTACCAATGATCAAAATGTAACAATAAGAGTGAATTGCAGATATTGGCCACCCAATAACAGAATCTAAAGTTTAGTAGTGAAAATCCCCCTTTCCTTTTAGTATCTTGGAGATGAGCCTTGTTTATACAAGGTTGTTTTCCTTGCCAAATATACAACCATAATCGAATCCAGTGAATCAAAAAAGGATTTAGGAATAAAAATTGGTGAAGATTGAAAAAGATACAAAAAATTTAGGTAAAAATTTAATTTTAATCAAATTAATGCATCCAATCATTGTATTAGAACCATGCCCTTTGATTGCTTTATTTGTTTTTTTTCTCTAGAAGAGGATATGTCTCTGTCTTCAACCCAGAAGAGAATCTGAGCTTCTGCTTCTTTAATAGCTAGACGAGCAATTTTGGTGAAGTAGAAAGATAATGTTTCATCCACTCACATTCAATGGTTATATATCATGTCATTTAAGTTTGGGGGAAAAAAAATAATATTAAAGATGCAAAGTCTGAATTTGATAAGATGAGGAGCTCATTCATGGATTATTATCATAATCTGAGGATTTAATTGGTGTGGATGTTCCAGGGATCCCCTTTCTGGTGTCTGGGGGTTGTTATTTAATTCATATTTACAACATATACATAGCCTTGTTTAGAGGGATAGAGTAGATTAGTGTGGATAATTTTTATCCTTTTTATTACTAAGACAAACAAGTAAAGGGGAGGGGTTAACTACAGATTACTGATCACATCAAAGAACATGATCACATCAGAGAAATATAAAATATCTTATATAAGGGATTTCTACATGTATTATTTGTGTATTCAGTATTATTTTTGGACATAGTACAAGTTATGATTTAACTGTTTATTATAATTATAGAATTTGATGTCCTGAACAAATAAGTTCTGTAATAATTATGGTTTTGCTTCTAATTTCATATGTATATATGATTTATGTTATCATTAGTATACTTCGTGCAAATGTTTTTTGTTTAACTCAATAATACTTTAAAAAGAAAGTTCTGAATATTAATAAAATCAAGTAATATGGTAACAGTACAAAAAAAATGACAGAGGCGGCAAAAAGGTAGGAGACTGAAGTCAGGATGTTTTCCCTAGCCAACAGGATCATAGCGGGTTTCACAAAGTCACATTAATAGATCAAATATTGCTTTTTAAACACTCACTAAACACCGTAAATATTGTGTGCAACTTTTGTCACCAGCTATAAGAAAGACATCATGAAACTAGAAAGGATACAGAAAAGACTGTAAAGAATATTTTACCAGGTCTGGTTTGCTTGAATTACAAGGAGAGACTGGAACTTTTCTCCTTGGAGTCCGGGATGCTAAAGGGGAAGAACTTAGAGGTTTATAAAATCATGAAGGGCATAGATAAGGTGAGTTATAAAGGAACCGAAGGGACATCTTTGAAGATGGTGGGAGATGTTAGAGCAGAGATTTTCAAACTTTCTTTCTACTCAAATACCACTAAGTAATATCTATGCCATAGATGTTCTGTGATTAGTAAGGGATTACTTAAGGTGGTATGCAACCATAAATACATTTGAAAACCACTGTTTTAATTGACTTGTTATTTCATAACTCCAAAGGAAATGCGCCAATGACAATTTTTCTCAAGTAAAATATTTCAGTAACAATTGGGTCTAGAGCAGTGATTCTCAACCTTCCCTTCCCACTCACATCCCACCTTAAGCAATCCCTTACTAATCACAGAGCATCCATGGCATTGGGATTACTTAAAAGTGGTATGTGAGTAGAAAGGAAGTTTGAAAACCATGGTGTTAGAGGAAGTGGTAGAAGCAAAGACATCAGTAATTTTAAAATGGCATTTAGACAGGTACATGGATAGGAAAGGTTTAGAGGCATATGGAGAAAACACCGGCAAGTGGGACTAGATTGATCAACATAGGCAAAAAATGTACCAGGGGTTGTAGACCAATTGGGTGTAATTGGGCAGCACAAGGTCATGGGCCAAAATAGTCACTTACAGTGCTGTATGTCTAAATTTAAATTAAAAAAAAATTAAATTAGGCCAAAAGGCCTATTTCCTAATATAGAAGAAATGCTTAAGCTTTTGAAAAATGAGAGTACCTTAGATCTTGCTTTACAACCAGCAAATAATTAAAAAAAACCAAAATATAGTGTGGAAGCATCAATTCATCTCTTTCACTGACCAGCCAGCCAAAGAACCTCACCAGCAACTGCCCCTCAGGTTATACTTTCCCCCCCCCCCCCCCCTATTTACCAGCTGCAATTTCACATGGTTCACTGTCTCAATGGCTTTGAGTTGATAAGATCCTACCTCTGATATTCATGAACTGTCAAAGATGTTGGGAATCTCATTTTACACTGCTTCGCAATTGGGTGACATGCAGAAACAATTGGGTGGTATGTTCTACAAATATACACACAAATGCTGGAGGAACTCAGACTTGCAACATCCACAGGAAGTAAAGATGTATTACTGACATTTCAGGCCTGAGCCCTTCTTTCATTCACTTTATTTATTTATTTATTATTCAATCAACATGAAGTCACAAAACAAAAATCAAAAAACATCAGATATCTACAATAAAATAGCAAAACTGAACTACATACAAAGAAAGAAGAATCAACACATTATCAAATTCTACACCATTGTTTATAAATACAAAATTACACACCATGCCGAGGAAAGGAGGAAACAGAAAAAAAGAGAAAAGAGTAATAAGAAAAAGTGAAAGAACCCCCCCCCAAAGGAAAAGGAAAAAAGAAAGATAATTCTCCCATATAATTTGACAAAATCATATTTTCAAAAAGCATTAATTACAAACAGATTAAACATTATGTGATTCATTCAGAGCTTATTTCCTCCCTTAAGAGATAAATGTCTTGACATAACTATCGCTGGGAATACTGGAGATAGTGGTATTGGAGACCAGAGGGGGGATCATCAAAGGTAAACCCTTGTGTATCTTAAGTATGGGTTCCATATTCTTAAAAACAAGTAATAATTTCTGAGGTTGTAAAGTTATCTTCTCCAGGGGAACATACTGTGCATTTCTGAATTCCATCAGGTCAGACTCAGTTGGGAATCAGATTTCCAACTAATGGTTATGCATTTCCCGGCCATCGCTAGAGCGAGTTTAACAAATTTCAATTGATATTTCAACAGCCTCATCTTAGGTCTTATATCTGCTAATTTCCCCATTGGAAATTCAGGTCCCAATTCTGGCACCTGAGAGTATCAAATTCTAGTAATTTGTTCCAGGAGATTCCCCAATTTTTTCCAGAAGAATCTCATCTGAGGGCGTAACCAGGTTGAATGCAAAAAGTCCCTATCTTGACCTCATCAAAAGCATAAATTGGATAATTTAGATTTAAATTTATTTAATTTTTGAGGAGTAAGGTACAGCTGATGCAAAATATTATATTGCACCAACCAATATCTTACATTAATTGTACTGCTCATGCTGTCCCGACACAGGTCAGACCAGCAAAATGGATCAATTTCTATGCCCAAATCCGATTCCCATCTTTCTCAACTGATCTAGCTCTTGTTTAGGGGCTTCCGCCTGAAGTAAGAAATACATTTTCTAAGATAAATTTATTTGCGATCCCCTTTTGAACTAGAGTCTCTATTTCAGTGCATTGTGTTAAGGTCAATTCTGGACCTAATTTATCCCATAAATAAATCTTAACTGAAGATAGCAGAAGAAAATGTATTTAAAACTCCAAATTTACTCCTGATTTGTTCAAATGTCATAAATTGTCCCTGTTCAAAGCAATCTTAGATATATTTGATCCCACTCTGAGACCAAGTTTCTAGAATTTTATTATCAATTGTTAAAAGGAATTAATTTATTTTGAGTTAGGGGTGCTTTGGGTGAGAGGCCTCCCTAACATCAATTTGATCATTGACTTTATTCCAAATTGTAATAATATATTTTAGTAAGGGTGTTTCCTTAGGACCAAATAGTAATTTAGAATTCCATTTGTATACAAAATTTTCTATCTTCTCACCAACCTTATGCAGTTCTAATTTTACCCAAGATGACTTGTCTCCTCCGTCAAAGAGGGAAGCGATGAACTTCATTTGGGTTGCTCAATAATATTGTTTAAAGTCTAGGAGCTTTAATCCTCCCAGTTCATAATTCCAAGTTAATTATTGATAGAGACTCTGGGAAACTTACCCTTCCACAGAAACTTCCTTATATATTTATTTAAATTCTGAAAGAATCGTTGTGGTACTAAAATGGGTAGTTTTGGAAATTATATTGTAATTTAAGCAATATATTCATTTTTATACAATTGATCCTTCCAATCAAAGTAATTTGAAGAGTTATTCATTTATTTAAATCGTCCTCAATTTTCCAAAGGAAGGAAAGATAATTCAATTTATATAAATTCTTTAAGTTATTATCCATCTTGATACCATTAAACAGCCACTTAAATTGAGAGTCTCTTTTACCATGATCATAATTCCCACCTGTAAGCGGCATAACTTCACTTTTATCCCAATTTATAGCCCAAGAAAGTCCCAAAAAATTCCAATTCAGACTATTTTTTGTAATGAATTCACTGGGTCTTTCAGATACATCAGAATGTTGTCAGCAAGTAAGTCGATTTTGTGTTCTTCCTGGTTAACCCTGAAGCCTTTTATGTCTGGATCTTGGAGGATAGATTCCACTAACGGTTCAATAGTCAGGATGAAAAGGGCTGGAATAATGGACAACTTTGTCTACTAGATCTGGACAATGGGTACACCAATGAGATTTCACCATCAGTGATTACTTTCATTTTAGGCTCATAATACAGAACTTTAACCTAATTAATAAATAGCTCTCCTAGTCCAAATTTTCCTAAAACTTTAACTAGTCTCATTCCACTCTGTTGAAAGCTGTCTCTGCATCTAGGACCAGAATGACACTCAATTCATCCCTTGTTTACGCTAGATGAATAATACTGAGCAGCCGACTAACACTGTCCACAGACTGCCTCTTCTGTACGAAACCTGATGTACATTTATTAATTTAGGCAAATATTCTACCAATCTATTTGCCAGAGCTTTAGCAATGATCTTATACTCCATATTCAATAATAATATGGGCAGATAAGATGACGGTTTCAATGGGTCCCTATATTTTTTGGGAATCACTAATAATTGCTACTGAGAAAGACTCTAGGAGAGTATGGGTTGCGACTGCTTGATCTTGTACCTCCGTAAATAGAGGTATCAATAAATCTTAATAAAATTTGGGTGAGAACCTGTCTTCTCATTAACTTGCAAGGATAACAATGCTTCTCCTATCTCAACTTGATTAAAGGGAGGGTTTAAACTCCTCTGTTCTTCTAGACGCAAATTCGAAAGGTTCAATTGTGACAGGAAACTCTCTATCGTATTCAAAAACCCCAATGATTTAAAAGCTTCATTTATGTCCTTTGGCTTATCGAAGATCCTGCCCGTTTGACTTAATTGCATTTATCGTTCTCGAGGCTTGCTCTGATTTCAACTGCCAGGAGAGGACCTTGTGGGCTCTTTCCCCTAGCTCATAGTACCTATGCTTAGATCTTGTTATCATTTTTTTTCCAGTTCTATACATATTTATTGTATTATACTGGAGTTTTTTTTTTCTCATCAGTCTTCTATGTTTTTCCACAGAGCTTCTTTGTTGATGGTCCTTTTCTAAAATGGTGATCTCCTTTTCCAATTCATCCATTTCCCTTGTATATTCTTCTTTAATTCTAGAGGCATAACTAATAATTTGGCCCCTTAAATATGCCTTTAACGTATGCCAAAGTAAAAATGTGTTTGCAGTTGAGTCAGAATTAATCTCACAGAACATATTAATTTTATTCCAGATAAAATTACAAAAATCTGGCCTTTTCAACAGCAAAATATTAAAATGCCATCTGTGATTGGTCTCTTGCTTATCTGGCATATCAATAGTCAATACAAGAGGTGAATGGTCTGATAAAGTTTCGCTTTGTATTCAATTCCTATGATCTTGCTCTGCAATTGAGCTGAAGTCAAAAATAAGTCTATCCTTGAGTAGGAGATATATTGTCTAGAATAGAAGGAATAATCCCTTACCCCCAAGACGAAGCATCCTCCAGATGTCCATTAAATTCCGCTCCCCCATTAACCCCAAGATTCCCTTGTGCACTCATCCCTCCCCACCCATCACATCTCTGGCACTTTCCGCTGTGCCCGTAGGTGCAACACTTGCACCCTCACCTCCTCCCTCACCATGGTCCTAGGACCCAAACAGGCCTTTCATGTGATGCAACACTTCCCTTGTATATCCAGAGGACTCTTTTACTGCATCTGGTATACCTTTGTGGCATTCTCTACATCGGAGAGACCAGATGCAGACTGGGAGATCACTTTGCTCAGCATCTTCGCTCTATTCGCAACCACAGTGACCTCCCAGTGGCCAATCATTTCAATTTCGGGTCACACTTCTGCACTTACATGTCTGTTCATGGCTTATGTACTGTCCCACCCTGACCCTCCACAGATTGGAGGAACAACACCTTATTTTCAGTCTGGGCACCCTCCAGCCAGATAGCATGAACATTGACTTTACTTTACTGCTTTCCATTAAACCTGCTTGCCTTTTCTTCCACCTCCCCCATTTCTTGCCTTTCTAGTTCTTTTACCTACACAGCCCTGTCCCCCCCAGGGCTGCTGTACTCTCCCTCCCTTCTCCACCTATCAGCTCCTGCCCTCCTACCCCCCCCCCCTCTTTTTTTCTGACATTCACCGGCATTTTCTCATACTTTGATGAAAGGCTCAAGCCCGAAACATCACCTACGCATCTCTGCCTTTGCAACTTAAAGGATTCTGTTGGTCATGGAGGCTGTTGGGGTGGTCAGTGAGGACAAAGGGAATCTTATCCTTATTGCATGTCAGGCAGAGTGGGCCAAGGCAGATGTTTGTGAAATGGAAGATATGCAGGTGAGTGCAGAATTGATGGTGGAAAATGGAAAACCATGTTGTTTGAACAAGGACATCTCTGATGATCAGGCATGGAAGACTGCATCCTGGGAGCAGACACAATGAAGACTGAGGAATTAAGAGAAGGGAATGGAATCCTTACAGGGGATGGAGCACAAGGTTGGGGTAGTTGTGGGAGTCGGAGGTTTGTATAAGATATCTGTCAATAGTTTGTCTCCCGAGATGGATTAAGTGAATTTGAGGTTAGGGTGGAAGTTGGCAGCAAAATGGATGAAGTCAAGAAACTCATCATGGCCACATGAGGCAGCATCAAAGTAATCATTGATGTAGCAGAGTAAGAGTTGAGGTGCCTTGCCTTTGTAGGCTTGTAATTTGGATTGCTCCACATAGCCAACAAAAAGGCACACAGCTGGAGCCATGAAGGTAACCATGGCTACCCCTTTCACCTGGAGAAAGTGGGATGAGTCAAAGGAGAAGTTATTGAGGGTGAGGACGTTTTGCCAGCTAGAGATGATGGCAGTGGAGGAGGGACTGGTTGGGTCTATTGCCCAGAAAAAAACAAAGGATTTAAACGCCTCCAGTATGGGGCATGGAGGTGTATACTGATGTCCTGTATATCAAAAGTTCGGCATTCTAGTGCCCCTTCCATAAACGTAGATGATTCGACTTTTCCAGATTACATTCCAGGTTTAACACAATTTTACACTGAATAAATGTAATTGCAAACTCTCACTGTATCCAAATTTATTCACTTGATGTACGAGACACCTCGATTTTTTGTTTTCATGTTTTCCAGAAAAGTGAACCATAATCAGAGAATGCTTTAAAGATCATTTAGCCCAATTGTCAATTTGTAGATTGTATTCAGTGGCTTCACAATAGACAATACACAATAGGAGCTGGAGTAGGCCATTTGGCCCGTCAGGCCAGCACCGCCATTTTAGATCATGGCTGATCATTACCATCAGTACCCCTTTCCAGCCTTATCCCCATAACCCTTAACTCCATTACCCACAAGAGTCTTATCTAACTCACTTTTGAACATAGTCAGCGAATCCGCCTCTACCACCCTCTGTGGCAGAGCATTCCACAGATTCACACTTCTCTGGGTAAAAAAATGCTTTCTCATCTCCGTCCTAAAGGGCCTACCCTGTATTCTTAAACTATGCCCTCTAGTCCTCGTCTCCCCCATCATTGGGAACAAGTAATCAGACTTCACCTTGTCTATCCCCCTGATGATTTTGTATACCTCAATCATGTCCCCCCTCATCCTTCTAAACTCCAATGGATACAAGTCCAGTTTTTCTAGCCTTGCTGCATATGACAACCCTGCCATCCCTGGAACTAACCTTGTAAATCTGCGCTGCACACCCTCTATAGCTAGTATGTCCTTCCTCAAGTTTGGAGACCAGAACTGGACGCAATACTCCAGGTGGGGTCTCACCAGGGCCCTGTATAACTGCAGAAGGGCGTCTCTGTTCCTATACTCCAATCCCCCTCTTTATGAAAGCCAACATTCCATTTGCCTTCTTCACAGCTTTCTGAACCTGCATGCTAGCCTTCAGTGACCGGTGAACAAGTACACCCAGATCCATTTGCACTTCCCCACTCCCTAGCTTGTCTCCATTTAAATAATACTCAGCTTTCCTATTACTTCCCCCAAAATGAATAACCTCACATTTGTTCACATTGAAATTCATCTTCCATTTAGCCGCCCACTCCTCCAGCCTGTCCAAGTCCCTCTGCATTTTCCTTACATCCTCCTCACACCCCACACCGCCACCCAGTTTAGTGTCATCTGCAAATTTGCTCATGTTATTTATAATCCCCTCATCCAAATCATTAACATAAATTACAAACAACTAAGGACCCAACACCGATCCCTGAGGCACTCCACTCGTCACATCCTGCCATTCTGAAAAAGACCCATTTACTCCAACCCTTTGTTTCCTATCTCTTAACCAATTTCCTATCCATGTCAGCACCTTACCTCCAATACCATGCTCCCTGATCTTGCCCACTAGACTCCCGTGCGGTACCTTCTGGAAGTCCAAATACACCACATCCACTGGCTCTCCCGAGTCCACCCTCTTTGTCACATCCTCAAAAAATTCCAGAAGGTTAGTCAGCATGACTTACCCTTAAGGAATCCATGCTGACTAGCCCTTATACTATTATTACTGACTAAGTGTTCTGCCATTTCTCCTCTTATGATGGACTCCAATATCTTCCCCACCACTGATGTCAGGCTAACCAGTCTATAATTTCCCGTTTTTTCCCTCCCTCCTTTCTTAAAAAGCGGCACCACATCAGCCACTCTCCAATCCTCAGGGACCTCCCCGGAATCTATGGAACTTTGGAAAATGTCAACCAGTGCCTCCACAATTTCCATAGCCACCTCTTTAAGCATCCTAGGATGCAGCCCATCAGGCCCTGGGGATTTATCAGCCCTCAGTCCCAACAATTTACTCATAACCTCCTGCTTCTGGATCCGGATATCCATTAGATCCCCTACCTCCCCAGTAAAGTTCCCCAAGTCTCTTGGTACCGCATGACCACTACCCCCTAACTGACTATAACCTATATCCTCCTTGGTGAAGACAGTTGCAAAGTATTTGTTAAATTCCTCTGCCATCTCCTTGTTTCCGGTAATAATTTCACCCTTGTCCATTTTCAAAGGGCCAATTTTAGACTGAACCAATTTCTTCCTCTTCACATACTTAAAAAAAGCTTTTGCTATCCTCCGCAATATTATCTGCTAATTTCCTCTCGTACTTCATTTTCCCGTCTCTTATGGCTTTCTTAGTTACCCTCTGATGTTCTTTGAAGGTTTCCCAATCCTCTAATTTCCCACTCCGCTTCGCTATCTTATAATGACTCCCTTTGGACTTGATAATGCACTTGATTTCCTTAGTTAGCCAGGGCTGCCATTTGCATCTCCTAGAGCCTTTCCTCCACTTTGGAATAAATTTGTCCTGAATCCTGCGAAAAATGTCCATAAATGGAGTTATCTACTCCATTTGTTAACTGTTTGCAAAGATGTTGTATGACAGAACTTTTAGAAAACTATTTTGTCATTCTAAACTGATTTTAAAATAACTTTGTATATGCAGTATTACAATTGCAAATATTGACTATTCAAGTACCGAAAAAACATTAATTCAGCATTCTGTTAATTAAACCAAAAAATGCAATGTTAGATACATCAAAATTGTTAATTATATGACTGCTCAAAAACTTTAATGAACAGAAAATGCAAACAAAATTGAAACACATATAACACTATGTTCTTTCTTTTATTTTCTTTCTTTGGCTTGGCTTCGTGGACGAAAATTTATGGAGGAGTATGTCCACATCTGCTGCAGGCTCATTGGTGACTGACAAGTCCGATGAGGGACAGGCAGGCACGGTTGCAACACTATGTTAATAATTTGGTTAAAATAATTGAGCCATTGCTTATTCATTCTCAATCGTATCAAAACCAAAAAAAAATCCTGTGACTAAATAAAAAGATGATAGTTATTTCAATACAAGATTTTTGTCATGCAACCTGACCTGCTGAATCCCCTTCCAACCCAAATTTTTAGCATAGGAAAAAGCAACCATTATTAATCCAATACACTGTCCAATTTATGGACTACTGAAAATACCATGACTAAACTATTCCCATGTTATTTATTACTTTCAATTAACAAAAAAAATCTCAGATTTAAAATTAACAATTGATCCAATGTGTAGATCTTGGGAATGAGGATTTTAAATTTTAACAACCTCTTCATTTGGAACCATTTCCAACCCTCTAATTTTACAGCTCCTATACTCCACAATCAGTGAACAGAGCATCTTTCTTGGGAGTGCAGCCAATCTGGTGTCTTTAATATCTTGAAAATTGCTATCACATCACACTACATCCTAAATTTCAAGGACAAAAATCTTACTTTGCATATTCTTTCCTCATCTTTAAACCTAAGTATTATTTTAGAGAATTAAACTGTATGTCCTTCCCGAGCTGTGTTGCCAGAACCTCGTTAAAACCATTACAGCACAGAAAGAAGCCTCTTCAGCCCTTCTAGTCGGAGCTGAACCAATTTATTTGTCCAGTCCCACTGACCTGCACCCAATCCATAGCCCTCCATACCTCTCCGATCCATGTACCCGTCCAAGTGCCTCTTAAATGCTAAAATTGAGCCTACATTCGCTACTTCAGCTGGAAGTTTGTTCCACACCCACCACTGTGAAGTTCCCACACCCACCACTGTGTGAAGAAGTTCTCCTGAAATCTTTTCACTTTCACTATTAACCTATGTCCTCAGATCTGTATCTCACCTATCCTCAGATGGAAAAGCGTACTTAGATTTACACTGTCTATCCCCCTCAATTATAAATACCTCTTCAAATCTCCCTTCATTCTTCTACACTCCAGGGAATAGTCTTTCCCTGTAACTTAGTTCCTGAAGTCTGGGCAACATTTTAATAAATCTTTTCTGCACTCTATCTTACTGATATCTTTCCTGTAGTTAGGTGACCTAAACTGCACACAATACTCCATATTTGGCCTCACCAATGTCTAATACAACTTCCATAACATGCCAACTTCTAGACTCAATACTTTGATTTATGAAGGCCAATATGCCAAAAGGTCTCTTTACAAACCTATCCACCTGTGACGCCACTTTCATGAATTATGTATCTGTATTCCCACATCCCTCTGTTCTATCGCACTCCTCAGAGTCCCACCATTTACTGTGTATGTCCTTTCTTGGCTTGTCCTTTAAAAGTGCAACACCTCACACTTATTTGCATTAAATTCCATCTTCCATTTTTCCAGCTGGTCAAGATCTCTCTGCAAGCTTTGAAAAGCTCCTTCGCTGTCCACAACACCTCCAATCTTAGTATCATCTGAGAACTTGCTCATCCAATTTACCACATCATTCCGATCATTGATATAGATGACAAATAACAATGGCCCCAGCACTGATGCCTGAGGCACACCACGAGTCACAGGCCTCCAGTCTGAGAATCAATCATCCACCACTACTCTCTGACTTCTCCCATCTATCCATTGATGAATCCAGTTCACATCTTCACCAAGACTATCTAGCGTCTGAACCTTCCTGATCAACTTCCCATGTGGGACCTTGTCAAAGGCCTTACCAATGTCTAATACAACTTCACCATAACATGCCAACATGCCTTTCCTTCATCAACTTTCCTGGTAACCTCCTCAAAAACTTCTATAAGAATGGTTAAAAAAAATCTACCATGCACAAAGCCATGTTGATTATCCCTAATCAGTCCATGCCTATCCAAATAATTGTATATCCGATATCTTAGAACACCTTCCAAAATAATTTATATACTACTGACGTCAGGCTCACTGGCCTATAATTTCCAAAGTTACTTTTGGAGCCTTTTTCAAGCAACAGAACAACACAAGCTCCAATCCTAAGGCACCACACCTGTGGCTAAGAACATTTTAAATAATTCTGCCAGAGCCCCTGCAATTTCTACATAAGCCTCCCTCAAGGTCGAGGGAATTATCGACAGGCCCTTTCACCAGCTCCTCCATTATTTAAACTCCTCCTTCGCCAGGTTGAACTTTTCGGGAGGGAGTCAGTGTGTCCTGGCGTAGAGCAGGGGGGGGGGCCTCAGTCAGTATGTGGTGCCTAACCCTGTACTTTGGCTTAGTCGTGGAGAACTGTGGCACGTCTATCGAGGGTAACTCCACCAGGATGCTGGCAAATTCATTGTCCGAGAGTGTTACAAGAGTCCAGGTGGGGAGCAGGTACCTTTTCTTCCCCAGAGGCAGAGTTTGAAATGTTCTGGGATGCACCAAGTGCCATCCCTTGAGGTCAACCAGCAAGCAGTGGGCCCTAAGGAAGTCAGCCCCCAGAAACGGTTGCACCACTGCCACGAGGGTGAAGGTCCATTTAAACCGGCTGTTGCTGAAACGAAGGGGGATGGCGCAGGTCCTGAAAGTTCGAATGCAGGAGCTGTTGGCTGCCCTCAGTGCTTGGCCCTGCTTGTCGTTGTGGGTATTGAGGCCTGCAGGGGGTTAGGATGCTTATCTCAGCACCTGTGTCGACTAGTGAGCCCCAGACACAGAGGAGGCTATCACTTGAGCCAACTGCCGCTGCCATCAACGACGGTTGGCCAGAGCATTTCCTGAAAACCCGCAGGGTGGGCAGCATCGATGGGCTTCTGCACCCCATCGCTGATGGTAGTAGCATAGCTATGGTTCACTTGCCTTTCCACTGGCCTTGGTCTCACTGGGGGTTGCTGATGTGGTCTACGACAGCACCTTCTTCCCTCTCCAGAGTACGTCCGCTCAGGCTGCGACCCTTTGAGCAAGAGCCATTTATCCTCAGGTAGCTGCTCCAGAAAGATCTGCTCAAAGAACAAGCGAGTCTTGAGGCCCAATGGTTAAAGCAAGCATTTCGCTCATTAGGGTGACCAGTGCCCTGTCCCCCAATCCGTTCGTATACAGCAATCAAGTGGCCAAGTGTAGGTTATTAGCTCTTTGAGGGCTGCGCAATTGCCTTGCTTCAGAGGCTGCCGTTGGAAATCTACAACCCTTGTTGCTGTGTCCTGATCGAGGACGCACACTACGTGGAAGCAGCGGGTGTTGTCAGTAGTGATATAGTGAAGCTGGAACTGAGCCTTGGCATGCTCAAATTGCACATGTGGCTGCGACACGCAGAACATTGGAAGCCTAAGAGAGACCACGTGGATAATTGTTGGCTCCGCATGATCTGTCATCTTCGGGACCAACCGCCAGTTGGACCAGTCGGGGTTACCAATGCAATGTATGTGGTACACAAGCGCGGAGAAGAATGACAGACACATCAAAGCCTTGGAAAATGAAATTGATTTATTGCTCTGGCCGTCGCACTTATATGGTCCCCTGGCGCTGACATCAGTGCCCAGTGTCATTGGAGTGCTGACCTTGGGTTGGTCGGCATTCCCGCCAGAGTTCCCCATCTTCCCGCCATGTGGAAGTCACGTGGGACAATGGCTGGTGTCACCCCCAGGTCTGCGGGGTTGCCACATTCATTGGCCATTTTGCGGGCCGGTGAGTTCCTCCGTGAGTGGGCTGCTACGATGTTGAAACCCTTAAGATTTTTCTTCCCATTGTGTACCAAAGCAACTTCTTTTATCCTTCCTAATTATTACAGTACAATGAAGAAAAGGTAACAGACAGAACTGAAAATATGCATCACATCTAGATAGATAGATATGTCTCTTTCTCTCAAGATAAAACTTCACACAGTATAAACTCGGACCACCTCCACTGCACTGGATGAAGGCAGAAAAGACATCAAATAACCAAAAAACATCTGAGGAACTTATCCTGAGGGTTACATATAATTTGTAGCTTTTGATTCATACCTTGAATGAAAAACAAAAGGTAAAACTATATCTCTTCTGGAAGAGTGAGTACATCTAATCACATTAAAAACATTTACATCAAATGAAAATAAGACAAAAGGTCACTATGCATTTTCAGATTTTACCAATTAATCAAATACATGATATCTAAAATTTTGGTAAACCTAAAGAGGACATAATGAGAGAACCACTGAAACACTGCTGGAGGTCTAGAGTCCTTCCATTTGAATAAGATAGTTATTTTAGCCAACAATGTAGAGAAGGCCACAACCTGTTGTGCAGGTACAGAAAAAATCCTCATGTCTGGTTTAATAACCCCAAAGAGAGCAGTTATTGGATTGGGTCGTACCTCATTTGCCCAATGTTTCCTTTTCCTCTTATACCTTTCTCTTCTTCTGAACAAGATCCCCAATATCCCTTGAAAACCAAGGTTCTGTAGCGGAAACATCACACGTACAACAGAATCGTGCACAGCCACAACAGTTAAGCAAGCACATTACCAGAGAGCATAGCCTCCAACGACGTCCCAGTCCTCCAGCTACAGGCCAGACACCAGCAATTAGGAAAAGCGTGCGAATAAGAGCCTGCCCTTTTTATGGCACCCAACACCCGAGGCTGGAAAGTGACGTCACTACCGCATCCCAGAAGGCTCAGAGTGAAACGTGCAGAGGGAACTATAAAGCTGTGGTTAAGCACAATAAAGGTACTGATTCCTGACTCCAGTGTCATTTATTGTCACTTGCGCAAGGTAGTGTAATCAGATAGGCCACTACATATTTTGGTGACCCTGATGAGCCTCAGCTACACTGAGTCCAGCATGACTGACATGGACGAGTAACCGATGACTTTGAAGATGGAAGTCAACGCAGCCTCGCTGGCAGCAGCACCGGTGGTGGTTAATGCAGTAGCAGTTTGCCTGCCTCCATTCTGGTTGGATCAGCCATGCAGTTGGCTGCAGTTGGCCGAAGTGCAATTTGTGCTTCGGAACATTACATCTGAGGACACGAGATATTGGCACATTGTGAGTGCATTAGACACTACGACCGCAGCAAGGGTGAGTTCATTCACCCGCCAGTGGACCAGAAATACATTAAATTCTGGGACTTTCTGCTGAAAACATTTGAGCTTTTTTGTCATGAACGGGCTATAAGGATTTTGAATACACAAGAACTGGGGGACTGTAGTCCATCCCAGTTAATGCAAGACCTGGTATCACTAGCCAGAGGCCATACGGATTGCTATTTTTTTTAAGCACTGTTTTTATCGAAATTACTAGTGCATGTGGCGGCGGGTGTGGCGCACATGAATTTTACATTTGGTAGCGAGAGAGGCCGACTGACTTTATGGCCTTCCACAGGCTAACAGAATGCAGGTGCAGCCCATCTGTGTGGCTGAATTGTCCAAGCCCCCCAAAACACCAAGACCACCGGGATGTACAGCAGTACAGTGACCACGTCCTGATCAAGGAAACGAGAGTTCTGGATACTGTTTTTATCATCGAGCCAATGGGGTCGCTCTGCCTATACATGTAAGAGTCCTTGCACTTACCCAGGTCCACCACCTCGCCTTGGCGGTTGGCACAGAACAAGGTCTACTTTATTTACATGATGTGATTTCAGGGGTGGATTACTTGATAGATACAGGAGCTGAGTTCAGTACTATTCCTCCGACACAGTTTGAGTTGGCACAAGATGCACATACTCCACCGTTTTCAGCAGTTAATGGTACCACGATTCCTACTTTCGGAATGAGGAAAGTCACAATACATATGGGTTCAGCAGTATTCTACTGGAAATGCATGGTGGCCTCAGTAGGTTTTCCCCTGTTAGGCATGGATTTTTTAAGAGAGCATGGTCTCCTGGTGGATATACATAAATGCCGTCTGATAAACACAGCTAACTTCCAAAGTTTGCCCCTTAAGAGAATGCGTCGTTCTTTCCAACCAGTAAGAGTTCAGGCGATTCAGCAGAATGCATATGCCTCGATACTTAAAGAGTTCCCAGGACTGTGGACGACTAATTTTCAGGATAATAAGCCGCAGCACGGTGTATATCATTACATTGATACGACTGGTCCATCTGTTTATGCTAGGGCTCGTCGGCTTCCAAAAGACAAGCTTTCAATTGCAAGAGCAGAATTCACAGTAATGGAGGAATTAGGGGTAGTATGCAGGTCCAAAAGTCCATGGGCTTCACCCCTTCACATGGTGCCTAAAAGCTGCAGTGGTTGGAGGCCATGTGGGGACTACAGGCGGTTGGACGATATAACCGTCCCCGACCGCTATCTAATCCCTCATATTCAAGATTTCTCAGCACAGTTGGCTAATGCTACTATATTTTCCAAAGTAGATTTGGTGAACGGATACCATCAGATTCTAGTTCACACTGTGGATGTTCCAAAGACGGCTATTATAACCCCCTTTGGTCCCTTTGAATTTATCAGAATGCCGTTTGGTCTGAAGAACGCAGCCCAGACGTTTCAAAGATTGATGGACGTTGTCACCAAGGACTTAGAAGGAACCTTCGTATATTTGGATGACATCCTCATAGCGAGTCCCAAGGAGGAATCGCATAAACAACACCTCCGCCTCCTCTTCGCTAGATTACAGGATTTTGGCCTTTCAGTCAACCCCGCAAAATGCCAATTCAGTACAGCTGCAATTGATTTTCTCGGCCACAGGATTTCTCGACCTGGAACTATACCATTGCCGGACAAAGTGATTGCCATATGCCAGTTTCCCTGGCCTCTTACTCGGAAGGATTTGCAACGATTCATAGGAATGGTTACCTTTTACCATCATTTTATTAAAGGAGCGGCAGCCATGATGTGCCCACTGTTTGACCATTAAATAGAAAAAGATCAAATATATTGCATTGGGATGAGGGAGAAGACATGGCTTTCGAAAAAATCAAGGATTCTTTGGCATCTGCAGCAAGTCTTGCCCACCCAGATCACGAAGCTCCCCTTTCGCTAGCTACAGAAGTATCCGACCATGCAATTTGTGCAGTGTTGCAACAACATGTAAAAGGACAATGGGTGCCACTAGCATTTTATAGCAGACATCTTCAACCTACAGAGATGAGATATAGCATATTCGACTGAGAATTACTGTTATTGTATTTGGCGGTGCGCCATTTCAGATACACGTTGGAGGGTCGAGTGTTTATGGCCTTGACCGATCATAAACTCCTCGTGCAGGCCATGAGTATGATATCTGACCCATGGTCCATGTGGCAGCAACGCCAATTGTCATTCATCTCTGAGTTCACGACTAACATTCGGTACGTTGCCGGTATTTCCAATCTGGTGGCAGATGCCCTATCGAGACCAACTGTCTCTGCAGTCCAGGGTAGAATCAACACGGCAGAGTTGGCAGAAGGCCAGCAGTGGGATGAGGAGGTACAAGCCTACAAAACCACCATTAAAGTCTCCATGTTGAGGAAATCACTAATGAGGCAAGTGGTCCCACACTCCTTTGCAACATTTCCACAGGACACCCTAGACCCATTCTACCGGTTAGCTGGCACAGGAAGATCTTCAATGATATACATAATCTTTTGCATCCTTCCATTAGATCTTCCATTAAACTAGTGTCAAATCGTTATGTGTGGCATAGTCTAAAGAGAGATGTCACCCTGTGGGCCAAAACTTGCCTTCAGTGCCAAAAAGCTAAAATTCATAGACACACGCATGTACTGCCTGAAAGATTCTCCACGGTGGATGCAAAATTTCAGCATGTCCACCTGGATGTAGTTGGACCTTTGCCGGTCTGTCAAGGGATGAGATATTTATTTACTGTTATTGACCGATTTAGTTGTTGGCTGGAGGCAATCCCTATGCAGGCAGCAGACACGGAGATGTACGCACGGACCATTTTTTTTAAAAATTGGGTTGCACGATTTGGTATACCTAGTCACATCACTTCAGATAGAGGTGCGCAATTTACTTCCCACCTGTGGACAAAGATTTCAGACTTATGTGGAAGTAAATTACACCACACAACCGTTTATCATCCTCAATCAAATGGACTTGTGGAACAGTTCCATAGGCATCTAAAGTCGGCACTTAAGGCAAGACTGCAGAGGCCGAACTGGATGGACGAATTACCGTGGGTGTTATTGGGAATACGTACAGCACCAAAGGAAGGATTGCCAGTTTTGTCTGCTGAGATGATCTATGGAACTCCACTATCCATTCCAGATGACATCCATCGGACAGCTGACTTTGGATATTTTACGTCTTGTGAGAGCTATCAATAGGGCAAAACAACCCTATCCCACAGTTTGTTTTTTTTTTGTTTTTTTTCGGGATTTCCAAACATCAGGTGCCACACGACCTACTGACAGCGGAATTCGTGATGGTTACGAAAGGTCAGAAATGCTCAGCATTTCAATGCCCATATGAGGGGCCCTTTAAGGTAATCAGATGAGAGGGTGCAGTATTTACATTGGACATAGGGGGCCAAGAGTGTATGTTCACAATTGAATGACTGAAACCGGCACACACTGACCTTTCAAAACCAATCATGTCACCTCTGAAACGTCCCAGAGGACGCCCCAGGCTGAAATACAAGCACGAACCTGCGTTTGGCAGCCACTATTCTGGAGCGGGCGGGGGGGGAGGGGGGTGTTGTAGCAGGAGCCCCTCGCGTACAACAGAATCGTGCACAGCCACAAAGTTAAGCAAGCACATCACCAGAGTGCATAGCCTCCAACAATGTCCCAGTTCTCCAGCTACAGGCCAGGCACCAGCAGTTAGGAAAAGCGCACGAATAAGAGCCCGCCCTTTTTACGGCACCCGATACCTGAGGCTGGAAAGTGACATCACTACTGCACCCCAGAAGGGTCAGTGTGAAATGCGCAGAGGGAACTATAAAAACTGTGGTTAAGCACAATAAAGGTACTGATTCCTGACTCCAGTGTCATTTATTGCCACTTGCGTAAGGTAGTGTGTTCAAATAGGCCACTACAGTTCCTTACATCTTCTAACCTTGCCTTTGAACCTAACAGGAACATACAAACTCGGTACTCTTAAAATTTCCACTTAACTCGCACATCCTTCCCCGAAAACAATTTATCCTAATCCACACATTTCTCATTTCCTTAAAATTGGCCTTTCTCCAATTTAGAATCTCAACCCGAGGCCCAGACCTATTCTTCTCCATAATTAACTTGAAACTAATGGCATTATGTCAGCCATCCTGTCTCATTCCCCAATAGGAGATCCAGTATTGCACTCTCTCTCTAGCTGGTACCTCTAATGTATTGATTTAGAAAACTTTCCTGAATACATTTGACTAACTCCAAGCCATCCAGCTCTTTTACAGCCCTAGTCCATAGCCCATTTTACACAGAGATCCCACAATTAAGCCTGCTTTGCTTGTTGACATTTAATCAAACAATGCCGCATAATGCTGCCCAGAGTGTCATTTTACAAAGCATGCCAGCATTCCGGAAGCAAAAGAGGCATGACTTATACCACAACAGTGTTGGCATCTAGTGTGATGTACAATACACACATCCTTTCCCGTCCTGATCCCGGCCTGCCAGTTGACCCTTTTTACACTGACATCAATTCGGTGCTGTGACTACCTTTGCTGCTGGCATAAAGACAGAACTACAATGACACCTCCCCCCCCCCCCCCCCCCCCACCACCACCAATCCTGTGTTCGTACCTTTTCACACAGAAAGCGTGGCACAATAAAGACACAACATTCTCGCCTTGGAAGTGGCTAATATGTGGAAAGTTAAAATCTCCTACTATCACAATCTTATTGTTTCCTGCAGCTGAAATCCCTCCAATTCTCCCTGACTATTGGGTGGTCTATACTACAACCCCATGAGTGTGGTCATACCTTACCTGTTCCTCAGCTCCACCCATAAAGCCTCAGTAGATGAGCCCTCTGGTCTGTCCTGCCTAAGCAGAGCTGTGATCTTTTCCCTGATGAGCAATGTCACTCCTCCATCTTTCGTTTCCCCCATTCTATGGGGTCTGAAGCAACAAAAGCCCGGAACATTGAGCTGGCACTCCTGCCCATCCTGCAACCAAGTTTCACTAATGGCCAAAATGTCAAAATTCCACATTCAATCAACGCTCTAAGCTTCTCTGCCTTTCCTTCAATACTCCTTGCATTGAAAGAGATGCACCTGGGAATATCTCCACCACATTCAACCCATTAACTTTGAACAGCGCATGCAATTTTAACATCATCTTTTCCATCCTCCACTCCTTTTATCTATTCTGGCACTCTAGTTCATCTCCCCCCACAAATCTAGTTTAAACCCACTGGAGAAGCACTAGCAAACCTTCCCAAAAGGACATTAGTTCCCTTCCAGTTCAGATGCAAATTGTCTTGTCAGAACAAGTCTCAGAACAAACCTTCTCTGGAAGAGAGCCCAATGATTAAGAAACCTGAAGCCATCCCTTCTACTCCACGTCTTTAGCCATGTGTTAAGCTGCATTATCCTCCTATTTCTAATTCTAACTTCACTAGCACATGACATGATAGCAATACTGAGATCACTATCCTGGAGGTCCTGTTCTTCATCCTAGCATTCTTCATCATATGGGATACTTGATCTTCTCCACAGAACCCCTCATCTAATCTATGGAATTCCTTATCACTACAGTTCCCTTATTCTCCTCCCTTCCCTTCGCAGCCACAGGACCAGACTGTGCCAGAGACCTGATCTCTGTGGCCTCCCCAACAAACAGTATCCAGAATGATATACTTATTGTTGAGTGGAATGGCCACAAGGGTGCCCTCCTCTGCCTGCCTGTCCTCTCTTGACTGTCACCCATCTAACTGCCTCCTTGGTGTGATAGTATCCCTGTAACTCCTGTCTATCACTCCCTCTGCCTCCCAAATGATTTGGAGTTCATCCAACTCCAGTTCCTTAACTCGGCTTGAAGAGAGCTGCAGCTGGATGCACTTCTTGCAGATGAAGCCAGCTGAGATACTGACAACCTTTTTTTTTTGCAAGAGGCGCATTCTGTTGCCTTGGATGCCATTCCCACTGTCTATGACGAGATGAACTAAAATATATATCTAAAAAACCTCCGCTTATCTGTGCTACCTACTGAATCCTTCCTCCTCCCCCACCCCTCCCGAATAGGGTGGCCCTTTCTGACTTCAAGTGACTATTCCTCACTTCCTACCTGTTCTTGCTGAAGCCTGTTGAGCCAAAGCCTTTACACTCTGACTCAGCCCACTCCAATGACAGCTCTCTCCTTGTCTTCAACTGTTGAACTCAATTGCCCAATTGCCCAATTGCCCAATCAACTGCTAGCTGCTGAGTCGTTCCTTTCCCCACCCCTTTGCTAAACTTTGATGATTGCACATTTTCATCCAGACTACTTACAATAACTAATTTTCCTGGCTATCAGCACACTAATAAAGGATTTATTTCTCAATAAATATTTTTTAAAAGTGAATAGCTGAAAGTTCATAACAGCTCTTGGTGGGAAACTACTGTCATATTCTAGCAAAAATACAAAACCATCTGCCTCCTGTTTACTCAGCCAATTTTCTGACTGAGCTCACTATTTCTCTTCAATTGTACAAGGAAAACTCTTCCTAGCAGTTATGATTTTTTTAATGTTCTGCTCAACCCTCCCTTTTTAAATCCATACTGGATTTATCCTATCAACGGAAAGATCAAGGCATTTGTCTTTCTGTACTCTTGAAGGCTTGATTAATGCAATGGACACAAAACATCATTTGACAATTTTCCTATCTCATACAAATGACAAGAGAATTTCCTGGATGAAGATAATATTAGATAGATGAAGTAAACCATGATTTCCACTAGAAACCAACTTCAAATCTGAAAACTAGATTATAAGTACATTTTTTCCAACAGTGCCACTGTAAATACTACCTTTGAACTTTTACCAATTGATAATTTCTCCATATTCAATGAATATTATATTCTGCCAATCGGCATTTTTCTGATAATAGCAATGGAAGAAAGAATGCATTACTCACTAAAGACTTACCATTAAGCATCAGAAAATTGTCAGTTCCTGGATGGGGATATCCCAAGCGCCCTGGAAAAGGGAGGACAACATAATTAAATAAATCCAAATGATTTTTAAAAAAGTTTAGAGATATCACACAGTAACAGGCCTTTTCAGCTTCGAGTCCATGCCACCCAATATTCCAATTAACCTACAAAATAGCTTACTTTCGAGGGTGGGAGAAAATCCACAGACACAGATAGAACACACAAACTCATTATAGACCATGCCAGATTCAAACCCAGATTGCGGATACAATAATAATTTAATGCTAACCCTGTTGGCAAAATTAAAGAACCAAAATGACCAAATGCCCAAAACAAAAGAACAAAAAAAATGCAAGACCACCTCAACATTAGCCATTGAAGAAAAAAAAATCTAAGAATGAACAGCAATTTTTGCAGCATCCTTTATAATCTCAATTCAAAATAGCTTTAGGAATTTGGTCCTTCTGAAATGCAGTTACAAAATCTTATCTACGACTGAACTTTCACAAGCTAATTCTTTTCAAATTGATTTGAATTATTTTTTTCATCAGAATATTTGCTTTAACACATTTGAGACATCAACCATCATTCTGATTCCAAGTTATAGAATTAAAATGCTGCAGCGGCCCAGTAGGCGCATAGCACGGTATCGTGAACCGTCATCGGTGCAGCTCACCAGCAGACATGTGGAGCCATGGGCTGGGCCACTATGTACTCACCTGGCAATGGACCACGCACATGTATATTGCACTCTGAGTAGCAGCACGTTGGTTTGCTTTGCCTCTTTCTAGAGGGCGCAGGGCTCCCACGATGGTAAGATTCAGCCGAAGCTTGAATCTAGTCGTTACGGATGCAATGACAGCAGCAACAGTGGCTGCCGCCACAGCTGCAGTTAAAGTGGTGGGACTTCACTTGCCTCATTTTTGGACCCACCAACCTCAGGTATGGCTTAATCAGGCTGAAACCCAGTTTCATCTTTGTGGTATAACGGCTGAGGACACAAATTTTTGGCAAGTCGTCAGAGTGCTGGATGCTGCTACAGCAGCCAAAGTGAGTGTATTTATTGCGCAGCCCCCGGCAGACAACCAATACACCAGGGTCTGGTAGTTCCATCTGGACACATTGGAATTGACCAGGCATGAGTGCGACATGCAGCTTTTGAATATGGAGGGGCAAGGCGACAGGAATCCAACCGATCTGATAAATGAGATCCTCACAACAGCAGACAGTCATTCTCATTGCTTGCCTTTTGAGACTCTATTCCTGTCGAAACTCCCAGGTCGTGTCTCAATACTAATAGCTAATGTGGATTTCCGCCATCCCCATGACGTGGTCGGGGAGGCTGACAGACTCTACTGTACGCCAATACAAGTGACTACTCACATACAGCCCATATTCACCGCAGATACATTTCCCATGCCCTGCGCACCACGTGTATCCACGTTCCAACAATCCTTGAGCATCGCCATTACACACGGTACCCAAGAACACCAGTGGATGGAGACCCTGCAGCGATTACTGTAGACTCAATAATAACTACACCTGACAGATACCCCATTCCTCATACAAGATTTTGCTGCCCACTTGCACAATTGCCTTGTTTTCTCCAAAGTTGATCACGTCAAGGGATATCATATCCCAGTCCATGCAGATGACAATCCCAAAACAGCAACCATTACTCCATTCAGATTGTTGAATTACTTAGGATTCCATTTGGGTTGAACGCCACTCAAACATTCCAGTGGTTTATGGACACTTGGGCAGAGATTTAGAATTCACTTACATCTACTTAGATGACACCCTCATCCCCAGTCAGAATGAGTAGGATCACCATCTGCACTTACGCCGTCTGTTCCGATGACTGAATGAATTTGAACATATCATCAGCCCTAGCAAATGCCAATTTGGCAAGTCAACCATCGATTTCCTGGGGCACAAGATCATGTATTTTCCTTAACTGACAAAGTGGACACAGTCCGTGCCTTTCCGAAGCCTGCCATGGTTAAGGGACTGCAGAAGTTCTCAGGCATGATAAATTTCTATCACTCCTTCATTCCAGCAGCCGCTGACATTCTTCGACCACTGTTTCAGCTCCACACCATGAAGTGCAAGGAAGTTACTTGGACCACAGAAGCAGAGCTTGCGTTCACAACTGCCAAAGATGCTGTGGCCAACTCAGCAATGCTCTTTCTTCCTAATCCCAGCGCTGTTCTGGCACTCACCACTGATGCCTCACTGGGCGCAGTTCTTGAACAGTCCGTCAATGGCCATTGTCAACTCCTGGCTTTCTTTAGCCACAATCTGCAGCCATTGGAAATGAAATATAGCACATTTGACCTGAGCTGTTGGCATTGTATCTAGCCACACGACACTTCCAATATGTTTTGGAGGGTCATCATTTCATTGCCTTTACAGACCATAAGCCGCTCACTTTTGCCTTCAGCAAAATATTGGACTCATGGTCGCCAGGCAGCAACGCCACTTTTCGTACATTTCTCAATTCACAATGGATGTGCGTCATGTCATGGGGAAAAACAATTTGGTCACTGACGTGTAGACTGACAGTGCATCATATTCAGGGTGGTGTTGATATCTCTCACTTGGCCAGTGGATCATGATGTTCAGGCGTACAGTACTTCCATTACAAACCTTGACATACAGCAGGTGGCACCGCAACTAGGCTGCCCAATTCTACTTTGTGACAAGGCTTTGGGCTACCCTAGACCAGGAATTCCAGCGCTTTGGAAGAAATGTCTTTCTGACCAAGTTTTCAACTTGCATCATCCCTCCATCAGAGCAACCATCAAGCTCATGGCAACTATGTGCGTCCAGCATGGACTTAAAGACATTGCACAGTGGGCCTGGATCTGTACCCTCACCAGACTTCAAAATTTCAGCAGCATACCAAGGCGCCTCTCCAACCTTTCCTGGCGGTATGCCAGCATTTTGGACCTGGTCAGACCATTGTCAATATCTCAGAACATGAGATACATGCTGACAGTCATAAACCGATTCATGCGGTGGCCAGAGGCCATCCCATTGCCATTCAGTGTCACTGAGACATGCGCCAGAGCGTTAATTGACAATTGGATCTTGAGATTTGGAGTCCCGACACACATTACTTCAGACCGCAGAGCGCAATTCACCCATGCGTTATGGCCTGCCCTTGCATGCTTTTGTGGCACAACTGCATCACAACTCAGCATACCACCCACAGTCCAACAGTCTTGTGGAACGTTTCCACTGACAACTCAAGTCCGCACTCAAAGCCCGACTCACCGGGCCCAATTGGATTGATGGGTTGCTGTGAGTTCTGCTGGGAGTGTGCACCGCCCCCAAGGAACACATGCCGGCATCATCCGCAGAGATGGTTCATGGTTTGGTTCTCTCAGTTCCAGGTGACAGTCACTTCTCGTCCAACTTCTGTTTCTCTAACCTGGACATGATTCAGCAACTTTGACGCCGCGTCACAGTTAGCAAACCTATTGCAACCAAATGGCATGGAACCCCTAAACAGCATGTGTCTCCACCTCTCCTCGATGCTGACTTTGTGTTTGTGTGCAGACAGGCCCCAGGAGCACATTACAATGGCCATATGATGGCCCTTCCCATGTGGTTAAGAGGGATGGGGTTGTGTATATTTTAGAAATTGGGGGCATTTGCAACTATTTAGTGTGGATAGACTCAAGCCTGCACATGTGGATCCTACTTCCCCCACTCTTTGTCCCCAGCCCAGGCTACGAGAGCATCTGCCAAAGGCGAATGTGGCAAGTTTATGTTTTGGGCAATGATTCTGGGGGTTAGTGTAGTGGCAGTGTAGCAGGCACATAGCGTGGTATCACAAACCGTCGCTGGTGTGGCTCATGATGGACGCGTGAAGCCGCGGGCCGGGCCACTATGCACTCATCTGGGCAATGGACCACGCACACGCGGTATTGTGTGCTGAGTAGCGGCAAGCTGGTTTGCAGTGCCTCTTTCTAAAGGGCGTGGGGCTCCCTAGCTTACTTTAAACATGCTAGCCCTGCAGATTGGTAGCAAATACAGTGACGTAACCCTTTCTCTCCCCCCCCCACTCCCCGAACCCCCACCAAAATCCCGTGGAGCCCAGGCTGGGAAGGATATAAAAGAAGGATGGCAAACTCAAATAAACAGTCTTTGGCTGACTAACCTTGTGTATGTGTGTTTATTTAGTAGTGATACAAGCCCAGAGGACCCATAAACCCAGCAGTCACCAAGACAAATGGTTAAACAAAAGTTGCTTTTAATCATCTTTAAGCATGAAAACAGAATCAAATTTCAACTTATCTCTATTGACTTACTTAACCTAACTTAACCACCTTCTAATTCTAAGTGCACATATATGTAATGTGTGTGTAATTTTAGAAAAGTTCTTTGGTTCACAGTCCAATCTCACTTCTCATTCCTCCAAGTTCACTGGTTGCACGCAATTCTTATACGGTGCACAGAATTTAACATTTATAAAGTTCACCAGGCTTTGGTGCTTGAAAGGTAAATGGTTACCACTCAGGAAGGTTCTTGTCGGTTTTCAGAAAGAGATTTGTTGTTCCAGGACATCCACAACTGACGTACATCCATCAGCCACTCCAGTGTCTTGCTACGAAACTTGCCCCTTCAGGGTTTTCCAGATGATAACCTCTTTCTTTTAGGTCACCACAGAGTTCCTTTTTGTTTCTCTTATTCCAAATGAAACATTAGGCAGCCAGTCCTCTCCTCTTGCATGAACCACAAGGGCTTTGACCAGGCTATCTTCCAAACAGGCTTGCCAGCTTGTCCTGTTCCAGTCCCAGCTACTTCTGCTGGCTGTAACACTGTACAAGTGATCTCTGTCTGTCTGTCTGCCTCTCTCTCTCTGCCTGCAAACAGTCAAGCCTGTTTGACTCTCTCTGCTTGCAAAACCACATGACCCTCTTACAACAGCAAGCTCTCCTTCAGACAATATGTGGCTCAACAATCTCTTTTATATGTTGCCTTTTGTAAACAACAATCCATTAGTGAAATCTCTTGAGCAATCTACAAAACTCTTGCAAAAGCTGTGTAGCAGATACATCTACCATGGGGCAGAGCTCCAGTATTTTAAATAAGATCTGTTTTAAAGTGTTTGTTCATGACCCACTCCAACAAACCTTTCCCAATTTATCTCCCAACAAACATATCTATATACTCTATATATGTTGTCACAGTAGCTCTACAGGAGTAGTCTCTACAATGCACTGTTTTTCATGTCGTTGTCTATTCCACCTTGTTCTCTCTCACATTGGCATTTCCAGTAATTTCCGTAACAACTCAAATTGAAGATGGATTTTTTTTTCTTTTTAAACTTTAATTTGTTTGTTGGCACTTTTAAAATGTTTTTAACTAAATTGCCTCAATTTTTTTTCTCATGACATGTTCATTTATACTTATTTGTTAGTGTGTTTTACATATCTGTATAGATGCAATAAAAATTTAATTGCATCTGTACTTTGTACTTATGTTTATGACAATAAACTTTCAATCATCATCAACATATTATTTATACCTCATAGATCACTACAATTTTAAGTATGCTCCTTCCTCATACTGTCATGAGGGATGACTACACTATCTTGGGAACTATTGATCCATGCCACAGTATTTTGATACAAGCTACCAAGCACTATGTTTATTTTCACTCCCCTCTGGACAAGAGATGGAGAAATTAGTTTGGTGAACTTGTTATACAAAGACCCACTGTAATCCTTCCAACGCAAGTAAAATTGTTACTTCTGCAGCAACTCCGTTATATGCTGTGGTTGCAAAATCCATAAAGTATTCAAAAGCAGCTCCAAAATGATCACCAAAATTAAAGAGAGCCATGCAAAAGGTAGAGACACAGCCCAGTACGTCAAGGCAAAACACTCCACACCATTGAAACATCTACAGGGAACACTGCCATCGGAAAGCAGCAGCAATCATCAAGGGTCCACAAAACCCTATATATGCTCTATTCTCACTGCTACCATCATGCCATAGGACTCATACCATCATGTTCAGGAACAGTTGCTACCCTTCAACCATAAGACTCCTAAACACAGACAGACATTAAAGGATTCTTACTTTGCACATTTATTACTGAATATTTTTCTGTTTTCACTGTTTATTTACATTAATCTCTTGTAAACATTCTTCTCAAGTGCAGTTTACAGTTACTGATAAGTAGAAATTCTGTCTGGCCCACAGGGAAAAGAATCTTAGGGTTGTATGCGATGCTGTGTACGTAGTTTGATAATAAATTTTAACTTTGAATTTGAATTTTAGAATGAACAGGTCTGGGAATATACTACATTGTCTTTGCAACATGTATTTGATTGCTCCACTACAGTATTGATTAAGAGTATGGACACACTTAAATTGGCCCCTCACTTTTAAAAGGAAAGATGCCTGGCATATGAACCAAGAGCACTCATTTAACTGATCCTGAAGAAAATAGATTTACTTGTTAAAATACTCTGTATAATTGACTATGAGAAATTTTACAAGGCTTTGAAAGCTAATGTGCTGACAAAGAATGTGCTGACAGCAGGGAACAGAGCCTTGGGTTATACTGCCTATTCACTGCTCCAAAGTCCACGCCATCACATGCTTGTTGGGTACAGTCTGGAAAATATGGGTGTAAGTGGACAGTAATGAGAGGATGACCTGGCTCTTCGAACATATCATGACAATACAAGGCTACACCAATATTCTTTAATTCAGTCACCAAGCAGAGTATCATACAAGGTCTAACAAATAATCAAACCAAACTGTCTTCACTAGCTAAATATTTCCTGTTCAAAAATGAAATTATACTGCAAATTTGAAGATCCATAAACCTCACTTAGATATCAATTCTAAGATTAACAAAGTTCAAGAAAAGCAGTGTTAAAATGAAATTGAGAATTCATTAGAATACTAGCCAAAGACAAATACCATGGCCTTGACACAAGTATAAATGAACACAGATCAGCTTCTAAATCTTAATTCCTTCATCACAAGTTCTGTTATACAAAGCTCTTGGAACCTGTTGCAATGGAATAAAGGCTTTTTTGTTGCATTTGCCTACATTCCCTTCCTCTTTCATCATTGATAACAATTCATGCTTAATAGATTTGTGGATCAACAAGCACAAAATGTCCCGACATACCTTTTTAATGTACAATCCCAACCTCATTTGCAAATATGTTTTAATGAATACAATTTTTTAATTTGACATAAATCAACTATCAAATAAAACTGAACTTCATTGATATCAGGGATGATTATAAAAAGAGGACAAATCTAATCTAGCAAATTACCATCCTATTGGCTAGTACTGTCTGAAACACGGCCTACATAGGGCTATTTTAACAGTTCAGAAATAGTGGAGGACTTTCAGAGATTTTCAGTTCTCAGGAAAAGTATATTCCAGCTAAAAGAGCAGTAAGGGCTGCACGGGCTCCTGTTTCATTTATCGGCAACCTGAGTTCCAGATCCAAACTTACAACATGATCAGGAAGCCTTCAGTGCTCTTCTTGCCCTTAGCATTCTTAAGAATCCTGGTTCGGATACCTGTTTCCCATAATCCAGTCTCCAGCAGCCATTGTGGGTCCCCTGGCCACAAGTCACCTACAACCTGTGTTTGTCCCTCAGCCGCTGAGCCCCTCACTTGTTGGTTGCCTTGGTCACCTTCCCTGAGGGCTCATCTCATCTGCTTCTACTTCTCAAGTGAAGGAGTGGGGGGGGGTGTCCTTGTTTCTGGTCTCTTGTGCCGGTCCACTACTCCCTAGAGCACACATGTCAAACTCTGGCCCGCGGGCCAAATTTGGCTCGCGATATAATTATATTTGGCCCGTAAGATCATTTCAAAAATGTATTAGAGATGGCCCGCCCTGCACCGAGAGCCGATGCTGTTTTTCGGTAATGTCACCCCCACCATCCTCCCCCTTCATTGCACATCCTTCCCCATTGTAACACGAGAAGTCTGTCGATGTCATCAGCCGGCAAGCCAGTTGGAAGGCTCCCCGCACAACCAGTCACTTCTCCCACCTGTCAAGCGGTGCGGCGGAAGGGTAAGCGCCTGTGATTTCCTGTCGGCACGACGGGCATGGCAGGCTGCGCACGGCCCCCGGGCAGCGCGAGCCCCGCGCGACTGGCACCAGACGGCCCTTCCACAGCGCGAGCGCACTTCTCCCGGTCGCCACGGCCTTCAGCGCTTGCACCCGCGCGGACCACAGGGACGGCTGGTTCGGCCCTGCACGTGAAGAGAGAGATGGTGGCTGTCCGCAAAGGCTGATCGGCAGCGCGCTGGGCCTGAGTGGGTGGGTAAGCAGGGGTGGGCAAAGGGTGTAGGTGAGGAGTAATGGGCAGGGGAAGTTATGGTGGTGCGAGGGGCAGTTAGAGGGAGGGATGGGTAAAAGGAGGGGTGGATAGGGAAGAGGTAAAAGGGGAGGGGTAGGGTGAGTAGGGGAGGGGTGATTAGAAGATGAGAGACGGGTAGAGGGAGGAACAGGTTGAGGGGAGAGGCAATAGAGGGGCGTGTATAGGATGGGGTGGGTAGAGGCAGAGCGAGTGGAGTGAGGGGTGAGTAGAGGTTGGGTAAAGGACTGGTCAGGTAGAGGGATGGTGGGTCGAGGGTGAATAGAGGCCGAGAGCCTGAGGAGTGAGCAGGAAATGCTGAGTCCTGATGCAGGCCAAAATGGACACAGCCTATGAATGCTGACTACATCTCCACAGGGACCAAATAGGTTTCCCTCAGGTCAAGCAAAGGGTGAACTTGAGCTACCTACTCCTGACCTATAACATTATCCTCCTAAAGTTATATCCTAAAGTTTAACATTACATATGTTGAAAGAAGAGAAAACATGCAGATGTTGTTGAAAATTTTCAATAAATATTTAGTTCGGCCCTTGACTCATTCCAAGTTTTTAATTTTGGCCCTCCGTGAATTTGAGTTTGACACCCCTGCCCTAGAGTTTCCAACCCCTCTGTGGCTGCTACAGAGCACAGGCACCATCTTAGGCACAGACACCATGGGTGCAGGCTTTTGCTGACAAATACAGTCAGCTCTTTTAACAGGCCATTTAATGCCTGTACAGAATTGTCAGCATTAGGACCAGAAGATTAAACCCTTTGGAGCAATGCTGTATCTCGGCTCTCTCAGGTCTGCACAAGTGGAAGCACTGTTCTTATAGCAACTCTAGTAATGCCGCCACTTTTTTTTAAACTAAGAAAATAAAGGAAGGCATCACACTAAATGCTAATACATATAAACTCGCCAAGAGTAGTTGGAATTTGGAAAGTCACAAAAACTTTAAAAAGCAACAAAGAACCACGAAGCAAGCAATAAAGAAAGGAAAGATAACTAGCTCAAAAGAACTTGAACAAAAATATTAAATGATTGTAAAAGATTGACTGGGCCCATTTTGGATAAACTTTTTTTTAAAAAGAGAACCGGTCATTTTTTTTTAAAAAGAGCCCAGTAGCAACAGCAAATCACCTGTGGTAGTGTTTAAACAACAACAACGCAGGGTTTTTAAGCATTAAAATAATGTTTAATTCTCACCAAAAAAAAATGCTGGCCACTGCTAATCACTGACACTCCCCAGTGAGCCTGAGGGTCTTGCTCTGGCGCTATAGGAGCCCGAGACCGCTCTGAGCTGCTGCTGCTGGGAGCCCATGGTCTGCTGCATTGCTGCTGTCACCAGGAGCCAGAGGTCCATTACACTGCTCCTGGTCAGTTCGGATCCGAAAAAAAATTTGAATAAATGAGGATTTTGGATATTCTCGTTTATCCGATTTTTTTTTTAATTGTATATTCAGAGTTGTACTGTATTAATCAAAAGAAAGGTGGCTGAAGTGAACTCAAATCCCTTGGAAGATGAGAATTATGAATTGGAAATGGGTTAATGTGGAAATGTGCAAGGCTTTGAGTGATTATTTTGTGTCAACCGTCATGATGGAGAAAAACAAAATGCTGGATAAATTAACATAAGAAAAAGAAGCAGGAGTAGGCCATCCTGCCCGTCACACCTGCTCTGCCATTCAATAATATCATGGCTGATCTAATCATTGACTCAACTCCATCTACGTGTCTTTTCCCCATATCCCTTAATTCCTTTTTTATTTAAAAAATTATCTAATGCAGTGGTTTTGAACCTTTTTCTTTCTATTCACACACCACTTTAAGTAATCTCTATGCCATCTGTGCTCTCTGATTAGAAACTGATACTTTGAGAAAAATTGTCACTGGCCCATTTCCTTTGGAGTTATGAAACCATGCAAATAACAAGTCAATTAGATGCAATTAAAACAGTGGCTTTCAAGCTTTTTCTTTTCACCCACATACCACCTTAAGCAATCCCTTACTAATCGCAGAGCACCTATGGCATAGGGAATACTTAAAGTGGTATGTGAGTGGAAAGAAAAAGGTTGAGAACCATTGATCTAACTGAAACTTAAATATATTTAATGAAGTAACCTCAACTGCTTCCCTGCGCAGAGAATTCCACAGAGATTCACTACTCTCTGGGAAAAACAGTTTTTCCTCATTTCCATTTTAAATCTACTCCCCTGAATCTTGAGGCAGTGTCCCCTAGTTCTGGAACAATTTTCCTGCCTCTAGATAATCTATCCCTTTCATAATTTTATATGTTTCTATAAGATTTCCTCTCATTCTTCTAAATTTGAGTGAGTATAATCCCAGCCGATTTAGGTCAACACCCTCATTTTCTCGTAGGTCAACACCCTCATTTCCGGGATCAACTTGGTGAACCTCCTCTGGACTGCCTCCAAAGACAGTATATCCTTTATCAAGTATGGAGACGAGAATTGCACACAGTACTCCAAATGCAGCCTCACTAGCACCTTGTATAGTTGCAGCAAGACCTCCTGGCTCTTGAATTCAATTGCCCTAGCGATGAAGACCAACATTCCATTTCCCTTCTAAATAACCCGGGTTACCTGCAACCCAAATCTTTGTGATTCATGCACAAGCACTCCTAAGTCCTTCTGCACCACAGCATGCCGCAGCTTTTCACCATTTAAATAATAATCTGCTCTTTTATTTTTCCTACCAAAGTCGGATTTACTAACATTGTATCATATTGAGGTCCTTTGTGTGGCCCTTATCAAACACCTTCTGGAAATCCAAATATATAACATCAACCTGTTCCCCTCTATCTACTGCATCCATTATATCCTCAAGGAACTCCAGCAAGTTTGTTAAATAAGACCTGGCCTTTCTGAACCCATGCTATATCTGCCTGATGTTCTAGATGCCTCGTTATTTCATCCTTAATGACAGCTTCATGCATTTTCCAGATTACAGACGTTACGCTAACTAGTCAATAGTTAACCATCTTCTGCCTACATCCATTTTTAAAAAGTGGAGTGACATTTGATGCCTTCCAATCTGCTGGGACCTGCCCAGAATCCAGAGAATTTTGGTAAATGACTAACAATGCATCCATCAGGACTAGGGGATGTGTCCACTTTCAGTCCCATTAATTTGCTCATCTCTATTGTAACAATTATTTTATTGAAGCCCTCACCACTCTTTGGCATGCTGGATGTATCTTCCACCATGAAGACTGACACAAAATATCTGTTCAATGTTTCAGCCATTTTCTCATTACTCAATATTAATTTCCCTTTCTCATCTTCCAAGGGACCTACGTTGACTCCCGCCACCCTCTTCTGTTTTATATAATAAAATATTTTGCTACCTGTTTTTATATTTTGTGCTAATTTACCTTCATAATCCTTGTTCCCTTTCCTTATTTCTTGTTTAGTTGTCATTTTGTTTCCTTTTAAAGTTTTCCCAATCCTTCAGTTTCCCACTACTCTTGGTGACTTTGTACAAGAGTTTTTACACTTCCTTAGTTAACTAAGACTGTCTCTTCCCTCTCTTACTGCCCTTATTTTTAAAATGAGACTGTGAAAAATAGTCTTCCTCTATTCTGCCAACTAGCTTGTGCTCCCAGTCCACGCTGACCAACTCCTCCATCATCCTGTTATAGTCTCCCCTGTTCAATACACTAGTTTTATACCTAACTATTGGATCCTCCATCTGTATGAGAAATTCAATCATTCTATGATCGCTTTTTCAAAGAGGGTTCCTAACTACTAGATCGTTAATTTTACCTATCTCATTGCACAATACTAGATCTAAAATAGCATTCTCCCTTGTTGGTTCCTTAACATGCTGCTCAAGAAAACTATCACATATGCATTCCATGAAATCCTCCTCCAGTCTCCCTTGACCAAATTGATTTTCCCAATCTACATGGAAGTTAAAGTCCCCCATGACAACTGTTGTTCCTACATGCCTCCGCTATCTCTTGATTAATTGCCTGTGCCACTGTGCTATTGTTATTTGGTGGGCAATAGACAACTTCCACCAGTGACTTTTTTCACTTTACTATTCTTAATCTCTACCCAGATGGACTCAATACAGGCACACAATCGTTTATCCGGACATCAAAAATCCGGAAAGCTCCAAAATCCGAAAAGTGGGGAGAGAGACCAGCAGCGCGAGTCAAGCGGACGACGGGAGGGGGGGGAGAGAGACCCGCAGTGCGAGTCGGGCGGGCGAGGGAGGAGAGACCGGTAGTGTGTGTCGGATGGGCGAGGGGAGGAGAGACTGGCAGCGCGACCGGAAGTGGGTAGGGTGGATACGGCAGCGCAATTTGAGTGGCTTAAATCTAGCTTTCCAAAATCCGGAAAGATCTGAAATTCAGAACACACTGTCCCCCACAAGTGTTGCAGATAAAGGATTGTGTACCTGTATTCTGTTCCTTAGATCTTATATTGTCTCTCACTATGCCCTGATCTCATCCTTAATTAAGAGTGCCATCCCACCTCCTTTACCTTCCTGTCCATCTTTTCATATTACCTGATATCCTTGAATATTTAATTCCCAATCATGTCTACCTAGCAACCATGTTTCTGTGATGATCACTAAATCATATGCCTGGGTACAGATTTCTGCCTCAAATTCACTAACCTTGTTTCTAATACTACCAGCATTCTGATAAAGTACCCTCATGCTTATTGTCTTTTAGAATCTAGTGACCACTGCATCCTTTTCTTTCCTCTATTTTTCTTTTTCTCTTTCCTAACTCTAGCTTTGGTCTCCATACCACCTTCCTCATTCCTTCTTTGTCAGTTCTCATCCCCCTGCCTCATTAGTTTAAACCTCCCCCAACAGCACTAGCAAATAATCTCACTAGGATATTGATCCTGGCCCTGCCCAGATGTAGACCGCCCAGATGTAGATCATCCAGTTTGTACTGGTCTCGTCTGCCCTAAAACCAATTCTGATGCCCCAAGAAACTGAAACCCTCCCTCTTGCACCATCGTTCAAGCCACATATTCATTCTAACTATCCTGCTATTTCTCCTCAGCAGGTCAAACTGTGTACTTTGTATAGCAAAGATGTTTTGGGCTTGAGCCCTTAATCAAAGTATGGAAGGGAAGGAGCATGGTCCCAAAGGCAGGAGGCAGTAGGTGGATAAGGTAGGGAGGTCACAGCAGCAAGCAGGGGAGGAGGGAGAGCTGTGTGAATAGAGAGGAAAGGGAGTGGAGGCTAAGGAAAAGATAAGGGGAGAGAAGGGAGGGAGAATGGAGAGTAGGTTAGCAGAAAATGGAGAAGTCATTGTTATGCCATCCAGAGAGTGCCCAGACGGATAAATCAAGTGCAGTTCCTCCAATTTACGGGTGGGTCAGTGGATAATACAAGGTCAAGGACAGACATGCAAGTATGGGAGTGGGATGTGGAATTAAAATGGTTGGCCATTGGGAGATCTCAGTTACAGATGTGGACAGGGCGAAAGTGCTCAGCGAAGCTACCTCCTAGTCCACGCCCAGTCTCTCTGATGTGAAGAAGGTCACAAAGGGAGCACTGCATCACTCCCGTAGGTAGACAGGTGAAGTGACACTTCACTTGAAAGGCCTGTTTGGGTCCCAGAATTGGATTGGTGGATAGGGAGGGATAAGTGTACAAGGTAGTACTATCCAACCAGGACCACCCGCAAATTGGAGGAACAACACTTGATTTTCCGTCTGGGTACTCTCCAACAGGATGGCATTAACATAGACTTTTCCAGTTTCTGCTAGCCTATTCTTCTTTATACCTCCCTTCCCCCTGGTGGTCTTTTCCCTTAGCTCTCCACCCACTTGCCTCTATTTACAGAGCCGTACCTCCTCCCTCTGCTTGTTACTGTACCCTTCCTTAACCACCTATTATCTCCTGCCTTTGGGATCATGCTCCTCCCCCCATCCCTACCCCCTACCATTTTAGTTGGACACCAGCCAACATGTTTGCATATGTGATTAAGGACTCAAGCCCAAAAAATTGGTTATGTATCTTTATTTTTGTTATTTTAAGGGCACTGCTTGACCTGCTGAGTTTCTCTAGCATTATAATTTTGTTTACTTCAACCATAGTGTCTGCAGATGATGGAGGACCTCATTTCCTCTATTTATCTATGGCAAAGGATAAAAGCATTAATGGAGGACATCCATTACTTCATGATGGAGGACAGATCCAATACGCCAAAACAAAATGTTATAGATGGAATGGGAGCTGAGGACTTTGATACAATTGCTATCAATAAAGAGGTACGCTGTGCAAGCTTACATCCCAGGGTACTGAAAGAAACGGTGGAAATCATAGTACTGTAGAGTTGTTTGTGAAAATTTACCAAAATTTTCTGGGCAGATCCCAGCCAACTGGAAGACAGCAATAAATAAATGATGCAAACAAAAGCTAGGCCACTAATAGGCCAGTTAGCCCAATGTCTGAAGTTGAGAAAATGCTTGGAGCTATTATTAAAGAAGAAATAGTGAGTCATCTGTATAGAAATTGTTCCATCAGACAGAGGCTGCATAGATTCAGGAAGGACAAGTCATGTTTGACAAATGTATTGGAGATCTTTGATATAATGATCACAGTGGATAGAAGGGAATAGGTGGATATTAAAAGCTTGGATTTCAATAAGGTATCACATTAAGGACTTATGATAATGCATGGAGTTGGGAATAATATATTAGCATGAATGGAGGACTGGATAACCAAAAGGCAGAGAGTTGGAAGAAATGGGTCTTCCTCTGGATGGTAAAGTGTGGTGAGTAGAATGCTGGAGGGGTCAGTGCTTGGCCTGCAACGATACATTAATAATTTGGAAGAGGAGACCAAGTTTAACCTATCTAAGTTTGCTGATGACACTAAGTTGAGTGAAAAAGCAGATTGTGCAGATATTGCAGTGAGTCTACAGAGGTATAGATAGGTTAAGTGAGTGGGCATAGTCTGGCAGAAGGACTAAAATATTGGTAAATGCAAGGTCATCCATTTTGGAAGGAAAACAGAAGATCAAATTATTATTATTTAAACAGCAAAAGATTGCAGTATCCTGTTGTGTACAGAGACTTAGAGGATTACTTGTGCATAGATTCAAAAAAGTTAGTTTGAAGGTGCAACAGGTAATGAAGGAGGCAAACAGAAATGCAAAAATGATGGTCTTCATTGAATTTAACAGCAATTTAATAGCAAGGAGATTCTGCTACAACTGTACAGGATACTGGTGATACTGCACTTGGAGAATTGTGTGCATTTGTAGTTTCCTTGAGGAAAAAAATAGACTGACTTTGGAAGCAGTGCAAAGGAGGTCCAGAGATGTGTGTTAGCTTGTAGAAAAGAGAGACTATACTTGCTAGACATCAGAGATGATCTCACATAAACACAAATTATGAAAGGGACAAATAAGAGAGAGGCTGGAAAGTGGTTTCCACTGGTAGGTGAGATGAGAACCAAGAGACGATTTGAGAGAGTAGATTTAGGCGGAAACAAAGAGGAACTAGTTTTCCCCAGACTGTAAATCTCAAGATTTAAGATTCCTTTATTGTCATTTAATAAAACAGGTGTAATATTACATAAAATTTGCTTTAGTCTGCCGTAAGGCAGACAGATTCACCATCAACAAAAATTGCCAGGTGCCTCTTGCAGTTAGTGAAATCTAAACTGGATATCAATGAACAGGTTTCTGAATGAATATCATGTGCCAGCACTTGATATCACCACCATTACTGAAATAAGAATAAGAAATAGGAGAAGGAGTAAGCCATCTGACCTGTTAAGCCTGGAGATCATGGCTGATCTGGTTGTGGACTCGACGCCATCTGCCTTTTTCCTGCAATCCTTAATTCCACTACGATAAAAGAATCTATCGAAGTCTGCCTTCAATATATTTAATAAGCCAGCCTCTACTGTTTCCTTCGGCAGATATTTCCAAAGAAATGTAAATGGCAGTGGTACTGTCAGTGCTGACCTGCAGAGAATGAGGAGAGGAGACAGCACTCTCCTGGGTTCAACCACCTAGTTCAACTACTAATGGCTCCATACTAGCTTTAAATGGCCTCTTAAAGGAGCCGACAATGGTTTAATTTTAAAATCCTGCTACCGCATGGTCTAGGCCCAAGATGGGGCACCTGTGTTCGGCAGCAACTTTGAAAGATTACAGACTCCAGGGGAGCAGAGTATTGGTGCAGGGCACCAGAAAATGGGGAGACCACCACTGTTTGAGAAGGAGAAGCAGAGGAGATGGTCTAAAGGATGCTGACCATGACAAAAGAGTACACAAGCAGCTGGCGACTCGAGACGAGGAACCCATGTAGGCGGTCAAACACCAGGCTGCAAATTGCTAGAGACTGGCTTAAGGTGTACTAGGAATCAGTACAGGATGCAAGGGGGTGCCGAGGGCACCGAAGGCTTTCTGATCGTGTTGAAGGTTTGGATCTGGAGTTGGGTTGCGATAGTTTGGGCTGAAATCTGACTGGCTGCAGAAGCACTGGAGGCAAATTTCAATCCTGCGGCCACTCCAGCACTGACATGTCTGTCCATGGCCTCATGCACTGCTTAACAAAGGTCACCCATAAATTGGAGGAGGAACATCCAATATTCCATCTGGGCACTCTCCAACCAAACAGTATTCACATCAACCGCCAGTTTCTTCTAAACTACTCCCAATTCCACCAGCTCTCCACCCCATTACCCTTCCATTCAGACCTATTCCCTTCCCCCCTCCCTCTGTTTTCACTAGGGTCCTCCCTCCCTTATTTACTCATCACCTTCTACCTATGGGTCTGTCCTCCCCTTCCCACCCTATTCTACCATTTTATTCAGGATCTGTCAACATTTTGTTATAGCTTGATGAAAGACTCAAGCCCGAAATGTTGGTTATGGATCTTAATCTTTGCTAATATAAAGTACACTGTGACCAGCTGAGTTCCTTCAGCATCATGTTCCAGTATGGCCGTCAGTCACTGCAGCTGAAGACCTTTACTTTTCTAGATATGTTCAGTTCCAATGATGCTCAAGAGGTTTGACATCATCCAGAGCAAAGGAACCTGTCCGAATGGCAGCATATCCACCATCCAAAACATTAATTCTCTTTTCCCAGTTTTCAGTGGCTACATTGTGTACTATTTCCAAATAAACTATAGTTCCTTGTGTGGGCTACTATGACAGAATCTTGTATAACCACAAAGAACACCATCAAGGAAAAGGGCAGCAGATGCATGGGAACAGCACCATATTTCTTCCAAGTTGCAAACCAATGATATAACACAATTGGTTTGTTGTTGTCATGTCTAAGTATTGACATTCCCTACCCAACAAAAATTGGAAGGAGTACTTTCATCAAAAGGACTGGAGCAGATCAGCAAGGTTTGAGCAATTCTAGAATGGTAATAAATGTTGGTCTATTCAGATACCAATAGAAAGAAAATGTAACAAACTGAATAAAAGATAATTCAAAAGGACCAAACAAGTCCTTTTATTGAACATGACTAAATCAACTGACAGCAAAATTAACTTGTATATAAAAAGAAAGTCGACACTTCTTCCAAAAATGTCAAATTACTACTCAAATCCATTTTGTTATTTTACCCGATCAGAAAGAAAACAAACCATAAATAATTTGTTACCTTTCAGCTGGGCTCCACCAGGACTACTTAGCTACAGACTACATGACAGTGTTACCTTAAATTTGAATTAAAGGTAACAACTATCCTTGAGATGAATGCAATTTTGATATAGTGCAACATCAGGAAGTTGCCGTAAAACTTAAGTCAACAGGAATTAGGGAGGAAACTTCATTGTTTGGATTCATGCGCATTATTGTCAGAGTTTAAATGCATCAGTTTGGTCTTCGGTCCAACCATCTTCAGCCATTATAACAATGACCTTCCTTCCTCATTTTGCAACATATAATAGATGTCTATTGATGATGGCAGTACTTGGTTCCATTCATTATTCCTCAAAACAAAGCAGGCCTTGCAACAAACTTCGATAATCTACAAACTTCAACTGATAATTGGCAAGTGAAATGTGTGCTATGCTAATAGGTAGATCATTGATAGTCTCCAACAATAACAAGTAACCATCATCCCACAGATATTCAATTGTATTGCTTTAGTGCATCCCCTTCCAACATCATGATGCAAGGTTAGAGTGGGTCATCACTGGCTAAAAACCAAATCGAACCAACCACATAAATACATCAGCTACAAGAGAATGCAAAACATACATCTTTCAGCAAAGCATTTTTAATCAGAAAACAGGAAGGAGTGTGATGAAATTGAGGTACTTCCTGACTTGCGTCCATCCACACATACAACCAAAATTTTTTAAAGTTCGGTTGGCGTATGCGCACGAGTTAAGTGCCCTGACAATATTGAATCTGCGCCTTTTACTCTCAATCATGCACCAACCGAATTCCAATACACAAACCCACTGTGCATGCACCAACTAAAGACTTGCGCATGGGCACAGGAACCTAGATGACTATGTGCACCCTATGGACCCCGACTAACAAGTAAGTACACACATTTTGGTTCTTACGTGCCCTGTATCCCTATTATAGTTTGTCAAATACAAAATTTGATTAAAAAGTTTGCTTTAAGACTTGAATACTCCTTGCATGCAGGCAAAATTTCGACGCATCTACTTTGAGGCCCAACTGATCCTTTGGTCCCAATTACGGTCGTAAGTTGGAGAGTAGCTGTACTATTATCTTGATGAATCCAGCTCAAACAACGCTAAAGCTTAACACCATCTAGGATAAAGCATCTTTCAACTGAAATTCCATCTGCCATCTCAAACAGCCCTTCCTCCACCTTGGACATCTCACCACTCGAAAGACCAAGGTCAGCAAGCACTTCTAAACATATCTCCAAATTTTCTGTAACATACCAGTCTGGCTTGTACAGTATGTAACAATTTCTTAATTCCCACTTAGTTAAGATCCTGTATATTTCCATTTATCATCACTGCCCATACCTTCATCTCACAGAGTACAATAGTCCAAGATGCAGTTCACCACCATTTGAACATGAGCAATTTGGAATGAACAATAAAAGCTGTCTGTGCTAATGATCCTACATCTCCTAAATACACTGAAAAGTTGATTAATGTCACAATCTATGACCATTTGCTGGTGAGTTCACAGCTAATATTTCATTGCCACTGGCTGCTACAGGAAAGCTGCATATGTTATCAATAATATGAATCTGCGACATATACATGTTATAAAGAATAATCGCAACTGGATACACTTAAAAAGATATTTAACCTTTAACCTTTTTGCAAATATTTTTGGAACTATTTTAATTTGAATTGCTTTGCACACAAAACGTTTTGTTTGTTCAGTCTCAGCTTCTAATCAGGGTATTGAGTCCACATTGCTTAGTAACTCAAAACTTTGGACATTGGCTCAACATTCCATTGGCTTTCATTCTGAATCATGGCTAGACAACATAAAAGATGCACTGTTTTAGTTTGTTTCAACTTTCTACTTGAAGATTAGGTTGTAAACAAATTCTATGTGAGAGAATAAGATCTTTGTTTTTGTCCATGACTTTCACCAAGTTAAAACAAAACAGCCTTCACAAAACCTACTCAAAGTCTTATCAGTAATAAAAAAAATACAAAACTTTTACAAAAGTCAATAACTATTCAATTTTAAACAGCTGTCTTTACTGAAATAAATCTTGAAATGCCAGATTAAATCAAATTAGATAATTTGTTAGAGATTGTCAAATTGCTTTATGAAACTTTTCATGGCTCAACATTTGCCATAAATCTGGTGCACTCTGCATCTTTTATTAAGTTTTTAAAAAAATTTGGTTTAAACTAGCCAGTCTCAACCCCTTAGGACTGGTGAAAGTTTACAGGCCCCCTTCTCTATGGAGCAATCTTGTTGGTTTCTTCTGTATTTCTCTCCTGTAGACAGAATACATAGAAAACAAAAAGTTTAGGATTTCAGTTCATGCCCTTCCCCTCCCCCTTTAAATGTGGTGGCGCTTGGGGGGGGTTTGCAGTGGTGGTGTGGGTGATGGATGTATGTCTGGTTTAGACAGGAAACATCCCATTGTGGCCACTGGAATTGCAGTGGACACAACAAAATAACCATACAAGGCATTTCTAGAGTGAATCAAACAGATTTACTCTTCATCACATGCGCAACCTTTTAAAAACTAGAATGACATGCTCAACACGCACTGATGTCACATCACACTGACGTCACATGGCCGGTCTGATGCCTTTTTTGGAGTTGAAGTGCCACCATAGTGTCGCTACACAGCCCCCCAACGCCCCCACCCCATCCCCCACCCCCCCAGAATCGGCAGAAAGGTTTGTCTGTCTTTTAGGTTGTCAACCTCTGCAACAAACTGTTGGCTGCTATAGTGGGGAAGACTTGTCCATGAGCTGGAATTTAGAAGATTGAGGGGGGATCTTAAGGAATTGGACAGGCTAGATGCAGGAAGGTTGTTCCTGATGTTGGGGAAAAACAGAACCCAAGGTAACAGTTTAAGGATAAGGGGGATGTCAAGCTGACCAGAGTTCTGTGACCTTGGAAAAGCAAATGTTAAGGGCTTGTGGTTGGTGTACATAGTAAAATTTCTGCCTTCCAAAAAAAAATGGAAGTGTTGAATAGACAATGAAATGGCCAAAACCTCCTTATCAAAAGCACTCTGCTTCACGAAGATGGCAGCTGAAGAATGCTAACAGTTTCCATTGTCCATTGACATATTGATGAAGTGCATCTCTTACGGCCATACTGGAAGCATCTGTAGAAAGGGCAGTAACTGGATTTAAAACTGGATAGGTGAGCCAGCAAATTTTTAGTCTTCAAGAAGGTATTGTTTTCCTCTTCAGTCCAATGGATGGTTCTGCCGTTTCCGGACAGTAAATCGAAAATAGGCTTCATGATATGAGCTGCTCCCAGAAGAAACCAATGGTAAAAATTGACCATTTCCAAGAATTCCTGCAGACTTTTAACTGTAGCAGGTCTTGAGTACTTGATAATGGTCTCAACTTTGGATGGCAGCAGAGTCACACCTTCCTGAGCAATCCAATGCCCCAAGAAATCAATAATTTCTTGTCCAAAAATGCACTTATCCAGATTGTTGGTCAGTCCAAACTTTTGAAGACTAATAAAAAGTGTATGAAGATCTTCCAAATATTATTCCTTCGTTCCATTGGCCACTATAATGTCATTGAGGTAAATAAAGACACTGGTCATACCACATCCTAAATCATTCATCACCCGTTGAAGTGATTGAGCAGCATTCTTTAATCCAAATGGCATTTGTAAAAATTTGAACAAACTAAATGGGTGTTTATAGAATGTCTTCTAGCTCTACTGGTACTTGGTGATAGCCACACACCAAATCTATTTTGCAGATCTTTGCTCCATGTAAATTAGTCAAATATTCCTGAATATGAGGTACAGGTACACAATCCTTTATCCGGACATCTCAAATCCGGAAACTGGGATGGGCATGAGTCTGGCGGGTGGGGGGGGGGGAGGAGACCGGCAGCGCAAGTCGGGCGGGCAAGGGGGAGGTGGGGGAGACCACAGTGCAACTTGAAGGGGGTGGGGGTGGATACGGCAGCACAATTCGGGTAGGCTTAAATCTGGTTTTACGAAATCAGGAAAGATCCGAAATTCGGAACACCCTGTCCCCCAAGGGTTCCGGATAAAGGATTATGTACCTGTATCGGATAACGATCCAGGATGATGGTGTCATTAAGATGCCTGTATGCTCCACAAGGTCAATAACCTCCATTGTGTTTCGGGACCATATGTAATGGAGAAGCCCACGGATTGTCGGACGTACGAATTACGCCTAGTCCCTCCATCTTGGCAAACTCTTCCTTAGCTAAGCGCAGGTTCTCTGGAGGCAAGCAGCACACTTTAGCATAGATAGAAGGGCCCTTAGTACAAAGGCAATGAGTAACACCGTGCTCTGCAGTTGAGGCAGAAAATTGTAGAGTGGTAATCTCATAAAAATCTTCCAACAGCTTGGACAATTCATCTACCTAATGTTTGAAGATGCAGAGCAGGGGTATAGGCATCTGCCAGAAGAATAGTTTGAAAAAGTAGTTCCATCTATTAGCCGATGCCCTTTTAATTGACGAGGAATGAATGACCCCGTCGAAAATCTGCACCGCAAAGGTCAGGATATTGCTGCTATAATAAATGACCAAGTGTAGAGATGATTCTTGAACTTGACATTCATCTTTCTGATGCCCAAAGGTTGAAATGTTGGAACTGTTAACTGCTCATAGTTGCAGGTCTGGGGTAGGATGGTGTATCAAAGCTGGTGGGTGGAAATACACCAACTTCTGAACCTGTGTCCACCAGACACTTTTGCTGGGACAACTGGTTCCATACATACAATAGGCTTATGGGTTTCTTGTCAACCACTGCAGTCCTTACTGGCGGTTGGCCTGGGCGTTTTCCGCAAACAGACAGGGTGAAAGGCACTTGCAGGCAATTACTCCCCAATGCCTGTGGTAAATAACATCAAGACAAGGTATCCACAGGCTGCTTGCTTGTCTTGGGGTGTTGTCAGCTTGTAGAGAGTGATATGGCAAGAGCACTAGAATATGACACAGGGTCAATATTGGAGGGGTTGGTTGTACAGATTTGTCTTTCATTGCTATGCTCTTTTGCCAGACATAGAATGTCTACCTCTGCTGCTACAGCCTTTGGGTCTTCAAATGAACACTTGGATAACAAGAACCTAACATCATCTGGCATTCGCTCTAAAAAGAGTTGCTTAAATATCAGATTGGGCCTTTCGCCAGCTGCTGGGAACAACATTTCATCCATTAGTTCTGAAGGGGCGGAGTCTCCCAACCCATCAAAATGTAGTAGCTTGGCTACCCTTTCCCTACAGGACATACCATATACACATAATCTTTGGCTTGGCTTCGTGGACGAAGATTTATGGAGGGGGTAAATGTCCACGTCAGCTGCAGGCTCGTTTGTGGCTGACAAGTCCGATGCGGGACAGGCAGACACAGTTTCTTTCTAAAGTGTCATACTTGCTAGTACGTGGTGGATTCCGTTGGAAGTGACCGACCCTCTTAGCGACAGCCTGGTCCAGGGCACTGACAAGGTGACAACGAGTGGTGTCTATAATTTGACTTTGCGAAGGTGAAATTATGCTTCAACCTGTTAGAACCACAGTTCAGGCTCAGGTGTCCAGAAAGGTGGCAGCTTCACAGCAACGGCTGCAGAGTCCATGTTTGTCCAAAAATACGTTTTTGGACTCACAAATAGTGGCCACTGGAATCACAGTGGACATGACAAAATAACCACACAAGGCATTTCTAGAGTGAACCAAACAGATTAACTCTTCATCACCGTGAAACCTTTTAAAAAAGCCAGACTTGCGTGTTCAGCACGTGCTGACGCCATCACGGACTGATGTCTCAAGGCTAGTTCAATGCCTTCTGGGAGTTGTAGTGCCGCCATAGTGCTGTTACACCATTTTTGTTAGATGAGTACCCAAAGGTTGTCATCACCCACCAAAACAAAATGTATTAGCATTCTAAAATCATTGTGTTATTCTGACTTTTGACTAGGTTATTTTTTCAAAATGATGACAGTAGTTTTGGACAGTGGCATCCATTACTTTTCTCTTCTGTTTGCTCTTCAACTAAATATTTTGTAGCACATGATAATATTAGGCAAAAAAATAAGCAGGCAATGTTAATGGAAACCAAAATGCCTTGCATTTATCAATGCAAATAGCACCTTCCACATCTCCAAAGTGATTCATAGACATTGATGCCCAATTGTTGTTATAGTTGTACGAGCAAATGAAAATGAATGATAAACATAAGTTAATAAAATTTCTTTTAAAAAAAAACTACCATAACAAATAAAGCTTGAGAAAACTAAAAGAATAAAAATTGGGTAAAACACTAAACGTTTATCACGAAATTTGTGACCACAGTAACAACCTAATATTTGCTTATCTCATCTCTATTTTGTACCACTATTCACTTTCTTTTACATGTGAATTTAATTAGAGCCCTACAATTGCCATTTTAGGTGCTATAACCTTGCTTTTAATGTTGTCATTCAAGCACATCTACATTGCTGAATCACTGCTGGTATGATGACAAGAACCTCTGTTAGTTTAAATAGGTTAATGCACCAGAGAGAATTGCCAAATTAAAATGAGCAGATTATTATCCACACAAAAAATGAAGCCAATATAATTTATTTAACACTTCAAGCACAGGAACAGACATATTGACAGAAACACATTAGCAGCTAACCCTTTCAATCTCCAAAACATAATATTATTGGTTTCATATTTGCCCTTCACAAATGTACTGTATCTTCTAAAAGTATAACACCACCTATTCAGCTCATATCAAAAAAAATCTGATCCAAGGTACTTTTTCAAATTAAACACTTCTGTTTGAATCACAACTTCCGAGCCTGTAAAATGTTCACCTACTTTATGATAATGCTGGTCTCTATGATTCACAATTGTCATTTCTCAACCGAATCTTTTACTTCTAAAATATGTTTTCATTGAAAGTCTTGGGTACGTAAAAACATCAAAATGTACACTCCTCCCCTTCTATCAAACAAGTCTGAGGTGAATTATTTTGATTCAGAACCCCTCCCATTGTTTGCAAAATCCTTAATCCTATCCTACTTCTGAAGCATCTTTCAAATTTGTGCCCCAAGTGGGCAGCTCGTATCTTCAATTTCCCTGCCCCCACATTTTCTTCAATTGGTCACAATTCCTCACTCTGATTTCCTCACACCTTTCAGCACCTTCTACATCAGAGACTGAGTTCCAACAGAGGGTTCATTATCCCATTTCTTGGCAGATCCTCTGGGTCATTGATGTTCTGTTCTTTGGGTTCTGAGGTGTCTGATTAAGACCAATATGCAATCTGCAGACTGTCAAAGGTGAAGCAAGAGATGCACTCATTCCACTGATTGCCCTTGGTTTCTCGGTTCTCCACTGAATGGAGCTGAGGCTCTCAATGTCAGCTCCAAAGGTCATTTAGTGAGTGAGTGGAAATTTCCTCTACTTTGTGCCATGTCTGATGAGGTTTTTGTTTTATTCATTCAAGGCTTTGAAGGATGAGCAATTTTGTAATGGCCTATCTAATTTCTCTCCAGTAAGTGAAGGTGAGCTGCATTCTTGCTGATGTTCTTGGGGTGTAATATACCCACAATTGAATTCAGAATGGAGTTGCAGGATTTTGATTCAGTGAGGAAGCTGTGACATATTTCCAAGTTAGGATGTTGAGTTGGACGGTAACTTTCAGGTCATTTTTCCCACCCTTGCCCTTCTAGCTAAAAGAGATCATGGGTTTGGAAGATGCTGTCTAAGGAGTTTTGGTGAGTTGCTGCAGTGTAACCTGCAGATGGTTCAAACTGCTGCTGTGGTGTGTCGAGAGTGGACAAAGGAATTGTGGGTGATGGGATGCCTAGCAAGCAACCCCTTGTCTGGTGTCAAGTTTCTTGAGCATTGTTGCTCATCCAAGGAAAGTAGAAAGTATTCCATTATACTCCTGCCTTGAAGTTACTTATGGGAGGATTTCTTGCCTCTGAAATGCTCTTGTGGACAGCTAGTCCAAGGCAGCTTCTGGTCAATTTTTCCTCAAACAGTTGAGCAATGGTAAATTTAATTGCCAAGAGATAGCTGCTCTGATAGAGGAAGATGGTCACTTTTTCCAGGGACTCTTTCAGACCATTATTATCAGAAAGTACTGTAATGTAGCAACCACCACTTAGTAAAATAACTATTTTGTGTAAGTGCAAAGCCCATTCTTTTACATAGTTCAGTGAACGAGTTAATGACTGGAAGCTTCCAAATGTGTCCACAAACAAGCACCATTTTTGCTTTGGGTGCAAGTGTTTTAGGTCAAATAATTTCCTTTTTTTTTTTACATTAGCACTTCTCCAGTGGAATGTTTCTTAGAGGTGAGCCTCAAAATAGCAATAAGAAAATGCACTAAATAAACCACTAGAGCAATAGAACAGCCTCATTTGACAGACCATCTTGATATTGTGCAACTGTGGACCAAGGTCACATTTTGAATACCATTATAATGCGAGGACAAGATAAAGATGTTTTAGTGGGCAGGCAAATATTACTGATCAGATCAAAAGGTTTTGAGGATCAAAATGCTCAATGGATTTTTCTTGGGGTTTCACTATAAGTTGACAATGTCAATTGTGCTTCTTGGGAGTCATCACATGATGCATGAGAAGCTGCACACACTCTAACTCCCACGGAATTAAAAAAAGTTCATATTAAGAAAGGTTTTTTTTAAATATAAAAATTATTAAGTTGATTTAAGGTGATAAACAAAAGAAAAATGATGTTGCCAAAGAAAGAAAAGAGACCAAAATTAACACCTAAAAAAGTTAGGCCTTCCTTGTCAACGAAGCAAGCTGCTGAAGTTCTCTCCTGATCTGCTGGTGAAAACTCTGGGGAGGGACCTTCCTCCGGAGCCTTCTTGGTGGCATTCCATAAAGGTGGCGCCAGACGGAGGAAAAGTTAAAAATGTATTGTGAATGCGCGAGAAGTCGGGAATGCGCAGTACAGAAGGAAAAAAGTTGGAAAAAAATAGATCTAGCGTCTTGACACCTGAACAAGAAAGAGATACATCTGCAGTGGAAGAAGCTTCAGAAGAATAAGAGAGTGAAGAAGAAATTCAGAAAAGGAACGATTTAGAGGTAAGAAAAAGATTTTTAAGAAAGAAATGAATGAGATTGAGACAAAAATAGATTTTGACTTTGGAAAATAATTTTAAATGCTGACTACAGAATTGAAGTTGAAACCGATTTGACAGTTAAAGTGGATAACGCTTTAAAAATGTTAAATAACATCTCAGAGTGTTGATAAGTTGGAAAATAAGATTCAAGATGTTCGAGAAGTACAATGTATTGAAGAGAGGTCTAATATGTCTGAAGATATGACCAGCTTGATTTCAATTAATGAAAAATTATTGGAAAAAATTGATATTCTGAAAAATTATAGTAGAAGAAATAATGTTAAAATAGTGGGAATGTCTGAAGGTAAAGAAGGAGATGATGTGATTAGTTTTTTTCAAGAATGGATACCAAAGATATGGAGAAGAGCATTTTGAGGACAAGATTTTAATTGAGGGAGCTCATAGAGCTTTGACACCAAATCCAGATCTAGGCCAGAGACCCCTATCTGTCCTGGTTAGATTTTGGAACTATCAGATAGAAAGAGGCTTCTTGGTTTGGCGATGAGAAGAGCTCGAGAATATGGACCTTTAAGCTATGAAGGGGATATGATTTTTTTTAATCCTGATTTGAGCCAAATTCTAGTAAAGAAAAGGAGAGAATTTAATTCAGTTAAGAAAGTTTTATATGATAAAGGTTATAGACTTATCCAGCTACTTTGAAAATATTTGTACCAGGTCAACAGATTGAGTTTTTTTTATGCTGAGAATTTGTCTAAAATTCAAGTAACAGAGGGTACAGATTTGTTAAAATGAATTAGATGTATAAAGAGAGGGGGTATTATTTCTACCTTTTTTTTCCCTCTCTTTGATGGATGAAGAATTTTTATATTGGATGAAATTGTTGGTTAGATTTTAAAAAATTATGCTTTTTCTGGGATTCAGGAAGGAACTATTCAGAACTAGGAGAAGGTAATCAGAGGAGAACCCAAGCAGCAACTTGTCCTAAGGAAGGCCACCGGGGTGGGGGTGGGGGGTGTGGAACACCCTGCAGATGCTACATCTAGAATGGTCTCTTCTGGATAATAATGATTTTGGCATCAGAGGTATGAGAGCTTGGTTATGGAGCAGATCATCTCCTGCCTCAGGAAAGACCTCAACCCACTTCAATATGTCTATTGTCACAGCAGGCCACTGCGGACACCATCTTGCTGGTCTTTTACTCTGTGTTAGAACACCTGCACCACAAGAACACCCATGTCAGGCTACAACTCTGCATTTGACAGCATCATAGCAGCAAAACCCATCATCTTTTGCAACTAAATCCTTAACTTCCTCAACAGCAGACCCCCAATTATGGTAGATTCACAACATTTGCTCTTACTGTCCATCAATATGGGCACTCCAAGGCTGCATGCTTGCTCTCAACTCTATTCCCTGTACACTCATGACTAACTTGCTAAATGTGGTTTCAAAACAATTTGTAAATTTGCTGACGACACCAATGTTGTTAGCTGGAAACGATGAGCCAGAATACAGGAAGGGGACTGGAAATCTGATTGGGTGGTGCCAGAATAAGGTTGCTCTCAGCATCATTAAGACCAAAGAGGTCATTGTTAATTTTAGGGAGAGGCCGATGACCATGCACCTGTCCACATTGATGGGATGGAGGTGGAGAGGAGTCGTACCTTCGTATTCCAGGGAAAGCACATAACAGAATATCTTTTGTGGAGGAAGCACATTGAGACAAGTGTTAAGAGGACACATCAACATCCCTACTTCCCAAGGGGTCTGCGGAAATTTGGTATTTTGTTGAATACTCGAACAAACCTCTGCAGATGCACTGTGGAAATTATACCAACTTGTGCATCGTGGTTTAGCTTGGTAATGTGAGATCCCAGGAATGCAGAAGACTGCAGAGGGTAACAAACAAAGCCAGGTCTATCAGAGGTTCAGACCTCCCATCCATTGTAGGCATCAGCGTGAGGCACTGCCTCAAGGAGGCAACCAATGTCATAGTAGACCCCCACCACTGTGGTAACAATCTCTTCTCACTGCTACCTTTGGGAAGAAGGAATGGAAGCCTGTAAACACAACCCTCTAGCCTCAGGAATTGTTTTTTCCCCATGGCTATCAGGTTTGTTATTCTCTACTCACTTCACTAATCATAAACTATACCAATACCACAAAAGGCCTGAATGCACTATTGTAATACCACTTTTTTTCTTGCACTTTGATAAATGAATATGATCTATCTTTTCTATTTATTAACTGTTTTTAGTTTAATGTTTTAATTACTTTTTCTTCTTTGGCTTAGCTTCGCGGAAGAAGATTTATGGAGGGGGTAAAAAGTCCACGTCAGCTGCAGGCTCGTTTGTGGCTGACAAGTCCGATGCGGGACAGGCAGACACGATTGCAGCGGTTGCAGGGGAAAATTGGTGGGTTGGGGTTGGGTGTTGGGTTTTTCCTCCTTTGCCTTTTGTCAGTGAGGTAGGCTCTGCGGTCTTCTTCAAAGGAGGTTGCTGCCCGCCAAACTGTGAGCACGGTTTGAGGCGATATCAGCCCACTGGCGGTGGTCAATGTGGCAGGCACCAAGAGATTTCTTTAGGCAGTCCTTGTACCTTTTCTTTGGTGCACCTCTGTCACGGTGGCCAGTGGAGAGCTCGCCATATAACACGATCTTGGGAAGGCGATGGTCCTCCATTCTGGAGACGTGACCCATCCAGCGCAGCTGGATCTTCAGCAGCGTGGACTCGATGCTGTCGACCTCTGCCATCTCGAGTACTTCGACGTTAGGGATGTAAGCGCTCCAATGGATGTTGAGGATGGAGCGGAGACAACGCTGGTGGAAGCGTTCTAGGAGCCGTAGGTGGTGCCGGTAGAGGACCCATGATTCGGAGCCGAACAGGAGTGTGGGTATGACAACGGCTCTGTATACGCTTATCTTTGTGAGGTCACATTACTTTTTATACATTTGATTTATTGTCTATTTTAAATTAAGTACCTATTTGGCTGCAGCAAGTAAATATTTCAGTACAATGTATATGACAATAAATTCATGATCATCTCAGACATAGGATATAAAGTTACAACTTTGTAACTGAACTTCTTCTTTCAAAACTTTAGAATTAGAGCAGCATTGTGTTATTCAGTTGGCATTTGGATGAAGACTCCATGCTTTCATTAGCACTAGTTTGGCTCCAAAATAACTGTGACAACAGAAAATATGACTCAAAAACCCCAAAAGATAGTTCTCCTCAGACCACATCTCACAAATTAGCTAATAATTGCCAACCAAAATGAGCTAAAGTATCCACAACAGCTAGATTGTCCTGAACTCAACCATAAGTATGTTAAAAACTCGCCTCCTGAAAGTACTTGAGTTATCTCAATGAGATCTCAATCTTGCTGCTCTTTGATTTTTTTTCCATAAAAAAAATATTTCACTCTATGTAGAAAGTAGACTTCTATCCAACAGCAGAATATGGCAGATGCTAAAAATCTGAAATAAAAGCAGAATGCCAGAAATATTCACGACATAACATCTTGGGAGAAAGAGCTACTGTTTCCAAAATTCTTGCTTGCATCTCTGCAGATGTTGCTTTGCTTGCTGACTATGTGCAATATCGTTTTTTTTCTGATCATTTATTAGACCGTTTTTTCAAGTTGTTATAATTATTCTTGACATGACAAGAATAATTTGCATCTTTGATTATTTGCATCAATTTTATTTTTCATTATTTCTGTTCTAAAGCTTTTTATACACTCCTAGTACAAGCAACACACTTTTAATTTCAAAACTTGTACAAGTAACACCAACCTTTCAAGGGATCTTGTTCAGCTCTCATTATATCAATGAGAGAGTTTTCAAGTGAATGCATATTGAGGGAGTCATAGAGACGGGTGCGATCCTGCAAAGAGAAAAATAATACATTGAGTTCTATACAGTAATCCTTCCATTCTTAATCATAATTATAGGCAAGCTAAAAGGAACAAATTGTTTCTACACTAAAAAAAACTCAAAGTGGCATGTTTGTTGCAGTCTCTTCAATTCCTAGTTACCAAGTTTAGTCGATAACATGATCATAAACCAAATTATTTCTGGCTTACACCGAATCATTTTTAAAACAAAAGTAGTTTACATCTTTAGAATACAACCGCGAAAGAAATAACAGAACAATTGCAACAAAATACTACTCAGGCTATTTGGCCCCTTTGAATAACTTAATTGTCTTCTAGGAGCTAACATCCCCCAGCAAGTTGTAAAAACTAGAACTGGAGATGAAACAACTTTAAGGGATTTAGTTGTCTTTTTTAATGTCAGAAAATAGAAGATAGTCTCACACAAGTGGAGGGCTAATGCACTGTATTAATTGGAGGCATATTCAAAAGGAAAATGACAAGTTTGTTTGGCACTGTTCACTAGACAATAGGCAGTGAAAATTTGGCATCACAAATGTGCCCTACACTCAGATAGTAAGCATTCTGCAGGAATTGATGACAAAACTTGCGCATCACAACTCATGAATGCTAACAAATTAAAATGTTCGAGTTGCCCAGTTGATAGATTAAACTTTAACTGAAAAAAAAATAGTTGAAATCCCAATACTGCACACCAGGATAGAAGCATAAAATATGTGTTTTCATCTGTAATTTAACAGCAGTTATACAGATTCCTGAAGATTTTTTTTTAAATCAAATATATTTTTTTTCTCTTTTACCAACTATTTCAGTTAACTTTTTCTAATGCCTAGTCCACAGGCAAAATGCTTACTTCAATATCACTGGTTATAAAAGAAATAAGATGTTCTGAATAATGTACAGATATTCATATTGTACAGTACAAAGAGGCTAGTTTCTTTCAATTATCAAACATTTTATTTCTGAATTCTGCCCCATGAGTATTCAGAACAAAGTACCAAGATCAAAATAACTCAAGAAAATAAGGCTAAACTGTACGAGTAAACTGCACTTACCCTTGGGGTATCTTAGGCAAGATCTGGGAGAACCAATAAACCAGTGAAGCAAGTAAAAATACAATTTCAATGTATCAAACACCTCATCTTTCAGAGGTTATGAAAACAAGCTTTTATAGGAGTGGAATGGAAGACGAATGAGTGCAACAATGTGAAAGTGCTGTACTTGAATGAAAATGGTGTATCTGTACAAATCTTTCCCCAAACCTGCAGAAAGTTAGCCAAAAATCATCAAATCTAGAATTGGTTTTTAAAACTCGCCATCAGAAGGGACCAGTAAAAAATGGTGCAATGTTCTACAATGAAAGCAGCAAAATTTGAATTACAAAGTAGGTCGTCTCGTGATTATGGACTGCAGGAACAACCAGTGAGCCAGGAGAAAGTTAGTTGAATTCTAATACAATTTCCTAAAACAATTGTAACTTCAATTCCCTGCATCAACTCAAGAAAGTCAGCTTCCCTCATTGGATCAATTCAAATTAGGACATTCGACAAAGCTGCATAAATGCATACATGTTGCAAACCAAAACTGTACAACCAATGAATTTCATAAAAGTTCACATTTTATCTAAAAAGAAATCAAAATTTCAATACAACTGGGCTTAAATTACTTACAAATTTAAGTGGCATATGCAAACCAAGTTTAAAAAATTGAAACAATTGATCTTGGGATTCAGATGACAGTTTCAAGTCAATTTCCATTCTAGCAGCACATGATGCCAAATGAGCATTAATTACATTGAAATCCAGAATCATCTGCACGGGTCCAAACAGCTTGATAATTATTACGGCTGGTTATGCTTATTTTAAGAAGCAGGTTATTGGACATTCATGGGGCAAATTACCATGTGTTTGGCAGGGAGTGGGGGGTGGAAAGAGAAGAGGAGCCATCTGTTAAAACAAACTACATTACAATATAATCCCGCTACTACACAAAACAATGACCTGGAATTTATAGAGGTAATAATAAGACTGTCAGCGCTAATGTGCTAGATGAATTTTGAGTACTGAACATCATATGCAGAAGTACTTATGGCATTAAATGGATAGCATCTGCTCTTCCCAAATGAATATAGTATTTTTAAAAAATAAATTGAAATATTGGAAACTCATTTGGCACCTGAAAGCAAACTCCAACTGTTTCTTGGTGTAGTAAGGAAATAGTGCTTTAATAATTCAAGCCATGCATAAAGACAGCTGATGTATTCAGCTCATATTAAGCAGACAGGAAGGACAAGTCAAGGTGAATAGCAAAGAGAAAACCAATCCCTTTAGTGCTTTTAAATATTGGACAGAAGCACATGCTAAAGAGTGGGCTTGTCTTTTTTATTTAATGATTTTATTCTCTAACCCATATAGGGGATTTCACAGCTCAGCAAGAAATAAGAACATCTGTGCATAATCTGTCTTATTAATCACAGTACACTTCGTATATTAATGTACTGCAGAACATTCTGCAGTGAACTGGGATTCACTGAGAGAGTGCTGTATTGATAACTGGCCCCACTTCCTGGCTTCACCCCCAGTTCATCACCCATATATAACCCTGGTTTCCTGCCTAAACCCAGAACCCCTCTGAAGTCTTCTTGTGAACCCTACCCATTATTGAAAGCTAATAAAAAGTGTTTGTTCTCCCTCCAGTTGAGTGAGAGCTTTTATCTACGCTTCAATTTTATTCACTTTCAAAACAGGGAAACGTTACTCAAGCCCAGTATGCTGCTAATAGACTGCCCAACGCGGCTGAGGAATTCGCATATTGGTTAGACTGCTTACAGGCCTACCTGAATGCGACCAGGGATGTCTTCAACACAGATGAACTCTAGAGGTCAGTGCTCAACTCCAGGGTAGGAACGAAGGGGTATGCAGTCGTCAGAGACTGCCAAACATTAGAAGCCGCTACTGAGGCAATGAAGACACACTGGCTCGCTCTAAGTCACCAACTGCCCAGAGTCAATCATCAACGACTACCTGCTGGATCTGCAGATGCTTGCTAAGAAGTGCAGGTACGAAGCAGCTTCGGGCTGTGTCCGAGAAGACGAGCAGATCTGGGACATTCTGCTCGCAGGAGATCGCTCAAAGTACATGAGGCAGTGACTACTCGAGTCAGAAAAGAAGGACCTCGCTAGTCATGTCGAGCTGACAAATCACTGGAATAGGCCAGTCTCGAACAATGACCTCGAAGGCAGCGAACTCGTGCTCTCAGGTGAGCACCTCCAAGGACCAGCTGCTCCCACTACTGCTGCCCCTGCTCTAATGGCTACTGCTTCCCACACTTGGGAGTGCTTTTTCTTCGGAAAAGGTCAGCACCCCTGAGCTTGTTGCCCTGCTAAAGACTCAGCATGCTCCAGCTGCGGAAAGAAGGGACATAGGGCGAGGGTCTGCCACGTGAAGGGAAGTTCAGGGAAGTCCACCGCTCCTGGATCAGTTTCCAGTCCCAAGCCATTTGCCCCGAATTCGCCAGAGATCGCCTGCTGCGCCACCCACCTCCTTCAAAAAAGGGCGCGAAAAGGCTCAGTGGCCATTTTGCTGTGGCTCGAATTCAAATTCAGCATCATCATTGATAGAGGAGGAAGGAGGGCAGCCATCTTGCTGTGCTACGAGGTCAGCACCACCTTACCTGGACAGGTCGACTCAGGATGGAGGGGGCCACTCGAGCGAGAAACAAGGCGTCTCCTGCAAACTGGCATCGACCAGAACAGACCTCACCAGCTCAGTAACTCTATGGTAATGGTGAAGGTAAACTGACATTCTTCCAAGTGCCTAATCGACACTGGCTCCACGGAAAGTTTTATAGACTCACGAACTGTATGAAAGTATAACTTAAAAATATACCCAGCTAATTATCGAATCTTCTTCGCATCCAAGTCCCATGTGCAAAAATGCTGAATAGTTTATTTGTCGTTCAAGGGGGGAACTTTGTAAATTTTGTCTGTATATATTAGATGCATTTTGTGCTCTGGTGCTGTTGGTTATGGACTTCCTGTGTCACCTTAAAAGCATGACCTTGAAGTATTCTTGTCTCCTCCTCCCATAACGGTTCTGAATGGAGGGCCCTCCGATTCAGGACCCACTTGCAGCTTCTCCACGCTGAACATAAAACCACCCCCTCTATTCCCAAATCTGTCTGATAACTGCAAACCCGTTACCACCAAGAGCAAGAGGTACAAATGACTGACAGGGAGTTCATAAAGACGAAGTCACAGCACCTGCTGGAGGAGAATATCATCGAGCCCAGCACCAGCCCATGGAAAACTCGTGGTTGTAAAGGGGGAAAACAAGTCCAGGATAATAATTGACTATAGCCAACTATTAACCAATACACACTCCTGCACCCTTCCTCATAATTCTGATATGGTAAACGTTATCACGCAGTATCGGGTCCATTCGACCTGAAAGCTGCCTATCACCAGCTTCCAATCCATTTCGAGGACCGCCCAAACATGGCATTTGAAGCTAACGGTCAAATCTATCAGTTCTGGAGGGTCCCTTTCGGTATTACCCACAATGTGTCTATCTTCCAGCAACAGATGGATAGAATGGTTGAAGACTACCTTCCCATACCTCGATAATGTCACCATCTGTGGCCACACCTTGGAAGACCGTGACGCCAATCTCCAGAGCTTTCTTCATGCAGCAAGAGCCCTGAATCTCACTTATAATTCCAACAAGGGTGTATTCAGGACTGACTGGCTATCCTTGGCTACGTAATGGAGGATGGCATCATTGGCCCCAATCCTGATAGGATGCGCCCCCTGTCTGAGTTCCCCCTCACTAGGACCACAAAGGCTTTGAGAAAATGTCTATTTTTTTTTCTCATATTACGCCCAGTGAGTCCCTCAATACTCCAACAAGGTTCTCCCACTCTTAAAAGCCACTATTTTCCCCCTCTGAAACTGAAGCCCTGACAGCTTTCAATTACCTCTGAAACCACATTGTGAAAGTCAGCATGCACATGGTGGATGAAAATGTATCTTTCTAAGTGGAAAGTGACGCTTCAGACATAGTCCTGGCCATTACACTCAATCAGGCGGGCAGGCCGGTTGCCTTTTTTTTTTTCGTGGACGTTACAAGGCCACGAGCTCCAGAACCCGTCAGTAGAGGAGGCGGCTCAGGCCATTGAAGAAGCCGTAAGCCATTGGAGGCACCTCCTAGGTGATGAGCGCTCTGTCGCATTCAGGTTCAGCAATGATAAGAGGGGCAAAATCAAGAATGACAAAATTGCTAAGAGGAGGATCAAACTCTCCATCTACAATTATGACATCGCCTGTCAGTCAGGAGCCCTTAATGACCCTCCAGATGCCTTGACCAAGGGATTCTGTGCCTCTGCACACACAGGCCAATCTGTCATCCAGGGGTCACCATTATGGCTCATTTTGTCGTCCCACAATTTGCCCTACTCAGTGGAAGATGTCAGGGAGATGACCAGGTCTTGCCAGGTCTGCGCTGAGTTCAAGCTGCACTTTCATATCCCGCAAAAGTACACCTGATCAAGTCATCCAGGCCCTTCGAACAGCTCAACTTCAATTTTAAGAGACCTCTCCCCTCCACAAACGGGAACATCATCTTTCTCTTGATCATCAATGAGTACTCCCATTTCCCGTTCACCATCCCGAGCCTGGACATGTCCGCCTTGTTGGTTATGAAGGTCCTAGACTCCATTTTCACCCTGTTCGGGTATCCCAGTTATATTCATAGCGACCGGGGCTCATCCTTCATGAACGACAAGCTGAGTCAGTACCTGCTGGTGAGGGGCATCGTGTCCAGTAGGACTACCAGCTACAATCCCCGGGAGAACGGGCAGGTTGTAAAAGGGAATGCCACGATCTGGAAGGCTGTCAAACTTGTCCTGAAGTAAAAAAGGCCTTCCAGAATCACACTGGCAGGATGCCCTCCCCATTGTGCTCCACTCCATTCAGTCGCAATGCTACTCCTCACGAGCTACTATTCACATTCGTCAGAAGGTCTGCATCAGGGTCTACACTCCCATCCTGGCTCACTAGTCCTTGTCCGGTCCTGCTTAAGAAGCACGTGAAGAGAAGAACAACCAACCCCCTGATGGAGAGGGTGAAACTGTTTCATGCCAATCCCACGTACACCTCCATGGATAACCCGGATGGCAGGGAGGAAACAGTCTCCATCAGGAACCTGGCACCCACCGGAATAGAGGGTCCGTTGCCTCAGGTGCCCCAAGAGCTACAGAGCTCTTTCTCCCCACCCCCACTTAGGGCCTCAGGGGATCTGGTTCAGGATGAGAGTGAACCCGCTCCATTGTCGAGCTGGACCCCTAGCCCACTACTTCTCCATTACAGGGGGTCCAGGAGACCCAAGGAGCCAAAGGCCCCCCCAACCCCTGGTGCTAAGGTGCTTCATCAGGATCTCCAGCTAAATTTGTAAATAGTGTATGTACTGTATAATTCTTTTTCTGTCTTCTGCCAGCTTCCGATCCCATGGTCTCTTCATCCACAGAGCCTTAATTCTGCAGGAAAGGGTAAATGCAATGAACTGGGTTTTACTGGGAGAGTGCTGTATTTGTGAGTGGCCCCGCCTCCCAGCTCCACCCACGTTTACCCTGGTTTCCCCGCCTAAATCCATAATCCCTTTGAAGTCTACTTGTGAGCCTACCAGTTGCTGAAAACTAATAAAAGCACTTGTTCTCTCTCCAGTTGTGTGAGAGCTTTTATCTATATAGAGCACACGTCAAACTCAGGCCCGCGGGCCAAATTTGGCCCATGATATAATTATATTTGGCCCGCAAGATCATATCAAATATGTATTAGAGCTGGTCCGCTGGCCGCCGTGCCAGTATAGCGCATGCACAGCTAATACTACAAATCCCAGAATGCTTTGCAAATGCGTTGGCGCCGGCCTGTCAGCCCACTAATCACCCCCACATCCTCTCTTTACTTTCATTAGCATCTGCGACCTGTCGCCCAACTCACATGTAATAAACCCCTTACGAAAAATGGCCAAACGAAAGACAGAAAACAGGACCTTTCAAGACAGGTGGGAGACAAACTCTGACCCCAGAGTTTTATGAACTTGCATCTAAGAAGAGATGCCAAGTATCTGGTTTAGACCCAGGTGCATCAGAGTAAATCACAGTGTAGCAAGCTAAGCTTGGATTAATATTTTCTTTGGTTAACTTTGGACTGTTCATAGTTGAAAGATTGGATTTTCATTGAAGCAAGTTGTTATTGTTTTTTGACTTGTTGGCTTGTGAAAAAAATACATTTAAAAGGAGCTTAAAGGCTATAGAGAAATATTATTTATTGAATATTTTATTTTTCATTTGTTAATGCTTCTTCAGGAAAGAGTTTAACCAAAACTATTATTAAACATTTATTTTAATAAGAAAAGGTTTAACATTACATATGTTGAAAGAAGAGAAAACATGCAGATGTTGTTGAAAATTTTCAATAAATATTTAGTTTGGCCCACGACTTAGTCCAAGTTTTTAATTTTGGCCCTCTGTGAATTTGAGTTTGACACCCCTGCTATAGAGGTTGGTGCATCTTTGCATATATATATATATATATATATACCATATATTATTTAAAATTAACCAATACTTTTATGTAAATAATGCATTCAAGTCATCTTACACACAAAACAATGATACGTTGGTATTATTTAGGAAGTGAACTTTTAGTCAAAACATTAACAAAAGTATGATCAATCTGTCTGAATTTTAAACAGCACCCAAATGTAGAAATTGCAGGTTTCACTCCATCACCAAAATGAATAATGCAATTACATTCACAATCCTTACTTATAATAGCAAAAATCACAACATTTATCTTTCACAATTAGCACAATGATTTAAAAAAAAAACAATCAAGTTAAGCAATATTTAACATTAAATTATATGGAATAGAATTTAGCACTTCAATGCTTTCTGGCTATAGTAGTGGAGATTATGGCATCACACTAGCATTCTGGCAAAAATCAGGACATAATGGCACAGCTCAAAGAATTAAATTGGTATTGTGATCGAATTTTTTTTAGATGTATTTGGGAGATAAATTGGTAAGATTAGAGTAGGTTACATACATACACATTTTAAAACAAATCTTATCTGAAATACTGAAGAATTAATATTCAGTGACTTTACAGAAACTATGGTGAATGCTATGCACATTTCACAAGTAGGTGCTAATTGAAATGATGTCATGAAATGAATGGACTGGAGACAGGTCGTCTGTGTGTTGAACATTTTTACAAGACTTCTGACCTTTCTGCAAAGTGCTCACTTAAAGGTCACTCCTGGGTTCTTGTTTACCTATAAACAGATGGAAGCAGAAGACTAACTCCTATTGTTTGCTGGAGAAAGTTTTTTGTATGAGAGAGAGAGAGAGAGAGAGAGAGAGAGAGAGAGAGAGAGAGAGAGAGAGAGAGAGAGAGAGAGAGAGAGAGAGAGCGCTGAACAGTGTCAGCAGGAGAAGCTGGTAGGAACTGAAATCAGAAACTCTAGAGCGGAGGATGGCTGGAAGTGCTATCTGTCTGAAAGTGCTATCTGTCTGATGTTTTTCTTGGAATAAGGGGAACAGGTAATCATCTGGAAAATCCTGATGAGGCAAGTTTCATCAGCAAGACATTGAGGTGACCAATGGTGGTACCTCAGTTGTGGAAATCCTGGAACAACAAATCTCTCTGTGCAAACATACAAAGAACCTTCCTGAGCGGTAAACATTTACCTTTCGAGCACCAAAGCCTGGTGAACTTTATACACATTAAATTCTGTGCACAGTATAAGAATTACGTGCAACCAGAGAACTTGGAAGAATGAGATTGAATTGTGAACCAAAGAATTTTTCTTAAATTTACACACACATTACATACATGTGTGCTTAGAATTAGAAGGGGGTTAAGTTGGGTTAGTTAAGTTAATAGAGATAAGTTAAAGTTTAAATCTGTTTTCATGTTTAAAGATAATGAAAAACAACTTTTGTCCTGGGCTGTGTGCACTATCTTTTGGAGGTGTTTACATTCAGGGGTATTTGTGTCCCCATACCAGACTGTGATGCAGCCAGTCAGCACACTTTCCACTACATATCTGTCGAAATTTGCCAGGGTTTTTGTCATACCAAACCTCCACAAACTGCTAAGGAAGTGCGTTCTTCACAATGCCATTAGTAGTTCAAGGAAATAAAAAGCCAACAGTGGTTGTTGCTTTAGACGCAGAAAAAGCCTTTGACAGAGTAGAATGGAACTATTTCAAGTATTACAGCTAATACTACAAATCCCAGAAAAATATATTAATTGGATTAAAGCATTATATTATTGGCGGTGAGCGGGAGGTTTGAGCTAGTGGAGTTGTTCTAATGAACCGGTGTGGACTCGAAAGGCCAATATGGCCTGTTTCCGCTCCGTAAATGGTTATATGGTTTACGTAACTACTTGTCTTGGTGAATATCTATTGCTGCTGGGTTTTGGGGTCCTTTGGGCTCATAACAGTATTTTCAACACCAAAATGGCTGAATGGCTAAGAAGAAAAAAAAACGATACATACATGAATGCTATTTCTGGAATACAACAACATAATAACAGATTAAAAGTGTTGCAAATATGTTCAGCAGACTGCACATAGCATCCAGATGTGGTGGAATACAAATATTGCTTCCAACTTCTTACATTAAAAAAACAATCAGGAAAATGCTGCTGTGGTCAATTGACACCCACAGGAACAAAGGAAGGAATGGTAAAAGTAAAATGCAGGCTGAATGCACCTGGACAACAGTCATTACCTCTAATTAACTAAATCAGACAGGATTCAAGGAAAGAGTGAGACCATGTTACAAAATCATCACACATATCTTGGCAATTCACTTGTGACTTTATCATCAAGAAAGGAGTCATCCACAACATTTATAGGAATATGCAGAAGATGCCAAAACATGCCGGCAATGAGTTGATCGGAGTTAAGGTAATTGTAACATGTGATATGCAAGAAACCCGAATTAAAATCCATAATACTTAGTCTGTAGACAATGCAACCCATTCAGACATGCCTTTTGATCAAAATTTGAATCTGTCTGCCTCCTTCAAAGATCACACATATTTAATCAATGAAAATCAAGAGAAATTTCCTGGTGTCTCAGCCAATCCATTAAAGAGTTTTCTGTCCATGGCCACCTGCAAATTGGAGGAACAATGCCTTACATTCCCATCTTGGCAGTCTTCAGCCAGATGGCATCAATATCAACCTTCAAATTTCTATTAACCCCCTCTCCCCCAACCTGGTCCCTCTTTCTCTCATCTCTCGGTCTCCCTTCCTCTAGCTCCTCAACCATTTATCTTTCTTAGCCCTCTGTGCTCTCCCTGTTCATTCGTCAGCTTCCTTCTCTTTGAGACCCTCGAATGTGTATCGACATATATTAATTAACTGTTAGGCTGTGCTCCTTCCTCTTCCCTCCACTTTTTTCAGCTGACAGTCTGATTTTCATCACACCTGAGGAAGGGCTCAGTCCTGAAACCTCAACTATCTTTTACATCCTATGGAGACACTGATCTGCTGAATTTCTCCAGCAGTTTTGTGCACTGCTATTAAAAGCTGATTTAATTAAGTTTGTGAGATAGTTTCCTATGATACAACCATGACTACTTATTTATAAAATGTACTCTGCTATGTTCCATTATAGGTATTACACAAAAGGAAAATATTTTCTCAAAGTTAAAGGTAGATGAGCTGGGCAACATGACAGAAAAACTAAGGCCAACAATTGCTAGGATTTGCTTTTTTAAAAATAGTAATTGAAATCATATTAAAGTTGAACAATGGAGGTTCCAGTTGACAAAGAATTACGAGATGAATGCAGAAGCAATATTTTGGAAATTTAGTGAAAACTGCCCACTGTCTTTGTATTTAATCAAAAAAATATTCATATAACACAGAAAGTTATAAGATCTAAGTTTATGGCAGAAAAGATTTACTCTGCCAAATCAAAAAAGATGAATATGCTTTTAACTTTAGCCCAATAAATTAAACTAGAGATGGATGCGCAATGTCCACTCCTACTTTCATACAGCAGAATTCTTTATAAACCAGCCATTCTCAACTTTTTTTTGGCTATGACCCCTTTAGGACTCAGTTCAAAGTTTATGGGTCTCCTTCCCTGTGAAGCAGTCATTTAGTTGATTTCTTCTATATTTCTCTCCTACTGAATGCACAAAAACATGCATGGCATGGGCCCCAATGAGAATGGCTGTTTTAAGGAGAAAAGAAATGCAGGGCAGTGGGAGGAGCACCAACTGAACAGTTTTCTATAATCAGTTGAAACACAAAGGGAAATGGCCACCTCCTATCTTCTCTAATGACATACAAAATCATGCATCTAAAAATACAAAAGCAATAAGATAAGTGATCAAAGTACAATACAATTGAGGGAGAGAAAATTCATTATGTTTTCAAGCATGAGCTTGAAACATAATGAATAGCCTGAAATGATAATCGATTTAAAGTGAAGGAGATTGCCTGAAAATGAAATTCTTCTTGCTAATTTATTTATACTCTCACTGACATTTGGTGGAAACATATTAGAAACTCATTTTAACAAACAGATCACCATGTTCTAAAAAAAATCTTCTGCAAACACTTAGTTGCAACTACTCCCCAAAGAAGAACAGCAATTTGTCTCCCAGATTCACTGTTTGAAAGCATTGTTATTCATTTAATGTTACCAAAGAGGAATAAATGACAAGATGAGCTCTGTTACATCGTCAGGATAATGTGAACTATTTTGTAACCAAGTAAGAATATACCCCTCTCACTATAGTGCCCCACTATATGGTGTATGTATACGAGTGTGTGAACAGTTTCCTGAGATGGTGGAAAGCATCAGTAAGTCTCTTTTGTTATTTGAATCTTGCATCTCCAAATTATTTAAGAAGCCTCCCAAGTATTAGAGACATAACAAACCCTGTACTTTAAATGTTTACAAAACTGCAATGAAGAAAACAAAACACATCTTTCACAGTTATCAGATTGAAACATTGCCATTTTGGGTAAAATGAGGATCAAGGCACAATTATAACTTGTTAAAAGGGACACCTTATGCAAACTAAAATATCCGATCATCATTAACCCTTCCTAAGACTGATTCTTCCACTGGACAGAGGAATCTTCAAACATGGTTATTTCCTTATCTAGTATCTGATTCCCAAAGGATAAGCGATGTTCTTTTCCTATCTCAATTACCATTGTCACAACTATTAGAATTTATAAAAACATGGACCAGGGACATGCAATCCCCAATATTTTGTTTTGCAAGATAGTTAGACTTTTCTTAATGCAATTATATGGTTAATAACTATATTGAGCAACAAATTTTAAAATAAAATCACTGTAGGTTAGGCAACAAGTAAAATGGAAGCACAAATCTAGCTCACCTCATGCTCATAGGACATACTGATAAATGCATAGCACACTTCTTTCAAAATTTCTGTTCCACAAAAGTTTATAAACATCTTAATGATAACAAAGCTATAAATTGGTAAAATGCACAGAAATATTTATCAAATTTTAAACTATTTTCTCAAAGCAGTTGAGCATTTTAAAATATTTATGTAAATAAAATCTCAAACTTAAATATATTGTAATCATTGCTATCCCCAGAGAAATACTATTGAGAGTTAAGTAGTTCTGAATGTATTAATTGGAGTGCTAATGTGTAAAAGGCCTTTTTGCCAATTACTATGTTTAGCAAATGTAATGGGTTTTGTCCAAATATCAAACAATATATTCATTTATATGCCAAAGGATTTGTGCACAACCAAAAACAGACAGAAATTGTATTGTTAAAGTGATAATATTGCCTCAAAGAAAAAATAGTCCTTGCTCTTATCAGTAAGGGGAAGCATTTACAATATTGAATGGGCCAGATTCTTGTATCACTGAAAAATCTTTTTATACTATATGCATTTACTATTCATTTTATTGAAAATATTTATAATTGTATTTATCTATACGACCAACCATTTGTGCTTATCTGCATTAATTATAAACTAGTCTGCACACTTAATTTCTTGCCAAAGAATATGCAATAGCAACATAAAACAAAACTGCCAAAATGACTGTTTCTCAATGTTCAAGTGTTATACAATCTTTAAACAGATGACAACTAATTGGTACAGCCCAAGAAGTATAGTTTTCCCTTGTATAAATTCATAATCAATTGCAGAAAATGTAGGCATAGGACACGAAATGTTGCACACATGACTGAAGATTGTAAATTAGATATGAATAATTGCTATGAAAAGGGGAATATAGAAATTATTCTTGGCATTTAAATATACAACCAACTTAGAAAATATCCAAAGGCCATTAAGATTTGGTGAGGGGCAAGAATAAATCAAAATCAGAATTTATTGTCATTCAATTTTAACTCCATTATATAATAATCAGCTTCTCTCTTTCTCAATGTATAATAATCATTTAAAGAGTTGGGATTTTAAGGGTATAAAAATTTAACAGGATTGTTTTGTAGATGGTCAGTTTCTTTCTTTACTCATTTGAAAGAGCGTTTTGATATTGCTGAAAATTCTTTATTTGTTTATTATCAACTTTGATCTTTGGTGAAAAATATGTATGGTAGAGAGATGATATTACCTATATTGACGGAATTTGAGTCTTCGATTTCTTCTATACCAAAAAGGGGTGATATTTCTGTTATGTATCAAGTATTACAGGATAATATGGATAAGCCGGAATGGGAGAAATCTAAGCTTAAATGGGAAAATGATTTAGCTTTTGTTTTTCCTGAAGATTATTGGGCAGATATGTGTCTTGATAGTGTTACTAAATTGATCAATGTGCGGTATGGAATGTTTAACTATAATTTTTTACATCAGTTGTACTTAACCCCAGAGAAATTGAAAAAATATGGTTTTAGTAATTCGGACTCTTGTTTTAGATGTTGTGTATGTACTGGAACTTTTCTACCTGTTTGGTCCTGTGTGTATGTACAACCATTCTGGGAAGAAATTAAGTTAATTCTGGAAAAATTGTATAATTTTAAATTACCATTAGATCCATCTAATTTTTTAAATGGTTATATGATTCCTTTAAAGGGGATTAGGGTTGGATAAATTTCAAATTGCATTTGTATATTTAGCATTGTCTGTAGCTCTAAAATGTGTAGCAAGTACATGGAAAGATAATACAGTGATTAATATAATGCAACTGCATAATAATTTGAAAGTTTGTGTTGTCATGGAAAAAATTACATATGTTCTGCATGATAATTATTCTTTTTTCGTTAATAAGTGGTTACGATATTTGGAATATATACATTGAGATGTATTTTGATTTATTATACATCTTTAGTTTCTGTTTATATATTTTTGGCTCTCCTTAAGAGAGCTGGCTGATGGGGTGGGAGGGTGGATGGGGGGTTTAATTTTTTTTTCCTTTTTTTTCCAATTTTTAAATTGTTTTCTTTATATGGCGAGCTCTCCACTGGCCATCGTGTCAGAGGTGCACCAAAGAAGAGGTACAAGAACTGCCTAAAGAAATCTCTTGGTGCCTGCCACCAGTGGGCTGATATCGCCTCAAACCGTGCATCTTGGCGCCTCACAGTTCGGCAGGCAGCAACAGCAACCTCCTTTGAAGAAGACCGCAGAGCCCACCTCACTGACAAAAGACAAAGGAGGAAAAACCCAACGCCCAACCCCAACCAACAAATTTTCCCCTGCAACCGTGTCTGCCTGTCCCGCATCGGACTTGTCAGCCACAAACGAGCCTGCAGCTGACGTGGACATTTACCCCTCCATAAATCTTCATCCGCGAAGCCAAGCCAAAGAAAGAATATATATATATATATATATATATATATATACACACACTTATATAAAAATGTTTTTATTGACTATGTCATATTATTACTAATGATTTTACAAATAAATAAAGTTTTAAAAAAGAATTTATTATCATGGACAAGTCACAAAATTCATTGTTTTGTGGCAACATCACAGGGCAAACATTCATATAAACCATCTTACAACAATAAATAAAAATAATGCATGAAAAGTCAAAGTAAGGCAGTATTTTTGGTTTATTGATCATTCAGGAATCTGATGGCAGCAGGGAAGAAGCTGTCTTTATGTTGCTGAGTGCTCAAAGATTTAGGATCCTGTACCTTTTTCCCCCCGATGGTAGCAGAGCGAAGAGGGCATGGCCTGGGTGGTGAGGGTCCTCAAGAATAGAAGCTGCTTTCTTAAGGCACTGCCTCTTGCAGATGTCCTCAATGGTTGGTGCCCATGTTTTTGTAGGCTGAGTTAACAACCCTCTGGAGTTTCTCATCCTGAGTGTTGGCACCTCCATATCAGAGAGTAATAGAACTATCCAGAATGCTCTCCACAGTAACCTGTAAAAGTGATATACCAAATCTCCTCAAACACTTCACAAAGTATAGCCACTGGTGAACCTTCTTTGTGATTACATCGACATGGAGGCTCCAGGACAGATATTCGGATAACACCCAGTAATTTGAAGTTCTTGACCCTCTCCATTACTGAGCCCTCAATGAGGACTGGATCACATTCTCCTGGTTTCCACAATCATCTCTTTGGTTTTGCTGACGTTGAGTGCAAAGTTGTTGGCGTGACACCACTCAACAACTGATCTATCCCCCTCCTGTACACTTCCTCATTGGTGTTTGTGATTCTGCCAACATCTGTGGTGTCATCAGCAAATTTATAGATAGCATTGGAATTGTGCCTAGCCATACAGTCTTTGGTGTATAGTGAGTAGAGCAGTGGGCTAAGCTTGCATCCTTGAAGTGCACCTATGTTGATAGTCATCTTTATGAAGTGTTAATGGAAGCAGCTAAGAGGCAGTGAGGCTTTTAAAAAAAATCCAGATTATAAATGAAAATTTCATGTCGTAGCTGGATAGGCTAATTTTGTTTTGCTTGGAGCATAGGTAACATAAAGGAAATGGGAAGAACCTGATTGAGATGTACTAAATTACAAGAGTAATACAAATTGTAGATGAGAAATATTTCTCTATGACAGAAGTCTCTAAGACTAGACCATCAGTTTAAGATGAGGAGTAAGGAGTTGAGGGGATGAGAGAAGTATTTTTTTTTACCCATAGGGTTGCTACAATCTGGAGTACACTGTCCAAGGTTTCATACAGTCAAGAGCTCGACAACACAGAAACTAGACCCGCAGTCGATCTAGTCCATGCCAATCAATATGCTCTTTGAAACCCATTTGCTGGCATTTGGCCCACATTCTTCTTTTCTATTCACACACTTTGTAAAAATGTTATTAAACGATGTAAGTATCTCTCATCCCATATACCCACCACCATCAGTGTGAAAAAAACCACCTTCAGATCCTCTTTAAATCCTTCCTCTCTCATCTTAAATCTATTTTTTTAAGTTTCTGGAAAAAGGCTTCCACTATTTGTGCCTTTTATAATCCTCAATAAAAGTCACTCCCTCAGCCTCCAGTGCTCCTAGGATAATTGTCCCAAGCCTATCTAATATCTCCTTGCAACTCAAGTCCTCCAATCCAGGCCACAATCTAGACTATCAAATATCTTCCTATAACTCAAGTTCCCTAGTAGCAACATCCTTGTGACTCTTTTGTGCACCCTCTCAATCTTAATCACACCTTTCAACCCCAACTGCACACAAGGATAAAGGCCATCAATGTCACAACATTTAAGAAACATCAGGACATGAATTTGAATTGCCAACACACAGTAGGCAACAAATCAAGTGCTGAAAAAAGGCAAACCCTGCTTTAGGCAATAAATTCGTCCCAATTTTTACTCGCAAAAGATGAATTGCATAAGACGATTAATAGAATCAATGGGAATAGTTACAATGAATCCACGTCCTTTCAAATCATCTATTAGCTGCATATATGACAAAACTGTTGTTAATAAAAAAATAATTATGATATTTTTCATTTATTTCCTAATGATATCATAACTACTTCTTAGAAAAATATTTGTCCAAAGTTGACAGCACAGATTTTGATTTTTTTTTTCCTCATTATACAATTTCCTATAGCTAGCGATAACTTTTTTGATATTGCTGGGAACTTGACTTCCATGCTTCAACAAGTTCAAATACTTTTTGAAAAATTTCTGGAAATTTTGCTTTAGCATTTTTATCAGTGCAAGCAGCTTCTCTCGTAATTCTTACATCGTGCAATCATGTTCGATGTTTAAAGCGGTCAAACCAACTCTTGTACTCAATTCCTTGACCATGGAGGCAGCCTTCGCTACCTGCATTGCCACCTTCATGGAACTAGTATGTCATGGTCCCCGTGTTCAACAATTCTCTGGGCCCTGCCATTTACTGTGCACATTCTGCCCTGATTTAACATCTCAAAATGTATTGTTTTCTTAAAAGTAAATTGCTTCTGCTATTCCCTTTCTCAAATGATCTCAGTTGTAACCTTCTTCACTGCCAATTTTGGAGTCATGTACAACATTATTCAAATCATTAATATACATGACAAACTGTTCCCTGCAGCACACCCACTGACCTCCAGTCTGTAAAACTCTCTAACTTCACCCTCTACCTCACATCGCCATGCCAATCTTGTATCCAATTGGACACCATATGCTGAAACGCATCTTCAAGATGTAGATATCAACCGCCCTGCATTCAATCCTCCTGATGACCTCTTTTTAAAAAAACTCAAAATGTGTGGGAAGACTTAACCATTTACTAAGCCAGGCTGACTATTCATAATAGCCCTCACTTTTTCAAATACAAACAAGAGACTTCAAATATAGACACTAATGTTTAATTTTTTAAGTCCACCAAAGCAATTGATACAAGACCTCATTACAATGCAAGATTATATCTGGACAAACAAATAAATTTTAGAAAGGTGTCTTTCTCAGAAATCAAGAAACTGAGGAACACAAGCAAAACTAAAAAACAATTGTGAAATGTTCCATTGGCTGGAGTCATATCTAACAAAGGAAGATAGATTTGTGAGAGGTAAAACATCTCAGCCCCAGGATGTTATTGTAAAAATTGTTCAGGCCAGCGTCTGAGGATCAACCATTTTCGATTGCCTTCATCAATTTGCTCCAAGATCCAAGACTTCGTCAGTGAAACGAGTCTGGGTCCTCAGTGAAATTTGGCATTAAAACCCTGTTTACTAAAACATTCAACTTTCCAAAACCAGTTTTTACTTAGATGTTGTTCAGCAATGACATTCCTCACTATTGCAACAGTTAAATATTTGTATATTATTAAACAATATAGACTAGTTAATCTTTTGGCTTTGCTATATTAATCATTTGTCACTGTAGGAGAGCTGCATTTCATCTTGGTTACATTTGATAGGTAGTCAATAGCATTTAGCTAACTTGCAAAATATGACTGAGTTTATGTCTACCTCTGATTGACTACACAGCACAAAATTGCTGAGCCCACAACATGAAGCAAGATAATTCATGTGGGTGGTTTCCTTAAAATGATAAAAGCACACTAAGCAATAGGATGGAATAGATGGGGATAGCACAGTTAGCGTAATAGTTAGTCTTACACTATCCAGCACCATCAACCCAGGTTCAAATTTCTCACTGCCTGTAAGGGAATTGTTCTTTCTCTCAGTGTCCATATGGGTTTCCTTGGGGTACTCCAGCTTCCATCCACCATCCAAAAATGTAAAAGTTAGTATGTTAATTAGTCAAATGGGTGTAATTGGGCAGCAGTGGCTTGTGGGCCAGAAGGGCTCTGCTGTATCTCCAAATTTAAAAACTGAAAAAGGCACTACACTGAATGTCAAAAACAGCAGACTATAAAGAGGCACCAGGGGAGCTGCCAGTCTGCCTGCCGTAGGCTTATAGAATTATGATTTATAAATTATGAATAATTGTCTACTGCTTGATTTGTCTGTAAAATTATTTGAATAATGATGGTAAAGAAAAGGTCTAGAGATTTCCAGATTCTAAAGATGTGGTTTAGTTTAGCTTTTGAGGCATTAATGGCTATAAGAAAACATGGTTTTAAAATAATAGACTCACTGTGAAAGATTGATTCATTTTCTTCCAACATCCACTCTGCACATATCGCCCCCCCCCCCCCACCAAATGGGTTGGGGGGGGGAGCTTAACTTAATATTAAAAGGATGCAGGTGTTGACAAACAATAATCAATGTGCAAAAATTAATCATTGTACATGATGGAAGGGAATGATGGTCTAAATATAATTTAAGAGGTTTAAGAAGCTGGAGCAAGTTTTATTGGGATTTTCTGTGAAAGATGAAGAAAGGGATACTTGGTGCTGATGCAAGGGTAAATTAAAATACATAAAGAAATGTTGCTTGGGATGTATAATGAAGCATCAAAATATTCCCTGTCGATTTGATAGGAATCATTTCAACGGGGTCAAGGTAAGATACTGTGGCTTAATTACAACCTCACTTTTCACATCATTCTGAATTTAAAAACTTTCAGGGATAGTCCGATGTAGAAAACAAAGATTAACCCTTTACTGTTAAACTTATGAATTGGTGTTGCAAACTAAGTAAAACCAAATCTCAAAATAATAAACTGAACAGAATTTATTTGAAACTTGATTCAGGCTTCCTTGCCTTAATTATTCCATTAATGTCTTGAGATCCAAAACAGGAAACCTAAATGCAATAAAAGGGTGTTACCTGCTGAAAGTCTGGAAGATAAAGTTAAATACTTTTGCACAACAACTTCCATTAGTTTTGGGCTAACTTGCAGAGTTGATGAGAAAGATAAAGAAATATGGGGAAGTGGGGGAAGGGAAAAGAAATACTTGAATATTGAGAAATGACTGCAGCAGGGGAGAAGCTTTACTCTGCATCTGGTTTATGGGCAGAGAGCTTCTATTTGGTAATGGTTCTTGCCTACTTTGAATTGGAAAATTCGATGACTTATTTGTACTACAGCATTTTTCTGATTATCTGAAATGCTTGGAATCGGACCTACCTTGGTTAAGTGGATTTTTTTGGATATTCAGGTATTTTCTCTCGGCAGACCAGTAGCATCCGCAGAACACTTGTATCCACAGTTAAACAACAGCAAATAACAGAAGATTTTTCAAGCACAAAATAATGAAATAATGTTTAATTCTTACCAAAAAACAATGATTTCTGCTTACAAACTGCAGCAACAAACACTAAGATTTCTGTGTGCCGGTTTTTTTCCAATGTTTCCTCCAGTATCATCTGCCTCATTAACAATGGTTTTTGATTTAACAGTCTGTCTTTGATTCTATACACTTAATTAATCTCTTGATCTTTTATGAATGCATTTTCATTTTCACCAGGTCATCTATAGGAAGTTTTTCTGCAGTATCAACTAAGAATGCTTCATCACGTTCACCTGGATGCAGAACAAGTTCAGCTAATTCACCATCCGTCAGTGAATGACTAGCTGGAGCACCATTATCAATGTTTAAAAAAAAATCCTCAATTTCCTTTTCTTCCAGCTTACTGATAGACACAAAGTATTTTTTTTGCAATGTTTTTTCCTCCCTGACCTATGTAATCCTTGAAATTCACCATTGTCATTTTCATCATCAAGGAACATAGTTTCAGGCCAGAGACTGTGCTCGGCAAATGTAAATGTGCTTTTAATGACTGTTCCAAGCATTGGCAGAAGCATAAATAGCATCCCTTATGGAAAACTCCATTTGAAAACCCGCCACACCCAGGCCTCTGTTCACTGCTGACTGCGTCTTGTTCAATAAAGTGCTTTTATATTCACTCTTGAGTGATCGAAGGATACCTTGGTCACATAGCTGAATTAAGGAAGCAACATTTGGGGGAAGGTACATGACACAAACATGATCTTTGCTGAGGCTTTCTGGAGGACAAGCAGAACAGTTGTCAAGAAATCAAAAAACCTTGCAGTCGTCATCCACAGCTTCCCAACAGTGAGCATGACCCGCTGGAACAAAATCTTTATTAAACCAAATGGAAAAGATATCCCTGGTGACCCATGCCTTTCTGTTGCTATAATAATAGATTGGTAAGAAATTCACTCCTTTAAAACAATAAGGATACATGCTTTTGCCTATCACAACCAACTTACACATGCGTGCCTGCTGTATTAGGTTCAAGTTCTTTATTTATAGAGTACATTTTTTTTCAACTTGCATTCATTAAAGTGCTGTACAAACCAATGCAATTGATCAACTATTTACAGAACAACCGATTAATACCATAATTTCAGCGAATAGTGCAATGCTGTCAGCAGTTAGGAACGCACAAAGGGTTTCAGACGTTAATGCTAACAACAGAAGGTACTTTTTATCCTGGATTTAAAGCAGTTGAGGGGGGCAAGTTTAATAGCCAAGGAAATGCTGTTACACAGTTTGAGGCCAACAACTACAAAGTCCTGGTCTCCCTTTCGTGTGCATTTAGTGCATGGAACAGCCAAGCATCCTGTGGTAGTTGATTTGACCTGCTTGGGAGCGGAGCAGTTTGGAGATATCAGGAGGGTGGGGGAGGCAAGGTCGTTGAGGGCCTTGTATGTAAATAGCAACAGCTTGAAGTAGATTCTGAGCCGCACCAGCAGCCACAGGAGAGAGGTCAGATTGGGGTGAGGTACATCTTGGCACTTGTGAGGACCCTAGCCACGCCATTCTGAAACCTATTGGAGGTGAGTTAGGGAGGTCTGGCTAATCCCAGTGTGTAGAGGTCCTTGAGTGAGAGGTACAGTTTTATTTTAACGATGGTGCAGAGCTTAAAAAAACAGGCCTTCACCACAACGTTGACTTGTTTGTCAAATTTGAAAGTAGGATCAAATTTAACCCGTTAGGTTGTTGGCCTGCCAGCCTGGTAGAATCCAACTCCCTTGGCCCCTGATGGTGAGGCTGGGCGGATTCAACTGTACCAGCCCCTTGGTGGTCGGGCCCAGCACAGTTATTCTGTCCTTGGCATGTAAGGGCTGTTTTATCAGTTGTTGCCAATGCACTTTTGGGACAAGAAAACCCCACCAAAACAGTGATGTTGCATCGACATTATAAACTTGTTCTGGCTTCGAGTTTTCATCAGCAATGATCTTGGAAAACTCATTAATAAATTTCTCCACTTCTTCATGATCAGCAGATGCTTTTTTCCCCACTCATCTTTAACATTTTAATCCGATGTCTTTTCTTAAATCTGCTCAACCAGCCTGCTGAATATTCAGTTATCTTCAATTTTTAGTTCATCATAACATCATAGAACATTATAGGACAGAAAAACAGGCCATTCAACCCTTCCAGTCTGTGCCAACTGACCTACTCTCATTCCATAACTCTCTAGACCACTCCTATCCATGTATTTATCCATTTTTAAAGCTCAAGATTGAATCTGCATTCACTATATCAGATGGCAGCTCATTCCATACTCCTACCATTCTTTGAAAAACTTTCCCCTAATGTTCCCCTTATATCTCTCCCCTTTCAGCCTAAAGCTATGACCTCTCGAATTTATCTCCACCAATCCAAGTCAAAAACATCTGACTCACATCTACCCTGTCTATACCGCTCAATCTTATAAACTTGTGTCCCCTCATTCCTCTTTATTCCTGTTTAATCTTTTCCAGTAACTCAACTCCTGAAGACCTGGCAACAAGAGCTTTGCTTGTCTCAAGATCAGCAAACCACTAAGTGGCATGTGGTCACGGTGATGCTGTCTGGTCCATTCCATCAATACATGCTCCAGTTCTTCATTTTTACCTTTAAGCATTATTTTTCTATCTTTCATTAACTTGGGTTCTTCAGTTTCAGAATAGAACTTCAACAGTTTATCCTTCTGTTTCCTCAGGTCATAGGAATTCAGGGGAACATGACCCATTCCTCATTGAGGGTTCAGTAGTGAAAAGGGTCAGGAACTTGAAATTCCTGGGAGTCAACATCTCCGAGGATCTGTCCTGGAGCCTCCACGTTGATGCAATCACAAAGAAGGCTCACCAGCAACTATACTTTGTGAGATGTCTGAGCAGATTTGATGGTCACCAAAGACTTTTGTAAACTTCTACAGGTGCACCCTAGAGAACATTCTGGCTGATTGCATCACTGTCTGATAGAGAGGTGCCAAATCTCAGATAAGAAAAAATTCCAGAGGGTTCTAAACTCAGCCTGCGACATCACAGGTACCAGACTTCACTCCATCAAGGACATTTACATGAGGCAGTGTCTGGGGGGAAAAAAAAGCAGCCTCTATCCTCAAAGACCTCCACGACCCAGGCCATGCCCTGCTACCATTGGGAAGAATGTCCTAAAGATGAGAACTCAACGGCACACGGACAGCTTCTTCCCCGCTGCCATCAGATTCCTGAGTAATCAATGAACCAAAGACTCTGCCTTACTTTTTGTGCAAGATTTTCTTTACTTTTTTTATTTAGTGATGTTGTGAGATGGTTATAATTTGAATGTTTCCACTCTGATGCTGCTGCAGGACAACGAACTTCATGACTTGTTCATGACAATAAATTCTGAGATTGTGCTCATTCCAATTCCATACTCTTCTGTTAGATTTTTTTATTTAATAAATTACAGTAATTCAAAACTATAGACCTTTTCTTCCCAACCCCTCTCCCCCAAAATTAAATCCAAAAAAGGAAAAAAAGCATAAGAAAGGGTCATCTAGCTATTATCCAATTTTTATTGACTCAGTGAATAATTATATACAATATTATCTTCTTTGGCTTGGCTTCGCGGACGAAGATTTATGGAGGGGGTAAAACCGCAGAGCCCACCTCACTGACAAAAGGCAAAGGAGGAAAAACCCAACACCCAACCCCAACCAACCAATCGTGTCTGCCTGTCCCGCATCGGACGTCAGCCACAAACGAGCCTGCAGCTGACGTGGACTTTTTACCCCCTCCATATACAATATTATATTCCGTAACAAATATCATCCCTTTAAGAGTTGGAGGTTTGAATCTGGCAATCACCAATGAACTTTATACATGGTTGCCAGATTTGTTGCAATTGTCCAAAATCTCTTAAATTATACGCAATTTTTTTCTAATGGAATCCTCTGTTAGATGTTTCACACTTCTACCACTATCCAGTTTCGACAGCAGCTTGTCATTCTGTTCTATCGACAGACATAAATGCTTCCTGCTTTTCTTCTCACTGGCATCGACAGTCCTTTCTGCAGACCTTTTTGTCATTGCAGCTACTGTACGTATTCCAACAGTACACTGTACACAAGAGCCCCATGGATTCAAAATGCACTGTACACAAGCCCCATTGGTTCCAATGGTGTTAACAATGTGACTGACACCATCTGAGCAGCACTTCCAACAGTACATAAGAGCTCCATTGATTCCAATGCAGAGACCCACTTGAGCTGTTGGGTGAAATCTTACCCTTGCATCTCTTTCTTGGACAAGTACACGAGAGTTCTGTTGATTCAAAATGACACTAACCACACACCAGACCCCCATTTGAGCATGGTGAGTAAAAAAAAAAAAAAAAACTTTTTTTTTCAAATTAGGATGTCATGTCACATCGAAAAATCTTTTGGATATTTGAAATTCTGGTTGTTCAGAAGTATACTGTATTAATGTCTAAGTTAAGAATATTCGAGAGGGTACAAATCAGATCGAGAGTGATAATGTGCAGCCTCAAAAGATCAGTGTTTAGATGCAAATTTCCAATTTAGATTACAAATACAGAACTGGATCGGAAGAAGTTTTTTTTTCTTTATTTAGAACTGCTGAAGACTAATAAGTTTAGATGTATAAATATTTCTCAATATTTTGAACATTAATAAAAAAAGACAGAAAAGCAATTGAAATTTTGTAGAAACTATAAGAACCAGATGGGCAATGGAACGTACAAGAATATGTTGATAGCACACTAGATTACACATTGGGATTACACATACAGTACTATGCAAATAAATAGGGTAGGATCAACAGTACCTGACAGTGATAGTAAAAATTACAAAATCATATGGAAAAGAAATTTTAAGACAATTTTCCAAAGAAAATTAAAATGGGTTTTCACAGAAGATTCATTCATTCACCATGTTTTTACCAGCTGTTACAGTAATGAAAAACAAATCTGATTGTCCTTTTCTCTTTGCTTTGCACAATGCTCTATTTTCCTCTATTTCAAATGTTTACATTTGTAGCTATAACCACAGCACAGCAACTCTGCATGAAAAAAAAATTCCAAAGTCCTCTCCTCACCCTTGGTGACTATTATACCTGTAATTATATTTCTTCAGTACTACTTCTATCAGACCTGTTCAGAATGGTCAAGCCCCTAATGAACCTTCACAATCTTTTCCACTGGAACCATTTTTTCCATCAGCCACAATGGTAAGCATTCATTTGTTAAATGATATTTGAAAGCATTTTTTGCCTCCTGTCTTTGTTCAACCTATAAATACCATTTGTTCCCTCTATTTGAGCATCATTATACTGTCCAACATTGAAAAAGCATTTTTGAAATTCCATTTACAGATTGTATTATTTTATTTTGAATCGTATTACATCAGAAAGTACTGTTTCAAAAAGAAACAAAGCAGATAACATTTGTATTCTTCATTTGAATTTTTTTTCTCTTTTTTTTTCTATTTAACTCTTCTATTGGATTATGTAGCTACATGGGCAATATGCATGATCCCCTAAGCCCCTGTCTGTTGACGGCCGTCAGCATCTTATAAACACTAAATTAGTCACCCAAACTTCCCCATTTGCAAGTTTCTTGATTTTTTTCAGCAGTCTTTTGTACATCATCATGCTCTCCTTCAAGAGTACATATACTCCTATTTTGTACATCCTCATTCATAACCTTTTAAATGTTTCCAGTTCTACAATGGTCCCTTTCAGAATAATTGCTTATATTCCTCATCCCTTGATCATCAGTTGGTTCGGAAGAAGAATACAAAACTGCTCCATGTTTCTTTTTGAGAAAGTACATACTGATGTGATGAACATAAAACACAATAAACAAAAACTTAATTCAATTAGACTTAACTGAGACAATTCTCTCTCTAATTTGAAGTTGGTTGCAGTGCAGCAACTTTTAATTTTCTTCTGATGATGGTTTAGCCTCGTCCCCCTGACCCACCTGGAGAATGACACCTCATATTCCAGGCTGCTATTCATTGACTTCATCAAGGTATTTAATACAATCATATAACCGTTTACAGCACGGAAACAGGCCATGTCGGCCCTTCAAGTCCGTACCGGTTCACTTGAACAACTCCACTAACTCCTCCGCAAACTCCTGAGGAAGTAGAGGCTTTCTTCATGATGCCATTGGTGTGTTGGTTCCAGGAAAGATCCTCCAAGATAGTAACTCCCAAGAACCTACATTTGCTCATCCTCTATTGATGACAATAAAACAATCAAGTCATTAAGGAAAAGTTCTGATAGGTTCACAACCTTATGGAAAATTTCATAGAATATGCTCATACCCCAGAGATTGATGGAGAAGCTGTCCTCGATGGGACTCAACACCCTTCTCTATACTGGATTCTGGATTCCCCAATGGAAAAACCACAGACTCCCCAGGTTGCTAGCAGAACATCAAGCACCATCACACTGAGCACTGGCACACCTCAAGGCTATGTGCTCAGCCCACTGCTATTCATGCTAATGACCCACAACTGCATCTCCAGATCTAGTATGAACAGAGTTATCAAGTTTGCAGATTACACGACAGTAGTTGGCCTTATCAAGTAACAACGATTAGTCGTACTACAGAGAAGAGGTAGAAAATATAAAGAAATGGTGCAAATATAAAAGCCTAAATCTCAATGTGGACAAAACAATGGAGATGATTGTGGACTTCAGGAGGACCAACGATAACCATTCTCTACTGCACATTAATAGCTCAGTAGTGGAGAATTTCTTAAAGTTCAAGAAGTGACCTATCCTGGACACATCATCTCCTCATTTGTCAGAAAAGTGCAACTGCACATCCCTGGAAGGCTGAGGTGGGCAAAGCCATCAGTCACTATCCTGTCAAGTTTCTATAGGTGCTTTATTGGAAATGTCCTAGCTAGGTGAATCACAGTGTGGTACGACTGTTGTGGAGCATCAGGACCTTAAAAATGGAGAGGATCACTGGGGTCTTTCCCCCCTTTCTCCCCCCGCCCCCAATCAATGTGATTTACCAGGATTGCTGCTTAAAGAGAGATAGCAAAAATCAGGAAAGACCCCTACCACCCAACCATTCTCTCTCTTCCCCCCGCCTCTCCACCCCCCCCCCCCAACCACAAACAGCATCTTCCATTGGGAAAAATGTACAGAAATATTAAAGCCAGAACCACTAGTCCAAGGAACATCTTCCTCCCTTGGGCAGTAAGACTGCTGAATGACTGGTGAACTGCCAAAACACTCCATGACTCCATAGTTTATTCATAATATTTAATTTAATATATGTAGATATGTAATGTGTTTAAGTATTGTTTTGCTGTATGTGCATTTCATCTGTACATGTGTTCACTCTGCACCATGGACAGGAGAACACTGTTTCGTCGAGTTGCACTGGTACAACCAGATGACAAAAAAAGCTTCAACTCTGGATTTCCCAGTTAAGTTTTCTCTCAGAGACAGATGCCGAGAACTGCTGAGTCATTCCTTGCAAGAAATAAAGGTTTTCTCTCTCAGAAAGGAGAGTCGCAGCTGATAAAGATGCTGGGAATCAGGAGACACACCCACTTTCACTGTTCTGGAATAAAACTAAGACTAGAGACAACTTTATCAGGGTGGTGACAAACAGCCTATCACAAAGCATTGGGAAGAGGCAGAATAAAAAATGAATCATGTCCTTCGAAAAGCTATGGAGACACAGGTTTCCAACAATATGGAAAAAGGACATAGACTGAAAGGGCATTAAATGGCATTACTGGCTTTAAGCAATTTAATATTTTAGAACATTAAAACCAAAAGAGCGCTTCTCTGCAAGCATGATTCCATTATACAAATATTAAGCATGCTTTATATCAGACGCTGAGAACTGCTGAGTCATTCCTCAACAGAAAAAAAGTGATCTACCTCCTTGCCCTGGTGCAGATGATTCTATTATCCAGAAATTAAGCATTTTCATCAATAGGATGACCAATAGCCAAAAAAAAACTTCAACACATTCTCTGTTGCTGATCAGTCACTTCAAATAATGCATATTTTCTATATTTGTTCAGGTTTTAAAACTGCATGTGCCACCATTTAGCAAGCATAATGCACTTCATACCACGATCATGTTATATGGCGAGCTCTCCACTGGCCACCGTGACAGAGGTCCACCAAAGAAGAGGTACAAGGACTGCCTAAAGAAATCTCTTGGTGCCTGCCACATTGATCACCGCCAGTGGGCTGATATTGCCTCAAACTGTGCATCTTGGCGCCTCACAGTTCGGCGGGCAGCAACCTCCTTTGAAGAAGACCGCAGAGCCCACCTCACTGACAAAAGACAAAAGAGGAAAAACCCAACACCCAACCCCAACCAACCAATTTTCCCTTGCAACCGCTGCAACCGTGTCTGCCTGTCGCGCATCGGACTTGTCAGCCACAAACGAGCCTGCAGCTGACGTGGACATTACCCCTTCTTAAATCTTCGTCCGCGAAGCCAAGCCAAAGAGAAGAAGAGATGCACTTCATACAGATTCTACAGCCATGTAACATTACTATATTTCATCAGTTATTTCATTGCAATTACTTTATATCAACTGGTTACACAAAAATGGTGGTCATAGAGACCAACAGTTTCAACACGACTGGGAATAAAATCTGCTGTGTTTGCTTCTACCATTCAAAATTAATTATGTCATTTCATTAATGCAATGTCAAATGCCTGGAGATAGCTTGAAAATAAATATTCCAAGTAGATACAATTTCCTATCAAAATATTTTCTAAAGAACTGGAACTGAAGCTAGATGAACTCAGAAGGCAGAAGGGGTGATAGACAGGAACTTCAGGGAGAAAGTCACCTCAAAGGTCAAGTGATTGTTAGGAGAGGGAAGGGAAGGAGGCACCCCTGTGGCTACTCCCTTCAATAATGTATAGTGTTTTAAATACTGTTGGGGGACGATCTACCGGGTGCAAGTCGTAGTAGTCACGTCTCTAGCAGAGAATCTGGCCCTTTGGCTCAGAAGGCAAGGAGGAGAGTGATAGTGATTGAGGATTCACTAGTTTGACAAAGAGATAGGAGGTTCTGTGAACAAGATTGAGGCTCCCTGATGGTAAGCTGCCTCCCAATTTCCAGGGTTAGGGACATCTCTGATCGAGTTCACAACATTAAAGGCTAAAGGGAAGCTTTCAGAAAACACAACAGAACCATAGAACACAAACAAGCACTTCGACCCTTCTGGATTGTGCCAAACTACTATTCTGCACTGTCCCACTGATCTGCACCCAGTCCATAACCCTCCATACCCCTCCTATCCATGTATTTGTCCAAATTATTCTTAAATATTAAAATTGAGCCTGCATTCAACTTCAGCCGGCAGCTCTTCCAATGCTCCTATCACTCTATATGAAGACATTCCCTTTAATGTTCCCCCTGAACCTTTCCGCTTTCACCCTCAATCCATGTCCTCTGGTTTGCATCTCACTTACCCTCAGTGGAACAAATCTTTCTACATTTACTCTGCCTATACCCTCATAATTTTAAATATCTCTATCAAATTTCCCCTCATTTTTCTACACTCCAGGGAATAAAATCCTAACCTGTTTAAACTTTCCTTGTAACTCAGTTCCTGAAATCCGGGCAATATCCTAGTAAACCTTCTCTGCACTCTTTCTATCTGACTAATATCTTTCCTGTGGTTAGTTGACCAATATTGCATATAATATTCCAAATTTGGCCTCACCAATATCTTGTACAACTTTACCAACTCCAAAACTCAGTACTTTGAATTATGAAGGCCAATATGCCAAAAGCTCTCTTCATAAGGCTATCGACCTGTGACACCACTTTCAAGGAATTATTTGTCTGTATTCCCAGATCCCTGTTCTTCCACATTCCTTAGTGTCCCACCATTTACTGTGTTTGTCCTTCCAAAATGCAACACCTCACACTTGTCTGCATTAAATTCCATCTGCCATTTTTCAACCCATTTTTCCAGCTGGTTCAGATCCCTCTGCAAGCTTTGAAATCCGTCCTTGCAGTCAACAACACCTCCAATCTTTGTGTCATCTACAAACTTGCTGATCCAATTTACCATATTATCATCCAGATCACTGATATGGAGGACAAACAACAATTGTCCCAGCACCACTAGTCACAGGCCTCCAGCCTGACAAGCAATCATTCATTATCACTCTTTGGCTTCTCCCATATAGCCAAACCAGTTTACTACCTCACCATGAAAAAACAAGTGTCTAAACTTCCTGACCAATTTCCATTTGGGACCTTACTAAACAACATCCAGTCTTTCTTTCATTAACTTTCCTGGTAACCTCCTTGGTTAAACATGACCTGGCATCTCCTTCGTAAAAGAGTTGGATGAGGCAGAATTTATTAGGTGCGTCAAGAAAGGTTTCCTGATTGTAGGTGGTTAGGCCCACTTGTGCAGAGGCTGAACTGGACAATTAATGTGGCTGAGAATTTCGGACAGTGTGACTACAACTCTCTGACCTTTAGCATTGCTATAGGCATGGATAGGAGAAGAACAACTCCCAACTTTAGGAAGTTATCAGAAGCTGGTTCTAACACACAAAGAGGTGGGTGTGTGGAATACATTGAGAGGGCTTTGAGGAAGGGAAGAGTTAGATTGATGTGGAATAGATTGAAATGGATTAGCACAACATTGATGGCCGAAGGGCGCCTTCTGTCCTGTACTGGTCCATGTTCTAAATCCACAGGGAAATTCAGGAGAAACCCTTTTTTAAAAAAAACTGTGGCAAATGTATAGAATGAACAACCTTAAAGGAACAATTGCAGCAAAATGATGAACAATGGAGAAAGAACTATGCATTTTTATTAATAGCTTTAAAGAAACTGAAAATGTGAAGCTGCTAACACACCATATAAATACATCCACAGATGGACTGGGATGAAATATCTCTTTCACTGATATACACTATTTCTAACAGTAATTTCCAAGTGAAGTTGGAAATTATTTTTTTTTATTCTTAAGTTCATGAAAAGTAAAATTAACTTGGAATATCAGGTTAAAATATTTAAAGGCAAAGTTGTATTAAAAAAACATGCAAAATGATGGACAGAATGATATGGTTGTTCATGGTCAGAGAGAAAACAGTAAAAAAAACTCAATATTTTCTTTAAAATTAAGTTAGTTTCTCCTACATTTGTTTGGTTTGGCTACTTTGATTATTGAGTAATACTTATTTTCTCTAGGTATCTTGTTAATCATTGATGAAACTACACGAAAACAGACAACGGCTATGACAGAAGGAATAGTGTGCTCCAGGCCTTACATGAAGCACATCTCAAAAACCAAAAGCTGCCTGACCTACAATTTCATCTCTGTAAGTCAAAGACATAATTTCCTGATATTACCCGACTTTTTTGTTTATACTGGCTTGCTCTGCAAGTAGGAAAGGTACCTATTTTTTAAAATATTTTGAAAATTTTCAATCAACATGCAGTCAAAATGAATAATCAAATAAAACATATCAATATATTAACAAATTAATACAAATATCAATTTGCATTTCATATTAAAGTGAGAAAAAAACAATGTGATTCAATTATTATAGACAGAAAAATTACAATAATACTACAAAAATGCAAATTCAATATCCATGTTGAACCAAAGGAAGAAAAAGATAACAGAGAGAAAGAAGAACAAAATAAGAGGAACCCTCCCATCCCCAAGAAAAAGTAAGAAAAGAATAATAATAAGAAGAAAAGATTGGCTTCACCTAGGATAAACCCCACTATCGAGGGACAAATCACCTGACTTATCTAGGGTCCTGCGAGCACTGGGGAGAAGAGACAGGAGGGGGGAAAATCGTTAAAAGATTTACCCTGATGTATCTTAGGTATAAATTCCATATTCTTGAAAATATATCATACCTGTTTCTGAGGTTACAGGGGACCTTCTCCAGGGGAACACAATTATTCATTTCTATCTTCCAGCAAGGCTAAACCTTGTTGTGAATCAGATTTCCAAGTTGTTGCTATGCATTTCATGGCCACTGCTAATGCGACCTTAACAAATTTTAATTGATATTTCGACAGCCTCATTTTAGGTCTTAAGTCTATTTCCAAAATAAAAATAATTCAGGTATCTGAGGCCATCCAATTCCAGTAATTTCTTTTTCCCAGATTATGTAAATCTTCCCAGAATGGCCTCACTTTAGAGCATGACAAGGTTGAATACAATTAACTACCTATGTCATGACCATATCGAAAACATTGGTCTGGTATTTCCGATTTCAATTTATGTAACTTTTGTGGAGCAAGATATAGATGATGCAAGTTAAAAGTTACCCATTTTTAATAGTTGCTCAAAAGTAGGAAAGGTACTTATTTTTGATTGTTGTTCAATAAATTAAATATTATTTCCTTGCAAATAAAGCCAAACTGTTCAGTGCAAAATCTAAGTTTAATACAGTATGGTTGCAATTGCACCTCAACTTGCAGTCTTTTCTTGCATATCAATCAGGGAATGTTTCATTACAATAATGTACAATTCTACATCAAAATATATGGCTGATTTTTTAAAAATCAAGTAACATGGAGATTTCCTATATTTTATTTTACAGCATTTCTAACACGACCGAGACAACACAAAATATGCAATGGGTATATTGGATTGTCACAAAAATAGCTTTCTCTTGTACAGATTTGCAGAACAAGATCAATTTTAACAAAGCTTTGTTGCAAACTATAAATTTTAAAATGATCTCGTAATTATATTTGCAGGTGAATTTGGACAGAAAACGTTTCTTACAAGAATGTCACAAGTTCAGGGAGGTGAAGTAATAGTAAATATCTTGATATGCTTCAAGATAAAAACAATATGATTTAGGGATAGAATGCTTTCGAGTTCTACCAAAACCATGTTCTATCTACAATGATAGCTCAAGTGCCTCTGCACCATGGATCTTTCTCAAATCATTTGTAAATTCATGAAAATTAGTGATTTAGTTTCAAATTGTAACCGAGAGCATGCAAAGCAAGCCATAACTTTCATTTTTTTAATGTTCCTCCTTAGGACTGAGGATAACCTGCTTTACAGTGAAAAATGTAAGGGAATTCTTTTTACATGGATTGACTGCTTGCTGCATGTCAGCTTCCAAGTATTTTTTTTTGTCAGAGTCAGGTTTAGGAGGGAGCTGAATTAACACAGCAATTTTATACATTCAACATAATAATCACTGAATGGACAACTGAGAAAATGAATACTTTAGCATATTCCAAATACAATCTGACAAGTCAAAGAAAAATTCAAAATGGATGCACATACCTATTATTCATATAGCTTCAACCTATGAAATTAACACTTAAGAGTAACTAATTATTTTAGTCATAATGATGAGGATAAAATTGAGAAATCTTTATTTGAAGGTTGGTGACCTACACAACTGTAAGCAACTACTCGAGAGTCCACCTATTGATCTATAGATTGCAGGTTATACCAATGTATCTATGTCACGATCTTTATATCCTCATTCAAGAACAGTCCACTTGAATTGGAATGTTTCGAACATCAGTCTATTTAAAGATTGGAGAAAACCTAGGAAATTCTATTTATCTTAAAATTATTAAAATCTTATACTGACAAATGCAAACTGTGTGGCAGGAATTGGTTTTCTTCTTCTTCTTCTTCTTCTTTCTTTGGCTTGGCTTCGTGGACGAAGATTTATGGAGGGGTAATGTCCACGTCAGCTGCAGGCTCGTCTGTGGCTGACAAGTCCGATGCGGGACAGGCAGACACGGTTGCAGCGGTTGCAAGGGAAAATTGGTGGGTTGGGGTTGGGTGTTGGGTTTTTCCTCCTTTGTCTTTTGTCAGTGAGGTGGGCTCTGCGGTCTTCTTCCAAGGAGGTTGCTGCCCGCCGAACTGTGAGGCGCCAAGATGCACGGTTTGAGGCGATATCAGCCCACTGGTGGTGGTCAATGTGGCAGGCACCAAGAGATTTCTTTAGGCAGTCCTTGTACCTCTTCTTTGGTGCACCTCTGTCACGGTGGCCAGTGGAGAGCTCGCCATATAACATGATCTTGGGAAGGCGATGGTCCTCCATTCTGGAGACGTGACCTACCCAGCGCAGTTTGATCTTCAGCAGCGTGGATTCGATGCTGTCGGCCTCTGCCATCTCGAGTACTTCGATGTTAGGGATGAAGTCGCTCCAATGAATGTTGAGGATGGAGCGGAGACAACGCTGGTGGAAGCGTTCTAGGAGCCGTAGGTGACGCCGGTAGAGGACCCATGATTCGGAGCCGAAAAGGAGTGTGGGTATGACAACGGCTCTGTTTAGGCTAATCTTTGTGAGGTTTTTCAGTTGGTTGTTTTTCCAGACTCTTTTGTGTAGTCTTCCAAAGGCACTATTTGCCTTGGCAAGTCTGTTGTCTATCTCGTTGTCGATCCTTGCATCTGATGAAATGGTGCAGCCGAGTTAGGTAAACTGGTTGACCGTTTTGAGTTTTGTGTGCCCGATGGAGATGTGGGGGGGCTGGTAGTCATGGTGGGGAGCTGGCTGATGGAGGACCTCCGTTTTCTTCAGGCTGACTTCCAGGCCAAACATTTCGGAAGTTTCCGCAAAACAGGATGCCAAGCGCTGAAGAGCTGGCTCTGAATGGGCAACTAAAGCGGCATCATCTGCAAAGAGTAGTTCACGGACAAGTTGCTCTTGTGTCTTGGTGTGAACTTGCAGGCGCCTCATATTGAAGAGACTGCCATCCGTGCGGAACCGGATGTAAACAGCATCTTCATTTTTGAGGTCTTTCATGGCTTGTTTCAGCATCATGCTGAAGATTGAAAAGAGGGTTGGTGCGAGAATGCAGCCTTGCTTCACGCCATTGTTAATGGAGAAGGGTTCAGAGAGCTCATTGCTATATCTGACCCGACCTTGTTGGTTTTCGTGCAGTTGGATAACCATGTTGAGGAACTTTGGGGGGGCAGGAATTGGTATCAATTTGTAAACTACATATCAGGGCCAACTAATCTTGATAACTTTTTTTGAAGTTAACAATATGATAAATCAGGGAATGAGCATATGCAATTTCACTGAATATTGTACAGCATGACAAAGATCCTTCATGTCCATGCTGACCCAAATGTCAACCCACGTTTATCCAATTTGCTTGTATCCCTCTAAGTGTTTACTGTGTGCTTGTTAAATATAGTAAAATTCCATTTTAAGATGTTCAATGATTATTATTCTTAACATGCAAAATCGGTGCATTACATAAATTCCCTCCTGAGACCAAGCTCCATCAAGAATATGTGGAAACTAGTATGTACGCATACAATCAAGGAGTACAAAGCAAAGCTGCAACATTCCCCAATGAGCTAAATGGGTTTCATGTTTGCTTTGAAAAGGAAGCAAGTGAGGCAGTGACATCCCACTCAACTACTTGATGCTTTCTTTCCTACACCCATGGTCTCTGCTGCTTAGGTCAGGTTGGCCTCAGAGAGAATTAATCCACAGAATGTGACTGACACAAACGGAGTCCCTAGAGGTGTCCAGAGAGCCTTTGCAAATCAGAGGTGGGCTTATTCACAGTTATCTTTAATCTCACCCTGCAATTGACCATAGTTCATATGTTTCAAGAAGGCCACCATCTTATCAGTACCAAATAAAAGCAGGATAACAAGTCCAAGTCACTACTGACTGGTAGCTCTGACATCCACCCAAGTGTTTTGAGGGGCTAGTCATGACTCACATCAATTGGCTGGTTGCATCACTGTCTAGTACGGAGGTGCCAACACTCAGGGCAAGGAAAAACTCCGGAGGGTTGTTAAATTGGTCTGTAACATCACAGGCACCAGACTTCACTCCATCAAGGACATCTACAAGAGGCAGTGACTTAAGAGAGCAACCTCTAATCTCAAGGAGCCACACCACCCAGGCCATGCCCTCTGCATACTGGTACCATCGGGATAAAGGTACAGGAACCTGAAGACAGGCGCTCAGTAGCACAAGGACAGCTTCTTTCCCTCTGCCATTAGATTCCTGAATGAACAGTAAACTGCAGACATTGCCTTATTTTGACTTCCTTTTGGTGCGCTGCTTTTATTTATTTTGCAAGGTGGCTTATATGAAATGTTTGCAATGTGATACTGTCACAAAACAATGAATTTTGTAACATGTTCATGACAATGAATTCGGATTCTTAACTCTACCCACCCAGGCAGCATTGATCTATTTGAATTTCCCTACCACCTAAACGTGTCCAGGGTAGACACCTCCACTCAGTCTGAAACACCTGGACACCTACATTAGACTATAGCATTGCTGTCCCAAACAATCTCACCCCCTAACTTCAGGATTTTGGCCTCAGTGCTCCCCCCACATCTTCTCCTGACCCTTCAACTGGATCCTCAATTTCCAGTTTAATAGACCATAAAGAACAGCTCTTCCACTATAATAACACTGGCACTCAGCAAGGATGTGCACCCAGCCCTCTTCTATCCTTCCTCTACAGAGATACCATTCCAGCTCTATCTTACAAATTTGCTAACACCAAAGTCATTGAAAATCAAATAAGATGGAATACAGAATGGAGATTGAGAGCCCAGTGACAGGGTACCAAGATAACCTCTCTCACAACGCAAGTAAGACAATTTTTAAAAATTTAGATAAAATAATCTAGCGCAAGCAAAACAAGACAACTTCATTTCTTTTTCTTCCAGTTTCTCAATATCAAAGATGGTATTTTTTAGAGAAAGAATTCCTAGAGAGGGTGGCAAGTAAAAAGAATTAAATCACTAATTTCCTTGAATTTAAAAATTATAGTTGGACCTGCTTCTGTCACTTCTCCTGGCAGCTAGTTCCATATACCCACCACTTCCTGTGTAAAAAAAGATGTTCTCGGGATACTTTTAAATCTTTTGTCTGTCACCTTAAATGTATGCCCTCTAGTTTTATCTATCCTTACCCTGATTAAAAGAATGTGACTATTTACCTTGTCGATGCCCCTCATGATTTTATATACTTCTCCAAGGCCCACCCTCAGCCTTTTCACTCCAGGAAGAAAAGTCCCATTCATTCTAGCCTCCCTTTATAATTCAACCACACCAGTCGCCATAACATTACTGAGAGTCTTCTGTAACCTTTCCAGCTTGACCTGAACATTGCTTTATACTCCAATACTGTCTTGTACAGTTGTAACATAACACTCCTACTCCTGCACTCAATGCCATGACCAATGAAGACAGACAGGCCAAAAAGCTTCACCACACTACTTGCATCACCACTTTAGTGAACTACATATCTGTAGCCCTAAGTTTCTCTATTCTTCAACACCCTCTTTACAATTCACTGCCCAAGTTCTTCCATGGTTTCAACCTACCAAAATGGAACATTTCAAGTAAAATTTCATCTGTCATTTCTCTGCCCAATTTCTGTTGTAATCTTCGATAGCCTTCTTCACTGTTAATATACCACTAATTTTGCTCTCATCCTCAACCTTACTAACCATACTAATGACATTACCATCGATATAAATTACTAGGATGACAGTTTAGCACAATAACCGATATTGCTAGTCATTAATTAGATCCTCATTAATTTTTACGTCTACTGACATTTTACTCAGAGCTGATGTTATGGTTTTCAAGGAAACAAGTTATAGATCTATCAAAAACATTAGAATTCTGGAACCAATGCCCCTCTGAAGTAGTTTAATAATTTATCATACTTTTTAAAAATTCTTTCACAACATTGAGTTCAATAACGCACCAGAAAATATATCCAAAGAAATAATCTTGGCATTTGATATTTAAATATCATACTGTGGCACATGGAAAGAGTGAGAATACTATTATGAATAAAATTTTAGAAAATTTCTAATCAATCTTAGTCTCTGGAAACTTGAGCAGAGTATTTTTTGACCATTTGTAAACACAATTTTCTGTTCTTACCTGCAAAGGTAACAGAGTGTTGCTATTGTTGTCGGTCCTGAAAACATTGTCTTCAATCCAAGATTTTGGTGTCAGTGTTGGGGCTGAACGTGGAAATTTGGGTGGTGCTATAATATTACTGGAGAAGGGTTTCTTTAGTGGAGAGATTTGGTTCATGGTTGTTGTCATTCCTACACCTCCAGTTCTGCGGTGATCTCTTGTCTGCATGCCTCCCCAAGAGAGTCCTGCACTCCAGCCACTGCTCTGGTGACTGTTCCATGGAGATTGTTTCATTATGGGCTGATAACATTAAACATATAATATTTAGGAACTGAGCATGTTTAATTACAAGAGTATTAACATAAGTAATGTTAAACTTTGTTCAACTGTATTAAACTCAGATTCAAATACACATGCTGGCAAAATCTATAGTCCTGCATTTAAAAAATAAACCATAAAATTCTGCAGACAACATGTTTTTTAACTTTCCAATACAGGTTTTACCCAAGAATATCTACACACTTATTTTAAAAAAATTTTTTAGGCTAAGTTGTTAAATTGATGCCTTGAGGTTTAACTAACTAATCGTTAATCAGACATTTCAAAGAGTAGTTGTAATCAATCGCTGGAAAATAATCTTATAATGGATCAGAATGTTCGCTAATGACACGAAGATTAGAGGTGTTGTGGACAGTGAGGAAGGTTTTCAAAGCTTGCAGAGGGATCTGGACCAACTGGAATAATGGGCCAGAAAATGGCAGATCAAATTTAATGCAGTGAGGTGTTGCATTTTGAAAGGACTAACCAAGGTAGAACATACACAGTAAATAGTAGGACACTGGGAAGTGTGGAGGAACAAAGGGATCTGGGAATACAGATACATAATTCCATGAAAGTGACATCACATGCAGACAGGGTTGTGAAGAAGATTTATGAAGGCCAAGATGCCAAAAGCTAACTATTTAGTACAGGAGTTGGGATGTTATGGTGAGGTTGTATGAGACATTGGAGTATTGTGTACAGTTTTGGTAACCAAACTATAGATAGCATATCAGTAAGATCAAGAGTGCAGATTTACTAGGATGTTACCTGGTCTTCAAGAATTGAGTTTTTCGGGAAAGATTAAACAGGTTGGGACTTTATTCTTAGGAGCGTAAAAGAATGAGGGGAGATTTGAGAGGTTTACAAAATTATGAGGGGAATAGAGTAAATGTGTAAACTCTTTCCACTGAGATTGGGAGAGATAAATACAAGGGGACATGGGTTTAGGGTGAAAGGTTTCGGGGGAACTTCTTCGCTCAGAGACTGGTGGGAGAGTGGAATGAGATGCCATCTGACGTGGTAAATCAGGCTCACTCTTAAGTTTTAATAATAAATTAGATACATGGATAGGAGTGGTCTGGAGAGTTATGGAATGGGTGCAGGTCAGTGGGCCTAGAGGAACGATGTATCAGCACAGACTAGAAGGGCCAAATGGCCTGTTTTCTGTGCTGTAGTTTTCTATGGTTATTTCATTCATATCAATAATTGTAACCACATCTAATAGATAAGAGTGGCAGACAAAATATGATTGTTTTTAATCAATACTGAATATTAATATTGCTTTTACACATTACAAAAAATAATTTAAAAAAATTAAATTTGAAAAATGTCATCTCTTGACTACATTTTCAATTAAAGCCATTCAAATGTAAAATTCGAACCGTCATTCAAATGTTGCCAAAGTGATATTCATCAACATGGAATGAAAAACACATTTAAAAACTAAAAGGTTTATCATGTCACTTAAATCAAATTGTACATTTTCTGCCTATCAAGGTGAAGTTTTTAGGTGATGAAAGTATTTTCATCTTTCATTGCCTCGCTCTTGCCCTCAGCCTGCAACATTATTAAAGGCAGTCCTTGCGTCTTTAAATGTTCAGGGTTGTTCCATTTTAAGTTATTTTTTTATGCAGCACAAATCTATTCCGCATTGACAATCAGACTATGACTAAATTAAGATTTGACTCATTTAAGGCCTTGCAAAACAAAGGTTTTAAATTTAGTGTTAGTTGGAACCCTGTTGGCTATTTAAAAATAGAGAACCTGCACGCGTAAGCAATAGACTGCACAGTAATTTTCCATTTCCACTCCTCTCCGCATCACGACACTTCTATTCATCCAACGCAGCTGCAGTATCATACCAAATACTGCATCTATTCCGAACACCCAACCCCCTCCCCCTATAATAGTTAACTGATATTTGCCTCTCAAATTTGGAATTAAAATGTACAAATTAACCAGTTTAGAGGAGGACGGGGGACGTGCAAGAAAATGTTAAATGTCCCTTATTATGTCAACAGATTTCTACAACACAACCCACTGCTGGCGATTGGCAAAATCTAATTCAATCGAATTGACTTTTTTTAATTTGCAGCCAACAGTTCGTCTTAAGTGTACATATTTAGGCAACCTGAAGCCTAGTTTTCTTAAGGCGTAATATCTTTGACCGAGGTGTGGCTGCAAAACGTCAGAGAAAAAAAATATTGTTTTTCCCCTTAAGCTTACTTGGGCGCTGACAGCTCACACACTGCACCACAATTCAAAAGTGGAAGGAAGATAAATACATAACCCTCCGGGTTTCCCTGCAGCAGCGACCGAGAGCAATCGAAGTGAGGAAGATGCGTTCAGAGGGGTGGGAATGGATCAACCTCATTCAGCCATCAAAACCCAGCCGAAAGCAAGCACAGTTTCTCCAAAGCGAGCAAGGGGAGAAGGCATAGATTTAAGCATTCAAATGTAATCAGATGGACCTATTAAAAATTAAGCGGCTTCCTGGGTTGGGTCAGATGCAGGATTGGGGTACACAAGCCGATACAAGAGTTGATACCGTGAACTGGCCCGGAAGCGTCGATCAGCCATGAGCCTTACCTGGTGGTGACTGTAGGTGCTCCTCTGGTGAGGGAAGGCAGCCTGGTGTTGGTGCTGCGGGTGGTGGTGTTGTAGGCCGACAGGGGACCGTCGGTTCTGCTGTTGCTGAGGTAAAGGCGAAAAGGTTCCGCCATAGCCGTGGCCCACACCCGCAGTGTTGCCAGCGAAATTCTGGAACATCACCGTGCCGTTGATAGACGGGATGCCGTGGAAAAAGCTGTCGTCAGCGGGACTGGGCACCGGACAGGGTCCCGGCGCGTTGACGCCACCGCTGGAGCCCGGCGAAGTGCTCATCTGAGTCGCGTTGGCGGTGGGCGCTGGGGACCAGGCGGTGCCGAAACCGGCCAGAGCAGCCACTGGAGACGGAGAGGAGCCATTGCTGCTGCCGCCAGCGCTGCTGCTGCCGCCCGGCCCGGGGTCCTGTTGCTGGTGGAGCTGCTGCTGAAAACCAGCACCGAGCCCCGGTAACATCCCAATCCCACCACCTTCACCGGCCGCTGTCATATTACCGGTAGCTTCCATCAGACCCTGGCCTCGGTGCGGCTGCTGCTGGGGGAGGTGGCTCCGTTCTGCGATGCTCACAGCAGCGGCGGCGGCCACACCAGCATCGGTGGAGGAGAGCGCGTCCCTGCCTCCCGTCCTTTCCTTCTCTTCCTCCGCCTGGCGGCAGGGCGGCTCTCCGGGGTTGGACAGCTGAGGTGGCGCCACGGGAGCCGGGTGCTGATGACTCCCTTTGGTCAGAGGATCCGGACTCTGGTCCCGTTGTCGCAACCGCTGATCACTCCCGGGAGCCAGGCAGCTGGCGGAGCCTGCGGTCAGGGCTGGAACCGGAGCCGAGGACGCGGGGCTACTGCCACTGACGGTGGTAGTGATGGCGGTGCCTGTCGTCCTGTCCGGTATCAGAAGGTCATCATCCTGCATAATAGGGCTGGTTTGTAGAGCACGGCTGACTGGTGGGAAAAACAAAGAGGCGGAGGAGGAGGCGGCGCCGGCGGCAGTCCGGGAGGAGGAGGCTGAAGGGCAGGACGTGGCCGCCGCCACTAACACCGGCTTGGTGTATCGGTAAACGCCAACACCGCCCCCACCGCTCGCCGGCTGGAACAAGGCGAAGCCGAAGTCGCCCATTCCTCACGTTGTCCGTCAGTGCAGCTGCCCGGGCCGCGCTGGGCCGGACGCGGCGCCGCCGCTTCAACACCGACAGGGGGAGATCATGGCAGTTTCCGCCGGGCAGCGCGGACGGGTCACGATTTATTTCTCACCGGGAAACCCCACGGTGTGTTGATCGTTTCCTGTCCATGGATGTGGGGGCCCCCGAATTTGACTCCCACCCACCGGCCGCACACACAGCGCTGGCCGGGTCCCTGCCACCGCCGAGGCTCGGTGACCTTTCCCCCGCCCCTTCTTTTTAAAAAAAACCTCGCCTCCCTGTTTCCAGGCTCCCCCTTCCCGTTTAATCGGCGGGGCTCCTGTTTATTTCCCTCCCCACCCACCGCCGTACAGGGGCTGCGCGTGCGCATTTTGAGCCCATGCCCAGCATCGCTGTTTCGAGTTGCCCCGCTTTGATTTGCATTGACGTCATCAGAACGTGCAAGGTCGCGTAGTAATCGCGCGCCGTGGGAAAACAAATACGCAGAGGTTTAACGGTTTGTATGCTGGAGTCGAGAGCAGGGTGGCGATTGAGGGAGGGGGCTGAAGAGGGAAAGGTGGGAAGGGAGAGGGGATGAGGAGGAATGAGTGTGAAGAAATGGGGTGGGGAAGGAAGAGGGAAACTGGAGAGGGAGTGATAGAGAGTGGGTGTAGAAATGAGGAGTAGGGATGATAAGGAGGTCATGGGGTCAAATTGCACAAAACAGCCACTTCAGTCCACCTTGCCCATGTATACTGATCCTTTTACCTAGTACTTGATCAAAGGTCTTCTCTGTCTTGGTAATTCAGGTGCTTGTTCAGATACTTCTTAAATGTGAGAGCAGCTGCGTCCAACACATCTCATGTTGTGGGTTCCAAACTCCAAACATCCTTGAGGTGAATAGGTTCTTCCTCACATCCTCTCTAAACTTCTTAACCCCTCACCTTAAACCTATGCCATTTCATCTGCTGATGACATTTTTTTTTAATTATCTAACCAGCCTATACCTCTCAGTTCCTCCTTCATCCTCTTGTACATCAAGGAAAACAAACCTGTTCAGTCTTGCATCCCCTCCCAGGGAGGGAAATGGTGGAGAGTGAATAGTGTGAGGGAGAGAGAAGAGTAACTTGAAAGAGGAAGTGGAAAGGAGTGCAGGTGGCAAGAAGGAAGGTTTAAAAAAGAGGTGAAAGAGTTCGTGTGAGAGAGGGATGCTTTTTTAATAGGGTGAGGGAAGGTGGGCCTCATGAGAGGGAGGGAAGGGGAGGATGTGGATAAAGGTGAGTAAGCCCATTGCAGAAAGGAAGGAAAAGGGAAACATTTGGCTAGAGAAGGAGGGGAGTGAGGGGTGCTGGGGTAGAGGAGAGGAAATAAAAATGGAGTAGAGATGGGTGAAAAATGGGCATAGAGAAATTGATGGACATAAACGGAGTGAGGGATACCAAGGGGGGAGGGGGAAGGAGTGGATCAAGTAGGGATTTAAAATGGAGGAGTAAGGTTTTGATAAATAGAGGGAGGCAAGCAGATGGCAGACATTGAATGTGGGAGGATGAGTGGTTTAGAGAGGTTCCTAACTCGTTTTCTTCCCCTGGAACTGGGATATCATTTCCAACCTGAGGACAATTCTACGTGTATCATCCAGGTGCTGAAGAGACAATATGGATGGCTGGCATTTTTTTTAAGATGTATTAGAATACCATGTATAAACTACTTTTTTAATGTTCCCTTTTTCTAGTGATATTATTTTCCAATTATTTGATGTCTTCTAGAGAAATGGGGGTGAACAGCAATTTAAATCCATCATTACCATAAATCCATAACCCGTGCAGACCTCACATTTTTTAAGTTTTGCTAACAACCTCTACCCCACTCTCAAACTCACTTGGACAATTTCTCTGCCATTTCAGGTATTTCTGACCTAAAAAAGATATGGCCTTCCATTCCAAGCATGTCCTTTCTCAGGAAACGCAGCTTCTTCTCCATTGTGGTCATCAAGCCACTTCTGCATTTCTTGAAGTTCTGCTGTTATTACACCTCCCTTCAACCAGAACAGTCATAGGGTTCCTCTGTCCTCACTTTTCACCCCACTAGCCTCTGAATTCAGCACATCATACTTTGTTTTTTCTACTCACTGCAACTACCCCTCCCCACCCCTTTCTGCTTTGTGCAGGGTTCACTCCATCTGCATTTCCCTTGTCTGCTTGTCCTTCAATGCCCACCTCTCTCAAGCTCCTGAACTTTCTCCTGCAATCAAAAATGCTTGCTCTTTTATGGCTCCAGTTTCCAGAATCTGAATGAGAAGAGAGTTGAAATGACATGCCGCTGGGAGCGCAAGATGGCCATTGCAGACTGAGTGTAGATGCTCATTTCTGTGCTTGGTTTCATTGACTTCAAAATGGTAACATTGGGAGTATCAAACTCAATACATGAGATTAGAGGAAGTGCACATGAATCTTGCTCTTACCCTTTCTCCCTCACCATCCAGGAACCTAAATAGCTCTTCCAGGTCAGGCTCTTCCAGGTAATACTCTCTTTTAGAGAGTATTAAACCAAGTTATATTTATTTCAATCATTGAATAATGAAGAAGAAATACATGTGAATTGTTTGATTACAAGCTTAAAACTGTGAAGCACAGAATTAAATAAAGGAATAAAGTGTCTGTCCCAAACATAATGGAGGGCACTGTATATCGAAAAATACAACTTAGGTTTTAATTTGTTACAAAACTATTTATTTTACTCTAAAATATAATTAATAAATCTTTTCTGACAGAGTCATAGTCCACTTATTTTAACATTTCTTTTATAAGAAATAATTTTTAAAAACCTTAACTACACCCTGAGATCTGTCATTCTAAATTTTTATCATGGTAATGTTAAACTGTTTTTGGAAATTTGAATAACTAGTTTCAAGGAGAAAATATTAGGAACCATTTTAAAACAGAATTGAAATGCATATTTAGAAAAAAATTATTACAACTGTTAAAGATTTTACTTAGAATGACATTTTTTAACACAGCAGCAAAGCCAATTTAAATTTAAAGTGGTTGTTGGATAATACAGTGCCAAATAAAATCATTACGCAGGAAATAGTGATGGCATGAATTAAATTCCTCCAGCTCTCTGGCACCTTAGTTTTAGGCTTGTTTCTTTGCCATGATTCAGGGCAATGCTGTTGTTGGTTGCATTCTAGAAGAACTACATTGAGCTTCCTTTTGCATCAGCATTCATACTGTTGAAGGGCTGGAGCCCAGCTTTGTATCCTGACCCATTGTGGCAGCAGCATTCTCTTGTTCCTATATACCTTTCTCTGAAGAGTTAGCTTTTTTGTATATTTATTTGTTCACATCATGGGTACTTTGCTAGCAACACCAGCATTTTATGATTTCCTCTGTGCTGAGGAGGGAGTAAAGAGTCAAATGCATTGGGGAATCTTATGTCACAAAGCAGTCAAGACTCAAGCTGCACATTTCCTTCCCAGAAGAGCATTAGGGAACTAGATCAGCTTCAGCTTGGTAGTATCACATTTATCATTTAACCCTCTCATTTAACACAAATATATTTAATTGTATAAACATAAATACCTCATTTCCATGATGGAATTAAAATGCATGTCCCTGGTTGAACAATCCAGAACTTTGTTAGTTAAGGAATATAACCACAACAGTACTATCCCTTAACCTGATTCCTGACCTGATGCATGGCCCAATAGCAAGAACCAAATGCTCTTAAGCAAGTTGCTTTCAAACTACCATTCAGTCTTGATCAGAGGTTTGATGATTCATCAATATTGATTTTTCAAAACATCTGTGTTTCAAAATTCGCATTTTTTTCAGTTCTATCATTGCTTGTGATCAGCATATAAAAGCTAACTTGTGAGATACATCTGTCCAAGACTCCCAATTGATTCTGATGGATGCAGAGCCTTCCCCCCTCCCCCTCCCCCTCCCTACTCCCCATCCCTCACAAAAAAAGACACTGGCTTCCAGGGCTTTTAACATCTGATGAAAAAGAAACAGAGGGTTTGAAATTGTTATCTGCCAAGACAAGTGCATCCAGGGAAGAGAAAGCTGGATGGGGGAGGTGGAAATCTACTTAAAATGATGGAGTTCTTCATTTTTTGCAAGGTAGCAGACCAGATGTGACACAACCAAAAGGACTTAAGGGAATTAAGGGGAGAACTGATTTTTTTTTTAGCTCATTAATTACAGGGATAGTACCAGATGATTGAAGAAAGGAAAATATACCACAGGGAATTACAGGTTGTTAGCTTGACAATCATGGTTGCAAAAAAAACTTGGAATCTATATTATAAATAGTAATGTGCTTTTATCAAAACTAAAAGTTAAAAAAAAAAGAAAATGTTTGATTTTTCAGCTGCTTTCCGCTCAAAATCTCAATGGGAGTAGAATAGAGAATGATCTGTATCCCTGAATTTTTCTGGGTTGGTGGCAGTATTATTTTAATTTTAATTTTTGATTTCTTAAATATCTTGCCTTTGGAAAAATGTAAACTTAAGGGAAGACTGGTTTAACTTTAGAGCAGAATAAAGAAAACAGATTACATTCAAAACTTTGCCTTCCCAGTCAAATATATTGCCATCACTTATACCATTTTGAACATTTAATTTTTTTCCCCAATTATGTGATATTAGTTCATGATATACTGTAATTATAATATGTGTTTTTTGACAAATAATACATAAAAGACTGGAATTTGAAGACATAGCATTTCCAAGTGCAGAGCTGCAGCATTTGTAGTATATTTGTCATCAGGTTCTGCATTCTTACCCAAATGAAGAAGTCCCAAACTTAGCCTGTTGGACTCCTACATTAGGTCCTCATGGTGTTTAGCAATGGACCATGATCTTCCTGCAATTTATTTGCACTTGTACAGTCCATCAGTTAAATTTACAATATGCTGGACGTGGCTGCTAATTCTTTTTCTTCCACTAATGCTGCTTGACCCAGTGTATTCCTCCAGCAGATTGTGTTGGGTTGAAAGTGAACATAAATTCACCATTTTAGTTTTAGTGAAATACTTTAATGTTTTCATTTTAAAAACATCTTTGTATTTTACAATTTGATGCACCATCAATCTCTCAGGAGACTACTGTGTAGAAACCAATTGGTTTTAACATAGCATATCCTTACTGTTCAGCTGTTCTGCACTGAGTTGCCCGGGGCTGTCAAATAGCCACCTTTATACAGGAGCCTGTGGGGCAAAGCCACAGGTACAACTAACCAATAGGCATGCTTGACCAAACAATTATACATTACAGTGGTTAACCACATTCACCCCTTGTTTTCAAAAAGAGTCCCGCGGGGGGAAGTGAAATTTACAAATTTATATGTTCTCAATTTAAAAGTCATAGGTTCAGTCTATTAGGTGGTCTAGTTGTTCGCTGGGACCATCATAGAACTAGTTGCGGCTGCGGTGCAGCAGCAGAGTCCTGAACAGTCTTGGGCACATATTCGTATCCATCAGTATTGTGCTGATGGGTAGGCACTGTGCCTGGTGTATCCTCCCTTGGGGCAGAGGCAGGATACCAGAGGCTGGGTTCATCGTGTGTGTTCAAAAGTGAGGAGGGTGTGGGGTGATTAGCAGTGGTCTCCAGAGCCCCTGAGGGAGCCAAGTCCCTGATGGAAACAGTGTCTTCATGTCCATTCAGATATGCCACATAGGCATATTGAGGTTTGGTATAGAGGGGGTGGACCCTTTTGACCAATGGGTCAGACTTATGGTTCCTCACATACCTCCAGAGCTGGACAGACCCTGGGGACATTAACCATACCAGTAGTGTGATCCCTGTTGCAAATTTCCTGGGGAAGGAAAACATACATTTATGTGGTGTCGCATTAGTGGCGATACACAGCGGGGACCTGATAAAATGAAGGGCCTCTGGGAGAACCTCCTGCCAGCGGGAGACTTGGAGGCCCTTTGACCGCAAGGACAGGAGGACTGTCTTCCAGACCATAGCATTCTTCCTCTCCACTTGCCCGTTACCCCAGGGGTTGTAACTGGTGTCTTGCTCGTGGCAATGCCTCTGAACAACAGGTACTGGTGCAGCTCATCACTCATAAAGGAAGGCCTCCAGTCACTATGGATATAACTGGGGAAGCCAAATAGAGTGAAGAGGCTGCACAGAGCCTTGCTGACTGTGGCAGCAGTCATGTCCAGGCAGGAGATGACAAATGGAATGCAGGAGTATTCGTCGATGATGTTAAGGAAGTATTTGTTATGGTCAGTGGGGGACACCTTTAAAGTCGACACTGAGTTGCTCTAAGAGGTGAGTGGCTTTAATATGTTGTGTCCTGTCTGGCCGATAGAAGTGTGGCTTACACTCAGCACAGACCTGGGAGTTCTTTGTCATGGTCCTGATCTCATCAATGGAGAATGGCAGGTTGCATGCTTTGACGAAGTGAAAGAACCTGGTGAATCCAGGGTGACAGAAATCATTATGGAGGTTTTGCAGTCGGTCAATCTGGCCGCTGGCACAAGTCCTACAAGACTGGTGGCTCATTAAGTTTCCCTGGCCAGCACAAAATGTCATAGTTACACGTGGATAATTCTATTCTCCACCACAGTATTTTATCCTTTTTGATTTTGCCCCACTGTTGATTGTTGAACATGAATGCAACATTAGTCAGCAAGGTGAATCTCTTACTCTCCAGGCAATGGCACCAGAGCTGCTCTGCTTCGACAATGGCTTGGACCTCTTTTTCCACTGAAGAGTGTTAAATCACGGGGCACTGCAAAAAATGCAACGGGCCTACCAGCCTGATTAAGGATGGCTGCGGGACAAAGTCTGATGCGCCGCTTTCCACCTGAAAAGGGGTGGATTCATCCATAGCATGTGGATGGATGCTGAACGAGCTTCCTCCACCAGGGGGAAGGACATAATCCCCACTTAATTGGGGATCCACTGAGCATAATAGGATAAAAATCCAAGGCATCTCTTCAAAGCCTTGAGGCTGTGTGGGAGGGGAAGTTCCAGGAATGGTCACATGGGGTCTGATCCTGGCCAATGACTCCATTCTCCAATACATAGCCAAGGATGGCCAGGCGAGTTGTGCGGAACATGCACTTGGCCTTAAGGAACTTGGCTGTCTCAAGAAATCTCATGAGCTTGGCATCATGGTCCTGCAGGTCGTGGCCATAGATAGTATTGTTGTCGAGATATGGGAAAGTGGCCCACAACTCGTACTGATCCATCATATCGTCCATCTTCCACTGGAAGACCGAGATGCAGTTCGTGATGCTAAAGGAGATTAGCAGGAAGTGGTAGAGGCGCCCTTCTACCTCGAATGCCGTATACTGGCGGTCTTCTGGGCAGAAGGGTAGCTGATGATATGCCAACTTTAGGTTGATGTTCGAGAAGACCTGATACTGGGCAATTTGGTTGACCGTGTCGGCAATTCACAGAAGGGGGTATGCGTCCAATTGAGTGTATCTATTCATGGCCTGACTGTAGTCGATGACTACACTACCACTAACTGCGCTCTGCAAGGGATGTTGCTGGCTTCAATAACCCCTTCCTTAAGTAAGCACTGTACCTCCGCCTGGATGAAGGCCCTGTCCCCAGCACTGTACCATCTGCTTTTAATGCCGACGGGTTTGCAGTTACGAATGAGATTGGCGAATAGTGATGGAGGGGGGGCTTTAACTGTGGATAGCCTGCAAGTCATGCATGGCGAGTGGTTTGGTTGGTGGACGTGTATGGTGGGGGCTGGCTATCAAATTGCTGATTACAGATGGTGAGGGGTGGATGGTCTCCATCAAATGCCATCGTCACGCTTTTAAGGTGACATTGAAAATCAAGCCCCAACAGTACAGCAGTACAGAGCTGCAACATTACCATTAGTCGAAAGTTGTCATATACAGTACCCTGCACCATTAAAGTCACAATACAGAAACCTGAACATCTGCTGTAAATGACTTGGATGCCAGGGAGACCTTCTAGTTCACTGACAGTACTGTGAGGGAGAAGCTCTGCACTGTGTCTGCATGTTTAAAACTCTATGTGCTCCCGTGATCGAACAAGCAACTTGTCATATGGTCATATGACCGTTTACCTTGAGGTCCATCATCAAACCTGGCGAGTTGGTGTGGACTGGCCTGGTTGAGGGTGATAGATGCTAGGATTGCGTCACTGCACATCACAGCAGTAGAAGGTGGCAGCATCCAAGATGGCGGCTCACAGTGATGCCGGATCCGGAAGATGGCGTCCTCCGCAGCCCACACATGGCACAGCTGGGTTCTGAAGGTGGCATAAAAGATGGTGCCCCCCATGGAGCAGCTGACACCAGGTGATGGCAGTTTTGCGGAAGACGGCCCCCACAATCTGCACACGGCGCTGCTAGGAATGGGTTTGGATTTACACTTTGGCGTAATGGTCCTTCTTTCCACAGCTGGAGCAGATTAAATCCTTCGCTGGGCAGAGTTTCCTCTGATGATTGCTCAGGCTGCAGAAGTAAAACTTTAAAGGTTCCTGGAACACCACAGTTGTGGTCAGGTCATTATCAGAGCCAGTCAAGAGCATCAGGATGGTTTTGCGGAGCACTGCATCTGTGGTTTGGGCGTTAGTGGAGCAGAGGGGTGGCAGCACTTCCCAGAATGGCTGCAACCATCATGGTCACACCGGAGAGTGACCATGAAATGGCCACATTGTCGATCGAGTAGGCCTCCATTTTCTGGAGAGCCACCTCCAGCATACCTGCCAGCTCAACTGCTCTTCACAGGCTGAGTTTCCCTTGCTTCAAAAGTATCTATTGTATGTAATTTGACCTGATACCCACGACATAGGCGTGGTGCTCTGTATACTTTGTGGTGGACATGACTTTGCATTCACAGGCTCTGTCGAGTGCTTGCAGGGCCCAGAAATATTCGGCTTTTGATTCACTGGGTTGTTGCTTTCCGGTCACTAGAAGGTGTCTAGCATAGACAACGTTGATCTTGCGCAGGTATTGCCATTTGAGGGTGTCCATTGTGGTGTCCCTGATCATGGAGTACACCAGGGGGTATTGACATGGGAGCGCTGTACTTGCAGTTTGTCGGTTTCTGATCGCACAATGGTAGAGGAGGCCTGCAGGAATGCTTCAAAACAGTGCAGTCAAGGTTCGAAGTTGGTAGATGCCTCAGGCGATTGACGGTCAATTTTCAGTTTTTCTGGTTTGAGGATCTGCTCCATTTAGAAAACATAAAGTGAATTAAATTGGTGCACCATCAGTCACCCAGGAGACTATTGTGGAGAAAACCATAGGCTTTAATTCATTTGAGAACATAACCTATACTTACTGTTTGACTGTCCTGCATTGAGTTGCGGTGGACTGTGGGACAGCCACATGTTCAACCAACCAATAGGCATGCTTGACCAGATAATTATACATTACAGTTGTTTACCACACAATTGTTTGGCATTTAATAATGTTTCAATACCTTGGGAACATACTGGAATTCCAAAGGCATTCAGATGTATTTAAAACTTTTCACAGGTTTAACACTGGCAGAACTTGGTGATGTGCTCTGGCAGCTGCCTAAGTTTTTCTCAGTAGCTCCATAGTTCGCTCGACCATACTTTCATCCCACACTTTCTCTACTCCCGTCCATCCCAGATCTGACAACATTCTGTTGTAAAAGATTTAGCCATTGTGCAAAGTCTTGGTCTTCAGAAATGAGAAGTAAACACTGGTGGCCCAAAATATTGGTCAGAATATACAAGATCAATCAGCTGATCTTCAAATAGGGTCATTTATACTCACACGAGAGGCACCCTATCCAAAGGAGAAACGTACCAAAAAAATCAGGGAGTTCCAACATTTTAAAATATATATTGCTTTGCATTTCGGCTCCTATAAAATAGAAAAAGCAAGTTAAAATTCTGCTTTCAGTTTAAGATAAAAAGGAGATGCAGTGAAGTATAAATCAAAAGTGATTTTTTAAAGTCATCTACAGTTTAGAATTATTTTTCTGAAAGTGTACTTTTCTAAATTTATATGTTAACTGAATTGGCAGTATCCCATGTGTTTTTATGATAGGCAAACAAATATAATGAAAATATTATGGACCTTTCAATTTTATTTTACTCAAAAGTTCTCTTCCAGTTTATCTCAAACCTTTTGTATGTTTTTTTTTCATAAACAATGGCATATTAAAATATTTATACATTAATAAGATTATTTAAACATTTTCTTGTCAATTGAAACTAATCTGGAAGACATTTGACTTTTTTATGGATAATATTTTTGAAACTCTCCTTGAACGTATTATTGAATTTTATTTTGATAACAAGGATTTAGGGTCTACCCATCATAATAATGGAAAAAAGATAACAGGTTTGCTATTGTTTTCATATTTTTGAAATAATAATGTTTCAGTATCCTAAAGAAAATTATTTATTACTTTATTTTAGGCACAAAAAGACCTGAAAACACCATAAAGACATTTTGTTTTGAATAATCTGTTTACATTGATAGTTCTTTCAAGTTTATTTGCCATCCAGTTGTACCATTCTGATGAAGTAACGTTCTCCAGTCCATGGTGCAGAATTATACAAATAAACACTACATATACATAGTACAATATGTAGATAGATAGATAGATATAATTAAATATTATTAATAAATAGTAGTCTCAGAGAGTTGTCGCAGTTCAACAGTTATTCAGTAGTCTCACTGCCCAAGTCTAGTTAATTTGCAATGTCAAAAGGTTGATAAATAGTAAGTAGCATGCATTTGATTAAGTGGATCTTTAGAAAAAGTCCTAGAATGTTTATTCATTCGTTAGCAGGCAATTTGGTCATCATGTCCATCTGGTTCTTTACCACAGTAATTTTCTAGTTTCATACACTAATCTTTTCTCCTTACATAAATTTATTCAATTCTCTATGTGGACCACACAGGAAACTGCTATCTCCTCATCTGTAGGCACTATATTCCAGATTGCATTCACAGTGGTTCAAAAAGCTCATGTTATTTTCAATTCCTTTCATTTTATATCTGTGCTCTCTCCTCAAATTTAGTTTATGTATAGACTAGCAGATTAGGGTGGTAGATGTGGGAAACGGGGGTGCCATTTCATGGTTGATTATTACGTGCTAGAACAGGAAAGAACTGTTCAACTCAACTAAATGCCATACAGCCATGCTGGCACCAAGATCATTTAAATTTTTTAAAAATTGTGAAATTCTGGTCAACCAATTATAGTCAGGATGTAGATGCTTTGGAAGATCTACAAGAGATTTACTGGATGGTGCCTGGACTGATGGTATGAACTGAAAGGTTGGACAAATTTAGCTTGCTTTCTCTGGAGTGCCGAAGGCTGAGGGGAGACCTGAAGTAATTATGAGAGGCCATGATAGAGTAGACAATTAGAATAATTTTCCCAGGATAAAATTGTCAAATATTAAAGCACGTGTTTAAATTGGGGTGGTGGGGAATGAGTTTAAAAGAAAGTGGTAGCTGCCTGGAAGAAGCTCCCAGGGATAATGCAGGAAGCAGATAAGATAGTGGTGTTTAAGAAGCTTCTTGGTAGACAGATGATTTATGCAGGGGACAGAGGGATTTGGATCATGTGAAAGCAGAAAAGTTTTTGTTCTATTTGGACATCATGTTCAATACAGACACATGGACCAAGGGGCCTAAGTTCTCTGTTTATGTGAGATATGAAGTAAATCACATCTCAGTAAAAATTTTAAAGAGATAGGTTGCTCTGCTGAGGAGTTTTTGGAAAGCATTAGTCAGGAATGTAAGAGCTATGAATCTCTGAATTTTCCATCCCATAGATCTATCAGCATTACCTTGTTATTCAACATGCAGCTATTCAGATACTACTAACTGTTTGGATTCTAAACACACATTCATATACTAATAGAGTATAGATGCCCCTCTCTGACCCAATACCAGATATGTCCTTTTGTCATATGGGACAGATGAAATAAATATGTCAAGCTGAGGCAGGTGATAGTGCAGTTTAGTGCTGAATAATCAGTGGCAGGAATTAACTAGACAAGATCAGACAAAAATAATAGGCTTTCAGCCAGCTGGGGCTTTTGAGAGAAGTTTGTGTGAGTTCCTTTTTTTAAGCTTTGCACGGTTTTCTTTTGAACAGGGAACATTTAAATAATAAACATGAAAGTTGTTGGCTCTTAAAATATGTTGGACAAGAAAATGTCACGAGAATAATTATAAAATGTGCCCAATGGTTCAGCAGCCCCAGTTATATTAATGTCATAAATTCGAAGCATAATTCAATAAAATGACTCTGATTAAAATTCTTGTGTCATTTCTAAATGCTGTGCTTTTACAATGCAGGAGGATACAAATTGGTGTATCGCATAACTAGCTGTTAGGACCAACACCACAGATGAGAATCTCTTTGACACCACTCGCTGTGAATAAGAATTAAATTCATGCCAAGTGACAATTTTGAGGTCTCAGATCATTTTTAAAGATGAATATACTGTACATGGAAGAAGCAGCTCTCGTATTCTTTAGCTGTAAACACTCAGCATCCAACAACGCTCCTTAATTATTTTAAACATTCTGCTTTATATTTGTAACATCTTTAACTAAAGCCTATTTAAAATAATCATGAAGTACTTCTGAATCTAAATGTATTTTTTCCTTTTAACTATGGACAGTTGGTATTTCAAAACATATGAATTAAGAAGCAAATGAACAACCATGGATCATTGACATTGATGAATTGTAAATTTTCTTCATGTTATATTTTTATTTTATTGGCATAAAAAGTGACATTCTCATTTGTACTCATAAAATCCTGGACAGAAATAGACAGCTGTTGACATTGCCTTTGAGAAGTCCTTCACCTGTCTGTAATCTTCACTTCTTATTGTTTTCTAGATTATAATATTTAGGGTTAGGATGAAGGGGCTTGTTATAATAATATCATTAGGCGAAATTAGGTAGTGTTGTGCAAGGTGCCTCAGCTGTACTCTCTCAGTATCAGTCTGTCGATTTTGGTTTTTCGTTTCCCCTTCACAGCTGATTCAGTGCAATTTGGTGACTTTGAAAGTGCCACTTTTGGTGATTGTCAGCTGGACCATGCACAAACACACAAGCCTGAATCAACAGGTGGTGCAAGAGTGAATAGAGTTTTTACTCCATTACTTTCTAAATTATCCCAATTATTTTGTAATTCTCTCAAAGTTGAACTGCCAAAATGGTTGTGTAATGGTTCTTACATAATAAAGTATGATACAAGGAAAAGGATTTGAAGTGACACATTCATGATAACTCCTATCTTTAAGCAATGAAATACCCTTTCACATGTTGGCTCACAACTCAGCAAAATGTTCATGTAGGTTCATTGGAAAGCACTAAAAAGTTATGTCTGGCATGATCTACCTGTTAAAACATTTGGTTGTGTCAATAATAAAATTTAGTTTTTTTACAAATGTCAAATGACAACTTCCCTGATAAGAACTATTCCATGAAAAAGATTAACAAACCTTGTAATAAACAAATAGCTTTGACGTTGTGTTGGTCCTAATGGGAGCTCACACAGTTTAACGCACAAATCAATGAAATATTTATCCAGATGAGATACTCCTTGTGGCAGTCAGACTAAATGTCACAATTTTGGCTGCAATTGAGGAGAGAGAGGCTGGTGGAAAGAGAGAGAGGGGACCAAACTTACACAAAGAAATACCAAAGTTATGGCAAATGAAATGAAATAAAAACAGAGTAGACCCCAGTGGGGGAGAATATGAGAAGATGTATGGGCATCTGTTGCTTATCAGATGATTTACTGGTGGGTGAGTGGCTGGGCTGTGAGGGTGCCATGTCAGTGGGGTAGTGGCACAGTGCATCCCAGAGGTTTTTTTTTAAGAACTTTGTGAGAAGTAGCTACAGTAGTTTGTCCCAAGGGTGAGCACTAGTAAACCCCCTACCAAACAAAAAAGAAGATGGGGGTAGTGGCTGTACATTTCTGCAGCAATTCCTCAGGGTAGTGTCCAAAGCCCAGCCATCTTCAGCTGCGCCATCAATGACCTTCCCTCAACTGTAAGTCAGAAGTAAGGATATTCACTGATGATTGCACAACGTTCATGACTTTTCAGAAAATGAAGCAGTCCACAACCAAATGCAGCAAGAACTGGACAATATTCAGGCCTAGCTGATAACTGACAAGTGACATTCACACCACACAAGTGCCAGGCAATGATATTATCCAGCAAGAGAAAATCCAGCTGTCATGCTGACATTCAGTGGCATCACTATCACTGAGATCCCAAGCATCAATATCCACAGGGTTACCATTGATAAAAAACTGAACTGGAATAGCAATCTACAAAAACAGGTCAGAAGTTTGGAATACTTTGGTGAGTAATTCACCTCTTAACTCCCCAAAGCCTGTCCCCCATCAACATGGTTCAAATGAGGATGGCAATGAATAATCTCCATTTATCTGGATAGAAGCAGCTTCAACAATGAGCAAGTAGTTTGACACCATTCAAGAAATAGCATCTCATTCACATCACTGAAGCACTGTAGTAGCAATTTTTACCATCTAAAAATGCAAGCAAACTTGAACAGCACCTTCCAAACCCATGTCCTCTACCATCTGGAAGGACGAGCAGAAAAAATCCAGCTAGAAGTTCCCCTGCAAGCCATACCCTGTCTTATCTTGGAAATGTTTGGCTGTTCCTTCTACATTACTGCGTCATCAAGCTGAAACTCATTCCCCAACAGCCTTGTTGGTATGCCCACACCTCAAGAACTGTGGCCATTCCAGAAGACAGCTCACAACCACATTCTATTAGAGATGCACAATGAAGAGCTAGCTTAGCCTGTAAAGCCCACGTTCCTTAAATGAACAAAATAATATGGAACAATGTGAAAAAGCATTTCATGATCTCATGCTATATGACAAGTTTGAGGCAAATATCTATCATTTCATTCTGACATTAACATGAACACAAATCCTCTCAACACAAAATTCTAAAACAGGTTAAACCAGCTCTTGCAGGAGAAAGGCCCTCATGTATACAGCATTATAGAACATAGAACAGTCCAGGCCCTTCAGCTCACAATGTTGTGCTGCCCTATATAAACCTCCACATCAATCTAACTTCTCACTCCCTCACAGTTCATTTTCCTCTTTGTTACATCCATGAGCCAATCTAAGAGATTTTACAATGTCCTTATTGTACCAGCCTCTACTACCACCCCAAGCCATGCATTTCAGGTACTCACCATTCTCTGTGTAAACAATTCACCTCTGACATCTCCCTTAAACCTTTCTCCACTCACTTTAAACAGATAATGTTTGGAATTGTCCTTGCTGGCCTGGGAAAATGATGGTGGCTGTCCACCCTATCCATGCCCCTCATAATCTTATATATGTCTATTATAATCTCTTATCCTTCATTGCACCAAAAGTAAAAGCCATAATTCATTCAAAACATGTCTTCTTGTCCAAAAAGGATCCTAGCAAATCTCCTTTGCACTCTTTCTAGAGCTTTCATGACCTTCTTTCATGAGGTAGTCAAAAAATGCAAAACTCTAAATTTTGTCTAACCAGAATTTTATGGACCTGCAACATTACCTCGCAGCTCTTAATTCAATTCCCCAACTATTGAAGGCCAGCACACAATATTCTATATGTTTTAACCACTTTATCAATATGCACAACAACTTTGAGGAATGTACGGACTTGAACCCCAAGATTCCTCTGTTCCTCCACATTGCTAAATATCCTGCCTTTAACCTTGTATTCTGCCTTCGAGCTCAATCTCCCAAAGTGTATCACTTCACACTATTCTGAATTGAATTCCATCTGTCATTTCTCCTCCCAAATAAGCATCCTGTCTATAATTCCTTGTAACCTTCCACACTATCCATTAAAATCTCCAACCTTCATGTCATTTATAAACTTACTAGCCCATTCCTCCACTTCCTAATCCAGGTCATTTATAAAAATCACAAAGAGAAGGGGCCCCAGAACAGATCCCTGCAGAACACCACTAGTTACTATCTTCCAGGCAGAATACATTACAAATACCAACACCCTCTGTTTTCTGTGGACAAGCCAATTCTGAATCCATGTCACCAAGTTTCCTTGGATCCCACTTTCTAGATGAGCCTCCCTTGTCACATGCCTTACTAAAATCCATTCTAATAAAATCTATTGCTCTACCTTCATCAATTTATTTTGTGACCTCCTCAAAATCCTAATTAGGCTCGTGAAGCACAACTTTCCCCTCACAAAGCCATGTTGACTATCCATAATAACATGCTCATAAATCATTTCCCTAAGAATCCTATCCAATACTTTGCCCATCAGTGATATAAGACTCATTGGTCTATAATTTCCAGGATTCTCACAATCTTTCTTGAAATATGGAACAACATTTGCCATCCTCTAATCCTCCTGTGGCTAGGGAGGATGCAAGTATCTTTGTCAAATGTCTTAGCAATTTCTTCCTTTCCTTCCAATAGTAACCTTGGATGTCTTGTCTGGTCCTAGGGACTTATTTATCCTAATATTGTTCAGAAGCCACCAGCACATTAGTCTGTTTTACATTGACCTCATATTTGTCAAGATCCCTCTTCCTGGTGAACATTAAAACAAGGTATTGATCAAGATCCTCCCTGAACTCCCCAACCTCCAGGTACATGTTCATCCCTTTACCTCTGAACAGTCTTACTCTCCTTAGTATCCCCCCTTTTGACAACTATGATACTATCCCTGATTAACAATACTATTTCCCTCACTCTCTTTAACCTCCCTCTCTCACCCTTTTGAAGCATTTAAGCCCTGGAACATCACGAATCAATCCTGTCCTTGCTACAGCTAAGTCTCTGTAATGACCATAACAAGATAATTTTGTGTACTAATCCATCCTCTAAGATCATTGGCCTTATTCTTAATACTTCTCACATTAAAGTCAACATATTTCAACCCATTGAATTGACTGCATTTATATCCTATCCACTGCATGCCCTTCCTCACAGTCACTCTGCATGTTGTATCTATCTTTCCTTCAGCTGCTTTTTCATCTGATCTATCACTCAGATTCCCATCCCTCTGTCAAATGAATGTACCCCTTCCCTTTTGTACAAGCGATGCCTTCCCTAGAATAGATCCCAATGGTTCACAAAACTTTGACCCCCTGCGCCAACTCTTCAACCATCTATCTGTTTCCCATATTTTCCTATTCTTACCCTACTGGTGCATTGCACTAGCAGCAATTCGGAACTTGAAACCTGTTTGTTAGCTTCCTTCCCAACACTCTTCAGGGCCTCATTCAGGGGTGCAGTGGTGCTGTAGCTTACCAGAGCGCCGCTCCTGCACCTCATGGGGCAGCTCCAGCACTTCTTTGTCGCCATTTTTGATGAGCCCCAGCACCTAAAAAATTAGCACTGCACCCCTGGCCTCATTCCTTTTCCCATCTATGTCATTGGTACCAATGTGTGCCACAACATTTAGCTGCTCTCCCTCCCTCGCAAGAATGTTGTGGATTCAATCTGGGATGTCTTTGACCCTGGGACCCATGAAGCAGCATTCCATCTGATAGTCTCCATCTAGTTCATATAATCTCCTGTCTGTTCCCCTAACTGATGAATTCACTATTACTATTGTTCCCTTCTTCCCCCTTCTCTTCTGACCCACAGACATATCCTGACATTTTGAAAAATTACTGAACACCAGACCTCTGCAGAAATAAGCACAATATCTAATCTGCCTGATTTCTTTAAGATCACTGCATTTCCTTTGATATGACCACCAGTGGATGTCCTCTTATTGTCTGTGCTATGGTATCAGTGTAAAAGATGTTTTGACTGCAACTTACAATCCAAATAAGTTCAGTTTTAACTTTGCATTGTATTGTAACAGATCACAGGATTATCCTGAGAATAGAGTAGATATAGTCTGATTCCATGCAATAGCATCTCAAAGATTTGTTCCATCTGGGATGAGCATATTAGGGTTAGAGGATTTATATTTTGGGTAGATACAGCTGCAGCTAATGTGCCACCATCTGGTGTGAAATGCAGCAGATTTGGTGCAGGGGTGTAATGGAGGAAAGGTCCAGGGCATCCATACAGTTTTAGAGGGCTCAGATGAGGACCATAACTAGAATTCATTCATGTCTAGGCAGTTGTGGATGTACAGATGGTATGCCATCTGTCAGGCCTGTCTCACAGAATGCAAGACATGGCAAGGACCATGCAGACCTGCAGTGGAGGTGTATTGGTTAAGTTCCATAGCCAGTAATCCAGAGAATTGAGTTGAAATATTGCAATAGCTGTTCAATTTAAATTCAGCTACTCATTTGGAATTTGTAATAATAAAACACTCTGAGTAATGATGACCATAAAAAGCTTCTAGATGATCATTAAAGAAACCATCTAATTCATGAATGTCCTTCAGAGGAGGAAATTGGGTATCTTCATCCAGCCTAGCCTACATATGCCTTAAGATCTACCTCATGTGGTTGACTCTCAAATATCCTAGGAAATGATCTAGTAAACCTTTAAGTCCAACCATTACTAATAGTTTCAGGCAGAGTAGGAATCAAACTAGATAGACCATTCAATATTGACCTCAGCACTGTATTTGGACATGATATATTTGATCCAAGCCCATTTGCAAAGTCATCATAAAAAATTAAAAATTAACTGGGACTGGGGTCTAAATTTAGATATCTGTTCCCCAAACTAATCAATGAATGGTATGACATGTTTGTACTCACAAAATTGTAGCCATGAGGTGATGTGCCAGAATCCTCAATTATAATTCCTGAGTTAATCATGGGTAAAGAGCCTGGATAACCACCTACCATCCTCCTTTCTCAATGAATCAATTGCACTCCATGCTGAACAACACTGGATGAAGGATAGCATGCAATCTGACTGAGTTGCTGAGACCTGAAGGACATAGCTGGTAGTCTGTATCCATGCTAAGTACTGAGTGAAAACATGCCAGAGTGTGCTCAGCCTGCTCCTGTTCACATTACTGACCCATGGCTGCATTGCCAGATCTGACTTCAACAGTGTCACCAAGTTTGCAGGTAACTTAACGGCAGTTGGCCTCATCAGAAACGAGCCGCACTACAGAGAAAAGGTGGAAAATCTCATGATATGGTGCAAGAGTAGTAACCTGAGTCTCAACATGAACAAGACAAAGGAGATGATCATGGACTTCAGGAGGACCAACCATTCTCCACTACACATCAACAACTCTGTAGTGGAGAAAGTGGAGAGTACCAAGTTCCTTGGAATTCACTTAACCAGTGACCCATCGTGGACACTCAACATCTCGTCACTTGTCAAGAAGGCGCAATAGCAGCTGCACGTCCTTAGAAGACAGAAGCGGGCAAGGCTACCACCCACCATTGTGCCACCCTTCTATAGGAGCTCTATCGAGAGCATCCTGGCTAGCTGTATCACAGTATGATAGGGTTGCTACAACAAAATTAATTTGAGGTCAATCTACGGGACTATAAAAGCATCAGAGAGGATCACTGGATCTCTCTTCACCTCATCAACGTGATCTGTTAGGAACATTGTCCGAGGAGGGTGCGTAAAATCATTGAGGACTCCTTCCACGCTGCAAACCGCATTTTTCAGCTGCTCCCCTGAGGAGTATCAGAGCTAGCACCACCAGGCTGAGGAACAGCTTCTTCCCACAGGCAGTGAGAATACTGAACGACCAAAGAAACTACTCACAATAGCCACCCAAGACTCTCATATTCTCGAAACAATATTTATTTATTTATTTGTTTGAATGATTTGTCCTGCATATATATTGTTTGTCTTTGTGTGTGTTACGTCTGGTTCTGTGACTGCATGTTTTGCATTGAGGACTGGATAACCTAGTTTTATCAGGTTGTACTTGTACAATCAGATGACAATAAACTTGACTGCATCCTCACCATTTTGTCTATGTTGGATGCATTGCCTATGATAACACTGGTAGAAATGAACTACAAGACAGCCCCTTTCACATGCTCTGAGGCATTACACATCTGTTAAATAGAAATGTTATAGAACAGACCTTGCATCTCAAAATCTGGTATCCAGGAGGCATTCTGGACCATTAGCAGGAGCAGAAATTACTCCAATCATCGTCTGTAACCTCATGCTTTGGCATATTCCTCACTCCACTAGTCCTATAAAATCAGATGCTGTAACGTAGTACACTACTTGCATGTTAAACACCTGAAACAGCATGCAATAAAATTAAGCAATCTTGTAACCAACAGATCAAAACAAATCTCTTACAATCATACTAGATCAAGTGTGATAATGCTTGAATGATCAACCAGGTAACAGAAGGTGGAAACATCCCCTTGCTAAAAGAAAAGTCTAAATCTTTCACAACCATGTTAAATCAGAAGAGCCAAATTGATCATTTACGCCAGATTACTTCTAAGATCTCCATCATTAAAGAAACCAGGTTTCAGACAATTCTATTCACCCCATGTATAATCAAGAAATGACAAAGAACAGTAGATACTGGAAATACAATGGCACCAGACTACATGCCAGCTATAGTTCTGAAGACATCAGCTCCAGGGCTATCTGTACTTTGAGTCAAGCTATTCTGGTAGAATTCTGGAATCTACCTATCATTTGGAAAAAATACCTTGGTAAATCCTGCTCACGAAAACAAGATAAATCCAATCCAGCTAAGACTGCCCAGTCAGTGTACTCTCAATCAATAGCAAAATTGTCATTGCAGTGTGATGAAATGGACCTTGTTCCTCATTTAACCTATTCGCTGATATTGATTGGTCTTAAGTAAAAGTGCATCTAAATGTTAGAGGAATTCAGCTGGTCTATTTTGCTGATGTGTCAGGCCTGAGGCCTTTCAAGGAATAAACCGAAATAGCAAAAAAAACCCAGGAAATCTCAGAATAGGGACAATGTTGCTGGCTAGGGGAAGAGCCTAGAACAACAAAAGGTGTTAATTGATTTAATTGATATGATAAGGGGAGAGGTGAGAATTGACTATATCTGTTGAAAGGAGATGGGAAAAGGGAGAGAGAGAGAAAGAGCGAGAGAGCTGGAATAAGGCAATAGGGGAAGAAGTGGGGGGGGGGGGGGGGGTTTAATGAAAGCCAGAGGTCAATATTAATGCAATCTGGTTCGAAGGTGCCCAGTTGAAAGAAGAGGTATTGTTCCTCCAATTTGTGGGTGATCTCAGTCTGGCAGTGCATGAGACCATGAACAGAAATGTCAGCAAGGGAGTGGTATGGGGAATTGAAATGGGTGGCCACTGGGAGATCCACACTATTGCGGCAGACACAGCTAAATTTCTCAACAAAGTGATCTTACACACTGTGCCCAAACTCTCCGATGTGAAGGAGACCACACAACAGGAGCACCGGATGCAGTAGATAACCCCTGCAGATTTACATGTGAAATATTGCTTCACTTGGACTGTTGGGGCCTTGAATGGTGGTGAGGGAAGAGGAGCATCTCCTGCAGTTACAGGGATAGATACCAATGGGATGATTGGTGGGGATGGAGGAGTGGACAAGGGAGTCATGGAGGGAGCAGTCACTGCGAAAGGCAGAGAGAGGAGGAGAGGAAAATATATGACTAGTGGTGGAATCATATAGTAGGTGGTGGAAATGTAGGAGGAGTATGTGTTGGATGTGAAGGCTGATGAAGACAGCCTTGGTTGGTGAAGACAAGAGGAATTCTGTCCTTGTTACGTGTGCAGGCAAGGGAGGGGTCAGGGCACATGTGCGGGTAATGAAGATATGCAGGTGAGTTGATGATAGTAGAGGGAAAGACACATTGTTTGAAGAAGGAGGACATCTCTGATGATTTGGCATGGAAGTCCTCATTCTGGATGGAGATGCGACGGAGATGTAGGAATTGAGGGAATGGAATAGAATCCATTACAGTGGACAGGGTGTAAAGAAGTGTAGCCGAGGTAGCTGCGGGAGTTGGTGGGTTTGTAGAAGATGTCAGTCGAGAGTTTGTCTCCATGATGGAGACAGAGAGATCGAGGAAAGGGAGAGTGTTGCTAGAGATGGACCAAGTGAATTTGAGGTTGGGGTGGAAGTTGGCAGCACAGTGGATGAAGTCGAGGACCTCATCATGGATGCATGAAGCAGCACCAAAATAGTCATCAATGTAGCAGAGGAAGAGTTGAGGGGCCTTGTCTGTATAGGTTTGTAGTATGGCAATAAAATGGCAGACATAGATGAGGTCCATGTGGGTACCAATGGCTATCCCTTTGATCTGAAGAAAATTGGATGAGTCAAATGAAAAATTATTAAGGGTAAGGACAAGTTCTGCCAGCTGGAGGAGGGTGCTGGTGGAGAGGAACTAGTTGGTCAATTGTCCAGAAATAAATCAAAGGGTTGTCACCTTCAGTATGGGTGAATGGAAGTCCATAGGGATTGGATATTCTTGAGAGAGCCATTCACCTCCAGCCATTACAGATTTTGTTTCAACATGGCCCAAAAGAGATGAGTTCTAGAAGGGAGTTAAGATATGATTGACTGCTCTTAACATCAGGGATATATTTGACTGAATGTTGTATTAAGGTACCATGGTAAAAGTGAAGTCAAGGACCATTAAAGAGGAAACGCCCAAGGGACTAGTGTCATATTCTGCATATAGAATGTTGATATTTTGTAATTCTAGGAGGTTAAATATCCCAGGCCAGGAATTCCTCAGGGAAGATTTTCAGTTGTTTAATTGAGCTTCCTACTGTCATCAGAATGTTTAATCATCAGTAAAAACATCTGTATTTCTATGTTCAATTCCATTAGCAACTCGGGGGTTAATTGACTGAATGTGTGTCTGTATTGGAAGTAGTGGTGGTTCAAGATCTTGCCTGCTACTGTTGTGGTATCAAGCCAGTTATCTAGTCCTACTGATTGTTGATTTGTAGTCACCATGCAGTAAAGAAGGGGGTTATATGTTGATTGGGTTTTTTTGTGAATTTTGTGGTGGTTTTTTGCCTATTTGGTGTGCACTTGCTGCAAGCGTGCTCAAGATGGCTGCATTTATCTATGGCAGCTATGTGGGCAGATATGGTGGTTCTGACATGGTTGTATATTTTGACTGGTGTTCATGCTGGCTGTTTTGCTTGCTCATGATGATGGCGTGTAGATTCACAGTGACTTCTGTGGTTAGCTGAGTGGTGTGAATGGGCTATCTTGTTTTGCCTTGGTTGGTCTTGTTTTTGGTTGGGCCTTGTCTTGTGTTTATGGGCACTGTTTCGGAGAAATACTGTTTTTGATTTTATGCTTTCAGTATGGAAATGACAATGAACAGACTCTGATTCTGACTCTGAGCTCATTGGTTAATCAAACATTCATGTGACAAGTAATATTTGCAGCACAGAAGTGCCAGACATTGACTTCCTCCAAAAGAGTGAGTCGAGCATCTCTTCTTGACATTTAAATGTTATACTGAGTGCTCTAGTATTAATATCCTGCAATTGACCAAAAATTGTAGCTACAAGGGCAGGTCAGAGGCAGAGTATCCTTTAGCTAGTGATTCATTTCTTGACAATTCTAGGCCTTTCACCATCTAATAACTAATATTCTATTTCAATAATATCATTGAACCATAAATTGTTTTCCAGGGTATGTTTCTTTTCCAAACAACTATGATAAAATAGAGATTTGCAAATAGATATCCTCAAAAAAACTCTTAAGAGTATCAAGCCTAAAAGAAGACAAAAATCTTTGGAGTACCTTTTTATGTGGTTTATTTTTAGATGGTCCTTTTTACCTGTATTCAAATTCAGTCAGTTGTAAGCCAGTTTTACAATGTTCTGAAGGGGCATCAAATTGTTGACTGTGATGTAAATCACATTCTTTACAGGTCCCAACAATCTTTAATATGGAAGTCATGCAACAAAATTATAGATGCAAGAGATTGTATTAGCGAAGCAAATATGCAGAAATTGTATTAAGCTCAATGTAGTTTTGATTACTTATACAACCACCCCAATTATTTTAAGTTTTACAATGTTCTGAAGGGGCATCAAATTGTTGACTGTGATGTAAATCACATTCTTTACAGGTCCCAACAATCTTTAATATGGAAGTCATGCAACAAAGTTATAGATGCAAGAGATTGTATTAGCGAAGCAAATATGCAGAAATTGTATTAAGCTCAATGTAGTTTTGGTTACTTATACAACCACCCCAATTATTTTAAGTTGATACCTAATTAAATATAGGGTGTGCAGAAAGTCTCAATCACATTCCAGTCTTTGTCAATTAATTGATCTCAAACATTACTTTAAATAGATTCAGAATACCAGTGTTTTTGATTATATATTTAGCCAGGGTTGTCAACCCGATCACTGTCCAGTAATTAGAGAATAGACACATGATGTTGGATAAGGATAAAATTGAGCTCAGAATTCTTCTTGCACAATTGAAGATTCTGGATTCACTCAGAGTCAGTATGGATTCAGTATTAATAGGCTGCTATTTCATGTGGTGATCCAAGACAATGTCATTGTAGAGGAGAAAATTGGAAAACATCTTTGCTGAACATGTTTGTTTAGACTTGTCATTTACTTTAAATATCAGATTATAGTTGTGAGGAGGATGTTTATGTCAGGAAGTTTTTTTATATAAAGGTTCATAAACAAAATAAGTAGTTTGACAGGAAGGATGATTTTGGATGTGAGCCATTTCAGGAGATGGTAAGGATGAGATGATGAGTTTTCTTATGCAGTTAGAGGTAAGGTTCCAGAACCCATTTGTTAAATGGGTGAGTTAGGTGATCTATCAATCAATGGATCAGATCCAAGCTCTGCAGTCCTGTCACATCCCGTCACGAGTGGTGATGGACAATTATGCAATTCACTGGAGGTGGCAGCACCACAAATGTCCCGATTCTCAATGATGGCGAAGTCTAGCACAGCAGTGCAAAAGGGAATGCTGAAACATTTGCAAGAATCTTCAGCTAAAACTGTGAGTATATAATCCATCACTTCCTCTTCTATTGGTCCCTACCATGACAGGTATCAGTCTTCAGCCAATTCAATTCATTCCATGTGATATCAAGAAAAGGCTAAATGGATACTGCAGAGGCTATGGGCCCTGACAATGCTCTGACTATAATACTAAAGATGTATATTCCAGAACTTGTTGCACTCTTGGACAGCTATAACTCTGACACCATCCCAAAAATTGCCTAGATATGTCCTCTCCACAAAAAAAAAGAACACTTACCAACAGCACAATAGAGATGGAGAATCTGGTTGGGTGGTGCTAGAACAACCTAACTCTCAATGTCACCAAGGCCAAGGAGTTTATTGTTGATTTTAGGAAGGGGAGGCCAAGGGACTACACATCCTTTGCATTGGTATGATGGAGATGGATAGGGTTAGTAATTTCAAGTTTCTGGGAATCTATATATTTGATTTAATCCACAACTATTCACATACTTCACCAATGAACAGTTACAGGAATTTATATCATCTACAGGATTGACTGCAGCAACTCATCAAGAATCGAAGCAGCACTTTCCAAACCTATGAACTCTACCTACTAGAAAGTCAAGGGTGATAAAATTATGCGAGCACCCCCACCTGGAAGTTGCCCTCTAAGCCACACACCATTTTGACTTGGAAATATATCGCCGGAGGACGTCATGTGATGAGATAGAGTCAGTAAATGGAAATCTGACTCTCCTGGGAATTAGTAAAAAAATATATAAAATTGGCAGACTGAAACCAAAGAATTGCAAACAGTTTAAGAACAGGAGGTTTGTTTTTCATTGTCACCAACAGGGGAAAAAACATAACTGGCCCATTGGGAACACACCAAGAAAAATGACAATGACAAGTAGTAAAGTCTACCACACAGATGGATCCAGGTGCTGTGGCACAAACACCTAGCTGAGCAATGAAGGCTCCTAAGGCTGCTACTAAGCATTCTGCAGCACCATCCAAGCTGTAGTTACAGAGAGATGTCGACGAGGATGAAAAAGCAGTACTGCACCTGCACAGATCAAAAGGTATGAAGAACTTGGAGAAGAAGGTAGCTTTTTCAAAATGCTACCAACAGAAGGAGAATATGAGACTGAACTTCAGGCCAGCGATGAAAGTGATGAAGATGAAGAGAATCAAAAGGAAGAAGAAGAAACAATGCAACCTGTTGCTACTAAAGGAGGTAGCAAATTTAAAACATGAGTAAGACCACAGGGATTAAGTACTGAAGCTTTAATGTTAATGAGAGAGTTGAAACAAGTAAGATTGGATATTAAAAATATCAGATGAAAAAATGAAGAAATAATATGAAATAATGAATAGAATGTATAAAAGATTTGAAGATATGGAGGAGAGTCAAAAATGTTGAAAAAAAGTTAAAGAGAGAAAGAGGGCAATGGAATATCATGGAAATAAGATTTTCTTTTATCCTGATTGAACTGTTGAAGTAAAGAAATGTATTTAATATGGTAAAGAATACCATGTGGAAAAAAGGTTATAAATTTATCCTACATCATCCTGCGACTCTCAAGAGCAAATAAGTTATTTACAAACTCTGTTCATGCGCATGAATATGCTGATACCCTACTGATTATTCGGCAGAGGCTGAACAGGGGGCGGCACAACAAGCAGGAACATAAAGTTCTTTTGATTAATACTGAGTGATTTCTCTCTACTTTATTCCTTTAAATGAAAAATGGGTTTAGAATAATGGTGAATATCCATTTGGTGGGGGGGGGGTGTTTGGAGGTCCTATGACCAGACTTCTATTTAATTGTGTGTATTTGTGGCTTTGGCCACACCTGTAAAATGGAGGGGGGGGGGGGTATTGTGATATATTGTATAAACAACATTAATAGTTTTTTTGTTCTTATTTTTATTCTATTATTATTCTTAATATGATTGGATTTTGTAATTATATATTGGAAAGGTCTGACTTTTATTCTTTTCTTTTTCCTACCTGGATTGATGAGATGGACACCCCTTAACACGATAGATAATAAAGGTTTGAAATACCAAGGAGGTGTGAGGAGCAAGAAGAAAGGGAAGCATTGTTTGAAAATTATTTTAAAAAATTTTAATGAGTAAAATATTGAATACTTTAAGTTTTAATATTAATGGGCTTAATAGCTCGGTGAAAAGAAAAAAAGGATATTGGCACACCTCAATCAGAATGTGAAGGGTTATATTATATTTATATTATATATAATATGTTTTTAAAAAAGATAGATTGTGGGGAGCTTCGTGTAGGTCATCCAAACATGGTAACACTTCACAAAAGAGATCTCATTTCAAATGCAAGAGCTTTGCTGAAAGCCAGTCATTCAGGCATCAGTACCTTTGCAAAGACAATGAGACTGCTTTGCTAAAAAATTTCAAAAGAAGGTGCTAATGGAACAGAATGTTAATGTACTAGGCAGAGGCTGATAAAATAATTCAGAGACTGGGTCTGGAGCCCTACAAGAAGATCATGTGGTTTTGCAAGCAGATAGAGAGAGAAAAGACCAAACATGTTTTCTCTAAGAGAGGGAAAAAAAGAGAGAGAATTCAGTTTAAGTTCTGCAGTGGCTTTGGGAAGTTGGCAGCTTGTTGAAGACCTCGTTTTGGAAGATGGGTTGTGAGTTCTGAGTTTTGCCTGTTGAAAACCTTGTTGATCCTTACAAGAGAAAATGGCTAGCTAGAGTGTTTCCACCTGAAATAAGGGAAACAAGAGGAACTCTGTGGTGACCTGGAAGAAGAGATTATAATTTGGAAAACCCTGATGGGGAAAGTTTCTTTGGCAAGACATTGAAGTGACTTATGGAAGTAAATCAGTTTGTGTGTGTCCAACGAGCAATGAATCTCTCTCTGAAACCAACTTCCTGAGTGGTAAAGTTCATAAATATTAAATTCTGTGAACAGTATAAGAATTTCCTGATGCTGGTGAGCTTGGAGGAGTGAAAGGTGATATTGGACTAGTGGATCAAAGAACTTTCCTAAACATATACACATTACATAAATGAGCACTTAGAATTAGAATGGGGTTGTTAAGTTAATAGTAATAAGTTAAACTTTGATCCTGTTTTTATGTTGAAAGAAAACTAAAAATAAGTTTTGTTGAAATAACCATTTGTCTTGCTGTTGGGTTTTGGTGTCCTCTCTGCCTGTAACAAGAGTTTCAAAATGATGATAATAAAATAGATAATTTTCTGTCACAAATAAATTTACCAAAATTAAATGTGGAAGATCAAAGAGAATTGGGTGTCCTCTTCACCTCAGTAGAGGTAAGGGAAGCATTGAGCTTATTGCAAAGTAATAAGTCTCTGGGGGAAAATGGTTTCCCACCTGAATGTTATAAAGAGTTTAAAGATTTATTAATTCCCTCTTTCATGCAGGTATTGGGACAAGCAGAGGAAAATAATACTTTACCAGAATCTTTTACCACAGCAATAGTAACTGTAACACCAAAAATGATAGAGATTCTTTAAAGCCATTATCATATAGTCCTATTTCATTATTAAATACAAATCATAAATTAATAGAAAAGATATTAATGAATAGGTTGGCACAATTTTTAATCAAGTTAATAAACATTGATCAGACTGGATTTGTTAAAAAAAAAGAAAATCAGCGGATAATGTGACTAGATTATTGAGTGTATTTGGTACAAAAGAGAGGGGACTTAAGTGTAGCAGTGGAATTAGATGTGGAAAAAGCATTTGATAGATTAGAATGGAACTTTTTTCTTTAAAATGCTTGAACTGATTCGACCTGACTTGATATTATTGGTTTTATAATTAACAGAGGAATATAAGATTAATTTATTTGCAGCTGATGTATTAATTTACTTGACAGAACTGGAAGGCTCATTATGTAAATATATTAAGGTTAAAGGAATATGGGATAGTATCCACTTTTAAAGTAAATTGGGCTAAAAGTTAAATTATGCTTCTTACTAGAGGGGATTATACTCAGTATCAAAGAGCTAACCAATTTAAATGGCCAATAAAATATTTAGGAATACGGTTAGATAATTTATTTAAATTGAATTATTCCCCTCTATGTAAGAAAATTAATGAAGACTTGAAAAAAAATGCCAATAACATTATTGGGAAGAGTTAATTGTATGAAAATGAATATATTTCTGAGAGTGCAATACCTTTTTCAAACATTGCCTATATCCTTACCACAGATTTTTTTCAAGAATTAAATAAGTATGTAAGAAAAATTCTTTGGAAGGGCAAGATGTCAAGGGTTTATTTAGAAACAAATAGCATGGAAATTTGATTTAGGACTTTCAAATTAAAAAAAAAATTCTATGAAGCAACACACATGATATTTCTCTCTTCTTTTTTTCAAAGAGAGAGAGAAACTAGCATGGATTAAGAGATGGATGGGAAAGATAGGAGAGAGGATGCGAGAAGATTTTAAGTATAAATGGGAACCAAGATTAATATCTGGTGAAAGGGAAACTCCATTCTTCATGCATTTGATTAATATATGGAATAAAGTAAATACTGAAATGGGAATGAGGAACCCTATGTTATCTAAAATGCCTTTTAATCAAAATAGACTTAACCCATTTACAACGAATAATCGACTTTTGAATATTTGGTTTTCTAAGGGAATTAAAAATATAGAAAATTGTTGTGAAGGAGGAAATTTAATATCATTTGAACAATTGAAAAATAAATATAGGATACAAAATTTTACAATATTTTGTTAATATCAAAATAAAAGCATATCTACAAGATAAACTGGGTCCAACAATGTTATTACCTGAAAGTAGTGAAATAAGAACCTTGATTTGTAATATATCTATTATGAAATTTATCTCAGCCATGTATACATTATTGCAAAAGGGAACTTAAAAGCAGGGAATTCATAGATCTAGACATAGATGGGAAACAGATTTAAATATTACTATTTGGGAGAAAAATTGGTTGGAACTATATCAAAATAATATGAAAAATACAATATTTGTTAGATATAGATTGGTTCAGTATATTTTTTTACATAAACTATATGTAACCCGACAAAAATTAAATAGATTGAAGTCAGATCTTTCAGATCAATGTTTTAGATGTAGCCAAAAGATTGGTACTTTTTTACATTCACATGGTCATGTCCAAAATTTAGACCATTTTGGATAGAGTTAGGAACATCTGTGGAACAAGTCACAGGAGTTATACTTCACAGGATCCAATGTTATTTTAACTGGGTAATATTTCAGGGATAAGACAAAATTGAAACTGAATTTATATAAAAAAGAATTTATAAAAATTACATTTGCAGTTGCATGAAAATGTACACCAGTGACATGGAAATCGGATTCTCATTTAGTTTTGGAAATTTATAGCTATATACCTCTTGAAAAGATTAAATATAACTTAAGAAATAAATATGATATATTTTTTTGAAAATTTAGTGCCCATTTTTACACATTGGAGGTATAAATTTATAAATGGCTTTCCCTAAAGCTCATTAAATCCTTGGAATAAATAAACAAATAAGACTGTAAAAGGTTAGAATCAAGTGAAAGGTGGTGATCCCTTGACCACTAGGTCTGCTCCTTTTTCTTTCTTCACTATTTATATTTCTTTCTTTCTTTCTTTCTTTCTTTTTCTTTCTTTCTTTCTTTTTCTTTCTTTCTTTCTTTTTCTTTCTTTCTTTTTCTTTCTTTCTTTCTTTCTTCTTTTTCCATCCTTATTGGAGTTATTATTTGTGGGGGGAGGGGGTTGGTGGGGTTTTTATTCTCTGTTTTTTGGAAGGGGGGGTTATAAAACCATCATGTATAATGGAATTGATATGACTCTATGATTATTATATTTTATATTTTAACATGAATACATGCATGAAAATTTAAATCAAATTAAATATTTAATAAAATATTAAATTAAATACAAAATATTTAATTTAAATAAAATTTTTCCAAAAAAGGAAATATATCACCGTTCCTTCATCACTTCTCCTGGAATTCCCTACCTCACAGCATGATGGGTATACCCACACCTCAATGACTGCATCAGCTTCAAAAATCTGCTCACCACCACCACCTTCTCAAGAGCTTTTAGGAATCAGCAATTCAATGCTAGCTCAGCCAGCAAAGCCCACATTCCTCAAACAAATTTTAAAAATCATACCATGATCACTTTTCCTGATTGAAATTTCCTTACTATTAAATTACAAATTAGCCATGTTACTTTAGACAAGGGAACATCTAAAATTGTCTGCTCACTAAATGGTTTCATAACTTATGGCTCTAAAAGACAAACTGAAATGTACTTTTCATATTCCCATCTAAACAGCTTTTGCCAATTTAATTTGTCTAACCTTTAGAAGATTCAAAGGTCCTATAATAATTGTATTACCTTTCCAGCTAGCTCTTTTCATTTTTTTTTATTACTTCATTCTCCAACAATGCTGCTGATGGAAAGGAGGCCGTAAACTCCAATAATACTTATTTGGTGAGGCCAAATAAAACATTGATCTGAAAGATCTGACTTCAATCTATTTAATTTTTGTGGGGTTAGATATTGTTGAGGAATATTTCTCCGGGACAACCTTAAATCTAATGACATCAGTATTGATTTCACTAATTTTAGGTAACACCTCATTCTCATCTGATTTCACTCTTCCCATCTCCTCCCTTCCTACTCCTGTATCTAATATATTTTTCCTCTCTCTAACCTTTATTCCCCTACCCCCTTCATAATTGTAACTTCAGCCCTCCTATACAAAGGAGTTGGCCCATTGGAAGGAGGCAGAGGGTTATAGTGGAATAATGTCTTTTTGATTGGAAGCTTGTAGTGTACCACACACAGGGTTGGTACTGGGCCCACTACTGTTTGTCATTAACAATTTGGATGGCAATGAAGATAACTTGATAAGTAAATTTGAGGGTGAGACCAAAATTGATGGTGCAGTGGACACTGAGGAAGAATGTCTAAGTTTATAACAGGATATATATCAGCATGGTTGGTGAGCTAAAGAGTAGGTTGTAGCGAATTGTGTCACTCCATTATCAAATCTGCGTCCATAGTTGCGGACCCCCGCAGGATCAGGAATTCCCAGTGGCCGGAGGACACAAAGAACTCTGGGAGGTGTGTGACTTCAGAGGTTGGGTGATTGTGACAGCACGCCAACTGTGATTATTTAAACTCCTGTGAAGATTCCATCAAACAGTTCTGCTGGTTCAGCTCATAGACAACTTCAGTTGTGATTTATTCACTGCACCACTCACTACATTGGTGACCCTGATGGCCCAAATGACATTTTGGATCTCACTATGGATGCGCAAAACATCACTGCACTCAAACTTCCAATATTTTGGACCTCGCAGCCACAAGTCTGGTTCAAGCGGGCTAAGGCCCAGTTCCATCTACCCCAGTTTACTGCTGATGCAATGAAGTACTACTATGTTGTTGCATCGCTGGACCAAGACACTGTAGAGCATATTGTCGATTTCTTACACCAGCCTCCAGCCAATGACAGGTATGAAGCCATCAAAGTCCTGCTCATATGTAGATTCAGCCTTTACCGATGCAACAGGGCAGTCCGACTTCTCCAAATGGACAGCCTAGGGGACCTCACTCGTTCCAAACTAATGAACAAGATGCTGGCCCTCATGAATGGACACACACCCTGACTGCTTTTCGAGTTCCTTTGTCTCGACCAAATGCCAGAAGACATCTGTTTTCTGCTTGCAGATGAAGACTTTAACGACCCCCATTGCTCAGAAGCCTGTGGTGATGAGTTGTGACATTCTAAGCAGCATGACAGACTTTTAACTGGGCAGGTAGCCATGCCTTGGCAAAGGGCATGAGACCTGCCCACTCTGGATAGTGGTGCAGCATCAGTCTTGACCAGATGCAGCACAGACAGAGCAGTGGGGCTATTACCATCAGAGATGAGGAGCTGCAGCCCACTGCAGCCATTCCCCCTGCATGCATCTGGGAAACACCGAGGCCGATCGTTGGTAGTGGCCGCAACAGCTGGCCACAAGAACAACCTCCTTTTCCTCTGGGATCAACACTCAAGCCTTTGGTTCTTGATCGACACTGGAGTGGAGGTTAGCGTGTTTCCCTCCTCTGGCCCAGACACATGTTCAGGAAAGAAGGGCCCTCCTCTGGGAACAACAGCAGGAACCAGACATACAGGTCACAGACAATTCCACTCAACTTCAGCTCATCGTGGTTCACCTGGTTCTTCACCATTGCTGATATATCACAGCCACTCCTGGGAGCCGATTCTTTGTGAGCAGACTCCCTTCTTGTAGATCTCAGAGGTTGGCACCTAGTTAATTTGAAGACTTTTGAGTCCCTTGTCTTGCACCCTGCGGCAGTGTCCACACTTCGCCTCAGTGATGCTCTTGGACGATCCTAGCGGAATTCCCCAGCATTATTTCTCCGCAGTTCTTGACAACCCAACCGAAACATGGAGTACAGCAATACATGCTGACTCACGGACTTGAGCACACAGGCTACCTCTGGATAAATTATGATTGGCTAAAGACAAATTCTGACACATGGAAGAAATGGGAATCGTTTGCTGCTCCAACAGCCCTTGGGTATCTCTGCTGCATACAGTACCTAAGGTGTCTGGAAAGTGGAGTCCTTAGTGAGAACTATTAGCGTCTGAAGGACATCACTGCGGTAGATCACTATTTGGTTCTCCATATACAGGATTTCTCTGCGATCCTTCACAGTGCTAAAACTTTCTCCAAAATCAACATGGTGCATGGGTACCATCAGATCCAAGATCACCAAGTCGACATTCATAAGGCTGCCTTGATTAACCAGTTTAGCCTATTTAAATTGCTCTGTCTGCCCTCAAGTTTAAAAATACACAGCCCAGACATTTCAACGCCTAATGGACACAGTTACTCAGGGCCTGGATTTCGTATTCATTTACTTAGACGACAACCTTATCACCAGACATTCATGGCGGCAGCACCAGGCCCATCTCTGTCAATTATGTCAGTGGCTAGATGACCACGGGTTAACGATCAACTTGGCCAAATGCCTGTTTGGCCTCACATTAATCAATTTCCTCAGCCACTGCAAAAGTCAGCACAGAACATTAGAGCGGTTCCGCTCAATTAAGCTTATGAGGTACATTCTACCCCACACAAAGCCCTGATGAGTATCTCTGAGAAGAATATACTTCTCTAAATCCTGTCCCTAAGAATACAGTCTAATGAATTGCCCTCTCACTGGCACAAGACTCACTAGTCTATAATTCCCTCCTGGAATTCTTTCCTGTTATCTTTTTTAAACAAAGGGGCTACATTTGTCATTCTCCGATTCTCTGATACCTCCCTTGTGACCTCGAATGGCACAGAGATCATTGCCAATGTCCCAGCAATCTCTTACCTTGCTTTCTGTTGTAACCTTGGGTATATATCATCCGGTCTCAGGGCTTATCAATCATAATATTTTTAAGAAGATCCAGCACCTCCTCTTTCTTAATCTCAACATGTTTCATAGGATGTTAAAGGTGCTCTATGGTTAGTATGGGATTACTAAAGGTGATATGTGAGTGGGAAAAAAAGGTTGAGAACCACTGTCCTAAACTTTCTCTATGCTTCCTTCTACTTCTTAACCAGCTAAGTTACCTCTTTTGTCAACCATGGTTCACTTTTCATACCATGTTTTCCATCTCTCAGTGGGGCAAACCTTTATGTGGTCCCAAGTGGTCCCAAACATCCTCCACATTACTTCTGTGCTTTTCCCCGAGAACTTCTGTTCCTGAATTATTTATCCAAGTTCCTGCCTGGGTCTCATCATAATTAGCCCTTCACTAATTAAATGTCTTCTCCTATCCTTGTCTGTCTAAAGATCAGGGAGTTGTGGTCACTATTACCAAATTGCTCCCCTCTGAGAGGTTTGTCACCTGACCAGGTGCATAACCGATTACTAGATCCAGTATGGCTCTCCTCTAGTTGGCTTGACCACATTCTGCGTCAGGACTCCTTCTTGGACACATGCCAAATACTGCCCTATCCATCTCTCCTGCAGAAAGGAGGTGCCAATCAATATGGGAAGTTGAAACCTCCCATAACAACAACCCTGTTATTTCCACACTGTTCCAAAAATCTGCCTACTTATCTGTTTCTTTGTGTCCTGAGGGCTCTTTTGGAGACAATAGGCTACTCCCAAAACAATGATCATTCCCTTCCTGTTTCTGACTTCCACCCACACTGACTCAGAAGACAAGCCCTTCACAGTGCCCTCCCTTTCTGCAGCTGTGATACTATCCCTGACCAGTAATGTTATTTCCTCCCCCCTGTTTTACCTTCCATCTTACGCCTTTTAAAACATCTAATTGCCAGTACCTACTTGCCAATCCTGTCCTTACATCAGCCAAGACTCTGTAATAGTCACAACATCACAATTCCATGTACTGATCCATGCTCTGTTCATTTCCTTTATTCATAATACTTCTTGGATTGAAATAAGCATATTTCAAACACTTCAACTGACTCCATTTATGGTGTGTCCACTTCCTGTCCTCCCTCACAAGCTCACTACACATTGCTTCAAACTTTCCATTATCTGCTCTATTCTATGCTCTCTACTTCTGGTTTCCATTCCCCTGCCAAACTAGATTAAACCCTCCCCAACAGTTCTAACATACCTGCCCAGGATATTGGTCCCTCTCCAGTTCAAGGGCAACCTGTCCTTTTTGAATAGGTCATACGTTCCAAGAAGAGATCCCAATGATCTATGAATCTGCACCCCTGACCTCTGACCACTCCAGTCATTCATTCATCTGCCATAGCTTCCTATTCCTGGCTTCACTGGTTCATGGCACAGGCAGCAATGCTGAGAGCACGTCCCTTGAGATCCTGCTTTTAGCTTCTTTACTAACTCCCTATATTCCCTCTTCAGGACCTCATCCTTTTTCCTAACTACTCTATGTCATTGGTACCAATGTGCACCACGATATCTGGTTGTTCACCCTCCCATTGGGAATGCTGTAGACTCGATCTGAATGTCTCTGACCCTGGCACCTGTGAGGCAACATACCATCTTGTGCCTAGAACTTCCTGGCTGTTCCCCGAACAATCAAATCCCCAATCACTGTAGCTCTTCTCTTCTACCCCTTTCCCTTTGGTGCCAAAGGGTGAGCCTCTGTGCCAGAGACCTCACTGCTACAACTTGCCCCGGTATATCTTCCAGCCATCAACACCCCCCCCAACCACCAATAATATCCCTAATGATATACATTTTATTGAGGGGAATGGCCTCAGGGTCATCTTTGACTGCATTACTTACCAAATCAAAGGAGTAGCCACGGGTACCTGCATGGGTGCCAGCTATGCCTACCAGTTTGTGGGCTTTGTGGAGAAATCCATGCTGCAAGCCTACACAGGGAAGACCCCACAATTCTTCCTCTGCTTTATTGATGACTACATGCACCCACGCTAAGATTGTCAGCTTCATTCACTTCACAGCCATATTCCACCACAATCTCAAACTCACCTGGTCCATTTTTGACAACACTCTCCCCTTCCTAGATCTCTCTGTCTCTATCTCGGGAGACAAGCTTTCCACCGACATATATTATAAACCCACTAAATTCAACAACTACCTTGACTACACTGCCACACACCTTGTTCCTGCAATTATTTCATCCCCTCCTCTCAATGTCTCTATCTCTGTCGCATCTGTTCCTGAGATGAGGTGTTCCAATCCAGATCCTCCGAAATGTCTGCCTTCTTCCACAAACATGGCTCCCCCTCCTCCATCATCAACTCAGCTCTCTCCCGCATCTCCTCCATTGCCCGCTGTCCTGGCCCTCTTGACCCCAGATACAACAAACACAAATCCCCCTTATCATCACTTAGCAGCCCACCAGCCTTCACATCCAACGCATCATACTTCTGAATTTCTGGCACTTATAACAGGATCCCGCTACTAGACATATCTTCCCCTCTCCTCCCCTGTCTGCCTTCTATAGGGACCATTCCCTCCTTGACTCCCTCATGCACTTATCCCTCGCCATCAATCGCCCCCCTCCCGCACCTTCCTCTGTGGCTAGAGGAGGTGCTGCATTCTCCCATTCCTCCTCCCTCACACAGTCCAAGGCCCCAAACAAGCCTTTCAGGTGAAGCAACACTCCACTTGTGTGTCCAGAAAAATGATTTACAGCAAGTGGTGCTCTCTTTGTGGCCTTCTCTACATTACAAAGACTAGACGCAGAATGGGAGATCGCTTCGCTGAGCACCTTCTCTCCATTCGCATAGAGACCTCCCAGTAGCCAACCATTTCAGTTCTGTATCACACTCCCACACTCACATGTCTGTTCATGGCCTTATGTACTATCCCACCAAGGCAAATCATAAATTTGAGAAACAACACCTGATTTTCTGTCTGAGCACTCTCCAGCCAGATGGCATTAACATCGACGCCTGGTTTCTGCTAGCCTGCTCTCCTCTCCCCCACCCCCCCACCACTTCCCCCCCATCCCCCTTCCCTTCCTCCTTCCAGCTTACCTCCCCCTTCCTCTCCATTCACTTAACCATCCCTCCTCCCTTTGCTTGCTGCTGTCCCCTCCCATCCCTTCTTCACCTATTACCTCCTGCTTTTGTGACCAAACCTTCCCCCTCTACTCTTTTGTTCGGACACCTGCTGACATGTTTCTATACCTTGATGAAAGGCTCAAGCCTAAAATGTAGGTTAGATATTTTTACATTTGCTATATAAAGAACACTGTTTGACCTGCTGAGCTTCTCCAGCATTGTGTTTTTACAAGTACCTTTCAACCTCTGCTTTACATATACATAATTACGTTGCCTTCATAGCTGTTTGTGGCAACAATTTCCACAGATTCACCACCCTCTAGATGAAGGAATTATTACTCATCACTGTTTTGAAGGGGCTTCATTTTATTCTTAGGTTGTGCCCTCTGGTTCGAGACTCTCCAACTACTTGAAACATTTTCTCCATGTCCACTCTATCCAGCCCTTTTACTATTTGGTATGCTTTGATGAGATTCCCCTTCATCCTTCTGTACACCAGTGAGTACAGACACAAATCCATCAAACACTTCTGATAGGTTAATCCTTTCATTCCTGTGATCATTCTTGTGAACTTCATTTGAACCCTCTTCCAACATCAGCACATCGTCTGATAGATATAGGGCCCAAAACTGCTCACCATATTCCATATGTAATCTGACCAACACCATCGCATCCCATATTTGCTTTACTATTCTATTCTTCCTTCCTACTGCCTCAACCTACCATTAATATTTACGGAATCCTGCACTAGGATTCCCAAGATCCTACTGACCTTCACTTTCTGAATTCTCTCCCCATTAAGAAAATAGTCTACTTCTTTCTTCCTTCTACCAAAGTGCATGACCATACACTTGCCTGTCCTGCATTCCATCTACCATTCTTTGCCAATTCTCCCTACCTGTCCAAGCCCTCCTACAGACACCCTTCTTGCTCACACAATTCACCCCTCCACATATCTTCGAAGCAGTCACAAACTTAGTTTCAAAGCCATCAATTCTGTAATATAAATCAGCTATATATAAAAGATGAAATTAATGGAGCCAATACTGAGCCCTGAAGAACACCACTAGTCACTGGCAGCCAACCAGAAAAAGCCTCCCTTGTTCCAAATCTTTACATTCTCCCAGTCAACTAATCTTCTATCCATACTGGTACCTTTCCCATAATACCACAAGGTGCTCTCTTGTTCAGCAGCCTCACACAGGGCAATTTATCAAAAGCCTTCTTAAAATCCAAGTAAACAGCATCTACAAGCTTTCTGTTGCCTGTTCTGCTTTTTACTTCCTCAAAGAACTACAACAGATTTGTCAGCCAAGGATTTTACATCTTCTGACCCCAATATCCCTTGTTGCTAAGGATTTGATCTAATTTTTTTTTTACCAACAGGACTCCCCACTCCCTCTGCCTACCTTCCTGTCTTTTCAATTGGATATACATATATCTTTGGATGTTCCCAGCTCCCAGTTGTGATTCTCCTTTAGCCACCACTTTTTTATGCCCTCAATGTCATACATGCCAATTTCTTACTGTGGTTTAAGCTCATCTAGCTTGTTTCATACACTGTGTGTAATTAAATACAACTGCAGTCCTGCATTCACCAGCCTTCTTCTCACATTTGTCCTCATGTTGCCCAAGGTCAAATTCTTATACTTTTCTAAACTTTCTATCTTTTTTTTTAATTCTGGAGACTTCAAAATCATTTGCTCTGTTCTCCTTCCTTTCACGTTATCCATACTTTTATAATCTGCTCCAATCAGTTTCCAGATCATCAACTTTGAACCTGAGTTCCTTGAACATACAAAACTTGCTGTAAATGTGGTCACTGGACTCACAATGGGATCACCCAGCTGCCACATCATACAACTACTGCACATCATCTGATCTTCCATCTCTACTTTATTTAATTAGTTGAAAAGTGTTTTTTTAATTTAATTACTATATTGCCAGTAACCTAATTTTGTCTCAACTACAACCCTACCATCCAATTTCTCTGTTCGAGTGGTTTAAAGAGGAAGACTTAACGGTATTACCTGGTTCCCTCTCAGGTCTCTGCTTGCTCCCCTACACCTCTGAGTCCCTCTCTTCACTGGGCCACTCCTACTACGGCTGCTGCACTTCAGCTTCCCTTCTTTTTCTTGGCTTCTGGGTCACCTGATCTTGCTTAATAATCCCTGCCTACCACTACTAGTCTCAGCTCCTGACATTCGCCTTGTTTAAAAGTGATTGATAGATATGAGAGAGAGAGGTGGGGGGGGGGGGGGGGCGGGTGGTGGGGGGGGGAGGGAGGGAGAGAGGGAGAGAAAAAGAAAAAAAGAGCAAAAGGAGAGAGATGGGCATGGGAGGAAGAAGGTGGAGACAGCTGAAGAAGGGTGATAAGTGGGAACATTAGTCTTAGAACACCCCTTCTCAACCCATCTCCTGAAAGAATGTCATCTTTTTACCCCAGTTTCTCTACCTCTGCTAATCTGCTCTCAAGATGAGGCCTTCCATTCCAGGACATCCAAACTCTTTTCCTTTTTCAGGGAATAAGGCTTCTCCCCGACTATTGCTGATAGAGCCACCTTCCATAGTTTCTCATTTCTCAGAAAAAGGGTTTCCCTTATCTTCACCTTTCACTTCACCAGCCCCCTCAGCCATCACACCATCCTTCATCGCCACAACCTCCCCTTCACATCAATTCCACCTTCTGCATTGACTATTCCGTCCATACTCTTTTGTCAGCTCAATCCTCCTTACCCACCTCTCTGTGTCCCCTGGCACTTTCCCCTGCAATCACAGGAAGTATAATCTTTACTCTTATTACCTCCTCTCTCACCACCATCTAGGGACTTAAACTGCCCTGTCAAATGTGGGACAAATTCATTTATACTTCCTCCAGCCTTGTTTATTGCATTTGGTGCTCTCATTATGGCCTCCTCAACATTGATGATAACAAACAGAGCAGTGGACGTTTTGCAAAGAACCCGAGCTCTGTCTGCAATGGATATCCCGAGCTTCCAGATGCATGCCATTTAAATCCCCCTTCCCATTCTCACACTGAACTGACCGACTACCACACTCTCCACTACCAGGGTAAGGACCAACACAAACTAGAGGAACATCACCTGATATTCTGCCTGGGTAGTCTACAGCTCAATAGTATGATTATTGGATTTCCCAGTTTCCAGTAGCCCTCACCAAATATGTTCTACTCTTCATACCCACCTTTATTTGTTCCTTTTCCCACATTCTCCCATTCCACCCCTGCCACACATATACTGTATCTCATACACGCACCTCAAGCACCTGCCTTAATCTCCTAGCTCCATCACCACCACCCCCCCTCACCCCTTCACCTGGCTCTACCACCCTATTATCCTTCACTCCTCGTTTTACCAATTCTCTACTGGTCCCTGTCTCACCCTTTCACTCTCATCAGACTGGCTTTCACCCCTCTCCAGGATCTGTCTTTTCTTTTGATTAAAATATTAACAATTCCTCCCTCTCCCCCCTCCATGGATGCTGCTCAACCTGTTAAGTTTCTCCAGCATTTTGCTCTAGCTTTGAATGCTATCGAAATCTAATACAGTGGACAATAATTGCTTGTGTTTTGATTTATTATGAAGGTGCTAATATTAGAATTAGTTTTAATTACTTTTTAACATTAACAAGAATTGGTCTGCACATTAATTTAAAATGAATTCTTCTTACAAAATTTAACAGATTCTCTAAAGTGTTATTGAATTGCAACATCAGTAATGATGTGACTGATATCAATTTAAATCCTTTGGATCTTAAATCAGAGCACTAACTGCCATCAAATGATAATGGTAGCATGAATTTTTTGCACAATATCTTGGAGCTGAATATTAAATTCTAGACAAATATTTTTATATTCTCAAGGAGTCACAGTGAAATGAATGTGCATGCTTAATAACTAGAGAAATAGTAGATAACATGGAGGGTATATAGTGCTGCCTGACAGCTGAAGTGATCTAGGTTTTATTTTGACCTTCAGCATTGTTTGTGTGCACTTTCTGAATGTAATTGTTCCACTACATGCTCTAGTTTTATCCCAAATCCCATGAACTTGTGGGTTTGTAGATTAATTGGTCACAATAAATTTGCCTCAGGTATATTGATAAGTGATTGAACATGTGTGTGTGTGTGTGGGGGGGGGGGGGGCGGTTGGGTTGATGGGAACATGCAGGAATAAAAATGGAACTAGCATAGGAAGAATATAACTGTGTGCTTGATGGTGGCACAGATTCAGTGGCTAAAGGGTCTCTTTCCATGCTTTGTGATGTTTGATGTTTCTTCACATGCATTAGAAAGAATACAGCATTGATCAAGTAAGAGTGTTTCTGACTTGAACTCTGCTGTTTAAAGAGTGCAGCATCCTTTTTAATACACAATATAATTTATTAAATAATGAAGGTATGAATGGTGAACTCTGTATGCCTTTCAATCGCAATTGAGTTATTGTAAAAGTTAAGTATGCTGTATTTTGCATTACAGCAAACGAACCTAATTGTGAGCTAGCCATTAACACATCTCTTCATGGTTGTATTTATGAATTATTATTGCAGGCCATTCTATGATAATATTTTGATATTTCTTTTGCTAGTTTATTTCCCTCTATGCTCACATTCACACTTATTTGATGCAATACAAAGGCTTAAAGAACAGGAGAAGATAGTACAAAGCCTATCAATGTTGTGTAACTAAATTTAATAATATGTTTATGGATTTTTGTTAACCCATCTCACTTTTTAACTTAATAATTGACAAGATCTACTGTCATTTGGGAAGAGAATTCCTAATTTTTACATGTAGAAAGGATAGGCTGTCATCTTTAGATAATGTCCCCTCGTCCTAGATGACTAACCATCAGAAATAATGCCTCTACATTAGTGCAGTCAAATCACTTAATTTAAAATTTCAATCACTTAATTTCAAGGGAATGCAATGCTAGTTTTAAATCACCCCATGTAATTTAACCCTGGAGTTCAGGTGGTAGTGAACAAAATGTATATAGAATTTTTCCAATGTCTATTTAAGATGTAGAAAGGTGAAGGACTGCAGAATATACATGTACTGAGATCAACAAAATGTACAATTTAAACTTCAGACCAAGAAAACCTTTGATAGGACATAATACAAAACATAACAACATTGTTTTCATTGTTTTTAAACTTCTTTCTCAAACAAACCATCTCAGGCATCTTAGAATTTCACAGGAACTTTGTAGGTCAGTGGAGAGGAGACCAATTCTTGCATAGCTTTTCTCCAAGTCTTCAGAGGCTCCTGTTATAAGATGTAAATCAAGCGTTGACATTGATTTGATGGAAGGTACCCCTAGAGAATTTAAAGAACATATCAATATGCTAAATATGATTGCTTAGATTTGCAGAATGAAAATATGTGAAGTTCAGGTTACAATGAGAAATTACAAATGGTGATAAGATTTAAGTGTCTGGGAGTCAACTTTACTGAAGGTACAATATCTGAACTGGAAGTCATGAGAAGTCATCGACCTCAGCCTTCTATCAAATCTCATGAGTATCTGGACAATCAGAACTTGGGTTAAAAATGTATTTGCTTCATAACAAGATGTTAGTCAACATAAGTGAAGCATTTGAAAAATGCTGCTTTAAGAGACTGCTGAATATCCTGTGCAGTGAGCACTGGATCAATGAGTCTGTCAAGCAGCAAATTTGCAAGAAATTGGAAACTATATACAGTACTGTTGTTTGAGGCAATGATGGAACTTGCAATAGTTTGAACTCACCATGAGAAGGCCAGATAAGGTTCCCAATATTGAAATGCAGACAGTGTGGAAGGAGAAAAAAAAAACAAGACCCAGGAAGAGCTGAAGAATCAATAACACCACCTAATGGAGTTCCAGATAACAGAGTACTCAATGATTGCTGAGTCCAGCAAGAAATAATGGAAGATTGTTGCACCATCAACGGTTACTCAACATTTACAGTTCCCATGGGGATTCATTTGAATTGACTTGAAGGTGTGGTGCTGAGAACAACTCAGTTTTCTGGGTGTGGTGAATCAGGGTTGTGTAAAGTTGCAGATTAACTTTTGCTGTGCAATACACACAAGTACTGGAGAAGCTCAGCATCTCGAGGAAGTGAAGGGTAATCAATATTTCAGCCTTTTGTCAAGGTATGAGCAAAAAGCAGCTGGGTAACTGAATAAAAGGGTGGGTGGGGTAGGGGAGGAAAGGAAGGAGGAGGAGCACAGGCTAACAGGTGAATATAGGTGGGAGGATAGAAGAGAAAAAAGCTGAAGTGATGGGAGGAGGGTAGCTCTGTATAGAGAGGGAAGGGAAGGAGGATGGGAGATGAAGAAAAGGAGATAGGGATAGAGAGAGACTTGGGGGTTGGGGATTTTAATGAAAGCTGGAGAAATTGATGTTAGTGCTATCTGGTTGGAGAGTGCTTAAATGGAATATTAGGTGTTGTTCCACCAATTTGTGGGTAGCTTTAGTTTTGGAGTGCATGAGACCATCAACAGATATGTCAATGTGGGATTAATGTGTAGAATTAAAATGGTTGGCCACTGGGAGGTCCATATTATTTGGAGCAAACAGAATGAGGGTGCTCATTGAAATGATCTCTCAGTCTGTGTCCAATCTTCCAGATCTAGAGAAGGTCACCACAGAAGCACCAGATTTGGCAGATGACCCCTGCAGATTCACAAGTGAAGAGTTCGTTCATTTGGAAGGATTTGATAGGGAACCCAAATGTTGGTGAGGTGGAGGTGTGGGTGCAAGTGTTCCATTTCCTGCAGTCATGGGGATAGGTAATGAGGAGGCAATTAATGAAAAGGGATGAGTAGATGAGAGAGACTCAGAGCAAGCAGATTGTGTGGAAGGGGAAGATGTGTCTTGTGGTGGGGTCACATTGTAGGTGGCAGAAATTGCAGAGGATAATATGTTGGCTGCAGAGACTGGTGGGGTAGTAGCTGAGGACAAGGACAATCCTGTTCTTGTTGTGACACAGGGTGGAGGGCAGATGTCCAGGAATTAGAGGAGATGCAGGTAAGTTTAAAGAAGGAGGACATTTTGGGTATTCTGGAATGTAAGACCTCATCCTGGAAGCAGATGCGACCAAGGCAGAGGAATTGAGAATAAAGAAGAGAATCCTTTCAGGGTGCAGGATATGAAGATGTCTGGTCAAATTTACTATGGAGTTGGTAGGTAATATCTGAAGAAAGTTAATCTCCCAATATGGAGACAGAGAGATCAAAAAAGGGGGAGAGTGTTGGTAGAAATGGACTAAGTGAAATTGAGGACAGGATGAAAGTTAGCAGCAAAGTGGATAAAGTTGATGAACTCATCCTGGGTGCAGGAGGCAGCACCAATGTAGTCGTCAGTGTTGCAGAAGAAGAGTTGAAGAGCCTTGTCTATGTAGAGCATGGATTGCTCTACATAACCATCAAAAAGGCAGACCGAGCTGGGACCCATGCAGGTACCCATGGCTACCCCTTTGAGTTGGAGATATTGGGATGGGCCAAAGGAGAAGTTCTTGATGGTTAGAACAATTTTTGCCAGCCAGAGGAGCATGGTGGTGGAGGGAAACTGGTTGGATCTGTTATTGAGAAATTCCTATCCAGTGGATGAAAAACCCAGTGTGTTTTTCTTCAACTTTGATTACTTTCTCAACTAGATATGACATTTCAATGAACTATGTTCATGTACGCACTTGACATTTGGGACCTCTGCTGCTTCTTGTTTCCCTCTATTTACAAAATGTTCAATTTTAAATACTTCAGCTTGAAAATGGATAACCTTGCATTTGCCTTTATTTTGGTTTATTCATTGAATATATTAATATATTTTTTTTAAATTCATTGCTTTCATCAAAACTGATAACATTGACCAATTGGATAAATGGGTTGCACTTACACCTAATTATACAGGAGTTGAATCATTGCAATTTCAATAGATCGCTTTCCAAAATATCACCAGTAAGATGCTACAATTTTAAGTTGGCGCCTAATATCTATTTTCTGCTGCCTGGTAATAATTATGCTTATATCTAAAGCTTCAGATTTTGCAGGCAGCAAATTTTTTTTGGACGTCCACACAAATAACATCCACAGCCTGCAGTATGCTTGTTTTGCACTAGTTGCAAAATTTCAAGATGTTCAATCTAATGATCTTCAATAATGGAAGCCAATAGCATCTGCATCAACAATGATAGGTTGATGGCCAATTTTCTGGGGTTAGCTCTCTCAGGTTTTTTTTTAAAAAACAGAATAATATGGCTGCCACTTGTGAGAACTTTGGACATCTCCAGTGTTCTCTGTTGCTTAACATGAAATGTGGGATGGAAAACTAGGGTGCAATTGTTTGCTTTGTGAGATACAAATCAATTCACCATGTTTATTGTTGGCTTGGAGAAGCAACATTTTTTAATTTTATCTTCCATGGGCAATCAGAAATAACTTGTGTGTATTTCATCAAGGTCAGCTGACCAATCTGGTATCTTCCTCTTTCATATGCTTACCTTTATTTAGTTATAGAAACATAGAAGATAGGAGCAGGAGTAGGTCATTCGACCCTTCGAGCCTGCTCCGCCATTCAACGAGATCATGGTTGATTTTAAAGTTCAGTACGCCGTCCCCGCCTTCTCTCCGTAACCTTTAATACCCTTATACTGAAGAAATAGATCTAATTCCCTCTTAAATATATTTAATGAACCTGCCTCTACTGCCCTCTGTGGCAATGAATTCCACAGATTCACCACCCTCTGGGTCAAGAAATTCCTCTTCATCTCGGTCCTAAATTGTTTGCCTATTATCCTCAAACCATGGCCCCGGGTTCTGGATTATCCCATCCTTGGAAACATCCCATCTGCATCCATTCTGTCCAGTCCTGCCAGAATTTTATAGGTCTCTATGAGATCCCCTCTCAATCTTCTAAACTCCAGCGAGTACAATCCCAATTTGCGCAATCTTTCCTCATAAGTCATTCCTGCCATTCCAGGTATCAGCCTGGTGAATCGCCTCGGCACTCTCTCCATTGCAAGAACATCCTTCCTTAGATAAGGTGACCAAAACTGCACACAATATTCCAGGTGGGGTCTCACCAAGGCCCTGTACAGCTGCAGTAAGGTATCCTTGTTCCTATACTCAAACCCTCTTGATATGAAGGCCAACATACCATTTGCCTTTTTAACTGCCTGCTGTACCTGCATGCTCGCCTTCAGAGACTGGTGTACAAGTACCCCTAGGTCTCTCTGCACTTCCCCATCTCTTAATCTATTGCCATTCAAATAGTAATCTGCCCTCCGGTTTGTATTACCAAAGTGGATAACCTCACATTTATCCACATTGTAGTGCATTTGCCATGTATCTGCCCAGTCCCTCAATTTATCCAAATCACACTGGAGCTTCCTGACCCCCTCTTCCGTGCACACAACCCCTCCTAGCTTAGTGTCATCTGAAAATTTGGAGATATTACATCCAATCCCCTCATCCAGATCATTAATGTAAATTGTAAACAGCTGGGGTCCCAGTACAGATCCCTGTGGCACCCCACTGGTCACCGCCCGCCACTCAGAAAATGAGCCATTTATCCCAACTCTCTGTCTTATACTTGCCAGCCAGTTCTCAATCCACATCAATACTTTGCCCCCAATCCCATGAGCCTTGATTTTGGAAGCCAGTCGTTTATGCGGGACCTTATTGAAGGCCTTTTGGAAGTCCAGGTACACCACATCCACTGGCTCTCCCCCATCTATTTTACCTGTCACCATCTCAAAGAATTCCAATAGATTTGTCAAGCACGATTTACCTTTTGTAAATCCATGTTGACTCTGTCCGATCCCTTCTCTGCTAGTCATATGCTCCGCTATTACATCCTTAATAATGGATTCCATCATTTTTCCCACTACTGATGTAAGGCTCACCGGCCTATAATTCCCCGCTTTTTCTCTACCCCCCTTTTTAAATAGTGGGGTAACATTAGCTACCCTCCAATCCATGGGTACTGATCCTGAGTCTATCGAGTTCTGGAAAATAATTCTTAAAGCATCTGCTATCTGAATGGCCTCTTCCTTAAGTACCCTAGGATGTAGATTATCAGGCCCTTGGGATTTATCTGCCTTCAATCCCATCAATTTCCCCAAGACCATGTCCTTAGAGATACTGATTTATTTCAGTTCCTCCCTTGCATTAGTCTCTATGTTTCCCAACTTCCTTGGGAGGTTATTTATATCCTCTCTTCTAAAAACAGAACTAAAGTAAGAATTTAATTGGTCTGCCATTTCCTTATTCCCCATTATATATTGCCCTGATTCTGACTGCAAAGGACCTACTCTGGATTTCACTAATCTTTTCCTCTTGACATATTTATAAAAGCTTTTGCAGTTTGTTTTTATATTTGCCACAAGCTTACTTTCGTAATTTATTTTTGCTCTCTTGATTAATCCCTTTGTCCTCCTTTGGTGCATCTTGAACTGCTCCCAGTCTTCGGTTGTGGTACTTTTTTTGGCCAATTGATATGCTCTCTCTTTGGACCTAATGCTGTCTCTGATTTCCCTTGTTATCCACGGTTGAGTCACCTTTTTTGGTTTATTTTTATCCCAAACCAGTATAAACGATTTTTGCAATTTCTCCATTAGATCTGTGAATGCTTTCCATTGTCTATCTACAGTCAACTCCCCCATAAACACCACCCAATCAATCTTACTCAACTCCCGTCTCATACCATCATAATTCCCTTTATTTAAATTCAGGACCTTAGTCTCGGTTTTAATTTCATCACTCTCCATGTCGAGTGAGAATTCGATCATATTGTGATCGCTCCTACCCAAAGGGCCTCGTACAACAAGATTGTTGATTAGTCCCTTATCATTGCATAATACCCAGTCTAAAATGGCCTGCTCCCGAGTTGGTTCCTCGACATATTGGTCTAGATAACTGTCCCGTAAATGGACATTCATGAAAAAAGCTAATTGTTATGTGCTCCTTAGTTCATATTGTGGAATGCATGTGCTTTCAAATAAATGAATATGGGGTGCAATGAAAAGGTATGATGAGAATATTAGATAAGATATTAAAGAAGGAGTCATAGACTTGTGCAGAATAGAAAAGGCCCTCGGCCCAACTAATTATTGCCAACAAGGTAGCATTCTGAGCTGTCCCATTTTCCTACATATCCTTTGAAGCCCTTCCAATCCATATATCTATTTAAATACTCTTTGAACACAGAAATTCTACCAGCTACTATTATTTCCTCTGACAACTTGTTTCAGATATGGATTGATCTCTGAATATATGTAGCTCCTCATGTGGCTCTTAATCTCTCCCATCTCACATTAAATCTATGCCTGCTAGTTTCACAATTGGCTACCTTAGAAAAGACTGATTATTCACTTTGTCCATCCCCCTTATGATTTTATATACCTCTTGAGGTCACCCTCAGCTTCCTGTGCTCCAGAGAATAAAGACAGTAAATCCATCCTCTCTCTATTACTCACACCCTTCAGTCCCAGCTACATCCTGGTGAATGGCGGCGCTGCCAGAGCTGCTGTAATGGCAGTGCTGATGCTGGTGTGGACCTGTGGAGAACTGGGAGCAGAGACACAGCACTCCCACAGGGTCCAACCACCAGTCTGACTGCCATCAGCTCTATACAGGTTTTAAATGGCCTGTTAAGGGAGTCGATAGTGGTTTTATTTAAAATTACTGCGACTGCAGATGGGAAAGCAGAGGACTTGCACAGGGCACCAGAAAACAGGGAGAACACCCCTTGTTTGAAAAGGAGGAGATGGCCTATGAGATGGTGACCATGGCAACCAACCAGTGAGGGGCTCTGTGGCTAAGGAAAACACAGGGCATAGGCTGTTGGCAACTCAAGGAGAGGAACCTGTACAGGCAGATGAATGCTTGAAACTAACTCGAGACTGGCTAATGGGGTACCAGGTGTTGTAACTGGGATGCAAGAGAGTACTGATGGTGCTGAAGTTTTCCTGATTGTGCTGGAGGTTTGGATCTGGAGTTCTAGCTGCTAATGTTTAGACTGGACTCTGTGTGGTTATGGGGGCTGCAGCAGTTATGGAGGCAAATCCACAGACACTCAGGGACTCTGAGGGGATTCTCTTTTGCTTCTCTTTCTCTGACTGTAAGCGGCGCTTCAGGCAATTTCTGCTGATGGCGAATCCCCCTGCCTTATGGCAGACGAAAGTAAATTCAATGCACTGGTTTTATTACATGACAATAAAGGAATCTTGAAGTCTTGAACTCATTTCAATTTATTGAGATCCTTCCCATTGCTGGGTGACCGAAATTGCACATACTACTCAAAGTACTACTGGAGTAATATCACCTACTTTAAACAATTTTTCTAGAGATGCAACTCTATTTGTGAAAAACATTTGTAACTTTGTGATTAATTGAATATAATTAATGGAGCATGTAATTAATTTTAGAAAGGGAATCAGGCCTGATAAACTTTGCTTTCTTAATCTGTTTCAAAGCAATTAAAGTGAAAGGATTCAGAAGATTTTTTTAAAGGATCATTGATAGTAGAGTTGTCAAAATGTGGAATAAAGAGTGGCAAGCATACAAGATAGAAAGTTTTTTTTATAAAGGGTATTATTTTATGAAGTGTAAGTCCTCTTCACACCATCTTCATTAAAAACAACATAAATTTTATGGATGATACATTCAAAATTAAATGATCCATCATTGGTACAATTAAAAATAAAAATAGCAGCATGTGCCCTATCTGTTATTCTTCCCAAACTTTTAGCATTTGTAATATATTTTACATGACTGAATGCAGTAGATTTATGATTCATGGAGACAGGCCCTTCTGATGTATATCACTGTGGTTATCTCCGTGGTTGGGACCAGTTTGTTGGACAGACAGTAAAAACACAATGCTGGAGAAACTCAGCAGATCAAACAGTCTACTTTATATAGCAAAGTTAAAGATACACAACCAACATTTTGGGTTTGAGCCCTTCATTAAAGTGAAGGTAACCTTAACAAAGTGCTCAAGCCTGAAATGTTGGTTATATATATTTTATCTTTGCTATATAAAGTAGATTCTTTAACCAGCTGAGTTTCTCCAGCTTTGTGTTTTCTCTTCAACCATGGTGAATGTAGAATTTTGTGTGTTACTTCTATTGGACAGACAAGTTGTTGAATTTTATTTTTAAAGCCTGCAGATAGTTGGGAATGGAGTCATATTGTGGTGAAGATCTTTATTGAATTCATTAGACTTATAATGCTAAAGTTGTGTCCAATAAATCAAGAATACCTCTCTCATGCTAAAAATGGTTTGTAGCTAATTACTCTCCATTATGAATATTCCAAGGTTCACTCAAGACTTCAATGTTGTGCCTTATCTAAGACACAAGAGGCATTCTAAGCAGCTACTTCAATTTTGTATAAAACTGGGTAAAACGTTTCAAACCTTTCCATTACTTCCAGCTGCAAGCTCTATCTCCTAGTATCTCTACCTCAACTGTTTTACATCCTTCATTTTAGCAAAGGGACTTTTGACATGGAAATAGTGATGGTACTTTTGACATAGAAGAGGCAGTATCTGTGAAATGAGAAAAAGTTAGTTTCAGGTCAAAGACCCTTCACATCTTCAATCTAAAATGTCAATTCTGTTTTTCATTTTTTCAGTGTTATCTGATCTGCTGAGTGTTTCCACCATTCCAATTTCAGCACAGTTTAGATTTCAACATGCTTTCTTTTGATTTTCAACTACTTAAGTCAATGCTCCTCTGTTCTTTTTTCTTCCTGTACTTTGAATATATAATTTTCTCCTTTCTGTATCTTCATTTTGCTGGAGTCAATGTTCAGTTGCCCTTTACTAATCTGAATTTGTGTTCCTAGAGCCAAGAAATAGGAAATATCTTTCTCGCCTCCTGTAGATATTAACATCTAAGTTTGACATCATGCTGGTTTAGGAGCCTAGTGTTCATCCATGAATGAACTGTCCATGGCTAAGGCTGGAGAGGCTACCAGTGAGGAATGGGGGCTGGACTTGGAGACTGGGTTTGGCTGCTCCTTGTGTTAACAGACAATCCTGATTCAATGATCTCCCTTGTCATGTCTGCTGAATGTGAGGAAAACTGTTGTTTCTACTTCCCTTTGGTGGCACAACTCTCCAAAATATAGAGATTTTTCTGTAGTTATATGCTCAAATATGATTGTAAGCTGTTCAGCTTTTAATCCTGAACTTGGGAACAATTCACTGATGGACTCACAAGTTCTTGGCAGACCAAACTGCATGAGTGGAGAGGACAGGAGTTTGCTCCAGGTTCCTGGTACACCGAGGCTGTCAGTTATCAGGCTCCCAATATATAATGCTATGTTGACCCTTTTTCATGCAATTCCTACGGATGCATCCTTGTGTTAAGCAAGGAGCTAGAATATTATCAGTAGCATTTCATAAGCTCAGGGGAGAAGATAGTATAACAGTCCATCAGTTACTCTGACAATATCATAAAAGGGCTTCGTGGCTTTAACAAGAATAAAACAGCTCATGATCGGAATTTAAGATACCCTGTATGGTTAAGAAAAGCAAAGCAAATTTCATAAGAACAGGATATTGAAAAAAATACCCTACATCAATTGTTATTTTCTGCAGAGATGAAAATACAATTGAAAATCAAAAATTGAAATATAATATGGAGATTAGCTTTTTTGGGTCAAATAGTTCTAATTCTACATTTTTTCCTTCCATTTCATGTTAAATATTGGCATGATTTAGTAATTTGAGGCAGAAACTTAAAAAATAATTACAGATTCTCTGTACAGAATTTTTGTTCATTCTAAATCATAAGTATTTAATCAGACTCCAAAATTAAACTGTCAATCACTGGAAACATTCTGCTTCTACCACCTCTTCATGCATTACTGATGTTAAATTCTTCTAATATATTATTGTACAGAAACTGTATATGACATTGCCCTGGTTTAATTAGACATTTTAACTGGTTTTAGCCAAAGATTTGAATAAAAAAATAAAGACAGAAAATGCCAGAGAATCTTAACAGTGGGATGTATGAAAGGTAAATCAGTTAATATGTCATTAAGCTATGTTCAACCCTTTTACTATTTATTTATATCTTGGAACAATGATAAATTTGTTTAACTAATTGTTTAAAGGCTAGTTTCTGAATTTTGTTCAAGCTATAACATATTTTAATTACTAAGAATGCATATATCTGAGAAATATTCCAATTAAGATATATCATCATATCTTCTGCACAGTGGTGGAAATAATATATGTACATTTTCAGTCATATGAAAACCACAACCAAAATTCTCAGTCATCCAAATTTTTTTTGGCAGCAACATGAAATAAAATTTTCACCTGACGTGCTCATGTGAAGCTCTGACGTGCTGTCACCATCAGTTTGGCAACATCATGAGCAACTGGAGGAAGTTGACGGGTCAGGCCGCAGATAGAGAGGTGTCCTAATTTCAGGTAACTCCCACTCCTCTCTCTTTCCATTTCTTCTTTACCGTCCACTGTACTTGGATCTCCACTGTCCTCAAAGTCGGCATCAGAACAAATCTAATTGGGGGGCATGAGGGTGATGTCAGATTGGTGGGAGGTTATAATGGTGGCTACATCGGATCAGGGAGTGAGGGGTGATGGCAGCAGGAGTAGGGATCTTGGGCTCCAGGCAGGATCAGCGACAGCAGTCGGTGATCGGAGTGGGGACTTCAGGCACCTGGGCAGGTTTGGTGACGGCGGTGGGGAGGTATTGGGTATTGTCAATGGCTGATACAAGTATTCTTCTGATGCTACTTAAAGCCATTACTCAGTTATCCGGAAAACACAGTTAAATGATACACGTCCAGTCCCAAGCGTTTCAGATAATCAGAAATGTACAGTATATATCTATTTTTTGAGCTTTGAATGCCAAAGTAAATGTCAGTGCATTGACACCAATGGCATTATTCAAAAAAATCTGATTAATTTTGTCATTGCTTTAGTTATGTGCAGAGAATTTATTCCTACAGTCAAGCCGCATGGAGATTAAATAGATGGAATCTAAGGAAGCATAATTTCTAACCAGTCTGACCTGAAAATCTTGCAGCATATTTGCATTTGATAAGCTTCTGAGGTTAATGAAGTCTGAAGCAACATGCATGTTGCCTCTGTATAAGGCAATACATTACCAATGCTTTATGTGAAACAGATTGTAGTAAATTTTAGAGGTAGTATGGGCTCCCACCTTCCAGCACCATGTTAATCCTGTAATTAAATGTTCCTTTATTAATATGGTAATATGTGCAAGGTTTATAAATACCAGGAGCTCCTTGATTCACATTTTAGCACTGGATAAGAATATGTTCCAGTAACGTTTAGCAAGAATATTTATGAATTGACAAGCTATGCTTCTATCTTCATGGCAGAGAGCTGCTACATTTTAGTTACCATTCAACTGCAGTCACATTTTGGCAGTTTACTCTAAAATTACATTTAAATATTAAATGTAGACATACAGCACGATAAGAGGCCCATTTGGCCCACAAGCCCATGCGGCCCAATTACAGCCAGTTAACCTAAAACCCGATACATTTTTGAATGGAGGGAAGAATCCGGAGGAAACCCACGCCAACACCGGGAGAAGGTACAAACTCTTAAAGACAGCACCAGATTCGAACTCCAGTCAACCATGCTGATCGTTTTGAATCTTGAATTACTTTTATATATTTTTTAAATTCTTTGTTTCATTTTCAGAAAATATCCATCAAGTAAAGGATGCGACAATTTGCCTAAATGTCCTTTGATGCTTAAAGCAATTAACAAGTCTGAGTATGATTGACAGGTGCAGCTGTGGGTGCTAGGGAGTATGGATGCTCTGGGTATGAGCATCAAAGCAGATGATAACTGCTGGGGATGTGATCTGGTCAATTTTTAATAGTTGGGCTCATTTCCATTATCGTTCATCAAATTTCCACCCTTACTACATTAGACATAGTTCTTGACACATGGACAGGAATTAAAGATTGCAGGCAGAAAGCCACAGGTAAAGAGAGAGATAGGGAGGGGGGGGGGGGGGTTAATGGAAACCAGACTACTAGTTTATGTTGGAGGGTTCCCAAATTGAATGAGAGGTGTTGTTCCTTCATTTGCAGGTGTTCTCAGTTGGGCAGTGCATGAGCCCACAGACAGACATGTTGGTATGGGAATGGGTCAGGGAATTGAAATGGGTTGCCACTGGGGAGATCCATGCTGTTTCAGCAAACAGAGCGAAGGTGCTCAAAGAAGCGATCTCCCAGTCTGCAATCAGTTCCTCTGATGTAGAGGAGGCCTCAATGGAAGCTCCGAGAGTACTAGATACTTCATTTGGAAGGACGGTTTAGGGCCCCAAATGTTGGTGAGGGTGGAGGTGTGGGCTCAAGTGTTGCATTTTTTTTGTGTCACAGAGGTAGGTACGAAGTGAATGATTGGTGGGAAGGGATGAGTGGATGAGAGATTTATGGAGGGAGTGGTCCTTGTGGAGGAAAGGGGAAGATGTGTCTAGTGGTGGGATCACGCTGTAAGTTGCAATTTATACGCCTTTTTCTCCTGGAGATTCTATGGAGCCTGCTGTGTTTCTCCACCATTTCCTGTATTTACTCCAATCACAGCATTCTTATTTCACTCCATGTTTATTAATTGATTCACTTTCTAAGAACTTGAAGGTTACAGAAATCAGGAAAATGCAATGCTCAACATCATGTTCTCATTTATGTTTTTTATACAAACAATCAACGATAATGTGCATAGATCACATCGCTGAATTCTATGAGATTGATTGAGTAAATAGCTTTGCTATAGGAAAATTACATATTAAATCTAAATAAAATACAAATGGTATGTAATTATTTTTGTATGATGAAATCAATATATAGAGGCACCAACTAGAGAGAGTGCATTACTGGATCTCCTATTAGGGAATGGGACAGGACAGGAGACAGACGGATGTGTTGGCAAACATTTTGGGTCCAGTGATCATAATGCCATTAATTTTGTTAATTAAGGAGAAGGACAGGTCTGGATCTTGGATTGAGATTCTAAATTGGATAAAGGCCAATTTTGAGGAAATGAGAAAGGATCTAGGATGTGTGGATTGGGATAAGTTGTTTTCAGCCAAGGATGTATGAAGTAAGTGGAGGACCTTCAAAGGTGAGATTTTGAGAGTACAGAGTTTGTATGTTCCTTTCAGGAATAAAGGCAAGATTTTCAGGCATAGGAAATTTGGTTTTCAAAGGATTTTGGGATCTGGTTTGGAAGAAGAGAGAGGTGTATTACAGGTATAGGCAACATGGAGCAAATGAGGTACTGGAGGCATATAAAGAATACAAGAAAATCCTTAAGAAAGAAATCAAGAAAACTAAAAAAAAAGCACATGAGGTTGCTTTGGCAACAATGTGAAGGAAAATCTTAAGATTTCTACTGCAAAAAGATATTAGGGGACAAAATGGGTGCACTTGAAGATGAGAGTCATCAGCTTTGTTTGGAGCCAAACGAGATGGGGGAGACCTTAAATGTTTTCTTCAACTGTATTCACTCAGGACACAGGATTAGAGTTGTGGGAAGAAAGGAAAACAAGCAGTGAGATCATGGAATCGATACAGATTAAAGAGAAAGAAGTGTTTGCTGCCCTAAAGCTAATAAGGGTGCATAAATCCCCAGGGCCTGACAAGATATTCCCTCAGAGCTTGAAGGAGGTTAGTGCAGAAATTGCAGGGGCTCTGGCAGAAATATTTAAAATGTCCTTAGCCATAGGCCGTTGTTTAAAAAAGGCTCCAAAAGTAACTCTGGAAATTATATGCTGATGAGCCTGATGCCAGTAGTAGTTAAATTATTGGAAGGTGTTCTAAAAGATCAGACATACAATTATTTGTATAGCCAGCAACTGATTAGGGGTAGTCAACATGGCTTTATGCATGGTAAATCATGTTTAACCACTCTTGTTGAGATTTTCAAGGAGATTACCAGGAAAGTTAATGAAAGACTGTGGATGTTGTCTACAAGGATTTTAGTAAGGCCTTTGACAAAGTTCCACATGAGAGGTTAGTCAGGAAGGTTCAGATGGTAGGTATTCATGATGAAGTAGTGAACTGGATTAGACAATGGCTGGATACAAGAAGCCAGAGAGTAGAGGTAGATAATTGCTTCACAGACTGGAGGCCTGTGACTAGTGGTGAGCCTCAAGGATCAGTGCTGGGACCATTGCTATTTGTCATCTATATCAATGATCTGGATAAAAATGTGGTAAATTGGATCAGCAAAAAGGTACATGACACAAAGAATGGAGGTGTTGTGAACAATGAGGAAGGGTTTCAAAGCTTGAAGTGTGATCAGGACCCACAGGAAACATGGGCTGAAAAATGGCTGATGGAATTTATTGCAGAAAAGTGTGAGATGTTGTATTTTGGAAGGACAAACCAAGGTAGGACATATGTGGTAAATGGTAGGGAACTGAGGAGTGGCGGTAGAACAGAGGGACCTGGGAATTCAGATACATAATTCCCTGAAAATGGTGTCACAGGTGGATAGGGTTGTAAAGAATGGTTTGGCATATCGTCTTTCATAAATCAAAGCATTGAGTATAGGTGTTGGGATGTTATGGTAAAGTTGTTCAGGACATCAGTAAGGCAAAATTTGGAGTATTGTGTACAATTTTGGTCACCTAACTGCATGTAAGATATCAAAAAAAATATTGAAAGAGTGCAGAGAAGATTTACTAGGATGCTGCCTGGACTTCAGGAGTTGAGTTACAGGGAAAGATTAAACAGGTTAGGACTTTATTCCCTGGAGCATATAAAAATGAGGGGAAATTTGATAGAGAGGTATTTAAAATTATGAGTGGGATAGACAGAGTAAATGTAGATAGCTTTTCCTACGGAGGGATGGTAGATGAGATAAAAACCAGAAGACATGATAAACCACTGTTATGTATAATTGTCTGGTCAGGTGCATCTATTGGATACACTTCCCCACAGGTATAAAGATGACTGTTCCACAGCCCCCTCCTCAGTGCAGGACAGTCGAACAGTATGGATGTGCCTTTGTTCTTAAGTGAGTAAAGCCTATTTGTCTTTCGAGTAATTGATGGTGCATCAATTTATTCACAAAGTTTTTTTTTTACAATGGACCAGATCCTGATGCCAAAAAAGCTGGGGATCGCCTCAGGCATCCAACAACTTTGAGCTCTGGCTGCACTGTTCTGAAGCATTTCTGCAGGCTTGTGAGATCGGAGACTGAAAACCTACAAGTGCAGCACTCCGAGGTCGGCGCCCTAATCTACTCCATGATTATGGACACTACATCATTGCAGGAAGTCATGGAGATACTCAAAAGACAGTACCTGTCTAAGATCAATGTCGTCTACACCAGACACCTTCTAGTGATCTACAAATAACGACCCAGTGAGTCTAATGCCGAATATCTTCGGGGCTTCCGAGCACTCGGCAGGGCCTGTGAATGCAAGGCCATGTCCGCCACAGAGTACACAGAGGACCTGATCCGGGATTCCGATGTTGTGGGAATCAGGTCAAACTACATCTGACAGAGACTCTTGGAGCAAGGGAAGCTCAGTCTGCAGAGAGCAGTTGAGCTGGCAGGTACACTGGAGGTGGTTCTCCAGAACATGGAGGCCTACTCAACTGAACCAGCAGCCACCTCGTGGTTACCCCAGGTGCTGCCATCTTGGGATGCATAACCACCCCTTTTCTCTGCTAATAACTCAACCATGACAGCAGTGCTCTGTGACCATCTCCCGTCACTTTTGCCTGACTCAGGTGATGACCCAACCACAGTCTCAGTGCTATGGGAGCACCCAAAGTGCTACTTCTGCAGCCTGGACAAACAGCATAGGAAATGTTACCCAGCAAAGGATTCAACTTGCTCCAGCTGTGGGAAGAAAGGCCACTATGCCAAAGTGTGTGTGGAAACCACTTCCTAGCAACACCGCATGCAGATCGTGGGGGCCACCTTCCTGGACACTGATCCATAGGGGCTGCCATCTTCGATGCCATCATCAGGACTCAGCAACGCCACGTGGGTTGTGAAGGCCACCATCTTGGGTGCCACCTTCGTGATCCAGCAGTGCCACGTGCAGGCCCTGGGGTCCACCATCTTGGACACCATATGTGCAGTGACCCAACACTGGCCTCCATCACACTCGAGCAGGACAGCCCACATCAACTCGCCAGGTCGATAATGGATATTTAGGTAAATAGCCATGGACACATTCCAGTCCCTTTCCCTTACAGTATTGCTAGTGAACCAGAAGGTCTCCTTGACATCCAGATCTGGGACTTCTGTGTAGTGATTCTAATTGTGCGGGGTACTGAATATAAAGACTTTAGACTGATGGTAATGTCACAGCTCTGTGCTGCTCTGCTATTATGACTGGATATTCAATGTCACCTTAAAAGAGTGATGATGGAGTTCGACGGTCCCATCCACCCCTCACTGTATGTAACAGGCAATTTTCAAATCAACAACCCAATTACACCACACATGACCTGTGGGCTCTCCACACTTAAAATTATCCCCCCTCTGTTATTCACTAACCTCACTCCCGACTGTAAACCTGTTGCCACTATAAGTAGGTGGTACAGTGCCGAGGACAGGGCCTTCCTCTGGGCAGAGGTATATTGCTTACTTAAGGATGGAATTATTGAAGCCAGCACCAGCCCTTGGAGAGCACAGGTAGTGATAGTGTAGAATGGGGAAAAGAATAGGATGGTCATCGACTACAGTTAGACCATCAACAGATACTTGCAATTGGATACATACCCCTTCCTACGCTTGGCTGATATGGTCAACCAATTTGGATTATTTCAACCATTGACCTGAATTCAGTATACCACCAGCTAGAGGACCTCTATTATATGGTATTTGAGGCAGATGGTCACCTCTACCACTTCCTGTGGGTTCCCTTTAATGTAACGAATGGCATCTCAGTATTCCAGCAGGAGATGGACTGCATGGTGGATCAGTACGAGTTGTGGGCCACTTTCCCGTACCTCAATAACATCATCATCTGTGGCCACGACCTGCAGGACCATGACGCCAATCTCCAGAAATTTCTTGAAACAGCCAAGCTCCTTAATCTTACATATAACAAGGCCAAGTGTGTGTTTTGCACAACCCATCTGGCCATCCTTGGCCATGTTGTTGAGAATGGAATCATCAGCCCGGACCATGACCACATTCGGTTGCTCCTGGAGCTTCCTCTCCCACACAGCCTCAAGGCCTTGAAGAGGTAGGTGCCTTCGGTTCTTTTCCTATGATGCACAATGGGTCCTCAATTATGCAGACAAGTACCACCCCTCATCAAATCCACATCCTTCCCCCGATGGAGGAGGCTCGCACAGCCTTCAATTGCATTGGCAGATATCGCCAAGGCCACAATGCATGCTGGTGGAAAGCGATGCATTAGACTTCGGCCTGGCAGTCACCCTTAACCAGGCAGGCAGACCAGTTGCATTTTTCTCTTGTATTCTGCACAGCCTTGAGATTCAGCATTGCTCAGTCAAGAAAGAGGCCCAAGCCATTTGTTGAAGCTAGGTGCCATTACCTAGCCGGTAAGAGACTCACCCTGTTGACTGATCAACGTGTGTTGTGTTTATGTTTAACAATCAGAGCAATGTAAAATCAAAAATGACAAAATACTGAGGTGGAGGATTGTAATGTCCACCTAAAATTACGATATTCTGTACCGGCTGGGGAAACTTAATGAGCCGCCAGATACCCTGTCCCAAGACATCTGTGACATAGATTGACCAGCTACAAAACCACCACAATGATCTCTGTCACCCAATTACCAGGCTTTTTCATTTTGTCAAAACACACAACCTGCCAAACTCCATTTACGAGATCAGGTCCATGACAAAGAACTGCCAGGTCTGTGCTGAGTGCAAGCTGCACTTCTACCAGCCAGACAGGGCTCAATTAATTAAAGCCACCCACCCCTTTGTGCAACTCAGTGTCAATTTTAAAGGACCCCTGCCCTCCACTGACCACAATATGTATTTTCTTAATATCATTGATGAATACTCCTGATTTCCATTTGCCATCCCCTGCTCGGACATGACTGCTGCAACAGTCATCAAGGGCCTAATGCAGGCTCTTCACTCTATTTGGCTTCCCCAGTTATATCCACAGTGACTGGGGCCATCTTTTATGAGTGATGAGCTGTGGCAGTACCTGTTGGTCAGGGACATTACCACGTGCAGGACCACTAGTTACAATCCCCAGGAATAAGAGGCAGGTGGAAAGGGAGAATGCTACAATTTGGAAGGCAGTTCTCCTGACCTTGCGGTCTAAGGGCCTCCCAGTCTCCCACTAGCAAGAGTTCCTCCCGGAGGCGCTCCACTCTATCAGGTCCATGCTATGTAATGGCACAAATGCCACACTGCATGAACATATGTTTTCCTTTCCCAGGAAATCTGTGACAGGGGCCATACTATCAGCATGGCTGATGTCCCCAAGGCTCGTCCTACTTTGGAAGAATGTGAGGAGCCACAAGTCTGAACCCTGGTCGAAAGGGTCCACCTCGTCCATGCAACCCCAAATATGCCTACATGGCATACCCTGATGGACACGAAATACATCATCTCTGTCAGAGACCTGTCTCCCACTGGGGCCCTGGAGATCACTACTGATCACACCCCCTGGAGCTCACCCCCCCCCCCCTCCATTGAACACACACGATCCACCTGACCCATGGTAACCTGCCGTTGCCCTAAGGGAGGATACACCGGATTCATCAGCCCCTACCCACCAGCATTACACCGATGAGTATGTACAGGCGCCCAAACCATCCAGGTCCCTGCTGCTGCACCACAGCCAACAGTCCAAGTGATCGACCAGGCTGCCTGAAAGACTGAATTTTTGACTTTTAAATTTGTAACTTTGTAAGTTCCAATTCACCCCTCTGGACTCTTTTTTTAAAAACAAGGGGTGAATCTGGAAAACCATTATTGCATATAATTGTCTGGTCAGGCACACCTGTTGGCCAGCTGTACCTGTGACCCATCCCCACAAGCTCTGGTATAAAGGTGACTGTTCCACAGCCCCCTCCTCAGAGCAGGACAGTCGAACAGTATGGATGTGCCTTTGTTTTTAAGTGAATAAAAGTGATTTCTCAACAACAGTCTTTTGAGAAATTGATGGTGCATCTGAGGACATGGGTTAAGTGTGAAAGGGGAAAATTTTAGGGGGAACATGAAGGGAAACTTCTTTATACTGAGAATGGTGGGAGTGTGGAATGAGCTACCAGCTGAGCTGGTGAATGGGGGCTCAATTTTAACATTTATGAAGAATTTTGGACAGGTACATGGATGGGAGAGGTATGGAGGGCTATAGACTGTGCGCAGATCAGTGGGACTAGGCAAAAAAAATGAGTTGGCATAGACTAGAAGGGTCAAAGTGGCCTGTTTCTGTTTTAATATTCTATGGTTCTAAATGAAGACTGTTTAGTCAAATTTATAGCATATTCAATGTATTAAATTACTGTGCATGTATTATTTATAAGGATAATGGTTTTATTTAATTCATCATGGAATTCATGGTTAGAATTGTCTTCCCCTTAAAACTTAGCTAGTTAATAAAGTGAATTAATAAATTGGTTTCATCGTTACATCAGAACACATCCAGAAACTTTTCACTTTAAGAGTTAAAAGGACTATTTAAATTTTGTTTAATGGAAAAACAAAGAGCAAGCATAAATGAAAATAAATGCACACCTACAAATCAAGATGAAAATAGAACCAACAGAGAAAAAAAAATGCATACTTATTATAGGACGATTTCAAAGATAGGAGCTTGCAAATTGATTGGAAATACAAAATATGCATGTTAGCATTGAAATTGAATAAACCATTGTTGACATGGAGATAAAATGGATGGGAACAAACAAGGCTCCTATGATATATCAAGTGTCAAAATAAGTGTGTGATTTCCATGGTTTCTATAACGTGATAAATAAGCCATTAGATTTGAGTTCAGAGTTCGTTAGACAAATGCAAATTAGGATTTCTTTTAGATCATAATGAATCTGACAGTGAACTTCATAGACATTGTTGGAGTCAGTATTTGGATTTATAAGGTGATTAGTGTAGTTTGGGGACTGTGTTGCACTCCTGTAGTCTTGCAAGCAAGGACACATCTGCCATATAACTTGTGCAGTGGGCTTTTGGCGGAGTAATGGGGTGTGCAGTCACTGTTCATTGCATTTTCTCCACTCAAAGTCATATAGCACATTCTGTTATGTGGCACAAGGGTTATTGCTTACCCTAGAGATTCAGCTTCAAAAGGTGTTGATTTTACAAAGGGCAGTAAGGAAAGCTGCACATCTAATTAGTATGGCTGCATCTGTTTCAAGAATAACTCTTGGGATTGTCATTGAATCAAGCTGAAATTAATGCAGTGAAGATATTTTTGTTTGTTGAGGTAAAGTTATCTAGTGACATATAACATGCCATATTAAACATCAGCTACAGCAGCAGAAGTAGAAGTGATACAGTGCAATGCACAAACTGAAAAACTGAACATTGTGCTTTTGTTGGGGAAATTCAGTTTTACCTTGGAAAATGTTTGTATCCATATATATCAGTTAAATAAAATCATTCAACAATTTTAAGAGTGCTGGCCAGATGGCCCACTCCTGCTCGTATTTCTCATGTTCACAGTGTGACGAGCCCAGAGGACCCCAAAATCTAGCAGCAACAGAAATTCACCAAGACAAATGGTTACTTAAACAAAAGTTACTTTTAATTTTCTTCAAATATAAAACTTATTACTATTAAATTAACTTAACCCCATTTTAATTCTAAGCAATAGTAATGGCTGTGGAACAGTCACCTTTATACCAGAGCCTGTGGGGATGGGTCACAGGTACAGCTGGCCAACAGGTGTGCCTGACCAGACAATTATATGCAATAATGGTTTTCCAGATTCACCCCTTGTTTCTAAAAAAGAGTCCAGAGGGGTGAATTGGAACTTACAAAGTTACAAATTTAAAAATCAAAAATTCAGTCTTTCAGGCAGTCTAGTCGATCGCTTGGACTGTTGGCTGTGGTACAGCAGTAGGGTCCTGGATGGTTTTGGGTGCCTGTATGTACTCATCGGTGTAGTGCTGGTGGGTAGGGGCTGATGAGTCCGGTGTATCCTCCCTTAGGGCAGCTGCAGGGTACCACGGGTCAGGTGGATCGTGTGTGTTCAATGGAGGGGGGGGGGGTGAGCTCCAGGTGGTGTGATCAGTAGTGATCTCTAGGGCCCCAGAGGGAGCCAGGTGTCTGACAGAGATGGTATCTTTCGTGTCCATCAGGGTATGCCATGTTGTAATGTATGTATAAGTTCAGAAATGTTCTTTGATTCACAGTCCAATCTCACCTCTCACCAGTATCAGGCAATTCTTATACTATGCACAGAATTTAACATTTATGAATTTTCACCAGACTCTGGTGCTTAACGTTAAATGGTTACCGCTCAGAAAGATTTTCAGAGAGAGATTTATTGCTCGTTGAACACAAACTGATTCCTTTCTATCAGCTACTTCAGTTCTTGCTGCAGAAACTTGCCTCATCTGGGTTTTCCAAATGATAACTTCTTTCTATCAGGTCACCACAGAGTTCCTTTTCTGTTTCCCTTATCTCAGGTGAAACATACAGTCAGCCATCTCCTCTTATATGGACCACAAGGGCTTTGAACTCAGAAATCACAGTCCGTCCTTCAAAATGGGATTTCAAATAAGCTTCCGAAAGCCACTACAGAAAACTAGCAGCCTCTCCTTCTCTCAGAAAAAGCCTGTTTGGCTCACTCTGGTTGTAAAACCACATGACATTCCTAGAACAGTAAACTGCATTCAGACCGGACCCAATCTTCTGAGTCTGTTCACCTGTTGTTTTCCAAAACAATAATCCATTATTCCACAGCATGTCCAATTAACACCTACTTGTGAAGTCCTTCAGCAAAGCAGTTTCCATTGTCTTTACAAAGGCACTGGGATCCTGGACTGTCTGGCTTGAGCAGAGCTCTGGCATTTTAAATGAGATCTGTATTGTGAAGTGTTTGTGTTTATTTGTGACCTACACTAAAAAAAATCCCCCACAACTTATCTCCTTTAAAACATTTCTATATACAATATAAAAATGACATAATTCATCACAACAGTTATTGATTCAAGTTACTGCATATTATTCTGTTAATAGCAGTGGAGGTGGAGGATGAGCCTAATCTTGGCCATGATTAAACCTTGATCATTCAGTGAGTCAGCCAGCTATCAAGTTTCAGATGTCTGATTCAACATTCCAAATGATTTCAGCCATTATCTGGGTAATGGACAATTTAAGAGTCAATTTGACAGATATGCATTCCTAGCACAGAGCTTCTTCTAACAGAAGTTCTCGTCAAAATACACATTAGAGGTCAAAGGGTTCAACAGGATTTTCAGGCTATTAATTTTATGGTTTTTGCTGTTCATAATAGATTTGCAAAAATCTTATTTAAATTGTGATCTTATCTAATCTTGTACATTCTATGGCGACATGGGGCATTCAGATAAATGGTCAGACAAGAATAGAGAGAATAGGACCATGTGCAGTTTAGATTGGTCATCTCATTGCAGAGATGGTGGGCAATGTTCTTTCAAGAATCTCTAGAGTCAGAAATGGTTCCAGAGGAATGGAAAATTGCAAGTGTCGCTCCACACTTTAAGACGGGACAGAGGCAAAAAAAAAATTTTGGTTATCTTGACTTCAGTGGTAGGCAAGCTTCTCTAGTCCATTTTTAAAGATAAGGTTTCAGTGCACTTGAAATCACATGTCAAAATGACTGCCTTCAGGGGAAATCTTGCCTGAGAAATCTGATGTAATTCTTTATGGAAGTAACAAGCAGGACAGACAAAGGAGGATATTGTTTATTTGAATTTTGAGAAGGCCTTTGATGAGGTGCCAAACATAAGGCTAGTAAATAGGATAGGAATGAATGGTGTTATGGGAAAGGTACAAGTATGGATGGAAGATTGACTGACAGACAGAAGGCAAAGAGTTGGAATAAAGGTGGCCTTTTCTGCATTCACCTTGAGAGGACTTGAATGTAAAAGCAATGATGGATTGCTGAGGCTTGATATGTAGTATTGTCAGCAATTTCCAGAGGAGGTTTACAAGAATGATCTTGGGGATGAGAGGGCTAATGTATGAGGAGTGGTTGATGGACTTGGTCCTGTACTCATTGTAGTTTAGAAGAATGAAGGGGTATGACATTGAAACATATCAAATATTGAAAGGGCTGGAATAAAGCAGATGTGTAGATGCTGTTTCCAGTAATAGGAAAGTCTAGGACCAGAGGACACAACCTTTTAGAACAGCGATGAGGAGAAATTTCTTCAGCCAGAGCGATGTGAAACTGTGGAATTTGTTGCCACATACAGCTGTAGAGGCAATGAATATTTAAAGTGGAGATTCATAGGTTCTTGATCAGTGATGATATCAAAGGTAGTGGGGAGAAGGCAGGAAAATGAAATTGAAAGGAAAAATACATCAGCCATGTTTCAAATGGTGGAGAAAACTTGATGGGCCGAATACCTTATTCTACTTCTCTCTATTATGATTTTATGGTGATACATTTGTACAAATTGTTAGTTAGGCCACAGTTGGAGTATTATGTACAGTTTGATTACCACACTGTAGGAAGGATGTCATTAAGCTGCAGTGAGTGCCGAAAAGATTCAGAGGAATGAATGCATAAGGAGTTGGGTTAGGGTAAGGAGAGCTGGAGTAGTAAGGAAAGATTGGAAATTCTGGGACTATTTTCTCTTAAAGAGAGTAGATAGTCACAGTGAGTGATGGGTACATGCACTGAACTTGCCAGAGGGAATGGTAGTGGCAAGTAGAATTATGAAGTTTTGAAAGATATTTGGGGCCATAGTGGTAAAGGTTTAGATTGATATGGGCCAAATAGGATGCAAAGCTGGGCAGTTCAAGTGTGAAGTGATGCACTTTGGAAGGTCAACCCTGAAGGTGGAGGAATGGTGAGATTCTTAACGGTGGAGAGGAACAGAGAAGTCATGCAGATAGCTCAAGCTTTCCACACACATTGACGAAGAAAGCATATGGTATGTAGGCCTTCATTAGACAAGGGATTGAATTCACGAGCCATGATGTTATGCAGCTCAATAAAATTTTGATTAGACCACACCTGATTAGTTCTGATTACCTCATTACAGGAAGGATGTAAATGCTTTGGAGAGGATGCAGAGGAGATTTACCTGAACTGGAGACATATGAAACAAAGTTCATAGAGCTGGGGCTTTTCTCTTTGGAGCAACAAAGGATGACAGTGTCTTAATAGAGGGGTATGCGATTATAAGGGGCTTAGATAGGAAGGGCAGCCAGCACATTTTTCCCCAAGGTGAATTAGCAAATAAAAGAGGACATCTAAGTTGAGTGGATGAAAGTCTAAGGAAGGTATCAGAGGTAAAGTTTTTACTCAGAGAGTGGAGATTGCCTGAAATACAATACTGGGGTTGGTGATGTAGGTTGGTGAAATAGGAACATTCAAATGTCTCTTACAATGTGATGTAAGAAAAGGAAAGGGCTATGGGTAGGGAAAAAAATTATTATCGTGAGCACAATATCGTGGCCAAAAGGCCTGTACTGTGCAGATGGGATTTGCTTTTCCAAGTATTTTGGTTGGAATGAACAAGTTGTACCTAAGGCCTTTTCTATGCTGTATAATTCCACAAATTCATGAATCTATAAATCTAAGGAAAGATTTCAGAGGACTATTGAGGATAAGGTGGTGGTGGGGGGGGGGGGGGGCAAGGGTATTGAGTAAGAAATACTTATTGCTAAGACCTCTTAAGAGTAACAGATTTTCTTCCATATGGTACAGTTGTGAATCAGATGGGTTTTATGCTAATGCAATCATTTCATATGGTCATCATCACAGATAATTGAATGGGTAAGAGTGGAGCTAAGAAACACTGTTTTGTCTACTTGTATATTTTCAGTCAGGTGAAAATAAACTTGAGATCAGGAAATGGATAGGGCTAGAATCAGTAGTAGTATTGGGCTGAGCTTTTCAGGTCAAAGGCCAAGCTGAGATTGGATTTGTCAAGGTTAGTCCAGAATCTGAAGAGGCTGAACCAATATAAAAAAGATAGTGCTCTACAAGAAAATTAGCAAGGCCTAATGATAAGCTCAGCACATCACCATGGCCCATACATTTTTTTTTTCTCAGTGATTTTTTAACTGCTGAAGCCAACTCAAGCAAACAAATTCCTGTTTGCACTTCTTGCTTATGATGCTTTGTGGTTGGGAATATTGTTCCATTGACTTTCAAAGTGTAGAGTCATCCACCCCAACCCCGAGTTCTAACAATGATGGATGGCACTGGAGCACTTGGTTGATGAGGAAAAGAAGGAATAGAGAAATATGGCAGAAAACACTCTAGCAGCAATGGAAGGAGGCAGTAATCACAGTTGACATGGTGGAAAGAGAGTGAAGAGGGAGGTATTAAGCCTCAAAGATATGGATGCAATGCAGGAAAATGTTCATGACTTGCAAACATGGTTTTAGGGACAATAAATAGATCCTTAAACCCCAATTCACAACAATTGTATCATCAACGTGTTATAGCTCAATGTCATGTCTTACTAAGGACTGCCTTAGTAGAGCCTTCTCAGCTAAGTATTGCCTTGGACATGGATCATGGTGGATAAGATCTTGGCTGATGACACCTTCCATGCCTTCTTCCATATGGTTCCACTGGCTGATGATGAGGTGGTCTCTGATGCCTGAAGTCCACTTCTATGTTTCTAGCCAGAGTGATACTAAACAGATCCAAACTGGAATTCAATTTTGAGTCCAAAAGTGTCTTGAAGATGCAAGTCTGTCTTTATCTAAAGTTTGAGTGTTGACAAATTGAATAGCAGTTTGAAGGCAATCCAGTTGTTTTGTGAGTAAATAGGGAATGTCACTTTCACCTTGAGAGAGGTTGGAAATCAATTGTTAATCTTGCGTCAGCTTTCACTTGTTGTGAGAAAATGCTCATGAAAATCCGACTGGAAGGTCAGAAGTTCAATATATAGCTGGGTATAAAGAAATTGGAAGGAGGGACCATTTTTGTCCACATTGAGTTGAACTTACCTTCACATCTTAATGACAGTTTTTTTTTTCAAAGTAGATAAATAATTTCCCAGGATGCCTATTTTGATGAAGACAATCACATTAAATGAGTTTTCCAGTTTAGGTGAATTTAAAGGATATAATTCATGGGCCAAAGGGACTCCTCCCAGCATCCTGACCAATATTCCTACCTCAACCAATGCAATCAAAGCAGAGTAATGATGTTTGGAGCATTTATTGTAATGAAACCAGTGCCTTTTTAAAAAAAAATCAAGCATTTCCTTTTACCTGCCTTACAGCAGTAATAAATGTTTCAAATACACTGATCATGCTGGATGTTGAGGCACCTTACAGGATAAACAACCACAAAATGCAAATGCTGTTTATCTTTCTTTCTGCGAGAGCAGACCCACCAGCTGTGAATCATAATAGTTTGGTTTGAAATCTCATGTTAGAGAGAAAACAAAACTCAGGTTGACATTTCAGTACAGAAATGACATTTTTCAGTTAAGATTAAATCAGAAATTCAATCTCTCCTCTCAGAAAGGCAGAGAAATTTCCATGACACACTTCAAAGAAGAGCAGGAGTGTCCAAGCTATTATTTATCCCCGAATCAATAGAGCTGCAAACCATATCTAGTTATTATCACATTGTTGATTGTGAAATCTTAGAGAATCCAAATATGCTTGCATGCTTTGAACATATACCTTAACAACCCTTCAAAAGGAGCTCCTTTGGCTTCAGAACTTTGGAATACTCTGGGAGTATAGACAATTTTTTCCTTATAATTTTTTCTCTATCTCTTGGACACTTGAGGACAGACAAAACTATTAGCCTTGCCAATGACACCAACATCTCAAAAACAAATGAATATTAATTCCTTTCTTATTGACTTGGCAGAAGCAGGATACCAAACTAAAGAGCAGATTTTCTTTTGCACAGGTGGTGTTTTATTGCCTTGGTGATTCTATGCATTTTTTTTACAATTTAAATAATCTGCAAACAGAAGGAAAAGAATCCTGGCATTGTAAACTGAATCTGTCTAATTTTCAATCCATTTAGTAATAGGCCAGGAAGAAAAAAGCTGATCTGTAGAAAGATAAAGCCATAGGGGTTTTTAGACTGCAGACATATGATGGCACAATCAAGGAATTTTGCCACTACAGGGGTAGTCTAAAAAGGAACGTGCAGGAATTTTGAGTCAATTCCTGCCCCGCGATTTATCCTGCAGGACCCCTACAAATTTTTGGAGGAAGCCTGCAGTGTAAATCGTTCCAGAACCCACTCAGGTCCTTGCAGTCTAAAAAGGTGCCCAGTGTGAATGACCACACAGGTAGATATTATGTTAATTTTTCAGTGGTTTTCCTGACATTTCAGTCTAAAAAACATTAATGATGGTGCTGTCAATACAACAGAAGACCAAATTATCTTGGAAGATGCAAGACTTCCATTTAAAATCTCAATTAGTTCAGCAGTAGTTCAAATATTGGCCATAATCACGTCACAATGGCTATTTTTAATCACCATAATCCCTTCGAGCCCACCTCACTGACAAAAGGCAAAGGAGGAAAAACCCAACACCCAACCCCAACCAACCAATTTTCCCCTGCAACCGCTGCAACCGTGTCTGCCTGTCCCGCATCGGACTTGTCAGCCACAAACGAGCCTGCAGCTGACGTGGACTTTTACCCCCTCCATAAATCTTCGTCCGCGAAGCCAAGCCAAAGAGAGAATCCCTTCGAGAGTACTTTCTCCGAATTGTTCAGTGAAATGAAAGTGAAGGTTAGTGCTAGATTAAAATAATGAATGTTTAGACAAAAATGCAAAATAGGATTTGGGAAGTAAAATAAAACAAACAAATACTACAATTTGACCTTACAGCAAATGTTATCAGACTATCTGAGATCTTACTGTCAAAACTTAGTTATGGCTATGTTATATCAGAATCAGAATTTATTGTCATGAACAAGTCATGAAATTCGGTGTTTTGTGGCAGCATCATAGAGTAAACATTCATATTATAACCATCTTACAACATTACTATAAATAAAACAGTGCCTTCGGTTCATTGATTATTCAGGAATGTGAAGTCAGCGGGGAAGAAGCTGTCCTTATGCCATTGAGTGTTCATCTTTAGGCTCCTACACCTTTATCCCCACTCAAGTGTTTTTGTTTTGCATAACCCTCTGTAAATTCATTTGCATTTAATAATTATAATAAAGAGAGTGCTGTGGAGTTTGAAATTAGTTACTGGCCATGTACAACAGTGTCATTAATAATATAATTTTGGTGTCTCCAAATGTTTTCAAATTAAATTCTGTCAAAGCAAAGCATGTTCTAGAATGATGTAACTATCCATGTTAAAACAAAAGGAATATAAAGTCATTTATATTGCTCTCATGTCCTTAATGAACTTGGTGTGCAAGGGTATAAGAGTTTTACCCATATATAGATTATTGAAGTTAAGAAAACATATATGTAATTATTAAAATGTTCTTCAGATCCTAAAGCACCTCGAAGAACCCAATACCTAATACATTCAACCATTCAATGATACCTATTTGGAATTCAAAAGAGAATGTCACATGTGTACCTCAAGATTCCGTAAAATACCTTTAATCATTTTTTTTCATAATTGATGAGAACCAAGTCCAGGAGAAATATATTCTTCTTGAAGAAGAGTTTCAACCTGAAATATTGACGATTCCTTTTTCCCTCATCGATGCTGCTTGACCTAAATCCATAAGACAGTCCAAGACCCAAACATTTTCAACTGCTTCATCAATGACCTTAATTTCATCATAAGATCAGAAGATTGGATATTAAATCATCGACAAACAATGCTCAATTCTAATCATACTCCTAGACCAGACATGCCTGCAGCAAGGCCTGGAAAACATTCAGTTAAATGACAAATTACATTCATACTGTGGTCTTTGGAATCACAATGGGCACGATGGTGTTTCTAGAGTGAATCAAATGGATTTACTCTTCGACACCTGCACAACCTTTTAAAAGCCAGAATCATGTGCTCGACACGTGCTGAGGTCATTACGCTCTGATGTCAGGTGACCAGTTCGATGCCTCCTGGGAGTTGTAGTGCCACCATAGTGGCGCTACATGCCCCCACCCCTCCCCCAGAAATGGCAGAAAGGTTTGTCTGTCTTTTCGGTGGTGAACCTCTGTGATGGAATGTTGACTGCTGCAGTGGGGAAGACATCCACATGAGCTGGTTTAAGCCTGTCAATAGTGAAAGACTGTGGCTTCCCTCCAATGTCCAAAATACAGGTCAACCTAGTTTGTCTGAGTATCCTATAAGGTCCTTCATAGGGTGTCTGTAAATGCTGATCAAGTGTTCCCCTTCAGAAGAAGACATATTCACAGTTTTTGAGGTCTTCAGGCACAAAGGAAAAGCATTCTCTGTGCAACGGTGATGGTTTAGGGGTCAATTTTCCTATGGTCTCCCTGAGCCAGCTCAATAGTTCCTTAGGACCATTGCTGGAGTTGGAATGGTAGGGGACGAACTCCTCTGGAACGACCAACAGTGCGCCGTACATGAGCTCCACAGATGAAGCTTGGAGGTCATCCTTTGGAGTTGTTCTAATGTCCAATAATACCCAAGGGAGATTATCATCCCAGACAGGGCCCTCTAACTGAGCTATCAAGGCTGACTTGAGATGTCGATGAAATTTTTCCACCATTCCATTAGCCTGGGGACGATAGGTATTTGTATGATGAATTGTTGTACCAACCAAGAGAGACAAGGCAGTCCACAGCGAGGAGGAACATTGTGATTTTCTATCCAAAGTAATGTGCCGGTAAACCAAAATGAGATACCCAGGAACTGAGGAATGCCCGAGCACAAGTGTCTGTAGTAACATCGACCATAGGCACAGCCTCAGGCCACCACATAAACCTGTCTATTGCTGTAAAAAGATAATGGTATCTTCTCGAAACAAGAAGCAGACCAACAATGTCCACGTGGACATGAGCAAAATGCCGAGTAACTGCCAGGAAGGACTGCACTGGTGTCTTAGTATGCCTCTGAACCTTTGCTTCTTGGCAGGAAATGCAGGATCTCACCATTTGTGTAACGTCTTTTTTAAGACTGTGCCACACGAACCTTTCCAAAACAATATGAACGATCCATCATGCCTGAACTACTGGGAGAGGGTGTCCCGTTGATATTTCACAGAGGAGTAATTTGCCATTAACTCCAAACTGGACTTCTTTTAATTGCAGGTTTGTGATTGCAGTCCGATAGGCATTTGTCTCATAGTCAGAGAAGTAGTTCCATCTATTAGCCGATGCCTTTGTAAGTCGATGAAGAATGAATGAGCCCAAAGAAAATCTGCTCCAAGCAAAAGTCGGGATACCGCTGCTATAATAAATGGCCCAAGTGTAGAGATGATTCTCGAACTTGACATTCATCTTCCTGGTGCCAAAGGTCGGAATGTTGGAACTGTTAACTGCTCATGGTTGCAGGTCTGGGGTAGGATGGTGTGTGTCATAACTCATGGGTGGAAATACACCAACTTCTGAACCCGTGTGCTCCAGAAATTTTCACTGGGACAACTGGTCCCATACATACATTAGGTATGAAGTTTTCTTGCCAACCACCGCAGCCCTTACTGGCAGTTGCACTGGGCATTCCCTGCAAATGGGGAGGGTGGAAGGCATTTGCGGGCATTTACTCCCCAACGCCTGTGGTAATAAAACCAAGATAAAGTATTCACAGGCTGCTTGCTTGTCCTTGGACATTGGCTGCTTGTAGGGAGCGATGTGCTAAAAGCACTAGAGTACGACATGGGGTCAATATTGGAGGGGTCGGTTGTGCAGACGTGCTGTGCTTTTTAGCCAGCCATAGAATGTCTGCCTCCACTGCTACAGCCCTTGGGTTTTCAAATGAACACTTGGATTACAAGAGCCTAACATCATCTGCCAATCACTCTAAAAAGAGCTGCTCGAATACCATATTGGGCCTTTCGCCAGCTGCTGGGAATATTTCATCCATTAGTTCTGAAGAGGCGTAGTCTCCCAACCCATCGAAATGTAGTAGTTTGGCTGCCCATTCCCTATGGGACATGCCATATTCACATAATTAAACTACTTTTAAAGTGACATACTTGCTGGTATGTGGAAGTAGCACCCTGTATTGTTAATATAAATCTAGCATGTAGAGTATGGTTAGCTTCAGAGTCTATGCTGGGAAAAAGAGATGATATCCTTGAAGTTTTGCATGTACAATAAAAGATACATAAAAATAATTTTATGTGCTTGGGCCCATTGGTTAGTTTGCTTAATTTGGCAGTTTACACTTAAAAAATGTTACTTGGCATAGAAATTCTGAGACTCAAATGGGAATTAAGATGCTATGTTAAAGTTATTTCGTCATTGCAAAGCATCTCAGCAATACACTGATAAAGAGAATGATTTGTTTAAATCTGACCTAAAGGAACAAAATATAAAATATATTTCAAAAACATAGATCTCAATGGGGATATCAAGGACAGACACATGCCAAAGAACAGAAATAGTTAATGTCCTGTTTACAATAGCAAGAAAGGAGAAGCATTCATATTGAAATTCCAACAGCATTCTTCAGCTTTGAAACACACTGGAATTAAAAACTCCAGCTTGAGGTAGTTGTGACTCCGATGTTCATATGGTTATCTGCCAGTTGGACTCTCAGCTAGAATATCCATCTTTCCCTGACCATTACAATTCCTTTTATTTTCCCCAGCGACTTTCAATGAACGTAGTGATATTTACCTGCAGTTTAAAAAGAACAATGTTGCCGAAATTAGAAAGGCAATTTTCAGGGATATTCAGTGTATAATATCCCTTGCTCTTAATGGATCAGCTGTGAAAGGAGTGAGTGGATGAGCTGTGCCAACCAAGGATTTAGGTTTGATCCCCAGTGTGTGTTGAGGCAACTAATATTGGGCTAATTATATGGATCTTGTGATTGATATTTCCGCTGTGAAGCAGGGAGCAGCAAATTAACTTGGGTTCCCAACTCTAGTTGCTGATTAGCCCTTGGTTGGGGACACCAAGGATAGTTTTGGTTGCAATATACTTGCAATAAATCTGTTTCTGCCATTTAATTTCAAACTTTATTAATGCCTCACCAGCTGTACATACAAATTGAAAAAAAACCATTTTTTTTAAAGAGAAGTCACTCTATCTACTCCTTCATCCAGCACCATCTAGTGAGTACATTTATGGTAAATGGCTAGGATCAGGCATGCGAAAGGTTGAGGGCAAAGTACCAGGAGGCATGGAATATTTGTGATGGAGCACATGATTTTCAGAAAAAAAAGTTGATACAAACACAAATGGATGGTTGTAATTGCAAAACAGATCCCAGAATCTATTTGTAGCATCAGAATCAGAAATGAATTCTTGAATCAGAATTAGAAAGCAGATTTTCAACACTGACTACCAGGTGAGAAACTAATGGGATCAGATTTGCTTCCTGTGTCCCTCCTTCCCTAATAGTTTTTTAACCTTCTATTTAAATTGCTTTTCTCTGCCCTTGATATTCTTATCTTTCAAACTAAGATGCAATCATTTAACAATACTACACTACTATTTTCAGGGGAATAAAATGTTTTGCTTAGAACATTTCCACAGGTTCTCTCAAATTGGCAGAAAAATATGAGAAATATGAAGAAATGGCATAAATGACTAGAACTATCCATTCCATATCTTGATAACTCATGTGTACATTACCCTAACCCTTGGAAAAAAAAATCTTAGTTAACTATTTCATTGACACCTTACACAGGAATATAAGAAATAGAAGCAGGACTCAGCCATCAGGCCACTCGAACATGCTCCACCATTCAATAAATTCATGGTTGATCTGATCACTGACTCAATTCCTCCTATCTGCCTTTTTCCCATATCCCTTAATTCCTTTTTTTATGTAAAAATCTATCTAACTGAACCTTAAATATGTTTATGAAGTAGGCTTGTCACAATAACCTTGCAATCAACATTAGCAAAACCAGGGAGCTAATTGTGGACTTCAGGAGGAAATCAGGAGAACATGACCCAGTCCTCAAAAAGGAGTCAGCAGTGAAGAGGTCAAAAACTTCAAATTCTTGGGTGGCAACATGTCTGAGGATTTGTCCTGGGGCCTCCATGTTGATGCAATCACAAAGGCTTGCCAGTGGCTGTATTTCAAGAGAAGTTCAAGGAGATTTGGTATGCCACCAAAGACTCTCGAAAATTTCTACAGGTGTATTGTGGGAAGATTCTGTCTGTTGTATCACTGTTTGGTATAGAGGTGCCAATGCACAAGACAGGAAAAAAAACTGCAGAGAGTTGGTAACTCGGCTAGCAACATCATGAGCATCAGTCTTCACTTCATTGAGGACATTTACAAGAGGCGGTGTCTTAAGAAAGCATCCTCTATTCTCAAGGATCCCCACCACCCAAGCCATGCCCTCTTCAGCCTGCTACCATCAGGAAAGAAGACAAGCACCTAGCAGCACAAGGACCACTTTTTCCACTCTGCCATCAGATTTCTGAATGGACAATAAACCACAGGCATGACCTAATTTTCTTGTATTTTATTGCACTATTTATTTTTGAAAAATAATATCTAGCAATATTTGCACAGTTATGCTGCCACAAAACAACAAATTTTGTGACATGTTCGTGACAATAAATTTAGATTCGTCTTTTCTCTCTTTGTGGTGTGCCTTTTGTACATATTGTCCTACCAGGAGAAGCAAATCTTCCTCCATTTAATTTCTCATTTGCTAATTTTCACCTGAGACAATTCTCTTTTCTAGTGATAAGGTAATTTTTAAATCAATACATAGCAAGACATTTCTGAAAACCATCTGTTGTATTTCGAGAGCATATTGGCTTGTCCAAAATTGCATTGCATGTTTCAAGCTGAACTTGTATTCCCTCTTTGTTACTCAATGTGTATGATTGGCAAGGTCATTTTGTGAATATAATTAGAATAGGTTCTGTGTGCATTTTCTTACTGTAAACAGAATGATTAGCACACGCAGGAGCTCTTAAGAAGTAAATCATTTTTAGCAGCAGCAAATTAGGGAGGCCGAGGAAAGGTCTTCGATGAAAATAACTGGATTATATCCAGAGCATAAGAATGTAACTATTAATGCTGGTATTAATTCCACAATTTTTGATTTTCTTAGATACTAGGACCAGAAATTGAAAGGGTTAACTGACCTGTTGAAATCTGTCAGGGCACAGAGAACCATCATTTGCTATTTTATATATGCTAGAATGCAAGCTTGGCGCAGCATCAGTAAAGAACATGGGAAGAATCTTCAGATCTTTCACAAACTTAGGCCTGACACAGAAAATGTCTTGAAATGCCTGATGCACACCATGACATCTTCAATTCCTTGAAATCTTGCACAACAATAAAATGCCCTATGACAAGTTATTTTATACATGTGCACCTTCAGCCTAAGTTTGAAACATTTTTGAACAGGTATCAGGAATTAACGTGTGCTCTTTTAATCATTTTTTCATCACTCCAATTTATCTGTGTTCTAAACTCTTAACCATAAATATTTCTTACAATTTCCAGATAGACAAACCCCTTTCCCTTCATCTAATGTCTTCCTCATATTGTGCTGTATCTGAAAAACAATTGTTAATGTAGGTACCAGCTCAAATACATTCAGTTGTTGCAATTCAGATAGGACCAGGATGGAGCCCATTGTGCAGGTGAGAGAAGTAAATGGAAATAATATTGGAAGAAACAAAAGCCCAGCTTCAGAGTCGTCAATAGAAAGGAGCTGGGTAATGAAATGTTTCACATGCTGTGAATGTTGAAACTATTTTGCCTGATAGGCAGAAGACTGAGAGATTAATTGAAAGAAATGAGGAAAGAAATAGCATGAATATAACCTTTCACTCACTCAGAATTTGCAACCAACTTGAAAATGGTAATTTTTGAAATGTAGCTCGGTTGTTCTACAGGAAAACACTGCAGTCAATTTTCAAGTGGCAAGGCCCCATGAAGGTACCCACAATGAAATGTTTTTTTTTAATGAGTTAAGAGATAAATAGAGGCCAGAGCTCTGTTCCTGTTCTCTTTTGAGTAGAGCTGTCAGTTTTTATTTGAACCTCCACATAATAAGAGTTAGAATATTTGTTAACATATTTAATAGATGAAACATTTGGCAGTTCAATTCTTCTTTATTATCACAATGGAGTGTTAGCCTACATCAAAACGCCAATGGAATTGATACCTTCACAGCTATTGATAGACCAATGGCCTAACTATAGGTTGGATTTTGCAAGAAAAAGTTTGATTGACAACCTTTCTTGTAAAACATTGATGATGAAGTTAAATAGCACTTGAATGGCTATCCAAAAGAATCCACTTAATCTCATACATAAAACATAGAATAGCCCTTCAGCCCTTGATGTTGTGCCAACCTATATATTCCTGCTAAAACAAAAACAAACCCTTCTTACCTTGTCACCTTCTCTTTTATCCATGTGCCTGTGTTACGGGTTATATTATTATGGTTATGGATAAATATGTCTTTAAAAGAAATAGATTTGTGGGGGGTTTAGTGTAGGTAACTTCACAAACAGAGTAACATTTCACAAAGACATCTCATTTAAAATGCAAGAACTTTGCTGAAGCCAGACAGTCAGGCTCTGGTTGGCTTTGCAAAAGACAATGGAACTGCTATGGAAAGAATTTCCAAAGCAGGTGCCAATGGAAAAGTCGGAGTGCTGATAAGATCTTTCAAAGATTAGGTTTGGATCCTTCAGAGAGTTTTTGGTTTTTACAAGCAGAGAGGAAAGAACAAACAGGATTCTTCTCTAAGAGAGAGAGAGAGAAGTCAGTTCTACTGTAGCAGTTGAGGCTGCAGAATGGCAAGCTGGCAGCTTGTTGAAAACCCCATTTTAAAGATGGGTTGTGAGTTCTGAGTTCAGACTGTTGAAAACCCTTGTTCTTACCAGAGGAAATGGCTGACTAGAGTGTTTCACCTGAAATAAGGGAAACAAGAGGAACTCTGTGGTGACCTGGAAGAAGAGGTTATCCCCTAAAACCCATGATGGGGAAAGTTTCTTCAGAAAGACACTGAAGTGACTGATTGGAGGAAATCAGTTTACGTGTGTCCAACGAGCAACAAATATCTCTCTGAAACCAATAAGAACCTTCCTGAGTGGTAACCATTTAACTTTAAATACCAGAGCCTGGTGGAGATTCATAAATTTTTAATTCTGTGCCCAGTAATAAGAATTGCTTGATACTGGTGAACTTGGAGAAGTGAAAAGTGAATGACTGGACTGTGAAACAAAGAACTTTCCTGAATATATACACATTACATACATGTGTGCTTAGAATTAGAAGGCGGTTAAGTTAGGTTAGGGTTAGGTTAACTTCATAGTAATAAGTTAAAGATTGATTCTGTTATTATGTTTAAAGAAAATTAAAAGCAACTTTTGCTTAAGTAACCTTGTGTCTTGGTGAATTTCTATCGCTGCTGGGTTTTGGAGTCCTCTGGGCTTGTAACACCTGTCTCATAAATGTCCCTAATATTTCAGCCTCAACTACAACCCTCAGCAAGGCATTCCAGGCACCTACAACTCTGTGTGAAAAACCTGCCTCCAATGTCTCCCCTAAATTTTCCTCCCTTCACTTTGTAGTGATACCCTCTGGTGCTTGCTACTCCCAGCCTGAGAAAAAGGCCCTAGCTGTCTCTCAGAATCTTGTAGACCTTTATTAAGTCACCTCTCATCTGTCTTCATTCCAAAAAGGTGATTCCTAGCTCTGATAACTCTGTCACTTGTTTTCCAATTCAGGCAACATTTGGTAAACCTCCTCTGCTCCCTCTCCATAGCTTCCAAATTCTTCCTATAATGAGTTGACCAGAACTGAACACAATATCCTAAGTGTTGTCTCTCCAGTTGCAACATGACCTCTTGGATCTGGAACTCAATCCCCTAACTCATGAAACTTGGCATCCCATAGGCCTTCTTAACTATCCTATCAATCTGCGTAGCAACTTTAAAAGATATATGGATTCGGACCCCAAGTTCCCTCTCTTCCTCCACATGGTTAAGTATTCAGCCTTCAGGTTTGACCTTCCAAAATGTTTCACTTCACACTTATCCAGGTTGAATTCCACCTGCCATTTTTCCATCCAACTCTGCATCCAGTCTATATCCTTTTGTCATCTACCACCACCTTCAGCACCATCCACAACTCCTCTCATCTTTGTATCATCCACAAACTTACTGACACTGCCATCTGCTTCTTCACCTAGGTCATTCTAAAAATCACAAAGAGCAGGAATTCCAGAACATATCCCTATGGAATTCTACTAGTCGCTGACCTCCAGGCAAATACTTTCCATCCACTACTACTCTCAGGTTTCTACAGGCAAGCCAATGTTTTAATCCACACATCCAAATTTCCATGGACCCCATGCTCATGACTTTCTGAATGAGTCTCTCATGCCATACCTTGTCAAAGGCCGTTCCTGCAGGAGTTACAAATTCAATAGAATTGATATCAAACTGGACCAATGTATAAGATTCAATTTCCATAGTAGATATCCAGAAAACTGCAGGCATTGAATAGTGCTGGTTAATTGGAATGGATGTTGAAAAATACAATGAGTTATGAGTGGTGATTTAAATAGGTAAAGTGCAGAAGGATATGGTCCTCCTGTGTGCAAATGGGAGTAGTGCAGTTGAGCACAATGGACAACAGGGTTAAGTTAAGATGAATTTGAGCCGAAGCAAGTTCGTTGTTCAGCATTTTGGTTAAAATAGCTTCAGGAAAAAGAGATTTCATATTCCTCTTGACCTCACAGAAATAATTAATTGGGACTTTTTGTCAAACTTGCAAATAAATTCAAAATCCAAGCATTTTATAAGTTCAGCCATGTAGGAAGAAAGCGCGTATTTTTTTCCCAGCCAGAAAGGATACCTTTTTTTAAAATTTCCTCTTATTTATCAATGCCATGTCAGAAAAAAAATTCTAAACCTTTTCCAATTCATCCAAATTTGACCTTTGTAGTGGGTTGTGAGTGAGCACAGTGAGGAGACTAAGACAACAAGCTGAGAACTTGAGTATCACAACTGTTTTAATTTGAATTTCGCACTGCAGCCTTTAAGCCTGTCTTTGGTCCTGGCCCCAACATCCTGGCACTTGCATCACGATGACGCAAGCGCGCACACGTCCTTCTGGTCTGGACGAAAAGAGACGGTCCTGCGATGCCATCCTTGCCGCAGCTGCCCCACCGACCGAGCATGACAAGTATGGTCGGTCACTACTGTAAACATGTGCATCGCCACACTACCCACCCCCCCACCACCCCAGAACTGGCACCGATGGTCTTGTGATGCATCGAGGGTGAGGTGTGCTGTTTTGGCGGCCAACCCTAAGGACCAGTGGGGGGAAGTGTACTAGCTGGGATAAGTCCAGATGGGCTGGTTTCAAACTGTCCAGTGTGAATAACTCCTCCTTGCTCCCAATGTCAAGAGTGAACATGGAAGTGTTTCTGTGCAGTACCTTGTATGGACCCTCATAAGGCCACTGAAGGGGAGTCCTGTGTCGGCCCCTTTGCACAAATACATACTCACAGCAGGCCAAGTCTGGGGAGGTATTTGCAGGGCAGTTGATCATGTTGTGATGGCGACAATGTTGCAAGGGAGCCCAATTTGTCCCGCCACCTCCCAAGGACAACTGTAGTGTCAGTGCCCTGTTTGGTTGCTGGTGGGAGGAATTGGCCAGGGACTGCAATGGTTTCACCATAGACTAGTTCAGCAGAGGAGGCTCTGAGGTCATCCTTGGGGAATGTGTATATTCCCAGGAGAACCCAGGGTAGTTTATCCACCCAGCTGGGCTTTTCGAGGGGTGCCATAAGTTCCAATGTAAGGTGGCGATGGAAGCGCTCGACTAGCCCATTGGCTTGGGGGTGGTAAGCTGGGGTGCGATTCAGCTGGGTGCCTAGGAGTTTGGAGAGTTCTGTCCACAGGGCAGAGGTGAACTGTGCCCAATCATAATGTCAGCTGGGACACCAAAACGTGAGACCCAGGCAGTGAGGAAAGCCCTGCACATGTTTCTGTGCAAGCATCCAGAATGGGTATGGCCTCTGGCAAACAAGTGAATCTGTCCACCACTGTGAGAAGGTAGGTCGACCCTGGCAAGGGCCTAACTGTCGAGGTGGATGTGCTGGAACATGCGGGTTGGGGGATCAAATTGTTGGAGTTGGTGCTTGGTGTGCCACTGGACCTTGGCCAACTGGCGGTCTGTGCAGGTTTTCGCCAACTCTGTGACCTGTTTATGCAGGTTGTGCCAAACAAATTTTGCAAACATCAGTCACACTGTTGTGTGGATTGAGGAATGCGATAAACCATGGATTATGTCGAAAACCATTCTCCATTAGGCAGGGACTAGTGGTTAGGGTTGGCCTGTGAAGACGCTATAAAGGAGCATAGTGCCATTGGCATCAAGTGGGAGGTCTTGGAGCTTCAGTTCTGAAACTGAGTGTCTCAGGGTCGTCTTGCTTTTCGAGCCAGATCATGGTAGTCAATGTCCTGTCCCATTGCATTGACCACTCGCTGGGAGAGTGCACTGGCGACAACTTTGTGTTTTCCTGATAGAAGTCAAATAGTGATGGTGAATTCAGAGATGTAAAATAGGTGCCTCAGCTGTCGGGTGGAACATGGGTCGGAGAACTTTGAGAAAGCGAAAATGAGCAGCTTGTGATCCATGTAAACAGTGAACGAATGCCCTTCCAGAAAGTAGCAGAAATGGTGGATGGCCAGGTAGAGGGTGAGTAGCTCCCTGTCAAATGCACTGTACTTCAGTTTAGGCGGTCACAGGTGGTGACTGAAAAAGACGAGAGGTCTCCATGAATCATCAATGAACTATTCCAGGACAGCGCCTACTGCTGTGTTGGACGGGTCAACTGTGAGAGCCATTGGTACATCCATTCGTGGGTGGACTAGTATAGTTGTATGGGTCAGGGACTCTTTAGCATGGACAGCTTCGTCTGTCCATGAGAGCTCCTCCTTCAAGTCTGACATTTGAGCAAAGAGAGGATGCATAATTTCGGCTGCCGCAAGGATGAATCTGTTGTAAAAATTTACCGTGCCCACAAACTCTTGCAGGACCTTCAGTATTGTCAGCCTGGCAAACCATCGTATAGCGTCCACCTTGTCAAGTAGGGGGCTGTGCCATCTTTGGTAATTATATGTCCCAGAAAGTCTATTTCCTCGAGGCCAAACTGGCTCTTCTCCAGGAGAATGGTGAGGCCGAACTGTGTGAGGTGAGTGAAAAACTGGTGCAGGTGTGTCATGTCCTCCTCGGGCGTGCTGTGGCTGCCAGGATGTCATCAAGGTAGATGAAAAAAAAGGCAAGTCTCTGCCGACCCCATCCATGAGGCACTGGAATGTCTGCGCCACATTTTTAAAATCAAATGGCAAGTGAAGGAACTCGAACAGGCCAAACAGGGTGATGATAGTAGTCTTCTGGATGTCATATGGGTGCCTGGGGATCTAGTGGTATCCATGGATCAGGTCAAGTTTAGAGAACAGCTTTGTGCCATGGAGGTTCGCTGCAAAATCCTGGATATGGGGAAATGGGTAGTGGTCTGGCATCGTTGCATCATTGAGGTGTCTGCAGTCCCCACAGGGTGTCCAGCTACCATTGGATTTTGGCACCAGGTGGAGGGGTGAGGCCCATGAGCTATCAGAACGCCAGACAATGCCAAGCTCTTCCATGTGTCTAAACTTCCTTGGCGAGTTTATCCAAGGCCAGGCGGCAGGCCCGTGAATATAATGACAGGCCAGTGGTAGTGATGTGATATTGGATGTCATGCTTCGGCATGGTGACCACAAACTAGGGGTGAAAAATGGAGGGAAAATCAATGAGGAGGTGGCTTTACTGGCCATATTGAATTTTCACAGAAGCGAGCTGGGTGGACAGCTCAATGGACCTACCAAGGGGAAAGTCTCAGCATGGACTAGTCATCTGCCCAGGAGGTCCACAATTAGGGAGTGTGCTCGCAGGAAATCCACGCCCAACAGAGGTTTGTCCACTGAAGCCAGCGTGAAGGACCATTTGAAGGTGGTGTCACCGAAACATACAGGAATTCACCTCTTGCCAAAGATTCTGATGGCGGAGTTTTTGGCAGTGCACAGGGATGGGTCCTGGAGTCTCGTGCATGTCTCAAGTGCCATAGGGGGCATGACACTTATCTCCGCTCCTGTGTCCACAAAGAACCCGTGGTCTGAGATGCTGTCTCAGACGTGGAGAAGGCTGTATGATCGATTAGCCACCACAGCCACTACAGCGGCTGGCCCCATCATTTCCCAGGAATGAGCATGGCTGTCAGAACCTGCATGCAAATGCTCCTTAGTTTTGATGGTAGAAACACCATTTGGGATTGGAACTTTCTGCTTTCTGGCAGGGTGGGGCCTCCTCACATGGTGGACTAGATTTGGGTGTTGTCCTTGGCGGCAGCCATGTAATGCAGTTGACTGAGTCTATGGCTTCACGCTTGGAAGGGTAGAGAACGTCCGCTCGCGCCGCAACCTGTATGGGTTGCTGAAATCCGCATTGGCTAACAGGGGTCTGATCTCTTCGGGCATCTGCTCGAGGAACGCCTGTTCGAATATGAGGCAGGGCTTGTGCCCTTCCACCAGTTTGAGCATCTCGTCCTTGAGGACAGAGGGGGTCCTATCGCCTAGGCCGCCCAAGTGAAGGAGCCTGATGGCTCTCTCATGTCGTGAGAGGCCATATGTGCTAACGAGGAGGTTTTTAAGAGCTATGTATTTACCTTCCTCTGGCGGCGCCTGGATGAGGTCATCGACTCATGAGGTGGCTTCCTGGTCGAGTGAGCTGATGACGTGGAAGTATCTGTTTGATCTGGAACTGGGCCTCTGCTTGGCCAAACCAAGTGCAGGGCCTGTTTGTCCAGAATGTTGGCAGCTTCAACGCCACAGCATCTACAGCTGCCGATTCCATAGTGCCGAATCTTCAGGATGTGGAGACCCGTCGGGGTCACCAATGTAGCAGGTTGTGAGTGAGTGCAGTGAAGAGACTGAGACAAAAGGCTAGGAGCTCGAGTATCACAACTGCTTTAATTTGAATTCCGCACTGCAGCTTTTAGGCCCGTTTTAGTCCCGCCCCCAACATCCCAGCACTTGCGTCACGATGACGCAAGCGCGCATGTGGCCTTCCAGTCTGGACCAGAAGAGACAGTCCTGCGACACCATCCTTCCTGCGGCTGCCCCGCCAACTGCACGTGACAAATGGGGCCAGTACACCGCTGCAAACATGTGCATTGCCACACGTTCACATTTATTCAAATACCATCCTAAAAGTTTGCAATGAACACAGAAAAAAATAAATGGAAATACCTGGCTCAATGGTGGAGCAAAAAATAAAACAGTTGACACACAGCTCAAAGGCATTCTATCAGAATACATCAGTTCTAGTTCAAATTAGAAGGCTGGCTACCTGAAAATGTTATATTCAATAAAAAAAAGTCTTGAGAGCTGTAAACTGATTGAGTTTCCTTGATCTGGCTTTGAGCTTCATTAGAACAGTATAAAAAAGCTGAAGACAGAGAGGTTAGAGTGTAAATGAGTTGGAGAATTAAAGTGAGCAACAACTGGAAAATAAGGTACATGTTTGCAGAGTGAAAGGAGGAAGGTATTAAAGAGGCATTCTTGTAAAGAACTCATCCATTCTGTTTTTGGGTTGTCTTGTGCAGAGCAATCTACACAGTGAGCAGAAAATGCAAATCACCAAATTGGAAGGAATACATTCAATCGCTGCTTTGTGGGCAGGAAATAGGTGCTGCATTTCCAAGAATTGCATGCCTAAGTTCTATTTGGAGGTGAGTGGATGTTATTGGATGACCATGTGGACCAGGGAGTCAGATAGTTCCTTTTTCTGTCAATTTCCTTCACCACAGTTGACAAAGCTAGCAACTGTCTTTGGTCCATTTCCTTCATATTTGCTCTGCCCTTTCTTCTCCCATTCAGAACCAGCAAAGTTTCCCCTTGTCCTTAGATTCCACTCCATGATCTTTCACATTCAGGAGATGACCCTCCATAATTTCTGCCACCTTCAATGTGTTGCAATTACCAGATACAACTTTTCCACACCTCCCACTTCAGCAATCCACAAGATCAATCTCCCCACTGAAACCAGATTCACTCCTCCATCTCCATCAGCACCTGCCCTGCTTCCCACGGCACTTTTCCATGCAACTACAGGAGATGCAATCCAACCTTCTTAAATCAACTTTTCTCCTAGTCCAAGAAACCCAGTACCCATTAGTGAAGCAGATATTCACTTGCATTTCTAATTTAGTGTCCTGCATTTGGTGCTCACATCATGCTCGCATTCCTATTGAAGTAACCAATCTGGGTTATCTGTTCACTTGGCTGAAAAAGCTTTGTTCAGTCCTCAGTGATGACCTTGATTTTTCCACGTTTGTTATTTTAATTCTCTGTTCCACACTGCTCTGACCTTTCTGTCTTTGGCCTTTTGCACCATTTGAACAAGTTCAATATTAATTGGAGGAACAGCATGCCAGGGGAACACCATCAGCATTTCCATCCTTCTCTTTTAGATCAGATTTCTGGTAAGTGATTTGCTCTGCAGTTCCAGCATCCATGTTTTATTTTTCTTCTCCTCTCTCCACATTTTTTCCCTTCTGTTTGTGCCTGCTCCAGATAGATTAATTAACGAGCCTTCCCATCCTTTATCAGCCAGCACCGTTAACAAACCTTCCAATATGTTGGTCAAATCACTCAATGAATAGCCTTAAATAAATTCTCTGGCCATTGATATTATTGTGGCTTCTAGCTAACTACACAGCACATTATTTTTCCTTTAAAATTATCGTTAAAAGTATTGGATTGGTTGTGACTATAGGAAGTTCAGATGGTATTCAAATAACCATGTAGATATTCAGTCAATGTTGTCATATCCATCACAGAGGCAGAGAGTAGTGAAAGTATGGCTCAAAACTTGGGAGCAATTTTGAGTTGTGTATTGAAAATGGGGAGAGAGGGAAGACAGATTGCAGAAGAGAGGTCCAAGGATCTGTCATTGAGGAGAGGAAAAGAAGGCAAAGATGCATCTGATAAGCTAGGAAGACCAAAAGAATGGCATAGAGACCCGAGGAATGGGAGAGAATAGAGTAAAACATTTTTTGAATCCATGAAGCCAAGGAATGGAGGAATAAAAAGACATCTTCAAGGACAAGAATCTTCGGTGCATAAGACACAAGGCAGGATAGATTATAAGCAATTGAATTAGGCATGAAATGGGATTCTCTGCCACTTTTACAGGCATTTTGGGAATTGCATTTTTCTGCGCAAGCTAGAAAGCTGTGGCCTTGGTCATATTCTGTGATGAAATGTCCACCAGTATATCATTTTAGCGTGAAATAGTTCTTTGATTTATTTTTATTCTCATATTAGAATAGATTTAAAAGAAATGTGGTACCACTTTCTAGTGAACTAGAATGATTGGATTTCTACTGCAGCTCAAAATAAATTAAATTGCCGATTGCTGAATAGACATCTCCAATCTCTTTTGACAAGCACAAAAGCTCTGGGAGTACTTCGGATGCCTGCTGAAATCAATAGGCAATGCAACTCAGCCAGTTACTGCATTCAGATGATGTCATTGGCTCATGCTGCTGTGTTTCAGTTTGTGAATTTAATTCCTGGAATTTAAAATCTGTGTCTTCATTTTAACAATTTAGCATTTTCTAATTTTTTTAAAGAAATATTTGAGATGTACTGAGTTTTCAGAAAACAAATCAAAAATTTGTTGCATTGGAATGCAATAAGATAGTAAAATCTTTGAGCCCATTGATGATTACTTTTCTACTCTAAGAGACAGAACTTTATGGAAATATTGTTAATGCACTGAAGATTTTAATTTCTGTACAAAGTTAGTAAACCAATCATTTAAAATGAGCATATCTATGAAGAATTGATGATAGTTCACCTCAAAATAAAAGTTACACTAACATGCAACTTTTCCATTTTGTTTTTCCAGAAGTTTTGATTGGAATCTTCTCCCTATTTTCAGCCAAGGCTGAAATGCACCCAGACACCATTTCCTTAATCTGAATTTCTCTTTATGCTCACATATGACAAATGTTTGGCAGAAGATCTCTATTTTCATGTGCACTGCTTAAATAAGCAAAATAGAAAATATGCCCCAAAGCAGTTGCGGAAAATACTTTTGAAGCTGCTCTTTTTTTAAAAATGTTGTACCTTTTACCTGTTGGCATGTGCTTCTGCTCCTTCCACTTTTCTCACCTTGCCCCCCCCCCTTTTTTTTTCCTCAGGCATCTGTTGTTTTTTTTCTTATTCCTGATGAAGGGCCAGCCCTGAAACATTGGTTACCCTTTATTTTCCTATGCATGATCTGGTGAGTTTCTCCAGCACATTTGCATCAGAATTTGATTCTGCCTTGGACATTCTCTTTGGAAAGCAGAAGAGATGGGAACAATTAATCTGGAATATTTGGAATATTGATCAGCAAATTATTTTTTCCTAAAGCAATGATAGACATATCAATATGCAGGGAATTGAGGTATATGGGTCATGTCAGGTAGAAGAGATTAGTTTAGTTTGGCATCATGTTCAGTGCAGATATCATGGATCAAAGAGCATTTTCCCATGCTGTATTGTTTGTTGATTAGTGTTACATTAAAAAAAAAGAATCCTTTGTATGTGTGAAGTTCAGAAGAAGCATCATGAATTTCTCTAAATAAAATAGTTCTATTCTAAAGTTCCAGGTATTTCCCTGAACTATTTTGAAATAAGGCAATTTGCATATCCAAGAAGCAGATGCAGAGAGGAAACTTTGTGTCTGATGCAGTGTAATTCTTTCTAAAATTATTATTTATTTCTCAGATTAAAACAAAAGTAATATGGGAACATTTTGCCCTGTCTGAGAGTTAATCATGTCCAAAACTGAAAGCAAGCTGCAATTGATAAGAGCCAGACGGATTAGTTACAAAAATATGACTATCTTTGAATTAATGAGTCATCTCTCATCGCTACATGACATAAGTTCACGTTAGTTGAAATTTGGGTTTGATATTAAATAAACTTCTGCAACACTGATTTTCTGGATATCAACAGTTAAGTCAGGGCTGAGTAGAATAATAAAATTGTAGAATGACACAGCATGGCATTGTAATGTGAGAAGTTTTGGGAGTATTCAAGGCAGAAATTAAAAATACAATTTCTCAGTACCAGCACAAAATATTTGCCATAACCACTATCTTATGGAAAATTAACATCTATTTTCATATCACTTAGAAATGCTATGAAAAAATAAACAATTCCTCAGAAATTGAGACTTTCTTATAATTTGCTGAGTTCTATTGTAGTAAGTACTTCAGTGTAGATGGGTTTGGTATTATACTACACTGTAACTTACAGATTAATTTTATTTTTATAACTATTTTGCTGTTTCTGTGAGAATAACTGCGTCAGCCTGATGGTCTTGCACCATCAAGGAGGTAAAGGAGTATCAAACTCAGGACTGCCAGGGTGGGAAATAACTCTTTCCCACAAGCTGCCAGATAGATGAACAATAACATGCAAGTGTGTAAATCATTCCAAATATTTATATTTATTTATTTTAAATTATTTCTTTATAAATATATGTGATTATTATGTGCTGTGTATTGTGCATGTGGTCTGGAGAAACACTGTTTCACCAGGTTGTACATGTACAGGCAGATGATAATAAACCTGAACTTGAACTTCTACCGACAAAGATGCTGGGAAAGGTGTCCAAGAGTATTATACTCAGGAAGTGAGGATTTCTGTTTTACTTTCACTGGATGGATTTGACATTTGTCGATGTTGATTTGTCATCTCTCTTTCACAGCGGGTCATCTCCATTATCAGCTTTGTTGTTCTTAAATGTTGATTGCATTGTTCTTTGGAGGGGGGGAGATGTTTCCACAAAACATTCATAATTCAATTTTTAAGATAAATCAATCTGGATTTTTTATTTGAATATGGTGAAATCGAACTTTGAAAGATATAGCTTAGCAATATGGTACACAATATCTTACCTTTAATTCTTTACACATGAGATATAAACAAATGTTTTTGTGTGCATTATCATGCATTCAATGATAGAGCCATAGTTTGAAGTGGGGATTATTATAGGTGGTATCTGTTTACACTACAGGTCTACCTTGCAAACCACTAATAAATATTCTTTAGCTGTTAATCATCATAAAAACTGATGTTATATCTCTCCAGAAAAATATAGAGAGCACAGCTTTGAAGAAACTATGCGAAAAACCCAGCGACCATTACTGATGCACTCACCACAGGGCCTCGAAACTCAGCAAAGAGAAGCAGAGACTGAGAATTCAGCTCAACCATCAACATTGCAGAGGGTCAGTGCTCGCTACAGGGCATTGAAATAAGGCTGAGAGGGGCAGAGAGCATGGCTCAGCCATCAATATTTCCTGAGGTCACAATGAACTGTTAAATCTGCAGGCACTAATGGGCAAAGCAAAAAGGCTGACCACATTTAACTATGAAGTAGAAACCCTGAAAATGGGGCAATTAAATACACAGAATAAGCAGAGGAGAGAAACCTCAAGAGCGGACAGGTTTTAGAGACAGCCAAGTGATTAGGACTGAACTTCATGGTGAACTTAGAAAAGATGAAAATGCTTCTCATGGCTAACAATGCTCTTCAATTGGGGGATCATGTCAAAAAACTCACAGGCACTGAATAATGCTGTTCTGAGAACTCCTCAAAAAAGGGAAAGGTATTCTCTTGATAGAGATTGCGTCTGAGACCTATTGCACTTGGTAGCCCAGAAAGATAATATGGAGAGAGTGCCCATGCAATGTCAAAGCTAACTCTGAGAAAACAGAAGTAGATTTGTCATCCACAACATCATGATTTTGAAATAAGAAGAAGAATAAATAACTGAGCTATGGAATAAATATCAATTCATAAACAGATTGTTTCATAATGGGTAGAGATATCTGCATCAGAAAATCCATCCATTTCTCTTTGGCAGAAAGAACATTCAGTCTTAAGATGTCCTGCAAATGAACAACCGAATGTAGAGGGTCAAATATAATGTATTAGGTATTATGATGGCCAGGAACATCTGATTACTCACAGTGACCTTATTAAGGAAAGATTGCCTAAAAAAGATTGAAATGACAGTCCTGATGGGCAGATATTTTTACAGTTTCATCCAAACTACAAATTGGTGAATCTGACATTGAAAATGAAAGCACAACAAGTGACTAATGAATTTCTGGTCACAGCTGCAGCAATTGCTGACACAATGCAGAAAGATGCACTTCCAAAATTCACTTTGGAGCAGATTCTCAAAGGTTCAAATGAGAGTCCAGAATCAATAAGAATCAGAATTTATTGTCTGAAACAAGTCACAAAATTCATTGTTTTGTGGCAGCATCAAGGTGGAAACATTCATAAGAAACATCTCACAGCAATAAATAGAAAAAAAAATATTGCACAAAAAGTAAGACAGTTTCTTTGGTTCATTTGATTATTCAGGAATCTGATGGCAGTGGCGAAGAAGCTGTCCTTGTGAGGACTGGGTCATGTTCCCCTGACTTCCTCCTGAAGTCCACAATCATCTCCTTGGTTTTCCTAATGCTGAGCGCAAGGTTGCTGGCATGACATTATTCAAAAAACTGATCTATCTCCCTCCTGTACACTTCCTCATTACCGTTGTGATTTTGTTGACTACTGTGGTGTCATCGGCAAATTTGTAATAGCATTGGAATTGTCCCTGACCACACAGTCATGGGTGTATAATGAGTAGAGCAGTGGGCTAGGCACACATCCTTGAGGAGATGTTGTTTCCATTTTGTACTGACTATGGTCTTCCGATGAGGAAGTCAAGGATTCAGTTGCAGAGGCCCAGAGTTTGTAGCTTCTTGACCAGCATTGAGAGAATAATGGTATTGAACGGTGAGCTGTCGTTGATAAAGAGCAGCTGAATGGTTGAATTGTTGTTTTCAAGGTGATCCAGAGCTGAGTGGAGAGCCAGCAACATTGCATCTGCTGTGGAGTGATTATGACAATAGGTGAATTGCAGTGGGTCCAGATCTTTGCTTAGGTACATGTTAATTTTGGCCATGACCAGCCTCTCAAAGCACTTCATCATAGTAGAAGTTAGTGCAACTGGGCAGTAGTCATTGAGGCAGCTCACACTACTCTTCTTGGGTACCTGGATGATTGATGCCCTTTTGAAGCTGTTGGGAACCTCTGACTACAGCAATGAGAGGTTGAAAATCTCCATGAACACTCTGGATAGCTGATTGGTGCAGAATTTCAGTACCCTGCCAGGTACACTGTCAGGGCCTGATGACTTGCAAGGGTTCAACCTCTTGAATGATGTTTTGACATCATCCTCAGAGACAGATATCACAGGGTCCTCAGCCTTTGCAGGGATTTAATAGGCACTCTTTGGTTCTCCTTCTCAAAGCGGGCATAGAATGTGTTCAGCTCATCGGGTACTGAAACATCACAGCCATTTATGGTGTTCACCTTTGCTTTGTAGGCTGCAATGGCCTGCACTCCCTGCCACAGTAGGCGTGTATCTCTCTCTGTCTCTAGATTCCTCAAGAATTGCCTCTTTGCTTCAGAAATAGCCTTCTACAGGTCGTATCTGGACTTCTTGTAGAGATCTTGATCCACGGCCTTAAACACCCTTGATCTCACCCTCAGCAGGTTCTGAATTCTCTGATTCATCTAAGGCTTCTGGTTGGGAACACCCAGTATGTGTGCATAGGCACACACTCATCCATGCATGTCTCGATGTTGACACATGTTGCATATTCACTTAAGTCTAATGATGAGTTCTTGAATATGTTTCAGTCCACCGATTCAAAGTAATCCTGCAAACACTCTTCCACCTTCCTCAACCATACTTTCGATGTCTTCACCACTGCTGCTGTGGTTCTCAGTCTCTGCTTGTATGCTGGGAGTAGAAGTACAGCAAAGTAATCAGACTTGCCGAAGTGTGGTCATGGTATAACTTGGTAGGCGTTCTCCGTGGTGGTGTAGCAGTGGTCGAGTGTGTTGGCTTCCCTGGTCTTGAATGTGATGTGTTGGTGGTAGCTTATCAGAGACTTCTTCAGGTTGGCCTGATTGAAGTCCCATACAATGATCAGGAAGGCATGAGGATGTGCCATCTCGTGGCTGCTAACCACGGTGCCAGCCTGATGTTAGCCTGGGGCAGAATATACACTGCGACCAGGATGATGGCAGTGAACTCACTCGGCAGGTAGAATGGGTGGCAGTTGATCACCAGATGTTCCAGGCTGGTAGAGCAGGACTGGGACATAACCGTCATGTTTGTGCACCACGATGAATGGATGATGACACAAATTTCACCTCCCCTGGTTTTCCTGATGCCGCTGTCCGGTCAGCACAGTGGAGAGTGTAGCCCACAGACTGTCGCACCATGTCTGGGTTTAGCATGTTTCTGTAAAGTACATCACACAGCACTCCCTGATGTCTCTCTGACCTTGTAATCTGGCTCAGAGTTTATCAAGTTTGTTCTCCAAGTACTAGACATTGGCCAGGAGGATGGTAGGGAGTTGAAGCCTCAAGGCCCGGCATCTCAGCTTAACCCTGTAAGCCCCTCTGCATCCATGGCCTGTTGGGCCACTGCTGGTAATTCCCACTGTGTTTAGATAGTCTCTATGCAATGTCCCCTTAAATCTCCTGCGATGTTTAAATGTACTGAGTGTCTGCTGTTTATGACTCCTGCTAAGTTTAAGTGGCCTGATCAGGGACTGTTTAAAACTCCTGCGGTGTTGAACTTGCCTGAGCGGCAGCAGTTTAAAGGTCCCGTGGTCTGATGGAGACTGCCGATTCTTCCTATTCTGAGGTCCTTATTAATGTGTAAGTTTGATTTTATGGTTCTGGTTCTGGGGTTGAATTTTACTAGTTCTGAATGGAAATATTTGATAATTCCCATCAGAGGTTGCATGCAAAGAGTTGCCACTTTAAGGTGCTTTTTTTTTGTCTATTTGTGGAGCTGCATTCACTTAACAGCAGAAAATGTTTGAGATTTGCTATGTCACCGAAGACTCTCAAAACTTCTACAGTTGTGCCTTGGAGAGCATTCTGACTAGTTGCATCACTGCCTTGTACGGAGGTGCCAATGCTCAGGACAAGAAAAAACTCCTGTGGGTTGTTAACACAGCCTGCGACATCAAGGGCACCAGACTTCACTCCATCAGGCACATCAACCTAAGGCAGTGTCTTAAGAAAGTAGCCTCTATCTTCAAAGACCCCACCACCCAGGCCACGGCCTCTTTACTCTCCTACCATTGGGAAAAAGGTACAGGAGCCTAAAGGGGAGCACTCAACAGCACAAGGACAACTTCTTCCCCACTGCCATCAGATTCCTGAATAATCAATGAACCAAAGACACTGCCTCACTTTGACTTCCTGTGCATTATTTTTATTTTATTTTTTTGAAAGGTGGTTTATATGAATGTTTGCACTGTGATGTGACCACAAAACAACAAATTTTGTGACTTGTTCATAACCATAAATTCTGATTCTGATTTGAATTGTTCACTGATTAATGATATCTGAAGTATCTGCAAACACATCTGGAACAATGGAGGCCATGGCCTCTTGAACCTAATCTAATTTTAAGAAAAGTCTTAGCTGATCTGATTGTAACTTCAATACTATCCACCCTCCTCAAAAACCTTTAATCCCATGCTTATTAGGAATCCATTTGCCTTTAAAATAAACAGACTGCTTTCACTACCCTTTAAGGAAGTGAGTTCCAGACTCTTGAAATTTTTTTTGTCTTATCTCATTTGTAAATATTGTTGAACAGTAATCCCCTAGATCCAGATTCTACCACAAGCATCAACATCCTTTCCATATTTACCAAGTCTTATCTCGATCTTCCACGTTTCAGTCAATTTGGGTCTCTCTCTCCCAAACTTTGATGGATACAAGCATCACCTGTTCAATCATTCCTCACAATGCAACATGTCTACTTCGAGCGTTTGCCTATTAAACTATTCTTAAACTGATTCTAATGAGATTACATCTTCCTTATATAAGATATTAATATCCTACACAGAATACAAATGTGGTCTCATCAGTGCCCATTTAATTGCATAAATTGGATAACTTCAAATTTTCTTACTTCATGTTCTATTTGACCGATTTTTGCCCACTTAACCTATTAATCTTCTTTTGTGTAAGTCTTACATCTACCTCACAATTTCTCTTCCCAATTCCATCAGTGTCATCAGCAAATTTAGCAAATACAGGTCAGAAACAAGCCTTCAATTCAGCATCCACAGTGACCTTTGACCACAATTCCACACCAATCCCATTTTATTCTCCCCACATTCCCATGATCTACATCCAGATTCTACCATTCATCTACACAGGAGGGGTAATTTACAATGGCCAATTGACTGACCAATTTGTCTTTGGAATGAGGGAGGAAGATGGAGCAAGCCCACAGTTACAGGGAGAACATGTAAACTCCATACACATATAGCCCTGCAGGTCATTGGAGATTACTGGAGCTGTGAAGCAGCAGTTCTGCTCCCTTTGTCACTATGACATACTCAGGAGGGCTGATTTTTGGCATCTTCATCTAAGTCATTTATATGAGTTTCCAGCATCAATCCCTTGTTACATCTTGTCATTCAGAGGAAGATCTGGTGATGTCCACACTATTTTTCCTTTTAGTCATTCATTCATTCCTCCCTCCATCCAAAACTATTACATTCCGTAACATAAGATTTTATTTTGCACAATAATTTTTGACAGAGAACCTCATTAGGTGCCTTCAGGAAATCTCAGTATTGTACAAATTTACTGGCTCACCTTCAATCACGACACATTACCTCTTCAAAGAATGGCAATAGTTGGGTCATACATCATTCCCTTTTCCAAAACCTTGTTAATTTTGTCTGATTAGCTCGACAATTTTTCAGTCCCCTGCACATCTTTGATACCCTATCTGGAATTCAAGCAATCGGCAGCCTCAAGCATCTGGGGGAAAAAATTCAGAAAATAAATAGGTAATAAATACAGAAGTTTAACATTTGCGTACATCACCGTTAGTTCAACCATCCATGTAACATGTAACTTCAAACAACCAGAAAATTCACTTATCCGGCATCTACCAATCCCCATAGGTTCTGGATACCAGGGCTTTTACTGGAATAGCTTTGTGGCAGATGGTAAACTAACTGCTCTGTATTCCTATCCCCACCTCCTCTTCGTTTTATTCAGACACCTGTCGATATTTTGTTTACACCTGACAAAAGATCCAGGCCCAAAATGTTGGTTACCCTTTCATTCCTATGGATGCCACGTGATCTACTGAGTGTCTCCAGCACATTTGTCTATTACACTCGACCCTAGCATCAGCGGACCTGCTTGTTTAACTCGTCTCTAGTCCCTAATTTCAGTCTGCCTCCTTTCTAAATAAAGGAATTACATTTGCTATTTTACTATGTAATGGAAACTTCAAGGAGTTGAGAATTTTTTTTTTAAATGCAAAAACAACTATCAACTATCTCACTAGCAACTCCTTTTAAGATCCTGGCATGACATCCAATTGGATCTAAGGACACGTTCACCTGTAACTCCAAGAACTTACTCAGAGCCACTTCCCCAGTGATTGCTTTTTTCCCAAATGCCTTCTTCCCTTTTAATTCCTGATTTTCAGATACATTTGGGACATTTTTAATGGCCCAGACTCACTTTCTTTAGACAATATGGAAAAATACATCTGGGAAGATAGAAAAGTCAGAGAAGAAACATCTTAGTTGAATTTTTACTGTTAATATGAAAGCTACTGCCCGAGGCTTTATCTGTTGGTCAAACATCCAGATGACTTTGTGTCAACATCAAGAGTCTGTCGGGAGTATAAACTGAGATGATCAAAGACACTTCCTTCCAGATCATTTCAGAGAATCAATATAAATTTTAGTCAGCAAGACGATAATAACTTTCTAATGGGTTAGTGTTGGTCATAGAAGATCCTGCACATCATATTATTAAGAAGCTGAGAATGATTTTTACAATCAATTGTATACCTGAAAATTTGGTCTCAGATAATGGATGTCAATTCACATTATGTTTGAACATGATGAGGTAAAAATCACTTCAAACATTCACTCATTTCATCCCCACCCTATCCTTGAAAGGTCTGTATCTGAATAGACATGTTTTCCTAGGATAATTAACTGTGAATCATCACTTCCTTAAAGGGTAGTTAAACCCCAAAGGGTTTAACCTAAGCAAAACAACAGATGTTCTGAAGACTTTGAACATTTATAGGTAGTAGCTTGGAAAAAATAATAGAGATATAACAGTAATTTTTAATTTTTTTTAATTTTTGCAGAGTCATATCAATACCAACATCAACAAATGATCTTCAACAATATATACATAGTGACATTTTTTCTTTTCCCCCACTTTCACCCTCATCAAAAATCAATAAATGATAAAACAGTTAAAACAAATAAATAACCAAAAAAAAAAGGAAAAAAAGGTCGTATCGTCCACTTTCACATATTTAAATCTTACAATTATGTTGTTTCACGAGATGGAGGTTTGTTGTTGCCATTCTCCAACATATTTTATATATGGTTCCCAAATTTGTTCAAATAATGTACACTTGTCTTTCAGATTGTACGTAATTTTTTCTAATGGAATACACTTGCTTATTTCTGTAAACCACAGTTGTATTTTAAGGTTTGTTTCCAATTTCCAGGTTGTCATAATACATTTTTTGGCGACTGCTAGCGTTATCATAATAAGTTTTATTTGGGCTTTGTCCAATTTTAGTCCTAATTTTTTGTCTTTTATATTATTTAACAGATTTTTTTTGGATCTTTTGGTATATTTTTTGTGATTTTGTTTAATATTAGGTTTAGATCTTCCCAGAACATTTTTACTTTTGAGCATGTCCAAATTGCATGTAATGTTGTTCCAATCTCTTTTTTGCAACGAAAACATCTATCCGATGCTGTTGGGTACCACTCTTGTAATTTCTGAGGAGTAATGTATAATCTGTGTAGCCAGTTATATTGAATCATACATAATCTACTATTTATCATGTTCCTCATTGTTCCTCTACATAACTTCTCCCATGTTTCATTCTTTATCTCTGTGTTTAAATCTTTTTCCCAACTTTGTTTTGGTTTATACTTTATTTCATCTTCTTCTTTATATTGTAATTTGATGGACATGTTTATAATAATTTTTTTAATTATCATTGTGTCTGTGATTCATAGTTACTACTTTCTGGTAATCTCAAGCATATTTCCCAATATATCTTTTAGATAAGTTTTCAATCGGTAATATGTAAACAGTCTACTTTGTATTATTCCATATTTATCTTTTAATTGTTCAAATGTTAATAAATTATTTCTCAAAAAACAATCTTCTATTTTCTTGATTCCTCTTCTATCCCATTCCTTGAAAAATAAATTGTCTATTGTAAAGGGTTTTATGTTAATATCATTTTTGGTATTTGATAATTTATCTTTTTTTCTTCCAGGTGTATTCTTTTCCATAATTTAAGTATGTGATGTAGTTTAAAAAAAACAAAATCATGATTTGCATTTTATCAACTCATTCGGAAGAGGGGTAGAGAAGCCTCTCATCACAAGAGGCCTGTAATGAAGTGCAGCAGATCTGGAACGGAGTTCATTGTTTATTCATACAAGTCTGCAGAACAAAATTATATCTTGTGGCAAATAATCAATGGTCATTGTGTCCACATTGATCATTTGATTGTAGCAATCAACATTTTGGCAAGTATGTTTGGTACGGCAAGGTTTAAACTAATTTGGCAGGGGTATGGGAACCTGAGTGATAGGGAAAAGGGTAGGGAAGATAAAGAAATGGCCAGGAAAAGTAAAATAGGAAAAGTAATATTGGGTGGAGAAAGTAAAAAAATCAGATGGTGCAGTGAGTTTTCGGGTCAATGATAGTGTTAAGAAAATTACAAAGAAAAATAGTGGGCAGAAAAATCAAAAGAAAAGGTTACAGAAGTCACTAGATATTAAAAGGACAAAGAGCATAAGGGCACTTCATCTGAATGCCTGCAGTATTAGAAATAAGGTTAGTGAACTTGAGGCGCAAATCGGTACCCATGCCTATGATTTGGTAGCCATCATGGAAACATGGCTACAAGGTGACCAAAAATGGGAATTAAACTTTCAAGGGTATCAGGTGGTGCAAAGAGATAGACAGGAGGGTAAGGGAGGTGGAGTTGCACTCTTAATCAAAGATGAGCTCCAGGCAATAGTGAGGGATGATTTAAGATCTGAAGAGCATAATGTTGAGTCCATTTGGGTAGAGATAAAGAATAACAAAGGGAAAAAAATATTGGTGGGTGTTATCTATTGCCCACCAAATAACAATAGTTTAGTGGCACAGGAAATAAATAGAGAGACAAGTGAGGCATGTAATAATGATACGGCAGTAGTCATGGGGGATTTTAACTTCCACGTAGATTGGGAAAATCAAGTTGGTCGTGGAAGTCTGGAAGAGGACTTCATAGAATGCATCCACGATAGCTTTCTTGAGCAGCATGTTAAGGAACCAACAAGAGAAAATGCTCTCCTGGATCTAGTGTTGTGCAATGAGATAGGTAGAGTAAATGATGTAATAGTCAGAGACCATCTGGGAAATAGTGATCATAGTATGATTGAATTTCTCATTCAGATGGAAGGAGAAATAGTTAGATCTAAAACTAATATATTATGCTTAAACAAGGGTGATTACCATAGGATGAGGGAGGAATTGGGCAGAGTGGACTGGGAGCACAGGCTAATTGATGAAGCAGTTGAGGAACAGTGGAAAATTTTCAAAGAAATATTTTGTAATGCTCAACAAAAATATATTCCGGTTTGGAAAAAGGGCAGGAAGGGAGTGAAAAATCAACTGTGGTTAACAAAGGAAATAAAGGAGAGTATAAAATTGAAGGCGCAGATGTACAAAGCTGCAAAGAGCAGTGGGAAACTGGAAGATTGGGAAAACTTTAAGAGACAACAAGGGGTTACAAAGTGGATAATAAGAAATGGGAAAAAGGATTATGAAAGTAAATTGGCACAAAATATAAAAACAGAAAGCAAATAATTTATAAATATATAAAGCGGAAGAGGGTGGCCAGAGTTAACATAGGACCCTTGGAGGATGAGAAAGGAAAACTGGTAGCAAAAAATGAGGAAATGACTGAGGCATTAAACAAATATTTTGTGTCAGTCTTCACGGTGGAAGACACATCCAGCATGCCCAAATGCAGAGTTAAGGATGCGAATGTTGGGGAGGGCCTTGATAAAATAGTTGTTACAAAGGAAGTAGTGATGGAGAAACTAATGGGACTAAAGCCAGACAAATCACCTGGTCCTGATGATATGCATCCAAGGGTTCTGAAGGAAATGGCAGAAGTTGTAGTTGATGCATTGGTGGTTATATACCAAAATTCCTTGGATTCTGGGCAGGTCCCGGCAGATTGGAAGACAGCAAATGTCACGCTACTTTTTAAGAAGGGATGTAGGCAGAAGACTGGAAATTATCGGCCAATTTGCTTGACGTCTGTAGTTGAAAAAATGCTTGAAGCCGTCATTAAAGATGAAATAGTGAAACTTTTGGAACGTAAGGGTTCCAGCATGGTTTTAGAAAGGGAAGATTTTGTTTGACAAACTTGTTAGGATTCTTTGAGGATATAATGGGTGCGGTGGATAGAGGGGAACAGGTTGATGTTGTATATTTGGATTTCCAGAAAGCGTTTGATAAGGTGCCACACAAGAGACTTATCAGTAAGTTACAGGAAAGTGGAGTCCGGGGAAGTATATTGGCATGGATTGAAAATTGGTTGTCTGACAGGAGGCAGAGAGTCGGGATAAGTGGGAATTTTTCAGGTTGGCAGAGAGTGGTAAGTGGGGTGCCGCAGGGGTCGGTGCTAGGCCCTCAACTGTTCATCATTTACATTGATGACTTAGTGGAGGGGACAAAATGTGGTGTAGCCAAGTTTGCGGATGACACCAAATTGAGTGGAAGAGCAAATTGTAATGAGGATGTGGAGAGTCTGCAGAGGGTTATAGTTAAGCTGGATGAGTGGGCAAAGGTCTTGAAGATGGAGTACAATGTTAGTAAGTGTGAGGTTATCCACTTTGGCAAGAAAAATAAAAGAGCTGAATATTATTTAAAGGGTGAAAAACTACAGCATGCTGTTGTGCAGAGGGACTTGGGAGTGCTTGTGTTTGAATCGCAAAAAGTTAGGTTGCAGGTGCAGCAGGTTATTAAGAAGGCAAATGGAATGTTGGCCTTCATCGCTCGAGGAATTGAATTCAGGAGTAGGGAGGTAATGTTGCAATTGTATAAGGTACTGGTGAGACCGCACCTGGAGTACTGTGTCCAGTTCTGGTCTCCATATTTAAAGAAGGATATATTGGCTCTGGAGGCGGTTCAGAGGAGGTTTACTAGGTTGATCCCTGGGATGAAGGGGTTGACTTATGATGAAAGATTAAATCGTCTAGGATTGTATTCGCTCGAGTTCAGAAGAATGAGAGGAGATCTTATAGAAACATATAGGATTATGAAGGGTATGGATAGGATAGATGTAGGAAGGTTTTTTGAGCTGGCTGGAGAAACTAAAACGAGAGGACACAGTCTCAAGATTCGGGGGAGTAGATTTAGGACGGAGATGAGGAAAAATAGTTTTTTCCCAGAGAGTAGTGAATGTTTGGAATTCTCTATCCGGGGAAGTGGTTGAGGCTGCTTCATTAGACATATTTAAAAATTGGTTAGGTAAATTTTTACATGATAGAGGAATAAGGGGATATGGGGAGAAGGCAGGTAATTGGAGTTAGATCATAAATTAGATCAGCCATGATCGTATTGAATGGCGGAGCAGGCTCGATGGGCCATTTTTGGCCTACTCCTGTTCCTACTTCCTATGTTCCTATCAGAATATAATGGGAAAATATGAGATTTCACAAAAGGATACAGAAGCAACTGCAGGAGATGTAAGTCAGCTCTGAATTGAGTCAAGATGCCACGCATTCTTCTGATCGTACAAATTATAATATCAAAGACCCTAACACACGGTCCAGTGACTCTAATCACCTGAGAAAAACTGGTAGCACAAGGAATCTAAAATCCTTTTATGAATGTAAAATATTTTTTCAAAGAGGAAAAGTAGTGAAGTTTAGAGCATAGAAGATAAGAACAGAACAACACAGAGGGGGCCTTTTGGCCCACATGTTATGCCGACCTATATAAACCACTCCACATCAATTTAACCCTTTCCTCCCTCATACCCCATAACTCTTCATTTTGCTTATCTTGCTCTTCGTGATGTGCCGTCTAAGTCTTTTAAATGTCTCAATTGTACCAGCCTCGATCACCATCACTGCCAAAGCATTTGCATGTAAATGATTACGTGAGAATGATATTGTTGTTCATGTGCCAATTATTGCTTGTTGTTAGTGTAATTAAGTTACACCTACATTTAAAAATATCTGGCTCCTGTGGATTATTATAGCAGGGGCTTACCACAAGTCTGGCTCACAGACCAACTTCAAGTACACTGCATGTACTGTATCATGGATCTAATGTTCACTCTCAAAGAATAAAATATTTAATGGCAATCAGGATTCTCATTGAGATTTGGAATGAGATACTAATTGCCAGTTGATGCTCAGTAAAAAAACATTTTCCTTCATGTTGCAGGTTGTGTCATATAAACCACTCATCTTAAGTTGCACAACCCTTTGACATTTCTGACTCAGTGACGTCGATGGAATCAGCAAATCTATTTCTGTATTTTGCTCAGTTGCTGCACCTAGAATAACATTTGCTCTTGAATTTGGTGTGGCACTAACAGGATTGAACAATGCAGAATACATTATAAACCACAAGGCCCAAGTTTAAGCTCCTTATGAATCTAATCTAAGCCATGTGGTTTTGGTGAAAGCCATCAGTCAATATTTACAGAGAGGGCAGGAAATTTTAAACAAATTTAGACATACAGCAGGGTAACAGCCCTTCTGGCTCATGAACCTGTGCCTCCAATTAGAGGACAAAATGGAAAGACGTATGCAGCAAGATTAGATGCACGGTGAAATCAAATCTCAAAGCAGGAGCTCACTGCTATTTTTGTTTGCAAGGAAAAATGATGGAATAATCAAGGACTCTTGCTGGCTAGTCCCTAGAAGTTAAGAGGGGAAAAGTCAGAGATCATGGCTGGGTGAAGTGGGAAGGCATCACTGAAGGACCTGAGGGAGCACTCCTGCTCCTATTGATCAAGGAGTCGTGCAAAGGGCTCTTACTTTGCAGATCCAACTACCCACATCTGGCTTGCACTGCTGTGATTCCAGATGTCTGAAATGCAATCTCATATTTTAAAATCAGGCTCTTAAATGTGCTGCAAGAACTTAATTCATATTCACTAATAAAATATCAATTTATTTGCTTTAGGACATGAGACAACTGCATATTCAAAGAATATAGCTGGTTAAATTATTCTGTGTAGAGGACACTCTCCTCATGAGTAATTCGGTATTTTGCTTCTCTCCATCCTTTTCTACTTGTTGCAGACAGCTTAATATAAGAACATCAAACATGGATCAGTACAGCATGGGAATAGGGCCTTTGTCTGTGCCAAACATGAAGCCAAATTTAAACTAAATTTCCTCTCTCTGCACCTGATCCTCATCCTTTCTTTACTTGCATAACCATCTGTCTAACTGGAAGTTTTTAAAGTGATAACATCATGTCTGTTTCTGCCTCTTCCCCCAGCAGCCTGTTCCAGTCACATCCCATTCTCTGTCTAAAGCACTTGTCCCAAGAATCTCCTTTAAACTTTTGCCCCAACCTTGAGAGAAAAAAAAATTCTGACTGCCTAACCTATCTTTGCCTCACAAGTTTCTCCAATCTCTCCTTATAGTTCATACTCTCTAATCCAGGCAACATCCTACAAAATCTCTCTGTACCCTTCCCTAAGCCTCCATATCCTTCTTGTGAAGCAGCATGGTTAGCGAAGCTGTTAACGCTATGATGTTACAGCATGTCCGGGTTTAAATTTGTCTGTAAGGAATTTGTATGTTCTGCCTGATAAATCAATGAACCAATCTGCACATCAGAAAATAATGGGAAAATATAAGATGACAAATTCATTTTAGAAATGGATATAGAAGTAACTGCAGAAATGGAGCTCTCTATTCTCCCAACATCCAGTCTCTGTAAATTTCAATGCCACTAATAACTGCTATCTATATTCTATCTTACACTATACCAAGGGCCTAACTCTTCCCTTCCTCCTATCATATATTGGAGCATCATCCATTAAATGTTCATGTTGCAAAGTTGAAATGCTGCCCGACTCATTGAGTTTCTCCAGCAGTTTTTTTTTATTTTTGGCTCCATCTGTAGCTTATTCACCCAAGTCTGGGTTTCACCAGGAGAACATGATTCCAGACTTCAGAGAAACCCTGCTCCAAGCAAGCATCAAAGTGATGAATTGAGAGCGACTACCCTTGGCATCCATGCAACATTTGATTCTACCTTATTTCAAGGAGTGTTCATAAAATGAAATCAGTGGGAACCCTAAGAAAAGACCTGGACTGATTAGACTCACACTGAGCCCCAGTGAAAGATGATGGTAATTGTTGGAGCACCATGCAATGCATTCTAGACAATAAAATGGAGATATAACAGACTAAAGATGCTGGAGTCTGCAGCAAAACATGAGCAGCTGAAAAAATCGGCAGGGCAGGCAGTATCTGTGCAGACCATTTCTCCCTTATCTTCTTTCACTCAGATCCTTCCTTTATGATCAGTTCCATAATCTGCAGCTGTTTGTTGACTACACATTGCTTCCCAGCCTCTATCCCTATCCTCACCTTTCTGTGGAGCTCCGTCTGTTCATCAACCCTTTCCTTACCTAGATACCTTGCCAGCTCCCACCTCACTCCCTCCCCTCCCTTAACCTGCTTTGGCTGCTTATTTCCCCTTTGCATTCTTGGTCTTGATGCAGGGTGTTGCTCAAGCATTGATCATCCCTTTGACTCCACAGATGGAACCTCAACCATTGAGTTCCTCCATCAGCTAATTTCTCACTCCCAAAATTAACCACTTGCTGTATAAAATGTATTTATCTTGTATCATGTTTGGTTCTTTCTGTGTATTCTAATTCCTGAACCTTCCAGTAATTGGTAATTTTTCTCTCTCTACCTAGTCTCCCTTGGTCCTTCATGATTTCAAATCATTAATCAGATCCCCTCCCTACCAGAAACAAAGGGCTGGGTTTTGAAGAAGTATCATTAACTTCAGCAGAATTATGACCAGTCCTGATTTTAAAAAAAACTATTCCAAGGGGTTTGGACCAAGAAAATGGAACTAATGGTTATGAAATTGCTGAAATCATCATTATTTTTGGCAGACTCTGGAGATCCCAATAAAAAGATGAAGACCAGTCTTTTTATTCATTCTTGGGATGTGGGTGTTGGCAAACAAAAATTCATTTCCAAACCATACCTTACTTTGTAAATGTTGCTGGTCTGCTTGCATTCTCTTCATGTCCAGATCTCTTTATAAAGAGATCTGTGCAACTTTAATCTCATACCTCATTTGTAAAACCATCAGTCACTGCATAGAGCAATCAATGATATTGCTGTATTTCTGATATAATAAATAGGGCACATTGGGTTGGAGCAGTAATCTTTGTTCCTATAGGACAATAATGATTCGATGTATCCTTGTGAAAATCCAAGACAATCCTAATGTAGCAACTTTATCTGAATCATCAACCATTCCTTTCTCTCCACAGATACTACCCAACACACTGAGTTCCTTCACCAGTTTCATTCTAACATTTTATTTCAGACATAATGAGAAAAGTTTAAATTATCTATCTGCCATGTTGGAATCAGGATTAATGATACAAGTCTCCAATTTTTGAATCCAGAAATATATCCCATATTTCAGTTTATACTTCATTATAATGGTGCAAGATGTTAAGGACAAATGAAACAACTGGAAATTTATGACGACGATTGTACTTGGAATAAAAGTGTTGTACAAACTAAACATAAAATTCACCCTTGATCCTTCTAATGCAAATAAATGGATCTATGGGCAAAATACAATATACTAGATTAAAGGATTCCTAATTAATGTATCCTAGGTGTAATTATTAATAACCATAACTAGTTATTAACACTGAGTAAACAATCAATTGGGTGAATTACAGCTTTTTTTCCTGGAGAAATGAACATTATCATAGGTTTTCTGTCTGACAGAGCAATGAAAGTGTTCCAACTGGAGATGCACAGCAATTGGCAGTGTTATATAAGCATAACAGTTAAAAAAAAAGGAAGAATTAAGGTTGCCATTTATGAGCTCATCGTTTTTCAATGCAGTTTCTTCTTATATGAAGATCACATTTCAGAAAATTATTTTTGAGGTAATTATAATTTATTTCCTCTTTGACATATATCATTGGACAATTCTTAAAAATAAAATGTGAGCCCTTCCTTCTTTAAACACTACAGTTTTATTTTTAGTGTCACTCGCCTCTAAATACACAGCCACATCAAACAGAACCTGTTTACTTTGTTAACACAAAGTGGAATCTATTATGACCATATTTTTATTTGCTGTGCTTGATTAAAATTAAAAAGTAACATTCTTGCATATTCAAGATTCCTCTAAATGGCTGCTGTTTTAATATAGAGTGCAGTCTGGGCCTCGAATGGGAGAACAGGTGGACAAGGGAAGCTTAGCCGATGACATTCATCAGTATTAATTACAAAAAAAAATGTTTTGCATGTTTAGAAGGCATTGGGTGATGAAAGAGAAAGTTAATGCATAACTAACCATAAATTTATTTAAGTAAAATGGTCCTTGTAGCTGTTATCACCACTTTTAATTAGTAGGTCAAGCAAGCAGCATAATTTTAATTCTTGCCACAATGCTCAGAATTTCCTTTCACTGGACGAAGCAAATGATTAAATCATCAGATCTGACGTGGAAAATATTCTCTCACATCGTAGAAAACTACTAAAAGGAAATATTTTCTCCTTGAAAGTGTACTATAGGATGTTGGTATCCAAATGCTTAACATAGTTGTTTGAAATTCCCCTGTGCCTCTTTAGTTGAAGTGCTAATCTTATTGAAATAAATACATACCCCTGCTAAGTGCTGCAAAGAATTTCAGGTGGAATATGTGGAATTTCTAAATGAATATTTTATTTTCTTCTCACAACTGTTCATCAATTGTTTGGACATACTGGTAAATTGTGAGCTGAAGCAATCATTCCAGGATTCAATGCCTTCAGTCAGCAGTTGCATTCACAGGAAACACCTTGTAGTCATGCTTCTATAAATATTTTTAAAATGGGGTAAAAGTCATAGGTTGTTTGTGCTTAATTATTTTGAGGTTGATTGCTGAACTCCACTGATGAATCATTGAGGTAAATTTTCCTGCATTCGTTATATCAATCAAAATCGTGAACTTGTTTTTATAGCAATTGTTTCATGAAGAAGAATATAAAGTTACCTACTCTGAACATAATATTGCAAATATATAGTAACTGACAGGAATTATGTGACACAGTTTAGAAAAGATCTAGTGCAGAATAAAATAGTGAAACCTAATTTAAGGAAATGTTGCTGAGGCAATCATTGGGGTGAACTGCTGAATTTTATTGTATTCCTGATTACCTGGCTCCACCCTGTCATGTGACTGCACCTGTGACCCACCCTCTTTTGGCATTGTATAAAGCCTCTAACACCCTGACCCTTCTCCAGGAAGCCCGGGTCACGGAACAGGATGAGGTTCTTGGCCATTGTGAATGAAAGCCTGTAGATCAATGACTCCCTCTCGAGTTATTTTCTCTGTGTCAATTATTAGCTCTTCTTTGCTGCTCATTCCTGTGTCTATAGGTTCACTTTGGTAGAAGAAATAGATGGGCAGACTTTTATTCCAAAGGGGAAAAAATTCAAAATTAGGAGGTGTATATTGGGTGTCCTCATTCAGGAGAAGGGTAACTTACAGATTGAGTCAATAGAGAAGAAGGCAAATGCAATGTTGGCATTCATTTATAAAGGACTAGCAGATAAAAGCAGGGATGTGATGTTAAGACTCTATAGGGCAATGTTAAGACTCTTTAGAAAGTAGAGGCATAGATGTTTCTTCTTCACAGTGGCCTCGATGCACTGGCTCCAGGACAGGTCTTCTTGATTATGTTCAAATGTGTCACAGTGCACTTTTTTGCAACTACTTCTTACCTCAAATGTTAACTAATGTGGTGCTGTTGAGAAGACAACTTTGGGTATTTCAGTAGATGCCAATGTTTTAATACACTCTTCAAACAACTTCCCTCCTGAATTGAATGTTAGAATTTGCTTTCTTGTGTTTCTTTCCAAATTGAAGGCAATGTCATGCACTGGAACACAGACTGCAAAACGTTTCCATGTTCATTTTCAACCTCTTTAAAAGTACCTGTCATAGATACTGTAAGATTTGATAATACATTTAAAAACTACTCATTTGGTTGTGAACTTCTCTGTCCATTGATGCCAGTGGCAATAGTGTAGTAACAAAGAATCAGGATTTCTTACTTTTACATTCTTAAGTTAGATTCAGCATGAGTTAGCATAATTCTTCAAATTCCAACATATTTCAACACCACCCCCAGCTTCACTGCACACAGGCCACATTACCAATGTATTTGTTGTGGATAGTCATTTGTGAAAATAAATAAATTTGGTTTGCATTGAGGGAGTTCCAGGTTTTGGGGGTGTTGGGGGGGGAGGAAGATCGGGGGTGTATGTGCGTGTGTGTGTGTAATGATACTTAAATGAGAGAATAGAACCACTTGAAGGATGCCCAGACAGAACCACCTCCTATTTGCAGGTGGTTCTCAGTCTACCAGTACATGAGGCCATGAACAGACATGGAAGCAAGAGAATGGGACGGGGCATTGAAATGGATGGCCACTGGGAGATCTACACTCTTGAGGCAGACAGAGCCCAGGTGCTCAACAAAGTGGTCTCCCAGTCTGCACCCAGTCTCTCTGACCAAAGTAGAGCATGAGATGAAATAGATGACCCCTGCAGATTCATAAATGAAATGTTGCTTCACTAGGAAGGACTGATTGGGGTCCCAAATGGTGGTGAGGAGGGACAAGTGGGCACAAGTAGAGAATCTCTTGTGGTCACAGGGGTATTGAAAGATAGATTAATGTTTGAATATAAGTTGAATACAATTTTAAAAAATAACTCATTCAACTACATTTGAAAGGATATCAGTTGCACGGTGACCACCTGCATGGTGCCTCGGCATGTACCAGGATTGTTATTCCTGAGAGACATGCATGTATTGAGCTAATTTTGAGTGCTATGTTATTTAGGAATTAAATAGATGATAAAACAGGATGGAATGTAAACAATTATAGTTGCTTAATAAAACATTGATGACTATTCTCAAATGCTTACAAGGAAAATACAATGACAAGCAAGTTATGGGATACAAATCACCACAAATAATCCCCAAAATCCAATGAAAATAAATCATAATAATTGTGCTGCAGCCAATCTTCATGTTGAACTGCCTTGTGTACGATTCACATTGCCTTTAATATTTTTAATTTTAAAATTTAGTCATACAATATGGTAAGAGGCCATTCCAGCCCAAGAGTCTATGGCACCCAATTTACACCCCCATACATTTTGAATGAGGGGAGGAAACCAGAGCCTCTGGAGAAAACCCATGTAGACACGGGGAGGATGTACAAATTCCTTACAGTCACCATGGGACTCGAACCCTGGTCCAGTCCCATGGCTGGCATTGTAAAGATGTTGCATTATCCACTATGCCAACTGTGCTGCCCTTCTTCCTGAGACTTCCACCATCACAGATATCAAACCAAACAATTAATGTAATTCATTCTACATGATAACAAGAACAGGAGCATACTAGAAACAACAAATGCTGCCACCCTTGGCAACAGCTCAGTTTAGTAATAAAGGCACATTCTCAAAATAATTTCTATTTCAGCTAAGGTATACCAGCATTCTTTCTTTGGCTTGGCTTCGCGGACGAAGATTTATGGAGGGGGTAAAAAGTCCACGTCAGCTGCAGGCTCGTTTGTGGCTGACCAGTCCGATGCGGGACAGGCAGACACGATTGCAGCGGTTGCAAGGGAAAATTGGTTGGTTGGGGTTGGGTGTTAGGTTTTTCCTCCTTTGCCTTTTGTCAGTGAGGTGGGCTCTGCGGTCTTCTTCAAAGGAGGCTGCTGCCCGCCAAACTGTGAGGCGCCAAGATGCACGGTTTGAGGCGTTATCAGCCCACTGGCGGTGGTCAATGTGGCAGGCACCAAGAGATTTCTTTAGGCAGTCCTTGTACCTTTTCTTTGGTGCACCTCTGTCACGGTGGCCAGTGGAGAGCTCGCCATATAATACGATCTTGGGAAGGCGATGGTCCTCCATTCTGGAGACGTGACCCATCCAGCGCAGCTGGATCTTCAGCAGCGTGGACTCGATGCTGTCGACCTCTGCCATCTCGAGTACCTCGACGTTAGGGGTGTGAGCGCTCCAATGGATGTTGAGGATGGAGCGGAGACAACGCTGGTGGAAGCGTTCTAGGAGCCGTAGGTGGTGCCGGTAGAGGACCCATGATTCGGAGCCAGCATTAGCATCTAACAAATGGAATCTTTCCCAATAAGTCCTCAGCAGAATCATCAACACAAATCCAATCTGATCAGTTACATTTTTTTCATCTACATTGCAATGCAATGTTTTATAATAAAAAGTATTAATTAACAACATGCAGTATATTCACAAATAACATTCAGAAATGCTCATTTGGGGTTACATGAGTACCACTTGGCTCTAGGCAAGCCTTATTACAGGTGAATGAAAAAAGCTGAATTCCCAAATTGGGTGAGGTGGAATTTCTTTGTCATCAAGTAGCATGTGACTTAGTATGACACTAAAGTGTATCATAAAAATTGGAGTTAGTAGGAATTAAGGATATACACTCTGCCTTGAGTCAAACCTCACATAAAGGATGATGACTGTGGTTGCTAGGCTTGGTATTTAAACCTCAGGACATACTGCAGAACAAGTTCTAAGTGCAATTATTTTCAGCTCCTTTAACAGTGACCTTGCCTGTGGCATGTTCAGAAGTTGGTAATTTCTCTGATTGTTATCGTATTCATTTCAATTTGCGCTCCTTCCACATTGAAGTAGCTCGTGCACAAAATGTGGGCAAAATTTTTACTAGATCCTGCAAATGGGGTTGTGCAGCAGGTCTGCAAACTTGCAGCCTTTACCACGAACTGTTGCAGAATATTCTGGCCAACAATGGATGTTTTCTCTCTGTTTTCAAAACCACGTGGCCCCTCTTAGAACAACAAACTTCAAACCAGACATTTAAAACCGACACTAGTTTAAAAGCAAAAGAGTTCTCAGTTCTTGAGCCTGGACACTGTTCAAACATGCTGGTCCATTAACACCTACTTGTGAAACTCTAACAAACACTTCCATTGTCTCAGCAAAGCCAACTGTAGACACAAAGTCTACCCTTACATAGCTCTTGCATGGCAAATGAGATATTTATTTGTGAAATGTGACCTAACTAAACCTCACAATCTTATATTAAGATATATTTTAGCATAATTTTATTAACTTATTCTGTAGCACTAGCACTTTGCAAATCAGAAAACTTTTCTCTACAAGGGCAAGACACAGCATACTATGTAACAGCCCCACCTACAATTTCCTGTTGAAGTCACACATTATCCTCACTTTGAAATACATCAGCTTTCCCTAACTGGTGCTGAGAAACTCCTTGAATTCCCTATCCAACATTTTTGGCAGTACCTTCATTTCACAAACTGCAGCAGCTGAAGGAGATGACTCACCACTACCTAAAGGCAATCAGAGGTGGGCAATAAATGTTGGTCTTGTCTGCAACATTAACATCCCATGAAAATAAAATTAACATGTTAATGCATCTGCCTGATGAAACAACTCTCCTGTAATTTACATCAGTTACAGATAAAAATTAACAAAATTTGTACATAAACATGAGCCTTCAATGGCTTTGTAGAGCATGTGGGCAACAGTACATTTTAGAGAATCTGGTAACAGAAATAGTGAAAAATGATTTCAACTTTTTTCAGACTCCAAACATCTCAATTCTGCTAGTTATAACCAAATGGAACAGAATTGTCACTTGTTGGTTCAGAAGCCAATTCTGGGTCAGCACAAAGGTTTTTCTCAGCTGCCATTCAATAAAATTGGCACAGCTCCAAGGGTGTCTTTAAGCCACCTTCAGTCTGCTCCTTACAGCCTTACAGCTGAGACACTTGCTGCCATTGCGATGCCACTCCTTTTCCAGGACCCTGAGTCTTTAAATATTGGTTTTGCTTGCAACTCCTTTGTGGCCAAGGTAATTTATTTCTGTGGACACAAAAGCACCTCAGAGACATTGTCAGAAAGGCAGGTCCAGCAAATGGCTTTCAAGAATCAAGAATGACTCTGTCTTCAGATTGCTGTTGTTGGTTGGAAGTCAGAAGTCCTCTCTGGTGCTATCTCTTTTCAGCTGCATCATGGTGGTTTGATTCCACCCTTGACCCTCTGCACAGGTTTCATTCAAAGGCTATCTTTTCCATCCTTTCCATCAGGGCCTGAATCAGCCTTTGTACACCTTGGATGATCAGCTTTTAGTGTATGCCAAAGGGCTAATCAAATCATAAAAAAATAATCACTATTGTGTTTCAGAGCCAACTGTTCCAGCAACGTTATCAGCTCATAATTTATTGCCAAGAACAGATTTTACATTCGGGTATAAGTATTATTCTCTGGATAGCCTCTCTTTAGTAAAGCTGGATGATATGTCTTCTTCATTCGTGTAGTTATAATCTCTATCAGAATATTTCTTGATATATCGTTGTCTGAATTAGTAATAAAGAACATCTGTTCTGGGTTTGATAATGCTTCTTGTCAGATAAATCTCCACTCTTAAATGCTGCACATTTTAAGAAATCAAAATCCAGAGCTGATGTCTGTTGCCTCAATCTCCTGAGCATCCAATTGTTAAATATCACCACCAATCTGTCCTGCTTTAAACACATCGATATTACGAGCAAGAGAACACGCCAATGACTACTTCTCATGACTGATAACATTCAGCATGTCTCCGAGGTATCTTACCAATTTTTACAGATGCCCCATTGAATCGATAACATGATATACCAGACATAACATAGATGCAGGCTCCTGACGACTGGTTTGTTTCAACCAACTATCGGGACTGGGATAAATGAGGGTGCCAATGGTGAGCAGGGCTCCCAAAGGCCTTGGGCACTGACAGCTTCCTAATCTTATTGGGGATTTGGAACCAGGGGCTGGGAAGGGTGACTTGCATGTTCTCCCCTGTGATTTTCCCTTGGATACCCTGAGCCCTACCCACATCCCAAAGAGTTGATGGATTAATTAGCCCATGTAAGTTGCCCCAAGTGTGTTAGTGACTGGTAGAATCTGGGAGGATTTAATGGGAATGTGTGGGAGAACTAGTGGGGGCAAGGGATTGCTCTGTGAGCTGGCATAGACTCAACAAGCTGAGAAGGAAAACTGATATTATGGTAAAATTGTGAAAAAAATGAGAATATTAGCACTGAAATAGCAAATATCACCACAAGAGAAAGAAAAACATTGCTTCTTGACATTGGTCTCAGATTTCTAAAATACCAGAAAACATTTAAAAGCTGTTAGCAGGAACACTGCTTCTTTCATGTGATTGAAGTCAGCAAAAATCACCCATGTACTGAAAAGCTTTCCATTGCAATGGATTTAAGCATAAAGATGATATTATTGCCGTCAAATTTCACTGCGCCGTGCTATGGCGTTCACAGCAGGATTATGCCGACTGATGCCAATCAGAGCTGTTCAAAGCTGAGGAACAGAGTTGCTGCATGAAACTGGTTTCACACTGCAACCAATGTATACTGCTGGTAAAAGAGATCCATGTTGAGGGTGGTGGAAGGGATGCCACTCTGCTTGGAGCTTCACGATATTGGAGATGCAATCATTCAGACATCCTGATATACTTAGCATGTGATGTAAAAGCTTTGGCTTGTCAGGATTTGAGCCACTTACTGCATGCTATCTATCCTCTTATCTAAGATGAAATGAGAGTTCATCATCATATACAATGTACAGATGCACTGAAATTTTTATTTGTGGCATCCAAACAGGAACGTAAGATACATTAATTATGATAATATAAATTAAATTTCTACAATATGCCAAGACAGAAAAAGAGAAAATAAATATCAAAGGATAGGGAAATAAATATTCACAATTGTTTTATAGATACAATATTAATATAGTTGCTTTATTAAATTCCTGATCAATGGTAACTCCCAGGATACAGATGATGTATGGAGGTCAGTCAAGGTAATGTCAGGTAATATCTAGATGAAGTGTAGAGATGATTAGATTCAGTTGCTAGGGATTGTGGTTGCCTGACAGTTGGATGATACAAATGTTAATTGACAAAGTTAGATGGTGCAGGTTTTGCTGCTTGCAAGGACAGAATTCTTCCTTATTTGAGGAGTTGTGAATCAAATGGAAGACTGCAAACATCAGTAACTATGCATACGTCTGGCTTCATGAAGAAGGGAAGCCACTGATGGAACAGCTAAGGAAAGTGGGGCATCTGGAGCAGCCCTGAACAATTCTTTCACAATGCTCTGGGACTTAGGCCTCCAGCAATTACTATCACCTTTCTTTGGGCTCAGTATAAATTCAAACAGTGGATGACTTTTCTTACGATTCACACTGATTTCATTTTATTAGCACTCCTTGAATAAATTGCATTAATGCCAAGGATAGTCACTCACCCCTAGAATTTAGCTTTTAGATCCTTGCTTGGAGTAATGTATCCCTCAGGTCTGGAGTTATGTGGTCCTGGAGGAATCCAAAATTAGTTAATATGCTACAGGTGGAGAAAAACTCAAACTCAATGGAATAGGCATCATCTATGGAGGAAAAGAGATGGTTGACATTTTGGGTTGAGACCCTGCACTGTCCAGATGCAAGTTGTCAATTCAAACATTGCCCATTGCTTTACCTCCATGAATGCTGCCTGACTCTCCACAGTTGTTTTTTTTTAATTTTTTAGCCAGATTCCAGCATCTGTCTTCAAACTACAGCTGAATGTCTGCTGTATAATAATACTGGCATTGGAAGAAGTCTACACACCAGTAATTGGTTGGACAGACTTTGAGTGCATTTGTATTCCATAAGGCCATAAGAACATAAAATATAGGAGCAAAAGTAAGCCATTCAATCTATCGTTCATTCTGCCATTCCATCATGAGCTGATCAATTCTCCTACTCATTGCCACTCCCCTACCTTCTTCTCATAACTTAATACCCTGACTATTCTGATACCTATCAATATCTGCCTTAAATACACCCAATGACGGCCTCCACAGCCACTCATAGCAGCAAGTTACAGAGGTTAATCACTCTCTGGCTAAATAAATTCCTCCACATTCCGGTTTTAAATAGGTGCCCATTAATCATGAACTTAATCAAGACTCCCCTACCATGGGACATAACTTTGCCACATCTATTCTGACCTGCCCTTTAACATCCAAAATGCTTTTATGTGGTTCCTGCTTGTTCTTCTGAATTTCAAGGAGTATTGTTCAAGAGCCATCAATGGTTCCTCATATGTTAATCCTGGGATCATTCTTGTGAATCTTCTCTGACCCTTCTGCAATGCCAGAACATCCATTCTTAAATAAGGAGCCCAAAACTGTACCCCATACTCCAAATGAGGGCATTACCTGTGCCTTTAAAGCCTCAACATCACATCCCTGCTTTTATATCCTAACTCTAATGCTAATATTCCATTTGTCTTCTTCACCACCAACTCAACCTAAAGTTAACCTTTCGGGTATCCTGCATGAGAACTCCCAAGTCCCTTTTTTTTTCCTTCTACCAAAGTACTTGACCATACACTTTGCCACATTGTATTTAATTTGGCACTTCTTTGCCAATTCTCCTATTCTATCTGAGTCTGGATGGTACAGTTAGCATAGTATTTAGTGCAACAATGTTGTGATAGCACCAGCAATTGGCACTGGTAAGTAATTGGTATGTTCTCCCTGTGTCTGTGTGGGATTTTCCTAGGGACTCCAGTTTCTCCCCACTGTTTGAAACACACTGTTAGTTGTAGGTTAATAAGGTGTAATTGGGCAGTATGGGCTTGTGGGCTGAAATGGCCTGTTACTGTGCTGTATGTCTAAAAAAAGTCCCTCTGTAACCTTTCCATTTTCTCCTCACTACCTGCCCCTCTATCTCTCTTTATATCATGTACAAAGTGAGACATGATGCAATTTATTCTGCAATCCAATTCATTAACAGACAACATAAGAAGTAATGGCTCCAACATTGAACTGCACAGAATACCACTGTTAACTAGTTGCCAACCAGAATATGATATCTCTTTTCCGACTCTGTTTCCTGCCAATTAGTCAATGCTCTCCCCATGCTAGTATCTTCCTGTAATTACATGGGCTCTCATCTGTGTGGGTGTTCCAGGCAATACCCACACTGTTGGAAACAGTTTGGCCAGGTGTACAGTTGTTGCTGAATTGTTGGGCTGCAACATTCAAACCAGGGATTTGCGAAGATCGATTAACTTTTCCTCTTCAGTCCCTTATCAATTGGGCAGAATATTCCTGAATCTCTTCTTCTTTCCTCTCAGAAAATGCAAAGAAAATGAAAAATTCTGCCCCAACTGAAATGCACAGTTCAGAGGATGAGTTAATTTCAGCTCTATTTATCCACACTTCTGTACTCTGTTCCACTTCAATGTCACTTGCTCAAAAATTCTTAAAACCTTAGCTGTGCGATCATATGAACATCTTGGATATGATTCCTGACACTATTAAATCTAAGTCATTTGCATATAGAATGAAAAGTGATGGTTCTAACAGCAAACCCCAGAAGACTTCAACTAAACAACTCAAGAATGTCTTTTTTTTAATTTCAACTTTTCACCTCCTGTTCTAAAAACAATTTTACAGATCTGCCACAAGGCTGTTTCTAGTCCCACATGCCCTTGTTTTAATTGATTAATCTTCTATGATTTCTGAAAATCCCTATGTACAGGGTACATTAATCTTTCAACACCTTGGTGGTTCTATTGAAGTATCTGTCACAGATAGACAGTGCTCTCAGCTCAATAACCAGTTTTAGAAAAAAAACCCCTGAAGAATAATGAAATTTAAACAAAAAATGCTGGGAATATGCAGAAGGTCATGCAGCGTCCTTGAAAATAGAAACAGAGCTAATGTTTCCAGTAGAAGACTTCATCGGGAAAATAAGTAACTAGATTCTGCAGGGAAATTCTTGCCATTCTGTTTGCCTACAATTGTCATTGTATGCCATCAGTACTCATTACTGGTGCATACAGGTTTTCCACTGTACAACAAAAGGGCACAAAGCTGATGCATATTGGTCAATCATTATACAACACAGATAAAGTATTAGTCACTCCCTGAATAGCACTGGAGTACACAACTTGTGCAGGAGGGGACACTGATAAAATCACTAATGGAGATGTCGTTATTGGAATTTATATATCTTCATGATCATTGGTGATGGATTTGATGGAATATCAGAGCTAATGTTTTAACCTCCTGCGTGTTCTCATAGGGAACCAACGTGGCAGAAGTATGGAGACTGACTGCAGTAGACCACTGAGTTATTGAATGCAATGTAGATTGCCATAACTTCACTGCCAATTGAGTGTTACCAACAAAATTAGCACTGCTTAATGTCAAGTTTGATACATGTCATTGAGTTCACTTGCCTTTAGGGCTCTAAAGTTTAAACTCCTCCCTTCTCCAGCAGCTAGGTAGCCAACTTTCCATACCTCTCTCCAGCAGAAGCTAAGGATTAGTTCCCAAGGAAACTAACCCTGAGGAAAACACAATAGCTCTGAAAGCAATACTGCATTTTTTTATTTTCAATGAACAAATTTTTTTATAAATTATAAAAATTCTAGAAATGAGTAAAGGTTCTTTGGTTGACATTTAAGAATTATCTAATCAAGAAATGAAGCATCTTTTTGCTTTCCAATTAACCTGAGAATCTGGTACATAATGAGGATGCAGGTGTTCAGAGACTAATGACAAGATTATTGGAGTGTGCAAGGTAGAGATGGTAGGTTGAGTCATATACATATTTTAAAAATTGAGACATACAGTACAGCAACAGGCCCTACCAGTCCACGACCTCCCCCCTATGCCCCCCCAAATATACTTATTAATGAACAATCTACATACATTTTGGAGGGTGGGAGGAAAATGGAGCACCGAGAGGAAACTCACACAGATCACAAACTCCTTACAGACAGTGCTGGATTTGAACCAGGTTCACTGGTTGTAATAGCCTGGAACTAACTACAACACTAACCGTATCACCCCCAAACATTCAGGTTCAAATGTACTGGGGTTGTAGGTTAATTGGGTGTAAATGGGTGGCCCAAAAGGGCCTGTTACTATGCTGTATGTCTAAAATATTAAAAATAAAATAAAGATGACTTAAATCCAAAAAATATTAACGAGCATCAGTGATCTGAGACATGAAGAACAAATGGATTTTCTTAGTATTTGGTATGGTACAAATTATGAATAGAGTATAGTTACTGTCATTTTATAATTGAAATATAATCACAAAATGGATCGACATGTGTATCATTTCACTTCAATACCTCACTCAAATAGCTGGTTGTTGAGACCCCTGTTACATTTGTGTGTTGTGCAGAATATCTGCAACATGACAATGAGAGCTTAACTATTTAATATAATTGTGTTAGTGGGAAGTTTCTGATTGCATCAGATGTTCCAGAAGTGCAACATCATGACAACTGAGTTACTCAAATTGTCCTGATCCTCGAAAAGACAACTCTGTTCTTTGAATATTTACAGGGATTAAGAATGTATACACACATTCCAGGCAGATCTTGGATGCTTCAAACAAGTCACAATATTGTGGAGAAGGATGTAAACTTGTAAATCGAACATTTCTGCTGCAAAGGGGGACTGCATTAACTCTGCAAAAGGATATGCTGAACAATGAGGTTTAGATGAAAGAAATAAATGCCTCTTCTGGCTTGCATTTAGCTTTATCTTGTTTCATATAAATACTTATTCCTATACTGTATTGGAGCACAGCAAGTATCACCCCATAAAGAAAGGAGGGAGGCAATAAACTGAGACCTAATGACCTAAGAGCCTAATATAAGCAATCGGGTAAATGGTAAAGTCTATAATGGAGGATGTAATAACAAAACAGCATGAAAAAGATAATGGGATTGAGCAGAATCAACAAGCACTTCTGAATAAAAAGTTATGTTTGACAATTCTGGTGGAATTCTTTGAGGATTATTAGTAGAATGGATGAGAGGATATGGTGTATGACAATGAGGTTTGAACAACAAGGACAGCTGACATAGAAGTGGGGGTAATATACTGATAGACATTAGGAATTGGTTATTGGACAGGAGGCAAAGGATTTGAATAAATGGTTCATTCTTAGTTTGGCAGTCAATGGTTAGTAGGGCACTGGAAGGACGGTGCTCAGACTCCTATTCACAATCTATATCAATGATTTGGATGGAACAAGGGCTCCTGATGTCACTTTTCCACCTTTGATGAGAATACTAAACAAGTTGAAATCATGGATATAACAAAGATGTTGAAATGCTTTCGAGAGACAGGGACAAACCGTGGGTGGGTGAAAACGTGGGAAAATGTGGGATCCTGATGTTCAAAGAGATTTAGTCATGTTTGCCCACAAGTTCATGAAGGTCATCGTGCTGATATGAAAAGTGACAAATAGTAAAATTAAATAGATTCATTTACATTTACATGATGTGGTCATTGATGGAAATGTTGGATTTTGCTTGCCTATTCTTAATTTCCTGTCAATTAAGGAGGCAGTTAGAAGACAATCACATTGGTGGGTTTAGAGCAGTGGCTTTCAAACTTTTTCTTGCCAGTCACAAAAAATAAATCCTACCATATCAGATCTATGTTTTAAGTGTAGATCTGAGATTGGATTTATTTTTACATTTAACATGGCAATGTCCTAAAGTTAGAAAATTTTGGTTGAGGGGTAAGAAATGTTTGGGAATGAATTAAGGGGTCAAATTCCCACAAGATCCATTTTTATTGAGTAATATTAAGGTTATAAGGCTAAAATTAAAATTAAATATTTATCAAATTGAATTTGTGTTAATTGCTTTAGCAGTTTCTAGAAAATATATAGCAATTACATGGAAGTCAGAAATAGATTTTGGCATGCAGAATTTTGCAGTTGTATAACAATAGAGAAAATTACTTATAATCTGTGAGATAACTATCATGAATTTTGGAAAATATGAACCTCTTGTTCACAAAATTTTGGTTTGAATGTTTGATAGGTTCTCTGAAGATCTCAATTCTTGGTAACCTCCAATGGATTTATTGTATAAATGTTTTATTTTCTTGTCACTCTCCAGATTTTCTTTTTTTTCTTTTAGGGATGGGGGGTGGGGATGGGATGGAGGGGGTGGGTGGGTTGGTGGGGTGATATATATACCACATGTATAATTTCCTTTGAAATAATTTAGAACTGAATGTAATGTAACTTTTATTGTGCTTTAAAAATTATAAATAATGTATTTAAAAAGAAGTCAAATTATATGCTAATCTATATTACAGAAGGATTTGTTTTCAGACATAAGGGAGTCCCATTATGCTATTATATGAGGCTGAAATAGATCAGATCTAGATTATTGTGTGCCGGTTTGGTACCTGCCCTATAACAGTAAGAAAGGCCCATTGATTTAATTGGAGAGATTACAAGTTTGCCACATGCAGAAAGATTGAGTGGATTAGGACAGGACTCTATAAAATTTAAAAGAAAGAGGCAAGATCTTGTTTAAGATCATCAAATGCTTCAAGGAATTTGACATGCTAAATTCAGGGAAGATATTTGTTCCTAGCTCCGGAATTGATCACTGAGAGGAATGTTGGGGGGAGGGGACAGGGGCATTGTTTCAAAATAAGCCACTTAGGACTGAGAAGAGGAGAAATTTCTTCATTCAGAGGGTGAACCTTTGAAATGCTCTATTCCTGATGGTGTTTTGAGCTGAATCAAACATTAAGGGACACTGGGAGAGTGCTGAAGAATAGCACTGAGATAGAAGATCATGGATAATCTTCAGTGAACCAGCTGATGTGGTCTATTTTAACCTTCAAAGGGCTTTTGATGCTGTTCTGCATCAAAATTAAAGGACATGGTGTAAGAGGCAATATATTGACACACATAGAAAACTGGTTGGCAGGCAGGAAGCAGAAAGTGGCAATAAATCAGTCTTTTACAGATTGGCAGGCAGCTACAGATGGGACACCACAAAGGGGATCATTGCTGGGACCCTAACTATTTACAATATATATTCATGGTCTAAACAATGGAATTGAACGTAATATCTAAATTTGCATATGGCATGAAACTAGGTGGTGGTGTGAGTGGAGAGGAATATTCCAAGAAGTTGTTGGGTAACTTGGACAGATTAAGAGAATGGGCAAATGTATAGCAAGTGCAGAATAATATAGATAAATTTGAGGTATCACTTTCGGGGCAATAACAGGAAGGCAGATAATTATCCAAATGGTGAGAAATTAAGAAAAGAGGAGGTGCAACAAGTCATTGATAGTTTGAATGGAGGTACAGCAGCTGGTGAAGAAAGAGAATGGCATCTTGGCTTGTATTGCAATAGATTTGGAATGGAGAAGCAGGGAAGTCTTACTGCAGTTGAACAGGGTCTTAGTGAGGCCACTCCATGAGTACTGGGCAGAGTTTTGATCTCCTAATCTGAGAAAGGACAGTCTTGCTATTGAGGGAGTGCAGTGGAGGTTCACCAGACTGATTCTTGGAGACGGTTGATTGAAGAAAACCTGGATAGACGAGGGTAATGTCCAATGGAGTTGAGAAGAATGAGAGAGGATCTTAAAGAATAATATAAAATTCTGACAGGACTAGACAGGTTTGATGGAGGAAGAATGTTCCACATATGGGAATATCCGGTACAAGGGACCACAATTCAAGAAGATACTCCCTCCATATCTATGACTGTACAGCTAAATACTGAAAGTATCATGGCATAGTGTCAATATAAATCTCTCTCTCAATAAAGACAAAGAAGAATATCAATGATTTTAGAAGGGTGCCAGAGTTCACACCCTGTTTATATTAATGGCACTGGTGGAAAGAGTAGATGGCTTCAAGTTCTTAGGAGTAAGTATCTCCATTGACCTGACCTAGAGCAAGCACATTGATGCAACAGTCAACAGAATGCAGCAACACCTTTACTTTCTTGGAAGACTTAGGAAATTCAGCGTGTTTCCCCCAGCTCACCCCCCCCCCCATCTCTCAACAACTTTCACAGATGCATCAGCGGGAGCATTCATACAGCGTGGTATGCGAGCTGCCTACTCGTGATTAGAAGAGGCTACAGAAGATACTCAATGAAGCTCAGAACATGACAAACTTCCCTCCTCTCCATGGACTCTAACATATTGAAGGACCCATCATACACTCTTCTAACTCTTCCCATCAAGGAGAAGGCTTGAGAGTGTTAGAACAAGTTCCAACAAGTTTAAAGACCACCAGGCTCCTGGATGAACTCCATAACAGTGCTCCCATGCTGCTCTTGATTGGTGCTAATTGATCTTCCTTCCAGTACTTTTTAAATGGTGCTCTTTACATGGATCTATGAAATACTAGAGATAACCTATTGTACTGTTCACAGGAGAACCTTTTTCACTGCAATCGGTATTTTGTGGCAAATAAACTTGAACTTAAGCTATTTAGTGTTGAGATGAGGAGAAACTTCTTCACAGAGAGTTGTGAGCTTGTGAAACTCCCACCCACAGAATGTTGTTGAGGCCAGTTCCTTAGATATACTCAAAAAAGAGGTGGGTGTGGCCCTCATGGCTAAAGGGGTCAAGAAGCTATTAAGAATAAGCAGGAAGAGGGTACTGAATTTGCATGACCAGCTATGATCAGGTTGAATGACCTTCTCCTGCCCCTATTTTCCAGGATTCCATCTTAATAAACAGTGGAGCGTGCATGACAGGATGTTCTCAATTCTTATTTTATCCTCTGGTTTTGTCATCTTTAGCACATTGTGTGAATTTTAAATCGTTTTTAACAGCTGAACCTTATCAGAATGTCCGATAACATAAAATCTTCAAGGAGTGGGAGTGTTTTCAAATGTCTGGTTTATTTTCACAATGCAAATCTAGTTATACATCTATTTTCATTAAAATTTTATACTGAGCATATGTCTATTATTTCAAACCTGCTCATTTGGAAAATAGAGACACACCCCATATACCACCTCCTTGCATGTATGCATATACATTATGTACTGTATTTGATGGGATATAAGACCCACAGGCTTATAAGACCCTTCCCCCATTTCAGAAGGGAATATTGAATTTCTTTTTGTGGAACCAATGCAGGGACCAGTGGTGGGCTGCCGGGGGAGCAGGCAGGGACTGACAGCGGGCCACCAGGAGAGTGTCCCGACAGCCCACCACCAGCCCCCACATTGATCCCACTGCCCCATTCCCCTCCATCAGCCCACCACCAACCCCCAATGATAGATGGCAGTGATGCTAGTGAGCCACATGGTGATGTTGATCACTGATGGCATTACTAACCTTTAACATCCTAATTTCAATTTCACATATAAGACCTGGGGGATATTTTTGAACTATTTTTTTGTCAAAACAAGTGGGTCTTATATGTCATCAAATCCGGTACGTATTCAATCAGTCACATATGCCTACGCATGCACAATGCTTGAATAGGAGAAACAAAAGAGATGAAATGGCATTCAATTGATGTTACTCTCTGAAATAGGTTTTACAGACTATGTATCCTATCTTGCTTTCCCAACATGGCTAGCAATACCCATACAGTGGTGTGATGTTAAAAAAAAATAGCCCACAGCACTTGTTCTCTCATGTTCCACATCTTGCATTACTTTATCCTGCAAAGTGGCTGAGGTAGCTCGATCTAGAGATGTTGCTTTAAGAGTGGATGGACATCATCTAGCAATCGAGAGACACCTCAATTCTACGCACAATTCAATAACTCCCAGGGACTCGTTGACTCACTTTCTCCTCCTCAGGAAATAATAACTAGAGTGAACAAAAAGTTAGACAAAACCTCCATAGTTTCAATATCAAGAACAGATTAAATAAGAAATGTTGTATTATATTCAAAGATTTGTAAGATTAATAAATGATTTGAATGTCATTTCTACATTGCTCAGTAAATCAATTTATAATGAAACTAGTTCTGTGGGAAAAAAGTAAATGGCAATAGGTGAGACCAAATTGAAAATAATAGCAAGCATATCGAGAGATGTGGCAACAGGAAATGTTCCTTATATAGTTCCATCCTTCAATTTTACTTTGTATTTCTTATGAATCAGACTTCTGCCATATTTGTCTTTGTCTCTCTTTACCTACTTGTGCATAGTTCTTTTCTTAGAACAAAGCAATGAAGCTTATAGCACACCATTGAATTTTTGATACTTTGCACTTTCATATAATATGATCAGGGCCATCAAAAAGTTGGACATTACTTTTACCTCCCTGAATTATTCCCTTGAGATGTGGGCTTTGTTGTGCTTTATTCGTGAACTTTGGGGTTGCTCCTTAATTAACACTCCCACCCGAGAATGTCATAGAATGCTCATAATGACTTTTCAAGGTCAAATACAACTCCACCATTTGTTAAATGAAACCCTTTTCAGAATCATAAAGGCTTTGTGCAAGGAATGTTTTTTACGATCTCAAGGATTCTAGAATACATAAATATAATTTTAGGAGAGAAATAGGAAACGAACCAATTAAAATGTAATGAAAGCAAAAAATTGATTTTCTTTCAATGGAAAAAAGAAATCCAAAGAACAAAAATAATTGAATTACCCAAACACCTATTGTAACTTTACTCCCAGAACCTTGCGATGCCATTTCTTTTTGTTTGGCAAGACATTTCAATTCTGGTCCAAGACATATTGAAAGTAAAAAGGTAAGAAGGAAGATTCATTGAAAAGCAAGTATCACAGGTCCAACATATGCAGCACATCTTGGCACCCTCAAAATAATCATAACCTATTATTAAGATTTTATTGGAAACTCTGCAGACTGGGATCCTCAATGGTTTAAAAATCTCTCATTGAATCAAATTATCAGCAAACCCTAAGTTTGCAAAATTCTAAATTAAGTGAACCAGTTCAATTTTTCTAAGAAATCATCCGTGTTGGCAATTTTAGGTTTTGCTTTATCTTTTTCATTTTCTAAATTGACACATAATCCTATAATGAGAATTAGGTTGAGGATATGGGCTCAATTTAGGAAATTTTTTGGTTCTAATAATTATTCTCTCGCTAGTTCTATTATAGATAACCATTTTTCCACCTTCATGATTAGATGAAGGCTTTAAGGAATGGTACAGATTAGAAATTATAAACTTCAAAGATTTATTTATTGGAAATAACTTTGCTTCTTTTGAACAATTGTCGATTAAATTCAAACTCACTAATAGACATTTTTTTAGATATTTGCAAGTTAGCAATTTTGCTAAGTCTAAATTGGACACTTTTCCTTAAATTGCAGATTCAAATATTCTAGATTTATTTTTTGATTTATAATTCATAGTGGATTGATATCACATATTTATATTGATCTATTGGATTTAAGACTAGCCTCAATGGCTAAGATTTAAAATGATTGGGAGCATGATCTAAATATAACTTTTTCAAGTGAGGATTGGTATTCCACTCTTAGTTTGATCAATGATTCTTCATTTTGTGCAAGGCTTTGTTTATTACAATTTAAGATGGGACACAGAATACATATCTCTAAACTCAAATTATCCCATTTCTATGTGGATGTTGATCCATTTTGTGAAAGGTGTAAAATTTTTGCAGGCTCACTGGGAATATCCTAAATTATGAAGTTATTGGCAGAATATTTTATATTCTTTGTCAGTGATTTTTAAGATTAAATTAGATTCTGCCCTGAAAGTGCAGTTTGGTTTTTTTCATGCGAACAAGATAAATTTTTATTGGCATCTCAAGAGAAAGTTTTAGCTTTTATCATGTTGATTGCCAGATGGGCAGTTTTAATGAAATGGAAAGATGAATTCCCATCAACTCATTCACAGTGATTATACGATGCAATGTCATACTTAAGTTTGGAGAAAATTAGGTATTGCATTAAATCTAAACAAAAATTTGGTTTGACAAGGTATGGGGCCCATTTATTGAATATTAACATAATTGCCAGTTTTAGAGGATTTCGGTGTCTAGGGCCATTCCGTCCATCTTCAAGAGGTCACAAATTGATCCATCTTTCTATTTTTCTTGTAACCTTGATTAGAGGGTGGGAGTAGATTAATTTTAGTTTTAGGTGTACTTTTCTTTTGGTAAGTGAATTTGTTGGTTTAATTATAATTATCCTGTATTATATCATTTTTTTAGATCTTATTAAAAGATATTGTGATTTGTTGTAATAGTAACAAGACAGACAACAGACTCACCAAGGCAAATAGTGCCTTTGGAAGACTACACAAAAGAGTCTGGAAAAACAACCAACTGAAAAACCTCACAAAGATTAGCATATACAGAGCCGCTGTCATACCCACACTCCTGTTCAGCTCCGAATCATGGGTCCTTTTTCCGGCATCACCTATGGCTCCTAGAACGCTTCCACCAGCGTTGTCTCCGCTCCATCCTCAACATTCATTGGAGCGACTTCATCCCCAACATCGAAGTACTCGAGATGGCAGAGGCCGACATCATCGAATCCACGCTGCTGAAGATCAAACTGCGCTGGGTAGGTCATGTCTCCAGAATGGAGGACCATCGCCTTCCCAAGATCGTGTTATATGGCGAGCTCTCCACTGGCCACTGAGACAGAGGTGCACCAAAGAAGAGGTACAATGACTGCCTCACGAAAGCTCTTGGTGCCTGCCACATTGACCATCACCAGAGGGCTGATATCGCCTCAAACCGTGCATCTTGGCACCTCACAGTTTGGTGGGCAGCAACCTCCTTTGAAGAAGACCGCAGAGTCCACCTCACTGACAAAAGACAAAGGAGGAAAAACCCAACACCCAACCCCAACCAACCAATTTTCCCTTGCAACCGCTGCAACTGTGTCTGCCTGTCCCGCATCGGACTTGTCAGCCACAAACAAGCCTGCAGCTGACGTGGACATTACCCCTCCATAAATCTTCGTCCGCGAAGCCAAGCCAAAGAATTAATTGCTTTATATAATGTGATAGTATGGGATCCTATCACCACTATATCTATTTGCATATAGTGATAATGATTGGCTGAGAGCCGTAGCCACACCTACTGGCCAGGTCATATAGGGCTGCACCTAACCAGATCCAGGTCAATCTGGACTGGTCGACTTGGATGTACTATGCTCCAGTCTTTGGCTAATAAAAGTCTTGGTTTGAGTCAACAAGTCTTTGAGTCATTCAAAGCGCTACAGTTTTATTACCAAAATTTTCAATGGATGGAGCGAATGCTACGACCAGAACGTCTCAGCATCGACCCGCAGTTAGCTACTGCTCAGAGTGATTTCAGGCACTGGATGAGGTGTTTTGAGGCATACCTGCAATGCTCAGACCCCAGCGTGGAGGAAGATGCTGATAAAATGTTGGTTCTGATGTCCATGGTATCCACGAGGGTCCATGAAAACATCCACGACGTGACCTCCTATACAGCAGCCATGAATGTGCTAAAAGGACTCTATGAATGACCTGTGAATAAGGTATACACCAGACACATGCTGGTGACCAGCAAACAGCAGCTGGGTGAGCCCTACAGAACCTACCTATAGACACTTAGGTTACTGAGCAGAGCACGTACACGCACCGATAAAAATACGGCGGGATCATTGATGACCTCATATGGGATGCTTATGTGGCTGGGATCCGGTCTAACGAAGTGAGGCAATGACTGTTGGAGCACGGGGCAGACAGCCTCGTGGAGACTGTACAGATTGTAGAAACGATGGAGGCTGCAGGCCTAAGCATGGATGCCTACACACAGGGCTGGGTTCACTGTTACGTTGTGAGTAGAATGCCTGGTTTTAATTCAGCCTCCCCACACCCTGTCGATGGCCTCGCTGCTGCCACACTACCCGTCGGGATGGAGAAACATAGTCGATCCCTGTGCCCTGCGAGGAAGGCCTGGTGTTAGAAGTGCAAAAAGAATGGCCATTTCGCAAAAGTCTGCCAGTCCAAAATGGCCACCACAAAGCACAGTGCCTCGTGTGAAGCCCAACTGCCTTCCCCAGATTCAAACTGCTCGACATCATAACTCTCATCCAACGAGAGTGAGGAACCGATCGCGCGGCAATGCTTGACATCATGATGCAAGCACCACGCGCAGAAGGCTCCGTCCTTGCAATGCTCCACTCTTGTCACTGTGACGCTGCTCTCCAACGGCACACAGCTGCCACCGACCTCTGTGCCACCCCCCTGCCCAACGAAACCTCTGTGCAGAAGGCGCCACCCTCGCTGCTATGACACTCCTCTCCGATGGCTCGCAGCTGCCACCGGACTCTACGCCAGCCCCCCAGCCCAACAGAATATCCATGCCTGCAGGCCCCCACAGACCATCTGCACCACAAGTGCCACCGGCTCTGCAGCTTGCCACTGACTTACTGGCACCACAGCTCTTCACATCGGTCCCCTCCAACCAGGTCTCCGCGTCGGCAGACCCCCATGGCTCGCCCACTCTGATGACATCACAGCGCAAATGTAGCATGCAATAGGCCGAGGCACCACAACGCTTCGCCCCTGCTCCAGTGACGCAAGGTTCCATCGGATGTCCCTCCCAGCAACATGTGACATCATCACACCAACCTCCAGAGACACCAACACAGGCAGCTCTGCTGGAGACACCAGCACACACAGCCCTGCTCTCTGCATCATTTGCTGCATCTGTGACATTGAAACAATGCCAACCACATCCATTAGCTAGGGCCATAGAAACCATCAAGGTGAACAATCAATATGTTAACTGTCTTTTTGATTCAGGTTCGACGGAGAGCTTCATTCACCCAGACCTGGTCCAATGACGTGCACTTACAGTCTACCCGGCTGACCAGAAAATTTTATTGGCCACAAGAGCCCACTCAATAGGCATCAAGGGGTATTGTGTGGTGACTTTGAAAGTTCAGGGCATCAAATTTATGGATTTTAAGTTGCTAGTCCTGTCTCAACTGTGTGCTCCTGTATTGATGGGCTTGGATTTTCAATGCCATTTAAAATCGGTGTCACTGCATTATGGGGATCCCCACTCCCCTATCTCTGTCTGCCACCACCACTCCACCCCAGATACCTCCTGCCAGTGACAGCTCACGTCAGTGCCCGTGCCCTTAACCAGGCGCTCCACTTGTAGTCTCTCCACTCTCCGAGTCGACCCTCCAGCACTCTTCACCAACCTCACTTCTGGCTGGAAACCGATTGCCACCAAAAGCCGGCAGTACAGCTTCAGGGACAGGAAATTCATTAAAAGTGATGTGCGCAGACTACTGGATGAAGGCATCATTGAGCCCAGCGCAAGTACCTGAAGGGTGCAGGAAATAGTCGAGAAGAATGGGGAAAAGCTGTGGATGGTAGTTGACTACAGCCGCTTCAGGCTCTTGGACACTTACCCTCTTCCGCAAATCATGGACGTGGTGAATCAGATCACCCAATACCGTGTGTTTTCCACCATCGACCATCAATCAGCCTACCACCAGCTTCCGATCCATCCAGAGGACCACCCCTTCATGGCTTTCGAAGCAAACGGGCATTTGTACCAATTCCTCAGGGCTCTCTTCGGTGTCACAAATGGTGTCGTGGTCTTCCAGCGGGAAATGGACAAGATGGTAGACCAGAACGGCCTAACAGCTACATTCCCATATCTGGACAATGTTACTGTAGAGCTCGTCAAAAGAACCAAAGACTTTGTTGATCCAAACCAAGGCTTTTATTAGCAAAAGACAGGAGCTCTTCACAGGTGGCTGACCAGTCCGGAATGATCCAACCTGGCTAGGGACACAACCCTTTAAGGCCCAGACAGTAGGCATGGCTAAGCTCTCAGCCAATCGCTGTAAGCACCGTCATTACACTCTAGATACTGTAACTATATACATTGGTGATAGGTCTGTACTATCACAGTTACCATCTGTGGTCATAACCCACAAGACCATGACGCCAACCTTGAGAAATTCTTCCAAACCTAACCTATAATTTTGAGAAGTGTGTCTTCTGGACCACTTGCCTTGCAATTTTAAGTTGCATGGTGGAAAATGAGGTGGTAAGGCCAGATGACGACCACATGCACCTCTCATGGACCTTCCACTGCCCCAAATCAAGAAGGCACTCAAACGCTGCCTCGGTTTTTTTTTCTTATTACACCCAATGGGTCCCCCAGTACGCTGACAAGGCACAGCCACTCACTAAGTCCACTTCCTTCCCCTTGTCAGCGGATGCTAGAGCGATCTTCAACCACCTAAAGTCAGACATTGCCGCGGCCACCCTGCATGCCGTAGACGAATCAAAACCCTTCCAGATAGAGAGCGATGCTTCCGATTTTGCACTGGCACCCACTTTAAACCATGCCAGCAGGCCTATCACCTTATTTTCCAGGACCCTCCAGGGCCCAGAAAGCCAACACTCCTCTGTCGAGAAGGAGGCCCAGGCCATTGTGGAAGCCGCACGTTATTGGAGGCACTACCCTGCTCGCAAATGCTTACACTGCTGACGAACCAATGTGCGTCTCATTCATGTTTAGCAACAACCAGCAGGGTAAGATCAAAAACAACAAAATTGCCAGGTGGAGAATCGAACTCTCTACCTTTAACTATGACATCCTGTACCAGCATGGCAAACTCAATGACCCGCCCGATGCACATTCCCATGGGATGTGTGCCAGTGTACACTGGACAGGCTGCAGAGACTCCAGGAGGAACTCTGTCACCCAGGGTTCAACAGGCCCGCCCACTTCGTAAAGGCCCGCAACCTGCCCGAAACGGTCGCAGAGATCCGCTCCATGACACGAGCCTGCCCCGTCTGCGCTGAATGCAAACCCAACTTCTTCCAGCCTGAGAAGACCCATGTCATAAAAGCCACCCAGCCCTTCGAATGTCTCAGTGTGGACTTTAAGGAGCCCCTACCTTTGACAAACTTTAACACCTACATTCTCACAGTGGTCAATGAGTACTCTTACTTCCCATTTGCTATTCGCTGCCCGGACATGACCGCCTCCAGTCATAAATGCACTGCACAGCATCTTCACCACTTTTGGGTACCCCAGTTCTATCCACAGTGTATGGGGGTCCTCGTTTATGAGTGGTGTGCTGATGCAGTATCTTCTGGAGTGTGGTATTGCTTCGAGCAGGACTACTAGGTACAACCCACGCGGCTAACAGGAAGGTTGAAAGGGAGAATGTCACCATCTGGAAAGTGATCATGCTTTCCCTCCAGTCTAAAGGCCTCCCCACCACTCACTGGCAGGATGTACTCCCAAATGCCCTACACTCCATCAGGTCTCTGTTATATAATGCCACCAACGCTACCCCACACGAACCCATATTCTCGTTCCCACGGAAGTCGGAATTGGGGACGACAACACTGGCTTGGCTGACAGTTCCTGGACCAGTCCTGCTGAGATGTCATGTCCGGTACTCAAAAAAATGACCCTCTAGTCGACCGGGTAATACTGCTACATGCGTACCCGCACTATGCTTATATCGAGTACCCGGACGGGCGGGAGGACATGGTTTTGGTAAGGAACATGGCCCAAGCTGGACCTAACATTGTAATGTTTGTTCCCCAACCTTCCTCCAACACTTCCCCAGGTAACATGTCGGGACAGCGGGACCAGCAGCAGTACGCAGATAACGACAAGCACATAAACAATGACAGCTGCGGATAGAGACTCCAACGACGACCATGCACCATCCCTGCCAGCTACTCTGATTCCGTAACCACGGTGATTATGTTGGACGATTAGGCCACCCGATTGTTACAGCCCGTAACCCCTGCATGCTATACCCTCCATGTCTTGAAGTCCAAAGGAAGAGTGTACCATTGCTGTTCCCCTCCATACAGACTACAGACTATTAAGAAACCAGAGAGACCACCACTCTGTAACCCCCCCTTTTTTTAGCCAGTTCTTAAAGAAGGGGTGAATGTGATAGTGTGGGATCCTATCACCACTGTATATATTTGCATATATTTGCATATAATGATAATGATTGGCTGAGAGCCATAGCCACACCTACTGGCCAGGTCATAAAGGGCTACACCTAATCAGACCCAGGTCAGTCTGGACTGGTCAACCTCGATGTACTACACTCCAGTCTTTTGGTAATAAAAGCCTTGGTTTGAGTCAATGTCTTTGAGTCATTCGACACGGTACATATGTTTAATAGATAATCACAATTAATATTAAGGGATGGAATGTACATGTTATTATTTTGTCTTGCTTTTTAGTTTTTGTATATGGATGATTATGTTAAACTCAGTAAAAAATATTTTAAAAAGAAAAAAGGTGAAACAGTTCAGAGGCTATACTTTGTTGTTTCCACTTTCAGTATCACAAGTACAGCCATCAGCCTGTCTGACAATGCTGCATTGAAGAACCAGAATTTCTGGGGTATTGTACTGAATACCAGATGCTGCTGAAGTATATATCAGAAACATCTGTGCGACAATAAGAGCCATGAAAGTCATTAAAACGGATCATGCACCAAATCGACTTAAGAAAGAAAGGAACAGTAAATTGCACATAAATAATTTACAAGTCTAGAAACAAATCAAATATTTCCTTAATGAGCATTTTACCTCTGGAGCAAATATGCACATAAAATCAAGAATTGGCAAAATATTGTAGTGCTTTGTTTTCAGCCTCAAACAAACTCGGCAAGGTGGTGCCGTGATAAGAAATATGTGCATTGGTTGTAAATAGTGATTAGGAGTTTTGCCAGAAAGCCTACAGTAATTGCAGTGGAAAATTCCAAATAGCAATTTACTGGTGAAAGCACTGACTCTTTCTTTGATTCCTGCTCTCATCTTTCGCACTGATATTATCTGTTATTCTCTTTTCTTAGCTCCCACTCTGAACAAGATTCTGCACAAGCACCCTCAGCCACCTCCAAGCTCACTCACCATATTTTGTTACCTTTTGGGGACTAATTTTCATCAATTTAAATAACATTTTTATTTGAGATTCATCGAAAACAACCAAAATCAAACTGAAATTATAGCATTTTGACCATTGAGTCATATTTGTTTGTCATCCATATCAATGGATACTGGTAATAATGTGGTTAATTGGATCAGCAAGTTTGCAGATGAGACTAAGATTGGAAGTGTTGTGGATAGTGATGAATGCTTTTAAAGCTTGCAGAAGGATCTGGACCAGCTGGAAAAATGGGCTAAAAATGGCAGATGGAATTTAAGGCATATATATGTAAGGTGTTGCATTTTGGAAGGACAAACCAAGAAAGGGCATGCACTGTAAATGGCACTGAGGAGTGCAGTAGAACAGTGGGATCTGGGAATATAGATAATTCCCTGAAAGTGATGACACAGGCTGATAGGGGTGTAAAGAGAGGTTTTGGCATATTGGCCTTGGTAAATCAAAGCATTGAGTATAAGAGTTGGGATGTTATGTTAAAAATTGTACAAGGCATTGGTGAGGACAAATTTGGAGTATTGTGTGCAGTTTTGTTCACCTAACTACAGGAAAGATACCAATAAGATAGAAAGTGTGACCAGAAGATTTCAAAGATGCTATTCAGACTCCAGGATCTGATTTACAGGGAAAGGTTAAACTGATTAGGGAAGCCATATTCGATCTAATTCTGGGTAATGAACTTGGTCAGGTGCAGACCTCTCGGTGGGTGAGCACGTTGGTGAGATTGACCACAAATCCCTGAATTTTAGTATAATTATGGACAAGGATAAAAACAGATAAAATGGGAAAATATTTAATTGGGGGATGGGCTAAATACGATGGTTTGGGGCAGGATCTAGCGAGAGTAAATTAGAAACAGATGTTCAAAGGTGAAAGTACAGAACTAATGTGCAGAAAGTTTAGTGACCACTTGTGGTGGGTTCAGGATAGGTTTGTCCCAATGGGACAGGGAAAAGATGGTAGGGAAAGGGAAAAAGGTGAGGCAGCTAATCAAGAGGAAGAAAGAAGCATACATTAGATAAAGGAAGCAGGAAACAGGAAGGCCTCATGAGAAGTGTATGTTAGCCAGGAAGGAGCTTAAGAAAGAGATTAAGAAAGCTCAAAGAGGGTGTAAGAAACCCTTGGCCTGTAGGTTTAAGGAGAACTCAAAGCCATTCTATGCATATGTGAAGAACCGAATGATAATGAGAATGAAGGTGGGGCTGCTAAATGATAAAGGAGGTAATATGTGACTGGAGGTGGAGGAGTTTGGGGAAGTCCTAAAAAAATACTTTGCTTCAGTATTCACAGGAGAAAAGGACCTGGATCAGGGTGTGGTCAGAATAGAATAGGCTTTGTATGCTGTTAAGGTTAAGGAAGAGGAAGTGTTGAATCTTCTTGAAAACATTAAGATTGATAAGTCCTCAGGGTTAGATGTGATAAACCTTTGATTGCTGTGGGAAGTGAGGGAAGAGATAGCTGGGGCAGTGGCTGTGATCTTTGAGCCTTCTTTAGCCACAGGGGAGGTGTCAAAGGATTGAAGAATGGTCCCTTTGTTTAAAAAATAGTAAAGGGAGAATTCTGAGAATTATAGACCAGTGGGTATTATGTCAGTGGTGTGCAAACTATTGAAGAGGATTCTTAAGGATAGGATCTATGACCATTTGGAGAGGTACTGTCTAGTCAGGAATAGTCAGCATGGCTTTTTGTAGGGAAGGTCGTGCCTCGAGTATAATTTAGTTTTTTAAGGAAATTGATGAAGATAGGATGTTAGATGTTGTCTACATGGATTTTAGACAACGTCCCCAATGAGTGACTTGTTTAGAAAATCATGAGGCATGGAATCCATGGAACCTTGGTTGTGTGAACTAAAAATATTGGCTTTACCCAGTTCAGTGCTAGAAATGAGCAAATGGCATCTGTCATCAAACTATTTCCCAATTAAATTAAAATGAGATCCTGACTTTAGCTTTAAGTGAATCCAAAAGACCAAGTAGATCTCCACGAAACCAAACATTTCTTACAATTTCCACTCCACTATTTATCCTTCAGCCAATGTTTCTCCAAATAAAAGCCTTGGTCGGTTCACTGTTATTGTGTAACTTTGCTGTGTGTAAATTATCCCTCTTGAGTTACAAAATTGAACTGCTTTACAAAGAAATAAAGGCAGGATTTAATTTTTCAATAACCCCAAATCCCACCATATAAATGTATATGTTTCCTTTTATTTCTCAGCCTGTTTACCACGTATCATCTTACGATTTTCTATTGTTCTTTTACTGGCTACTCAAGGTAAAAATGAAATTGGATCTCAGATTTTCCCCAGAGTCAAGAAAATAGAGGAATATCCTCTGTAATCCTTTCTTATGGAGTGCAAAAAAAGTTGGGAAATGTAAGTGTGAGGAAGCTGGAAGATTGTTTTCCATCCTTTATTTAAAAGTAAATATAGCCTCACCTGCATTATTGAACATCTTCTTATACCTAGAAAACAAATTTTTACATGGATCTAATGAAAGTACAGTTTTAATTAGAATAGCTACCAATGTGATATTAACATATTAAGGATATTCAATCAACATGGAGTTACAAAACAAACAAAATCAAAGAAACATTACAGATATATACAATAAAATATCAAATCCGAACTACGTTGATATACAAAGAAAGAAGATTCAACACATTATCACAATTACCAAATTCTGCACCATTATTTATAAATACAAAATTACACATGGTGTCAATTCTTAAAAGATTAGGAAACAGAAAAAAAAGAAAAGAAAATAGAAAAAAGAAAAATAGAAAGAACCCCCTAAAATCATCTGTTTTCCAAAAGTGTAAATTACGTACAGACGAATGTTACATGATTCATTCAGAGCTTATTTCCTTCCTTAAGGGATAAATGTCTTAACATAGATATCACTAGGGATACTGGAGATAGTGGTATTGGAGACCAGAGGGGGGATCATCAAAGGTAAACCCCTGTGTATCTTAAGTATGGGTTCCATATTCTTTAAGGAATGTTGTAACAATTTCTGAGGTTGTAAGTAATTTTCTCCAGGGGAACACAAAAATGCATTTCTAATTCCAACTAATGGTTATGCATTTCCCGGCCATCGCTAAAGCGAGTTTAACAAATTTCAATTGATATTTCAACAGCCTCATTCTAGATCTTAATTTTCCCAGTAATAAGAATCCTGGCTCCTGAGAGTATCAAATTCCAGTAATTTGTTCCAGGAGATTCCCCAAATCTTTTCAGAAGGATCTCACCTTAGAACATGACCAGGATGAATGCAAAAAAGCATCTACATCTTGACTGCATCGAAAGCATAAATTGGATAATTCAGATTTAAATTTTTTTAACTTTTGCGGAGCAAGGTTCAGCTGATGCAAAAAATTATATTGCACCAACCTATATCTTACATTAATTGTACTGCTCATGCTGTGCCGGCACAGGTCAGACCAGAAAAATGGATACATTTCTATACCCAAATCTGATTCCCATCTCTCTCGACTGATCTAGCCCTTGTTTAGCGGCTTCTGCCTGAAATAAGAAATACAGTTTTGAAATAAATTTCTTTGTGATCACCTTTTGAACCAGAGTCTCTATTTCAGTACATTGCAGGAAGCTCCCAAACTTTAAAAAATATTATTGGGCAAACTAAATAAAGTTCATCACCTCCCTCTTTGACGGAGGAGACAAGCCATCTTGGGTAAAATTGGAACTGCATAACGTTGGTGAGATGATAGCAGAAAATTTTATATATAAATGAAATTTTAAATTTGTAACGAGTCCTAAGGAAGCCCCCTTACTAAAATATATTATTACAATTTGGAATAAACTCAGTGGTCAAATTTGTGTGTGGGGGTTGGGGGGGTGGGGTTCTCACCCAAAACACCCCTAGCTCAAAATAAATTAATTCTGTTAACAATTGTAACAATTGATAATTAAATTCTAGAAACTTGATCTTAGAGTGGGATCAAGTAATCAAAGGTTGTTTTGAGCAGGGACAATTTATGACATTTTAAACAAATCAGAAATCAATATGCAGTTTTAAAAAACATCCTTTTTCTGCTATCTTCAGTTAAGGTCTTATTTAAGAGATAAATTAGGTCCAGCACTGACCTAACTGCAATGTGATAGCTTGTTGTTGATGTCTCAAAATTGTTGATATGCAAAAGGCCTTATTCCATACTATACTTTGTCTGTTTAATTGCTACAGTCCAAATGCACATTGAGTTAAGGCTGCCAGTGTGGTTTTGGGCTATTTAACTTGTTTGCAACAATTGGGAATTAGAAAGTTATAAGCCCTGAAGTTAATGTTATTTAAGCAGATAAGGTATTTAACTGGGTCAAGAACAAGAGTAAATACCATCACACTTTTCTTTTCTTAAGCCACAACATTCAAGTCAAACATCATTTTAACTGCTTATTCCAATCTCCCTATATTTTTCTTTTGTCCTGCCCTTCTGAGTTTCAATGCTACATACATTTTAAAATATCCAGGCCTATTAAACAACCTGGACTATGTAGAATGATATATGTAGAATGTACCACGAAGGATGGAGAGACATAATCACCCACATTTAATTGCAAGGCATCTGATATTTACTAAAGAAGACATCTTGGGTAAGATAAATATTTCTGTAATGTTTCACCACCAATAATTGCTGTAAGCTATTGAAACAGGAGTTGGAACTGAATACTTGCCTAAGAGGTCTCCATCTTTTGAATAAAGCCAGACTGAACTGTAACACAAAATCAGTCTCAGTGTTCATGGAGAGAATGGATAACCTTCAGCTTTCCCAGCCTGATCAATTTACACTGCCGGCTTTTTAAATCTACTTTTCTTTCTAAGTTCATGACAATGACACCCACCCAAGGCCAATGACACCCACCCAAAGCCAATGAGAACTTTTATAAAAACATTGACCCCTCCACATCCCTCTTCTCATCACAGTTCCATGAAGTAGTTTGGAATTTTTTTTTCTAAATTAATCCATCTGCTTCTGAATTATAATTACAAAGACTTAAATCTTAGTCAATGCTGCGTTAACAAATATTTTATATAATAATCCATAAGAATTAAAGCCCTGCTTATGCACTGAGCATCAGACAAATATCAAGGAGAACTTAATTTTACTAGCTGGCAGATGGCCAATTCAAATTGTCTGGGAGATTTATTTGGCAATGTTCTGCTCAGTTCACACTGTTATCAATCTAAATCTGTTTTTTTTTGTGTTAGTAGAAAGGATACCAACTTAAAGTTAACAAGATCCTTCCTTAAAAATTTAAATTAGTTTCAATTTTCTAACTAGAACAGTCAGTAGTTTTAAAGGTGGCCCTGATCAGAGGAAGTATTGAAGTTTTGCTGAAATTGTAAGTGGAGTGAGAGAAGCCTAGAATATAATTTTCTTTTTAACATTTTTCATCGACCATGAAGAACAGCAGGGCTTATTTTCTTCTCAAGCAAAGCTATGGATATGCCCAATAATACATAATGAAAATAAGCCTGCAAATGGCAAGGAGTCACCAGTATCATTTAAGCCCATTGGGTCCATCACAATGAACTTGTGCAATGAGAATCAAATATTTAGTTAAAATTTCAAATCTCTTGAAATGTAATAGTCCAAAAAGATTTATCAAGGGCATCCTTAAGACTACCTGTAATTTCTGTCTCATTACATGTTCTTTCTGATTGCATGTAGGAAATGGAACAGGAAATGCCTGGTTGAATATACATAAGAACATTACATGTTATTTTCTGTTGGCACTGCTTTTCTGATTGCAACAATATGGTGGAAAGTCTTCAAGGGCAAATAAAACATGCCCTTCACCAAATATGCCTCAATGTTGGAAGGAACCAAATGGTTGAAAGCATTGTTGTTAAACTTCATTGTTTGCAGGAACAGTCAATACTACAATGTCACACACATGGAAAGGCATTGTTGGGATTGCAAATGAAATAGTGTTTTTATCCTTAGTATACTGGAATCAGAAATAAGTTATTTATGCCATTACACAAGTGCTGCATTATTTCATCATTGCTCTATAATCGTATCCTCTCCAATTATTTATCTACTTCTCTTCTGAGCATTTCCTATTGAATTTGCTCCCAGATGATACATTTCAAATGCAGGCATGTCACTGCAAGAAATAATTTCTGCAATTCCTTACACTTGAAATCCTCTGGTAACAGAATAAGTTGATAGTAAAAATAGTTACACTTGTGACACAAGTCTTCAAAATTTTAAATCCTCCCATGTTTCATAGGTATACAGGTTAGTAGGGCTGATTGGTCGCATGGATCCATTTGGGCAACGTGGGCTCATGGACTAGAAGGGACTGATACCATGCTGTATCTGTTAATTAAATTAACATTCCAGCTGCCCTGGATTCTCCAGAATAAAACCTGAAAGCCTTTGTCACTGATATCACTTTGGCAAAAGTCATCTGCACCCTTTCAAAAGTCTTCATCCTCCTAGGCTGTTGAAACAATTCTCTCACAGGTGATTTATTACTACTTCCATAATTGTAGAACCTCTCCCTTTTTATCAGCAAGTACGCCTGAAGGAATGTGGGAGATCTGCAGTTCGAGTAGTTAACAACAAAGGAGCAGGTACTTGGTTTTGTCAGTTTCAAGGATATTCAGACTAATGAGATGACATTTCTGCTTAGTCATGCAGGCAACTCTCAATATGATTCCCTCTCCTAAGTTTGGATGTTGCCTTATCTATTTGGTGAAATGTACCATCTTCTGGAGTGGTGGAAGGGATCATTGGTTGATGCATCTAGGTTAATTAAGCAGCCCATTTCTGCGAAGAATAGTCACTTTGTAAAAGTAAATTTGCAGTTCCATTATAAAGGGATTTGAAAGGAACATGATGAGCAGTCCAGTCCCTGAGGTGAAACAGTGCCAGATTTCCAAATTAAATGGACAGCCCAGTGCCTAAAATCCACTTAAAATTGCCCCAATGAACTTGAAATCTAGGATTAGAACAAAAACATATTGCTGTAGGTGATCCAAAAATAGGTGCTGAAATCAAATCTCTATAATTTTAGGACAATTCAATCTATTCTGTTGAAAGAATGAGACAAATGTGTATGAAGCACCTGTCAAACCCACATGTGTCCATTTTCTTATTGTAATATTCTCTGCTGTCTGCAGCTCTGCACGAATAACATCAGTCAAGAGGATATTTACAAATTTGGGTTATAAGCATTTAACTAGTTTCATAATGGTCTTGTTTCAATAATATACAAGTATTTTTGATGATGGATCAAGGAGCCATACCTACAAGACTTTGTGGCACAGAATGGGAAGATGTCACTACTCAATTCCAGAGGTTCTCCACAGTGGGATGAATTTAGTTTTTTGTCATGCAGGAAACTGATTTTGTGGGGTTAAGGCCACTTTCCCAGCAACTTCAGCAAGCTAATAATCCTCCTGACCTCCCATCGGTCCCCATCATCGAACTCATAACAAGCCTTTGAGATACTTGTACCGTTGCAACTCTGCCCTCTTCTAATCAACACCCAAATTTAATTGGGTGACTGCCTTCCTCTGCTTTGATGTGTTCATTAAACTTTCCACTCACCAGGCCTTTGGTCACAGGCTCTAATATCTCTTCATGTACTTCAGAGTTAAATCTTACTCAGTACTGCTTAATAAAGCAATTCGGACTTATCTCGATGTAAGAGAGTAAATATATGTGAATGATTTTGTTATTAGTTCCATGTCCTTCCAAGTTTAATTTTAATGCCTTCTGTGTATCTTCAAATCCCTTCATAGTTTAATCACAATATCCATACAAACTCTATCTAATTCATGTTCCTCCTCCATATTTTAATTCCTGTACTATGTTCATCTCTTCTTCTTTTCTTCACATAGATTTAGCCATTCTAGCCTTAGTCTCTCTCCTTGACCCATGGAACCTTTATCCTTCATGGTCAAACTAAATCTTTTTTTAAAACCATAACGTAATTTTTCCTTCCATCTCACAACTATAACCATCTCTGATGGCTATTTTTAAACAGTTGCTGCAGTAGGTGCCCATAATCAAAATAAATATAATTGATGCAAATCAATTCTCGATTTGACCTTATAAAACCAAACATCAGGAATTGTCCTGTAGTTTTATAGCACCAGGTGAGTACATATTGCTACAGATGCTTTCTATTTGCTAAATAGCAAACATTCACACCAGAATGTTGACAGTAAAGTCAACAGCCACAATGACTTAGCTTTGAAAAATCTGATTTATTTGGTATTTTGTGTGAACTTGAGAAGTGTGAAAAACATTCACACTTGTTCTGTTTGCAAATTTCTCCATAGATGGCATTGTGCTGAAGATTATGAACACAAGCCAGGCGATCATATGGTTTCATACAGTAATTGCGGTATTCCACATTTTTAGAAAGCTTCAAGAAGCTTTGTATAAAATCTGTACCAAAGGCCAAGCAACTACAGAGAGGAGAAAAAAAATCTACTCTCCTAGAGCAGCAGAGGCATGTTTTATTTATTTATACTCTCTATTCAGATTCGCTTTACTAATTCTTTACTAATTCTTCTGATATTTGAACGTGTGAACCAGAATTTACATGGATTGAGTAAAAGTTAATATCTTCTGTTTTAAAAGAAACATATACTTTGATGTTCATCCTACTTTCAAACATTTTAATGCATATTTAATTAATTTCTTGGTTCTGTCCAACACTTTTTTTATGAAATTGTGATAGATTGGCTTTAATAAAAAAAATGCTTCACCTGGATTGTTTCATTATCTCATCCGGCCAGAACAGGCATCCATCCATGAATATAATTTGAGTAAATTCAATTCAATAAGAAAATACTCGTTTTGCAGGATGTACCTTAATCTAATTTTTACAGATTAAGTCTATTTTGACTTAATCCAATTCCTCTGAAAATGAAAATTGATCAGAAGTGTGCATTGTCATGTGTTCTGTATAGAACTGGTACTCTGTTCTTACTGGAGAAAAACATCTTGCAGCAAACATTGAGTTAAGATTCATCCTGCACCCTTCAGCTCATTTTTTTTTTGCTCTGCAATGTATTTGTGGTGGAAACTGACAAAGACATGGCAAGGGAGAGAGGCATCACTTATTCATGGTAGTTTTCCTGACTGCATTCTGACATGTGACTCCTAATGCAGTTGAGTGTAAAAATGCAGTCATGGTAAATCCCCATCAGCTAGTCAAGATTTAAGGTGGTTGCTAACATAACAAGACAAGATCAAATACTGAAAATGCTGGAGGGTCAGGTAGTGGTTATAGATATTTGACGTTTTGGATCTAAATCCTTCATACTGTTGCATGAAATGGATGGGTGCCCAAGAGAGTGGGGGGGGGGGGAAGGGGAGTAGCACGGGCTGGCAGGTGATAGGAGAATACAGGTGGGAGGGGGAGAAACAGGAATAAAAGTAAGAAGCTCAAAGGGGATAGGAGGAAAAGGTAGAGGGCTGAGTAAGATGTACCTCTGCTAGGAGGAAGGTACAATTGGGGCGAAGAACTGAAGGAACGAAGGTGTGGGTGACAGGCATGTAGAAAGGATGGGGGTGGGAAAGAGAAGAAAGAAGTAAGAGGAATGAGGCCAGAGAGATAAAGGAAAGCAAGGGGGAGTGGTTGAGAATACAAGAGGAAAGGTTACCAGAAATTTAAGAAATCAATATTGATGCCATCCAGTTGAAGACTGCCAAGACAGAATTTAAGGTTGCATTCTCCTAAACTGAATGTGACCTCAACCTGGCAGTATACTAGGCCATGGTCAGACATGTCGGTACTAAAATGAGAAGTAGAATTAAAGTGGCTGGCCACTGGGAGATGCTAGATGTTGCGGTGGTCAGATTCCACTAATCTATGCTCAGTCTCCCCAATGTAAAGGAGGCCATATCGGGAGCACTGGAAGTAGTAAATGACCCCTACAGATTCACGTATGAAGTCTTGCCTGATTTGAAAGGACTATTTGGTGCTCTGAATACTGGTGAGGAGGAGGAATTACTACACCTGTAGCACTTGGTGCAGTCATAGGGATGTGCCAAGGGGGTGATTAGTGGGAAGGTGTGAGTGGACAAGAGAGTCACGGAGAGAGTGATTACTCTGGAAAGTGGAGAGAGGAGGGCAAGATATTTCTGGGAAAGGTGGGATCTCATAGGATGTAGCAGAAATTGTGGAGAATATGGATGGTGGTGGGGTGTTAGGTGAGTATAAGGGGAACTTTTTCCCTTTTATGTGGGATTGTACTGTTCAGTACAATTGATCATGAGAGGGTGCAAGGAACTGGAGGCAGACACTCTTGTTAATACACAAAAGAGCTGGAGAAAATCAGCAGGCCCTCGCCATTCATAGAAGGCAACGATAAATGGTTTTGGGCCTTAGCTGTTTGTCAAAGTATGAGCAAAAAAGTAGACAGGCCTCTGAATTAAAAGAAGGAGGGAAGAAGGGGAAAGGGGAGTGCATAGGGCAACAGCTAAGAGGCCATAAATGGACATGGGTGGGAAGGCAGGGGAAAAGGTGAAAACTGATTGAGGGAGGACGGTATTCCCTGAATTCCTCCAGCCCTGCATTCTGTGTTGCCTGTTGGGGACGACAAACAAATTTCTCATCTCAGCCATGGATCCCTGTGCAAGATTGCACTGATGGCCAACCAGCTGTTCTGTGGAGCACCACCAGCTGTTGTCCATGCATCAATACAGTCATGACTTCTGCTCCACTGGTCATCATCATAGAGCATAAGGCACACGGGAGGTGTGACCTCTTCCTCCTTCCCTCCAGTCACAGCTGAATCTTGAGGTGTTTCATAACATCTGAGCCAAAGAATCAGATAAAATTTGCTCCTGGCTACTTATCCTTCAGTTTCAACCAGTCATGCTGCCACATTAAGTACAGAATTATTTATTGGCGACAACCTTCATTAAAAAGGGAAGTGTAGCTAATATTTTAAAAAACTTATTGTAAGTAATTTGTATTTTAAATGGATCGATGATCAGCAATATTTTGGCAGGTGTATTTACATGCTGTATGGATCTATGACCGTGAATGGCTTCTTGGATGGGATGAGATTGCAGGTGGAATCAATTCCTTCACTGTTTTTTAGTGACTCCCCCTGCCTACCCTCAAGGTACCCTCAATCTTACCCAATCTAATTAAAAAGTCATAGAGAGAGTCTGCACAGAAACACACCCTTCAGCCCACCTACCCACTTATACTTATCCCAATTTAATCCTATTGTTTGTTCACCCTAAGTTCTCTGTCCCTAGATGTTGGCATTTAACTATAGACTGGAAGCTACTTACAGTGGCCGACTAATCTACCAACCTAAATCTTTGGGATGTGGGAGGAAACCAGAGCACCTGGACAAAGCCCACACAATCACAGGGACCATAATCAAACTCTTCACAGACAGGACCTGAAATCAGGATTGAGCTGGAGTGCCTGGTGCTGAGAGTCTGCAGCTCCACCAGCAGCATGAGTGTGCCCCTCTACAACTGGATTTGTCAGGATCACAGACCTATACTTTGATCTGCCATTGTGGGATGCCTTGGCTCCTAAGTTAACGCGCAGCCTCTGTTGTTTGTGCTCCACCCGTGTAGCTTCACCAAGTTGGCAACTCTCATTCTGGCATGCTTCGTGGTTTTCCTCATTTTGCGGACACTCGTTGACCTGATTGGATTGTAGTTATTTAAGGTTAGGGTGAGCTTTGCGACAAAATTTTATTTTACTACTGCTGATCTTATCACTTCATGAATAACCAATTTTGAACTATCAGCTCGGATCTGTATCTATCCAATTTAGCATTCAGCTCCTGTTTGAAAAACATGACGGAGCATATCTTCAAAGTGAAATTGGATCTTTATTTCCAGAAAGGCAAAGCTTTGTTAATTCCAGTCAATACTTACATGGGTGGGGACTCCTGTAAAAAATAGATTGGTGTTGGTAAATTGGTCAGTTTCTCCCTCTTGTCAGTTATTTAACCATTTGGTGCAATGATGCATTTAGTGACATTGGTGTCCATGGGCAGCGCGAGATCATAGCCTGTTACTGTGATGTATCTTTAAATTAACTCCCCCTCACCACCCACCTTACCACTCCCTTTTACTGTCTTCCTCTTATTTCACCACCAAGGCTTTGTTCTTGCAGGGCTTCTGGGACATCTCACTGCTGCATCATGGGAGATCTTTCATCATCAAAGTCCATCAGGCATACGTCATATTTGGCTAATTATCCTTAGAACTAGTTAGGTGGCTCCAAGAAAATCTATCTGAGAGTCTCTGAGAGGCATGTAAATTGCGTGGATGAGTACATTGTCAACATGGGAGACTGTGCATAACTTATCTTGTCAGGTTATTGGATGGCATGTGATGTTCTCCAAATTTTTAATTTAGGTCTTCAGAAAACATAGCATTGATTTTTTAAATCTATCTTTATATTTCATATTATACAGCTATTCATATATATTCATTATATTTGGTGTTTGCATTTCCCTCTGGCAAACTCCTTGGGTTTTTATTTGCCACCCTCACGTCTGTTGCTAACTGGTTCATGTGTAAATTGTTCTGCACCACCGAGACCTGTATGGTTATATATTTCTCCCGATGCCTCTGCTAGTTCAAACTCTCTGCTGGTCTGATTCCTCGCTGAGTAACTCAAGGTTTGGCGTGGCAATGGCAGATTATCAACAAACATTTGGTGCTGCGCTGGCCACCCCAACCCCTACAGCCTGCGCCAGCCGCTCTAACCCTTACAGCCCGCGCCGGACGCTCCAACCCTTACAGCCCGCACCAGCCGCTCTAACCCTTACAGCCCACGCCGGACGCTCCAACCCTTACAGCCTGCACTGGCCACTCCAACCCCTACAGCCTGCGCCGGCTGCCCCAACCACTATAGTCCACACTGGCCATCCCAACCACTATTTCCCGTGCCGGCTGCCCCACCGCTGACAGTCCATGCCGGAGACTGTCAGGCACTCACCAGTTGATTATCATCCCCTTAGCAACCACTTTCAGGTGGCTGCATTCAGGTGCCGGGGGGGTGGGGGGTGGAACCACTGTGCTGTGGCGATTATCCCTCCCGGAGAAGGGTTACAAAGTTCACCTCGCATGCACCTCCTGCACTTTCAAGTGGCCTCCCACCAGCCACATATGGGCATAATATGTGGCTTTACATCGGGGGATTTTGGCCACCTGAAAGTGTCTAATGATGCCCTGGCCATATCCACCCTCCTTGTGCATCCCAGGACAGATGTCCTGACTGCCTTCAAGGTAGGTGCCTCCAGCACAGCGGTCAGGGGTAAACTTGAACAACTGGTTAACGGACAGTGGCAGCCATTGGCCTTTTTCAGTAAACATCTCAGGCCACCAGAGCTTAAGTACAGTGTATTTGATATTGACCTGTAGTGTTATACCTGGCAATTCAGCATTTCCGTTACTTCCTGGAGGGCAGGAAGTTCAAAATCTACACAGACCACAAACCACTTACCTTTGCTTTTAGCAAGGTTTCAGACGTGTGGTCAGCCAGGCAACAGCGGCACTTCTCCTACATATATAAATTTTCCACAGACATTGAACATATCGCTGGCAAGTCCAGCCGATGCCCTATCCCATCCGGCTATCCTAGCAGTGCACGACCTTGCCCTGGGTATCAACTATGCAGCCCTGGCAGATGCACAGTAAGCAGACCCTGGGATGCTGATGTACCGGACAGCACTTACCTGCCTGCAACTGGAGGACATCCAGGTCTGCGATACCTTAACTGGTAAACCATGCCCCATCATTCCTATTGCATGGAGGAGGCGAGTTTTCAATTCGGTCCATAATTTGGCTCACCCTGCTATTGGGACTACTATTAGAATGGTGGCCAACAGATTATGTCTGACCCGGCCTCCGTAAAGAGTTCACTCAGTAGGCCAAAACATGTAATCAATGCCAGGCATCCAAGGTCCAGACCCACATTAAAGCCATTCTGCAGCCTTTCGAACCACCACACTGTCATTTCAGCCACATGCATGTAGACATTGTGGGGCCCCTACCTGTATCTAGAGGTGCATATTATCTATTGACCATGGTTGGCCAGATGATTAGATGGCCAGAGGCGGTGATGCTACCTGAAATCTCCACAGAGATGTGCATGGGCATTACTAAACACCAGGGTGGCATGCTTCGGGATCTCCGAACACTTAACCTGACAGACGGGCCCAATTCACTTCCAGTTAGTGGATCGCCTTAGCAAATGCCCTGGGGACTCAACTCCACCACACCACAGTCTAACACCCACAGGCCAACGGGCTGGAGGAGAGGTTCCACAAGCACCTGAAGAAAGATCTGATGCCCCGCCTCATCGGACCGAACTGGGCAGACAAACTCCCTGAAAGAGGATCTCGAGGCATTCTCCACCGAGTTGGTCTATAGCGCACCCTTAGTCATCCTGGGCGAATTTGTGGTGGCTTCTAAGGATTTGAGGGAGCTCCCGGTGGCTACATTGTCTCAACTGTGTGAGTGCCTGGGCTCACTAAACCCAGTTAACCTCAGAGCTCATGAGCAAGCCAGCACCTTTTTCCCAAAAAACTTTGCAGTCTGTCACTACATATTCGTCCTACCACCTCTTCAATGGCCTTATGAAGGGCCATAACCACCTTGTCAGGCGCAAAGGACATTGGCAGCAGGGAGGAGACCTTCATCCTCAACAGGCTGAAACTGGCCCATTTGGACATTAACCAGCCAGTTACTCACCCAACCCCATGTCACAGGGGTCAGCTGCCAAAAGACAGTGTGCCGATTTCCAGTTTTGGGGATGTGGTTGTGTAGCAGCCCGTCGCCTGCTCCACGGGCCAAAATAGCAAACAGCCATCGAACACGACGATTGGGCAGACAGCATGCGAAAATGAAACATCCATTCCCGTAGGCCACAGGAATAGTGGTCAAATCGACCAATCACCACCAGCGGATTCCAGGGGGACCAATCCGGGCCAGCGTATCTAGGACAACCAATCAGCAGCCGACCTTGCTCAAACCACGCCCCAGTGATGACATGGCTGGCTACCTATGAAAGACAGGGCTGCAGCCCAATAAACCCATTGTCAATTACTCTCCCTTGGTGTACGAGTCTTTCAACCTCAAGCTATAACCCATTATACCTTTAGCTATAACCGTAATAACCCCGCTGCAGTATCAAATTTTTTTCTGGTCACACAGATATATAAAGTTAACTACAAAAATTCTGCTGGGAGTTGTAAATGCCAGAAAAGCAACCTCTCAAACCAACTGAAGAGTATTTCTGATATTCAGTGAGAGATGAACTCCTTGATTGTAGCAACCAAATCAAACATGCAAATTAAAATCCTTCTGGATACTATGCAAGTCGGACAGACCTGCTTAGCAATGTGCTGCAGATGAGTGAAGGAGAATATTGAGTTCTTCATATTAACAATTGGATGATATTTTCAATGGAAGAATTTATCTTTAATTCTTCGTGTGTTCAATCTTAATGATTAGAGCATCATTCCCTTAACTCTAAGGGTAGGTCATATTAGAGGTAATGTAATCCCAGCAGTGATTAATGTTGCAATATTTTAGAAAAATTTACATGAGTTGCCCTGCTTTTTTGGATTGCCAAAGAGTTTTTTATTTGAACGCAGAGGCCTACCTGGGAATCTTGCAGCGGTGAATGTGTCAACATAATCATCTCACCCACAATCCATGCCATTCTTTACCTTACAAATCTCTTTAGGGCTTATTTTCCACTCAGTGAGTACAAGGTATTGCCACCTGAAAAGATAAACTGGATCTTGGCCAGATAATTTATTGTTAGGCAGAATGACCTGCAGGCAATTCGTTGCCATTAAAAATGTGGTTTCTAGTGGAGAAAAGTTAAGGGGAAACACCTGATCTTGAGAGAAGTACAGCAAAACCCCTGGTATCCAAATTTCAAGCAATTCGCAGCCTCAAGCAACCAGAAAAAAAAAATTGAGTAAAAAAAAACCATTAAAAAAATTAAAATAAATAAGACTATAATAGGTTAATAAAACATCAGTTATAAATTGTAAAAGATATGTCCTCTAAGGTAACATAAAAACCTTTGGTGAAGAGGAAGACAACTATTCAGCCAGTGAAGTGAAGTGCCTTGGCCATGCAGGTGTTAGAATAAAGATGTGTGAAACAGCAATGGTGCCGGCAAGGATGAAGAGCTGATTGATGCCGCTCACCGTTGGGGTGACCCTCTTAAAGTGTCGCCTTATCCTTGCCTAGTAAGAGTTGCCCCCGTCAGAGAGTTTATCTGTAAATTTGAAGGGGGGGTTAATTATCTATAATATTATTCTTCATCTTTCAGGCGGCTCCATGGAGGGGAGGAATCTGCAGATGCAGCGACGGTTAAATGTTTTTAAAGAATGTGACTGAAAATAAAATAAAAAGCTTACATATTCATGCAAAAAAAGTTTGCTTGGTGTAAAGTACACTTTAGAATTTTTGTCTTTTAAGCTGTTTATTCTTAATGCAGGTGTATTAGCAAGTCTCAAACAACTGGAAAATACATTTATCCCGGTGGCTACATTGTCTCAACTGCGTGAGCACCAATCCCCATTGGTGCCGGATATCAGAGGTTTTACTGTATTAGGAATTCTTTCATAACGTGAACATATTCCTGGGTATTACTATCGATGGAATCATAAATTGGATTAGATTAGTGTGCAATGCCCACCTGTAGAAATTAATTTTCCATGACGATTGATTAAATCAGTTTAGAACATGTTATTCAAAGTCCACGTTGAATGCTTGTTCTATAATATAGCGGTCAATATGACAAGGCTGAGATTCTGTTTGGAAAAGTAATTTGGACGCCATTTGGTGAAGTTTGAAGACACTTCAGATACTGAATTTCCAGTATTAATTCCTAAGGGTTGGAGCATCATGTTGAGTAAGGGCTTGCAGTCTATCTTTGTATTTTTCAAAAGCTCCTTTCTGGCATGCAGTACCCAGTAAGCCATTCACACTGGACCATGAGTTACTTAGTTCATTTGGATCTCTTGGATCTAAGGGTGACATCATGAATTACATATTATGTACTCGCAGGGCAGTGAAATCATAGCAGTAAAAAAGTACATATCTAAAAGACCATGGGAAAATGCACCACAGTGGGCTTCAGACTGTTGAAACCTAGGACAAACCTATAGTTCAGCTTGTCATTATTCCCCAAACAATAGAGTATAATAACTATTTGCATAGCATTAGGTATGACAAGTAAACTTGAGATGATTAAGATTGCTGCCTTATATTCAGATAGTTTTATTTCATCAGTCAAGGATCAAGGAGATAATTCAGGGTGGTTCCAAGCAGAAAGGGGGAAAAGATCAATGACAAATACCACATAGAAATTCTAATGGAGCAAATCAAGTGGCCTTTCTAAAAAGAAAGGATTAAAGTACAGAGCAAAACCTGGGGGTGAAGTTCAAATTGAAAGTCAAGTTGAAAGGTGTAGGTTTTGATGTTCCACTTTCAACTGGAGGAGGGCTTGTGCTGTGGTGGTTTATGGGCTGCACCAGATGTAGAGGAGGGAATGGATGCAAAATTTTAAGAATTCGATTGCAAAGCTGCCAAAGGCCCTGGAGATCCTGAACTGACATGAAACAATAGTGTAGGTAATATCATCAGGCCATTGACTCATCTCCTTAATCCGCAAAGGCTATTTAACATCTACAAGGCACAACTCAAGAGTGCAGTTGTCTAGATAACTGCATTCAATAGTCATCAGAAATTGTTATTTGAAATCTTTTAATTAAATTTAGACATACATACAAACAGCATGGTAACAGGCCATTTTGGCCCATAAGTCCATGCTGCCTAATTTACACCCAATCAATATACACCCCCAGTGCATTTCAACCAGTGGGAGGAAACCAGAGCCCCCGGGGAAAACCCTCGCAGACATGGGGAGAACATACAAACTCATGAGACAGCGTGGGATACGAACCCTGGTCCGGTCCCGATTGCTGCCACTGTAAAGGCATTGCATTAACTGCTACACCAACCATGCTACATCAACATCATCTAGATTCTAGAACAAAGAAGCAAGCATTATTAGTACTCTATCCACCACCTTTCACTGCCACCTTTCATGGCTGCAGTGTGTGTCACTTAGAAAATGCACTGCAGTTAGTTCTCAAAGTTGTGACCTTTACCACCAAGATGGTGAAGGGATGATAAGATGAACAAAATATTGAGTATAGGAGTTGGGACGTTCTGGTGAAGTTGCATAAGATATTGGCAAGGCAAAATTTGGAGTATTGTGTGCAGTTTTGGTCACCTCACTGCAGGAAAGATATCAATGAGATTGAAAGAGTGCAAATAAAATTTACAAGGATGTTGCCTTCACTTGGAGATCTGAGTGACAGGGAAATGTTAAATAGGTTAGGACTTTATTCCTTGGAGTGTAGAATGAGGGAAGATTTGATAGAGGTATATAACATTTATGAGGGGTATAGATAGATTAAATACAATTGGCTTTTTCCACTGAAGTTGAGTAAGACGTGAACAAGAGGACAGGTACATGGTTGGGAGAAGTATGGTGGGCAATGGACTGGGTGCAGGTCATTGGAACTGGGCAGATTAATAGTTCAGTCCAGACTAGATGCGACGAATGGCCTGTTTCTGAGTTGTAGTATTCTGTGGTTCTATGGCACTTAGTGCAAATGACAATGATTGCTGCCAAGTTACTCTCTTAAGCACACAACAGTCTTTCTTGGAAATATATAAGGAAATACAGTGTCTAGGAAATATATAAGGAAATACAGTGTCTAGGAAATACAGTGTCTTGGAAATACAGTACAAAGAATGTATTAGTCAGAGTCAATATTGATCTGAGGTGTGAGGCCTTGAGGTGATTGGATTGTCCGAGGTCAAGAAGTCTTTGAGGCACACTGTTGCTCTGGCGCCTTGAAAAATTGTGACTTGGTTGATAGCTTTCCTTTTGAACCTGGCAGATTTTAATATCTAAGTCCTGCCGATGTCAGTAAACCAGCCCTAAGATGGCTGAGGTTGGACTTTTTGTAACATCCAAACAGAATTGGAACTGACTTATTTGTGTTCACTGCTTTTTCTTTGAAGTCTTGTGTTTGTAGCACTGTTGTTCATTTGAAATTGGGAAGTTGTTCATTGTTGCGATCGGGAGGAACGGGTTTGGGTTTAAATAATTAATGTTCTAAGTGGGATAGTCTCTGTAAAAAGATGGCTGGGCCAGTGTATTTTGGCTCCTTCTCATCATTTAGATAGTAACCAATTTATTCCTAATTGTATGTTCAGCACTTTGGATCAACTTGCATTGTGTAAAATGTGCTATATAAATAAACTTACTACTCCTGTAACTAATTCATGAGTCTGGTAGTTTCTAAATCCTGGAATGTTGTAATCATCAGAATTTATAACTGAAAAACCTCGCAAAGATTAGCGTATACAGAGCCGTTGTCATACCCACACTCCTGTTCGGCTCCGAATCATGGGTCCTCTACCGGCATCACCTACGGCTCCTAGAACACTTCCACCAGCGTTGTCTCCGCTCCATCCTCAACATTCATTGGAGCGACTTCATCTCCAACATCGAAGTACTCGAGATGGCAGAGGCCGACAGCATTGAATCCACACTGCTGAAGATCAAACTGTGCTGGGTAGATCACGTCTCCAGAATGGAGGACCATCGCCGTCCCAAGATCGTGTTATATGGCGAGCTCTCCACTGGCCACCGTGACAGAGGTGCACCAAAGAAGAGGTACAAGGATTACCTAAAGAAATCTCTTGGTGCCTGCCGCCAGTGGGCTGATATCGCCTCAAACCGTGCATCTTGTCACAGTTCGGCGGGCAGCAACCTCCTTTGAAGAAGACCGCAGAGCCCACCTCACTGACAAAAGACAAAGGAGGAAAAACCCAACACCCAACCCCAACCAACCAATTTTCCCCTGCAACCGCTGCAACCGTGTCTGCCTGTCCCGCATCGGACTTGTCAGCCACAAACGAGCCTGCAGCTGACGTGGACATTACCCCTCCATAAATCTCCGTCCGCAAAGCCAAGCCAAAGAGAATCATTGTAACGGAGAGCTCATTAATCCCATAGTATCCAGGGTCACTGTGATGCCTCTCTATGTTAACCCCATTTGCCTGCAGAGCCCCATATCCCTCCATCCCTTTTATGTCCACGGATCTGTCCAAAGATCTTTAAAAATTTTTAATCTTGTCTACTTTCATCACCCCTTCTGGCATCCTGTTCCAGAAATTTACCACTCTGTGTGTGAAAAATCTACTCTAATTTTTTTTTCAATCACTCACATCTCTTCTTAAATTTGTCCCCTCTAGTTCTAGACTCCCCTACACTGGGGTAAAAGATTCTGACCACTTATTCTATCTACACCCAACATCATTTTACAAAGCTCTCCCCTCACCGTTCCTACATTTCAGTGAGAGTAACCCCAGCCTCTCTTCTCTCCTTATAACTATAGCCTTTCATTCCAGACAACATTCAAGTGAGTCATTTTTGCACTCTTTCCATTGCTACTACATCCTTCCCATCGTGTGGCTTTAAAAAGTTTGCTGAGACATTTGTTGCTCATAATTTTTTCAAAGAATGTCTTGTAAATCATCTTAATGGCACTGCTTTGCAAGACTGCTGTTGCACCGCAGACCTGCAATGCAGATTTGCAATCCAGTTCACATGCTTATGGCATTACTAGGACAATACATTTTCCAAATTCTCCATTAATATTGGAAAGCAACTATTGTTCCTACAGATTTGTCTGTTTTGTACTGAATGTCACATACATAGTCCACTGCCCTAAGATGCCAGGTAATATGTAATTAAACCCAACAGTCCAGATCGCTTAATCTTGCTCCTATTTCATATGTTCTTATGTTCTCCCATACAGCTAACTCCAGTCCGGAGATTTCTCCATGGTTACAAGCTTAAGACAGCATCTCCACACAGAACTATGAAATGATATATTGCTGAATTTATATCAGGCACCAAGCACAGCAATGCACTGCAACAGGGAAGGCACGAGTTTATATTCAGTTTTCAGAATCAGTCATGTTATTAGCACACCTCTACATTTATAATGTATTGTGGTCCATTTTACTGTTGATTCCATGGAAGCTCACATTCCTTGGAATGGATGCAATCTGCTCGGTAAAATACTCGTGTAATAGAGAAGATTAATGGGATAGTTCAGTTGATGATGTGCAATGTGAATTTGCAAAATGTAAGATTTCACAAAATAGATGTGAGCCCAATTAAAGCCCATGAGATTAATGGAACAGTAGGTGTGTGGATGCAAAACTGAGAAAGGAACATGCAGTGCTAGAGATCCTCCTGACTACCAGAGGGAGTCAAAGACTAGTTTGATAATTCAAGATGGAGGCCTCCACGTGGTCATAATGAAGCTAATAAAGTATGGTTGTTTTAAAAGAGCCCATTTATTTATTACAATACAGGACACATCAGATTGTACCAGGAGTGTGCATTGTACCAGGAGTGTACATTGTACCAGGAGTGTGCATAAATTGTTATCAGCAGGGAAATGGAAAGTGTGAAAACTCCTGACATAAATTGGACAGGTAATGACAACCATGAGTGGAGGCTGTTCAAATGAAGATTCATGCTGTATCTACAAGCCATTGAACTTGATAGAAAACCTGAAGCACGGAAGATTGCATTGCTACTTACAAGAACTCAAGTAATAGAGGTTTTCAATACATTTGTTTTTGCTGAGGTAGATGACCAGGTCAAGTTTTACAAGGTTATTAAAATATTTGATGAACACTATTCACACATATATATATATATATATATGTATATATATGTGTGTGTGTGTGTGTGTGTGTGTGTGTGTGTGTGTGTGTGTGTGTGTGTGTGTGTGTGTGTGTGTGTGTGTGTGTGTGTGTGTAAATGGTCTTGAAATTAAAAGCAAGAACATGACATTTTGGATCACTGCAAGATTCAATCAGTAATCAAATTGTGCTCAGGATTATTGATAAGAAAGTGAGAGAGATTTTGCTGCAAGAGACAGAATTTATTTTAGCTGGAGCTGTGAAGAATACGCCATGCCAGTGAGTTAGCTTTGCAGCTCGTGAAAAAGTTTGGTGTTAATGCAAAAGCCAGTGAAAATGAAGGCATAGTCGTAGCCACAGTGACTGGACACACAGACAAACAAGTGATATAGGAAACAATAAAAATTGGAAGAGGCATTCAAGAACAAACAATGTGGCACTCAACATACACCTAAACTATGCCCTGCCTATGGAAAAGTCTGTAATAAGTGCAAAGGGCAGAATCATTATGCAAAGCAATTTTTTCCGCAAAGGGAAATACAATAGAAGTAAAACTGTGCACACTATCCAGAAACTGCTCTCAGTAATGCACTCTTCATTGGCATGTTAGTGCAGAAAGACTATAAACCAAAAGACGCTGAACAGCCAAGCATGAACAGAGTAGAGCAGGATAAGTAGGCAGTGTCATTGCATATGAATGGAAAAATGTTCCTTTCAAGCTGGGCACAGGGGCAAAGGTCAATTTGATCTACGAGCATGACATCAGGGCAATGAAGATAAAGCCTTACATCCATGCAAAACCTGTACAGCTCAAAACCTACAATAGACAGAGCATCAACACAAAAGGTATATGTAAACTCAAAGGTGAAAGTTAAAGATAAAGAGCACCTCGTCAGGTTTGCAGTAGTCCCAGATAGGCATGAATCACCGCTGGGTGACAAAGCATGTGAAAAATTAAGTCAAGTCAAGAGGATGTACACACCAGAGAAACCTATTGTGTTACTGATGCATTATTCAGGGAAATGATGCAAAGTGAAGCACACAATGAGAGTTCCACAGAGACAGATGTGAATCTGATCACTGAATTCCTTCCTGTACCTGATATGAAATCCAAGCAGATCACAGCTAAAACAGAAACAGACACAGTTCTACAGAAGGACATCAAGAATTTGAATGGAGGATGGCCTAGAGGTGAGATAAGTGTTGTCAATGACCTTCTACTGGCAGAGAAGAATTGTCATTCCTTAATCCCTGTGACAAAAAGTACTGAAAAGGATGCATGAGGGGCACCTGGGAATGGAAAAATGCAAGTGGAGGGCCAAAACTTCTATTTATTGGCCAGGGATAAATGTTGACATTGACGGCATAATTTCAAACTCTCCAACATCACACAAAGCAGTCAAAGGAACCCATGGTAATAACTGATTTACTTATAGCACCATAGCAGAAAGTTGAGACTGATCAGTTCTACATGGATGGAAATAATTACTTGCTGGTTATTGACTCTCTATCAAACTATCCAGAGATTGTGCTGCTTCCTAACATGTCTGTGGATTGTGTGATCCAAAATATGAAATCGATTTTTGCAAGACATAGAATTCCTCAAATTGTCTATAGTGATAATGGACAATGCTAGAGCTATAGAGAATTTCAGAATTTTGCGAAAGAGTATGATTTTTGACATGTGACTTCAAGTTCTCTGCATCCACAGTCAAACAGTAAAGCAGAGAAAGGAGTTCACATCATTAAACAGTTGCACAAGAAAGCATTAGGTAGTGGCTCAGATCTATATCTAGCTCTGTTGAGTTATAGAGCTTCACCACTTGAACATGGCACGTCACCTCTGATCTTCTGATGGGACATAGACTACGCACCACACTTCCCTACTCTGCAGACCCAAACAAGAACAGAGAAGTTGAAGATTTCAAACAGAAACAAAAGCATCTGCAATGGAGACAGAAAGCAAATTATGACAAGCCAGTCAGAAGCTTAGGGCCACTGGCACAACATGACACAGTGAGACTCAAGAGTTCCAACTCTTGGGACAAAAAGGCTACTGTTCTGGAGGATATAAATCCAAAATCCTACACGGTCAGGACAGAGGATGGTCAAATACTGAGGAGGAATCAAAAGAGCCTGCTGAAAACCAAAGAGACACCACAGGAACAGACAGATGCAGAAGATCCAGCCTGCACAGCAACAGAGGAAACACCACCAGTGCTAGATAGTAGCAGAGAGGAAACAAACGCTTGTGTTAAGAAGATCCACACATGTTATCAAAGCACCTGACAGTCAGAATCTCTAAAAGAACAGGAACTGCACACTTAAAAAAATTGTGCTGTGGGTGTTTGTGTTTGAGTTGAACTGTAAATTGAAATGAATATTGTATTAGTATGACATGTTGTTAGATTAAACATCTCAAGGAAATGGGATGTAGTGATAGAGTGCTAGAGATCCTCCCAGCCATTAGAGGGAGTTGGAGATTAGTTTGTTGCAGCTAAGGATGATTCAAGATGGATGCATCCGCATGGTCATGTTAAAGCTAATAAATATAGTTGTTTTCTAAGAACCCACGTTTCTTTATTATAATAAAAAAAAATCACAGAACAGAAAGCAAAGATTGTTGTTTTTTTAGATTAGAGGGGAGTGTGCAGTGATGATATCCAGGGATTGTTGTTGTAACCTCTGATATATAATTGAGAACTTTGACAGAACTATAAAAACATGCCATGAAACATCCAAACTTAGTAAATAATGAGGAAATTAATAACACTTCAGGGACTAGAGACTAAAAAAACCCCATAAAATGATTTATTTTGGTAGTAAGATGCAGGGCAGCAGTATTAAAGTTTAAAATCAAAAATGGATTTGAGAGTATAAATAAGGAGACTGTCTTTCTAAACCAAGGCTTTGAATTGATTGAAAGAAGAACCAGTGGCAACTTGAAGAAACATTTTCTGGAGCAAGTTATTAAGCTGTGAAATGCACTGTCTGAAAGTATGGTACAAAAAGAAGGTTGATATACCCTTGAATTGGAAAAAATAATTCTGTAAGTCAAAAATAAATTAAAAAAAGGAAAGAGACAAATTGGCTAGCTGTACCAATGAGCTGACACAGGGATAGTGAAACTTCTGAAGAAGAATGACATAATCTTCCACATCACCCTATAATTCCATCAGGAGGGAAAGGAAAGGAAGGTGTCATCTAAACTCAGTGTTGTTTCTTGGTCAGTTGAGGTTTCTAGAAAAGCTCAAAGTGTAGTTAAAAGGCGTGTGGAAAACTCTAATAACTTCGTCACAGGTATTGGTCCTGACTTTTTATTTTTCACCCCATTGTCCCCTCCCTCACAGCAGCTTAGTACGCCCATCACATCCTCCGTTATAAAGTGGTTTAAGTGGGAGTAGCAAGAGCTCAGTAGCCATCCCTGGGTTGCACAGGGATTCATGTTTTTGCCCATCCTTTTTGGAGGAGTAATTTCCATGGACCATATAATTTAGCTGTGTCATTTTAATGAGATCTATGTCATCATAACACATCAAGTACGAGGTTGGACTGCTCCCACAGTTTAAGTTAAAGCCACACTCACACTCAACTTCCTAGAATCAGATTTATTGCACTCAAGGTGGTCATTTATGCCCTGTATCACTGGTGGCCATTCTTCCTGCATCAAAGAGGTCAATGATGCCAGTAAGAGAGAGAGAGGAGAGAGAGAGAGAGAGAGAGAGAGAGAGAGAGAGAGAGAGAGCGAGTTAAGGGTAGAAGGAGAGAGAGAATGAGTGTAAAGCAAAGAGAGAGTAAAGAGAGACAGGGATATAGAAAGAGTAAGGAAAGAGATGGAGTAAAAGAGAGCGGTAAAGGAAAGAGAGAGAGATAGCAAGTAAAGGGAGGGAGAGAAAGTAAAGGGAGAGAGGGAGAGAGAGAGAGAGAGAAAGAGATATATGGGTCAGACACATTTTAAAATGTCATCATTTATTGTTTATAAATAGCAATGTCATTCACACTGTTGGACTGCAAGTACCTGAGTGCAACAGTCCTGATGGTTGGACGTGCAGTAGATGACCGGCAGTGAATTTTTCCGGTACGATTTACACTGCGGACTTCCTCCAGAAAGTTGTAGGGATCCGGTAGGATAAATCGCGGGACAGAATTGACTCAAAATTCCTGCACATTCCTTTTTAGACTGCCCGTGAAGTGGCAAAATTCCTTGATTGTGCTGTTGCATGCTTGCAGTCTAAAAAACATAATTGTGTACAGGGGACAGGTCCTGAGACCCCACAGTATGCAGCTAACCAAAAGCAAGAAAGAAGTGGAACATGGTATGAATTGGTTGGACAAAAATAAGGAGAGGGTGAGATCAATAGGGAGGGGTAAATACTGAGAGAAGGGGAAATACAGAAAGAAACACACAATCAATGAAAGAGACAAACAGAGGGACAATTTAAGTAGCATCTGTGGAGAGATAAAGACAGAGAAGCTGACTGATGACCTTACATTGGAATAGGCGAGTTCTGACAAAAACTGGAAAGCCTGGTTATCTGAAAATTGTTCAAATGACAGTTGAGTCAAAGGATTGTAAACTACCCAATCAGAAAAAAGACACATTTCCTTGGGTTTCAATCTTCCGATTTAAAATAAATTGAGATATTTTTTTGAGTTTTTAAGGTGGTTGCTGATTTGATAAAATTATATAATTTCCATCCTCAAAGAGAATTTGTCTTTTTTGCATCTTTATTATTGCAGGAGTGTAAGGGGACAGGACAACACCTGGCCGGCCGTCAATCAGTCAGCCTGAATGGATCAAGCTCCACCCAGTCGGGTGTCAATCACCCTCCGGGATATAAGCCTGCGCTGGCTTCCCGAGGCCTCTCTCAGAGATGCTGCAGCAACAGCCAGCCTGGCTCTGTGGAAGTCTTTGTGGATTAAAGCCTGTGGTACAGTCTTTACCTTGTGTGTGTCTGATTCTGGCTAACAGCGCACCACAGAAGCATCCTAGCTCCTAATTACCAATTTCTTTGCTGTCACAATTTTAGCCTGGGGCAAACTCTCTCAGATCTTATCCACCTCCTGATTCACCCCTTCCTGTTATCCCTTCTTAGTCTCATTACTGAAGACAGGTCAGGAACAGTAATGTATTGGTCAATTTGGGGGAACTTTCAGCTGCAAGAAGCAGCTGAGTCAGTCATCAAGTCCTCTCAGCTCTCCACTTCAAAGATCTTCAGGATGGTGCTCAATTTCAGTTGTGTCTTAATTCCTTTAATACATTGTAGACATCGTTCCTTTTACCTCTGTCTGCCCATCGCCAATTCTCTTTCAATCCATATATTTTATTTTTCTATCACCCTGCCTCCTCCATGAAATGCCTGAAAACTTAACTTGTCTCTTCTTTGGCTTGGCTTCGCGGACGAAGATTTATGGAGGGGGTAAAAAGTCCACGTCAGCTGCAGGCTCGTTTGTGGCTGACAAGTCCGATGCGGGACAGGCAGACACGATTGCAGCGGTTGCAGGGGAAAATTGGTTGGTTGGGGTTGGGTGTTGGGTTTTTCCTCCTTTGCCTTTTGTCAGTGAGGTGGGCTCTGCGGTCTTCTTCAAAGGAGGTTGCTGCCCGCCAAACTGTGAGGCGCCAAGATGCACGGTTTGAGGCGTTATCAGCCCAGTGGCAGTGGTCAATGTGGCAGGCACCAAGAGATTTCTTTAGGCAGTCCTTGTACCTTTTCTTTGGTGCACCTCTGTCACGGTGGCGGGTGGAGAGCTCGCCATATAACAGGATCTTGGGAAGGCGATGGTCCTCCATTCTGGAGACGTGACCCATCCAGCGCAGCTGGATCTTCAGCAGCGTGGACTCGATGCTGTCGACCTCTGCCATCTCGAGTACTTCGACGTTAGGGATGTAAGCGCTCCAATGGATGTTGAGGATGGAGCGGAGATAACGCTGATGGAAGCGTTCTAGGAGCCGTAGGTGGTGCCGGTAGAGGTCCCATGATTCGGAGCCGAACAGGAGTGTGGGTATGACAACGGCTCTGTATACGCTTATCTTTGTGAGGTTTTTCAGTTGGTTGTTTTTCCAGACTCTTTTGTGTAGTCTTCCAAAGGCGCTATTTGCCTTGGCGAGTCTGTTGTCTATCTCATTGTCGATCCTTGCATCTGATGAAATGGTGCAGCCGAGATAGGTAAACTGGTTGACCGTTTTGAGTTTTGTGTGCCCGATGGAGATGTGGGGGGGCTTGTCTATTACAAACACAAAGGGCATAGCAGAGAGCCTAACTTCACTACACAAGGAAAGGAGACTTATACATGTAAGGCTATGTGGAGTTTGAGTTTTGCACTTACAGACCAGTATATTTCTTGATGTGGTGATGCTCCTTTTGTTTAGAGCAATCAAAGTTTTACTATCGCTTTGGTAACTTTTCTTGAACCTTCTTTAGTTTCCTGTCTCTGGGGCAAAGATTGACTGTGGCAGTCAATAGAGTCTGAGGTCAGCTGTGGTCAACAAATCCACCATCATCTTCACAGTTCGATCTGACTACCTGAAGATGTTGGAGATCTAGTTTGGAAGGGCCAAGGCGGGCAACAAAAAAATTGGTCTGAGCGGATTGCAAAAGTCCAACAAAAATTGGGTTGGTGGGTGCGACACTCCCACTCAATAACAAGGAAGAACCTGGTTATCAGGTGTGAGATGTTCTTAGTACTGCTGTACATTGTGCAGGTGTGGTCCATCCCCTGCACCTTCACCTAGGTGGTTCCCAGAGCAATATTTTGGTTCACAAAGCGATCCAAGATGGAAAGAGCCTGAAGGGTTAGCATGTCCGTCTCCAGTCAATGGGGGGAAAGATTTATCCAATATTTAAGATTCAGTTCATTGTCATGTAGTAAAAACAGTGTCATATTACATGAAAATGCTTTTGTCTGTGGTAAGGCAGACAGATTCACCACCAGCAGAAATTGTCTGAAGTCCCTCTTACAGACAGAGGTAAAACACAGGATTCTGTGGACACCATGGTTAAGTGAGAAAGCACAAATGCTGGAGAAACTCAGCAGATCAAACAGTGCCTTTATGTAGCAAAGGTAAAGATACATCAACAACATTTCAGGCTTCAGCTCTTCATCAAGGTGTTGGGGAACATGAGAGATGTCTGAACAAAAGGGAGAAATGGGGAGAGGGAGTGGTGAGAGTGGGAGGTGATGGTGGAGGGGGGGGGAATACCATGGTGGGGGGAGTAGTCTAAGCTAGGTGGAGAGAGAAAGGAAGTAGGAACTGGAATAATGAGTTAAGGGATGGGGGAAGGGGGGAAAAGCAAGCTTATTAGTGGAATGCAGTGAACTCAATGTTCATGGCCTGGGGTTGGAGAGGGCCCAGGCAAAAAATTCCTTGATTCCTCCAATCTGCGGATGGTCAGGGTGGGGTAGTGTGAAAGGCCATGGACCGACATGTGAACTTGAGAGTGTGATTCAGAACCGAAATGGTTGGACCTTAGAAAGGGGAAGCCAAGGGGCCATACACTCTGTATTCATTGACAAAACAAATGGAGAGGAGGTGCTGGGCGAAGCGATCTCCTAATCTGTGAATGGTTTCTCCGATGTAGAGAAGGCCACAGAGGATGCACTGGATGCAGTAAATGAGTTTTTTGAAGGTACAGGTGAAGTGTTACTTCACCTGAAAGGTTTGTTTTGGACCTCAGACTATGGTGAGGGAGGACGTGTGGGTGAAGGTATTACGCCTCCTATGATCACAATGGAAGGTGTCAGGGGGAGCGATGGGTGGGGAGGGAAGGGTGCACAAGGGAGTCACGGAGGGAGCGGTCCCTACAAAAGGCTGAGAGGGGAGAAGGAAAAATGTGACTGGTGTTTGGGTCCTGTAGCAAAGTACTTTGCTTTTTACCTGTGGGTACCCATGGTTACTCCTTTAATCTGGAGGTAGTGGGATGAGTTAAAGGAAAAATTGTTAAGGGGAGGACAAGTTCTTCCAGGTGGAGAAGAGTGGTGGTGGAAGGTGACTGCTCCAGTCTCAGGTCCAGAAAAAAGCAAAGTACTTTGAGGCCTTCTATGTGGGGAATGGAGGTGTAAAAGGATTGAACATACTTCGTAAAGATGAGGCAGTCCAGTTCAGGGAATCTGAAGTCTTGGAGGAGGTGGAGGGTGTATGAGGTGTTGAGGTGTTGTGGATGTAAATGGGGAGGGATTGAACTAGGGGAGAAAAGATAGAGTCAAGGTATGATGAAATTAGTTCCGTGGGACAAGAGCAAGCAGAGACAATGTGTCTGCCCAGATAGTTAGGTTTATGTATCTTGGGTAGATACAGACAGACAACGAGAAGCAAAAGAGAGTTCTCCTCAGAGTCACCGAGTGTCCATGGATTTGACACTCCACAGCCCCCGCAGCCACGCAGGGTCCAGTCCAAACCATCCGAGCTCCAGATTTGAAACTCTAATACCATTAGGAATCCTTCAATGCCCTTGGCCTTTATTGCACCCTGGTTCCGATATCTGGTACCCCTTCAGTCAGTTTCAAGCCAATTTCTAGCAGTCCACAGCCTGGTGCGAGTTCCTTGACAGCATTCTCCAGCAGCCCGCAGCCTCCGTGGGATCCTCCCCTTGAATAACCTGTGTGGGTTCTTCAGCTGCAGAACCCCTCACTGGTTCACTGTCGCGCTCATCTCCTCTGCTTCTTATTCTCAGACAGGAGTGTGGTCTCCTCATTTTCTGCTGCCCTGAGCCAGTCTTCCGCTTCCCTGGAGTCTACAGCCCCGCATGGCTGCTGGTGATCAGAGGTACCACCACCTTGGGTCAAGACCCCCGCAGTCATGGGATATTAAATAAAACAACATGGCTCTGATCCTGATCATCATCTTTATGTGCCTGCATCAGGCTGTACGTGGAACCAAAATAGAAGGACATCAAGTGCCACTGTGCTGAGGTTATACCTGTCCCAGGTGTTGCAAAGTATGGGCCTGAACCTGTTGCCACACAATGTTGCAGTTAGCTGAAATTTGCCAAACCAGTTTTTCCAGTTGAATATCTTTGGCCACAGGGCCATCAGGCAGTGGTCAGCACAGAAAGTCCTGCAGACACTGAGAGATGAGAACTCAAATGACATAGTGGAGTGTTTCCCTGAGCAGACCATGCAAATCAACTGCCAGTGCTTATGAACAAGCTCCAGGACTTGGTCTGGATGGTGGTAAGAGGTCCCTCCCAGTCAGATCTTTTCTGTATGACCAGAACATCAACCACAATGCACTTTGTTCCCAAGACGATTGTGGTGGAATGGAGACAGTCGCCCACCTCTTTGCAGAATGAGAATTTTCTAAAAGTGTCTGGAGGATGCAAGGATCCTTGTATGGATATAAAACTCAGGGTGGGAAGAGATGTTCAATTATTTAGCAAATAATTTATCGTGAATAAAATCTATGTTTGATTAAAAAAATGCTGTTCTTCACAACAAAACATCAAAACTGTGAAAAATCAGGATTACTTTCAGATATGCCACGTTACAGTACCCACATCTTCACCAAAGCAATAGGCTGCAATGCTCTGACTTATTTTGTGACTTGAACGGGTGCCAATGACATAAAGCACACTAGTTTATGCAGGTTGTGAATAACTCTGAACAAACTTGTAATTTAATTGTATTAATTTAACCCTTTAACATGTTTCTGGTAGCATAAACTGTTCAGATATGGGAGACCTAAAGTTTTAATTGGGCCCAAGTCTGCTATTTATATAATATTGTTAAAGGTGCTCAGTGGCACTTTATGCTTAAGTGGTGAAGCAACTTCAGGAAAGTCACTGATAGATGGAAGGGTTTTAATGTCCTAAAATTGGTGTCTTATTTAGACCAACTTTTGATTAGCTTTGTTGTGGGCAGGCCCCCACATTCTGTTGCACCATTGAAATGCTGAATGTCATCTCAATGCTGGATTTGCACAGTCGATGGAAATTGAGAGTTTATTGTCATGTACAATATACAGATACACCAAGATTCCTACTTCTACAGCCACATGGGCTGTAAAATACACCATCTACAATAGTATAAAACAGTTTTACAATTCACCATTAAAAAAAACAAAAATAAATATAAAAGCAGAGATAAATAAATGTTCAAATTTAAAAATTAGAAGAATGGAAGAACATGGAGGTATAGTGTAGTAATGTTGTACAGTCCAAACATTAGCCCTTTGGCCAAACTTGTCCATGTCGACCAAAGTGACTCCACAAGATTGACTCATTTGCCTGCATTTGTCTCACATCCTTCTATTTACCTATTTAAATTGTTTACCAGTTACAATTGTGACCACCTCTACCGCTTCATCTGACAGCTTGTTCCATGTACTCATACCCTCCATGTGAAGAAGATGACCCTCAGATCCCTTTTAAAGCTCTCCTGTCTCACTTTATCTGGGCCCCTCATGATTTTATAAACCTCCTCTTTTAGACTTCTACACACCAGAGAGAAAAGTCCAAGCCTATCCATCCTTTCCTTATCATTCATGGTCGCCATACTAATATCATACTTCTGAATCTTTTCTGGAGCCTTTCCAGGTTAAATATATCTCCAAGCTGGGTGACCATAATTGTATACTAAGAGCAGGATTACTTTATCCCAGCCCTCCCACTTCCACACCCCTCCACCCATTCCTTACCAACCACTCCAAAACATGTAAAGCAGACAAGGACATGCCAGTCAATCTAGTACTGGTGAAGGGACATCTCACTTTCCTGGGCTCACGGATTGGATACTTCCATGCTCCATGACAGTTGAAGGCTCCAACGTGCCCAAAATATCTCAAGGGCTTTCCAGCCAAGTGGATCGCTAGGAATCTGTAAACACTGGGAGGTTTACTGTTACTGCTTTGCAAAACAATGAATCTCGGGATCCATATGTTATCTCTGACTAATTGTTCTATGGATCCAAAGTGGAACCAATGGTAAAAAGAAAGAGGTTATGCATAATGTGAGTCATTAAAACTAACTGGAGTCTTTAATTGAGGCAGTTCTTGGAGCTCAATTAGAATTAAAGTTCTAAATTGACCAATATCTTACTTTTCTCCCACAGTCAATGGCTGAAATGGCAACTGTGGCAAAGAATTTAGCATCAGGAATTTACATGGATTTTCTATAGAATTTCTAAAGGAAGTTGGACACATTCCCCGAGGGAGGAGGCTATTTCAAATTACAGAAGATAAATTGTGGGGTAATTTTTCCTGAGGTGATTATTATTCCCTCCAATTTTTGCCTTCTCTCAGGGGTCTGTTCGTCAATGTCATATGTGATTTCACTCTGTGTGAAATCTACATTCCTTGCCCTTTATAAATGTTCACATTTATAGAGAATTGGCTGTGCATTTTAAAATGAAACATATAAAAAGAACATGGAATTCATTTAGATAAATAGGATTAGAATAGGGACTCTAATAAGAAAAAAAAATCTATCTCAGTGGGCTGAATGGCTTTCTGTGCAGTTTCTCGGATGGATAAACATACCACTGGAAGCCCTGCAGGCACTTTCAATCCTGGAGCTAGTTGTTCAGCCTTGGGAGATTTTTATCTGTGGGCTCATTCTGTTGAAACTTTATTCCTGTAAAGGTTAATGAGTTTCAGTGGGCTGCTGGCAGTGAATGCTGCAATCTAAAGCACTGAATTCACCACTATCATAAATATTAATATGAATGTAAGGTCTGTGTTACCCAACTGAAGTTGCATTGTACCAGCACAGATAGTTGTACTGAATGTCAGGACATATAAAGTTAATAATTTCTTCCAGCACAATCTTTTAAAGTAATTGCAAAAGAGATTACAGTAGCTTTCATGTTACAAGGTGATTTCAAAAAGGCAAACTAATTGAATATTATTGCTTGTTACATAGGAACAAGTTATAGACCATTCAATCCCATGAGACTGTCCCACCAGTTTGATCATACGTTTACTTGCCCTTTTCCCTTGATACCTTTGGCCAACAAAAATCTTCCTTTGTTTGAAATTTCAATTGAGTCAGTCTTTTGGGGAACAGAATCCTTGGCTTCAATTACCAGCTTTGCAAATCACATCCACTGAATAAATACTGTCAAAGTACATTTTTATGAAGTGCTCTCTCTCTCTCTCTCTCTCTTCTCTTCCTCTTTCTATCTGTCTCCCTCTCTCTCTCCTTTTCCATTTCCAGCAAAGGCATATTATTTTTATATTAAATCTTTGACCCAAGTAGTGGACCCTCCATAATCTGACATCTGATCAGACTGAAGCAGCCTGGAGCCAGCAGCTAGTGAATTACAGCAATCTTTGAATATGAAGAGCAATTAGATTACATATTTCTTGGAGAGCTCTTCTTCCCTTAATAAACTAAGAATGTTCTTCTCCCATCAACCCCATGCTTGCTGTAATGAACTGGCACTCGGTTCAAGCATGCCAGTTTTGAAATCGTCATCCTTGTTTTGAAATCCTTTGGTGGTCTTACTTCCATCTTTACAAACTCTTTATTGTTTCCTCCAAGTCTGGCCTCTGGCACCCAGCTTTACTGACCATGTCTTCAGCTGCTAGGTTCATAAGCTCTGGAATTCCATTCTTTAAATTCTTGAACTTTATATTTCTCTCCACTTGTAAAATACACCTTGAAATCTACTTTGACCAATATTTTAGCCATCTCTCCCAATATCTCATTCTACATTCCATGAGAATTTTTTGTTGCTCAATACTTCCGAAAAGGTCTTTGGACATCTCATTGCATTAGAGACACAAAATGGTTCCCTGCTGCACCATTGATTATTTAGCATATATGGAAATATAATGGGTAATATGATTGAAACTCCTGTGGGCATAATCAACTATTTTGTTGGATTTTTAAAAAAAATCCATTAATTGCAATGTGCTGCTGCATTTCCTAAGTAGAGGAGGTCTGAGTTGATTACCACTGTGTTTGTATGTTTCTTTTCCACTCCCAGAAACCTCTCCAATGGCTTCAATAATTGATAAGAAGTAGAAACATGAAAGAGTACAAACACCCTTGTTGAAACTCAGCAGGTCAAACAGTGTCCCTTATATAGCAAAGATAAGGATACATAACCAATGTTTCAGGATTGAGCCCTTAATCCAATCCAGAGTCTGTACAGTGGAGCAGGATGAAATGTGCTCACACTTTGTTGCAAAAGGTTTTAGAGGGAGTTCTGTGATCCACAGCCTTAAGGAAAAGGTCAGCTCAGCCACATCCTTGGAGGGGGGCATACAGAGGATCTGCAGATCCTCTTATGCTGAACCATTCAACAGGAGGGCTACAGACAGAATAGGGTCTCAAAACATCTGTCTTGTATCACGGAGGCCTTAGATGACAGCAACCAGGAAAGTCTGGACCAGCCAATTACTCTGAGGAACTGATGGATTCCATCTGATCCTTTGGGTCGAGTAAGACTCCTGGAAGGGACAGCCTACTGTATATGGCTCTGTGGGGACTTGGTGGGTCATGACCTGCTGATAGTTTACAATGCTATGCTCCTGGCAGGCAGCATGTCAGACTCCATGATGAAGGGCATCGTCTCCTTTATTACCAAACTGAAGGGGGAGAAAAGGATGTCAGGAACTGGAGTCCCATATCATTGTTAAAAGTTGACTACAAAATCCTATCCACGGCCATGAACAATTGAGTCAAATCTGCCCTGGGGCAGGTAATCCACCCTGACCAAACCTTCACAGTTCCAGGCAGGAAAATCTCTGACAGTCTTGCACTTCTCAGGGATACAACCCTCTATGTGCAGGACAGGAGATGGACATCTACCTGGTCAGCTTTGACCAGGAGAAAGCTTTCAATTGCATAACATACACGTACAGTACATGATGGACATGCTCTCCAAAATGGGCTTTGGGGAGGGAATCCGGAATTGGATTAAACTGCTCTACATTGACATCCATAGCGCAGTTCAAATCAATGAGTGGGAGTTAGGCAAGGCTGTCCTCTGTCTCCTATCCTATCTGTGTGCTGCATAAGGCCCTTTGCTAAATTCTTCAGGAAGGATGTTGCACAAGAGAAGTGATATTGCCAGGCAGTGGATGCACTCAGGTCAAAGCCTTCCTGCACATGGGCAACATTGCAATACCATCTGTGGCCACTTTGAGTTAGGATCGGGTGCCAGGAACAAGTGCAAGGCAATGCTCTTCAGTAACTGGTCTTACAGGTCCACCACCCCATTCACAGACAGATCTGACTATCTGAAAGTGTTGGGGATCTGGTTTGGAGGTGCCAATGTGTGCAACAAGAATTGGTCGGAGCGGATCGCAAAGGTCCACCAGAAATTTGGTCTGTGGGCATGGTACTCCCTCTCAATAACAGGGAAGAACCAAGTCACCAGCTGCAAGGTGCTCTTGGATCTACTATATGGGGTACAGGTGTGACTCATCCCCATACCTCACTCTGGCAGTCACTAGAGTGGTTTTCCTGTTCATATGGAGATCCAAGATGGAAAGGTCTGAAGTGTAATCAAGTAAAGTCACCAGTCAATGGGGGCAGGGGAGTACCCAATGTGGCCCTTAACCTGATGACCACCTTCATTTGTGGCTGCACTAGGTTGTGTGCTGAGTTTCTACCTGTGCCAGGTGTTGCGAAGGATGGGTCTGGCCCATTGCTGCGAAATGTCCCAGTCAGCTGGATTTTGCCACATCACCTCTCCTTCATGGAACAGTTTTTCAAGACCAGCGTCTTTGACCACATGGCTATCAGGCAGTGGTCAGCACGAAGGTCCTGCAGATACTGAGAGACAAGGACTCACTGGACATAGTGAGGAAGTTCCCTGAGCAGACCATCCAGGTCATCTGGAGGAATGTCTTATCACCTGGGATCATAAACAAGCAGCAGGATTTGGTGTGGCTGGCAGTGAAAGGAGCCCTCCCAGTCAGATCATTCCTGTACAACCAGAACATCATCCACCATGCATGTTGTCCTTGAGATGACTGAAGTGGAGTGGAGACAATTGCCCACTTTTTTGCTGAAAGAGTTTATGGAGAAGGATTCAAGGATCCTTGTCACAATTTATCCCCAGCAGTAGTGTGACAGATCTATGGACTATTCACGGGGACACACATCGAGTTAGATATCCAGAACTGGTGGAAGACCATCAACTTGGTGAAAGACTCACTTTGGCCTGCCTAAAATCTGTTGGTCTTTCAGCAAATGGAGATGTTGATAAAGGAACTATCTGACTGGCACATTCCAGGTTGCAGGAGTACACACTGAGGGATGCACCTAGGTTTAGTGTAGCAAACGAGAGAGTGCTGTGGGAAAGAACCAGTCTAGAGTCACCTCATTACTGGGAATTGAGGGGCTGAGACTGAGGGGAAATCTTTCAAACAACAGACATGTGGGGGGGGGGGGTGGGAAATTTGGGTTAAAGAAGCAACAAGTTGCCACAATGGTGTTAATGATGTAAATTGAATCGAATGCAACAAGGCATAGTGACGGGGATATATGGATACAAAGGTCAGGGTAGGAACAGACTGAATGGTTTTCCTTTTGTAAATAACTTTATTGTGATTAAAGTCTATTTTTTGGTTTAAATTTTTTTTATATACAAAGTTTTCCAGGGGTTGTCACCTTGAACTTTTCTAGAACTCATATTTGTTGGTACTTGAAAGGGTGTAAGGATCCATAAGTTTTATTAATGTATTCAAGATTGGCTGGGGGGGGGGGCATAAAAAATGAGGGAAGATGGAATCCAACCTGTGTAATATTACCTCACTGAGAATATTCTTTCTGAAGCTCAAATGATCCATTCATTGCTGAATTTCATTCAGGAGAATTAGATCTCTACCCTTTGTGATATGGTCTTCACCTGAGACATTTTTTCCATCCTTCTCCCTCTCATAGCATCTTGTCCAGGTCTGTGTGTTCTCTGCTCAACACCCACTCCTAGACTGAAACCATCTGGTTTGTGCAGAAGCCTTAGGCAGAACAGTGGCCACCAGGATCTACAAAACCTATGGACCTTTGCAACTTGAAACAAATATAGCAGGCACCTTTAAGTAGTACTTCTGAGGAGTGAATTCTGTCATGCCTTGTTTGTGGTGGGCTATTTTGGTCAGTGCGGGCAAGTTGGTACAAAATGCTCATTTCCATTCTGTATGACAATGAAAATGAGTTACCTTCTCAAGACTTTCATTATGTGTCCTTCATCTCTGTTAATAGCCTAACTAATCTATAATATTGTTTTGCTGTTGTTTTACTCAGATCTGCACAGAAATCTCTAATCGTTGCTTATATAAAACCTTTCAGAAATTGACTCTGAATTCCACATGTCTAGATATAAAACCAATGATTCTTTTTATGACCTTATGGACTGAGAATTTTATTAGAAATTGAACATCCAGACTACAACTTCCCTCTGCTCAATTAAAGGACCAGAAATGAGCATTAAAACTTCTCCATTGAGTTTTAACACTCCAGTGCAAAATTTTGATTGATTCAATAATAATTAAGAATATATATTAAAAATAAGAGGAATAGGGATCCACTGTTTTGGGGAATGAGATTAGTAACTTGCATAGTACTATGTAAGATGGTTGCCAGAATAGAAAGTCAAATCATAGTATTCAAGCTGAAGCAATCACACAATTAAAGCCATTGATTTATTTTTTTTCCAGCTACAACTTGACTTTAATTGGACAAAATCTATAAGTCAATGTTCACAGTTGCTAAAGTTTACCAAGCTAACACCGGTCAGGGACAGAAGTTTAAATCAATAGTATTCAGGTACAACAAGGTAGCTTTCATTTGGAATTGACCCTCAATGAGCCATACTGAATCATTTTGAAAGCAACTCTCTGCCTTTGAGGTTCGAAGTCTGGGTAATTTCACCACAAGTTCAAAGGTGGTTAGTATTTTTTAACCTTTTGATGTTATCAGGAGAATGTGTCATTGGAATATTTTCAATAATTTTAAATCAAAAGCAGCAACAAAACAGAAGCAGCAGGAAAAAAATAAAATGAAACAAAATGCATTAGTAATACTCAGCAAGTCACGAAGTATCTGTGGACTGAGGAACAAAGTAAATGTCCAGATTGATTTTCTCATTTTAATTTAGAAAGTCCCTTCAGAACCACACCTCATCCACTGGTGAGTAAAAGCACAACTCATGCTTATCAGAACCCCAGGAACCAAAATCCACCCTTGGTCACAGGGGCAAACTGATCACCAAAAGTATTGAAGACAATAAAAATGAACTTCAGGAGGATGTTACCAAGGATGCAGGCACTCCAGCACTAAAGGATAAACAGGGAACTAGCTTTTCTTTGTAACAAATGTAATAATGTAAATTATATCAACCATCATGCAGTGATAGAAGAGTTGAAAATGGGAACATTTCTTCAAATTTTCTATGTGATTGAATGATAAAAGTGTTATTTTTGTTCAACTTCTGCATTCAAACAAGTTTTTAATCTTCTCATAATTCATTGAAAATTGCTTAGGAAATGCCAAACCAGATTGAATAAAAATAAAATACTGCAGCCACAAGATATATGAAATAAAAACAAAATATGCAGGAAATAACCAGAGGCAAGCAGGATCCGAATAAATGGATTGGACTTTTCAGAAAGCATTTACTCCATGCATTGTAAAGTGACAATATTGCACAAGTTTTGATGTCATATGGGCCATATTCAAGAAAGGTTTGGGACAAGTTGGGCAATACTGGAAACAAGATGGCATCAAACTCTAAAAACCCTAAAACACAACTTGCATTCACTCAATAAAAGTTGAAATAAGACAGTAAGGTAAATTACCTGTGTACTTGTATATTTCAAAAAGGAGTTGAAGTATTATCCGTTAAGGATGACTGGTTGAATTACTGCCCTTTTCCTTTCTTCCCATCCACTCTAATTCTCAGAAGGCCCTCAAGCTAGGTGTCCAGACTATTTGCCTGAAACAAGTGGGACCATGTTAATAATAGAGCTTCAGGAACAGATGATATAGCTATGGATGTATATTTCTCAATGTTCTTTGTATTTATTTCTCCTGCTCCCTTCCACTATCCATAGATGATCAAGATTGGAAATTCACTAATCCAAATAGTGTTTAAAGGAATCCCAGCATAGCAAAAATAAATATTTTGGGAAATGTTTGAGATGAGAGTTGATTGTCATTACATGAATACAAATATATACAAAATTCTTATTGCAGCCAAACAGGCACATAAATTATGCCAACTGCAATAGTATAAATTAAATTACAACAATATTCCAAGACTGAAAAAGAGACAATCACTGTACAAGAGAAAAAAACTCTTGTTTCAACAGTGCAAACAGATATTTTGGTGGTGCTGGAAAAATGTGTTGTTTGGGTTAAAGAAGTATGGGGAGGTTCAGCAATCTAATAGCTTTTGGAAAATAAACTATTCTTGAACATGGAGATGCTGGGCTTTAGAATTCCATATCATTCTACTGAAGGTAGCAGCGAGAAGAGAATGTGAATAGAGTGATGGGTATCATTTACCCTGTTGGCTGTCTTCCCGAAGCAGTGTGCCACAGATGTCTCCAATGGATGGGAGGTAGGTGCCCATAATCCAATTGTCTAGGTTTGTCACTTTCTGCAGCCTTAGCATTTTTTGGGCACTCAAGCTACCAAATCAGACCATGAATCAACCAGTCAGTAAACCTTCCACACTACATCTGTAGAGGTTTGATAGAACCCCCTCAGATTTCTCAGAAGGTAGCGGCATTGAAGTTGGTTCTTCATAGTTTACCTTTATGTGCTGACTCCAGGAGAAGTCTTCTGTGGGCTCCAAGGCACATGAAGGCACTAACCATTTCCACCACTGTTTTGTCAATGAAGACAGAGTGTGTGGCCCCTTGGCTTCCCCTTTCTAAAGTCCATAATAAGCTCCTTTGTCTTGCTGGTTTTCTTTTGTTTCCAACAATGATGGTGTCATTAGTAAACTTATAGATTTCATTGGAGCTGAACGTCATGATTCAGAAGAAACTGAACAGGGGACCAAGCATATGGCCTCGAAGTGCTCGTGTTGATGGTCAGCGAGGAGGAGGTGATGTGAGGAGATTTGCTCTGACTGGGATCTGCTGATGAGGAAATAAGGATAAAGAGCCCCAGATCCCTGAGTTCAAGTTTTTGTTTTGCTGCTATGATAGGGTTAAATGCTGAACTGCAGTCAACAAACAGAAATCTGATGTAGGTGTTCCGGTGGTCGAGAAGTTCTAATTCAGAGTCGAGGGTCAGCAAGGCAACATCCACTGTTGAACTGTAGTGAAGATAGACAAATTAAAATGAGTCCAGATCCTTGCTGAGACAGGAGTTGATCTGCTCCATATCCAGCCTCTCAAAGCACTTCATCACACAAGGCATAAGGACTGCCAGCCAATAGTTAATGACGCAGGTGACCTTCCTCTTTTGGGCACCAGTAAGATGGATGTCCTTTTGACATAGGTAGGAACCTCTGACCATAGCAGTGAGAGGTGGAAAATATAAGCACAAGTTCCAACTAGTTATTAGACCAGACATTTTCCAAAGATTCACCCTCTGGAAGGTCCTTTTCATGTCCGCTTCACAACTGAGAGTGAGTTGCCAGGACTGTGAGGAGTTTTGAACATACATTATTGATTTCCCTTTGAACCAAACATAGAAGGCACTGACCTCATCCAGAAGATATGATTTTACCTTGTTTTACCTTATAGGACATAATGGCATGCAGCCCTACCACAAATGTGAAGCATCCTTCTGAGACTCCACCTTGGCCCAAAATTGTCTTTTTGCATTGGTAATGGCTTTCCAGAGGTTCTACCTGGACTTCCTGTATATCTCTGAATCATGTCATTTGAATACCAAAGATCTGGTCTTAAACAGGTTGCTGATCTTTTGATTCTTCTACGGTTTCTGGTTAGGATTCACTCAGATAGACTTAGTAGGAATACAGTGGTCCATGGATTTTCTGATCAAGGTGGTAACAATTATGGCATATCTATTCAGGTCTGCTGTTGAGTTCTTGTGGCCTGGTCTGTAGACTCCAGACAGCCATGAAGCCACTCTCCTGCCTCCCAGACCAGCTACTACTAGGTACAGTGCTTTCAGTTTCAGCCCGTATGCAGGAAAATGATGCACAGCCAGTTAGCCTGGCTTTCCAAAGTGGAGGGTGGAATGGAGCTGGAGACATTCCATTAAATCACATTTTTCTACTTGGATGATTTGAAAGTGCCTCTGGTTGAAGTAAACCAATCTGAACTCTTATGAAGCTTCCTGCTGAATCTTTTGTTTTCATCAGAGGTGTTCTTTTGGTAGCATTTCTGAGAGGCAGCTAGAGCAGGAAGGAACAAACAGTGGAGCAGCTGCAAGGCAAAAAAATAGAAAAATGCAATACTCACAAGAATCATACCCACCCCCCACCCCACAAAGGTGGCAGGCCCAGAAAAATCATCCCTGTGGTTCTCTGAGCGGCAGAGATTGAAGATGATTTCTTTCTGTAGTACAATTGTAATGGAAGAAGACAGCAATCTCCTGACAGCACAGATTGCAGTCAAGTTCGTTGTCTCCAGCACTTTCTGCATTGCCTCATGGGGGTATCTGCACAGTCAGTCAGCAGGTTATGTAGCTATTAAACAGGCGATTGATGTTTGTTTTCCCGAGCAAACATTTGGAGCTTTTTCCCAGAAGTATAGAGCTCTGGGATCTTCTCAGATTGCAGGCTTCCCATCTCCCTCATATAACTCCCTGGAGCTTACCTCATGAATTATTAGTTTGTGCTCCAATTTTACCCACATGTACGCTGGCTGCATACCATGCAAGATTTTGCCCAATTTCACGGAGTCAGATACATGTAAAATACATTTTCTATCCCACATCTTTTGTCCTAGGCAACAAGTTGAGGAGTGGGGTGTGGTATTTGCTCTTTGCTTAGAGACAAAGGCCTTTTGGTTTATGGTTCTCTCTGGAACACCCATTCAACATCAGAGCTGCAATGCAATCAGAAGCCAAGCTCAAATTGTCATGAACCCTTTGTCCAGTCACTGTTCCAGATGGTTAAGCAGGTGAGGATTGTTGATTCAGAGCCTGCAAGATTCCAGTGACATCATCCCAGAGAAAAAACCCCTGGTGGTGCCCTGACTCCTGCAATTACCTCAGCTGCACATCACACTATCAGTGGAGAAATTCCACCACATGTCAAAATCTCATACCACCACCCATGTTGCAGAAACTCCTTAAGAAGTGTTTAAATACAATTTTTGGCACACTACAAACACCATCAACTTCAGAGGACAGCCCCTGTATTGAATCATATCCTGGATCTTCTCTGACACCATTACCTGCTCTTGCTCACAGGTACGCAGCAAATAATCAAATGCCAATGCTGCTATTTATTAGCTGGACCTCATGGGGTTCCAAATTCTGGGACTATATTCAAAAGGGGTTGTGGCAACTAATTTCTATTTTCTGGAGGGTTGTCATCGTCAGCCTCTGCAATCAGAATTCCCTGAGTTTGGAAAACTAGTGAGAGGGTAATGGTAGCAGAGGACATCTCTCCAAAGTGCCACTGGGATGTTACAATGATGTGTGAGGGAGAGAATGGAGTTAAAGAGAATGTGTCCATTCCAATGCTCTGCCATGATTAGCTTGAAGCCATCACCACCTATCAGCATTCAGAGGATCTTCAGGATTTACAGATTCGCCTAAATTTTTACTTGTTATTGAGCACAAAGATGCACCAAAACAATAAAAAATTACCACAATATGTCATGACACAGAATAAAATTATATAAAAACATAAATATTCACAAAAGGATAGATAAATCAACATTTGCATTTGCATTTAGTGAATAAACGCCATTTCAAGATTGTTGCTGGTGGATCTTTTGGTGGTGCTATTTTTGGTTTGGATAGTATGGTTCAAGAGCCTGATATTTTCCTTCTGTTCTGATGCTATTTCCTATTGCCTTGTATCCTTACCATGGCAAATATTTCAGATGCTTCACATGAACATTATCATGCATCTGCTTAAAGAAATGTTGGGCTTGTGACTAGATGCTTTGCCAAGTGAGTAGAATTTAAGAGGAAAGAGAAGTTGGAAAGATTCATGAAGGAAAATAAGGATCTTAGGACCTGGGAATCTTAAATCAAGGTTACTGGCAGTGGAGAAATTAAATTCAGGGATTATTAATGGTAGGATTAGAGACATTTTGTTATTTCAAGAGGAATGGAATGAGGATTTAAAAATTCTCAAATGAGTACCTGGATAAGTCAGTGAAATAGATTTGTTGCAAGACAACAGAGTTGGATCTTCACAAATTGTTGACAGAATCAGGATTCAGGAGTGCACTGTTATAACTGAAGCAATCAATAATAAGGACATGATAGAATTCGAGATGGATTTCAGCAGAATGGAGCCAAGTGAATATTTTCTCATCTTATGACAGAGGAGAAAGGTTTGGCTAAACATGCTGTGATAGTACAGATTCTATCACCAATGTGTATATGTACAGATTGTAGAGTAGGATGACTGTGATTGGCTGAGAGCATAGCCACGCCTACTGACAGGTATTAAAGGATTGCTCCTAGCCAGACCAGGTCATTCTGGACTGGTCAACCTACATGTGATATGCTCCAGTCTTTTAGTTAATAAAAGCCTTGGTTTGGATCAACAAGTCTTTGGTTCTTTTGATACACTCTACATATGCCAAACACAATAGACAGGCAACAAAGAATGAAACTGGTGAAGTTACCCTTAGATCAATTACAAGAATGTATATGAGTGAATTTAATCATGGGCACCGTGGCTGACCTCTAACCTAGAGATCCACAGAAGGGGCTCTGGTGAAATTAAACATGCATTTGCAGAAGTCTGACACCTAATGGGTTATTGGAAAAGGGGGCATGAATGAAAATAAACTGATAATTTGAAAAGAAAGCCAGTTTTTCTTTTGTTGTTCTAGAACCAAATTTTGGAAGCAGATACATCACATAGATACAGCTCTCCTATGCACTGATTTAAATCTGGCTGCATATTCCCAGAAGATTAAAAAAACAGATAGACTCAGAGAAAATGCCAAAATTTAAAGCTCAAGGATCTGGTTGGATTGCTATCAGAAGTTCAATGGTGGCCACCTCCATTAGCTGCAACCATGACATGAGTTCAGATTCCTAATGATACAGCTTTCAGTTTTTCTCAACTAGCTGCCAGCCAATATCTAGGTGGTGCAGCGGAAACTCAATCTGCGCTCATGCAAGGTCAGGCTACTCCTATCATAGCTACTTCCACACTCTACAAGAGCTTTGTAGGGTAGCACAGCAGTCAGCATGCTGGCTGCGACAGATCATTAAGATTACTGAAGTTTCACCCCCGGGAGCAGCAAATGCTCCTCACAACACAAACTTGCTATTCTCTCTAAGAATGATGTAATTTGCATTGCATCTCCTCCAGTATCCATGGTGTCCCTGGTGCTGAATCACACCTCCACCCCTGTAGCATCTTGTCAGTATGCTGTACTATCAATATACTATCATGTGTTTCATTTATGCATCCTTTCCCTTGTTATTTTCATCACATTTTTATTCTTAGTGTACTACATTCATATTATCTTCTCTCTCTCCATCCCTAAGGGGGCATGGATTTAAAGTCATGTCAGGAACTCTCATTACATACAAAATCTGCTGACAAGTTTACTTGGAGACACAAGTCGCATGTCTACAGAACTAGCAGGCAGAGGGCAGCACAGTGGTGCAACCAGGAGAGCCACTGTCTCACAGCTATGGAGTCGCGGGTTCAATCCTGACCTTGGGTGTTGTCTGTGTGGGTTTACATGGGTTTCCTCTGTCGTCCTAGTATCCTCCAACTACCCAAAGACATGGGAGTTGGTAGGTCAATAGGCTACTGTCAATTTTCCCCAGGGTGCATAGATGACTGGTAGAATCTGGGTGGAGCTGATGAGAATGTGTGAGCATAAAAAAACTGGATGGAGGTAGAATGAGTATAAATGGCTGGTTAATGGTGCTTATTTGAAGAACCAAGGGCTTCTCCCCATTTTGTACTTGTCTATGGATCTCTGGTGCTGAAAAGTGGGATGAATTTGGGAAGCTCCTTCTTGAGTGGCAGACTAGAGCAGTGGTTCTCAACCTTTCTCTTTCCACCTACATCCCACCTTAAGTCATCCTTCTGCCACTGATGCTCCGTGATGAGTAAGGGATTGCTTAAGGTGGGATGTGGGTGGTCTAGACCCAATTGTTACTGAAATATTTTGCTTGAGAAAAATTGTCATTGGCCTATTTGGAGTTATGAAACCGTGCACATAATGAGTCAAACTTCTTCTTCCCACCCACATCCCACCTTAAGGAATCCCTTACTAATCACAGAGCACCTATAGCACAGGGAATACTTCAAATGGGATGTGGATGGAAAGGAAAAGGTTGAGAAACCCTGGACTAGAAGGTAACTGGCTCCTTTCACTGTTGTATTTATTTGATGTCCATGTTGCATGTGTAAGGTTCACAAGTTAGACTGTCAGTGATTAGCCCTTGTTGCCCAGATACCAGTAAAGTCATTATAGCAGATTAAAGACACCGTTACTTGTGTCAGGATGTGCATTGTTGGTCTGCATGATGCACTAGAGATGATTACACACTGCTTGAATATTAGGTGGAATAAATGCAAGCATCCTTCACATTTTGCTTTGCTAAGGTTGAGGGAGCATTGCATCCTAAATATCCTGGAGGACAAATATCCTACTGACAGCCTCCATCTCTCCCCTTCTCTCTTTCTCTTTCTCCCATTTCCTGATATTTGTCCTCCTGCTGCCATTCATGTCCTTCATTCATTTTGTTTTACAAGGTGTTCCAAGGAAAGGTTTGCTATTGCAGCTATGTCTGGGAGCAAATTGCTTTTGCAGAAGTTTTGACTTCAGCAGGTATTGTTTTGGGAATAGTATCAGGTTCGGTGGGTTCAGAGAGAGACGGGTCTGGACACAAATGTCACCATCAGCGGTAACTTTATTGTACACATGGGAATCAAACAAGGGAAGATGTCACATGATAGTTAACCCCTCTCATTACTTAATAGCTATGCAGGCATTCAAATTAGATCCGGGTTGGACTCTGATAACAATGGCATGGCATGAGACAAGAATGATAACAGTGTAAGCAGGAACATCGAGCACAGGAGTCCTTGATACCTTTGGCTGGTTACCCTTCCACATTCTCCTGCATGTATACACACTCTTAGACAGGGACTTCCAAACATGCTCCCAACTCCCTGTACCAAAGGGGGGTGCAGCTCCCTGCAAGCACTAATCTATTGCAGTACTATGGCTCAACTCAGTGTAGTGCACACCTAACTCCTCCAGCAATGTTCACAGTAGTGACCTGGCATGGACCAATGCTCATGGCTTGGAACCAAGAGGCAGAGAGAGAGAGAACTGGCCCATGTGTTGAAGTTTATGTTGTTCTGAGCTGGACATCTGCCCAATGATGACCCTGAGTCATTTAAATGAGCCAATGGCAAGGTGTGCACTAATGGGTGGCCGGAGTCCAACCTTGATTGGCAGGTGATGCTACTTCTAAGTTCTTGACAAGGAGGTCACCCGATCCTCTGAAATCTACATATAACAGCAAGATTAAATCAGAAAATAACATTGCCTGCAGCCCAATGCACTTGCTTCAACCATGGAACATACCACACTTTTGCACCAACTTATTAATTATCTAAAGAAATTAATTAGATCTGGACTGTTTACTGTTACGGATCTCATTAAATAGCTTCTGTTGACGGCAAACAGCATCAAGAAGGGTCTGCCAATGTAGGAGTGTTGGTGGCAAATCTGCCCTGCAGCCTAAAATTCATGATTTGCTGACTGCACAGGGATTCACTTCTCTACCACAGTGGAAAGACGTGGAAGTCTGTCATCAGGTGCATGTTGGACAATAAATATGGGTGTCTGTCGGATGAACAAGAAATCTGTGACCTGGATAATCATGCAAAAATTAGGAATCTGTACTCTTGTCCTCCACAAGTCCAAAAACCTAATTCCCTGCACATTCCCCAATGTGTGGCCATACCATTAACACCTGTCTAGAAACGTGAGCGCATTTCAAATGCTGAATGATTGAGTAGCAATTCTCTGACTTACAATTATTCCCAACTGCTTTGAATGCAAAATTCAGGAAAACGTGCTCCTCCTGCTTCTAAATGTTCTGTCCTGAAAATTAGTTACAGCACCAATGCCATCAGTTTCTTTCATTAACATGTTGTCACACCCTATTCTTTCAGTTTCCTAGTTTTAGTTATTATTCTAATAATTTTTGTATATTGCCTGAGGTGACATTAATGTATCAACCAAAATTTTCCCTATTTTTATCTATTTTTAGAAACATTGTATCCACTTCAAGGTGATTGGCATTATTACCATAAAGCTAATGTAAAAGAATAAAATACAGAATATAATAGAACCAACAAAATATAATCCATTTCATCCCATGATACAATTTTTTTTTAGTAGGTTAGACATAAAAATAAAAGCAAGTTGAAAAACATTGCGGAAACATTTATTTGTCAGAGGCTAGGTTTAGAAAATCAAACAGCTGCTTTCCGTTCTGTGTGCCATTTATAGAAATTAATTTGCAACCTTAGGGAACTTGCAAGGAAATAACTGTGTTTCATTGCTACTGTTTTGTGGCTTATGTGATTACTTCTCAGTCCATTCAGATGAAGCAATAAAGTCAGAAAGTGTGACAGCTTTTGATCCCAACATGGATTCAAAATTGTCTTCTACCTTCACTCTCATCCATGGAATGTCTCGGAATCCCAGTGGTCTGCAGGTCTTATTTACTTGCGAAATTCAGATTTGAAGTCTTGGATCAAACAACACAGATTTGAAAGATGCATTGTAGCTACTTAATTATAAACTAAACATCAAAGAGGAAATTTCTCAAATTTCCAGTCGGTATGGAGCTTTGCTCAGCACGAGCAAACTATTCCTTAGAAGAGAATTTTATCCAAAAATAAGTCACCTGTTTTTCTATTTAATTATATGCCCCTTGACATTAAAATCTAAACTACTTAAATGTGTTTTTACAAGAAATTATATAACACCCTTCTGGACCATAACATTTTCCAAAGTATTTCATTGTTCACGGAATGCATTCTGAAGCATTGTAACTGGTGAATTTCAGGGTAGGACACAAGATTCTATGAACCATAAGAGATAAATGGCTAGATAGTCCAATATTTAGTAAATGCTGCCCAGAACACTGGCGGAGTGCACGTCAACTTCTATGAACTGTGAAATCCTTCAATAGTGAGAGGTTAAGTGGAGACCAAATTGACTCTGAAGGGAAATTTCCAAAACTGAAGAGCTTAAGTGTTCATTTGAAGTATGTGCTTATCTCTAGAGTGAGTCATAAACACATAGCCTATTGATATGTTTCTATTTAGCCAGGACTGAGAAACCATTAATAATAATATCATAATCCATTCCCAATTTTGACACACTCTCGTTTGGCTTTGAGAATAACAAAAGATTGTGACCCTTCTGAATCCAAAAACTCTCATGAATGTGAACAAGTGGCCCAGTTATTTTTTGCCAAAGGGAATGTCCTTGATTTAAAAATTTTTTAAAAAGCCTGTTGTTTCAGCTGGCTTCTCTGACCAGAGCTGATTGACAGCAGGTATTTGACAGAGAAAATCATGTCCCTTTAGGAGGGAAACAGATGCCTCCTCTCTGAATCCCCAGTAACTATTGGTCTGTGTCTCCGCAGTGTCACATTTTAATCACAAAGTGGCATTTATTCATGAAATAATTAATTCATGGATTTCCTAAACCTTTTAAGGACCTAATTTTTCTAGAGATTGATTTAACGAAGCATGCTGGAGAGACTTGTTATTGTCTCTTAAAGTTAATAGGTTAAAAAAATTAACTTGCCTTGACAAATTAGAAACTTACCATTTCATCATCCTGAGTATATATTTTTAATTTGAACGATCTTGTTCTATAACAAAAGATAATTTAGTTACAAATCTGTCAACAATTACCAGTATACCAATTACTAATTATTTTCTCATTTAAGTATTTTTGTGTTTGTATTTACAGGTATATCTTTAATTTTATGCTTCTAATTACTTGCAATGTAATCTGCCCATATTTGCATGGACACCATCAACAATACAGAATCACAGAAGAAGCTGTTTACCCCATCCTATCAATGCTAGGTAAAAATAAACTCAGTGTATCCCATTTCCTAGTTCTATAGCCCATTATGCTTATGGTTTATCCAAATATCTATCCAGGTACTTCTTGAACTCTTTGTCCACAGATGTTGACTGACCTACTGAGAGTGTCCAGTATTTCCAATTCCTTTGATCTACATCTTTTAGAAAAACCTCCAGAATAGCTTGGAAAACGTCCCTTCCATGCTGAACTGTTAATGTTGTAGCAGGAATGATATTAGCAAGGCACCACCTTCTGCAGTCACAATTTAACCCCTCTTAAAAGATGGCAGATCTCTAGTTAATTTGCTGTTGACATTTGGAAAACTGAGACTTTCCTGAGAGGATACCCCATAAATATCTAAATTAGCACTGGTTACAGCATCAATCAACCAATATGCAGTCCGCATGAAGTTTCATGCTGCCTTCATTGGTTGTGTTTGGCCTGGATGTATTCACTGAGCTCATGATGGGAGATGATAAAATTTAAGTTCCATTCACTTTATATCAGAGAAGTGAAAAGCTGCAGCTGCAGAAAATCTGAAATAAAACAGAAAGTATCCAGGAAATACTCAACAGGTCAGGCAGCATCCTTCTCTGAACTAATTCCAATAGAAACACTGGAAATTACTCAGCAACCTTGGCAACATCTGTGGAGAGATAAACAGAATTAGCACTTCAGGTTTATGACGTTTCATCCAATTCTTCATCAGAAGTCATTAACTTGAAATGATTACATTTTTCTCTCTCCACACGATGCCGTTTGCTGATTTTACCCCCACATTTCTATAGAATTAGTTCAGTTACATTCCAATTTCTTTGCTGACTAAAGCTTCAGTAGAATAGCAGGTGAAAACTAAGATGATAAATTATGTGCATTAAACAAATAGCTTTATCACTTCATGTTTCCTTTGAGGTTCATCTCAATTTTATGATTTATCTTCTTTGGCATCCAAAATCACCTGCATAATCTTTCTTGCAGAAGTGAACATGTAATTCTGTATTAATTCTGTTTGATCTAATTTAACCGGAGCATTTCCAAATGGATGGCTTTTTCGTATAATTGCTGGCAAACTGAGGAGGTACAAACAAAATCAAACCAGTCACATTGACAATGCCTGAGTAAAATCCCGCACATTTACTCAATCAGGGCCCTTTCACTTTACCCACGTGCATCGCTATCTCCTACAAACAGAGAGTGATTCAGATCAGATGTTCAGCGTCAAGTTATCAGTGAAACATTTTCCTTGCATATTTTATGTTTCATGAATATCAGAATGATACAAGTTAATCAGTTAAATAATATATTGAATAATATGTTTCCAGTCAATAAACATTAGTCTTTCTATGAATCATTAATCATTAAAAATGTCTTCATTCAAATCTGATAATACTCGTATATAATTTTGAATGTTACTTAAGTCTTTCTTTGGCTTGGCTTCGTGGACGAAGATTTATGGAAGGATATGTCCACGCCTGCTGCAGGCTCGTTAGTGACTGACAAGTCCGATGTGAGACAGGCAGGCAAGGTTGAGGCGGTTGAAAGGGAAAATTGGTTGGTTGGGGTTGGGTGTTGGGTTTTTCCTCCTTTGTCTTTTGTCAGTGAGGTGGGCTCTGCGGTCTTCTTCAAAGAAGGTTGCTGCCCACCGAACTGTGAGGCGCCAAGATGCACGGTTGGAGGCGATATCAGCCCACTGGCGGTGGTCAATGGGGCAGGCACCAAGAGATTTCTTTAAGCAGTCCTTGTACCTCTTCTTTGGTGCACCTCTGTCTCGGTGGCCAGTGGAGAGCTCGCCATAGAACACGATCTTGGGAAGGCGATGGTCCTCCATTCTGGAGACGTGACCCACCCAGCGCAGTTGGGTCTTCAGCAGCATGGATTCAATGCTTGCGGACATACAAATGAAGGTTTTATACAACGTACGAGCAGTGGTTATGATAAAAGTACAACATTTTAATCATAACTGTAGCCTTTACTGTATTAACCAATTGATTGCAAACAGATTTCAAAGTATGGTTGATTTGTAACTGGGCAACATCCACATCTTGGAAACAGTGATGCAAAATCACACCCTGTTACATAAGGTTGGCATCATCTTTCAAGATTTTCCTCATGTTTTTCATTGGCCTTTGAAACGCATTCTATCTAAATAAGGTACTGTCGTGGTCATGTACTTACCCAAGTCAGGAGCGGTGCCAGATGCTGCTGACGATGTCATGTATGGGTGCATTAGTGTCAGTATAGAGGTGATGCATCTCGGATGCAGGAGGAGGAGAGTGAGACCGTCGGGATTACCCGGGTGGCAGTGAGCTAATGAGAATGTCAGAGGGCATTGGCAAGATGGTGGTTGGTGAGTTGAAGGATTCAGTGTTGTGTCTGAAGAGAATAAGTAAGTCGACTCGATTTTGTGCTGAAAGAAATGATTGAGTCTATTCTTTCATTGTTTGTTAGCTGGGGTAAATTAGTGTTATTCCAAGTGGTGACATCATGAGTTCACAGCACCTTCTAGTATAAACTGGATAGTGGTGAGGATAAACCCCTTACAGGAGCATTTGAGGGGGTAAAATTGCAGATTTTCCTCCCTTTTCTTATTAGTAATGCATCAGCAAGGTTCACGATCCTCAAGGTGCATTTCTCTGCCCTGGTTGTGACAAGTCAAAAGACAAAGTACGGTTTATTAGTGGCACATCTTCCAGAGCTGATTGCCTGTGAAGTGAAGGATGTCTTAGAAGATCTGGATGGTCATCTCCCATACGACATGCTTAAGATGGATATTCTGCAGCATACTCAGCCATCGAGAGAGACTTGTATTGCCCAATTACTAGCTGATGACAGCCTAGGTAATAGGCAACTGTCACAGATGTTGAGGATATGGTGCAGGCTACCTGGAACAGGTAGTTGATTTTTGGAAACAGAGGTTCCTTCAATGTTTACCATGTCATGTTCAAGGACATTTGTAGAGTGTATTTCGAATGTCCACCCTCAAATAGCTGGTGGTTTATGCCGACCTTGTTAAGTCAGCGACCTTCGCAATGAAGATAAAAGAATTTGTTTCTTCTCCAAGTCAGCAAGGGAAAATTGAGCTGGAACAACTGCTTACTGCAGCTTGTGAAGCGCCAGCACCATATCAATCAAAGATAACTGAGTTGGAGTAGCACTGACCATGCACATAACAGAATTCCTTCCATCGACCTGGTTGGAATCGTGATGGTCGAGGAGATGGTAGCGGCAACAGGCGACGTATTTATTGGAAGCACCAGAGATTTGGTGCTGCTGCCTGGTCCTGTCGGCCACCTTGCAACTTCTACAAATGACAACTGGGAAACAACCAGGACCGCAATTAGAGTCAGCCACTGTCTTTTCCTCAAAGACTCAGTTGTTCAATTTCTTGTCATTCTGGTGGAGAGATTGCTTTAGTGCTCCAACTCCTGACAAATGTAGACACCATAATATGTCATGTGTTCGATCAGCTGAGAATGATTCTCATATTAAAATATATGGCCAGAGGTAACTCACATTAGATTTCTGGTGGGTTTTCATGGTTACAAACGTGGCAAATTCTATTTTGGGAGCAGGTTTCTTGTCACATTTTTCATTGTTGGTGGATTTGAAAAATTGCTGTGTCATGAATGGTAGATCTTGCTGCAAATGAACTGCACTTGTCGTCCCTCCAATGACGTCAGCCGCCTGATGAGCCTTCAACCTGGCTCCTGCCTTTTCTGAGCTCTTTTCAAGTGTTTCCCTCACCTAGTGACCCCATTGTATTGCTATACAGATGTTAAACATACTGTAACCCATCATATAGAGACTTGGGGTCCTCCCGTTGCATTAGGCTCATAGATTACTCCCCCCCCCCCCCCAGACTGGCTTAAAATTGCAAAAGTGGAATTCAACCATATGTAAGGGTTTGGCATAGTCAACAGATCTAAGAGTTGCTGGGATTCACTGTTGCATATGTTTCCAAAAAAATCTCCTGGGGATTGGCCACCTCGTGCTGATTATTGTGCCTTGAACAAATCTACCGTGCATGACCAATACAACATCCCCAATTTACAAGACTTCTTAGTGAACCTCCAAGGCAAAGGTGTATTTGTGAAAATAGATCTAGGACATGGTTAATATTAGATTCCCGTTGAATTTTCTGATATCGCCAAAATGGTGCTAGTTAACCCTTTTGGCACATTTATGTTCCTGCGAATGTAGCTCAGACATTCCAGCAGTTTATGGACCACATACTTGCTGCCTCAATTTTGTTTACATCGACGATATTCTGGTTGCAAGTGTGGATGAAGAGGAGCACAAGCCCTATCTTATCTCATTGTTTCAGAGGCTGGATGAATTTAGCAATGTGATCAATCCCAGTAGACGTGTTTTTACTGCTGCGGATCTAATATTTTTGAGACAGAGTTAAGCAACATGATATTTTGCCCGATGAATCGAAAATGTGAGAAATTTGAGATTTTCGTTCACCGTTTACATTTGGCCAGTTGCAACGATTTTTGGGCCTGATGAATTTTTATCACCGTTGCCGCTGAAATGCCACAGCATCTCTATTACCCCTTACTGAACAATGAAAAGGATCTGATAAATCCATTCCCAAAAGGCTTTGTGGGCAATTTGAACCTCTGATGTTTTTTTTTCAGCTTAGCTATCACCAGCTTAGGAAAAGCATAGTATGGTTGGTTGAGATCACTTAGCCATTTATCTTGCAGTGAAGCATTTCTGCTTTCACCATTTATACAGACCTCCAGCCTCTGACACATACTGTGAGTACAAGCACACTTCTCCACTTGCCCAGAGAAATTTGGCACTTGGATTTCATCTGATAATTTTCATTGGACATATGGTACATCCGAGGAAAAGTGAATGACGTGACACAATATCGAGGTCTTACATACAATGACTGCCATCAATTTCACTGCCTGTGCACAGCACACCGATCCTGATCTCATCCGGTATTGCAGGATCAATTCTGGTCTCCAGCTTCAAAATGTGACCCGGGATAAATCGGGTGAAATTAAGTCTGTGATTTTTTTCCACAGCAAGGCCTTTTGTGGCTGCGGCTATGAGGCCGGAGATTTTTGAGTCTCTTCAAAATCTATCTTAACCTGGTACAAGAGCATCAATCAAACAGATGAGGGAATGTTTTACCTGGCCTCATGTTAAATGGGATGTTGGATTATAGGGAAGGACCCACTTTCCGTGCAATTCTCTAAAGTCTCCAGTCACACGAAATCCAAGCTGGGGATTTTGTTGTTCCAGATTCCCTTATCCAGCACACATACCTGGACTTGGTAAGCCCACTTCCGCCAACTTGGGGATGTACTTATCTGCTCACATGTGAGGCCTAGATTATCAGGTGGCAGGAGGCCATTCCTGTCACTGACATCTCTGTGGAGATGGTTCACTGGATTTCATCTTTCGATGTTCTGGGTACTATTACAATGGATTGATGGTCTCAGTTCGAGTCAGCATTGTTCAAAGCTCTCACTGATCTTCTGGCCATTACCCATATTCACATTACGGCTTAACATCCACAAGCCTCATTGAGCGTTCCTTCAACAATTTATTAACAGCAGGTGGTGATGCATCTATGTGGAGAAACATTTTCCATGGTTCTACTTGCCGTGCATACTGCTGTTAAGGCGGATCTTTGATGTTCAGTGGCAGAGCTAGTATGTGGCATTATACTGACTTTGCCCGGCAAGTTGGTGAATCTGAATCCAGCACAATGTTGATGGTCTTTGGGAAAACATGACATTAGTCCAACCTACTCCTACGTGGCAGTCGTCACCTGCAGTATATAAGTCGAATGATTTAAAACGCTGAACACATGTTCCTTTTGCATGATGCTGTTCGCAAACCACTTCATCCCATTTATGATGGTCCTTTTCAGGTCTTACGATGCCACCTAAAGACTTTTGTGATTGACAGGAATGGAAAAGCTGACACATTTTCCTTGGATAGGTTGGACAGCATATCTCGACAGTCCATGTTTGGCATCAGGACCAGAGTCAGAGGACCAGTTCCACTCTTACCAGTCACACCGTGCATTGTCTAACTTGCAGATTTGTACAAGACTGGGCTGAACTGTCAGCCCTCCAGACCGTTACATAGCAGCACAGTTCCATTCAGTCATCTTCTTGCAAGGCTCAGAGGCTGAGGGGGTGTGGGGCTGTCACGGTTGTGTACTTGAGGAATGATTTAGCCTCGAAATGTTGATTATCTATCTTTACCTCCTATGGATGTTGCGTGATCTGCTGAGTTCCTCTGCATTTTTGTGTTTTTAACTATCATTTTTCCTTGATTGGAGATTCCTGATCTCTGCTTTGCCTTGAGCATTTCAAAGTCTAGCTATCCACCACAGAAGCATAATTTTCTTCATTCCAACCTTCCTCTTGGTTATCATGTTTATTCTTCCTTTCTTTTATAAATATTTTTATTGTTTAACATATGTATCATGTTCATTCTTTCAAAATGCTTCAGATTTTAAAAAAAATTATTAAATCTTCTTTTAACACTCCAGTCTAATAGCTTGAGCACATTTTCTTTCTAACTATAGTTTCTCATCCCTGATTTAACATTTGTCAATCTCCATTATATATATTCTCTGTACAGCTTCATGCTTTTTTTTTGTATTAAGTCTTTAATCTTCTTCTTCCTTTTAAGATTTGAAGGTTAGTTTCTGGTCCTGAAGGACAAGTCCTGTTCTTAAGCCTGAACAGGATATTGGACTTCTACTTCCAGTCAGGAATGTGTCTGAACTGAAACCTCAGATGACTTTTGCAGCTTCATGAAACTGCTGCACTGCTGAGGAGTTGCTTCACCAAGAGCCATCTTGAAAATTCAGGAAAATACAGAAAATGCCAGAAACACTCAGCAGGTTATTCAGCATCTGAGAAGAAAGAAACTGCCATTGTTTCATAGCTGTGACTGTTGATCAGAATTGATGTTAATAAGGAAGACCCTTCAGTCTTTCTCCTGAATGCCACCATGGTTTCCACTGAAGCCGCAGCAGGACTCCTGAAGGACTCAATGATCTTGTGGTAAATTGAAAACATGTTGAGTTCAGGTGAGCAGGCTTGTTCCTTGCAAGGAAGCATTTGCCAAAATCCTGATGTGGCTTGATTCTGATACCCTCTTCACAGATTGCACCCTGAGTAGGTTGAGTGTTTCCTGTGTTTGCTTCTGCTGCTCAGCACCTGAGAAATTTTACTTGTTTCTGAAATTCAGGAGCACTTCTTTAAACTTGAGAAATGCTTTGCAGGTGGACAAGGATCCCTACTAGGCACATGTTCAGAGGTTCACCTCACTGGGAAACAGAAAGTCAAACTGCCCTTGTGTCTGTTGGGAAGAGTAGCAGGTTTGGTGGGTTTACAGAGTGACGGGTCTGAACACAAATGTTACAATCACATGCAACTTTTACTAACACGTAGGGGAGAACTTTAAACGGTACTCGATCACTATTTCACTTAAGTGACGTTATAGACATTCACCTCGGACTTTGGTTGGACTCTGACAATGGTAAACCTAAACTCAACCTGCTCATACACAACAAACAGGGACTCTTACACGCACACACTCTTGGTTCCCTGACCAACTGGGTTGTGGATCTCTGTGAGTACCAACCTATTGCATTACTAATGGCTCAACTTCAGTGTAGTGCACACCTTACCCACAACACTTCCAGCGATGTCCACAGTAACAACCTGGCATGAAGCAATGTCTGGGGCTTGCACCATAAGGCAGAGAGAAAGAATGTGCTGTGTGTCGGTGGTAATCTATGCTTCTAATCAATAATGGCCCTAGGTGATTTAAATTAGCGAACAGCAAGGTGTGCACTTATGGGTCAAATTTGATTGACAGGTGATATGACTTCTGAATAAGTTTCAGATGGGGAGGGGATACGTGACCACCTGCAATATATACATTCCAGACAGACAGGAAGGCCGTGTTTCCTCCACACAAAACACATTGATTAATTATCTGCCTTAAATGCAGTGAATTGCCAGCACACTCAGAGTTTAATGTAAGCAGCTCACTGCAATTTGCCTTTACTATTGTACAAGTTCAAGGTTATGAATCAGTTGTCTGAAAATTTAGTCACATGGCCTTGATATGGTAAAATCCCTTATTTACAGAGATTTTTAAAAATCATCTAAAATAATTTCTCAATTGAAACAAGCCACTCCAGAGACCAGTGGGCACTTCCATTTGATGAAGTGATTTCCCTATGACCGTCACCCAACAATGACATCATTCTCCATGTGATAAATGTGGCATGTGGATTGTGGAGGAACACATGGTCTCCTTGTCTGTCTGGAACATTGTGGATTTCAGATGGTCTTGTGGCCTCCCTGTCTGAAAATTATTTAGAAGTTGCATCACCTGCCATTCAAGGTTGGACTCCGGCCACCCATTAGTGCACACCTTGCTGTTGGCCCATTTAAATGACTAAGTGTCATAATTTGCCAGATGCCCAGCTCAGAACTGTGTTTAAAAAAAATCAATGCATAGCACATTTCTTTCTCTCTGCCTCATGATCCTAGCCCCAGACATTGCTCTACATCAGGTCATTTCTCTGGACATTGCAGGAGGAGTTGCAGGTAAATTATGCATGACACTGAGTTGAGCCTTACTATCGTGATAGATCAGTGCTTGCAGAGAGATGCACTCGCTTTAGTATAGGGAACAAGGAGTGTGCTTGAAAGTCCTTGTCTGTAACATGTGTAGATGTGCGTGAGTGTGTAGAAGAAGATAGGCAGCCATTTGCATCCGAGTCTAATCTAGGTCTGATGTTAATGTCTATATAGTTGTTTAGTAGTTGAGTAATTGAGTATAATTTGGTGTTCTCCCGTGTATTCCATAAAATTACCTGTGATTGTAACAATTGTTCCCAGTCTAGTCTCTCTGTGAACCCACGAAACCTGATACTCTCCCAAACACAACAGTAATCTTTGGATCTTTGTTCTTAGGAGAAACCTATTGCTGGTCACTCACAGAACAAACATGGAAGATAACAATTTTATTTAAAGATGGCTGCCTCCAGCACTTGGAACAAAACCAAGTCGGAACATATTTGATTTTTTTTTAAACTCAACTGTTCTCCTCAATTCTCTTTTCACGCCCTTGACTGCCATGATCTCCAAAAATTGAATCCAAGTCTCTGAGCACCACCTCCAAACATCAAATCTAAGTCTCTGGATCCAGCTGAGTACCTGACTGCCAACCATTTTTTTTTACCCTTAATCTTTCATTTCTTGAACTGAAACCTGGCTTCAGACTCACTCTACTTACTTTGCATGCCTCACAATGCATGAATAGAAATAAGCAAAAGATATTCAATAGCTCAAAGTCTTAACTGCTGCACATCTTGGCAGCAACAGGTGCCATATTTAGAGGTGAGAAACAATTCTAAGACAGAATCTATACCCTCCCAGTTTAATTGTATGAAAGCTAATGGGCCACGTTCAATTTTGTTATAACTGATAATTCACTGGAAATGGACCAAATATGCTATTCGGGCCACAAAGGAAGTACTTTGTTCTTGTGATGTTACTCTCCACACAGGTACCTTAAACTGGCAAGCAATTACCAAGGGTACTTGTCTGAAGCAATGCTTTGGTTACTAGATGGTAAAATACCAATGATTTGGTTTCCATTATCTAGCCCAGCAGTGTTTCTTCTCTTTCCATTTATATTACATTTTTAGTAGGAGAAAAGTAGTCTTGTGATTAGAAAAAACATGTCTTGGCCATCTGAGCCAGGAAATGTGATGTAAATAAAGGGATCAATGACAAATCATCCTCTTAAATATGAAAATAGGATCTTGGGAACTGTCAGGTTTCTAGGACATCCTTGTCATTCACTTCATTAATTAAATGACATTGACGAATGATTTGCGGATTCATTTTAGTTACTACTTTGTTGGAGTTTGTTAGGAAGAGGGGAAATATATCAGAAGAGGCTTTAGATAGCAGAGAAAAAGGGAGAAAATCAACTTTGGTCGCTGGTGCTAAACCTTTACAATACTATTGGCCATCGTTTGTACCCACTTTTACACACACTGATCATGGTCGTGTACCAAGCACATTGGTGGATGCCTTTGATGCCAACATTGGTGCATGGTTTTAGTTGCTGTCAAGATCTATATTCTCCAATTGAGTTCTCAATTTTTGGAACCTCATTTTAATTTCACAAAACTAAAAATGGCTTCTATTCAAATGGAAAGCAGAACAAGGTGTCAGCCTGACCTCCTTGAACCTTGTGGGTATGCTTATGGAAGTTCGAATGGGTGCAAGTGCAATAGTGATAGTTTATACTGCTCCCTAACACCCAGGATTGGAATTTAATTCAGTCTGGATTTCAACCAGGAAATTGATCCAGTAATATTTCCTGCCCAGCAGAGAGAGAGCAGAATGCCAAGCTGATTCTTAACTGCTGGGCATTACTTTGGAACCACCAGCCTGCATTCTAGCTACAACTACTGTGAATAAAATGCAGAGCAGCTGCTGGGAAACAAACATTGCAGAACATATGAAAAACAAGACTGCAGATGCTGGAATCTGGAGCTAAAAGAAATCGACCTGTAGAAGGGACAAACATCAAGTAGCAAGACAGGGAGAAATGGAGAGTTGACATTTTGGGTCCAGACCCTGCACCAAATGTTACCGAACCCTTGCCTGCTGTTGGGGAGATGTTGAGAAAAAGGTTTGGGGGATGTCATGTGAGAGGGTGGCAAGGATGGAGACATGACTGTGCAGGGAAGAATTTTTCCTTTTAAAGCAAAAAGCGAGCTTTTTGTGCGAGTTTTCAGGGTGAGGAAACTCACCAAGTTCTTCATCTGCAGAGTCTATCAATTTCTGGAAGATCATCGCCAATAGATCTACAATCTCCAATGGATCTACAATCTCCAATGCGTGGAGTTGTTCAAGTGAACCGGTACAGACTTGAAGGGCCGACATGGCCCGTTTCCGTGCTGTAAATTGTCAGTTGACAATTCTTTATCTCCCACTGGCACCTCTTGACCCTCGGAGTTCCTTCAGCAGATTGCTTTCTGCTCCGGATCCCGGCATCTGCAGTCTCAAAGGTCTCCAGGTCTTTTCCTTGTGGGCCACGAAAAACAATTCTGCTCGTCTCTCCCCCAAAGATTTTGATTTACCAGAAAATCACATTGCACCTTGAATCAGGCAGGAATCCTGCACTTGCCTAGTTCGAAAGCAGGAGCTGCTTTGTTGTTCAGGCAACAATTAAAGCACCATTGATGTAGTAGGATTTCAACCTGCAAACATTCTGGACGGAGACCCCCAACAACTGCTGAAAACCAGCATTATAGGAGGGATTAGAACCAGCAAGCCATCAGCTTGATCCCAGTTCTAACTATTCCTGCCCCATTATTACTAAGGGAGAGCAGCAATACATTTGATTCCTCAGCATCTGATTCATATATACAATGTGTTGGCTAACTATCAAGAGAATGGAGAAATTTGTGTCCTTAATTTGGCAGAGTAATTTGTTGCTTTGTCATTCTACATGATAAGTTGAAAGATAAAATAAACAAAAGAGAGAATACACGTTGGTTTCATGCCATGGTACTGCAGAGAATGAATGGACTTTGAAGCAATGTGGATTCTACCTTTCTACATCAAGAAACACAAAGGATAAAGTGGTGTTAATCTGAAAAGACACTTCACTGACTCCATGAGGAACTTAAAATGGTGGGTAGCATTTCTGTAATGTTGTCAATCCATCAACTGTTAATAATACCTTGCTAGTGACAAGGAAGTCTTATAAAATGTATTCTTGGAATTCAATTTGAAAGAATTGACAGTTTTAATGTGAATATTTTTATATTTCTCCATGGATGGGAATATTTGAATTCCAGGTGGTTTAAAAGTTTTTTTTTGTGGAAACCTGTGATAAATGATAATGTCAGAAAATCAAGAAGGAGTCATTAATATTCATTAATACTTGGCATTGCCTCAATATTGTGTAACAGAGAGGAAACAAAAATTTCCTTTTGGAAAATGTTCAGACTCCAGTCCTAATTCAACCCATTTGACAGGAAAGAGAAATAATGTCAAATGTCCAGCATTATGAATTGGCAACACTCTGAATTTTCTAATTATTGGGATAAAGCCAAAAAAGTTCTGGATATCTTTGAAATGGGCCAGTTGACCTTTGTGTCTCATTCTTGTTTTCTTTATTCAACAACCTTCACCCTAACTCATCGAGAATTGATCCTTCCTAGTATCAATGACCACATTAATGCCAAAACAAATAACGGACACTGGAACCCAGACCTGGTACCCCCAATTAATTCACCGGCCCCTGAGCTTGGAGCAGGGAATCTGCAAATGTAATCCATTCATTTTCATCCCCCCATTTGAGTCAATGGTCAGAAAATCTAGTCCATGAAATTATAGATTGACCACAAGAATGTTTACTTCTTGCAGCACCATTGTTTAGGCAGCTGTGAAGTCATGGATTCACTCGATTCCTGTCACTCAGCATTGATCAAAATGTAAGCCTGAACACTGAAATGCCAAAACTATTCACTCTATATGAGTCTTACTAAGGTCTTGAAAATGCATTATTTGAGTTTGGTTATGAATCCATGAAGGTAATGTGTGATATTATTCCATAATATGTGTTGGTGATATTGCAATAACATGGGAAGTGCCTAAATATTGTTCTAAAAGCTCAGATCCTGCTACTGAATAAAACTCAGGATGCACGGGAGAATATATTCTTTGGCTGCTCTTTGCTCTTAACAGACTTTAATAACTTAGGCAAGCATTGAGGACCTGATGTGCATTTTACTGTAGTTGTGTTGTGAATCCTAATTTAATGCCAGCTTCTTAAATCTGAATCTATAAACATGTTTCCCAGAGGATATTTCATCTTATGCTGCACACACTATGTGTATCTTTCAAAAGTGAAGGAAATGGAAGAAAGACATGGATATCTATAGCATAATTGTATAAATTCAGGATGTCCTAAGCACATTTCAGGAAAGAATACTTTGAAGTGTCATCACTTTATTACCTGTGCTCGGCCGTGTCCACGAGGGGTTGCAGTCTCCGGGAAGCCACAAATTGTGGAGGGCACCATAAGTGGGAAGAAGCAGAAGAGACAATCTTACAAAACGGTGACCACAGCAGCGCACCAGTGAGGAGGCTAAGCGGCTGAGGAGCCCACACAGGTTGCAGGCAATGTGCTGTTGAAGAACCCATCCAGACTGTGGGCAGCTGGACACTGGCTCATGGGAACCAGATATCAACCCTGGGATTCGAGTATTGAGGACAAGGAGGGCTCATGAAGTGCCCCAGGTGCTGAAAGTTTCCTGATTGTGTCCGAGGTTTGGATCTGGAGCTCAGGATACCAATGAATCGAACAGGAGTCTATGCAGCTGCAGAGGTTGTGGGAGAACTAGAGACGAATCCATGGACACTAACTGACTCTTTTTTGCTTCTCTTTCAGTAAGGGGTACTGGGAAACATGAATGGAAACTGTCGGCAGGCAGAAATCAATTCTGTGTCCTGTTCTATTACATGGCAGTAAAGGAATCATCCATCTTGGAAAATCTCAGTTAGCCAGCTGCCATCGTTGGCAAGAGACCCAGATTGGAAAAATTGACTTTTTTCTTTCTGCGGGTACTGTTTCACCTGATGACTGTTTTCAGCGATTTCTGTTTGCCTCCAAGAGATGTATTTGCATTTTAATCAGTGAATTAAACCTGACCTTCGATAGAAACATTCAAGAGCATCTTCAATTAGACAATGGAAGGCCAATTGCACATAGATCTGCATCTCTGAAAGCTGGAATTATAAATGGCCTTCACAACAGGACAATGTTCATAGTGTCTGTGAAGATCTGCTTTCATTTTTCTGTTGTCTTGAAGCAACATTTCGACATGACTGCCAAGTTTCCTAAACTACCTTGTTCAGTTGCAGTTGTGAATTATACTGATTACTGATTGTAAATTTTGACGAACTGTAGAAGGCTCAATTCCTTCTCCACATTTTAATTTGATACTTTGGACGTCCTTTCATATATACTTTAATCATTAAAAAAAATCTTCCAAATAGTAATCTACCACCTAGGTAGCAAATACTACTTTGGTTGAATGGCAATAGCTGAATGATAAGAGCAGAAAATAAACTATTTGATGAACTCAATGGGTCAAGCAGCATCTATCAAGGCAAAAGGTAATCATTTTGGGTCAAAACAGTGCATCAGAATGACAGTAATTACAATTAAGGTGACAATAGTAGAGTGAACTAGGATTCACTTGTAGTATGTGGTGCTGATGGCTGGCTCCATCCCCATCTGCTCACATATAACCCTGGTTTCCCGCCTAAACGCAGAACCTTCCAAAGATGACTGTGAAACCCTACCCATAGTTATAAGCTAATGAAAGTGTTTGTTCTCCCTCCAGTCGTGCGACCTTTTATTCACATTACAAATAGCAATTGGACTATTTGGTTTTATAGTCATAGTTCACTTAGCAACAAGGACTGCATGTTAGTGAAGTAATCAGCTTAATCCTATTACAGCACCATTGATTGGGGTTTGAATCCACTGCTCTCCGTAAGGAGTTTGTACATTCACTCCACGACAGAGTGAGTTTCCTCCGGGTGCTCTGGTTTCCTCCCACGTTCCAAAGATGTACAAGGTTAGTAGGTTAATTGGTCACATGGGTATATTTGGGTGGCATGGCTCATGGGCCGGAATGGCCTGTTACACTGCAGTGTATCTCTAATTTTTTTTTAATCCCTGCAGAATTTGAGTTTTCAGCTGCTTATCTTTCCTTCCCTTCCTGATGGTTGATTTAAATGAGAAACACCCCACCTTTGAACATGAGGTTTCATTTCCTGTTAGAGAATTCATGAGAATCGATTTAGCTAATCTTTTCCTTAGCACTTTCTTGGACACTTGAGCCATAGATAGGAGTGAGATTCACTATTGTTGAAGGGATTGTGCACTGGTTCCTCTGTTAATTGAGTGCACCACTTTATATTTTGTTTGAATTCAGAGATGTAGCAAAGTTACAGGCCTTTCTGGCCCACAATCCCATGCTGCACAAATACACCCATGTGACCAATTAACCTACAAACTCCATCTGTTTTTGGAACATGGGGCGAAACTGAAGCACCTGGAGGAAATCTGTGCGGACAAGGGAAGAATGTACAAACTCATCTAGATCCAGATTGGAACCCGGGTCAGTGGAGCTTTAATAACATTGTGCTAACCACTACACTAACTGTGCCACCAGTTCTACTTGAAAAATATAATACACTTTAGTGTTGTTGGAGTTAGCTTAACATTTGACCTACAGCATTTGGTACAGAACAATGTTGATACCATACTGAGCTTTTCCTGTAAAGGTGTCTGTCCAGACATACCTCTTCAGCCTTCCTGGTACAGGACAATGTTGATACTAAACTGAGTTTTTCCTGTAACTGTGTCTCTACCCAGTCATACCCACCAGAAGTTATCTTATCATCATATCTGAAGACCAGTCATGGAGAATGTATGCGCCATTGAATTCTGCATCAAGCAGAATTAGGTAGTGGAGTGGACTCCTGGCTTTCATTGTGAGTTTAGAAGGGTCAGCGAAGAACTGACAAACAGAAGACTAAAAGCAGTCTAAAGTGGATGGCCATCTTCAAATTGCCCAGAAGTTCAGAAGTTCTTACATCTGGAATCATCTGAGATTCCTGACAACTTCAGAAAATGGATTAACAATGTTTTTAACTGAAGGCGTTCAATGAAATCCCAACAAGATTTTTAATTAAGCATTTCTTAAGTGTAGCCCATTGTCTACTTTTAGTCACATTATTTAAAAAATAAGCACTAAACTAAAATCCCATTCTTTTTGAGCAGTCATGCATGGGAATTGTTAATTTTGCCTTTGGATGAATGCTGGCAAACAATCAGAGCTCTGCAAAAATGTGCAAGGAAGAACAAAACGCTGAAGCTAAAAGCAAATTAGAAAATATAAATCAATCAGGAAGTGTTCCAACCAACTTCTTTACAACCCATTCCACATTCTGTCATCTCATTAACTGTGTTGTAATACACACTCTGCATTTTGAGTGTTGAATTCCATTCTTCATCATGTAATTCTCATTACTAATCATTAGGTAAAGGTTTTTCTGTGGCAGATTGTAAACTTCAGAATGCAAGAATTTTTTTCAACCAAAAAATGGAGTAAATGATGGCAGCTGTCAGTGAGATATAATTTGCATACATTTGCATAACAGATGTACAGTAACATGTCTGTGACAGACAATGGCTGAATATTAATGATATAGGCTTCATCATTTGCGTAAATGATCTCTGTTGGACATTGAAGTCGGTGAGCTATTTACAGAAGACAAAAAGATGGCAAGATGAACAGATGCATTAGACACACCAATGCATCTTAATTTTCTTTTGCAACAAAAAAAACCCTTCACCGCTGATGATAATGACAACTCTTCCTCAAAGTTTGAGGACGCCAAGTGCTTGTTTTACTTTTTGCTATGCATCAGTGAGTGTCCATGATTTAAACAAACATGAATAATCATTGCACACAATTTATCAGTCTCAGGAAAAAAAAAGCTTTCCTGTTTGAGCTGTACTTAAAACCATCATGCAAATGGTTGCCTGGAGATTTAAGTAGATGAACTGTGTTGCATATGATCATTTCATAGTCCTCTGAAAGTATATTTTATTATGTTTGCAGACCATAAAGAACATTGGTAATCCAGGTGTAAGTTGCCACTCTTTACCCTAGTATTGTTTGCTTTCGTATAGGATGGGTAGCAGTCTGTGAGCAAGAGTTTTAAATATCTCACAGACACCCCAACAAATGAAGTGGAGGGTCAGCTGAATTATTTTCCTTTCTTTGTACTGCTGGCAACAGTGCACTTGACCTTTCGCTGACAGAAAACTATACTGTTTGCGGCCAGGTTTCGGTTAAGTCACTGGCAGACAAAGCTTCCTATCAATGGGGAGCAAGTTAGGATATTGTGATTTGAAGGATAAGGTACTGGAAACATTCTACAATCTACCTAAACCACAGATTGTTTGATTTACACTGAGGTGCAAATCCAAGCAGATTTTACACCTGCTGTTGGCAGGAGCGCAGACCCATTGTTGTTTACAGTTTAGCTCCTGTTACTGGATCTGGATATATTCCAAGCCATGGGAATTCCTCGAATTGGGAATTCACCAATTTGGAGATTGGGTATGAATAATGCTACAGTTATTAAACCTTCTTAACTGCCGATTGCAATCATCCGATTCACCTTTTACCATATCGGTGATCAACATCCATTGGAGCGCTTTCATCCCTAACGTCGAAGTACTCGAGATGGCAGAGGTCGACAGCATCGAGTCCACGCTGCTGAAGATCCAGCTGCGCTGGGTGGGTCACGTCTCCAGAATGGAGGACCATCGCCTTCCCAAGATCGTGTTATATGGCGAGCTCTCCACTGGCCACCGTGACAGAGGTGCACCAAAGAAAAGGTACAAGGACTGCCTAAAGAAATCTCTTGGTGCCTGCCACATTGACCACCGCCAGTGGGCTGATAACGCCTCAAACCGTGCATCTTGGCGCCTCACAGTTTGGCGGACAGCAACCTCCTTTGAAGAAGACCGCAGAGCCCACCTCACTGACAAAAGGCAAAGGAGGAAAAACCCAACACCCAACCCCAACCAACCAATTTTCCCTTGCAACCGCTGCAATCGTGTCTGCCTGTCCCGCATCGGACTTGTCAGCCACAAACGAGCCTGCAGCTGACGTGGACTTTTTACCCCCTCCATAAATCTTCGTCCGCGAAGCCAAGCCAAAGAATAGGAACATTATCATTCATCTGCTGCCCGTTGAACGCAAGCCATTGTTCTGAAGTTAGGTGAGAAATGTTTGAAGGCAGTGATTTGATCTGATCTGCAATGCACAGCCTGAAGGAGAAGAAGCAGATGCAAAAATGTCTGAAAAGGCAATTAGATAATGCTTGAAGGGATAAAATATTGTGATATGGGGAAAGGCCAAGGGAGTGGGAACAGTTTGATAGGCCTTTCAAAGTGCTGTCATTGGTGGAGGGTCCTCCTCATTCTTGATCCAGTTCACTCTCAGAGGATGATTCTTTGCTTTCAAAAGTATCACAAGATGCAATGAGGAAAAGGAGAAACAATTAGAAATATAGAAAATAAGAGTTGGCTATTTTTACCCTTAACATGCTCTTGACCATTCAAAGTGATCATGACAGATCCTCTATCTCAGGTTTATATTCCTGTTCTGGCTCCCCATATGACCTTCATGATCTTTGTGTCCAGAAATCTCATTTATTTCTGAAATTATATTCAACACACTGACCACATCACCCCATGTGGCAGTGATTTCCACAATTTCACTACCATCTGAATGAAGACATTTCTCTGTCTCAATGCAAAATGCTTTACCCTCTATCTTGAGATTGCGACCTTCTCAAGGAAAAATTCTACCAGAATCCAGTCCATCATACCCTATCAGAATTGTACAAGTTTCAATTGGATTTCTTCTCATTCTTCTGAACTTTAATGAGCATACCAAGTAGGTCTAGTTAATCCAATGTCTCCTCAAGCAAGTCTCAATCCTTCTATGGCAAGTAAATCCTTTTTTGGATAAAAAAAACTAAACTTCACACAGTACATCAGGTGCAGCCTCACCAAAGTCACGTATAATTGTAATATTGAAAACCCCTCGAAGAATTTGCCTTCTTACTACCTTTCTGACCCTGCACATTTGCTGTAATGAACATAGGACACACAAGACACTACTCACAAGGACACTTTGATCCCGTTGTATATTATTGCATCAACATTTTAATAATGCTCTGTCTTTCCTTTCTCCCCATACCACAGTGGGCTATTTCACATCTCTTCACATGATGTTACATTTGTCATGTACTTGCCCACTCACTCAGCTTGCGTAAATCACTTTGCTGGCTATGCAGCCTTCTCACAATTCACATACCCTACCAGTTTCATGTCATTTGAGACAGAAATGATCAAAATAGCAGCTCCGTGTCCATAGAGAAATGTGGATGGGGCAGTCAATGTCACATTCATGACCCTTCACAGCAATACTTGTCAATCAAGGTAAAATGATACCATGTTTTCTCAGAACGTATGCCATTTTTCCATGGTTCTTGCTACATTTTTTTGCCAGTTGTCTTCAACACCCCCACTCCTCCCTGTACATATCATTGATCTAAAGGTGGTCTCTGGATGGTATTATGTGCAGAATTACAGGAATTTGTCCTAGAAATGATGAAGCTATATCCATATAGGGATGATATGCAAATCAGTGGTGTTGACATTCCAATGGTATTGCCACAGTTGGCCTTCCCTGCACTTCATAGCTGGGAGGCAGTGTCTAAATAAGCTAGAATCTGGAGCAAAAAAAAACAAAGTACTGGAAGAAACTGGAGGTCAGACAGGGAAAGAGACGGTTTACATTTCTGGTTGAGAACCTGCGTCAGGACTGAGAATGCTAAAGGGAGATGGGTAGTATAAAGAGGGGAGGGGCCAGGTGAGACAGGAGCTGGCAAGTGATACATGGATCCAGTTGAGGAACAGACAGAATTAGGTGGGAGAAGCTGAGAGGTGATCAGTGGAGATGACAAAAGGCAGCAGATTATGGAATTTGATAAGAAGGGAAGGTCATGAGTGAATGAGGGAGAGATGGTGGACAGATGGAAGCATCAAGGGGAGGTCATAAAGGAACCAAGGGGACGGGTGAGTATGCCTATGATGGGTGGATTGATGCAGATAGGGCTGGAGAGGTGGGCTTGGAAAGAAAGATGTGCATGAGAGGATAAAGAGATGAGGAGTGGGGTGGAGAGGTGATTTGGGGCTTCAACGTGTCAGGCAGCACCCATAGGCAGAAATGGTCAATCAATATTTTGGGTTGGGACCTTTTAGGGGACCAAGTTGGAATAGAAGGAGAGACAGACAGAAATTAAGGGGACTTAGAATTATTGAATTGCACAGCATAGATAATATAGATCATAGACTTTTGTGTGATTTATGAATATCAACTCATTTATCTCACAACAGTGTAGAAATTTCTTTTCTCAGAGGAAAGTCCATCTCTGCAACATACTGCCCAGAGGGTTGAGGAAGCCAGATCATAAGATATATTTAAGGTGGAGATAAATATTTAAAAGATCAAGGAATCGAGTGTTCACAGAACAGGCACAGAAAAGAAATTGAGGCTACCATGATCAGCTGCTGGCTTACACTCCTGCTATTGTTGCGTTCTAGCTGTGATCAATGACTTCTTTCTCTGTTGCAGATCGAGTGCAATTCTACTCAATGATGGATGCTAGTGTAGCAGAGGGGATCATATTAAGCTACTTCTTACGCCCAAATACAGTGTTCAAGGGCCCCCTACAAATTAATCCATACCAATTAAAGAAACCGTCACTGCAGAAATCAGAGAAGATGTCAAGGAAGGAATTCAAGTAAGGCCAAATGAACAGTTTAGGAGTCAAAGAAAGATCATCGTTTTGCTAAGGGCACTCTACAAACAGCAGGCAAATAGAGATGTCAGGAACTTGCAGGCCAGTGAGGCTAACATCAGTGGTAGGGAAGGAATTATAAAACATTTTGATGGCACTAATTTACACTTGGAAAGGCAGTGGTTGATTTCAAATAGTCAATATGGATGTTTTGGAGAGGAACTCCACCTGATTCATTTGGTTATTTCATGAAGAACAAATAAAATATCAATGAAGGCAGTGTTTTGACATGTGAACTCCAGGGAATTTGTAAGGACTTTGACGAGGTCCTGCATGAAAGGCTGGTCCAAAGGATTAGAGACAATGGAGACCAAGGCAAGTTATCACATAGAATCCAAACCTGGCTTAGTAATAGGAGAAATGGGCAATGGTGGAGAGTTGTTTTAGAGGTTGGAAGTCTAGGACAGAACTCAGATCAAAGAACCTTACTATATTTAATAATTTGATAAAATTGTAGGAAGTATCATTATTTTGTTTGCAGATGACAAACATTGCTGGTATTGTTGATAGTGAAGAAGTGTCTTCAGTTATAGAATGATATGAACCAATTGGGCAGAGCAAAAACAGATTGGACATTTGCAACAAGTTCCTGGTGATTAATTCTTGGAGGTCTTATAAGATTAGAACATACTCCATGTATGTTTAGGCCCTTGGGAGTACTGAGGAACTGAAGGACCTTAATATTCAAGTTCATGGGTCCCTAATGGTAGATAACGGTGGATAAGATGAGAAATCATGCAGGACACTGGTCTTCATTTGTTGAAGTCTGGAATATAAGTGCAAGAAAACTTGGGTTTCATCACAGCAGGAATACTGGACACTGTACACCACAGGAAGGTTGTGATTGTTCTGGAAAGGGTGCAGATGAGACTTACAAGTTGTGAAGAGAATCTGGATTGGCAGGGTTTGTTTTCTATGGTGTAAAGGAGGCTGAAAAGGAGACATTTCTTTCATGCTGAGTTTGAAAATTTGACCTAGAACTTACTGCAATCTGATGTCGCAAATGTATGTATATTTACTAAAATCTTTCTAAAGTTGTACAGTCTTTATAATGTTCCAAAACCAGAAGTTCAGCATTTTAGATGGAGTAAAAACTTTGTTAGCATAGGAGAGCATATTGGAAAAATTTGGTTTGCTCTGGAAAGATATTGAGCATCTGCTGCTCAAGGTTTTCTCAATAGGCAGCAGTAGAGAAGAGCAAGATCATTATGCTCAATAGCGCAAGCCACAAATGATGGATGACATTCATATTCATTGAAGTATCACATTTTCCATTCATTTAGTTCTCCAATCCCAGGTCAGTATCAAGGTCCTTCAGTTCCTCAGTACTTCCAACAGCCTTAACATAGATGGAGTATGTTCTACTCTTATAAGACACCTGTAGCACCCCAATGTAATGCAGAGTTCATCCAGAAATGGCTTTTATTTTTAAAGCCCTATCGCTTTTTTGGTGAATATTGTTGAGAATTTCACCTTCATTTTTGTGTTTCTTTGTATTTGTTGTTTAGATTCATCTTTATACGTGTGCATGCAGTTTCATAGAGATCAGGAAGAATCTGAACAAATATAAATGCAATGATATGCATACATCTGAACTCTTGATTGCTGAAAGTCAAGGAAGACTCCAAACACATTTTCTTGAGCGGAAATTGTACACCTGGGGTTCAATGTGGGAGCCTGAAGCTGAAGATTTATCAAAGGAGATGCCTTTGCAAACCTGAGAAAGGCTCCCCTGCACAGGTCATGACCAGATAAGGTGGGTCAATGGATATGTTGAACAGTGTGGGTTCGTCATAGGAGATTTGATGAGGGGCACAGCTCTACTGATTGGAATGGTCCTGTCCCAATACAGTTTTGCTGCACCAGCAGAATTTGCCAGCAATTAAGCATGAATAAATTTACAGGGAGAGGGATGTATCTGTGTATATTAATTCCCTGCATGCATTTTTTTTTAATTAATGCTTATTGAATAGAAGGCAAAGTAGTGACCAAGTTATGAAGTCAGCCATTAAAAGATGGTCTCATTGGTTCTCACTCAGCCATGGATCACTTAGACAAGAGTAATACATACCTATCTCAGGCTGTTTTTCCATTCCTTATAGCTCATCGTTCAACACCATCATCCTCTCAGTTCAGGTCAACCAGCTTCAAAAGCAGGGGCTCAGCACCTCCTTCTGCAACTGGATGCTTGACTTCCTCATCAAAAAACTACAGTCAATACAAATCGGAAACAAAGTTTCCTCCTCACTGACAATCGACACAGGCGCACCTCAAGGATGTGTGCTTAGCCCACTGCTCTACACATGACAGTGCAGCAAGGCACAAATTTGCCAATGACAACATTCATCAATAAAAATCACAGATAGCATTAAGGAAACATAAGAGTGAGATAGATCAGCTGATTGAGTGGTGTCACAACAGCGACCTAGCACTCAATGTTAGCAAAATGAAGGAACTGATTGTGCACTTCAAGAGGGAAAAAAAAATCAGGAGAACACAAACCAGTCCTCATCAAGGGGCCAGCCATGGAAAGGGTTAAGAAATTTAAATTCTTGGGTGTCAACATTTTTGAAGATCTATCCTAGGACCTTCATGTCAATGCAATCACAAAGAATGCTCACTAGTGGTGATACATCATGAAAAGTTTATGGAGATTTGGTATCTTACCAAAGACTCTTGAAAATGACTATAGGCAATACCATCTATGCATTAGACTTTACTCCATTAAAGATATCTACCAAAGTTGGTGTCTCAAGAAAGCAGCTTCTCAATGTTTTTTTCCCCCTAGGGACCACTAATTTTTTCAAAAAGCAAACTCCCCACCATTAGTGGAAAAAGTTATATATTCAAAAGAAGTTTTAATTAAATGATTTAGTGCAATTAAGGTTGGGAGAACACATTACATATTCAACTACAACATCAATAAGTCAACCATCTCAAATACACATTCAACAATTGTCGACACTTCAGTGGGAAACTCGCCCCTGATGCTAGCTGCAGATTTATTTTTAAAAGAGGGACTAATTTTGTTAGTTTCAATCTTAAATCTCCACATTTTGTAATTTTTAGCCGGTTTCTCTTAGCTTGCAGCAAATCACTAACAGCATTGAAGCCACATACTATTAAATAAGATGATGGAAAATGTGTCAATAGTTCCCTTGCTTAAGTAGTCAAATTTGTGTATTTCTTTTCGATCTCATTAGACAGACACATCATGGTTCCTTGCACTTTGAAGTGAGTTTTCACAGATTCATCATGTTGCAACTCAGATAACTCCTCTTGGTATTGCACTGGAACTTCTGATAAGTCCACAGCAATGGCTGAATTAACCAAGAGGGAAAATCCATTGCCTTTAAAAATCACAAAATCTAACATTGAAATCGGTAACCAACATTTTCAAATGGTCACCAGTGGCATTTGTAGCAGCATTAGTTAGTATTAGTTACAACTAATACAATTGACAAATTTCTTACAGAAATATTTCTTTGGCATAATTCTCGAAGTGTCATGAATCCAAATATCTTTGTTTTTGCTTCAACGACCATCATATTGACCACCGCCAGTGGGCTGATAACGCCTCAAACCGTGCATCTTGGCGCCTCACAGTTTGGCGGGCAGCAACCTCCTTTGAAGAAGACCGCAGAGCCCACCTCACTGACAAAAGGCAAAGGAGGAAAAACCCAACACCCAACCCCAACCAACCAATTTTCCCTTGCAACCGCTGCAATCGTGTCTGCCTGTCCCGCATCGGACTTGTCAGCCACAAACGAGCCTGCAGCTGACGTGGACTTTTTACCCCCTCCATAAATCTTCGTCCGCGAAGCCAAGCCAAAGAAAAGAAAGAAAAAAAAAGTTAGTATTAGTTACAACTAATACAATTGACAAATTTCTTACAGAAATATTTCTTTGGCATAATTCTCGAAGTGTCATGAATCCAAATATCTTTGTTTTTGCTTCAACGACCATCATATTTGCTACTTGGAGTTGCTTGTTCAATGTTCTTAGTTTCTCAAAAATGTCTGTCAAAGACTTGCTGAGGAGACCAAACGGATCCATCAACCTTTTGAAGCAGTTTCCCTTTAACAACCACCTTACTTCAGTGGGATGCAATAATCTCATATGTTCTGCAATTTTTAATCGACAAAAGTGCTTAATCAAATATTTACATTTGGCATTAGCTTTGATGGCATTGATACACGATCACAGAATGTAGTATCTCATGTAGAACAGGGGAAACTTTCTTGGCCACTACATTTTCTTGGTTGTTAACATGATGCACAACCAACAGGTTTGGATTTTAATCTTTCATTAATTTTAAACATACTTTTTTTTAAAAAAACATCATAGCAGGTGCACCATCTGCAGCACAATATACATGTTTCCTTTTGGTATTTCATTTTCATACAAATAATTTTGAGCTTGCTGTAGATAACAACTGCAGCAGGGTTGTTTCTAATGATTCATAACACAACATCTCTGGAAAATCTGCCTGATCAATATATCTCACATATGCCAATAAAAGAGCTTGTGGCGGCACACCATTAGGCAGGCAAACCAGCCCTGCTTGTAACACACGCAGCTGGGCAGCCGGCCAAAATAGCGCCGTCGGGGTTTCCTCTGACCTCAGCACCGGGCTCAGAAGCTCGTACTTGGGGACCCACATGACACCCTGGTGACATCAGCACCCCAGCATGGTTCTCAGCCAGGTCCGGGCTGGGAGTATAAGGCCAGCCAGGCAGCCTGCAGTAAATCAGTTCTGCACACTGAGCTCAACCCATCTGGTTGTGTGTTATTCCAGTTAGCAGTGTAGATGCCGCTACAATTGGTGACCCCGACATGAGCGACCCTTCGGTCAGTCCTATAGCTGTCAAGCTCCCTGACTTCTGGGTGCAGGAGCCGGAGACCTGGTTCAGCCACGCAGATGCTCAGTTTCACCACTGCTAGATTTCCTCAGACATGACTAGGATCTACCATGTGGTCGCCCCCCTGGACCAGGCCACCGTCAAATGTGTGCTGCACCTCGTTCAACACCCACCCGTGGAAGATAAATACAGGACCATCAAGTGGGTGCTCACCAGCTCCTTCAGACTATCCAGGCATCAGCCTGCTGCTTGGATGCTGCACCTTGATGCCTTGGGGGACAGGTTCCCAATCATGGGCAATCACACCAACTGCCCATTTTTTGAGCGTATCTTTCTCTACCATCTGCCTGAGGACATCCGTCCGCTACTGTGACAAGAGAGCTTGACTAACCAGAGGAAGGTTGCTCAGAAGGCTCAAGAGCTATGGCTTGAGGGATTCCCGGAGTGTTCAGCAGTCCAGCAGGTCAAGAGTCATGGGCACGACCACTGCAAGGCTTCCTCTAGCGCTGCAGTAGAACACCTGGTCCCTACAGGGGCCACAAAGAGCATAACCAAGGCAAGACATCTGTTCCAGGCCTCTGCTTCTACCACCAGCGCTGGGGAGCCAAGGCTCAGAAGTGTTGTCAGCCCTGCTTGTTCCAGGGAAACGAGCAGGCCAGCCGCTGTTAATGGTTGCGGCGACTTGCCAGAGACACAGCCTTCTACCTACGGGACTCAGTCAGCGGCCGACGTTTCCTCATCGACACTAGGGCCCAGATCAGTGTAATTCCAGGCATGGCCAGAGTGTCTAGGAACCAGCCTTGAGGACCTCCCCGGTCAAGTTTCCAGCCCTCCTCAAGCCACAGTTCTCCGCTGCATCACCGCACCATGGGGTGTTCCATCACATCCCAACCCAAGGCCCACCAGTCCACGCCAAGGCCCGCCAGCTCCTGCCTGTTAAGCTCCAGGTGACGAAGGAAGAGTTTTTCGCATCTGCTGGAGTTGGGGATCATTCAGCACTCCAAAAGCCCTTGGGCCTCACCACTACACCTGGTCCTGAAAGCCTCCAGCAGCTGGCTCCCCTGCAGAGACTACCGACTGCTCAACAAGGTGACAATTCCTGACCATTACCCGATCCCTCACATTCAGGACTTTATGGCCAAGCTGCTTGGTGCGAGTGTATTCTCCAAGGTCGACCTGGTGCACAGGTATCACCAAATCCCAGTGCACCCGAGGACATTCCCAAGATGGCCATCATCACCCCCTTCAGCTTGTTCGAATTCCATCGCATGCCATTCGGGCTCAAGAAAGCCACCCAGACCTTCCAGCGCCTTATGGACTCAATGAGCAGACACTTAGATTTTGTCTTCATTTACTTGGATGACATCCTTGTTGCCAGCAGGGATTGGGCACAACACAAGGCCCGCCTGCACACCCTCTTCTCCCAACTAGCCGACTTCTGCCTCACAATCAACCCAGCCAAGTGTCAATTCGGGAAAGAGTTCATGCAGTTCCTGGGCCATACCATCATGGCCAAAGGAGCCACGCCCAATGCTACGAAGGTCGCCGCAATCAAGGTGTTCCTACGCCCAGACAACCTCAAGGGGCTGTAGGAGTTCACGGGTATGGTCAATTTCTATAACCATTTCATCTCAGGCATTGCGCGGGGTAACCGTTACCTTTTCACGGTGGTGGACTGCACCACTCATTGGCCCAAGGCGATCCCGATGCCAGACGCCTCCACGCACTCCTGCTCCCGAGTGCTGTTGCACAGTTGGGTCGCCCTTTTCAGCATCCCGAATCATCTCACCAGCGATCGGGGTGCCCAGTTCACCTCTGCGCTCTAGGCACAGCTCACCACAGGCTGTGGATCAAGTTACACTGCACCATGGCCTATCACCCGCAGGCCAATGGGCTGGTCGAGCGACTACACCACCACCTTAAGTTGGCACCTGTCCCGAATGGGTGGATGAACTGTCTTGGGTACTCCTAGGCATCTACTCGATGCCCAAAGATCTACAGGCATCATCAGCCGAGTTGGTCTATGGCGCACCACTAGTGCTACTCGGTGAGTTCGTCAACGCACCTCACAACTCCCAGCAGTCACTGCATGAGCTATTCCCCACCTCCAGGCCCAGTTGGGCTCCTTCGCACATCCACTGCCGCCCAGACACAGCACACGAGTCACTTATGTCCCCAGTGAGCAGCACAGCACAGAGTACATTTTTATTTGGTGAGGCCCGTTCACAGTACCTATGCAGAGGTCTTACGAAGAGCCGTACAAAGTCATCCAGTGTTCAGGGTCCAAGTTCACGCTGGACATCGGCGGTAGGAGGGAACTGTTTACTGTGGACAGACTGAAGCCAGCACACCTCAACCCCACCGAACCAGTAGTGGTAGCCCAGCCCAAGAAGCGAGGTCACCCAACTATAAAGGATATCGGCGCTGGTTCTCGGGGGGCAGCCAGCCAGCCAAAATGGCACCGTCGGGGGTTTCCCCTTCAACCTCGACACCAGGCTCAGAAGCCCATGCTTGGGGACCCATGTGACGCCCTGGTGACGTCAGCGCCCCCAGCGCAGTTCTCAGCCAGGTCCGGGCTGGGAGTATAAGGCCAGCCAGGCAGCCTGCAGTAAATCAGTTCTGCACACTGAGCTCAACCCATCTGGTTGTGTATTATTCCAGTTAGCAATGTAGCTGCCGCTAAATTTATTACGGGTGTAATCAGTTCCTCCCCAATCATATGATTCTTCCCATGTTTTGCTATCAGCAGAGAAATTTCATAGGGTTTGATTCAGGGCTGTAGTTTGCACTACAAATAATGAAATGATTTTTGATCAATTTTCAAACTTCTCTGTGATTTAAAATATTCCAATTCTGAATCGACATGGTTAGGATGTTTTCCCCTCAAATTAGCTTCAAGACAGCCTGCTTTCATTGTTTCCTTTGTCAAACTCTGTTGGCTTAATAGGCAAGAGAGTGTACATTCATGGTGTACAGCAGGTATAAACCCCAACTTCAAGAATTCCACTGAATATTGATGAACTTTTTGCATGCTTGATCTGCTCATTTTGAATATACACCAGGACAAGCTCTCTGAAACAGATTAATCAATATTTTATTATGCCTTCAAATTGAAAAATGTAATAAAAATAATGATCGAATCAAAGGAAGAATATTGACTGTAGAAAAAAATCATAAAAAATGCACGATTTCTGACTTTTTTTTCCCCTCTCAGAGTGTATCAAAACTGCACTAGCCTTGTGCTTTACTTTCTGGGGTCCTTATTTTCCCCCCAATTTTGGCATCCCCCTCTGGCTGGCACCTGGGACGTTCCCCCCCCCCCCCCCTCCATTTATCATCAATACACTAGTGCTCTCAGGTACATACAGATACAGGTCTCACTCACTACTGAACTGAAAAAGTTAAGGGGTATGGACAGAGAAATGATTGTTGAAATAATGAGGAATCCTCATCGCCAATGAGAAAATTTGGAATGGATAAAAATAAAACCGGGCAGAAAAAAAGCGGTAACAACAGTTAAAATAAGAGAAATATCCCAAGACCAAAAACACATTATGAAAATAAAAAGGGCAAAGTGATTTTAGTTGGAAGTTGCCACAATTGTGTTGTAGTGACAGTATTGCCAGGTCACATCTTTCACACCAACATGTTTTATTTTCCCCCAAATCAACTTTTATTTATTTTCCAAAATATTCCTATACCCCACCAAAATATTCCCATGTCCCATTTTGAGAATCTATGGTCTATTCTCAATGACACTCATCACCCAGGCCATGCCCTCTTCACACTGTTACCATCAGAAAGGAAGTACAGGAGCCTGAAGATGATCACTCAATAGTACAAAAACATTTTTCCCTCTATCATCAGATTTCTGAATGGACAATAAACCACTTTTCATTGGCATTTCATTTTTTTTAAATGCAATTTATAGCAATTTTGCACCTGCAATGCCACAAATAACAAATTTTGTGACACATGTTCAGCCTCCGACACCACAGGCACCAGACTTCACTCCATTGAGGACACTTACAAGAGGCAGAAAGCAGCCTCTAACCTCAAGGTCCACCACCACCCAGGTCATGCCCTCTTCATACTGCTCCCATCGTGGAAAAGGTACAGGAGCCTAAAGACGAGCACTCAGTGGCACAAGATCAGCTTTTTCCCTGCTGCCATTAGATTCCTGAACTGTCCCATAAGCAGACACGGCCTCACTTTGACTTTTCATGCACTATTTTTATTTATTGTTGTAATGTGGTTTTATGTGAATGTTTACACCATGATACTGCTGCAAAACAATTTTGTGACTTGTTCATGACAATAAATTCTGATTTTGAGGGTAGAAGGACAGAACAAACTCAATGGGATGAGCAACCTGCTTATATCGATATTATGTGACTTTGGACTCCTCCACCAGTACTCTGGTGAAAATGTGAAGCTGTTTCCTCACTTAGTAAACAATCACAAAGCCTAACTCTGCGTAATGAGCCCAGTCTATTTATCCCATCATGAGCAAAATTGCTTCTTTATTATAATTGTCCTTTAACAAGGAATCATAGTCCTGAACAAGCAATTTTTGCTCTTTATGGTGAGCTAACCTCGATCCTTGAAGGAAATACTGTTTCAATTGAAAAGCAAAACTAAATTATAAAAATATTCTGAGTGAACCAATGACGTTGCTAAAAAGAGCAAAGAGACTCAGTTCTTCCCTGCATGCTTTAGCATGGCAGCTGGCTCAGAGCAGTGATAAATGTTTCCACTGTTCTCACACACCAGGCATTAACTCAAATCTAATTTTTCATTGACATAAAATTAATGGGTGGAAAATTCAGCAGGTTCTGCTGACCTCAGTGGTCTCAATTTGCATTCTGTGGATACAAAACCAGGAGCAGAAATGTTTAAAATCTACCTGTGGAAGAGTAGAGAGACGGGCAGAGTTACTTGAATTCTGAGGAATAACAAGGGCATATTCTGTTCCTCCCCCAGACCCCACAACAATAATCATTGATTGCATTAAGTTCACATGTATGTTTCTGTACAATATGGGTGCATTTAATGTGCTCTTCTTAAACTTGCATAATGTACATTTCTACACACATCAATTGATGATGGCAGGACTGCGTGCAGCAAGGATTTGGTCCCATGGTCTATTTCAGACAATCTTGAGCAATGATGTGGTAATGTAATGGAATATGTATTTGGGAGGAAAAATTGGTAAAATTAGAGTAGGTTACATACATACATACACACATTTTGGAACAGATCTTATTTGAAATACTGAAGAATTCATATTCAGTGGACTTTACAGAAACTATGGAGAAGGGTATGCACAGTTCACAAGTAGGTGCTAATTGAAATGATGTCAAAATGAAGAGACTGTTGCTTGGAATGGAGACACTTCATCTGTTTACAAGGCTTCTGACCTTTCTACAAAGTGCTCACATGAAGGTCACTCCTGGATTTTGTTTACCTAATACAACAGCTTGACCAAGAGGGATAACTCCTGTTATTTCCTGAAGGTGGTGGAAGATTTTGCAAGTGAGAGAATCACATGGCCTTTCTAGCAGATTGATCGAGTGTGAGATTGAGAGATCGAGAGAGAGATCGAGAGAGAGATCGAGAGAGAGATCGAGAGAGAGATCGAGAGAGAGATCGAGAGAGAGATCGAGAGAGAGATCGAGAGAGAGATCGAGAGAGAGATCGAGAGAGAGATCGAGAGAGAGATCGAGAGAGAGATCGAGAGAGAGATCGAGAGAGAGATCGAGAGAGAGATCGAGAGAGAGATCGAGAGAGAGATCGAGAGAGAGATCGAGAGAGAGATCGAGAGAGAGATCGAGAGAGAGATCGAGAGAGAGATCGAGAGAGAGATCGAGAGAGAGATCGAGAGAGAGATCGAGAGAGAGATCGAGAGAGAGATCGAGAGAGAGATCGAGAGAGAGATCGAGAGAGAGATCGAGAGAGAGATCGAGATCTCAGCTAGTGTGTGACACTGAAAGCAGCTGAACAGTGCAAGCCAGGAGAAGATTGTTGGAAACAAAAAGCTCCAGAGTGGTGGTTGGCTGGATGTGCTATCTGTCTAATGTTTCTCTTGGAATAAGTAGAACAGAAAAGAACTCTGTGGTAGCCTGAAAGAAAGAGGTTATCATCTGGAGAACCCTAATCGGGCAAGTTTCATCAGCAAGAAATTGAGGTGACTAATGGTGATACCTCAGTTGTGGAAATCCTGGAGCATAACTCTCTCTGCAAACCCTGCAAGAAACTTCCTGAGTGGTAAACAATTACCTTTCAAGCACCAAAGCCTGGAGAACTTTATACATGTTAAACTCTGTTGTTACGAGCCCAAATGACTCCGACTGAGCAGCAATAGACCTTTACCAAAACAAGTAGTTACTTAAATAAAAGTTGTTTTTAAATTATCTTTAAATATGAAAACAGAATCAAACTAACTTATATCTATTAACTAAAATAACCCAAATTAACCCCCTTCTAATTCTAAGAACACTTGTATAATGTCTGTGTAAATTTAAGAAAAGTCCTTCAATTTACAGTTCAATCTCACTTCTTCCAAGTTCTCTGGATGCAGGCAATTCTTATACTGTGCACAGAATTTAACATGTAAAAAGTTCACCAGGCTTTGGTGCTCGAAAGGTAAATGTTTACCGCTCAGGAAGGTTCTTGTAGGGTTTGCAAAGAGATTTGTTGTTCCACAATTTCCACAATCAGTCAGCCTGTCTGCAATCCAAACAATATCTATTAATTTCATGACGACATATCAATTAGCACCTACTTGTGAAATGTGCATAAAATTCTCCATTGTTTCTGTCTTTTTTCTTTTGGCTTGGCTTCGCAGACGAAGATTTATGGAGGGGGTAAATGTCCACGTCAGCTGCAGGCTCGTTGGTGGCTGACAAGTCCGATGCGGGACAGGCAGACACGGTTGCAGCGGAAAAAGGTTCACTGAATATGAATTCTTCAATATTTCAAATAAGATCTGTTTTAAAATTTGTGTATGTATGTAACCTACACTAATTTTACCAATTATCTCCCAAATATATACTCCATTACACCTTCCTTCCTTTAAAGGAATTTTAACTGTTAAAATTCAGTAATATCTAAACTGTCTTTAAAAATCCCAATTCACAATATATACATCTTATAATAAGGTAACAATGTTGAGAGCATTTTTATACATGATCAATTTTAACATCTTGACAAACAATCTGCTATAATATTATTTGAACCTCTGCTATGAATAATTTGCAGATTATATTCTTGTAATATCAAACTCCATTTTAACAATCTTCTGTTCTTGTCCTTCATGTTATTCATAAACACCAGAGGATTGTGATCAGTAAATACCACAATTGGTTCCTGAGAGCTACTGAGATGCACATCAAAATTCTGCAGAGCAAACCCAATAGACAACCGTTCTTTTATCAATAGTGAAATAGTTCCTTTGATGAACATTGAATTTCTCTGAAAAGTAGGCAATTGGATGGTTAATTTCATTATGTTTCTGCAATAAAAATTACCCTACTACTTCCTCACCTGCATCCACTGCTACAGAAAAAGGTTTATCAAAATCAGGAGATTTTAACACAGGATAATGGTGTAGCATCTCCTTGAAATTTCCTAAAGCTGTCTGATACTCTAGTCCACACGAATTTCTTTTTTCCCAAAAGGTTGGTTAAAGGAAGAACAACCTCAAAAATTTCTGCAAAACTTCCTATAATATCCTGCCATTCCTAAAAACCTTCTCACTGCTTTCTTGCCATTGGGAATAGGAAACTCAAATTGCATTCACTTTGCCATGAGCAACTACATGACCCGAGTAATGGCATTTGCAAATTCACTCTTCGCTAAGTTAACAGTTAAGTTTGCTTTGTTAATCTTGCAAACAATTTGTCCAATTCCTTCAAATGTTCTTCCCATGTGTCATTTTTTGTGACCAGTCATCAATATAAGCATCTGTACGTGTTTCTTCTTTTCTTCTTTGGCTTGGCTTCGCGGACGAAGATTTATGGAGGGGGTAAAAAGTCCACGTCAGCTGCAGGCTCGTTTGTGGCTGACAAGTCCGATGTGGGACAGGCAGAAATGATTGCAGCGGTTGCAGGGGAAAATTGGTTGGTTGGAGTTGGGTGTTGGGTTTTTCCTCCTTTGCCTTTTGTCAGTTAACCCTTGGATAACTGAATTAATCATCCTTTGAAATGTTGCAGGGGCATTTTTCATGCCAAAGGTAAAATATTATACTCATATAAACCAGGTGGAGTAACAAAAGCTGAAATATTCCTTCCTCTCTCAATTAAAGGCATACACCAGTAACCCTTCAACAAATCCAACTTGGTAAGAAATTTAGCTTTCCCAATTTTATCAATACAATCATCTATTCTTGGAATAGGATAAGCATCTGTTTTAGTTACTGAATTAACCTTCCTGTAATCTGTACAAAACCTGACAGTTCCATCTGGTTTCGGTACCAGAATACAAGGAGAACTCCAATCTGAGTTTGAAGGTCTAATAATATCATTTCTCCACATATATTCCATCTCCTGATCCATGATTTTACTTTTCTGAATGTTTATTCTGTATGAGTGTTGTTTAATGGGACTTGCTTCTCTGACATCCACATCGTAATAAATTACTGATGTCTTTTTTGGAATGTCAGGAAACAGATTTGTGTACTTTAAAATTAATTCCTTGAACTGTTCTTGTGACTTAAGATGAATCAACTTCACCTCCAAATTTTCCAAAATTTCTGAGTTAGACAGGTGCACAGGAAGCATAGTTCTTTAAGGTTACCCTCACAAGATTTTGATTCCATAATTTCATGATCCACCACTTCCTCCACTCTGTCAACAACCAACACCTCTGATACAGATTGTTCTCAGGTGCACAGGAAGCATAGTTCTTTAAGGTTACCCTCACAAGATTTTGATTCCATAATTTCATGATCCACCACTTCCTCCACTCTGTCAACAACCAACACCTCTGATACAGATTGTTCTCCACTACCATTATCACTACCATTCAACATATTTATGTGAAACACCTGAGTTTTATTCCTTCTATCTGGAGTGTTAACAACATCACTCAATTTTGACTCAATTTTGACTTAACTGTGTATGGACCAGAAAATCTAGCTTTCAAAGGATTGTCATGTGTTGGAAGCAAAATCAAAACTTTACTTCCGATCTTAAAATTCCTCACTTGAGCTTTCCTATCAAATAAATGCTTTATTTTACCCTGAGCCATTTCTAAATTCTCTCCACATTTTTTGTACCCTATCCTTAAATTTAGAAGCATAATCCAGCAAGTCCAACTGCACCTCCTCATTAACCCACTGTTCTTTTATCAACATTAAAGGTCCTCTAACCTGATGCCCAAACACAATTTCAAAACCCAATGACTCCTGCACAGCCTCCCTTGCTGCAAACAATAAATGAATACCGTTCATCCCAATCTTTCCCATTCTCCAAACAATAAATACTCATTTTTAAGAGTAGAATGAAATCTTTCCAAAGATCCCTGGGTTTCAGGATGATATGCAGATGAAGTGATCGGTTTTTTCCCAACTCATAAATTAACTGTTGAAACAACCCAGACATAAAATTAGATCCTTGATCACTCTGAATCTCTTTAGGTAATCCAAACACTGAAAAATCTTTCCAAAGCCTTTACCACCATTTTGGTTTTGATATTTCTTAATGGTATAGCTTCTGGAAATCTTCATGCTGTACACAATTGCTAACAAGTACTGATTTCCAGGCTTACTTTTCAGCAGGGGACCTACACAATCCACAATAACGCTAGTGAAAGGTTCCCCAACAACAGGAATAGGATGTAATAGAGCACACATGTCAAACTCAGGCCCGCGGGCCAAATTTGGCCCATGATATAATTATATTTGGCCCGCAAGATCATACCAAACATGTATTAGAGCTGGCCCGCTGGCCGCCGCTCCAGTACAGCGCATGCACAGCTAATACTACAAATCCCAGAATGCTTTGCAAATGCATTGGCGTCAGCCCGCTAATCACCCCCACCTCCTCTCTTTACTTTCATTAGCATCTGCGACCTGTCGCCCAACTCACATGTAATAAACCCCTTACGAAAAATGGCCAAACGAAAGACAGAAAACAGGACCTTTCTGAACGAGAAGCAAAAGCTCCAGAAGGTGGAGGAGATGAAAAGAAGTCTGGTTTTACAGCAAACTATGTTCACCAAAGCAGAATCCCAAAGTGAGGCTGCTGTAAAGGCTAGTTTTATTGTGGCCGCAGAGATCGCCAAATCAGCCAGGCCCTTTACGGAGGGAGAGTTTGTTAAAAAGTGCCTGCTCAAAGTTTGCGATGTCATTTGCCCAGATAAAAAGGAAACGTTTTTAAATGTGAGCCTGAGCAGAAACACCGTGGCTGGACATGCTTGTGAGCTTGCTACTAATTTACAAGAACAACTGAAGGAGAAGGGGAAAGATTTTATGGCATACTCACATGCTGTAGACGAGAGCAGCAACACATCAGATACTGCCCAGCTATCAATATTCATCCATGGAGTGGACACGAAACTTTCCGTTACAGAGGAACTTTTAGGATTAAAATCCATGCATGGCACAACCACAGGAAAAGAAATCTTCGATGAGGTGTCCAAATGTCTCAATGAAATGATGCTGTCTTGGGATAAACTTGTGGAACTAACGACAGATGGTGCGCCCGCGATGTGCGGTCAGAAAAGTGGACTGGTGGGCAGGATTCGGGAGAAGATGCAGGAGAATCATGCAGGTAAGCTTACAGTTTACTACTGCATAATCCACGAGGAAGCCTTGTGTGGCAAAGCCTTGAAAATGGAGCATATTATGAACACTAACTCGAGTAGTTAACTTCATAAGAGCCAAAGGTTTAAATCACTGCCAGTTCAAGTCCTTTCTGGAGGTGTTAGGGTCAGAATACGGAGACGTGCCCTATCACACAGAGGTGCAATGGCTTAGCCGAGGAAAAGTACTGAAGAGATGCTTTGAGCTGCGTGAAGAAATATGTCTGTTTATGGAGAGCAAAGGCAAAGACACAACAGAGCTCAGGGATAAAAAGTTTAAATGTGAGCTGGCATTCCTGTGTGACATCATGAGCCATCTCGATGCGCTAAACCTGCAGTTTCAGGGACAAGGGCACGTCATTACAGACATGTACAGTGCAGTGAGGGCTTTTAGAACCAAGTTGTGCTTGTGGGAGACTCAGATGCTGCAGGAAAACATGGCTCATTTTCTGTGCTGCCAAATATGAAAGAACAGATCTCACCTGCCATGTTGCCCAGTGCAGAGTTTGCTGAAAAACTAAGCGTACTTCGTGCGAAGTTTTCCCGACGATTTGCTGACTTTGAAGCCCAGAAATGCAGATTTGAACTACTCAGCAATCCATTTGTGGTTGGCGTGACAAGCGCTCCAACCAACCTCCAAATGGAGCTGATTGAGCTCCAGTGTAATAACATGCTCAAGTCAAAGTATGACTCTGTCGGCGATGCGCAGTTCCCACAGTTCCTTCCCGACACACTGCCCCAACTCCGTGCACAAGCTGCTCAAATGCTGTCAATGTTTGGCAGCACGCATCTCTACGAACAACTCTTCTCTTTGATGAAGATAAACAAAACACCACACAGGAGTCGTCTTACTGACGAGCACCTTCATTCAGTCCTGAGGATTTCCTCAGCTCAGATTCTGACCCCAGAGTTTGATGAACTTGCATCTAAGAAGAGATGCCAAGTATCTGGTTTAGACCTAGGTGCATCAGAGTAAATCACAGTGTAGCAAGCTAAGCTTGGATTAATATTTTCTTTGGTTAACTTTGGACTGTTCATAGTTGAAAGATTGGATTTTCATTGAAGCAATTTGTTATTTTTTTGACTTGTTGGCTTGTGAAAAAAAATACATTTAAAAGGAGCTTAAAGGCTATAGAGAAATATTATTTATTGAATATTTTATTTGTCATTTGTTGATGCTTCTTCTGGAAAGAGTTTAACCAAAACTATTATTAAACATTTATTTTAATAAGACAGTTTAACATTACATATGTTGAAAGAAAACATGCAAATGTTGTTGAAAATTTTCAATAAATATATAGTTTGGCCCACGACTTAGTCCAAGTTTTTAATTTTGGCCCTCTGTGAATTTGAGTTTGACACCCCTGTAATAGAGCCATTGGAGGACCCTGGTTACATTTCCCCACAACCTAACAAAAATGGCATGTCCTGCACCAATTTACAACATCCTTCCTCAAACCAGGGCAGAAAAAATGTTTCAAAATCTTTTTCATGGTTTTCTTTACACCAAGATGACCACCTAAAGGAGTACTGTGGGCTAAATTTAAAATTTCATTCCAGTAATTTTTAGGAACAACCACCTGATAAATCACCCCCCCCCACCCCCACCCCACTCTTAATTAGCAGGAATATCAAGAAGTCTCCATTTCCTCATTAACAAATCACCTTTTAGGTAATGAGCATAAGCCATTTTTTTAAATCTCCTGTTCAGTTACTGCTTTGTCTCCTAAGTCAGCAAAGATTTGTATCTGCTCTCAGCTGCTGAATTAACTCTTTCCTTGACAAAGAGAAATCTTTACTCTCACAATTACCTTGCTCTTTCAAAACCATTTCAGAATCATCTGGCAAATCTCTGTTAATTGGATCTTCAACTCTCAATAATTTCTTAGACATGGACCTTGTTACTGCACACGCAGGATACATCTCAAAATTCTCTTCCACCTCATCTTTCCTTGGCCTACTTGTTAATCTCAAAAGTGACCCAACTTTATCCTCTGCCAAATCATTCCCTAATAAAATTGAGACCCCCTGCATGGATAACTTTGAAATTACTCCTACCACAATGGGTCCTTTAACTAACTCTGAATTTAGCACTATATTGTGAAGAGATATTGACTCTACATCACCTCAAACACCATTAATCAAAGTTGTCTTGCCTGTGTCAGTTGTTTAGTTGTGTTGAACCAGTATCCCTAAGAATTTTAACTAGAACTTGTGATTCTCCCTCCTTTACTGAAACAATAAAGACCTCAACAATGAAGATGGTGTTTACATCCGGTACAGCACGGATGGCAGTCTCTCCAATCTGAGGCGCCTGCAAGCTCACACCAAGACACAAGAGCAACTTGTTCGTGAACTACTCTTTGCAGACGATGCCGCTTTAGTTGCCCATTCAGAGTCAGCTCTCCAGTGCATGACGTTCTGTTTTGCAGAAACTGCCAAAATATTTGGCCTGGAAGTCAGCCTGAAGAAAACTGAGGTCCTCCATCAGCCAGCTCCCCACCATGACCACCAGCCCCCCCCCCCCCCCCCACATCTCCATCAGGCACACTGAACTCAAAACAGTCAACCAGTTTACCTACCTCGGCTGCACCATTTCATCTGATGCAAGGATCGACAAAGAGATAGACAACAGACTCGCCAAGGCAAATAATGACTTTGGAAGACCACACAAGAGTCTGGAAAAACAACCACCTGAAAAAAAAACACAAAGATCAGCGTGTACAGAGCCGTTGTCATACCCACACTCCTGTTCGGCTCCGAATCATGGATCCTCTACCGGCATCACCTACGGCTCCTAGAACATTTCCATCAGCGCTGTCTCCACTCCATCCTCAATATTCATTGGAATGACTCCACCAACATCGAAGTACTCGAGTTGGCAGAGTCCGCAAGCATCGAATCCACGCTGCTGAAGACCCAACTACGCTGGGTGGGTCACATCTCCAGAATGGAGGACCATCGCCTTCCCAAGATCGTGTTATATGGCGAGCTCTCCACTGGCCACCAAGACAGAGGTGCAGCAAAGAAGAGGTACAAGCTCTGCTTAAAAAAATCTCTTGGTGCCTGCCACATTGACCACCGCCAGTGGGCTGATATCGCCTCCAACCGTGCATCTTGGCGCCTCACAGTTTGGCAGGCAGCAACCTCCTTTGAAGAAGACTGCAGAGCCCACCTCACTGACGAAAGACAAAGGATGAAAAACCCAACATCCAACCCAAACCCACCAATTTTCCCTTGCAACCGCTGCAACCAGGCCTGCCTGTCCCGCATCGGATTTGTTAGTTACCAAAGAGCCTGCAGCAGACGTGGACATACCCCTCCATAAATCTTCATCCGTGAAGCCAAGCCAAAGAGAAGAAGAGAAAGAAGACTGAAACAAAACCATCTGAAACAAAAGGTTTGAAAACATCCATGACACCCTTATCAGATATAGAACATCTGCTCTGCCTAAATTCAACTGTTTGAATACATGCTTCTGGTAAAACCTTCTTTTCTCTTTTGATTTTCAATACTAGACAATTTGCAATAACATGACCAGTTTTTGTTTTTACAAAAATTACAAAAATCCAGAAGTTCTGTCCTTTCCAACCTTCTCTCCAGACTTAATTTGAGGCTTACTATCCTGCTCCACATTAACCCTCTGAACAGGTTTATTAATCAGCTCCACATTAACTTTTTGAAAATGCCTACCATTTTGAGATGTATTTTTATGAATCAAAGCAAATTGGTCCGCCAATCTAGCTGCATGTTGCCACGTCTCTCTCATCAAGGTATAATTTAATCTCCTTTGGAACACACCTTTTAATTTCCTCAATTAACATCGTCTCTCAGTCTCTCAAAATCATGACATTCCTCTGGGAGTGCACCAACAGTCAAACCATGCAGATTTCTTCAAAGCAAAATCCATAAGATTGATTCCATATTTTTAAATCAAACTAAATTTTTTGTCTATACGGTTCTGGAACCAACTCAAGCTTTCAATTCTGCTTGTTTAACAGTATTGTAATTTGCCACTTGCTGTGCAGTCAAGCAATTTGCAATTTGTGCTTTTCCCTTCAACACACTTTTGAGCAAAGACCATTTTCCTTTTGGCCATTTTGAGCTCTCAGCAACCTTTTCAAAAAGCTGAAAATAGGTATCTATATCTCCCTCATCAAAAGGAGGCTCTAGATTTACCTCTCTACTAAGCAAAAACCCCTCCCCAAGAGTTACAGCTTCAACTTTCTTTCTTTCCTCCCTATCAATTTTCATCATCTCTAATTGATATTGTCTTTCAGCTAACTCTAACTCATGCACCCTCTGTTTTCCAGCCTCTTCCCTTTCCCTCTCAGCTTGGTCTACTCATTGATGTCTCTGCAACTCAAAATTATGTTTCTCTCTTTCCTCTTGCACCCTCAATTTTTCCAATTCACCTATCCTCTGGAAAATCTTCAAAGTCTTTCTGACCAAATTTACCCTCACCTATATATTTCACTATAATCCTCTGTATTTGTAATTTCCTCATCCAATGTTTAACTTCAATCAGTTTTAATGCCTTAGAAATAACCATCAGTTCCGCTTTTCTCTTAGGTTCTGCAGGTGATGGTTCTGTCAAAAACTTATCAACATCCATTAATACATTCAAGCTTTAAATTAGATTGGGGGGAAAAAAAAATTAAGTAATAACCCACAAAACTCGTGTTCAATCGACTGGACAAGCCCCCATAAAATGTTATGAGCCCAAAGGACCCCAACACCCAGTAGCAATAGGCATTCACCAAGACAAGTAGTTACTTAAAGAAAAGTTGTTTTTAATTATCTTTAAACATGAAAACAGAATCAAACCAACTTATCTCTATTAACTTAAATAACCCAAATTAACCCTCTTCTAATTCTAAGTGTACGTACATGATGTGTGTGTAAATTTAAGAAAAGTTCTTTGGTTTACAGTTCAATCTCACTTCTTCCAAGTTTTCTGGTTGCAGGCAATTCTTATCTTTCTCTTTTCTTTGGCTTGGCTTCGCGGACGAAGATTTATGGAGGGGGTAAATGTCCACGTCAGCTGCAGGCTCGTTTGTGGCTGACAAGTCCGATGCGGGACAGGCAGGCACGGTTGCGGCGGTTGCAGGGGAAAATTGGTGGGTTGGGGTTGGGTGTTGGGTTTTTCCTCCTTTGTCTTTTGTCAGTGAGGTGGGCTCTGTGGGCTTCTTCAAAGGAGGTTGCTGCCCGCTGAACTGTGAGGCGCCAAGATGTACGGTTTGAGGCGATATCAGCCCACTGGCGGTGGTCAATGTGGCAGGCACCAAGAGATTTCTTTAAGCAGTCCTTGTACCTCTTCTTTGGTGCACCTCTGTCACGGTGGCCAGTGGAGAGCTCGCCATATAACACGATCTTGGGAAAGCGATGGTCCTCCATTCTGGAGACGTGACCCACCCAGCGCAGCTGGATCTTCAGCAGCGTGGACTCGATGCTGTCGGCCTCTGCCATCTCGAGTACTTCGATGTTAGGGATGAAGGCGCTCCAATGAAGGTTGAGGATGGAGCGGAGACAACGCTGGTGGAAGCGTTCTAGGAGCCGTAGGTGATGCCGGTAGAGGACCCATGATTCGGAGCCAAACAGGAGTGTGGGTATGACAACGGCTCTGTATACGCTTATCTTTGTGAGGTTTTTCAGTTGGTTGTTTTTCCAGACTCTTTTGTGTAGTCTTCCAAAGGTGCTATTTGCCTTGGCGAGTCTGTTTTCTATCTCGTTGTCGATCCTTGCATCTGATGAAATGGTGCAGCCGAGATAGGTAAACTAGTTGACCTTTTTGAGTTTTGTGTGCCCGATGGAGATGTGGGGGGGGGGGCTGGTAGTCATGGTGGGGAGCTGGCTGATGGAGGACCTCCGTTTTCTTCAGGCTGACTTCCAGGCCGAACATTTTGGCAGTTTCCGCAAAACAGGACGTCATTCGCTGAAGAGCTGGCTCTGAATAGGCAACTAAAGCTTATACTGTGCACAGAATTTAACATGTATAAAGTTCACCAGGCTTTGGTGCTCAAAAGGTAAATGTTTACCTCTCAGGAAGGTTCTTGTAGGGTTTGCAGAGAGAGATTTGTTTTTCCAGGATTTTCATAACTGAAGTACCACCATTTGTCACCTCAATGTCTCACTGATAAAACTTGCCCCATCAGGGTTCTCCAGATGATAGCCAATTTCTTTCAGGCTACCACAGAATTCCTTTCTGTTCTACTTATTCCAAGAGAAACATCAGACAGATAGCACATCCAGCCATCTGCCGCTCTGGAGCTTTCGGTTTCCAACAAGGTTCTCCTGGCTTGTTCTGTTCAGCTGCTTTCAGTGTCGCACACACTAGCTGAGAGAGCTTGTTGTGCTTGTCTCCTCTCTCTCTCTCTTCAACTGAGACTGCTAGAAAGCCCATGTGACTCTCTCAGTTGCACAAAACCCCACCTTCTTCAGCAAACCACAGGAGTTCTCCCTCTTGATCAAGCTGTTGTCTTAGGTAAACAAAACCCAGGTGTGACCTTTCTGTGAGCACTTTTTAAAAAGGTCAGGAGGCTTGTAGTTATTCAACCAGCCAGTCTCCAATCCAAACAATGTCTATTCATTTCATGACATAATTTCAATTAGCACCTACTTGTGAAATGTTCATAAAATTCTCCATTGTTTCTGTAAAGTTCACCGAATATGAATTCTTCAATATTTCAATTAAGATCTGTTTTAAAATATGAGTATGTATGTAACCTACTCTAATTTTACCATTTATCTCCCAAATACATATTCCATTACACTGTGCACTGGTAGAAGAATTGCCTGCAACCAGTGAACTTGGAAGAATGAGAAGTGAGATTGAACTGTGAACCAAAGAACACACATCACATACATATGTGCTTAGAATCAGAAGGGGGGTTAAGATGGGTTTAATCAAGTTAAGAGACAAGTTTAAAGTTTGATTCTCTCCAGCAACTTAATCTAGATTTCAAGCACTGTGTGGGTGAAATAAAATATTTTTCAGGTTCCCTCTAAATCCCTTATTTCTTGCCTTAGGATATTGCCCACTGGTCTCAAACACTCACGTTAAAGGGAAAAAAAGAATCCTACCGCCTATTTTATCAGCGTCTCTCAGAATTTATTCAGATCTCTTCAATCTTCTTGGTTCATAAAAAGAACCCCAGTTGATCCAATCTCTATAGTTGAACACTCCAACCCAGACACATCCTCTGCATAGTCTCTAGCACAAGCACATCCTTCCAATGCGTACAAGAAATGCTCACAGAACTGCTATGGCCTAACTAAAAGTCATCTTTTTCTTATTTATGTTCTGACTACTGAAGGAAAGTATCCCATTTGCCTTCTTAACCAATCTTATGCTGCTGCCATCAGAGAATTTTGGTCATGTACACTAATTCTTCAATATTTCTTTGCTCATGCCTTAGCATTCATTATGTATAACCTAATTTAATCAGTACTTCCAAAATGTATCAACACATTTCCAGGAGGAAATTAAATATGCAGTTTGCCTACCCATCTTACCAACCCATTGATATCATTCTATAGCTGAATACTATTCTCCTCACTGCTAATCACACCATCAACTTTCAAATCATTTAAAAACTTGGGTGTACTTCCTATATTATCAATATTGTTAATGTATGTTGCAAACAACAAATGTTCTTGCACTGATCCCAATGGTTCACATTTCTAATTTCAAAAACAACTTCCATCTGTCACCAAACTAATTTTGGATCCAATCTGAGAACTTCCCCTGAATTCTATAGCAATAACCTTTTGGAATGTTGGATCTTATTAATGGCCACCTTGAAATCCATATACATGTATTCTAATTGATGCACTGAGTTATTGCTTCAAAAATTAAATCAAGCAGTCAGTCCTCCCAGAGGAATTAAAATCATAGAAATGAAAAAAAATGAATTAAGTTTATTTTTAAAATTACTCTTGATTTAGCTGGTCTTGTGCTGATCATCATTGTTATGTCATAGACCAGCAGCAATGGAAATTCATCAAGACAATGGTATCTTCAAAACAATGTTTATTAATAACTATTAATAACGTAAAATCTTACTTAATTCTAAACTTAACTTGTGCGTCAAATCCTAAACCATGAGAGATCAGGCATAATTCTAAAGAGGTGATTTTAAAGTTCAGTCTTAGAAATCTTTTGTGTTGAAATTCAGTCTTTAAACTGCTGTTCAAAAGTTCTCAAACTCACAAATTCTTGTAGATTTGCTTTCAGAGGAATATTTCTTTAAAAACAAAATTCCCCTTTCTTGTGTAGAGGTTTCAGAACTTGTTTCACACAATGATTTCACCAACCTAGCCAAGTATTAAATAAAGTGACCATTATGAATGGACATGTAGAACTGCCCCCTCTTGACAAAGAGACAGCTGAAGTGGCCCTTTCCTTCAAAGCCACTGATTTGGTGTTCCTCCCCTATCAAAGGGAGAATACACAACAGTACCTCTCTCACTGAAGGTTACTGCATCTCTATCTTCAGATGAAGCATGGTTCATTATTAAAGATGCCTTCTTGACTTATTCCAATCACATGATATGACATCACCACTGGTTTTCCTTGAAGTTCATGTCTTCCATAAGCTTATGAGCAAATGCCTCAAAGTTGTCAGCACAGTTAACAAGCAGGTGCCTTTCTTGTGTACACAGGTGCCTTTCTGAACAAACATCCATTGTATTCAAACTTTCAATGGAGAACAATCATGTCTTTTCTGGCTTTTAACTGAACAATGATAAGGCTTTGATGGCTTCTGATTGAATTTGAATTAGCAGAACTGTCTCTGAAAGACATTTCTTATCTGCTAACATGAATGTATTATCTATCTTTGTAGAAGTGTCCCTGTATCCAACCCAGAAACATTTATAAACTAAAGATTAATAATAACATGATCCTGTAACAGATTCAAGATTCAAAGTGTGCTTTTGATCTTCAGAGGGAAAAATCATTCACTTTTGATTGTAATCCCCTACCTTTGTTGTGTTGAGCTTGGATGAGTACAGGATCAGGGGCGGGGGGGTCTTCAACACAGCCTGCTAATCCAAAAGAATGCCTTCTTGGGTGAGGTACATTAGTATTCCTGAAATTCAGGAAATCAAGGAAATATTAGGAAAAGCAGCAAATTAAAAGATGGATGTGTGGGTTGAGGATGTGATGGTACTGTACATGGCTGAGGGAGAGACAGCAATTGGGCAAAGCAAAAAAAAGTTAAAAGTAGAAACTACACAGGGCAAAGTTTAGTGGAGGAAACCATTCTGCCCACGACATGCTTTAAATAAAACTCACATCAGATCCAATTGCCTCTTGAATAAACCTGAATTTTTTGCTTCTAATTCTCATCCTTATCCCTCCTTGGTTCCTTTCTCCACCCAATTTCCCCTTTGGATTCTTCCTCTTTCTTCCCCACCCCCCCCCCCCCCAACACCACCCTTTTGGTTCTATGTAGTCTCTAATAATATCACTGTTGTCACCTTCTCTTATCAGATTCTAGCACTGACACCCTTTGTCCAGCCTGCCACCCACCCCACCTGCATGCATTATCTTCCTCCTCTTTACCCCTTTGCTTCTGCCTCCTCTACTACACATCTGCCAGTCAACTACCTCTGACTGTAATCTTTCACCTCTCCAAAGTCCATCCATTCCCCATTAACCCTTTACCTACCTCTCCCACTCTGATAAAGAGTTAATTATCATATACTTTGCACAATGTACATTTGCATCAAAAGTCTTATTTACTACAGCCATACAGGTACTGTGCAAAGACAAGAGCTACAATAGTATACACTAAGTTAAATTAAAAAGTTGCAAATGCAACAGGTAAATAGTAAATATGGGCAGCTACCACAGTGCAATAAAGAGTAGTGTTACAATTGTGCAGAGAGTTCTTTTTGTGGTGTTAGAGTAGTCCATGATTACTATAAAGGGAGGTTAAGAGCCTGATAGCAATTGGATAGAAAATGTTCTTAAAGGTACTGACTTCAAGCTTCTGTAACTTCTTCTCAAAGAAGAAAGTGAGAAGAGAGTGGTGGGGGTCTTTTATGATGTTGGCTGCCTTCTTGTGGCAATGCCTCACACAGATATCTTCAGTGGATGGGAGGTTTGAGCCTGTGATGCACTTGAACATGCTCTCTTCCTTCTGCAGCTTTCTGCATTCCTGGGCACTCACATTACCAAACCAGTGACTCAGCTAGTCAGGATATTTTCCTCAGTGCACCTGCAGAAGTTTGATACAACATGCAAAAAAGTACAGGTGTTGGTGTACTTTCTTCACAGATGCCTTGATGTGCTAATTCCAGGAGAGGTCGTCTGAAATATGAACTCCCAGGAATCTGAAGGTACTACCCCTCTGCACGTGCATCACATCAATGCATATAGTTGCATGGTACCTCAGCCTTCCCTTCCCTAAAATCAACAATTAGCTCCTTGGTCTTGATGTTAAGAGCAAGATTATTGTTCTGGCACCACCCAACCAGATTATTAATTCCAGTTACTCAGAAAGAACAGTAGTGTCATCAATGAATTCATAGTTTGGATTGGAACTGAACTTGGCTATCCATTCATGAGTGTCCAGGCTATAGAGCAGGTAACTAAGAATGCAGCTTTGGAGTGCCCCTATGTTGTTAGACAGTGATGGCATCAAAGGCTATGGGGAGAAGGCTGAGTGGGAAAATGGATCAAGTGGGGCAGACTCAATGGGCTGAATAGACTATTTCTGCTCTTCTGCCTTATGGACTTAGCATTACTCTGTCATTATACCAGGTCTCTCTCTCTCGTCCACACCCACAGTCTTGATGAAGGGTTCTAGCCTGGAACATTGACAGTTCTTTTTTTTCTCTACCACTGATGCTGCTCAACACGCAGATCCTCCATTAGAGTGTGTGTTTCTCCAGATTCCAGCATCTGCAGTATCTCATGTGCCTGAAGCTTTTGTTGGTTTTCTCACAAAACTATTGCAGGCCTCCAAGGGCTGACTTGTTTCTATCATGGTCAAAATAAAATAGGAAGGTTCAGATATTTTAAATGTAGATGTGATATTCTTGATTGCAATTGAAACCATGGCAAAGCACAAAATGAAAAAAAAATACTGCAGATGCTGTAAATCTGAAATAAATCAGAAAATATCAGAGCTCAGTAAGTCATGCATCATTTGTGGAAAGGGAAACAAAGATAATATTTTAGTTTCTGAGATCCAGTTTTGATAAGGAGCATTATCCTTGCTTCTATTTCCACAGATTCCAACTGACCTGCCGAGTGTTATAGATGTTTTCACTAATTATAGGCCAGCATTAGCCCAGCAATTGCATGTGAATAATTGGTTGTCAATGTTGCAAGCAGGAGGATGCACTACTGAAGGCAAGAAGTTTGGAATCAAATTAGTCACTTTTAGGTATAAAGCAACACAAGCTGTCAGATTTGATAAAACATCATATTCACACCTGAAACATTAAGGAGCCTGGACATGAACGTAGCTTCTGCTGTTCTGAAAAATATATAATGAAGTGCTGGAATGTATCTGATTTAATTTTTAGAGATGAAGTCATAATAATTCCTCTGAGGACCCATTTGCATGTCAGCCCATGAGTACATCATTCTGCCCTACTAAGTCTATGTTTAGGATTGATGTTTTGAGAGAGTGATGTGGATGCTGATGTCTTAAAATTATACCCAAGGGTATTGACAAAATGACTTCATAGAAAAGAGGCTGCAATAGAAAATATTTCATCGCAACCACCTACTGAAAATAATTTTCACAGTTGAGCCACCAAGCATTCCTTTGGATATTAATTCAAAGCAGCAACTGATACAAGGCAATTCCCAGAAGAAATCTAGTGTAACTTAAAGATCTTTTAATGGAACAGAACAAACAATGCATAACAATATATTTGCCTGTTGTTACAGTAACATGTACAACACAATACAATCATACAATTGTAGACTGAATAAAGTACATATATATATGATTGAGTGAATGAGTAGGAAAAGCTTCTGGAAAGAGGAAGAAGTAGAAGGACCCATGTTCAGAGACCATACCTGAACAGAATATTTAATGGTAAGTGGGGTAAACTCCAGTGAAAAATGATGCTCACGATTTTTTTCCACCAAAGCGAAACTTGCAAAAGCGAAATTTGTTCTCTGCCACAGTCACAGCTCCATTGCTTGGGACAGTGATTTGCCTAATGCAGTCATTCTCAACCTTCTTCTTTCCACTCACATACCACTAAGTGTTCCCTATGCTATAGGTGCTCTGTGATTAGTAAGGGATTGCTTAAGGTGATATGCGAGTGGAAAGAAAAAATTTGAAAAACACTTAATTGTACCTAATTGACTCGTTATGTGCACGGTTTCATAACTTCAAAGGAAATGAGCCAATGACAATTTTTCTCAAGCAAAATATTTCAGTAACAATTGGGTCTAAGGTTGCAAACATATCAATATGAATGATTAATTCAGAGATCTAAACATTATTATGAATTAGGGGATAGAGGTGTTAGCTTGGCAGTTGAAAACTGAGCAGGCATCTAGGACTATTAATGCTGTCAGAAATGATTTGATGGTTACAGGAAATTAATGATCAATTGTTTATTTTACCAAAAGTTGCATACTTCTGAAAGGATTCAGGATAATGGTTGTATTGAATAGTTCTTTTATCTGCTTTAGACTTACCAGTTTTAAGATGTGAAAGCATTGGAGTCTCCATTTACAGACTTTGAAATTAAGGAGTCTATATAGGCTATGCCAAATGGGAAATATGCTGGAGATGATGGATTTACTGTAAATTTTATAAAGAATTTTATGAAATTTTGTCTCCTATATTTACAGACATAGTTAAACAGGCAGAGGAGCAATCATTACCAGATTCTTTTTTGAGAGTGATAATTACAATAATTCCAAAGAAAAAGGGATCCTTTGAAAGTAGCTTTGTATCAATTTCTTTATTAAGTGTAGATTATAAAATAGCTAAAGTATTAGTAATAGACTTGCTAAATATTTACCACAATTGATACATGTTAATCAAGCATGTTTTATTAAAAATAGGTATGCTTCATATAATATACTTAGATTGATTACTTTGATAAATGTGTTGAGAAATCAGACCAATCAAATTGCACTTGATGCCAAAAAAGCTTTTGACTGGGTGGGATGGAGTTCTTTTATTTAAAATACTAGAAAAAATTAATTTTGGACCACTTTTTACTGGTTGGGTAAAGGCATTATATAAAAATCCAATTGCTAGAGTGGTGACGAATGGCCAAACTTATTTGAATTGGTCATAGAAACATTGGCTTAAGCAATTAGACATAATGAGAATATTAAAGGAATAAAAATTGCAGAAGATGAATATAAAATTAATTTTTTTGCTCATGATGTGTTGATATATTTAATACATCTGGAACAATCTTTGAAACATTTGCAGAGGTGTTTGGAGCAATACGGATTACTGTCTGGATATAAATTAAATTGAGATAAAAGTGAAATATTACCAGTTGCAGATGATGATTATACTCAGTGTAAACAGATTATGAAATTATGATGGCATAATAAACTTTAGTATTTAGGAGTAATTGTTGATGTAAATTATCAAAATTTATACAAATTAAATTATGTACCATTATTAAAAAGATTAAATTGGATTTAAATAAGTGGAAAGATTTTCCTTTAACATTAATAGGTCAGATGAATTGTATTAAGATGAATATATTTTTCAATCAATTCCATATCAACTTCCAAGGGCATTTTTTCCAGAATTGAATACTGTGGTAAGGAGGTTTTTGTGGAAAGGTAAATTAGCTAGAGTAGCACTGCAGAAATTGACATGGAAATATGCTTTAGGTGGACTTCAACTGCCCCATTTTCAGAATTATTATCAAGCTGCACAATTAAATTTTGTTAATAAGATTTTGGATGTTTCCCAACCTCCTAGTTGGGCTAAAGTTGAATTGGCTCAGATATCTAAATCTCAAGTTCATCAATTTATATTTAAGTGGAATAGTTATTTGTTAGAGATATAATATGCCAGTTTTAAAATATTTGTTAGCGATTTGGACCAAAAGTAATTCTGCTATAGGTTCTGGAGGCAAAATTGCGGCCCAAACTTTATTATATCAAAATAAAGTTATTTCCTTTTCGATGGATAATTTATATTTAAAGATTTGGTATTCTAAAGGTATAAAGGTGATTGATGATTGTTTTGAAAATGGACAGTTTCTTTCTTTTACTAGACTTGGGGAAAAATTTGGGATACCACTTAATTCTTTATTTGTATATTATTAAGTCTGAGCTTTGGTGATAGATAATTTTGGAATAGGAATGATGGCATAATAAACTTGACTAAGTTTGAGCTTTTAATTTTAGATACATTAAAAAAGGGATTTATTTCAGATATGTATGCTTTGTTACAAGACAAGATAAATTAACCAGATTTAACTAAATCTAGAATTAAATGGGAAGAAGATTTATCTTTTAATATATTTTAGGAAGAATGGGAAGATTTGTAGGATATAATTTAGATAATTATAATTTTTTTTACATCAGTTGTATTTGACTCCTGAGAAGTTAAAAAAATATATGGCTTTAGTAGTTCAGATTTATGTTTTAGATGTGGACTCCATACTGGAACATTTGTACATGCAGTTTGGCTTTGTGATAAAGTTCAACTATTTTGGGAAAAAATTTAGAGTCTTTTTGGAAAAATTATTTAAGATTAAATTACCATTAGATTCATTAATTTTTTTGCTGGGTTATGCTATATCTTTGACTGGTTTAGGGTTGGACAGGTTTCAGGTGGCATTTATTCATTTAACATTGGCAGTAGCGCAGAAATGTATTGCAATTACTTGGAAAGATAATGTAGAGTTAAATATAGCCCGCTGGCATGATGAGTTGAGATCTTGCATTTATATGGAGAAAATATACAATTTGCATGATACTTTTTTTTTTGTCCAGATGTGGTCACCTTATATAGAAATTATGGGTTTAGATATATCTTAATTTTTTTTAAACATATTGTAAGTTTGTAATATCACACAACATATGTAAATAATCAACTGATCTATGATTTTTGCTCCCCTTGTGGGTTTTTGTGGGAGAGGGGTGGGAGGGGGAGAGTGGGTTTTGTTTATGTTATTTTATTTTGCTTTCTTATATGTATTAAAAAATCAAAAATAAAGTTTACAAAAAAAAAAGCAATTGGGTCTAGAGCAATGATTCTCAACCTTTCCTTCCTACCTACATACCACCTGAACCTTTATTAATAAACAGAGCATTGATGAGATGGGGATTAAAGTGTTATGTGAGTGGAAAGAAAAAGGTTAAGAACCACTGCAATTGAGTCATAGGATTACTAAGTCAGAGTTCTATAACACAGAAACTAGCCCTTTGCTTCACCTTGTCCATGATAACCAAGATAGCCCCATTTGCCTCAATTTGGACCACATCCCTCTTAAGCTTTCCTAGCTACATACCAGTCTAAATATCTTCTGAATGTCACAATTATCCTTGCATATATCACTGCCTCTGGCAACTGGCACCATTTACCTTCTGCAACATGAAGTTGCTCCTCAATTCTCTTTTAAATCTTTCCCTTCCCATCTTAAAAGTATGCCCTCTGATTTTAGATTCACCTTCCCTTTTAAAAAAAAAGGGAAAGACTATGCTCTTCATGTTTTTGTAAAGCTCTACAAATCACCCCCTCAGTTGCTTACATTCCAAGGAAAAAAGTCCCAGCCCATATTCAGCATCTTGGCAACCCTTTCCAGGTTAACACTACCTTTCCTGGAGTTGGGTGAACAAAGCTGCACACATTAATCCAAGTGCAGTCTCAACAACATCCTGTACAGTTGTAACACAGAGTCCCTGCCCTAACCAATGAAGCATGGATGCCAAACATTGTCACCACCATGTCTAGTGGTGAGGGTTGAGGGAACTGTTTCAAAGTGTTCAAGGACTTCCAACCCTGAACACATATTAGCAACAAAATTCAAATTTTGTTTACAACCAGAAGCAAACACAAAACCTGAGACAGAACACATTCCCATGAACCAGTATCACCAGTGTGCAAATTCACCAAACTACAAATTCCTAGAGAAGATATTCATCCAACTGAAGGTTAGAACAAACAGTTCCTCACCCACTCACCAATGTACAGGCATAGCACAGTGGTTCTCAGCCTTTTTCTTTTCCACTCACATACCACTATGCCATCAGTGCTCTATGATTAGTAAGGGATTGCTTAAGGTGTTATGTGGGTGGGAAGGGAAGGTTGAGAACCACTGCTCTGGACCCAATTATCACTGAAATATTTTGAAAAATTGTCATTGGCCCATTTCCTTTAGAGTTAAGAAACTGAGCACATAAGTCAATTAGGTACGATTAAAACTGGTTTTCAAAATTTTTCTTTCCACCCACACACCACCTTAAGCAATCCCTTACTAATCATAGAGCACCTATGGCAGAGGGAATACTTCAAGTGGTATGTGAGTGGAAAGAAAATGGTTGCGAACCACTGGGTTAACGAAATTAAGTGTATGTGCAGTTAAACTGTTAAACTGGGTGAACGACTATGGTCCCCCATGTGCACGCCACATTCAGCCTCCCACCCCATTTGCCACACATTTATCAATTGGTTTTCTAGCATCACCTGCAGATCACATTCAGGAGCCAGCTCAGGTTAACAAAGAGAAACAATCACGCATGCTCTGTTTTTTTTTTAAAGATGCCTGGGGCTAGAGACTGGCACAGGGATCAAGTCACGACTTCAGGTGAGGAGAATGACCAATTGGAAGGTGGCTTAGTCTGGGATATTCATTCACATGATTTCTGGTTGGAAGATGGCCAGACAGAACAGGCTCAATCTATGGATAGGAGTAATTTTAATTGACAAGAGGAAGTGACCTTCAACCCATGACTTCTAAACAGTGAGGTGACGCTTCGTGTTACACCCCGTCAACCTGGATCTTTATTTTCATGAAAATATGTATCTGTATCCCCAAGTCTCTTTGTTCTCCGACCCTCTCCAGAGCCCTACCATTCACCATGCAAGTCCTGCCCTGCTTCAACCTGCTAAAGAGCAACACCTCAGTTGTCTGAGTTAAGTTCCATCTGCCATTCCTGGGCCTCTCTTATTTCATCTAGATCTTAGCTAACCCTCTTCATTGCCCACTATGCTACCAATTGTAGTGTCATCTGCAAATTTACTAACTGTGCTGACGACATTTCATCCAAATCATTTACAGAACTGACAAACAATAGTGGACCTAGCCCCAAACTCTAATCTGAGCAACAATCTTCTACTACAGGTACCACCTTTACTCCCCTACCATCAAGCCAACTCCATATTACATGAGGTAGATCACCCTGGATCCCATGCAATCTAAACTTCCAGACCAGCCTACCATGCTGGACCTGTCAAAGACCTTGCTAAAGTCCATAAAGTCCTGCCTTTAACAATGTTTTGAGTCACTATATCATAAGATAATGAATCAGGTTTTTGAGATATTATTTCCCAAACACAAATCCATATTGACTGTGCTTAACAAGTCCTTGTATTTCAACATCAAAACTGACCCGGTCTCTCAAAATCCCCTCTACTAACTTGCACATATCTGATGTAAAGATCTTGCCCTATTGTTCCCTGGCTTAACCTTAACATTTTTTTTCTTAAAGGCACAACATTGGACACTCATTAATCTTTTGGCATCTCACTGTTGCTCAACAATGATGCAAGAATCTTTTCCAGGGCTTCTACAAATTCATTCTTATGTTCCCATAATGTCCAAGAATACACTTGGTCAGACCCTAGAAGTTTATCTGATGAACCTTCAGACTGCGAGCACCTCTTCTTCTGTAACCGGGATTCTTTTCCAAGACATTGCAACTTAATGCAGAGTTCCCAAACCTCCACATCTTTATTGTAATTTGAAATGAGAAATACTCAAAAGGCATCCCTTCAGGTTCCACACAAACAACTTTGTTCATTTTTAAGGAGCTCCATTCTCTCTCTTCTTTATCCTTTTGCCTCTAATATACTTGCAGAGGCCTTTCACATTGTCCTTAACTTCATCTTCCAGAGCCATCTCATATCTCTTCCTTGCCCCCCTTAATTCCAGCTTTAGTAAAGCCTCACATCTTCTATACTGTTTAAAGGATTAATTTAATTTCAACTGTCTATAACTTGCACCTTTTTCTTGATCAGATCCTCAATATTTCTGATCACCCATGATTTCTGAATCTTGCAAGCTGTGCTCTTCACTTGAACAGAAATGTGCTGTCCCCGAGCTTTCCCCATCTCTCTTTTTAAATCTTCCCACTTGTCAGACACCCTTTACCTACAAACATAAACATTTAAAAATGAATGGAGTTGTGATTCTAGAATGTTCTCCATCTGACACATTGACTCCTGAGATATAGACTCAGAACCTTCATGTGCATTACATGCTGCTTCTGGAGAGGGAAGTACTCAGTTTGTTTCAATGGAGATATGGAGACTCTCTAGGAAAAGAACATTAATTTTTTTTCCTCTATTTTCTCCTGCCATGGGCATACTGGAAAAGTAGCCATGAGATTTGGTATGGATTGCAGAATTGTCTTGTTGCAGATTGTTATTAATTGAACACACATTGTATGTTCTGCATTGAACTTGGTCATTTACCTGAATCAAAAGGGACTCCAGTCCATCAATGTGTATGCAACCAGAACGAGTGCAGATTAATACCTATTAATCTGGCAGCAGTTATAATGCTTTGTTTATTACAACAAAAAACTTTGGGTTCTTTTTAAAACAAGTATATTTATTAATTAAGCAACAAGCACCAAAAACAGAACACACTTGCAGACCTTATGAGAAGGCATCCATCTTGAACCTACTTCATTCACAAAATGCTATACACTCCATCTCCGACTCCTCCTGGTGGTAGCAGTCTATCACTACATCCCCTTTCCTTTAGATGCTTAATCAAACATGACACATTAATACAATATTTTTTCAATTTAAACATTCAACACAAATGTAATATGAATGTCAGCAGCCACCCTTATAAATGTGCAGTTTTTCCAAACATGTCTCACCGCTTGAAACCATCCTGTCAATGTCAGCATTTATCTCTGGCCAATAAACAGCAGTCTGGTCTTCCTCCTGGATTTTTCAATTCCAAGGTGCCCCTAATGCACAATTTTCAGCATTTGTCTGAGTAGAAGCCCATTGACAACACTCAGCTCAGCTCTGATGTTACTGTATGCCTGACATTCACCTTTAGGCTATTCTTCATTCAGATTCTTGATGAACTTTTGTGGAACTGTGTCTTTTTATGTTCCAGCTCCGATCTGCTTAGATTTCACTTCAGATTAACATGGATATTCACATGTGTCTCTGTGAAACTCAGTGAGCATTACTGCCCTAGATACTGACCGCATCAGTTAACACAATAAGTTTCCCTGATGTGTACACCATTCAAAGTCATAACATTGCAGCTTCACCATCAGTCTTTGGAATCTCAATGATATTTCACTGATATTTTTCTTGATTATTGCTATTAATGTCTTGTGGTCTGTCTCTGCCATGAATGTTAGTCAACCATACACATAACTGTGGAATTTCTCAAGTCCATAGACCAGACCTGGACACTCTTTCTTGATCTGAGCATATAGACATTCAGATGTTGTCATCATCCTTGATGCGTATGCGACTGGTGTCCAATCTTCTCCCACAGCCTTAAGTAGTACGGCACCACTTCCATCTATGGATATTTTCAACTTTCTGGATGCATCAAAGAGCATCAAAAGTACTGGTTCTGTAGTTAGAATGGTCTTCAGTCGTCCCTATTCTTCCTTGTGGTTGTCTGTCCACTTGAATTCACATTTGTCCTATAACAAGTTCCTTAGGTACATTGTTTTGGAAGACAGATTTAGTATGAATTTACCAATGAAATTGATAATTCCCTGCACTCTCAATATGCCTTTTGTCAGTGGGTCTGGGCATCTTTAAAATTGCCTTCACATTGCTCTTGTCTGGCTCTACACCTGCCTCTGACTGATTATCTCTCAGAAAGGCAATTTCCTTCACACCAAACTGATATTTTTCTCTGTTTAACTTTAATCCATACTTCTGGATGCATTGTAGTATTTTGATGAGCCTCTCATTGTGTTGTTTTTGTGTAGAATCATGTCATTCATGTACACACATACCCCATTTATGGCTTCTATGATATGCTCCATTGTCTTGTGGAACACTTCCAGACCTGAGGACATTCCAAAAGGGATCCTCAGACAGGAATATCGGCCAAATGGCATATTCAATATACATTATCTTGCGCTATCTTCATGCAGTTTCATTTGCGAGAGCCCCCGGGATACATCCAATTTAGTGAATTTAGCCATCTCACTTGTAATTTCATCCCTAGTTGAAATCTGATAATATAACCATATAAACATTTACAGCCATTTTGGCTCTACTAGTCCATGCCAAACATCTTCCCCCTCCTTGTCCCACTGACCCGCATTTGGCCCATAACCCTCCACACCTCTCCTGTTCATATACCTATCCAACCTTTGCTTGAATATTAACATCAATCTCACTTCTACCACCACTGCCGGAAGTTAATTCCACACCCCCGCCACCTTCTGCGTGAAGAAATTCCCCCTCATGTTTCCTATAAACTTTTCCACTTTTACTCTCAATCCATGCCCTCTTGTTCAAATCTCCCCTCTCTCAATGGAAAAATCCTATCCATATTGACCATCTTTCCCCCTTATAATTTTGAATACCTCTATCAAATCACCCATCAACCTTCTTCACTCCAGGGAATAAAGTCCCAGCCTGCTCAACCTTTCCCTATAATTCAGACCCTGAAACCCAGCAGCATTCTGGTAAACCTCCTCTGCCCTCTCTCTATATACCATTTATATCCTTCCTGAAATTCGGCAACCAAAACTGCACGCAGTATTCCAAATTTGGCCTCACCAATGCCTTATATAATTTCAACAGAACATCCCAACTCCTGTGTTCTATACTCTGATTTATGAAAGTCAACATGCTAAATGCCTTCTTCACCACCCTATCCATGTGATTCAACTTTCAGAGAATTATATACCATGACTCCTAAATCCCTTTGTTCCACTGCACTCCTCAATTGCCTACCATTTAACATGATGTCCTATTTTGATTAGTCCTACCAAAATGTAGCACCTCACATTTATCAGTATTAAACTCCATCTGCCATCTTTCAGCCCACTCTTCTAACTGTCCTAATATCACCCTGTAAGGTGCGATAATATTCCTCACTGTTCACAACCCCACCAACCTCTGTATAAACTGCAAATTTACTAATCCAATTTTCCACCCTATCATCTAGATCATTAATCACAAAGAGCAATGGACCCAGTACCGATCCCTGATGCACTCCACTCATCACTGGTCTCCAATTCGACAAACAATTTTCCACCACTACTCTCTGCCATCTCCCATCCAACCATTGCTGAAGCCATTTTACTACTTCATCATTAATACACAAGGCTTCCACTTTCCTTACCAACCTCTTATGGGGAACCTTACTAAAGTCTAAATAGACAACATTCACTGCCTTCCCTTCATCAACCTTTTTAGTAACCTTTTCAAAAACTCTAAGGTTTGTTAGACATGATCTACCATGTACAAAACCATGCTGACTATTCAGAATCAATCCTTGCTTTTCCAAATAGTTGTATATACCACCTCGAAGAATACTTTCATTAATTTACCCACCACTGATGTCAGACTTATAGGCCTATAATTACCAGGTTTACTTTTGGATCCTTTTTTTTTTGAACAGCAGGACAACATGAGCCACCCTCCAGCACTTCCTCCATGGCCAGTGACATTTTAAATATTTTTGTCAACACCCCCACTATTTGTTCACTAAACTTCCCAGGGTCCTAGGGAATATTTTGTCAGGACATGGAGATTTATCCACCTTTATCTTTTTTTAATATAGCCAAAACTACCTCCTCATCAATTCTTATATTATCCACGAGAACCCTACTATATTTATTCACTTCATCTTTTCCTTAGTGAATACTGAAGAAAAAAGTTTAAAATTTCAAAAATCTCCTCTGGCTTCTTAAGGAGCCTAACCCACTCCTCTTCAAGGGGTCAACCTCACTATTACTTTTAATGTTCCAATAGAAACCATTTGTATTTATTTTTACTTTTGCCTGCCAAAGCAGCCTCATGTCTCCTTTAAACCTCTAATTTCTTTCTTAAAATTTTATTAATACTCCTTATATTCTCCAAGCAATTCACCTATTCCCTGCTGTTTATACCTGTTGTACACATTCCTCTTCCTCTGAACCAAGTTCCCAATATCTTTTGAAAACCAAGGCTCCTTACAGTTTCTAACTTTTCCTTTAATCCACTCAGGGACATAATTTTGCACTCTCAGAACTTCTCTTTTGAAGATCCTCCATTTATCAGCTACATTCTTCCCTGAAAATATCTTAACCCAATCCACATCCTCCAAATCTTTTCTCAACCCCTCAAAATTTACTTTCTTCCCATCAAGAATCTCAACCTTTAACCCAACTCTATTCTTTTCCATTACTAGCCTAAAAACTAATAGTGTTGTGATCAGTAGACCCAAACTGTTCCCCAACACAAACCTCTGTCACTTGACCTTTCTCATTCCCTAATAGGAGATCCAATACTGACCCCTCTTGAGTCAGTACTTCTATGTATTAATTAAGAAAACTTTACTGAACACACAAACTCTACCCCATCCAGCCCTCTTACTGTATGGGTGTCCCAGTTAATGTTCTGAAAGTTGAAATCTCCCAAAACTACCACCTTGTATTTATTACATATATGTGCAATCTCCTACAAATGTGCTCCTCTAATTCCATCAGCCCATTTGGTGGTCTATAACACACTCCCATTAATGTTTTCAGGCCTCTGCCATTCCTCAATTCTACCCAAATAGCCTCGCTGGACAATCCCACCAAACCATCCTGTCACAGCACTGCTGTAAAATTCTCTCTAATAAGCAATGCAGCTCCTCCAACTTTTAACTCCTCCCCCCCCACCCCCCCCCCCCCGCCGTTCTATCATGCCTAAAAACAACTGTTCATGAAATATTTAACTGCCAAACATGCCCTTCCTGCAACCAAGTTTCACTGATGGCCACAATATCATATTTCCATGCCTTAAGCTCATCCTCCTTATTTATAATGCTCTTTGCATTAAAATATATGCACTTGAAAGACTGTCCTCAAGATACACTCCTTTTGTTACTAACTACCTTCACCTTCTTCCCTCCATTTATTTTTACATTCGGTTCCCTCCATTCCTTCCAATCTAGGTGTTCTTCCTCCCTCCTTTCATTCAGATTCCCACCCCTCTTCTTAACTAGTTTAAACCCTCCCCAACAACTCCAGCAAACCTGCCCACCAGGATATTAGTTCCCTTCCAGTTCAAGGGCAGCCCATCCCTTTTGTACAGGTCAGACTTTCCCCAGAAAAGATCCCAATGATCCAAAAATCTAAACCCCTGCCCCAGCTCCTGAGCCACACTTCCATCCTCTTATTTCTACCCTCACTAGTGCATGGCACAGGCAGCTTGAGGTCTTGCTTTTCAACTTCTTTGCTAACTCTATATAATCCTTCTTTAGGACCTCATCCTCACTTTTAATTATGTCATTGGTCCCAATCTGGACCACAACTTCTGGTTGTTCACCCTCCCCTTCCAGAATGCTGTGGACTATCTGACACATTCCTGACCTTGGCACCTGGGAGGTAACATACCAACCAGGACCCCCCGATCTCATCTAGCAAACCTCCTATCTGCTCCCCTAACCAGTGAGTCCCCAACTACAAGAAGCCTACCCTTCCCTTCTGTGTCAAGGGTCCAGCCTCTGTGCCAGAGACCCAAACTCTATGACGTCCCTTGTTCATCATTCCTCCCCCCCCACAACAATATCCAAAGCAGGATACTTGTGGTTGACAGGTACTCTGCATTGCCTGTCTTTCCCTATCCCCTCCCCCTTTCCCTTTCCTTACAGTCACCCATTTCCCTGACTGTTCAGGGTGACTGCCTGCCTATAATTCCTATTTATCACTGCATCCCTTACAATCTGCAGTTCATCCAACTGCAGATCCAGTTCCCTAACCCAGTCTCCCAGGAGTTGCAACTGGATGCACCTTTTGCAGGTGTAGTCATCAGAAACATCTGTGCTGCCTCTCACCTCCCACATCCTGCAATTGGAGTACTCAACTGCCCTAACTGCTTCCATCACCCACTCTTCAATTTAAATTAACATAGTTAAAATAAACTCAAAAAAACTTACCAAATATTACCATTTCCTCTACTCACTGAAGCCTCTTGAACCAAATCCTTGAAGTCCCACTAGCAAGTCCTCTTTTTTATTGGTTCCTGCTAATTTTATTAATTACTCAATTAATTCCACCCACAATAATAAATTACCAGCAGTCACCAGATTTGCCTGGCTGAAGGCTCCTCACCAAGTGAACAGCAAGGTAAGCCTTCCATCCCTTTTTAAATTCTCCCGCTTGACTAATGTCACATACCTGCACACTAGGCCACCACTTGACTTTCAAGGCAACCTGTAAGCCAACAACTCTTGTGGCTGAAAGGCTCCTCACCAAGTGAACCAAATTCTTCTTTATATTGGCATTCAAGTCTTTGGGGTTCTTCTTGAATTCACCCTTTCTGTGGGCTCCTCCACTTTCTTCATGACCTCTAGTGCCAACATTCAGTTGAATTTCTGTTTGAGCATTTCTTTTAGTGGCATTAGAACCTACCTTGGGCATGTACTACCAGCTGTGCATTCTATTTTAACTCCAACTCCCTTGAAGATGTTGGAAAAATTGATCCTGCATTTTCTCTACACTGTTCTCTGCATGATCACTGTTAATGTGATGCACCCTCTGGACTAGATTAAGTTTTATCACCAAGCAGTGAATTATGTCCATCTGAGACTACTGTGAACCTGAGGTAATGCTCTTTATCTTTAACTTTACCTTGAACTTGCATGTCCTTTTCATGTTGATGTTCTGTCCATTGTATATTTTGAGTAGTGAAGGATTTGTATAGATGTATGGCATTATCTTCATTGTCCTGATGTCATGCTCACAAATAAAATTGACCTTTGCCCCTGTGCCTACCTTGAAAGGAATATTTATTCCATTTGTATGCAATGACACAGTTCAGTTATTCTGCTTAACACTGTTCACTCCTGGCACCACCATGTCCACAAAATGTGTATCTCTGAGAGCGGTGTCTTCGAGCGCGCGCACACTTTTACTTCTGTTCAGTTTTCCATTGGAAAAACATTGCTTTACACAGTGATTCTGCCCTTTGCATTTATTACAGACTTTCCCATAATCTGGGCATTGATTTGGCACATGCTTGGTTCTGCATTGTTTACAATTGAATGTCTTTCCATCCTTTTGTTGGTTTCTGTATCTCATATTTTGTTTGTGTCCAGACACTGTGGCTACAACTGTGTCTTCATTTTCACTGGCTTTTGCCTTATCACCAAACTTTTTCATGAGCTGCAGAGCTAATTCACTGCAGTAGCATATCGCACAGTTCCCATCAAAGTAAGCTTTGTCACTTGCAGCTACCTCTCTCTCACTTGCTTATCAATAATCCTGAACAGAATTTGATGAGATTAGTGAATCTTGCAACAATCCAAAATTACACGTTCTTGCTTTTAGTTTGAAGTCTGTTAAAAGAATATTAATACTCTCTCCCTGTAGCTGCATGCATGAGTGAAGCATGTACCTATCGAAGGTTTCATTTTTTTTGGTGAACATTGTTCATCAAACCTTTTGATAATTTTGTTGCATTTGCTCTGGTTTTCTGCCTTGGCAAAAACAAATGTATTGAAAACCTAGAGCTTGAGGTCCCACCACAGTAAGTCACAGTGCAATCGTCCATGTGTCTAGTTGGCTATTGATTCCAATCACTTGCAGGTAAAGCATAAACATTTGCTTAAACAATGTCCACTCAGTGGATATTTCCAGTCCATTTTACAGCATTAGGACCTTTTAAGCCCTCAATATTTTCTCTGCTGATATCGTCTGTTACTCACTATGCACACTTTTTTCTTCTTCCAGTCCTATGTGTTTTTTCCACTTTTGGCTGTTTATTCCACTCCTGATATCATGTGATGTTTCTTTTATTACAATAAGAATCTTGGGTTCATTCAAAAGCAGCTAGATTTATTAACTAAACAACCAGCACTGAAAATAACACACAAATAGCAGACCTCGTGGGAAGGCATTCATCTTGAATCTACTAAAGATGCCACAATATTCAAAAGATGCAACATTTCTTAGCTGCTACACACTCCATCTCCAACTCCTCCTGGTGGTGTCACTCTATCACTACAGCAGTCGTAATTCATTCATCTTGCAGCAATACCCTGTGACAGTTCTATTTCAATAACCACAGAAAAACAAAGCATAAGCATTGAGTTGCAAGTGTTGGCTGAGGTCTGAAATCTATACCAGGTACTGTAAACATAATATCCATATTTTCATGAATGAGCCAAAAATTTCTGGTTTAGTGGATGGTGGGGAAGGCTATTTAGGATTACAAAAGGTCCAGGTCAATGTGAGACAAGCTAAAACAAATGGAATTTATCTCAGACAAGTATGAGGTTTTGTAAGTCAGATGATGGCAGTGAATTCAAAGCCCTAGAGAGTGATGTTGGACAGAGAAACCAAAGGTTGTATGTACATATTTAGTTCAAAGAGATGACACAGGCAAACAGGGTGGAGAAAAAAACATTTGACATGCCTGCCTTCATCAGTCAGGGCATCAAATATAGGAGATGAGATATCATGCATATGGCAGAACAATGAGTTTAAGAGGAGGAGGTCATGTTGCAGCTCCATAAAGCTTTGATTTGGCTGCTTTGGAGTATTATGGGTAATTCTGGCCTCCCAATACTGGAAGGACATGGAGGCTTTGCAAAGGACACAAGACATTTACCAGGTTGTGGTTTGGATTAGACAGTATGAGCAAAAAGAAGTTGAGCAAACTAGGATTGCTTTGTTCTGGAGCAGTAGAGGCTGAGGGGAGATCTGACAGAAGTTTATATAAGAGGCATAGATGAAGTAGACAGAATCTTTTACCTAGAGTAAAAATTTCACATATGAAAGGACAAACTGTGCATTTAAGGTTATGGAGGGGAGGGAGTTAAATATGCAGGACAAGCTTTTTTTTTTAATATACCTGAGTGGCAGGAGTTTGGAACAGGCTGCCAGATATGGTGTTGGAAATGGATAAAATAGTAGCATCTCAGAGGCTTCAAGTTTTAATTTAATTTAGGTATACAGCATAGTAACAAGCCCTTCAGGCCCATGAGACAGTGCCACACAAAAACCCCAATTAAACTACGACCCCAGTACATTTTGGAGGGAGGAAACCAGAGCACCCACTGGAAACCCATGCAGACATGGGAAGATGTGCAAACTAATTGCAGACAGTGGCGGGTTTGAAGCTGCATTGCTGCCACAGTAACACATTGTGCTAACTGCCATGTGACCAAGCCACCCCAATAGTTGTAACTTTACCATCTTCAATGAGCAATCAGGTTGGAGAATAAATGTTGGCCTTAACTATACTGTGAAAAATGTATAAAGTTCTTCTTGCTGCTGACATACAAGCCCAGAGGGTAAGGTCTCTAAAGCTAGCTCTCAGTGAGACACACCACAGTGCAGACAGCACCCTATCCGCTGCTGGACTGTTGTGACTAAATGGATTCTGCAATGGGCTGGTAGAATGAGAGGGACCTGGACAGGCTGTAAAAAGCAGGAAGCATGTTCTTTGTGTATTGGAGGCTGTAGGGCTCCCATCAGGTTCTCGTGGTAGGAGTTAGTCCGGGAGATTTCTGCAAAGACCTGTCTGCACTTTAAGGAAACAGGCAATGCCAACAACTCCTTGTGCCTGCTCTGCCTGCTTCTACTGGTTACTGAGAAAATGGATGGTGTCTTTTTTTTGGATATAGAGTTTGGGTGAACCTGCCCAATTCAATAGTAGTACCCAGCTAAATATTGGATGGCAGAAAGGGACAAAAGAAACAAAATTATGCCAGAATAGTTATAGAAAGGTAATAAATACAGTGAAAGCCCCTGGTATCCACCACCTTTGGGGATTGGTAGATGCTGGATGAGTGAATTTTCCTGTTGCTTGAGATTACATATTGCATGGATTGGCGAGGCACAGCAATTTTAAACTTCTGTATTTTTTTAATCTAATAATTTTCTGCAATTTTTTTCTTTTGACAGATGCTTTTTTCCAGTTGCTTGAATTCAGGAAAACGAGGATTTTACTGTAGTTTGTTCATTACAGATAGAATCAATAAATACTTGCTTCTATATACACTTTCCCACAAGAAAGTGGGCTCATATTGAGGTCTAGGACAAGTCATTCCCATTGTGTCATAACAATTACACCAACAGTATAAGAAGGTGATTGCCAGGCTTAATAAGTAAATACCAGACTTACAACTGATATTTTATCCCAAGATCTAATAAAGTCAGTTGCAGATGATCAGGAGTTTCTAAACAATGAATGGGCTATATTTTTTCACTGCACTGAGAGTAAGCAAATCTGGTCATGGTAAATCAAACAAGCAGTTCAAAGTATATACAGAAATTTACAAAGTTTTATGGGTTTTGAAAATATTAAATATTCCCAAAGGTTTCCTGGCCCGAAGTGTCGGAAACAGAATTCTTAATATAGCTAAAGAGAAACTATCTTTGCAATTTATGGAACACAAAATAAAAGCTGAACATTTTGGGGTGACACGGTTAGTGCAATGCTCTTTCAGCGCCAGCGATTGGGACCAGTGTTTGAATCCTGTGCTGTCTGTAAGGAATTTGTACATTCTCCCTGTGTCTGCATAGGCTTCCTCCAGGGGCTCTGGTTTCCTTCCACCATTCAAAACGTACCAGTGGTTTTGATCCATTGGATGTAAAAGGGCGGCGCAAATGTTACTGTAAACATGTCAACTGAACACTTCAAAGTGGAGTTTGATGGATTTGTGCTGAATCGGTGAGGCAGAATCAGGCAGATTAGTGGAGTTCGTCGATATTTTATTTTTAAAGTTGATCAACCAAACTATAGCAATGGGCTGAATGGGCCACTCACATGGTCTTGAAAACAGTCTTCCACAATTATTCTTGAAGTAAAATGTATGAAATTAATTAAATGGAGACTAATTTTGCCTCTTTGGCTTTCTGGAAAGCATTAACTAGTCATGTTTAATTATGTATTGTGAATTACTTTTTGTTTTCATTGATGACACTACAATTATAATGGATAACATGTTGCAATAGACTACAAAAACTGACCCCAAAAAAATCGAAGGAAAATTATTGCTTGAATTAAAGTACATTCAATTGATTATGGTTGGGATGTGATTCTCGTGGGAGGATCATATATTACTTAAAGTTGTTAGCTTGGTTACATGAGCAACTCTCCTTTGAGTCTTACGAACAATTAGGAGTTTTCTAATGATAAGAATAACAGCATTGACTTGGGTTAACTGAACCAAGAGCTTTTTCTCATTGCATTGTTCCATCTCCATCCATTGTAAAACAAAAATGAATAGATACCCTGCCAATCCCCACCGTAAAAAGTAAATATAAATGCTGCATGTCAAATGATAAATATTTTACAAGTTATCTGAAATAGATCATAATATTTTTGAACACTCTTATGAAGATAAGAATGATGGTCTGTAAGGTTATTTCTTGATCAGATGTGTTTAGATTCTAGCTTGAGATATCTTTTGGTTGATATTCAGAGAAAACTTTGTGCTCTAATTTTATGTCCTGGGAAGACGTACTGTAACTCTGGCAATGGATTTTCCAGATTGTTTAATCAGAACCAGAATTTATTGTTATGAACATGTCACTTCATTTGATGTTTTTTCAGCATTACAGTGCAGGTATTTCTCTAAAATTACATTTAAAAATAAATAGGTTGTGAGATAATATCTGTGGTTCATTGTCCATTTAGAACTCTGATGGCAGAGGGGAAGAAGCTGTCCTTGTGCCACTGGGTGTTCGCCTTCAGGTTCCTGTACCTCCTTCCTCATGGTAGCAATATGAAGAGGGCATGGCCTGGGTGATGAGGGTCGAGAAAGATTCTGTGAAAATCCATTTATTCTCCACCCCAAGTTCACTGTGTTTTTAATGTATTCCCACATGAAAGTGGGTTGAAATTGGTGTCTATGGCAAGTCATTCCCATTAAGTCAAAAGATGTACCAACAGAACAAGAAGGTGATTGTTAGGGTTAATCAGTAAAAACCTGATTCGCAAGTGATGTTTTATCCCAAGATCTAATAGAGTAAGTTGCAGATATTCCATCATGTGTGGACTAGAAGGGCCAAATGGCCTGTTTCCGTGCTGTAATTGTTATGTTATGTAAAAGCACTACCTTGGGGTTGCTGGTTCGGTCTTAAATGTCAAAAATGATACAGGATATGGTTGGCAGAGTGGGTGCAATGCTAAATGCCCTCTGCATTAACAACATGAATTCTTCAAAATGGTGTTAATTGAAAAGGGAACAAGTTTACAGCAAATTATTTTCAATTACTGGCAGTTTTTGTGACATGGTATTTCTCTTATTAAGTGAGCTGAGAAAACTCAAACATTTTAAGAGACTATAGTTATTATCAATGAGGAGCTACTCATCCTTCCGGATGTGATAACATTTCACCATGGATCCTAAATTGTACATTGTGGTCAGTGCAACTGAAAAAAAATCAATTGGAATTTAGAAGTGTTTAGCAAAGAAGTAGATATCTTTTCCTACCTGTGTGTTTTATGGCTATTTTCAGAGAAATGGACACCAGTTTTTTAAATGGTGAGGCAATCCACCTTACTAAATTACTGCCGAAAGGTCAGTCTGTTGGCTATTATTGTCACTTTAGCACCAAGTTGCAACGGAATTAAAATGATACAACATTTCCAAGACCACAGTGATTTTACAAAAGCGGCTTAACAAAAATATGAAACAATGGCACAAGTAAAGACTGGTTGCAAACTAGATGTTAAAAATGTCCGTCAGTTCAAGTGGAGAAGAATGTCCCCCGATCCTGAAGGGCCACTGTGGGCTGCTAGTCATACAGCCATCACAGGTCAGAAGTTGTTACAACTCCATCAGCATTAGAGGAAACTGAAAGATAACAGTCATAGTTTTCGGTGCTCCCAATAGCTCTGCACCATCTGACACGTGACCACAAGGTACAATTCAGGATTCATGGTGAAATGTTATCACATGCCGAAGGATGAGTAGCTCCTCATTGATAATAACTATAGTTTTTCTTGAAATGTTTTGAGTTTTCTCAGCTCACTTAATAGAGAAATACCACATCACAAAAACTGCCAGTAATTGAAAAAATAATGAATATTCTTGACCTCTGAACATGCTGCAATGAGGCCTGAACTTAGCACAGATCCGCAGATCCAGATGCCACCTCCAACTCTGCCGCTCCATCCTCTCCTCTCGACCTCTGGCAATGTTGAGCTGGGCTACATCAGCACAAAGTGGCTCGACCTCTTCCTCTAGGCCGTACCTGAATCTCTGTTCTTCAGCAGACAGGTTCTCTGAAACTTGTTCCTGCAGCAACTGTAATCTTGAGTAGCCACTGTGGGCTATACCCGCACCACCATCTTTCACAATATTGGGATCAACTTTTGCCATATATGACTTGTGTTGATTGGTGCAGTTTAATCCATCCAATGTCAGAGCTGGCCAGATCTTTTCTAATACAGGCCCCACATATGATTGAGCTCATAGCCAAGTTCACTGAGGAACTTAGAAGGATAAAGTGGCAAATGATGAATGGACCTCTTTTGATTCATCATTAAGAACATGAACAACTTGATGACCATCAATGTTGATTTTTAACTGGAAAAATGGCTTACTAGCATTCTGCACTGGTGAGCTCTGTGTTGAGAATGAATTGCAAAATTACTCTCGATATACTTCGATTGCCCAACATTCAGTTATTAACTTTTGCTCCTAAATCTTAATGATTAACAAAACTGGGTGCGAACTCCATAACCAATGGAAGATGTACACTGATTTGAACATAGGGGCTTCCACAAATGATTTAAAAGCTAAGATTTAAATTATATTCTTATTAATAAAATGTAGCACGATGAAAATTATTACCAAAATCCATATTTATTGCTTTGAACTTGAACATTACAATTAGAATGCCGCAGAACTGAAACCTTCATCCCATTCCTCCTGCCTCAAATGTGACAGCAATTGTTGACAATATCCAGAAATTTTTGTTTCATCTCCAAAGACAGCCCCTGTTGTATACTTCATACAATCATTTTTCATAAAGCTAAGCAGTCCATGTTATATTTAATCTTACTGGTCTAAAGGTCTTTCACGTTTCACATCAAAATATTTGTTTTTTGATTTTTGTTTTTGTTCTTTCTCATTTTGACCTAAAGGAAGTAGATGGGGCACAGATGGGACTCGAGTGTGGCAAAGTATTTTCTTCTCCCTCTGCATCAGTAGGATATTTCATTTTGCATTCTGGATGCTACTTATCGTCTGACATGTGGCTTGTGGATTTATTGAGTGTAGCAACACAGGGCAATGATCCTATTATACCTCTCGTCCTATCTACAGAAATGTTATTTTAGAGTCTACAAATTGCCAAGGGTTTTTAAGGGATCACTTCTTCTGCAACTCATTATCTCAGCCTTTTATTGTCACAACAGTCAGTTTTTCAATTTCTGGCAGCCATCGTCTCTGCCTCAGCTGGTTCTTGCATGGAAACATTATTTGGAGACATTGCAGAAAGACAGTTCTCCTGTTTAATTAAAATTGTTGATGAGAACATGACTGAGATTATTTAAGCAGGCAAAACAAGCTTTTTGATTGCAAATATCAATCTTGCTCATTCAGTCCATAAAGAAGTCCATGGAACAATGCTGTTTCACTATCACAGACTGGGTGGGATATTTTAAACCTCAGAAAAGCAAGAGAATCATTGTTTACTCTCGTCAGTTTCAAACATGGAATTTTTTAATGGAGAAAAATTATATCTTTGTGCATGTCTGTTATATCTACAGTGACTAATCTTATTTAGTCAAGGTTACCCTTTTTTGAGAAGAAAAAGAAATCAATGTTAATGTGATTCAGACAATGTAACCTCTAATATGAAATCACTTTTTGTGGAGTTAAAACTTCTCATTTTTTTCCCCTCTTTGAATAAAAACACCAGATGATTTCCATGAAAATTTCTGGGGTGTTTTTTTTTTTAAAGAGACTTTCCCTGCAGATCAGAGTAGAAATTGGAAAATGTTGGCCACTCAGTCTCTCAAGTCTTCCTGATGATGGCTCCTCTGTCCCATCTCAAGTGCCTATCCATGCACTTGCTCTTCCGAGTAAGGGAGTGGATAATTTCATATCATTGATTTAGATTATGGAATGAATGGCCAAGTTTGCAGATGGTAGCTGGAGGAGCAGGTAGTGTTGAGGAAACGGGGAGGCAGCAGAAATACTTAGATAGATTAGGAGAATGGCCAGAGATGTGGCAAAAGAAATATAATGTCACAAAATATATGGTCATGCACTGGAAGAAAATTTAAGTGACCAGATTATTTTCTAAATCGGGAAAATAATTCTCAGATATAAAGGGACTTGGGAGTGTGCATGCAGGATAACCTGTCATAAACTTGCATGTTGAGTCAATGGTGAAGAAAGCAAATGTAATGCTGGCATTCCCTTCAAAAGGAATAGAATAAAAGATCAAGAATGTGATATTGAGGCTTCATAAGGCACTAGTGATACCTCATTTGGAGTATTGCAAGCAATTTTGGGTTCCATATTTAATAAAGGTTGTGCTGATGTTAGAGAGGGTTCAGAGGAGGTTCACAAGGATGAACCAGGAAAGAAAGGATTATCATATGAATAGTGTTTGACAGCTCTTGCCCTGTACTCATTAGAATTTAGGAGAATGAGGAGGAGATCTCATTTAAACATTTCAAACTTGGAAAGGCATGGACAGAGTAAATATAGAAAGTTGTTTTCCATGGTGGGAGAATCTAGGACAAGAGGGCACAACTTCAGGATTGAAGGGTGTTCACTTAGGAGAGAGCAATGGAGGAATTTCTTTAGCCAGAGAGTGGTGAATCTGTGAAATTTGTTGGCACAGGTGGATGCCGAGGTCAAGTCTCTGGGCACATTTAAGACCGAGATTAATAGGTTCTTAATTAGCCAGAGCATCAAAGAATAAGGGGAGAAGTCTGAGCAGAAGAGCTGAGTGGGAATATTGATCAGCTCATGATTGAATGGAGGTGAAGACTCAATGGGCTGAATAGCTTATTTCTGCTCCTATGTCTTAAGCTATCTTGCAGTCTTACAACTGATGTTGCTCTGACAAGACCCAAAGAACATGAGGTAGAAGATCTGTTCAGTTTGAGCTGACATTGCTTCCTCCAGGAGAGGGGGGGAAAAATGGAGGCTGAAGAAAATAATTATATGGCCATTTGCCAAGTAATTAGTAAGAGTAGAGCTCTATAAAGGTGAGTATACTTGCTTCAACCATAAACGATGAATAGACTCATGTAGTATGTGCTGGAACATGAGGCGATGAAGGGCTCTGACTTGAAACTTCAACCATTCTCTTTATCCCATTGATGCTGCTCAACCCACTGAGTCAACATGTGCTGGACAACTCCGAGTGAGTATATTCCTTTCAACATATTGGAACATTGAGTGATTATATTTCATTCATCATGTGCTGGAATTATAAAATGAATAAATTCCTGTCATCAAGTGCTGGAAAAACACAGAATGATCATAATCCTTTCAATATGTGGACCAACAACTACAGAACGTCACCCTGAACCTCCAGATGACACCTGCATCTCCCTCTAGCATTGTCTCTGATTTTCTCCTCTCAGGTCTGACCATCAATTTAATATACTTCTGTTCAAGGATGATCAGAGCCTTGTGGTTGAATTGTCCTTCTATTGTGTTTTCTGCCTCAGAACCTTTATTCTATTCGATCTTGTACAAAAAATATATATAGAGCAGGATTATTTTTTGGCTGAAATGTACTGATATTACAAGCCTATAGATAGGTATCAGCAGGAAGAGTAAATGAAAATGTTGAAGAATGCAGTGTCATCCTACATTGCTTCAAAAGGAGTCTTTTACAAGAGTATAAGGAATGGTTTATTTGGAGCATGGAAAAGGTCATTGAGGCAACAATGGTATATAGAAATGAATAAATGTATTCCATTAGAAAAAATAACGTATAGTTTAAGAAATAATATTGAAATATTCGAACAAGTATGGGAGCCTTACATTAAATACAATAGCGAAAACCTACCGGGGACAAACATTATCTAAGTTGATGGAAGGAGAAGGAAAGAAAAGAATGGACTCAGTAGAATTTCTGGTGTATTTTTGTTGAATGACAACATTGTCTGACGGGTTTAATGCAACCTAGATTGTATACCTAAAATGGATGAGGGGGGGGGGGGAGAAAAAGTCACTGTATATGTGTGAAAAAGAAAAAGTGTACATCATGGCTAATGTGATTTATGGTGTGAAAAATAAAAAAATTTAAAAAAAAAAAAGAAAAGAAAAGGTCATTGAGGTGAATTAGCCTTCCCCTACTGAAACTCTTGATCACAATTTTGAGGAATTATAGCTGTGGAAGCAATGGGTTACATGTCATACCTTAACTCTTCTCATTAAGCTATTAAATATATTCACCACTGTACAACACTATATACAGCTGCATTCTACAGCTGGCCATTTTATTCATATATATTTTGCATGCTGAGTTAGCATTTGATTGTCCCTCTCCATTTGTCTCTGAGTAAGAGGTGGTGATCTTCCTTCCTGAATTGCAGCTGTCCTTGAGGTGCTGGTATACCCACAATGCTTGTCAGAAGGGAGTTCCAGGATTTTAACCTAGTGAAGGAACAGTGACTTGATTACAAGTCAAGATGGTGTTCGGCTTGGAGGGTGGCCTCTTGTTGATGTTCCCATGATTTTGCACCCCTTGTTGTTCTAGATGGTAAAGGTCATAGGTTTCAAAGGTGCTATCGAAGGAGTCTTTGTGAGTGCTGCAGAGCACTTGTAGTTCATACAAACTGCTGGTGCTGTGCTTAGTGGTGGAGTGAGTGAATAGTTGTGGATTGGGTGCCAATCTAATGGGCTACTATATCCTGTATGGCAGGGGTGGGCAACATTTTACAATGCGTGGGCCAGATGGTGTATCAACGCACCAATGCTACCATAAATTAAATAAATACTAAAACACATACATCATGTAATTTAAGTTTTTGATTGTCTCTGCTTGAAGTACGTGATGTACAATGTATGAACATAATGATGATAATTCATCAAAAAACAATCCACCAAAAATGTTCAATCAATGAGATCAACTGTATTCCTTCCAACAAACAATGGTGATGCATTTCAGGGCACTCAAATCTGAAACTGCACCAAAAATCAAAAGTTAGTGATTAAAATTACATAATTAAAAGAAAACAAATGTCAAAAAGGAAGAATTGGTCACAAAGAAAACAAAATAACTAACCCCAAAGCAGATAGCTGCTCAAGCACTTCGATATTGAGTGACATAGTTGTTGATACCAATAGAAAGGAATTATCTCAAGGAGATGTGCTATCAATCATATCACCAGTAGAACAAACTACCTAGCAGGAGTGATAAAAATCATCCTTTGCTACATATAAATATTTCAAACTGGTATTTGTAATGCTCCAAACTGACATTTAAACTTGGTTGCTTTTAAATAGTTCTTCAAATAGTTTAATGAAGTAGACTCAACTGCTTCCCTGGGAAGAGAATTCCTCAGATTCACTACTTTCTGGGAATAACAGTTTTTCTTCATCTCATTCTTAAATCTACTCCCCTGAATCTTTAGGTTGTGTCCCCTAATTCTGGTCTCAACTACCAGTGAAAACAATTTTCCTACCTTTATCTTCTCTATCCCTTTTATAGTTTCTATAAGATCTTCTCTCATTCTTCTGAATTCAAGTGAGTATAATCCCAGGTGATTTTGTCTCTCCTTGTAGGTCAACCCCTTCATCTCCAGGATCAACCTGGTGAACCTCCTCTGGACTGCCTCCAAGGCCAGTATATCCTTCCTCAAGCGTGAAGACCAGAACTGCACACAGTACTCCAGTTGCAGCCTCACCACTACCTTGTACAGTTGCAGCATGACCTCCCTGCTCTTGAATTCAATTCCTCTAGTGATGAAGGCCAACATCCCATTTGTGTTCTGCAGCCTCTCCACATCCTCTGTACTATTTGCTTTTCCACTCAATTTAGTATCATCTACAAACTTGGCTACTCTACACTCTGTCCCCTCTTCCAAATCATCAATGTACATTGTGAAAAGCTGTTCACCCAGCACTGATCTCAGCGGCACCCAACTTGCACTGTTTCCAATCAGAAAAATACCCATTTATCTTGACCCTCTGCCTTCTGTCAGTTAACCAATCCTCAATCTATGCCAATATACTTCCCCCCCACCCACCCCCGCCCGACTCCATTCCTCTATATCTTATTGATGTCTCTTGTGCGGAACCTTATCAAATTAATTCTGGAAATCTAAATATACAACATCAACTTGTTCCCCTCTATCTACTGCACACAGTATATCCTCTTTAGCAAGTTTGTCAAACAACACCTGCCCTTTCTGAATCCATGCTGCATCTGCCTGATGGATCCCCTTCATTCTGCCTCACTATTTCATCCTTAATCACGGCTTCAAGCCTTTTCCTGACCATAAACGTTAAATTAACTGGTCAATAGTTACCCATCTTCTGCCTACGTCCCCTTTTTAAAAAGTGGCAAGACCTGCCCAGAATCCAGAGAATTTTGGTAAATGATGACCAAAGCATCAAATATAACTCCTGCCATTTCCTTCAGTACCCTGGGATTGGTCAACCTTCAGCCCCATTAGTTTGCTCATCACTATCTATTTTGTAACAATTATTGTTGTTGTAGCTGCACTCATCCTGGCTGTGAAAATTATTCCATCACAATCCTGACTTGAATTTTGAAGTTGGTTGACAGATTTTGGTGAGTTTGGAGATTAATTACTCATCATTGGATTCCTGGCCTGGCTGAGATGTTAGTTAAAATGGTCTTTCCCACTATTGCCAAATATTTTCCTGTGCCTTATCTCCAAATTTTGATTTCTGAAATAAAACACCCATGGCTTTGAACATAAATCTCCTGTCATGAAGCTTATTTCTGCACAAAAGAACAGTTGGCTCTCCCTGGCCCTGTTTTAATTCCTGCAGTGGAATGAGGAATCAAATTCTTGACATCCTCCAGTTGTTCTAGTCCAATTGGTCTGATTTCTCCAATAAACAAGTGTGCTAGAGAAACTCAGAAGGTCACATAGGAAATGAAGGATAACCAGCATTTTGGCCTGGGTTGCATGGACCCTGCGTGACCTGGTGAGTTTCTCCAATATATTTGTGTATTGCTTTCATCCCCAGCATCAATAGACTTTCTTGTTTAACTTGGTCTGATTTATTAAACATCTGAGTTGGGTCTTTCTCATCTGACTTCCCTTGAAATAATGACCAATTAAAATCTCAGCTCTCAGTTTTTAATTCACCTCATCTCAATGTATCAATTTTGTTCATTTCCACTGAGGGATTTGACATTTATTAATGATCACCAATTAAAAAAGACTGGACTCGTACAATGAAATTCGATTTAAATTATGATTCAGTAATAGCCATAATAGAAAATGGAGATGTGTGGTGCATGTAATTAGTGCTGCTTTCATACTTTTAGGAGAAGTCTAAGCTTTTTCCATTGGTTAAAATGTTGAATATTTAAACCCTGACAGTTGTTGATTTGACAAGGCAAGGAACAATTCTGCAATAATACTTCACTGGCCACTCTGGAAAAGCACAATTTATTGCCCAAGATAGGCAGGTAATAGGAGATGGAATGCTTGAGAAAAGCAATTTGTCCTGAAATTGCAGGGTTTCACAACAAATAGGGATGTGTTCATCAAGAGCATGTACAGGTCACTGCATCTGATTTTAAAAGCTTTTGATTTTCCAGTCATCAAAATCAATCAACTTTGAACAAATAGCAAAGTGCCATAATTTGTGTTGGCTGTTTCTTGCTAGTGGTTTGGACAGTAAATTGAAAAATGTCATTCATCGTGCCAAGCACTTGGAGCTAATTCAAAATAAACCAAATGTGTGAACTAATATTAAAATTATTCAACTTTTATTGTCACCCTATTACCAGAATTAAATAATATTTTTTTATATATGATGGTCCAAGAAAATTGAGGATTAAGAAAAATCTCAAAACACCTTGTTAACTTTACAGAAAACCACAAATACAAAATTACTGAGTCAGTGTGGGTGGAAGTCAGAAATAGGAAGGGAGCAATCACTGTACCGGGAGTTGTCTGTAAGCCCCCAAATAGCCCTAGGACATTGAGGAACAGATAAACGCATGCACGGAGTTGGAACTCTGGATCATTTGAAAGGCAGACAGGGTGATAGACAGGAGCTACAGGAGATACACTCCCAAAAGGCAGGAGACAGGTACCTGGGTGACTGTTAAGAGAGGGAAGAGGTATAGGCAATCAGCGCAATGCCCCTATGGCATTCCCCTTAACAATGAGGACACTATTGAGGGTTCAGACTACCAGGGAAAAGTCATGGTGGTCACATCTCTAGCACAGAGTCTGGCCCTTTGGCAAAGAGGGAAGAAGAAGTGAATGATGGTTATTTGGGATTTGATAGTTAACTGAACAGATAGAAAGTTCTGTGAACAAGATCAAGACTGCTAGATGGTGTGTTGCCTCCAGGTGCCAGGGTCAGGGATATCTTTGATAGTATCTGCAGGATTCTGAAGCAGGAGGGTGGGCAGCCAGATGTCATGGTCCACATTAGTACCAATGACATAGATAAAAGTAGGGATGAAGAGGAAATACAAGGAATTAGGAAGGAAGCTGAAAAGCAGGACATTAAGGGTAGTAATCTTGAGATGGTCTCGTGTGCCAATGAGGGTAGGAATAGTATGAATGCATAGCTGAAGAGTTGATGCAGGGGGTGGGGGTTCAGATTTATAGATCATTGGGATCCCTTCTAGGGCAAATATGACCTGTACAGAAAGGATGGGCTGCACCTAAACTGGAGAGAGACCAATATCCTGGGTGGCAGGTTTGCTTGAGCTGTTGAGGAGAGTTTAACAGGAGGATGGAAACCAGAATGTGAGTGCAGAAAATAAGGCAGAAGGTGGAAAGGATGATGCAATGAGTTATGGGTTTATAAGGAAGGACAGTCAGGGGAGGAAGCATAAATGTAGTCAGTTGGAGGGTTTGAAGTGTGTTTATTTTAATGCAAGGAGAAGTAGGAATAAAGGAGATGAACTTAGAGCATGGATCAGTACATGAAACTATGATGTGGATGGCAAATATTCTAGTCACTGACCTCCAGAGCAGAAGAGATCAGCAGGGACCTGGACAAAGAAGTGGACGAATGAGTCAGTAAGTTTACAGATGATACAATGGTTGGAAATGTTGTGGATAGTGTTGAAGGTTATCTTAGGATATGGACAGAATACAGAGTTGGGTAGAAAAGTGAAGATGGAGTATATTCTGCCTTGAGGTCAGTGACTAAAGGAGTTATGTACTGATCTGTTCTGCGATCTCTGCTCTTTGTGATTTTTATAAATGATCTGGATGAAGAGGTAGAGGAATGAGTCAGTAATTTGTAGATGACATGAAGGTTGGAGGGATGGAAAGTGCAGAAGGTTGTCTTAGGTTATAATAGGATGGGCAGAAAAGTAGGAGATTGAAATTAATCCAGGTAAGTGTTGTGATTCATTTTGGAATGTGGAACTTGAAGGCAGAGTACATGGTTAATGGTTGGATATTTAACAGTATGAAATAACAGAGGGACAGGATGATAGGATAGTTAAGAAGGCCAATTGTATGCTGGGCTTCATTAGTCAGGGGATTGAGTTCATGAGTAGTGAGGAAATGTTGTAACTCTAAATTTCTGGTGAGTCCACCCATTCAGAACTAGTCACCTCATTACAGGAAAGATGAGAAAGCTATGGAGAAGGTGCAGAGCAGGTTAACCATGATGTTGCCTGGATGGTGCAGAGCAGGTTAACCATGATGTTGCCTGGATGGTGCAGAGCAGGTTAACCATGATGTTGCCTGGATGGTGCAGAGCAGGTTAACCGTGATGTTGCCTGGATGGTGCAGAGCAGGTTAACCGTGAAGTTGCCTGGATGGTGCAGAGCAGGTTAACCGTGATGTTGCCTGGATGGTGCAGAGCAGGTTAACCGTGATGTTGCCTGGATGGTGCAGAGCAAGTTAACCGTGATGTTGCCTGGATGGTGCAGAGCAGGTTAACCGTGATGTTGCCTGGATGGTGCAGAGCAGGTTAACCGTCATGTTGCCTGGATGGTGCAGAGCAGGTTAACCGTCATGTTGCCTGGATGGTGCAGAGCAGGTTAACCGTCATGTTGCCTGGATGGTGCAGAGCAGGTTAACCGTCATGTTGCCTGGATGGTGCAGAGCAGGTTAACCGTCATGTTGCCTGGATGGTGCAGAGCAGGTTAACCGTCATGTTGCCTGGATGGTGCAGAGCAGGTTAACCGTCATGTTGCCTGGATGGTGCAGAGCAGGTTAACCGTCATGTTGCCTGGATGGTGCAGAGCAGGTTAACCGTCATGTTGCCTGGATGGTGCAGAGCAGGTTAACCGTCATGTTGCCTGGATGGTGCAGAGCAGGTTAACCGTCATGTTGCCTGGATGGTGCAGAGCAGGTTAACCGTCATGTTGCCTGGATGGTGCAGAGCAGGTTAACCGTGATGTTGCCTGGATGGTGCAGACCAGATTAACCGTGATGTTGCCTGGATGGTGCAGACCAGGTTAACCGTGATGTTGCCTGGATGGTGCAGAGCAGTTTAACCGTGATGTTGCCTGGATGGTGCAGAGCAGGTTAACCGTGATGTTGCCTGGATGGTGCAGAGCAGGTTAACCGTGATGTTGCCTGGATGGTGCAGAGCAGGTTAACCGTGATGTTGCCTGGATGGTGCAGGGCAGGTTAACCGTGATGTTGCCTGGATGGTGCAGGGCAGGTTAACCGTCATGTTGCCTGGATGGTGCAGAAGGCAGGTTAACCGTGATGTTGCCTGGATGGTGCAGAAGGCAGGTTAACCGTGATGTTGCCTGGATGGTGCAGAAGGCAGGTTAACCGTGATGTTGCCTGGATGGTGCAGAAGGCAGGTTAACCGTAATGTTGCCTGGATGGTGCAGAGCAGGTTAACCGTGATGTTGCCTGGATGGTGCAGATGGCAGGTTAACCGTGATGTTGCCTGGATGGTGCACAGCAGGTTAACCCTGATGTTTCCTGGATGGTGCAGAGCAGGTTAACCCTGATGTTTCCTGGATGGTGCAGAAGGCAGGTTAACCGTGATGTTGCCTGGATGGTGCAGAAGGCAGGTTAACCGTGATGTTGCCTGGATGGTGCAGAAGGCAGGTTAACCGTGATGTTGCCTGGATGGTGCAGAAGGCAGGTTAACCGTGATGTTGCCTGGATGGTGCAGAAGGCAGGTTAACCGTGATGTTGCCTGGATGGTGCAGAAGGCAGGTTAACCGTGATGTTGCCTGGATGGTGCAGAGCAGGTTAGCCGTGATGTTGCCTGGATGGTGCAGAGCAGGTTAGCCGTGATGTTGCCTGGATGGTGCAGGGAGCAGGTTAACCGTGATGTTGCCTGGATGGTGCAGGGGGCAGGTTAACCGTGATGTTGCCTGGATGGTGCAGGGGGCAGGTTAACCGTGATGTTGCCTGGATGGTGCAGAGGGCAGGTTAACCGTGATGTTGCCTGGATGGTGCAGAGGGCAGGTTAACCGTGATGTTGCCTGGATGGTGCAGAGGGCAGGTTAACTGTGATGTTGCCTGGATGGTGCAGATGGCAGGTTAACCGTGATGTTGCCTGGATGGAAAAATGTATCTTATAAGGCAAGCTTTACAGAGCTAAGGCTTTCCTCTTTGGAATGAAGAAGGATGAAAGGTGGCAATAGATCTCTACAAGATTGAGAGATAAGATAGAAATCCAGCACCATTTTCCCATGGCATGAGTAGAAACACCAAAGAACACCTGTATAATGAAGGGAAGAATGCTTAGGGGAGACATCAGAAGTATGTTTTTTGTGGGCATCTGGATTGAATCGCCAAGACTGGTGGTGGTGGCTGGACAATAGTAACCTTCAGATGAGCACTTGGAAGAAAGCAAAATATAGGGTTATGAGGTACTGAGGATATAGTTTGGGTAGGATTTTATATATACAAGTATATCCTGCTTTATGATTCCTATTAAACCTTTCATAAGCTGAAATGGTGTAAAACAATGACCTATTCACTACTATTGAAGGCTATTTTTGTAAAAGTGAAAACCCATTCAGATTTCTTTGGGATAAAGAACACAGTTTTCTTCGTTTATAAAAAAAAAAGTGCATTTGCATAAAGTGAGTATTCGTAAAGTGAGGTAAAATACCAATATATCAGCACAGTATCATGGCCTGAAGGGCCTGCACTGTGCTGTGATGTTCCATATTCTGTTCTGTTTTGTGAAATTTCAAAGAAGGACTGAAGTGGTTGACGCACGTACATAATTTAGACCATAGGGCTTGCCATTGCCTAAGTTTCAAACTGACAACTTGTCCTGTTGTTATCCATGCTACAATTACACTCAAAAATGGCAACTAATTGGAGGGCAAAAACAGCAAAGTGAGTGTCGAGCCTCCCAGATGTTCCCATTGGCTTTATGTGAAAGTGGGCTGTTTCACTTAATTGGGAGGGAGACTTTTGACAGGACTGGGACTCAGGAAATCAGAGAAACACAACGGAAGATGCACAAAACAAAATAAAAGTATCACTCTATCTATCCTTGCCTTACGTTGTCATGTGAAAAGTGACTGAATGCAATATATGTGCATAAACTATAGCTCTGGCCTAAGCACAGTGTCCACTCAAGAAGGTTTTGTGCTCAACTCTTAGCCCAGGAAATGAGCATTGAGATCTAAGCTGAGATTCTTGTGGGCAATGACTTGCCAAAGTAGATTGGAAGGACCCACTAGTACCATAGAACGCATTTTCATCAGGTTGTACTTGTGCAATCAAATGAACATAAACTTGACTAGTTGGGAATATGGCAGTGTGGCAATGAATGGAGTTTCTGCACAAATGAGGAAGGTGCAGGATAAATACATACCAAAAATAGAGTAAATATTTGAATGGAAAATTGTTGCAATGTTGGCTGTCAAGGGAAATCAAAGTCAATGAAAAGCAAAAGAGAGGGCATACAAGGAAGCAAAAATTAGTGGGAAGATAGTTTTTTTTTTCAAACTTGCAGAAAGTTACTAAAAAAACTCATGGAGGGAAAAGATGAAGATGAAAGAAGGCTAGCAAATAATGTTAGAGAATACAAAAACAGTTTATAAAAAGTTGAGAGTAGACAGGACTACTATAAAATGAAACTGGAGAAATAATGATAAGGAGATGGGAGAGGAACTAAATGAGTATTTTGTATCATTTTCACTGTGGAAGACATTTACAGTGTCTCAGATGTCAAAAGTAATCAGGGAAGGGAAAATCTAGTTAATATTTCAAAGGAAAGAAGCTCAGAAAACTGTATGGTCTAAGGGTGGATAAGTCTCCTGGACCAGATGGACTGCACCCTCAAATACTGAAAGAAGTAATGATAGAGATTGTGGAGGCATTTGTAATGATCTTTCAGGAATCAATAGATTCTGGCATGGTTCTGGAGGACTAGAAATCACAAATATACCCCCCCCCCCCCCCCCCCATTAAGGAATGGAAGAATGCAGCAGAAATGAAATTTGCCTGATGTCAGTGGTTGGGAAGATGTTGGAGTCTATTGTAAAAGATGACATGGAGTACTTGGAGGCACGTGACAAGATAGCCCAAAGCCAGCATAGTTTCCTTAGGGGGAAATTTTGCTTCACAAAAATCTATTGGAATTCTTTGAAGAATTGACAAGTAGGCTAGATAAAGGAGATTCAGTGGATGTTGTGTATTTGTATACTCAGAAGGCCTTTTAAAATTGGCACTTATGAGGCTACTTAACAAGTAAGAGAATGGTGTAACAGGAAATATACTTGCATGGGTAGAGCATTGGCTGATTGACAGGAAGCAGAGTGGGAATACAGGAATTGTATTCTAGTTGGCTGCCAGTGGTGCTCCACAGGGGTCAGTGTTATGGCCCATTCTTTTTATGTTGTACATTAATTAATTTGCAGATGATATGAAGGTAGGTGAAGGAGCAGTTAGTGTTGAGGAAACAGAAGATGCAGAAGTTGCAAATGAAATATAATGTTGGAAAGTCTACAGTCATGTGCTTTGGTTGAAAAATAAATGGGCAGACTATTTTCTAAATGGGGGAGGGGGGAAATGGAATATTCACAAATGCAAGATGTTGCTATTGTCCATGCAAGATAGCCTGATGTAAACTTACAGGTTGAGTTGGTAATGAAGAAGGCCAATGTAATGATGGCATTCATTTCAAGAGGAATAGAATATAAGAGCAGAGATGTGAGGTTGAGGCTTATAAGGCATTGGTCAGACATCGCTTGGAGTAATGTGAGCAGCTTTAGGCCTTTTATTTAACCTTGGATTAAGTCATCATTTATTCTAGCAATACGAGTACAGTTGAAACCATCAGTTCTTGATCCTGCTGCAGATGCTTGGCACCAGCTCTAACTCTTTCCCCAATATTATTGCGGTCTGAGTAAGCCTAAGCTGCCAATTTGTCTCCCTATCTCATATTTTACTGATGCCTTACTAGAGCAATGGCCATTTCACTTCTCGGCTTGCTTATCTGCTCCTCAATCTTGCACCCATTCCTTCCACATTCCAAACACATATGAAGTTAGAAGGTTAATTGGTTACATTTGTTGTATTTAACAGCACAGCCTCATGGGCTGGAAGGGCCTAAAACTATGCAGCATTTCTAAATTTTTTAAGAAATTGATTGTTGACTTTAGGAAAGGGAAACCAGGAGAATACAAACTATTTCTCATCTTGGGCTCAGCAGTGGAAAGGGCAAAGAAACCAAATTCCTGCATGTCAACATCTCTGAAGATCTATCCTGGGACCATCATGTTGAGGCAATCATGTAAAACGGTCACCAGCAGCTATACTTGGATAGGATTTTGAGGAGATTTGATATATCACCAAAGACTCTTGCAAAGAGTCCTGTGGAGAGCATTTTGATTAATTGCACCCCTGTCTGATTTTAAGGTGAGAACAGGAAAAGGTTACAGAGAGTGTGAACTCGGCCAATGCCATCAGGGGCATTATTCTTCATTAAGGACATCTACAAGAGACTATGTCTCAAGAAAGCAGCCTCCATCATCAAGGACCCTCACCATCCAGGCCATGCCCTCTTCTCACTGCTACCATCAGGAAGGAGGTACAGGAGCCTGAAGATGAAAACCAACAGGTACAAAAATTGCTTCTTCCCTTCCATCAGATTTATGAATGGAAACCCCCCCCCCCCAATGGAACAGGCCCCGGGCAAACCCCCCCAAAGGAACAGGCCCCGGGCAAACCCCCCCAAAGGAACAGGCCCCGGGCAAACCCCCCCAAAGGAACAGGCCCCGGGCAAACCCCCCCAAAGGAACAGGCCCCGGGCAAACCCCCCCAAAGGAACAGGCCCCGGGCAAACCCCCCCAATGGAACAGGCCCCGGGCAAACCCCCCCAATGGAACAGGCCCCGGGCAAACCCCCCCAATGGAACAGGCCCCGGGCAAACCCCCCCAATGGAACAGGCCCCGGGCAAACCCCCCCAATGGAACAGGCCCCGGGCAAACCCCCCCAATGGAACAGGCCCCGGGCAAACCCCCCCAATGGAACAGGCCCCGGGCAAACCCCCCCAATGGAACAGGCCCCGGGCAAACCCCCCCAATGGAACAGGCCCCGGGCAAACCCCCCCAATGGAACAGGCCCCGGGCAAACCCCCCCAATGGAACAGGCCCCGGGCAAACCCCCCCAATGGAACAGGCCCCGGGCAAACCCCCCCAATGGAACAGGCCCCGGGCAAACCCCCCCAATGGAACAGGCCCCGGGCAAACCCCCCCAATGGAACAGGCCCCGGGCAAACCCCCCCAATGGAACAGGCCCCGGGCAAACCCCCCCAATGGAACAGGCCCCGGGCAAACCCCCCCAATGGAACAGGCCCCGGGCAAACCCCCCCAATGGAACAGGCCCCGGGCAAACCCCCCCAATGGAACAGGCCCCGGGCAAACCCCCCCAATGGAACAGGCCCCGGGCAAACCCCCCCAATGGAACAGGCCCCGGGGAACCCACCCCCAATGGAACAGGCCCCGGGGAACCCACCCCCAATGGAACAGGCCCCGGGGAACCCACCCCCAATGGAACAGGCCCCGGGGAACCCACCCCCAATGGAACAGGCCCCGGGGAACCCACCCCCAATGGAACAGGCCCCGGGGAACCCACCCCCAATGGAACAGGCCCCGGGGAACCCACCCCCAATGGAACAGGCCCCGGGGAACCCACCCCCAATGGAACAGGCCCCGGGGAACCCACCCCCAATGGAACAGGCCCCGGGGAACCCACCCCCAATGGAACAGGCCCCGGGGAACCCACCCCCAATGGAACAGGCCCCGGGGAACCCCCCCCAATGGAACAACACCCAAGCAGCCATATAGGAGGCCCCACAATGGCGATTCCAAAAATCAAGAAATTATTGCATTCATCAGGATAGGAAGGGATCAGGAAGTGCAAATTTATCAGAGCAGCCTGAAGTCTTTCAAATTTAATGACACAATGCTCCTTTAGATGTATATACCTGTAATTTTCAATGGTTCGGTAGGGTCTGTGGTGCTGATCCAAGCACCCATGCTGTAACTGAAATTATCTTATCCAAATGAGTTGGATAACATCAGGCTGACAACACAAGTGGAGTAGATGCAAAATTGTGGGTTGAGGAAGGGTCTGGAAATTCTGTCCACTATTGTTCCAATTAGAGAAAAAGGTTCATTGGTGAATTTCAATTTCTTAGTCACCCATATTTAGTCAACACATGTATTTCATACAATTCTAGATTAACTCAAATATTACACATCCTAAATTCTTGTATTGACATAAATATTGCATGGCTCTCAACCTCACATTTACTTCAACACATTCTTACCTACTCCTGGATTATATTTTACAGGTGGATGCTCTTTGATGCAACAAAGGTGCAATGAATTTTGCTGAGGCTTTATGTTGGCAGAATGAGAGTGATATCTGAGCACATGCATAGTGTTGGTATTCCCATAGGACAAAACATTTAGCCGTGCATCAGACTGAACCTGGTTGAAGGTGTCTGAGAGCAACAATACAGAAAGTTGAACAGTGCAGAATCACTGTTTTCTGGCTCGAGTGTTCTTGGATTGAAGATGTGCGCAGGCAAGGCAGTTGCTATGGGTTGCATATGGAATTCTATTAAACTTGTCCTGATGGCTTTGATGAAAATGCCTTCATTATATTCTTGAGAGGTGCCTTTCCTGAAAGTGGTTGCTCTCCAATCTTCCACACATTTCATTTGTTCACCTGTCTGGTAGGAGACCATCAGGTAGCAAGGGTACATATGATTGGCAAGAACAGAATGAGAATACTGTTGACGAGCAATGGAGGCTTTTTTTTTTGCTTAGAGTGATGCTTCGCACTTCAGGTAAGCAGCTGAGTTTTAGACGACTGCAGAAGAGATGGACACTGGGCAAAGGAATTCTTAGCATGTACACTGAAGATTTGGAAATGGAATTGAATGAACCTTTGGCAGGGATATGGTGAATGTCTTTGTTTTTTTTGTGCAATGACAGAATTCCTGTCCTTTGCTCAGGATGAAATTGATGGGAGCCAGGAGATTATTTTCACATATTTTCAAGTTGGCTTCACCTGCTTGTAAATAAGGTATGCAGTAGCGGAGGGCAACCCCTGCAGTAGCGGAGGGCAACCCCTGCAGTAGCGGAGGGCAACCCCTGCAGTAGCGGAGGGCAACCCCTGCAGTAGCGGAGGGCAACCCCTGCAGTAGCGGAGGGCAACCCCTGCAGTAGCGGAGGGCAACCCCTGCTCCTATTGTTGCATTCTGCAACAGGTGGTAAGCCAAAAGGAAGGATTGGAAAAGGCTGGTTTTGCCATTTTTGTAGGGTTTGCATCAGTCCCCAGTGAGAAACTGGAAGAATGTACTGGGAATTTCACTGTCCACATTGACTCAAACATCACTGCCACATTTCATAAAGAACATATTAGTGTATGGTCCATTGAATCAATATCGCTTCAAGAAAAAGTGTATATCATGGCTATTGTGATTTATGGTGTGAAAAATAAAAAAATTAAAAAAATTTAAAAAAAAGAAAGGGGGAAAGCTACACACCAATTGATGTCTGAGTTGTTATTCTAATTAAATACAGAGAAAAACTAGACCTCTCAACTTTAAGATGATGAGAGTTTGTCATACAGGTAATTACATGACAATAAAGTGACGTTTCAATAATCTCGAAATATTTTGGTGCCCCAGAACCGTTTATAATTAGGGTAAGGTTAGTATGAAGAGGTTGTAGAGTTTGATGATTATAGACAAAAATACTGTTGAAACAATTGTATATGATCGCCTTGTCATTCATTTACTAAAATAAAATTCTCAATTGACATCAGAAATGAATTTTCAGAGAATCAAAATCCTGATAAGGCACAAACAATGTGAACTTCGAATTTTCAAGCTATTAGTCATGTTGTTCACAAAGAAGAAAAGTTGAGGCAATAAACAGAATTTTATTCCGTCTTGATCAGTTTAACCTCGTGGGGGTAACTGCAAATGAAGATGGAAGAGAATCAATTTAATTGCCACTTTTCCTCTGTTTTAAAAAAAAATCAATGCACTTCATCTGCAGTCACAGGCTTTACTGATTGACTGCTGTGTGACCATTCTAACATCAATGACAGGAATACATCTACTGAATCCTCCCTTATTTCTCTGTTCATTTTTTGCAGAACTTTCGACAGATTATTGAGTTCCACAATGAATCATTTTTTGCACACATTAGCAGATCAATGCCAAATCATTATTTCTCATTTGGATTGATGACAAAATGTACACCCGAGTTGTTGGAATATTGCCTGTGGCCTGGGCATACCACTAAACTTGCCAGCTTTTGCTGGGAATACAATCTTCATGTGAAACATCTGTACGTAGGCTCTGCTGGAAAATGCAGAACATATTGAAAGATTTGGCAGAGAATGAAAAATGTCACTGGAATCAGGCCTATGGTGCCTGGTACTGATTGCTCAGTCGCCCATCAGGTTCAGCTGACCCAGACTGACAAACCCTGAAATCTCAGGACCGAAAGTGTGTTTGGAAAAGAAAATGTACACTCCCCATATATGCCTGGCTCATTAAAATTCTGTGAACAATTAGCATGAAGTGATCAGATCGTAATACAATCAAGGCAGCTGCACATGTGCCAGTAACTGTTATTGGCAGTATTAAAGGAAAATCAGTTGGCTGCTGTTCTTTAAGTTAACTCAATGATTTGTCTTGGTTTTTTCTTTATTTTCACCACTGAAGCAATCAATGGTGAGATCAACAGAATCAGAGTCAAAGCATTGAAATGTGCCTTCATCCCACTAAATCCATCGTGATTATCAACCATGCATTTTTTACACTAATTTCACCCTAGCCCAATTTATTCTTACAACATTCCAAATGGCAGTCCCCATCTCATGACCTACCACTCACTGACAGACCAGGGCAAAACACACAAGTACTGGAGAATCTCAACAGGTCAGGCAGCATCCATAAGAAGTAAAAGGCAATCAAAGTATAAGGCTTGAGCCTTTTGTCAGGAATCTGGGGGTAAAGAAAAACCAGGTAGACACCTGAATAAAAAGACAGGGGAGGGGGGATGAGGAAGGGAAAGGAGCACAGACTAACAGGTGAGAGATAATAGATACTAGTGGGAGGATAGAAACATAGAAGATAGGAGCAGGAGTAGGTCATTCGACCCTTCGAGCCTGCTCCGCCATTCAACGAGATCATGGCTGATCTTAAAGTTCAGTACCCCGTCCCCACTCTAGAAGAGTGAGAAGCTGAAAATGACAGGGGAGAGGATAGAGGGCTCTCAGATAGGGGAAGTGGGTGGGGTGGCCGACAAAAGTGGACAGATGGGTAGGGAAAGAGAAAGGCCAGGGAAGTGGGGTTAATGGAAATCAGAGAAGTGATTGTTTAAACTCACAGACCAGGGCAATTTATAGTGTCTGCTCTGGTACAGGTCCATTTCATTCGGCCCTCCAGAGCTCCCCGTGGCCTGCAGCTTGGAGTTCAGTGATGATCTCCATGCAACAGCAAGAACATATAGGGGTGGGGGGGAAAGAGAAAGAGTGCACATGATTGGCTTTTTTCAATGCAGGATCCATCCACGTGACCTGCAAGGACCAATTGTGCATCAGCCTCCCCTATGGGTAGATCTAACCATGGATTAGCACTGAGAGGACCAATCACACATCTGCTGCCAGGGCCAGTCATGGATCAGTCTCACAGGTGGGCAGATCTAACCCTTGGTGGGCAGGTGAGATAAATTCTGATTCAGCTCCTCTGCAATGCACATACCCATTAGATTCAAGATGAAGAGGCCACATGACCCTCCATAATCCATGCTGCCATTAGGTTCCAGGCAGAAGGGATACAGCCCTCCACAATTCTCACTACGTTCCACACATCACCACACCATCCCAATCCACTTGCAGAACAGTATCCTGTGGTACTGTTAAACACAGCCATATTCAGCCTGCCAACTCCCCCCCCCCAGCCTCATAAGGTCCACCAGCTTCCCCAGGGGGAGCTGTGTACAAGTGGCACCTGATTTGATTAATTTGGTCACCCACTAACATGTGTAGAGACTGAGTGGTATTCCATGACTGGTACAGAATGGAAGTGCCCTGGGGGTACTACCTCCATCTGTGAGCAGGTAGTCCAAGACCACCCTGACTCCTCCTTATGCTGAAATGCTACAGCCACCTCATTGGCAAGCATCTCCACCAGGGTGGTCATTTGACCTGTTGTTCCTTCAGATTTACAAGTTATATGGTGGTTCACATCCCAGAAAGCAGTTGCTGAACAAGCCCATGGGTAACCAAGGTTTAGTCTGGCATCTGTACATCCAGGATGTACTATTTAACAACCAAGGAGCACCCACTTTCTCTGAGTTGTTGGTTGCAGACCTTCTCATGCCTGGATACTGCCAATTGCTTGGACCTGTCCTGGTTATATTGTCTGCACAAATATTCCCAAGACTGTTCACCATTTGGGACTCTCTCTGAGAGTTGGAAATTTGTATTGGCCATATTGTGCACAGGGAAAGATATACCCTTGACCCTCCCACCCCACCGATGGTCGCCGGGTTTGTGACTGTTATCGGTGTGGGTCAAAGTTGGCTGGCAATCATTACATCTCCAACACAGGAATATCCAAACCCCAAAGTTGGACAGTTCTCCCTCACCACCACCCCCCCCCCCCACCTGAATCTCTGTCTCTCTTTTCGGTGTCAGCAGGGATTAATGTTCACACAGCAATCCTTCAGAGGCATACAGGTTGTTGGCTCTGTCAGTGTATTCATCAGCCATACATCCAACCACCATTCAGTGTTGCCATCACTGCTTCCAGTACCTGCTGATGAGTCATCCTGTGATGAAGAAGAGTCACTCTCTCCGGGTTAGTATTCAGCAAAATCATTCCGAATGCGTAGGTCCAGTCAAAACTCTTTGAACCCTGCTCGCAGCGCCAAATGTGTTCAATAATAGATTCAATCGGTTTAAAGATCATTAAGGCTGGACACGTGTTAGGAACAAACAGGGGTCTTTATTTACATACAGGGAATTCATGAAAAGGACACATACTGACAGACTAATTTATACAGCACACAAGCATGGTATACTGAGGAATGAGAATTTAACTTCTTTAGCACCTAACACCCATAGGCACGGTATATTGAGAAATTAGGGCTTCAGCACTCGCCATCCACAGGCACAGATTACCAAGAAATGAGGGTTAAATTCTTTAGCACCCACCATCCATAGGCACAGTATACCACATAACTAAATGAGTACATACACATGAACCTGATTTCCAGTGTCACCGCTGCTCAGGATCTGGGACCGGCCCATTGCAGTTGGCTCTGCGGAAAAAATATCGGGTAAGAATAAATCATTAATAAACATTCTCAAATCCTGACTGGAAAGGCAAAGCTTAAAGACACAGTATGCACCAACTCTCTCTATCTCTTGCAGGCACAGCACACTAATAAACAGAAAATTATTTATAACTAACAAGAATATCAAATGAACCTGGTTTCCAGCATCGCCAACATCTCGGGATCTGTGACAGGCTCATTGTATTCAGCCTTCCTGTGCTGCCATGGCCTGCAGCCGGGAGTTCAGTGATGGTCTCCATTCAGCATAAAGGAAGTGAGAGAGAGAGAGAGACCTGGAGGACCAAACACACGTCAGCTGCAAGGACGTCAGCCTCAGGTGGGCAGATCTAACCCTTGGTGAGTCGGTGCCAGCCAGAGAGGTCACATGACCCTCTGCAATCCACACTACAATTGTGCAGTTTCCTGGAATCTAGACACTCAAGTAATTTGGAAATTAAGTGTGACTTTCATTATCTAACCTCTGACAGAACAACATGTCACCTTCAACATGTCTCATTCAAGCAGACAGTTTAGATGGAGTCATTTCAATAACATGTTCAAAAGTCAGAGCACACTTTTGTCATAATAGCCTGCCTCCAATTTACAAACCCATGTGGGATGTTCAAGAATGAGGGTGCATTTCCGGGACCTGCCATATGAAGAGGTGAGAAAATCCAACAATATCTGTAGGTTCAAGAGACATCCTCCCCCCACCCACAATTTCAATAAGATGATGACTCAAATGGCTTCAAAAGTTCTATTAACATTTGGAGGTTTAAGATGGAATTTGGATTGATTCTTGCAGTTAATCCCATTTGTGTGGCTGCATGGCAGGTATGACTGTATACTGGCTTTGTTAATGCATCGAGAGGAAGCCTAGCTGGCCAGATATTGCTATCTAACTGCCACCTTTTCAGCTAGAGAAAGAGAATGAATGGCAATCTCCAGCAATAATAACAGTTTGCACCACACTATTAGAGTGCCAATCGGTGCCGTCTTCAAGGTTGTACGTTCTCCCCTTGTCTGTGTGGGTTTTCTCTGGGTGCGTCAGTTTCCAAAACATGTGGTGCTGGGGTTAATTTTGGTGTAATCAGATAGCACAGATTTAAATGGCCAGAATTGGCTTCTTCCATGGTGTAAACAGAGATTAAAATTTCCCTGAACAATAGCTTTTAAAAGGCAGCTTACTTTCTCTTGTTGGTGCTCCAAAAACCTATTGCCTACCCAGATGTAATATTTAAATGCTGGACATATCTGCCAGTGTTGAACCTGTATACCAGCCATACTTTGGAACTGGTGACATGGCATCTTCAATGGACAAGCTCTTCATGCAACTAACTCATAAAATGTCTAGGCCATTAGAATACCTGATGTAATGTTATCATTCAATCTTTTGAGCCATGGTGTGGTCAAATCCCCAAATCTTCACAGCACAAAAATAATTTACAATGAATAATTCTTGAGGGACTGGATTTCAGCAAGCATCATGCTTATTATCTATCTGCAAGAAAGAAGGAAGTTTCCAAAATTGTCCTCAGTTAGTGATTTATTACGAGTTTGTGATCCACGTTGTTAGAGTTTTCAACAATGAATTTGCAGGGTAAAATGTCTTTGTGTAAATAGAATTGGTAACAAAAGATGATTAAGAAATTAGGTCTGGCAATGTTGAGAATAATTTCTCTTGAAGATCTGAACCCAAAAAAAGAACATTATTTTTCAAATTTGCTAATGTATTCAGGTCAATGTTTACATTTGAAACAGATATTGGAAATTATATATTTCCTTATAGTAATGATATGGGTCAATTTTTTGAGTCAGTCCATTGGCAAGTTTTAAACTGATTGTTTTGCAACTTACCCTATCTTTCTGCTATAAGAAGTAATGAAATCTTCCAGAATGTACAAACTTTACTGCAGAAAAGTAAAATCAGAGGGAAAAGGTAAATAATCATTACAAACGATATAAATTATCTATACATTGTTCTGTCATCTTACAATTAACATAAACATAGACAGAATAATATCCAATTTGGGTGGCAAGTGGGCCAGAAGTTAGAACTGCTGCACAGAGCACCAGCAACCCAGGTTCATTCCTGATATGGATACTGCCTATAGAATTTGTACATTTTTCCTGTGATGAGATTGAATTTTCTAAAGAGACACTATTATGTTAAAAGCCATAAATTACTCACTGATTGTTGGCAGGGATTTAAGAAACATTTGATTGACAGGTAAGAACATGAGAAGCAGGAGGAGGTGACCATTCAGCTTATCAAGCCTGTGCCACCATTGGCCATGGACTTAGCTCCACCTACCTGCTTTTCCCCATATCCTTTAATTTCCCTATTTTGCAAAAATCCATTTTAAATATATTTAATTATATTTAAGTTTGTCTCCACTGCTTCCCTGTGCAATGGATTCCACAGATTTCCCACACTCTGGGAAAAGCAGTTCCTCCTCATCCCCATCCAAAATATATTCCCCTTTCCCCTTGTTTTGGTTTTCCCTACCAGTGGAAATAGCTTTTTTGCCTCCAGTGACCATGGTTCGAATTCAGTGCTGTCTCTATGGAGTTTGTACATTCTCCTGATGTCTATGTGGGTTTCGTCCAGGTGCTCCAGTTTCCTCCCACCATTAAAAAACTTACCGTGGTTTGTAGGTCAATTGGATATCATTGGGCAGCACAGGCTTGTGGACTGAAAGGCCTGTTACCACGATTATGTCTAAATCCCTTTCCTTTTATGTGTTTCTATAAGATTGTCTCTCATTCTTCTAAATTCCAATAAGTACAGTCCCAGGTGACTCAATCTCTCATCATATGCTAATTCCCTCATTTGTAAAATCAACCTGATGAACCTCCAGTGCATCACCACCAAAGCCAGTATATCTTTTGTCAAGTACTGAGAGTTACACTGCCAATTTCGTCCTTTTTTGATATATAACTCTTCAGATTGTGATGGAAATCTTAAGACCCTCCTCAAAGAGGCTGCCAAATTCCTTCCTGAATGCAGAAGAAAAAGGCAAAAGATTTATAGCATTTTCAGGTCTAGATTTTGAGTGATTACCTACTCAGAAACCTGTTCGATGAGAAAAAGGTTGAAACATTAATGAAATGGTCGAAAACAATCTAGACCTTATCAGAGAGCAGAAATTATAATGACACAAATCCAAGAAATCCAAAACAAAAGCATATAATGCCAGGCATTACAGAGGGTGTGAGTTAAACAGTTCTTTCTGGCAAATAACCCATGTTTGAGGTGTTGGTTATTTCACTTCTCAAAATCTGAATTCAAACCAAAATGTTGAAAATACTCAGCAGATCATTTTTAGTGGGTGAAAACATTTCAGATGGCATTTTAGTTTGATCAGAAGGTGATATGAAGGGTTAGAACAGGCCAGGAACAAGAGAAGGGATGTTAAGGTGTAAATGCTTACCAGAAAAATGAATGGAGACTATGGCTGAGTAAAATGAAGTGAAATGGTAGGAGTAATCAGAAAAAAAGGGAAAAAAGCAAACAACGGATTCTGATTGCAAGTGAAAGAGAATATGATGTGAAAAGATGGGAAATGCCAATGGTTGGTAAATTTATTGGAGGTCACACACAGGAATTTTAACATCAAACATTCATCAGAATAGGACCAATTTTCCACATGACACTTCTATGGAACAGGTTGAGAATGATGGATATTAAGCCAGGGATTTTCCAAAGTCAGCATGTTAAATATGTATTCCATCTATAAAGTGCAAATAGGGAAAATTGACTCCTACCTTGTTAATTGTCATTCTTATGCTGGTGGATATAGTGTAATACACAGAGTGGACAAATGTTTGCATAAAATGTAAACAGGTCAGCAATCTGGTCTGTTTTAACTCCATTTATTTTTCATTTGGAAAATCAATGCAAATTAAAATTGCAGATGGCAGCCAGCCAGACTTTGATATAATATAGTGGCCAAGATCACCCACGATTTATAGGTTTTGGTCACACAGTTGACACATTAAGATTCCTTTATTACACTTACCCTATGTCCCAGATATCTTTCTTTCTCTCTCTCTCTCTTATTGTGTGTGTGTGTGTGTGTGTGTGTGTGTGTGTGTGTGTGTGTGTGTGTGTGTGTGTGTGTGTGTGTGTGTGTGTGTGTGTGTGTGTGTGTGTGTGTGTGTGTGTGAGAGTGTGAGAGAGAGAGAGAGAGAGAGTGTGTGTGAGAGTGTGTGTGCTCAGAGCGATGAAGTAAGGTAGAAAGAAAATGAGAAAATATGGTTTGAATCCACACTCACCAAAATATCTGTATTCGGATATGATTACATTTGTTGCTTGTTTTTTGGAATATTTTATTTTGTGAATTTTCAATCAACATGCAGTCTAAATGAAGAATAATCAAAAATAAAAAATCAATATCAATAATATTAACAAAATGATACAACTATCGATCTGCATGTCGATATTAAAGAAAGTGAGAAAAAGAGTCAACATGTGATTAAATTATTATAAAGAATGAAAAATTACAATAATACGACAAAAATGCAAATTCATTGTCCATGTTGAACCAAAGGGAGAAAAAGATAATAGACAGAAAGAACAATAAAATAAGAGGAGCCCTCCCTCCCATTCCCCAATAAACATGAAGAAAGAAAAAAGTAAGGAAAGAGAAAGAATTTAAAAAATAAGAAAGGATTGGCTTCGCCTTGGAGAAACCCCACTCCCAACAAGGGACAAATAATCTGACTTATCTAGAGTCCTTAGTGCTGCGAGCACCTGGGGTGGGGGAAGAGACAGGCAGGGGGAATCGTTCAAGATTTACACCGATGCACCTTAGGTACGAATTCCATATTTTTAAAAATACAATCATACCTATTTCTGAGGTTATAGGGGATCTTGTCCAGGGGAAGACAATTATGCACTTCTGACTTCCAGCAGGCTAAACCTAGTTGGGAACCAGATTGCCAAGTAATTGCTATGTATTCCCTGGCCACTGCTAAAGTGCACCTTTGTTACTTGTTAACTTATTTTATCTGTTGGGTGTAATTTCTGACAAGCACAAATAAAATAGAGCTGCCCTGCCACTTTAAATTTAAAAAAAAAATTTGAATGGGTCTGAAAGCTAATATCACACTTGCACGCCTTCCAATTTAATTATGCCAGTAAAACAAACTCACTGTTCTTCATATTTTTTCAATATACAGGGAGAATTACACAAGGTCAGTGAAGTTTAATGGTGCACTATTCAACCATCTTGTGTGTATGGATTAGTTGATTGAGTTGCCTTCCATGGTTGGGATCCTGCTGTGTTACCAAGATGAAAATGGATGCAATCCTTTCCCAATCACTTTCAATTTCAATTGGGGAAGTCACTTCAGAAATCTATTGAAAGTTCTGTCAAATCAACGCACAACCATCACTAACTTCTCCAGCAGGCACAGTTACAAAGAAAATGAAAATATTTCATCGAGATTTGGGAACATAGCAAGATGAAAAGCAACTGCCCGACTCTGGCATAAAACATCTCCCAAATGGAGAGAATTGACAGAAAGTTTCCAAAAAAAAATTGTGCAAATTGAGAGTAGGGTGGGAACTGGTAGAAATGCACATTGGTTTCAGCAGAAGAATTATTTAGTGTTGTGTCCAAAATGCATAAAGAAACTGGCTCAGTGGATATAAAAAATGTTGTAATCTTTCAAATTATATGCTATCTCCTGCATTATTTGATGGTATAACATTGCTCTTAATTTCCAGAGTCAGGTTGCTTAATGTTTTCAGCTGTATGGTGGACTGAACATTGAAATTCTTTCAATAGCTCAGTGGAAGTAGTTCATGAAACCATTCCTTTTTTTAAAAACTTTATTTAAGATTTTATAACATGAATAACATATAGGATTACATTAAAAAAATTAAGAATAAAATAATAAAATTACAATACAGTATCAGTAATCTAAATGAACTATACCCTCCCCAATAATTATTACACATTAATAACCCAACTCAAATTAGTCCAACCCCCCCTTTCCCCCCAAAAAATAAAGAGTGAAGAATTAATAAAGTTAATAATATATGTAAGAAAAAAACCCACTTACAAATAAAAACAAAAACATAACCGATTAAAATACTAACAAAAAGAAAAGTAATTAATACTAAGATATCAGATTTAAAAAACATATTTAAATCAAACTTAAATGCATATATTTAACAAACGGAGTTAAGATGAAACATATATTTAACTCAAACTTAATATAAAAAATTAGTAAAGTTAGTAACATTATCTATCAAAAATTCTTAAACAATAATCAATTCTTAAAAAAAATTGTAGCATGAAAAAAAAGATGAAAAAAAACTTTCTCTATAGAGATAAACCTTCACCAAACATCAACTAACTTCACATCTATCATCATATTAGTCACATAAACCACCATCTTAAAACAAAATTCAAACCTCATTAAGCATTGTACAATTCAATTTTAGTACTCTTCCACCATTTTTCCCTTTTACTCTTGAATAGTTATCCAATAAAAGCTCCAATACCACATTTAAATATCCCCAATCATTACGTTAAAATTCAGATATCCAAATAATAAAAACACATCTACAATGAAATCTATATCTTCAACAAATGGAGCATAAACAACAAACAAAATTCAAGCCTCATTAAGAATTGTACAATTGAATTTATAACTTTCACCATTATTCCCTTCATTCTATAACTAAAATAGCAAAATAATATACACCAAAATTACCACTCCTTTCACCTTAAAGTTAAAGAAAAAATATTAAAAAAAACTTATCCATCCCATTCACATTTAAATTTCAAATATTCCTTATCTACTGAATAAACTTTACAAAAAAAACCACATCAATTTTTAGTTTTTTAAACAATCAAATACTTTCTTATGCTTTTTTTATATTTAAACAAAAAAAACCCTTCACTCTTTAATCTAATAATACAAAAAAAAAGGAAAAAAAACGGGTAGGAGGTTAAAAAATAACCCCTCCCATCTAAACCGCGCAATGCGGTAACTCCCAAAAGAAAAATGGGTGTGAGATAACTCACACGTAGCAGATGACTTTCAGGAAATAGTGCCTATCCAGTTCTCTCCTCCAACTCTCACTTCATCTTAAACTAACATCATCATTATTTAATATCCTTTTTTTAAAAAAAAACTTAGAAAAAAAAAGGACAACTCTTCTTTTAATCAGCTCCAACTGCCGAGTCACCATTACAACCATTCCTTCTTGGATCACGGCTCTTTTCTTCCATCTCTTGTCTCCTTAGAGATCGCGGCGGACTATGTCTCTGTTGAAACTGAGTAATTGGCAGCTCTTGAGCAAATGCTATAGCTTCCTTTGGAGAATCAAAGAACTTTGGTTGGTAACCATCTTGAAAAACCTTCAAAACAGCTGGATATCTAAAGGTTGCCTTGTAACCTTTCTTCCACAACAACTCTTTAGCAGGATTGAATTCCTGTCGTTGGAACATAACTTCTTGACTCAAATCCGCATAGAAGAAAACTCGATTATTTTGATTCATCAAGGGTGATTTTCTCTGTTGTGCATTTCTAATAGCCACTCGTAAAATTATTTCTCTGTCGTAATAATTCAAGCAATGAACCAAAACAGGTCTTGGACTTTGACCTGAAATAGGTCTTCTACGCAAGGCTCTGTGAGCACGTTCCAGTATTATACCTTCCGGGAAATGTTCTTGACTCAGCACCTGCGGAATCCATTCAGTAAAAAATTTTCTTGGGTCTGGTCCCTCCATACCTTCCGGCAAACCAATAATCTTTATATTGTTCCGTCTGGATTGGTTTTCCAAATAATCAATCTTTTTCACCAAATTTTTATTTTGAGTTTGTAAGTCTTCGACCATTTTGGTCACATCAAAAACTTGATCCCGTATTTCGTCTATATCTTCTTCACACGAATTAAATTTATCTCTCACTTCAAGCTTAAAAGCTCCAAACTCAGCCATCTGTTGAGAATGTATTTTCACCAGAGTATTAAACCTAGTACCAAGTTCAGTCATAATCTTGGATAATCCCTGCATTGTATAAGATAATTTAGATTCAAGAGTCACAAAAATCTTTTCAATTGGAAGAGATTTTGGCTCAACAGATTCCTGCTTCTTCTGCATAACCAAAGGATCTACTGTTCCTTCCTTCATTCTGGTTGCCTTCCTTGTAGTATGACTGCGTGTGGAAACCCCAGCCACAGCCTCTCCAGCAGTGACAGGAGGACGCTGGCCGGGGTTTTCCCCAGTCCATAATGTATTAAGTTCTCCCAGTACATCAAGTTGTATAGATTCTTCTATCTCAAGAGATGCAGTTTGCAGCACCACCTCTACAGTTGACAAATGCCTTTGAGTAACTCTTTGTTCTAAAGGCTGTTTGGTGCCCTCTTTAGGGGCCTCTACCGATGTAACATAGAGCTCTACATCCGAACACTGTACCTCTCTCGTGGGATCCATTTCACGCTGAGTCCCGGTGTCTTTCCTGTAGGTAGGCTCCAAAACTTGAACTTTTGGAAAATGTAGTTTTTTGATGATCTGTTGTCGTTTTTTTTTTGCTCTCTTTCACCAATTGTACCATCATAAGTTAAATTAACAGCACTGAAATTATCTAAACTTTTAAAGAATTTTAACGGGCATTTCTAGACAAAACAATAAGATAGAGTCAGGACAGGACTGGAAGGCATGTCTGATCCTTACGCCATCTTGCCACGCCCCCCCCCATGAAACCATTCCTGATCGGGTTGCACATTAGCAGCTTCAAAACATATTTTTAAATTTCCTTTTCCCATTGGAGTCAACCCACGGCTGGAAGTGCATTTTGTGCTTTTGGCTGAGATATTGAGAAAATTTATTTAGTCGGTTTGCTGAAAGGCATTTATCATCAGGTCACTTTTTTTTTCACAGCACTGATGCTCTACCAGTAACTCCAAAGACTAGAAGTTACCTGACTGATGCGCTTTTATTACCATAAACTGATGGCACATCTCATGTTGCTGACCTGGCCCCCAAGCTTGTTCTGGGGGAGAGGTTATCGTGTTGCCACCTTTATTAGGGGAATCAAAGGGGAGAGGAGCCACAGGTACAATCAGCAAGGGGCGGACCAGCCATACACATACAAACAGTATTAACAGTGGTTCCACCACAAGCACTAACAATTATTTATTATTTGGGGGTCTCGGAGCACTTGCCTTACTTATGGGTGTGACACTGGTTGGCTAAGTTGTGAGAGAATTAGTTTCTACACTTAATTGTTAAAAAGCATACAGATACTTCTTTAGATGGCTGAGAAACGGATAACACGTATTTGTCTCAGAACCAATTTGGGTACAATTGTTTGCATTCTCGGTCAAGTCGCTGAGATAAAGCAGTGTCAAAGAGTGACTTCTGTGAGGAGTCAGACTGTCAAGGAAATAGTTTATCCGCTATCTTCATTGAAAAGATGGACTATGCTCATGTTGATTCTCTTAGGTATTTCCACTTTGAGTGTCGAATTTGTATTGATTCAAATTTATATATTTGGAGTTGATCAGAACTCCAACCAGTGGGTGAGTAGCACATAACAAAATAGGGAAGGCAGAATTTTTAAAAAATCACCAGGAATATTACTCCATAGATGAATGGGAATGGTTTGGAATGGCTGAGACATGATGATCCAAACTATGTTAGTGTCAACTCAGTTAAATATCTTAGCCCATATCCTCTCTGTTGCCAGCCTCCAATTCTTTAACATTGCATGTTTGCATTCTTACTTGAGACAATCCTTTTTTAAAACTCTTCTCCACCACGCTGATATTTTCTTGGATAAAATCCCACCTTCTGCCCCCTCCAAAAATAAGTGAAAACAAAACTTTGCTCTCAATATTCTGACGCGTTAAGTTCCGTTCTACAAAGTTGTATCCATTAGTTACATTTGTTCACTTCTAGCTTGATTTTAAAATTCTCATCCTCATCTCCTTGGATTCGAGCCTCTGCAGGTCTACTTCGTCTCTGCAATTTCTTTTGTTTCTCAGCTGGTCTCTTACCACTGACCATTTCCTTGCCTCCCTTATTGGTGGCCGTACCTTCAGCCATCTGCCCCAGCCTCTTGAGGTCCCCACTGCCACTGGGAGCCTGAGTTCGGCTGCTATGAGCCCAAGGTCACTGCTGCCATCACTGGGAGCCCAAAGTCCCCAGTCAGTTTGGCTCTGAAAATTTTTGGATAAATGAGGATTTTGGAGAATCCAATTTTTGGATAATTGGAGTTGTACTGTATTCAGTTGGACAGCAAACATCTATGGAGCATTGTTCTGATAAAAGGCTTTTTATCTAAATCACCTTTTCTCCCAGGTTCTGCCTAAACTGCTGAGTATTTTCTGCATCTTCCTCTTCAGTTCTGCGATTAAAATTATGGGACAGAATTACATCCTTGATTTCAAGCTACAGACATTTGCAAGTCTCCAATGACAAATGCAAAATATTGTGTGGGAGGTGAGTACAATAAACATTTTATATCCTATCCTGATCCTCTAAATTTTAAGCTTAAAATCCATTGGTTCAAACAGGTATCGATCATACTGGTGCCCAGAAGAGTGTAGTAACCTGCTTGTCGACGCAATGGCACTCACATCAACAGTGATGAAGTGTTTTGAAAGGCTGGTGTAGAAACACATCTCCTCTATCAAAGCATTGGCAGTTATCCATTCCAATTTACCTATCATAGCAATAGGTCTTCGGGGGATGCCATCTCACTGGCTCTAAACCAATGGTTCTCAACCTTTTTCTTTCTACTCACATACCACCTTAAGTAATCCATATACCGTTGGTGCTCTGAGATTAGTAAGGGGTTGTCTAAGGTGGTATGTGAGTGGGAAGTGAAGGTAACAATCATTACTTTAGACTCAATTGTAACTGAAATATTTGGCTTGAGAAAAATTGTTATTTTGGCCCATTTCCTTTGGGATTATGAAACTGTGCACATAACGAGTCAATTAGGTATGATTAAAACAGTGGTTTCAAACTTTTTCTTTGTGGCTCGGTATGACAACAACACCATCTACAAATTCACTGATGATTCCACGGTAGTGATTTGTATAAAAAGGGGCAATGAGTCAGTTTACAGGAGGGAGATTGAAAACCTGGATGAATGGTGGACCAAGAACAACCTCACACTCAATGTCACCAAAAGTAAGGAACTAATTGTTGACTTCAGGAGGGGGAAACCAGAGGTGTATGATCCAGTGATCATTGGGAGATCAGAGGTGGAGAGGGTGAGCAAATTTAAGTCTTGGAGTCATTATCTTGGAGGATCGTACCTGGACCTAATGGCATAGTGAAGAAAGCACATCAGCATCTCTATTTCCTTAAAGGCTTGCGGGGGTTTGGTATGACATCAGAAACCCTGGTAAATTTCTATAAATGTTTGACAGGAGGAGATATGTTTCTACACCAACCTTTCAAAATACTTCATCACTGTTGATGTGAGTGCCATTGGGTCAACTGGTTTCATCATGTTCTTGTAATTGAACACCAATAATCTTGGGTGTAACTCACAGCAAAAGGTAGTGAACAAAGCCCAGGACATCACAGACTAAACCCTCCCCACAACTGAGAACATGAACTGGAAATACTACGATCAGAGAGCAGCAGCAATCATCAAAGATCCATATCACTCAGCACATGCCTTGTTCTCGCTACTACCATCTGGAAAGATGTATAGGTGACACAAGACTCTCACCAGCAGATTCAGTAACAGCTGCTACCCCTCCACTATCAGACTCCTCAACAAAAATCTCAATCAATATCTCATTTAAGGACTCTTACTTTTGCACTATAGTGAGTTTTTTTTCTCTCCGTATTGCAATTTGTCTGGATTTCTTTGTGTTTACGTGTACTTTTTTTTTGCACTATCAAAAAGTGGTAATTCTGCATCACTTGCAGGAAAAATAATCTCAGGGTTGTATGTGATGTCATGTATTTACTCTGAAAATAAATATGAAATCTAAATCATTTATGATTTTTACACAGACTTTGCAGGATTTTTACCCTTATGAAGAGTTTCCAATGTCCTGGCATTGGTCATTCATACAGGAATGGCCAAAATTGCAAATCTCCATTTCTGTCCCTGATTTTAGACAGCATACCAACATTAGGGTATGTAGAGGCAGGACATGCAACACCACTGTGTCAGCATTGACTGTGACATATAACATAAGAGGGATGTACAGTGCAACTGCATCGACACCGACTGATGTGTATCATACATGTCCTTTAAAACCGAGCAAAATGGCTGTAGATTCATAGGTGCTGATAATCTTGTTTCAGATTAGAAAATAACCCTGCAATGTTACACACTTCACATTGCAACATCATATTCATTAGCCAGTTGATCCTGGAATGCCTGCAGTGCAGTTTACACAGCAAGCATTCTGGGAAAATGACAAGGGGTCAAGGAGGAATAAAAATCAGATTGGAATGACACCCACATACTGCGCTTTTTAAACAGCAAGTATTCTGGGAAAATGGGAATAATTTCCTGGAACGTAGCGCCTCTTTAAAAGGACATAATTGTTAATGTGACATTATTGTCTTACGATGCTCACAGGAATCAGGATGGCAAAACTATCAGGAATGTCAAAACTGGGGAAAGCAGTAACAAATCTGGCAGCAATTTCCAGACTTCAAAGATGAGACCATAAAGCTCCAGAGGCCTCATCGTGACCTCCTCGGTCGATGGTCATTTTGAGATTCATAAATGACACCAATAACAGGTCACCCGTGGCATTATTTTTCAATCTAATAATGATGCAAAACTAGGACAATTGCAATTAACATCAAATGGATAAAGAGGCATGCATTAATGTAACTTTACCAAGACTTAAATTTCTGGGAAACAGAAGGTCAACATCAATAAATGACATTACAATGCCAGAAGGCAGACAATAAATTAATCCTCACTAAAAGATGCAAAGTTGAATATTAAAAGCTACATTCTGAAATAAACCTAATTTTACTACCACATGTGCAGGATGACTGAACAATTAATATGTGTCTCATCTCTTTAGGTGACTGGCTTGTTGTCTCCAGATTCAATTTTCAGAAAAGATGTAATGCAAATATGTGGACCAAAGCAATCAATTTAGGCTTTTGTGGCTGTCATTGAAAATAATGCAAATGTTTATCGCATTAATATTGCTCAATGGCTTATGATGTCAAAACCAAATCGTCCAGGCAAATACAAAAACATCAAGAACTCATGGCTTAAAAAATGACCCAGATGGTTATAAAGCAATGATTCTCAACCTTTTTCTTTCCACTCACATACCATTTTAAGTAATCCCTATGCCATCGGTGCTCTGTAATAAGTAAGGGATTGCTTAAGGTGGTATGTGTGTGGGAAGGGAAGGTTGAAAATCACTGCTCTAGACCCAATTGTTACTGAAATATTTTGCTTGATAAAAATTCTCATTGGCCCATTTCCTTTGGATTTATGAAACAATGCACATGATGAGTCAATTAGGTATGATTAAAACAGTGGTTTTCAACCTTTTTCTTTCCACTCACATAAAGGTTGAGAACCATTGTCTTAGAAAAATATACTGAATAATATTAAGACAATCATATTTTATGTAGTCTGAAGCTTACACCATTGCAGGTATTTTGAAGATATTGAAATATACTGTGTATTTGAAGCTGAAAAAATGTGAGAGTCAGAATGCAGTGAAATGGATAAGTAAAAATCTGTGGAGATGATTAAAGTTTTATGCTAAAATCAATGCAGGACAAAAAGGACCAAATTGCCTTCATCAGTTTTAAGGCTCCAATGATCCTTTGCTTTATTGTAGAAACTTAAACACAAAAATCTTTTTTTTAATATATACATATATATATAAACTGTGTAAATGAAAGGAGCACTGCAGGAAAGTCCATCTTTCTTCCTTTTGGCTTGTTGAAAAATTATTATGACTGGCAACGAAGTTTAGAGATGGCTGTTTAGAGGCCTGATACTGGCATAACAGGTAGGAATCTAGTAGTTTTAGGAACATAGGAACATAGGAAGTAGGAACAGGAGTAGGCCAAAAATGGCCCATCGAGCCTGCTCCGCCATTCAATACGATCATGGCTGATCATCTTTTGTTTTCAGGTTTGCCAGAAGTAGAAATTGACAGCCTAATGGAATGGACATGTTCTTGAATTCTCTTAGTCATTAACAAGATGTGGGCACACTCAGCAGTTCAGAATTTATTTCCATCCTTGGGAGCCCTGGGGAAGCTGATGATGAACTAGTGCAGTACTTGTAACAAATGTAACCCCAAGGTACTGTTCGCTAAGGAGTTCCACGATTTTGATGCAGCAAAATATAGGAAGGTCAGGGTCAAGTCAGAATGGAAGGACGTAAAATGGTACAGCACAGTACAGCCTCCTTAGCCCGCAATGCTGATAAATCTAACTCTTCTGTCCCTCATAGCCCATAGCCCTCTGTTTTTCTTGCATCTAAGAGCATCTAAAATGTCCTTATTGTATCAGCTTTAACCACTAGCCCTTGCAGAGTATTCCACATACCATATGTGCAAACAAAACTGACCTCTTGAACTTTCATAATCACATTAAACAGTTAACCTCTGTATTGGCCATTGCTGCCTTGGGAAAAAGGTGATGATTGTGTACTCTATCTATGCCCCTTGGAACCTTATACACCTCAATTAATCTGCCTCTCATCCTCCTTCACTCCAAAGAGAAAAGGCATAACACATTTTCTCCAGTCCGGGCAATATTCTGATAAATCTCCTCTGTGCCCTTTATAAAGCTTCTACATGCAACCAGAACTGAACACAATACTCCAAGTGTGGACTAACTAAAGTTAATGGATCAAACCATGACTTCCTTTTAACACAAGGACAAAGTTAATCTGAGACCATTGGTCTTGGCCCAATGAATTGCTCTTGTGCTCCACCTACAGCTCTTGACCTGTACTCAGAATTTAAGAGAATGAGGGAGGATCTCATTGAAACAGTTCAAATGTTGAAAGGCATGGACAGAGTAAATAGAGTAAGGTTGTTTCCCATGGTGAGAGTATCTAGGACAAGAAGGCACAACTTCAGGATTGAAGGGTGGCCTCTTAGAACAGAGATCCAGAAGACTTTCTTTCACTGGAGGATGGTGAATCTGTGGCTACAAGAAATTGTGGAGACCAAGTTGTTGGCTGGATTTAATGCAGAAATTGGCACATTCTTGATTAACCAGAGTATATGGGGAGAAAGTCAACTAGTGTGGTTGAGTTAGATAATGGATCAGTTCATGATTGAATGGAGGGATAGCCTGGATGCACTAAATAGCCTATTTCTGCTCCTATGTCTGATGGTCTTATGATTTAAACTGTGTGGAAGCCAACAGTTATTGCAGCACTATGCTTGGCAGACTCAGAGAAGAATAAACAAAATATATTCTCTTCTCTTTTTTAACAGTATCTGCAATTTTCCTTAAGTAATACTGAATGGAAAATTGTTAGATGTTGCAAATGTTCCTTGCTCTTTCTTGGAACAACAGCTCAGCATTACATTTCATGAACACAGTGATCTTGACAGCCTGTGAAATCAGTTCTTGCCCTGTTCTGAGGTACAGCTCTTGCTGAAGCAGGCAGCAATATTCCGATAAATGTTCTTCCAAATGTCAAGGCATTTCACATTACTCTTTCTCAATGGATTTTAGGAATGAAAGTTTCTTCCCAAAAAGCCCTGACATCTTTGGTTTTCAAGTTGGAACTACTGTCTTCTGCTATTGGTGTTATGCTGTCAGGAAACACAGGAGGACTTTCCTGAGCGTTCCATACACTTTAACTGCAGGATTCTTTTAAATAATATCTTGTTTTCCTATCCTTGGGCAGCCTAATAGGTAGGTTGGAGATTGAGGGCAAGATGTGGAGACCTCACAGTCATAGCTGAATGTGGCAGATCATTTTAATCGTGAAGGGAAAGGGGAGGTTGAATTCTTGGCTAATGGGTTGTGAGGGCTGTGGTAGGGATGTGCCAGTGGTGGTTGGAGGAGTGGGAAAGTAGGAAAGTAGGGTTCTTTAGTATCATGGTGTCTTGTCAGAAGAGTAGGTGGTACTCATCATTTACTGTCAGGAGATGGAGAGAAGATGGTGGTCAGAGGTTGTGTGGGTGGGGTGAAATTTGATTAGTAATTTGTGGGAAATTCACATAGATTTTAGCGAAGAGGTGAAAGGGAAAATGAGGTTATTCTGCAGCCGACTGAACTTGGAGCAAACATCTCTGATCATCCTGGTTTGCCATTGTGCTGTAAAAGGCACTTACTACATGGAATCACTTCTTGCTTCCTTCTAATTCCCAGCTTCCTCAAGGATCTAACTGTCAGTCATTAAACATTATTAAAATGAAGGTATGCAGTCCAATTGCAATATTTATATGACCAACTCCAGAATATATTCTATTCCAAATGTGATCTAATCAATGTTATATTTAACTCTAGAAAATCATTCCTACCCTATTTCTTATAAAGGCAACATTGTTTAGTTCTGGTTACCTAATTATAGAAAGGATGTGGAAGCTATCCAGAGGATGCAGAGGAGATTTACTAGGATTCTGCCTGGATTGGAAAGTAAGTCTTATGAGGCAAGGTTAGCAGAGCTGGGACTTTTCTCTTTGGAATGTGGAAGAATGAGAGGAGACTTAAAAGAGGTCCATAAGATTTTGAGAGGCATATATGAGGTGGACAGCCGGCACACTTTTCCCAGGGCCTGAATAGCAAACACTAGGGGACATCTCTACAAAGTGAAGGGAGGGAGGTTTAGAGGAGAGATCAGGGCTGTTTTTTTTTCACAGAGAGTTGTTGGTGCCTGGAATGCATTTGCAGTTTTGGAGATGGAGGCTGAAACATGAAGGGCTTTTAAGAGATTCTTAAACAGGCACATGGATGAAAGAAAAATTGACGGCTATGAGATAGGAAGAATTTAGTACTGAACTGAAGGGCCTGTACTGTGCTGCAATGTTCTGTGTTTGTACCTGCAGGCTACACCCTTATGAGTTATGTTGATGGCACTTAAATTTCTTTTGACTTCTGCTACTGCTAACTTTATACCCAAATAATCTATTTTTGGATCTAGTTAAATGGTCACAGGGAAGAGATGAGGGTCCTTGACCTGAAACATTGATTTCATTTATCGTTATACAGATGCTTCCTGCTGAGCGTTACTGATATTTTCTATTTAGATAGTTGAAAGTTGACTTGTGCTGAAATCCATTGTCCATGGTTATGCCCACTCACATAATCAATCAAGGTCCCTTTTAATTCTATTTCCCTCAACTTAATTTTCTTCCTGATTTTGTGTCTGTGACAGAATTGTGTTAATATTAATCTTTAGTAATGGAATATATATTTTTAGTAGAGTTAATGTGTGGGTTTGGACACAGGGTCACACAGAGGCACATAATTATGCTCAGAGGGAGATTCTGATTTTCAAAATAAAACTGACTGAACTTCAAAATCATCTCTTCAGAATTATTCCTGAACTGTAATGGTTTTGAGACCTGCCCACTGCCCACTGCCCACTGCCCACTGCCCACTGCCCCCACTGCCCACTGCCCACTGCCCCCACTGCCCACTGCCCACTGCCCACTGCCCACTGCCCACTCGCTCACTCGCTCACCTACACATAGTGGCATTAGAGTTAAGTTTAGAGTTGAGTTAAGTTTAGAGTTGAGTTAAGCTTAGAGTTGAGTTAAGTTTAGAGTTGAGTTAAGTTTAGAGTTGAGTAAAGTTTAGAGTTGAGTTAAGTTTAGAGTTGAGTTAAGTTTAGAGTTGAGTTAAGTTTAGAGTTGAGTAAAGTTTAGAGTTGAGTTAAGTTTAGAGTTGAGTTAAGTTTAGAGTTGAGTAAAGTTTAGAGTTGAGTTAAGTTTAGAGTTGAGTAAAGTTTAGAGTTGAGTAAAGTTTAGAGTTGAGTTAAGTTTAGAGTTGAGTTAAGTTTAGAGTTGAGTAAAGTTTAGAGTTGAGTTAAGTTTAGAGTTGAGTAAAGTTTAGAGTTGAGTTAAGTTTAGAGTTGAGTTAAGTTTAGAGTTGAGTTATTATTCATAAAAATTATTGTTTTTGAAAATACAATGTCTTGGTGAATTTTCTTGCTGCTGGTTTAGTTTGTAACAGTGTTATAAACAAATTCATGTCTATGGGTCTTTATTATGTCAACCAAATACAGATTAATATTATAAATAATTGAGATTCCAGCATATTATCTTTGTGGGATTGCACAAATTATTTTCATCTGATTTGAGTAACTAGCTATTATCCCTGGACTATGTTATCTGCTGTCTAACCAATCAACTAACCAGACTCACAATATGCCTCCAGTTCTATGAACGCTATTATCCTGCAATTGCTTGTAGAAAAACCTATCAAGTGCTTTCAGACCAGCAATATCAAATACCAGTGTAGCTACTTTTAAAAAAATCAATTGTTTGTGGGATGCAGTTTATCCTTTGTAATTTCATGTTGAGTCCCTTATAATGAGATGAGATTTTTCTTGGGGCTTTTTCACTTGGTCCTAAATCAGAAATTCCAAGAACTTCCCAACAATATTTTTGACAGCTAGGTTGCTAATTACTTGGTTTATCTTCAGAGAGAGAGAGAGAGAGAGAGAGAGAGAGAGTGTGTGTGTGTGAGAGAGAGTGTGTGTGAGAGAGTGTGTGAGTGTGTGAGAGAGTGTGTGTGTGAGAGAGTGTGTGTGTGAGAGTGTGTGTGAGAGTTTGTGTGAGAGAGAGTGTGTGAGAGATATGTATTCAGGTCAATTGTGGTATCACACTGCTTGTGTTCAAGTAACTTTTTTAAAAATTGTTATAATTTTGCTATTTTATTATTGTTGTTAATCTCTTATTGTTGCCTAATTTATAAATTAAATTTTATCATAGGTGTGTATGTATAGGGAAAAAAAAATGGTGTTAAGTACTATCTCTTTGGCTTGGCTTCGCGGACGAAGATTTATGGAGGGGGTAAAAGTCCACGTCAGCTGCAGGCTCGATTGTGGCTGACAAGTCCGATGCGGGACAGGCAGATACGGTTGCAGCGGTGGCAGGGGAAAATTGGTTGGTTGGGGTTGGGTGTTGGGTTTTTCCTCCTTTGCCTTTTGTCTGTGAGGTGGGCTCTGCGGTCTTCTTCAAAGGAGGTTGCTGCCCGCCGAACTATGAGGCGCCAAGATGCACGGTTTGAGGCGATATCAGCCCACTGGCGGTGGTCAATGTGGCAGGCACCAAGAGATTTCTTTAGGCAGTCCTTGTCCCTCTTCTTTGGTGCACCTCTGTCACGGTGGCCAGTGGAGAGCTCGCCATATAACACGATCTTGGGAAGGCGATGGTCCTCCATTCTGGAGACGTGACCTACCCAGCGCAGCTGGAAGTTTAAACATACACACACAATGATGCTCCTCTCCTTACAATGATCAGACTTCAAATTTTTCAATGTTACAATGATCATTATTGATACATTTTATGATTTAAAAATATTTTTTTATCAGTGTGGAATAAAAGGGATTCAACGTTTAAATGTAAAAAAAATAGGCTTTGTTTTAGATAAATTTGCCCAGCTGTAGGCTACAGCACATTTAAGGTAGGCCAGGCTATAATGTTTGGTAGGTAAAGTGCTGTATTCCTTTCAATTTAGGATTTTTCAACTTAAGATGGGTTTATTTGAATGTGACCTCATCATAAGTCAAGGAAGACCTATATAGATATATCGATATTGGTATAAAATAACTTGACAATCCACAGAATGTGATAGCTTCCAACAAATGATTTAAATCATATCAAGTAAATGATATATAGATATCGATAAATCGATATCCAATACTTGCATTTTTATGTTAATGTTCCTATCTTTTATTTATAATTAGCTTCCTTTTAATGCCAGGTGTCTGCTTTCTCTACTGTGAAGACAAACAAAGTAATTATTTAACAAATATCTCTTTCTTTGTTTACATTTTCATTTTATGTGCTTCTGGTTTAAAGGGCCCACATTGGGATTTGACTACCCTTTACAAATAATTTACAAGCATTTTAAAACACATAAAAAATCCTTTTGCTATTAATCCTGATGTGCCTTGTACGTTTCATCTGACATTCTGATTTGCAGCTAAGCCTTCGAGGAGAAACTGAATAGCTTTGGAATACTGCCGTGATTAATTTGCATCTGTTTGAACTTGTGCAAAATCAACGCAGAATTTCTGTTCCTACTTCATTTCTACGATTCAGTGTTAACAATGCTATTTATTTCTTTGAGCTTTTATGTCTAGTCCAGTTGTTTTATTTGCTCATGGAATGTGCGTGTTAGTGACTAGGTCAGCATGCACTATCCATTTCTAATTATCACTGAACTGACTGGTTTTCTTGGTCATTTCAGAGGACAGAGCCATTAAGGACATGACGGTTGAAGATGGCCAGCACAGAGTGAAACCAAACCTGTACTAGTTAAAAGAGGAAATCCTCATCTCCTGCAGTAGATGATGGAAATAATTCCAAAGGTTAGGAGGAAAGGGGTAATTTTTTGCAAAATACAAGCTTTTTGGATTTTTGGCTGTGCTGTAGACACCAGATGAGGCAGAGAGAAGAGGGATGAAATATGGTGAAGTGGTACTGGGAGAAGGCTGTAATGGAGGTCAATGTGAGGAGGAAAACCCTGAAGACCTGGATGCAGTGCTATGAGAGGTTTAAACACATCAGAAAGTAGGAACAGAAGTAGGCCACTGGTCCCCCCAAGAGCATCCCAACATTCCATATGACCTGGATGATCTGTCCGAGGCCTGAGTTCCTACTATCTGACATAAAACAATGTAGCTCATTGAGGCGCATCAGTGGGAGAGAAACAATAGTTGACACGTTGAGTTGGAACCCTTGATGAATGTTTCAGATCTGAATTTGCTTCCTCTGTTCACATGCTGACTTCCTCCTGCAGGCTCCAGATTCCAACATCTGCAGTCTCTTGCATGCCTGACAGTTTCCATTGCCTTTGATTCCACAATCTTTCCAAAATGTATCTACCTCTCCGATACTCTGACTTTAACAACCCTCTGGATGGGGTAGAGGATTTCAGGCATTCATTATGTATGTAAAGACATTTTGAATGACTAGATCCTAATCTTGCAACGATGATTCCTCATTCAGGATTCTTTCGCTGGTTGGAGCATTTGAACTCTACCCTGTCATACCCCTGGAGGATCGAAAATGTTTCAAAAATATTACAAAAATAATCTAAACACCAAAAAAAAGAATTTATTTTGTTGCTCATGATGGGACAATTCTCTCATCTCAGGAATTGACCTAGTGAATCTCTTTTGGATTGTCTCTAATGTCAGTATTTTTTTTCTCTTAAATAGGGAGACCAAAACTATGCACAAGACTTAAAGTAAGGCCTCGCCAGTACATGATGCAATAGTAACAGTACTTCCCTATTTCTAAATCCTAGTCCTTTTGCAATAAAAGGAGTACCATCTACTATCCTAAACACTTAATGTATTTGCTTGCTAAATATTTTTGTGATCATACATAATACCACTTAGATATTCCTTTTACTGAAGTGCATGACCTCACATTGTCTCCACATGCCAACTTCCCACCCACTTAGTCAACATTTCTATATCCTGTTGCACAGTCCAAGTATGCTCTTTGCGGCATGTTGTCTCACCTATTTTTCTGCCATTCGCAACTCTGGATATCTTACACTCTGCACCCTCCTCCAGGTCAAGAATATAAATGTTAAGTTATTGACAGGAGGGCGCTGGAATCTGGAGTTTTAAAAAAAAAGAATCTTTTGGAGGAACACAGTGAGTTGAGCAGCATCAGTGGGAGAAAAAGAAGTGTCAACGTTTTTGGTCAGAACCCTTCAACTGATTGTCGGGTCTGCTCGATACATCCTTCCAGCCTGGAAAAGACACAGTTATTCCAATTCTATCTTCCATGCAAACAACAACTCTCAAATCATCTGAATACACTTTTTTCAAAACCCTGCTTGTAACTTGTGCACCAACTTTTTATCTTCCCTTTAATGACCTCATGGCATAAAAGTCAATTAATCTACCATTCATTTTTTTCTCTCTTAACAACCACAGAGGCTGTAGTTTGCACAACTTCAGAAACCATCTACAGCAATCTCCATTAATGAGCATTTGATCTATCATTCACATTGGCCCATTAAAGCCCTGACACACTTCCCACCATTCACTTATCTCAGTTTGTGCACACATATTGCAAGAGACTTGTGACGTTTTGTGCCATAGTAATGGTAGACGAGGAAAGGACAACTCCATGCCCATCAGCTCACAGGGGGAAAATCATCAACAAGCTATTGTTGCAACTATCACAATGTCCCTATGCAGAGAATGTGTATAGATAATTAAAGGTGACAGCATGTCAAAATGTAATCCCTTTCACATCCCACTTGCCTTCCCCCCCCCCCCCCACACACTTTTTTGATTCACAAGCTGCTAATAATGTGCAAACAGGCAGCTTTCACGAGTCCCTCCCTCTTACCTTGAATATATTCTCTCCTCCTTTGAGAATCCTAGGAACACCCATCCAGTTGCTGCAGAGCCTCCTCCAGATAAAACACATAGCCTCTGGGAGGAAGTACATCATGGAAACAATGAGATGTGCAAAGGTGTGTGGAAGATGGGCCATAAGAATACACAAAAGGGCCATTAGTTCACCTTTAAACACTAGAGGTGGGGTGAACAAGAAAATGTGCAGATGTTGGGGTCTAATTAGACATGAGGGCTGTGATTCAAATTAGTCTGTAGCCCAGGGGAATGAGACCTCCCCTACCAACCATAGTACTGGTGAATGTCCAGTTATTAGAAAATAAAATTTATGACCTCAGGGCAAGGCTGCTTTATCAGAGACAGATGAGACAAATTTCAGTTGTTTTCTGCACCGAGACCTGGCCAATAGTGAACAAACTGGATGTGGTGATCCCAACAGTGGGTTTAACATTCACAGACTGGATCAGAACTCCATCTTGGCAAAGAGATAGGGGGAAGTGTGTGTGCTTTTAGTTAATACAGGCTGGTGACAGATGTTGGCATGATGTCAACTTCCTGCTCTACTGCCTGAGACCAAATCTTGATTATATGCAGACCCTTCTATCTACTCTGAGAGTTCTCATCAGTGATTCTTTTAAGACTTTCTATCCCTCCTGATACCCATTACAACCAGACGCTGCAGGATTTGGTCAGTAAGCTAGAGACAGCACTCCCCCCCCCCACCATCTGCACCCCTGACCCCCCCCCCAACCCCCACTTGACTTACTACAAACCAAATTTGTTGATTTTAAGTAGGTATGTCTCAAAAACTCTTGAATTTGCTGCCACAGGCAGTGGTGAATGCCAGGTAATTGGATGTATTTAAGGCAGAGATTGATGGGTATCTGAATAATCTAGGTATCAAAGGTTATTGGGAGAAGGCAGAGGAGCGGGGCTGAGTGGGCGAATGGATCAGCTTATGATGGAATGATGGAGCGGTCTCGATCAGTTGAATGACCTACTTCTGCTCTCATATCTTATGGTCTTAAAATCCTATTCTATTACCATGAGCACATGACTTGCTGTACCTGAGGTCACAGCACATTTTACATCAGAATAAGGAAGGCCTACCATTCGTTCCGGAGGATGCATTTTGGCAAATTATATCACCTAGCTGTAGGTCTTCTGCCTTCATAAAGACAAAGCCCAAAAAGAGAGGCTCCAGACATCAAGACAGCCAGAAGGAGATGAACAGTTACATGACTACCTCAAGTCAATGGATTGGACGGGGTTCAAGAACTCATCTGAGGATTACACCAGGGTCGTTACAGACTTTATCAAAACAGCTGTGGATGACTGCATCCTTACAAAATCATTTAGGGTATTCCCCAACCAGAAGCCCTGGATGAACAATGAAATCTGGAACCTGCTGAGAGCCAGATCAGACATTTAAGTCTGGAGATCCTGAACAGTACACAAGGAGCAAGTATGATCTACAAAAAGTCATCTCCCAGGCAGAGTGGAGATTCCGGACAAATATGGAAACAATGAAGGATACCCAACAGGTATGGCAGGGCCTAAAATGACATATCCTGCTCCAAAACTGAATGCAGTTCAATAAGAGACGGCAAAGCTTCATTCACTGATGAACTCAATGCCTTCTATGCCTGATTTGACCTCTATAACAAGGAAGAGCCGCTGCGCAACCCCATGCCCCTCGATGATCCTCTACTGTCAGTATTCAAAGGTGACATGTGGGCTGCCTTCAGGACAGTGACTCCAAGGAAAGCATTCAGTCCAGATGGAGTATGCGGCCAAGTACTGAAAACCTGTGCTGACCAACTTGCCAATGTATTCACGGATGTCTTCAACATCTCAATCCAGCAGAGCTGTTTTAAACAGGTATCAATCATACTGGTGCCCAAGAAGATGCGGTAACTAGCCTAAATGACTACTTATCAGTGGCATTCACATCCACAGTGATGAAGTGGTTTGAGAGGTTGGTGTTGAAGTATATCGCTTCCTATCTGAGCGACGACATGGATCCACTCCAATTCTCCTACTGCAGAAAGAGGTCTCTGGCAGATTACATCTTACTGTCTCTATTCAAAATCCTGGAACATCTAGATAGCAAAGGCACATACATCAGGATGCTCTTTATCCATGACAGTTTGGCATTCAATACAATCATCCCCTCAAAATTGATCAGCCAACTTCCATAAATAGAAATCCTGCCTGCCTGTAGGGTTGCATGTAATGTTATGTATGTATTCTGACAATAAATGTGAACTTTGACTTTGAGGTAACTCCTGAAGAAAGGCTCAGGCCCAAAAGTCAACTCCCTTTTACTTCCAAGGGCACTGATTGACCTGCTGAGTTTCTTCAGCACTTTTTCAGCTGCACTTTGAAGCACTGTACTGCTTGTTTCAAAGATTTTTCAACCGCAATGTTAGATATGGATTTCCAGGATTGTGACACATCAACAACTTCAGAGCACAACAGAACGGCAAACCAAAGGGATGTTTACTTGTTTGGCAGCTGGTGCAGTTCCCATGTGGGTTGCTGTCATGATCTGAGGTTTCAAAGGTTACATGAATTGGCTGATGTTGTCAAAGAACACTTGACAAAATGCAGCTCCGTGCACATTGCAGCCAAAGTGAAATAAGAGCAGAGAGACAAAAATCATCAAGGTGGCAGTTGACTTGCTGGTCAAGTGGTCTGCCTTGTCCTGGATAGAAAGGAGCAGCTTAATTTACTGAGCATTGTTGGAGCAACATTTATGCTCATCAGAGGACTCCAATGTTCAGATTTGGAGATTGTCGAAATACTTTGGGAAGGCAAAGACTCCAAATGATGCAGAATATCCAACCTCTGACAGGCAATTATAGTCAACTATTTTATGGTAGAAATATGTATCCATCAATAGTAACCCGCAACCTAATGATAGCTCAGCAAACTAAATGCAACTGGACGTCAAAGGGATATTGACACCTTTTCTCTATATTCGGGATGGTGTTTCCTGCTGCTGTGGGGTACAAATCTCAACCAATGGACAATGGGCTCTCAGAATGCAAGTTCATAGATCCCTGAAAGTGGCAGGCACATGTACATAAAGTGGGAAAGAAGGCAATCAGCATTCTTGTCTTCATCAGTCAGATGAATTTGGGAATTCATGTGGCAGCTGTGCAAAACTTTTTTAGATTTTATTTGGTCACTGGATTACAGTAAGGATGTGGGGGCTTTGGAGAAGGCTCAAAAGAGAGTCACCAGGATGCGCCTACATTCAAGGGTATTAACAGAAAGTGAGGTCGGAGTAACATCCATAGTTATCTCTGGACTGAAGAGATAGAAAACGATACAATTATGAAAGGCATAGAAAGGGTAGATCGAGTCTTTTTCCCAGAGTGGAAATGTCAAAGACCAGAGGGCGATGTTTAAAGTGAGAGGGGGAAAGTTTAAAGGAGGTGTGCAAGGTATGTTTTTTAATTTGGAAAGTGCCTGACATGATAATGGGAGGGTTCAAATGGATCCAATAGTGGTGTTTAAGAGAAATTTAGACAGGCATATAAAAATGCAGGGAATGAAAGGATATGGATTAGTTTAATTCGGTATAATCGTTGGTATAGTTGTGCCAATTCCTAGAAAGGGCCTCATATTTTCACTTCCTTCTCCTCCTTCCACATTTTGTCCTTTCCCCTCTCTTTCCTTCATCCTCCATCTTCCTTCTCTTCCTGACATTATGATTCAGTAACACAACTACCAAAATGTTCCTGAAGCAGGTAAGTTTTTTCTTTAACATGATTTTCTGTTTTATCAAAGTTTAAACAAAAAAAAAATCAGCCACATATAGGTTGATGGTACATGACTGCACTACGATATCAAAATACACTCTATGTCTTAAAGGAGAACCATGCATCATACTATTCAAAATAAGACTCATTCATATCATGAAGATTTGAAAATAATGTTTCTTGTGAATCATTTCAGGGAAGATGCAGATTTCTCTGAAAGAAGTGCCATCATCTTGATGGAGAGGAATGTGTAAGGTGATAGGGAAGGCATCTCACCACACTAATATTGTCTGAAATTTTTAAAAATTTCTGATCCAAATACTATGAAAGTTTCTTTTTCCTTTTCTCGATACTAAAGCTCCAAGAACAGGAGACTGCAGACATGCACCTGATGGTACAAAAACAGTTTATTTCCTTCCACCATCAGATTTTGAATGGACAATGAACCACAGACACTAACTCACATTTTTTTCTTGTACTAATTTTTTTTTAAAGAGTGTTTTTAAGGAAATGTCATTTATACCAATTTTTGAACCTGTAACACACAATAATGCTGCCACAAAACAACAAATTTTGTGACACATGTTCATGACAATAAATTCTGATTCTGAATTTTGATCTGTGCCCCTCACTGGAATACAATTAGAAAAGAAGCAGAGTCCCTACCTCCAACTGTATCACTTTCTCTCCAGCCTATATTAATATTTTGTTCATGTCCAATCTCAGCATTTGTCTTCAATCTCTCCTTATTCTCTGATGTTCCCTTGAATAAAGTCCTAACTTATTCAACCTTTCCCTACAGCAGCTCCGCAAGCTTTCTCTGACCTCTTTCAAACTATGTATGTAGGAGACTAAATCTGCACACAATACTCCAAATTTGGCCTTACTAATGTCTCATAACAACGTCAACATAACTTCACATCTCCTGTATTCATTACTTTGTTTGGTGAAGACCAATGTGCCAAAAGCTCTCTTCACGACCCTATCTAGCTGTGACGGCACTTTCATGGAATTATGTATCTGTATTCTCAGATCCATATGAGTATTGGGGGACCCATTGGGTGTAATAAGAAAAAAACCGCAGGCAGCATTTGACTGCCTTCTTGGTTTGGGGCAGTGGAAGGTCCATGAGAAGGCACATACGGTGGGGATCTGGCCTTACCACCCCGTTTCCCACCATGCAACCTAGAATTGCAAGGCGAGTGGTCCGAAAGACACACTTCTCGAAATTATAGGTTGGGTTCATCTGTTTCGCAGTTTGGAAGAATTTCTCAAGGTTAGCGTTATGGTCTTGTGGATCATGGCCACAGATGGTGACATTGTCCAGATACGGGAATGTAGCTGTTAGCCCGTTCTGGTCTACCATTTCCCACTGCAAGACCACAATACCATTTGTGACACCGAAGTGGACCCTGAGGAATTGGTTCAAACGCTCGTTCGCTTTGAAGGCCATGAAGGGGCGGCCCTCCAGACAGATCTGGAGCTAGTGATAGGCTGATCGAAGGTTGACTACCGTAGGCTTAATGATGTCACTACACCTGACAAATAACCAATTCCACACATACAGGATTTCACCCCCATCTGCATCAATGCCGCATATTTTCAAAGATTGATTTGGTTAAGGGATATCATCAGATACCGATTCATGAGAATGACATTCCCAATACAGCAATTATTATGCCATTTGGTCTTTTTGAATTCCTCAGAATGCCATTTCCTTAAAGAATGCTGTGCAAACTTTTCAGTGGCTTATGGAGGATCTAGGCAGAGATTTAGACTTTCTATTTATTTACTTGGACAACATCCTTGTAGCAAGACAAACTGAGCACGATCACCACCTGCATTTGCGCCACCTTTTCCAACGGCTCCAAGATTTTGGTCTAACAATTAACCTTGACAAATGTCAATCTGGCAAGTCAACCATAGAATTCTTAGGGCATAAAATTACAGCAGACGGCATATCTCCGTTATCAGGGAAGGTAGATGAATCCGTACATTCTCCAGACATGTCACCGTCAAAGGGCTACAGAAGTTTTTGGGAATGATAAATTTTTATCACAGATTTATTTCCGGATTGCTGACATCCTGCTTGACATCATCTCTGCTCCAAACAAAAACATTACCTGGACTGCAAAGCAGAGGCCGTATTTATGTCTGCCTAAAAGGCATGAGCCAAAGCAGCAATGTTTGCGCATTCAAATCTTGATGCTGCTTTGACGCTTAGCACAGATGTCTCGGGAACAGTTGTGGGTGCAGTTCTGGAACAATACATCAACGTCCATTATCAACCCCTTGCCTTTAGTCATCATCTAAGACCAGCAGAAATGAAATACAGCGCCTTTGATCGAGAATTATTAGCACTTTATCTGGCTACAAGGCACTTTCATTATATCTTGGAAGGTTGACATTTCACCATAGTCACAGACCATAAACTGCTCATTTTTGCCTTTAGCAAAGTCACAGATCCTTGGTCGACAAGACAACAATGACATTTGTCCTACATTTCAGAGATTACTACGGACATGTGTCATATTTCGAGAAAGGACAACCTGGTCGCAGATGTGCTCTCTAGAACAAGTGTGTGCCATATTCAAGGTGGAGTCAACATTGTTGAACTGACTGCGGCACAATTCATGGATCTGGATATACAGGCATACAGTACAACTATTACTGGACTCGACATTCGACAGGTGGCAACACAACAATGTAGTCCAGAACTCTTTTGTGATGTATCATTGGACTATCCTCGACCATTGGTCCCATTATCTTGGAGACGGCATCTTTCTGATGAAACTCACAATCTATCACACCCATTCATCAGGACTTCAGTCAAAATAATGTCAAACAAGTACATGTGGCATGGGCTGAAAAAAGATGTCGCGCAATGGGCACGAACGTGTATATCCTGCCAATCTGCAAAAATTCAACACCACACCAAGGCACCCCTGCAGCCTTTCCTGACAATACGCAGAAGATTTGACCATGTGCACGTGGATCTGGTTGGACCATTACCAGTATCACAGGACATGAGGTATATTCTCATGGTAGTAGATTGCTTCACATGCTGGCCAGAGGCCATTCCATTACCAGTCAGTAATACTGAGGCATGTGCTAGAGCATTCATCTTAAATTGGTTTGCTAGATTTGGAGTGCCTAACTTCGGATCATGGACCACAGTTCACTTTGGCGTTATGGGCTCCCTTGGCTCATTTTTATGGTACACCGTTGCTCCACTCTACTGCGTACCATCCATAGTCCAAAGGCCTGGTGGAACATTTCTAATGACAACTTAAATCTTCACTAAAGGCCCGACTCACCGCCCCAACTGGGTCGATGAACTACCTTGGGTTGTACTAGGAGTATGAACAACTCCAAAAGAAGATCTGTCTTCATCGTCTGCAGAATTAATGTATGGTATAGCCCTTATGGTTCCAGGAGATAGTCACTTCACAAGCAATTTAGACATGGACATCCTGCAACAACTCCACAAGCATTTTGCTAACAGCAAACCATCCTCTACCAACTGGCATGGGAAACCTAGGCTACGAGGTTGCCCAATCACTATTGAACACTAAATTTGTATTCATATGAAGACAGGTTCCAGGGGCACCATTACTAAAACCATATGAAGGACCATTTTGTGTGATTAAGAGAGATGGAGTGGTATATACATTAGACATCAGAGGGTATCCACAGCTATTCAGCATGGACAGACTTAAACCCACCCATATGGACCCTACTTCACCAGTTCAGTGCCCTCAACCCAGGTGACGCGGACGTCTGCCTAAGTCTAGCGTATCTGGCATCTTAAGTTACAGTGACAATTCTGGGGGGGGAGTGATGTAGGGGGCACACAGCACAGTATTGCGAACCGCCACCGTTAGTTCACAGACTTATCTGACTCATCACGGGTCAGCAGTGCTGGGCACTAAAGTGCAGCGAGTGGATCAGATGAAGGCTCTGCCTAAAGGCGCGGGATGCTAATAGCTCATAGCTTTAACCTACTGGTCGTGTGGACCAGCAGCTGTTCACTAATGAGCTCATTAACAGGCAGGGAATAAAAGGTATGTCTGCAATAAACCAGTCTTGAGTTGATTACCTTTGAGTGTGTTTGCCTTTATTTAGTAACATCTACCATAGTAGCCGCTACAGTAGTATCTCGTGTAGAACAGGGGGAACTTTCTTGGCAATTAAGTTTTCTCAATGGATAACACAATGCACAACCAATAGGTTTGAATTTTAATCCTTCATTAATTTTAACCATCCTATTTTGTTTTTTTTAACCCATCATAGCAGGTGCACCATCTGCAGCACAATATACAATATTTACTTTTGGTATTTCATTTTCATCCAAATAATTTTTGAGCTTGCTGTAGATATCAACTGCAGTCGTGGTTGTTTCCAATGATTCACAAAACAACATCTCTTGAAACTCTTCCTGATCAATATATCTCATGTACGCAAATAAAAGAGCTTCACTGTCCTGGATGGTAGATACAGCCAGTTGTATTGAGAGCTTTCGTGATTTCAACTTCTCAATAGGCTATTTTTCTATTACTCAATGTTTTCGTTTTGTAGAACTGTTTTGAGAAACAATGATATTGCAGGTTTAATCATTTCCTCCTCAATCATATAATTCTTCTGATGTTTTGTTATCTACAGAGAAATTTCATAGCTAGCTTCAAGGGTACGATTCAGGGCTGTAGTTTGTGCAGAAAATAATGAAGTGATTTTTAATCTATTTTCAGACTTCTCTTTCAGAGATTTAAAATATTCCAATTTTGAAATGATATGGTTGGATGTTTTCCCCTCAAATGAGCTTCAAGAAGGCCTGCCTTTTTTGTGCTTCATCCAGTTTGAGGCCTAATTCTTTAGTTCTTATATTACTTAGAAGAAAGATCTCTGGATTTTTTGGTATGTTACTTTTTGTGATTTTATTTAATACCTGATTTAGATCTTCCCAAAACTTTTCCACTTTCTCACATGTCCAAATTGCATGTACTGTTGTTCCCATTTCATTTTTACAGCGAAAACATCTATCTGATACTGTTGGTCCCATTTACTTAACATTTGGGGCATGATATATAGCCTGTTTAACCAATTATATTGTATCATGTGTAACCTCATGTTTATTGTATTTTTCATAGTTAGGGAAGAGAAGAAAGAGTTCCGGAGCATAGCTTTGCCCATATTTTATTTTTTATCTTTATGTTTAGATCTTGTTCCCACTTTTGTTTGGGTTTACAGCTTATTTCATCATTCTCTTTCTCTTGCAGCTTGATGTACATGTTTGTTATAAGCTGTAGCAAAAAGAATTGTATAACGTCAACCTGGAAATCAGAAGAGAGCCTGAGAGTACAGCAATGATACATAGAAATGAATAAATGTTTTCCATTGGAAAAAAATAACATATAATTTTAAAAATAAAGTCACATTATTCGAACAATTTTGGGAACCGTACATGGAACACAGCAGAGAGGGCCTACCGCGGACCTCCACCCCCTAAAATGATAGAATGAGAAGAAGACGAAATGAACTGACCCAGTGTGTAAAAGTAGATGACACAATTTTCTTGTTTACTTTCATTGTGTGATGACATTGTTTAATGGGTTTAATGTATATGTTGAACGTTTAGTGGGTGGGGAGGGGGGTGTGAAGGAGGGAGGGAAGGGGGGGGGAAAGGGGAGAAAATCACACTGTGTATATTCAAGAGGGAAATGTTTATGTGTATTTTGGTCAATATGATTCATAGTGTAAAAATTTTTTTTAAAGTTTAAAAAGAAGAGGGCCTGCCTTTATTTGTTCTTTCATCAAAATCTGTTGGCATAATAGGCAAGAAGGTATACAGATATAAACCCAAACTTCAAGAACAGCGGGAGCTCCCTGAAACAGATTAATTAATATTTTATTATAGCCTAGAATTGAAAAATATAACAAAACTAATAAATGAATCAAAGGAAGAACATTGACCTTAAAAAACATGAGTGCATTTTATGACATTTTTTTCTCACAGAGAGTGCATCAAATCTGCACCTACCTCGTGCATTACTTTTTGGGGTCATTTTTTTGTCTGATTTTGGCATCCCCTCAGTCTGGCACCTGGGGTGGCCCCCCCCCCCCACCCCCATCAATATGCTAGTGCACAAAGATACATACAGATACAGGTCTCACTCACTAATGAACTGAAAAAGTAAAGAGGTATAGACAGAGACATGATTATTGATATAATTTGGAATCCTCATCGCCAATGAGATAATTTGGAATGGATGTGCATTCCAAGAATCATCAGAAAAAATATAATTATAATATTAGCCAAGGATAACAACAGTTAAAATAAGAGAAATATCAGAAGATTAAAAGCACGTTATGAAAATAAAAAGAACAAAGTGATTTTATTTGGAAGTTACCACAATTGTATTGTACTGACAGTATTGCCAGGCCACATCGTTCACACTAACATAACAAGTTTATTTTTTCAAACCAACTTTTTAATTATTTCCCAAAATATTCCCTCACCCCACTAAAATAATATTAAGACGATGCCCTACCGGTAGGGCATACATCCCACCTTGAGAACTTATGTTACAGTTAGTGGCAAGTCTTTGAGATAGCCAAAACCTTTACATTCCAATGACTTTACAACTGAGACCTTGCTACCTTCATTCACTAGAAACTCACCTTTCCCTTTCAAATTGCCAGAACAGTAACCTGGCCAGGCAATTACAGTAGATGACACAAAAATGAAAATTAAGGGACACTCAATTTATCACTTAACTCAACTGCAGAAACATCACACAATTCAAAAATAGATATTGAGCATGGGAGGTCTACTGGCTAGACACATGAAAAGGCTACCACAGGTATCTCCTTTCCAAATGGCAAAGTTGAATATGATCTCTATTGCTGGGAACTCAAATGAAAATCTCAGTGGAGCAGATTACAAGAGGGAGGCTGATGAGTTTGCTTTGATAATCCTACCAGAAACCCTGAGACATAGCACCAATCTCATCAGGCTTTGTGTGGCGATTGAAGCCTACTCTTTCCAGCAAAGTTACAGAAGCTAATTCCAGATCACTGAACTCAATTCCTGATCACTGATGTTTTAGCTTCCATTCCAGCACATGGGGCAAAGTGTCTGCACTACAATCAAATTTTCAATTGCTGACATCATGTGTCAGGATGTGAGTATCAAAGGAGTGTCATACGGACAGGACAGCTGTCCTCCAATGTTTCACTGAAAGTGACAGTGGCTCCATGGAGTATCAATGTGCCATCCTTTCAGGATGCCAGCTCGTGTTCCAGCCAGTGCTCCCACACTTATTCACCAACCAGTAAACTGAGACTTCACTCATAATGCATGTCATGTTTGACACAAATTGGTTCAGTTGCCAGCGAAAGCTGTACTATGCACCAATTTTTGCAGGTCCATGCACTCTTTTTCTTGCTGTATAGTTTCATTCGAAAAGCTTTGCAGTTCAAACTCTGAAGTAATGACATTGTATGTTTTCATTCTTTTCCTTTTTTTTGGCTCTGTCAGATTTTTTTCTGCTGGATTATCTTGAAGGATGGAATGCAAACTGTCATCAGACATAAAGCAGATTAGCATTAAAAGTACTTATTCATTGGAAAGGAAGAACAATGGGGCAGCTATGATTAATCCTCTCAATGTGTCATGATGCAAAATGAACAAAATGTAAACTGGTGACATCATCTAAATTACCTAAACTTGCTGCAGTCTTTCATCAAAAACTTCAAAATAAAAGTTGTAATATAAACAACAGTTCAACAGCAGTCTATGTTAAATCTTGATCAGAAAATTAAGTAGATTTTTAAGAGATGGATAATTTACTGAGGTCTGTTTTTCATTACTCCCCTAGATGAATGCAAGGTTTCCCTGGTCTCGTGCCTTCACAAGGCACCCAGCACATTCCTGAATTAAACGAATTAAATGTCTGTCCTTCAATACTTTTTTTTCTTCCTTCAGAATTCTGTCAGTCTCTCACTGAAGTTAGGTGAAACATAAGCATAACTGCCGAGAAATAAACTAATTGGGTCATTGTATCAAAGAGCCCAGAAATAGACTCTTTGGCCACCATTTTCATGCTGATTGCTGTACTTATCTATATTCATCCCATTTACCTGCATTTGATCTGTAGTCTTCTATGATTGGGTGAATCAAATATTTATCTAATACTATCTATGAGAAAGTTAATGCCACCTATCAGAACCTACCTAACTAGTGCAAATGCTAACTATTAGAATGTCATCTTAAGCTTCAATGTTATCAAGGTCCATCAACAATGTGAAAATATTGTTGTGAATGGAACTGCAGAGCATGGAATAACAGTCCTCTATTAACCTTGTAATGGCTGTTGAAGGAACAGTGGAACAGGTTGCACTGAGAAAATGTTCATGAAGAACTGCTCTTCTGATATTTTGGTCTGTGATGACTGAACTCATTCAACCTCAGTCATCTTTCTTTTGACTGAATGTTATACCAATTACTAGAAACACCTTTTTTTCCTTTGACTTTGGTTTTGGTGTCATTCCAATTCTAATGATGATAGAATATCAATACCTCTCCTTGTTCATGTAGTTCTACTGTCTATATCTATATCAAGAACCATATAATTTTCCAGTTCTGAACTAAAGGTGTCTGAGTAAATATAATTCGTAATACTGATAATGAGCCTGTCCATCATCTTGCAGATGGATGCAGAAGGTTGATATGATAGAGATGTTAGAATGATTTGTTTGCAGTGGTAATTGTCTTTGCTAGGAATACTCAAATTCATGGGCTGCTGGTTTGCTGTATTACAACACTATTGAAATCAATGAAATCTCAATTTCCAAAACAAAAATTGATTTGCACTATTTTGCTTACTGTTGGTGAGATGCCAGTTATGTGAAAGGATCAAATAAAGTTGACTTTAGTGTAATGAAATGTGATATGTGGACCTTCAGCTGTCAGCACTCTGAGCTTTTGCTGTATTCAAAAGTTGCTAAGAAACGTTGCGTAAAATTACTCAGTTGGCCAATGTTGCTGTATGTATGCCAGTGGAAGACATGAGAAGAAAGCTGCGTACTTTCAGTTTTAACTGAAAGTACAGCTGACTCCTCCACTCACATGCAGAATTCCATCATAGTTGGGTTGCAACAGGGAAGCAGACCCTTCAATCTAACCTGTTAATGTTGACCAAGTTGTCCATCCAAATTAGTCCCATTTGCCTGCTCTCGGCCTGAATTCCTCTAAATCTTTCCTATTTGTGTGCCTATCTAATTTTACCATTGTATCCTCCTCTACCGCTTGCTCTAGCAGCCCATTCCATATCCCGACTCCCATTTGTGTGAAGAAGGTAACCTCAAGTCTCTTTTAAACTTTCTCCTCTAAAATCAAACCCTCTTGTCTTAGGTTCCCCTACCCTAGGAGAAAGACAGTGGCCTTATCTACACTCCTCATTCTCCAGGCAGATTAATACTATTCACCATCTCTTGTTGCACACAAATTATGTTGGCTGATGGATAGGAGCATCCAAAGAACACATTGCTTGATGAGTCTGAGAGATAAGCTTGGCATCGCTCCCCAAATGCCACTGAGAGGAAGTGGCATAAGATTTCATTGTTAAAATCATTCCTCATTATTACTGATAACCCTGCAAATTTTTCTTTGTATTGAATGTAGTAATATCTTTTTAGTACTTGGAGAATTGCCAGAATTAGTAATTGGAGCATTTATGTATCAACTATAAATTGAATTTGTGAGCATCCTTGAAAGGTGTCAGTGAAGTTGTTGGAATTTTATAATAATCGAGATTGTTTTATGGTTATTTTTCTGGACCCAGATTCAGAGTTATTGAACTCAGTGTTACACATTGGCATGTAGCATCCACGCTTGATGACTGGGCTGGCTAATTATGACCTTACCATTTCTCATTGTGAGTATCTATGCCTGCGACTCAAAGGCCTGATCTAAAAAGCATAAATTGCATTAACATTTCAGGGGGCAGCTATTTGAGATGCAAACAAGAAATTTTCATACCTTTATCCTTTTTTTAATTGTGTTCATTGAGTATTGTTAATGCCTAGTCAAAGATAAGTTTCTTGCAATAAATACTTGTAAATAATTGGTACCAGGAAACAATAAAAATGTAATTGAGTTCCACATAAAATAATTAATATTATCCATTAGTTCCACTCAGCTAATAAGAATTGTTAACAGTGTGATGAATTCAATTTGCTTCTGTTCGGTCCACCATTTGAAAAGGGAAATACATGTTGGATGTAAAGCTATTTTTTTCTCCATCAGCTTTATCAGAAATTACACTTTCCTCATCAGGTAGTCTAATCACAACCTTTGACATACAAATGACAGCATAGGTTGATTTATTTATCTTTGTTATGGAGTTGTCTACATGCAATTCAGTAAAACCTTTGGCAAGGTCCCTTGTGGTAAATAGCTCTTGAAGATAAACATCCATGGGATCCATGGTGATATGGTATTCAGAACTGGAATGACTATGGAAGATCAGAGAGTTGTGGTGGAAGGGTGTTATTCTAGCTGAAGTTCCTTTACCAGTGTTGTTTCACAGGACTTGATGCTGGGATCCCTGTTGGTGATTTATATATATAAATGACTTGGATGAAAATGTAGATGGGTGGGTTAGTCAATCTCAGATGGCACAATGAAGGGCTATTTGAGAATACAACAGGATATTGCTCATTTAGAGATATTTAGAGATGGAGCTCAATCAGAGCAAATGTGAGGTGTTGCACTTTAGGGGGAAAAATGTAAGGGGAAAGTGTACAGTCAATGGCAGTAACTTCAACAGCATTAATGTGCAGAGGAATTTGGGGGTCCAGGTCCAAACGTCCTTGAAAGTCACCACACAAATATATAGGGAGGTCAAGATGGTGTGGTTGGGCCATTGAGTGCAAGAGTAAGGATGACATGTTGCAACTATTCTGATGCACCATCGAGAACATCTACAGGAAATGCTCTTGTTGGAGAGCAACAACAATCATCAAGGATCCACATCACCTGGCACTCACTGCTGCCATCAGGAAAGAGGTACAGGTACTACAAGATTGGCCAGGTTCAAGAATAGCTGCTAGTCCTCCAGCATCAGACTCCTTAACATAAAATCATCAAGGACTCATTTAAGGACTCTTACATTTGCACTTTATTGTTTTTCTTTCCTCTCTGTATTGCACAATCAATTTGTTTATATTCCTTTATTTGTTTACATTTGTATGTTGTATACAGCTTTCTTTTTACATTACAAGTAATTCTGCCTCACCCATAGGAAAAAGAATTTCAGGGTTGTACGTGATATCACGAATGTACTCTGAAAATAAATCTGAAATCTGAATTTGAAAATAAAATTTTTTACACTTGAGTTATGGTGTATAATTCTGCTTGCTCATTGCTAAAAGGATCCAAGATGCTGCCTTGATTAGAGGGCAGGAGTTAATAGGAGAGGTTGGACAACCTTGGATTGTTTCTCTGGAGTATCAAAGGTTGAAGGGAGACCTGGTGGAAGTTTATAAAATTATGACAGCCATTAATTGGGTAGACAGTCTAAATCTTTACTCCAGGATAAAATTTTCAAGTACTAGACAACATACGTTAAAGTGAAATGGGGCGTGTTTTAAGGAGATATATAGTGTGGTTAATTATTGAACTGTATTGTATTCCTGATTTCCTGATGACCTGGCTCCGCCCATTCCTGTGACTGTACCTTTCACCCCTCCCTCTTTTGACCTTGTACAAAGCCTCCATCACCCTGCCCCTTCCCCAAAAAGCCTGGGTCATGACACAGGATAAGGTCCTTGTCCATTGTGAATAAAATTAACGCACAGTAAGTAACTCAAGAGGCTAAGACAGAATCACTGATCTACAGGCTTTTATTCACAATGGCCTGAATCTGACCTATAATAAGGATGTGTTCTTTCCGCATTACCCAATTGGCGACCCTTTGCTGCGTCATGGAGAATGAGGTCATTGGCTCTGACCCCCAACCACATGTGACCTCTGCTAGACTTCCCTCTTCCCCACAGCTTCAAACCCCTGTAAAGGTGCTTGGGGTTCTTTTCTTATTACGCTCAGTGGGTTCCAAATTATGCAGGTAAAGCCCGTCCCCTTATCAAGTCCACATCCTTTCCCCTTACAAATTAAGCACAGGAAGTCTTCTGCCACATAAAGGAGGACATTGCAAAAGCTGCAACCTATGCAGTGGATGAATCTGCTCCCTTCCAAGTGGAGAGAGAAGCATCTGATTTTGCCCTGGCTGCCACCCTCAATCAGGCAGGCAGTCCCATTGATTTTTTTTCTTCTGCACCCTCTAGGGCCCTAAATCTAACACTTCTCTATAGAGAAGGAGGCTCAGGCGATAGTTGAGGCACTGGAAGCATTACCTGGCCAGCAGACATTTTACCCTGCTCACCGACCAACGGGCTGTGGCATTCATGTTCAAGAATGAACAGCGGGGTAAGATAAACAACATAAAATTTTGAGGTGGAGGATCGAGCTCTCCACTTAAAATTATAACATTCTGTACCAGCCGGGGAAGCTCAATAAACCCTCAGATGCCCTGTCACAAGGGACTTGTGCCAGTGCACAGGTGGATCGCCTCAAAGCCCTCCACAACAACCTCTGCCAACCCGGTGTCATGAGATTTTTTCACTTTATCAAATCTCAGAATCTGCCATTCTCCATTGAGGATGTCAGGGACATGACCAGGAACTGCTGGGTTTGTTTCGAGCACAAGCATCATTTTTACCAAACAGACAGGGGACACCTAATAAAAGCCATATGCCCCTTTGAGTACCTGAGCATGGAATTCAAGGGCCCTCTTCCTTCCACAAACTGCAATACATACTTCCTCATGGTTATTGAGGGTATTCACAGTTCCCCTTTGCCATCCCTACCCTACCACCATCAGTCACTGGGGCCCTGTACAACCTGTTCAGGTACCACAGCAAATGGGGGTCCTAGTTTATGAGCGACAGGCTGAACCAATTCCTGCTGGCCAGGGGTATTGCCACCAGCAGGACCACGAGTTATAACCCTCATGGGAATGGTCAGGTTGAAAGAGAGAATGGCACCGCATTGAAGGCCATGCTTCTTGCCCTAAAATCTAGAGGACTGACTGTCCCTCAATGCCAGGAGGTCCTTCCAGAGGCACTCCATGCCACTCAATCTCTGCTATGTACTGCCACTAACGCTACCCCTCAGAAAAGAATTTTCTCCTTCCCCAGGAAGTCCATGTCAGGGACCCTAACCTCTTGGCTGATGTTTCCGGTGCCGGTCCTGCTATGAAAACGTGAGAGGCGATAAAACAGATCCCCTTGTCGAAAGAGTTCAGCTCCTCCATGCGAACCCCCAATGCCTACTTGGATGGGTCTCCCTCTGAGACCTCATGCACGCAGAGGGGACCCCAAGGAGCACACCCACCAGGCAGCACACCACCCCTTCCTCAGTCACGCATTATGTACCGCTGCACCCTCTCCCCACTCCAGTCATTCCGGCCGAGCTGTCATGCCTCCTGAAAGTCAACACCGCATTGGAGATCTGGGTCAAGACAGAGGCCCTGGCCGCAACCCCACAACTGGCACTCCGCCGGTCAGTACAGAAGATCAAGCCACTGGACCAGGTTAACCTGTAAGACTTTGTACCCAACATCACCCCACCAGACAATAAAAATAACAAGGGGTGAATGTGATTTCCTGATTGCCTGGCTCCGCTCCATCCTGTGATCGTACCTACGCCCCCTCCCTCATTTGACCTTGTATAAAGCCTCCATCATCCTGACCCTTCCCTAGAAAGCTCAGGTCACGACACAGGATGAGGTTCTTGTACATTGTGAATAAAAGCCCGTAGATCAGGGACTTAGTCTCAGCCTCTTGAGTTATTTACTGCGTTTCACAGGGCAAGGTTTTTACACAGAGACTGAATGTGTTGGGAACGGGCTGCTGGGGTAGTGCTGGAAGCTGATGTATTTGTAACATTTAAGACGTTTCTAGAGAGAAGCATAAACATGCAGGGAATGGAGGGATATGGATCATGTGCAGATGGAAGGGGTTGAATTTAATTTGGCATTGTGTTCAGCACAGACATCATGCCTGTTCTGCTGCACTATTGTTTTATGTTCTAAGTAGCATTAAACTTCAATAATCCTGAAAACAATATAGTCAGTGCTGGAATATCACCAAAAAAATAACTTGCTCATAGATGAGAAAGAAGGGGAGGCTTTGGAGTGGGCACCTCCTCTACCCGAGCTTTCCACCTCTTTCGTAATAAGCTCAAGGGGAAAAATTGCCACTTGTTTATTCTTTGAATGCCTCATCTTATAAATCAGTGTAATTTTCTGGACCTTTTAATCTGATTTCTGGCTTTCTCTGCTACTGTGCCCATGACGGCATTGCCATGCTTCCCTGCATGCTGAGGATGGTCTCTCTCTCTCTGCTTGTATTTTCAGCCTGTGTCTGCATATGGACCCAAGTAAATGGGTTTATTCGAAGTGCGAGAGGGCAACAGGTGGAAGTTTTGTCTGACTCACCTCCCTCGGCATCTCCTGCCCACAGAGAAACCAGCTTCATTTGCCCATTACCAGCTGCGAAGCCATGATATCACCTGATTATTTTCTGTAAGCAAAATTTATGGATTTCAAGCTGCAATTTCCAAAGCTTTTAATACCTTGAATCCTAATCAGGTTCTGCACTGCATCGCCTGTGACTGTGTGATTACAGAACAAATAATTATCGGGCAAAATAATAGTTTTGGATATAAATATACTCTAAATTTTATACCATACTGTTATTTTTTTTTGTTTGTTCTATCATCTTCCCATTCTTCCTTCTGACCCATAAAAAATTAGCTTGCCCACACGCACCTCATTAGACAATGCCAGCAAGAAAGCAGTTGTTGTCCATTCCAAGTGACCCTCAAAGAATAAGGAGCCAACTACACAATGCCACATGTAATATCGAATTTACTCGGCTTATTTACAACAATCTGACCGTTTATATGGTCATTGCTTCATATTACTAGCCAAACAAGCTGGCGGATTTGATTCATGCAATTGTTTAACCTGTTATGCAGGATATGACCTAATGATCTCAAGGACTCTGGATTAGTCTCATAACTAATTAGCTACATCGTGCCAATTTTTAGTATCAGCTGGTTATCCTGCCTGCTTTAACTTGATCCTTGTCCTCTGCTTTTTAAATCGTGTCATCATTCACGATTAATCATGAACCTGAGTATTTCAATAAAGGTCATGCTATAGTTCAGGAAGAAGATCTTATGCATTATTCACATTTATAAATTACTCCACTGTAAACAGGAATATTTTCTGTAATAAAATGGAAATGAATAATTTATCTGCAGAGCTAATTTATCTTTTTCAAAGGCATTCATTAATTGCTATAAAATTTCAGCATTCAATTTTTTCTATTCATCTCCAAGAGTTTCTCTCTCAGCTCGTTTCTCTAACACTTTCCACTGCCCATTATTAAAGGGGGTTAATGCAGTGGCTGCCATCTGTTCAACAACAACCAATGAACTATCAAGCAACTGACCATGAACACCATCATGTTGACCTCCTTTGTGCAAAGCATAACAATGGGAATCAATGATCTTCTCCACCAATACTGAATATGGGAGCATCCAGCACCAGTTTTAGAGAAACACCCCCTAATCTTTATCTTTGGCTTGGCTTCGCGGACGAAGATTTATGGAGGGGGTAAAAAGTCCACGTCAGCTGCAGGCTCGTTTGTGGCTGACCAGTCCGATGCGGGACAGGCAGACACGATTGCAGCGGTTGCAAGGGAAAATTGGTTGGTTGGGGTTGGGTGTTGGGTTTTTCCTCCTTTGCCTTTTGTCAGTGAGGTGGGCTCTGCGGTCTTCTTCAAAGGAGGCTGCTGCCCGCCAAACTGTGAGGCGCCAAGATGCACGGTTTGAGGCGTTATCAGCCCACTGGCGGTGGTCAATGTGGCAGGCACCAAGAGATTTCTTTAGGCAGTCCTTGTACCTTTTCTTTGGTGCACCTCTGTCACGGTGGCCAGTGGAGAGCTCGCCATATAATACGATCTTGGGAAGGCGATGGTCCTCCATTCTGGAGACGTGACCCATCCAGCGCAGCTGGATCTTCAGCAGCGTGGACTCGATGCTGTCGACCTCTGCCATCTCGAGTACCTCGACGTTCTGCATGAGTTTTTCAAGCTTTGTTGGGACCAAGGTAAACTGCCTCAGGATCTTCGTGATGCCACCATCATCACCCTGTACAAAAACAAAGGCGAGAAATCAGACTGCTCAAACTACAGGGGAATCACGTTGCTCTCCATTGCAGGCAAAATCTTCGCTAGGATTCTACTAAATAGAATAATACCTAGTGTCGCTGAGAATATTCTCCCAGAATCACAGTGCGGCTTTCGCGCAAACAGAGGAACCACTGACATGGTCTTTGCCCTCAGACAGCTCCAAGAAAAATGCGGAGAACAAAACAAAGGACTCTACATCACCTTTGTTGACCTCACCAAAGCCTTCGACACCGTGAGCAGGAAAGGGCTTTGGCAAATACTAGAGCGCATCGGATGTCCCCCAAAGTTCCTCAACATGATTATCCAACTGCACGAAAACCAACAAGGTCGGGTCAGATACAGCAATGAGCTCTCTGAACCCTTCTCCATTAACAATGGCGTGAAGCAAGGCTGTGTTCTCGCACCAACCCTCTTTTCAATCTTCTTCAGCATGATGCTGAACCAAGCCATGAACACCCCCTAATTGTGCATTGACAAACAACATCCACCAACCACTAGATCAGATAAAGGTAATTATTTTGTACCTTGTACCTTCCTTCACACATCAGAGCAAGCTGCTATGCATTGCTACCTCAATACATGGTGCTCAGAGAGTTGGCAAAGTCAGTCATACATCTCTGTCAATACAAAATTAAAACAGAACACGTACATGCTCTTCTGGCTGTATGCAACAAACATACAGAGGGAAAGCTATTTCTAGATATAGAACAATGTGTTGGATCAGGTAGATGAGAAGCTGCTGACAGGAGTCGAGGAGTATTTCAGAATTCGTCGTTTGTCCTCAGGCTAATGCAATACAGTTGCTAAAGGCCCTAATGGCTGTTTGTCAAACACAATCTGATAAACCACAGTAATTTATTATCGACAGAAGACACGCAAAATATTTTCATAATGTTTTCTGAAGAATGAATAGTATTCCTGCCAAATATGCCAGACAATGTAAGTCAAGGTCATGTCCTACCACCCCTCCCCACCCATCCCCCAACCCACATGTGCTGTTAGTTTTCACTTTCCATTTCTTATATTTCAATGGAAGGGAAGTACAGGAGTTGTGCTTATTGCTCGTTTTGATTCAGGAAATTATTCCACAATATGCAGGAATGAAAGGACTGCCAATTGAAAGTATTTTGATCCTCAAGACGACTACATTACCAAAAATTATAGAAGAGACACAATGGATAAGTTGTTGGCAATGATCTAAACTCATTGATAATATCATTGTGAACTAGGCAATGGGATGCAGAAGAAGCAAGAATAATCAAGAGTTCACTAGTGATGGTATAAAACTAGCCTTTACAAAGACAGAATTTCACTGTTGAAACCTAATAGACCACAAAAGTAATGTAACAAAACTGCAAGGTTTTAAAACAGTATACTATTATATACTGTTACTGTAAAGATGATGGTGTACCATCAATAATTCACAAAAGGCTGAGTAATGAAAGAATCAGAATTTTAACAGCTAAAGACCAGAACACTATCAAACAACCTTGTCTGATAAGAGCAAAAGTAAAAGGGTGGCATGCAAGGGACTATGGGTAGGATTGGTCTCAGGAGGCGTGTCCAGTCGGTAGCAGCCAATCACAATATAAGAGTGGTTTACCACTGCTGAATTGCTCTAATGTATATAACCTATCTTCAGGTTACTATTGCCCCACTTATGGGCATGCCTACATATCCACGAGCTTCCACAACATTATTGAATTCAGAAGTTGATGGGCATACATACATTCATTCCTATGTATAGCTGAATGAGTTCCCTGCTTCACTCCACTTTTGATAGCTCTTTTTTATTCTATTCTTACAATACTGTGGAGGGATCGTTACCACATCAAGTGATATTTTATTCATTCTCTGACTAACAAACAAAATTGATAAAAGCATCTATGTAAACAGGTCACATTTGTCATCTGATGACTGCCTGTATAATTATGCATCGAGTCCACGCTGCTGAAGATCCAGCTGCGCTGGGTGGGTCACGTCTCCAGAATGGAGGACCATCGCCTTCCCAAGATCGTGTTATATGGCGAGCTCTCCACTGGCCACCGTGACAGAGGTGCACCAAAGAAAAGGTACAAGGACTGCCTAAAGAAATCTCTTGGTGCCTGCCACATTGATCACCGCCAGTGGGCTGATATCGCCTCAAACCGTGCATCTTGGCGCCTCACAGTTTGGCGGGCAGGAACCTCCTTTGAAGAAGACCGCAGAGCCCACCTCACTGACAAAAGGCAAAGGAGGAAAAACCCAACACCCAACCCCAACAAGCATGTCTGCCTGTCCCGCATCGGACTTGTCAGCCACAAACGAGCCTGCAGCTGACGTGGACATTTACCCCCTCCACAAATCTTCGTCCGCAAAGCCAAACCAAAGAATACTGTACTGTGCATGATATATCCAAAAAATTATTTCCTCAATATTGTTTGGTTCATTTCAATACAATATAGAAATGCCCTAGCTCTAAATATCACTGATAGCTGAAAGAAATGATGGCGCTGCCAGAACTGCTGTAATGATAGCGTTGCCGCTAGTATGGACCCGCAGAGAGTGGGGAGTGGAGAGACCGCACAACCCCACAGGTAATCTACTGCCCAGAGTCCAACTGCCATCAGCTGTATACTAGCTTTAAACTGCCTGTTAAAGAAACCGACAGTAGTTTTACTTAAAACCCTGTGGCCTAAGATGGCAGTGCCTTTGTTCAGCCGCAGCTGCGAAGGGTTTCAGACTCCAAGGAAGCAGAGGACTGGTGCAGGGCACCAGAAAATGGAGACACTCCCCCCCCCCCCATTTGAGAAGAAACAGAGGAGATGATCTACAGGACAGTGACTAACAGAGGAGATTACCTACAGGCTATAGCCGTGGACCAGCGAGGGGCTCTGACACTGAAGAACACATAGGCAGTGGGCTATTGGTGACTCAAGGTGAGGACCCAATGCAGGCTGTGTGCTGCTAGCGATTTGTGCTCAAAGGGCTCACATGATGCTGCAGACTGCAGACTTCTAGAGACTGGCTCAAAGCTGGCTGAAGGGGTACCGGGTATTGGAACCGAGATGCGAGTGGGTGCCAAGAGCTTCCTGATCATGTCAGAGGTTTGGATCTGGAGCTCAGGCTGCTGATGGTTTGAACTGAAAGCTGTGTGGCTGCAGGAATGCTGGAAGTGAGTCCAGAATCACTCAGCGACTGGAGGATTCTCTTTTGCTTCTCTTTCTTTGACTGTAAGGGGCACTGGGCAATTTCTGCTGATGGTGAATCTTTGTCTGCCTTATCGTAGTCTAAAGGAAATTTAATGTAATAGTACACCTGTATTATTGAATGATAATTAAAGAATCCTGAATGTTGAATCTTCACAGCAAAAGATTTGCAGAAAATATTTTGAGGTTTAATATCTCAAGCCTTGAATAATCTTAATAAGAACAACCAGTGGTGCATGGAATTACATAAGATAAAATACTATCACATCTCCTCTCATCTGTGAAATCTGCTTCACTTCTCTTAAATATTCTTCCATATATCCTTCTTCTCCAAGTATAGATAGAAAGAGGTCATAAACTAGTTTTTTTTCACAGAGATTATCTCTAGCTGCTCAGCTGCTTGATCTTTCCCTAACACACAAGGGAATTGTTCTCTTAATGTACACCTCTTCCTATCCTAATTTATTTATTTTATTTCTTTCTTGTCTTTGAAACCACCTCTCAGTCCCTTGGGCTTATTCCACCAACTGGTGATAACATTTTCCCCTTGCCCTATATCAGATGACAGTCTTAATGGTTCTCTTTCCTACATCCTGAGATCCTACCTTTCAGATTATAACCCCATTGCTATACATTGTAACCTACTTTTCTTGCAAACTATAACTTCATGACATTCGAAAGTTCCTTTCCCTGCTCAAGTTTGCCACAATATTTCTGCCAGTGTGAATTTGTAAGCAAGCATTCTTCATTCTTCTTTATTCATTTGCAGTCTTTAATAAGAACATAAGATATAGGAGCATGAGTAGGTCATCCGGCCCAACAAGCCTGCTCCACTATTCAATGAGATCATGGCTTATCTGATCATTGACTCAACTCATCTCCATCTTCAATCGACTCCCCTGAATCTTGAGGCTGTGTCCCCTAGTTCTGGTCTCACCTACCAATGACAACAATTTTCCTGCCTCTATCTTCTCTATCACTTTCATAATTTTATATGTTTCTATAAGATTTCCTCTCATTCTTCTGAATTCGAGTGAGTATAATCCCAGGCGATTTAGCCACTCCTTGTAGGTCAATCCCCTCATCTCTGGGATCAACTTGGTGAACTTCCTCTGGGCTGCCTACAAGGCCAGTATATTCTTCCTCATGTATAGAGACCAGAACTGCACACAGTACTCCAGGTGCAGTCTCACCAGTACCTTGTACAGTTGCAGCATGACCTCCCTGCTCTTGAATTTAATTCCTCTAGCGATGAAGACCAACATTCCATTTGCCTTTTTAATAACCTGTTGTACCTGCAACCCAACTTTTTGCAATTCATGCACAATCTCTCCCAAGTCCTTCAGCACTACAGCATGCTGCAGTTTTTCACCATTTAAATAATAATTTCCTCTTCTATTTTTCCTTACGAAGTGGATGACCTCGCATTTACTAACATTGTACTCCTTCTGCCGGACCTTTGTCTACTCACCTAACTTAACTATAGCCTCTCCACATCCTCTGTACAATTTGCTTTTCCACTCAATTTAATATCATCTGCAAACTTGGCTACACTTCACTCTGTCCCCTCTTCCAAATCACCAATGTAAATGGTGAACAGCTGCAGACCCAGCACCGACCCCCACAACACCCCACTTACCACTGTCTACCAATCAGAAAAACACCATTTATCGTAACTCTCTGCCTTCTGTCAGTTAACCATTCCTCAACCAATGCCAATATACTTCCCCCGACTCCATTCATCTGTATCTCATTGATGTCTCTTGTACGGCATCTTATCAAATGGCTTCTGGAAATGCAAATATACAACATCAACCTGTTGCCCTCTATCTACCACACTCATTATTGCCTCAAAGAGCTCCAGCAAGTTAGTCAAACAAGATCTGCCCTTCCCGAATCTGTGCTGCATCTGCCTGATGGATCCCTTTCATTCTAAATGTCTCGCTATTTCATCTTTAATGACAGATATTTTGTTTCAGTCTTCATGGTTGAAGACATGTCCAGCATACCAAAGTGCATTTTCCCGACTACAGACATTGAGCTAACTGGCCGATAATTACCTATTTTCTGCCTACATCAATTTTTTAAAAGTGGCATGACATCTGCTGTCTTCCAATCTGTCAGGACCTGCCCAGAATCCTGAAATTTTGGGAAATGATGACAAACGCATCAACAATAACTCCCGCCATTTCCCTCAGTACCTGAGATGCATCCCATCAGGATCAGGGGATTAGTCCACTTCCATTCCCATCAGTTTGCTCATCACTATCTCTTTTGTATCAATTATTTTATTGAGGCCCTCACCTCCCTTCGCATTCCTAACACCACAATTTGGCATGCTGGTCATGTCTTCCACCATGAAGACTGAAACAAAATATCTGTTGAATTCCTCGGCCATTTCCTCATTACTTAATATCAATTTTTTTCTCATCTTCCAAGAGACCTATGTAGACTCTAGTCACCCTCTTCTGTGGTATATATTCATAAAAATTTTTACTATCTGTTTTTATATTTTGTGCTAATTTAGCTTCATGACCCTTCTTCCCTTTCCTTATTTCCCTCTAAGTTGTCCTTCAGTTTCCCACTACTCTTGGCTACATTGTGCAGATGAGCTTTTAATTTTATACTTTCCTTTATTCCCTTAGTTAACTAATGCTGACTCTTCCCTCTCTTACTGTCCTTATTTTTAATGGGAATATATTTTTGTTGAGCAGTGAAAAATTTCTTCAAAAGTCTTCCACTGTTCTGCCAAATAGCCTGTGATCCTAGTCCACAATGACCAATTCCTCCCTCATCCTGTTGTCGTCTCCCCTGTTCAAGCATAATACACTAGTTTTAAATTTGATTACAGCATCCTCATCTTCCATCATCCAACCAGGTGACTATAACAGCTGTCAAAAGAAGCAAAGATCTGTGCCACAAACTTCTGTCTGTCTCCCTGGGCATTTTCAGTGATTAAACTGAACTGCTCACTGTGATAGTGTCTTATTTAACTTTGAGTTACAGTTTAGGAGCTCACATCCATAACTGTCAAGACTGTCTTCTTTCATCTCCATCACCCCTTCCTCAGCTGAAGGAACCTTGCAGAAACCTTTCTCCGTGCTTTAGTCTGTGTTAAATTTAATTGTTCCAATGATCTGCTGGTCATCCTCTCAACTATCAAACTACATTAACATGCTCACCAATGGCAATGGCTTAATTTTAATATTCTCACCCTTTGCTTCCAAACCCCTCCATGGCCTTCTCAATCCCTCTCCTAAACTCCATGTCACATCTGTGGCTTTTCAGCTCTGACCTCATATAATGTAAATCAATTTGCCACCAGGGTGAAGTGTCAGGTGTCTGGGCTCAAAACACTGGGTGGAATTTCCTCACTAAATATCTTGGGTTCTCTACCTCTCTTTACTCTGCTGGATATGTTCTTGATATCTCCTTATGTAGCTACAATTTTCTTGAGAACACACCTCCATATATTAATTTGGGATGTTTTAGTCTTTGAAGATTCTGCATAAATGTAAGTTGGTATTGTTTACATTTCTCCTGATCTCTGCCATAAAATTAAAATAATAAACATCGATCATGCAGATGTCCATTATGGTGACTGACTGGGACAATGTCTAGTGTCAAAACGGTGAAGGCAAATTGAAACAAGGCTACATTCAAGAGAACATTGAAATTATTAGACAACCAGGAAATGACTGAGCCATTGCGGGATAAATAATATACATGGTCTACCGTAGCTGTCATAACATGCCATAGAAAAGCTGAAATGTTGTGACACATTCAACTGGTATCAATGCATTTATCAGTTCAATGTCATGGAGATTTGTACATATAAGTTTATGCACCCTGAACTCTTGCAAGAAAATGATTTCCAATGTCTAGCCCACCCCCACCTTCAGATGACCAGCATTCTCACGTCAAGGAGCTTTTCAGACAAACTCATTTTCTGAAATATTCATAACCCTATTCATACCATCGCCATGGTAACATTTTACTGTGTTCTTTGCTTGAAGTTAGTTTCTATTAATGGGGCGTGATTGTCACAAAATGATATTTGACAGACCTTTTGTTTGTTTAAAGCACATGACATAAACTATGTCACGAATTTCATTGAATAGATGTACCATTGTGAGGGAAATGTTGCATGACTGTTGCAGTCTCCTCTCTCCTCAAGCCATAAAAAGACGGTCAAATATTTTCCTACAAAGATGGTCCTTCTATAAAATCAAGATTAAATAGGTGAAATGATCGATGATCCTTATGATTAGCAATACTATTGTACCTGACATCTTCTATAAATAGGAAAAAGGATGGCATTTTAAACAAGAAACATTGCATATATAAAGGCCACATCATTGAAAAACAGTCTGAACCAAAATAGCTGTAAATGTACAAAGGGACAACTGCTTTCTTTGTCATCAGAGGAGGTCAATGCAAAATGAACACTGGAAAAAATGCAGCCCAATTTTTTTGAGTGAAAACCTGAGACAAATGAGCATAATTTAATAAGGGGGATTAAGTTACTTGGCTTGCACAGAGTGGAAGCAAGGATATTGATTCATGAAATATCATGTTGCTCTTTTAAGTGGAACTTTTCAGATTATCATCATTATGAGTTTTAGGGTGGATCTTAAATGGTTGTGTATATTTGGAAATTCCAACCACATTCTTTCTACTTGTGATGGTGATTTTTATGGTTTACGAAAGAGAAAATGAAGCAAGTCCCCCCCCTCTTTCTTCTCTCAAATTTAAGACAATTCAGCTGATATCTTGGTGTACTCCACCTGACCAAACATTCAATGCAAATGTTAATGGAATAACAGCACAAGTATCTTACTCACCAGACCTAATAACTCTCAGCTTCAAAATCTCCCATAAGCAAATAATAAAAATAAAAGATACAAATTGTAACTATTCATTAACTGCACAAGAATTCAAAGAGACAGTGAAATAGAACTGTGTAATATTAGTATATGAGTGCTTTCAAACAATCCATGTGCTTGCTAATTAAAGAAAATAGGTTACCGTCTCGATTACAAAGCAGGCAGATGAATATTAGATAATAACATTAATGAAGTTATCTTGGAAATGAAGAGTGAAATGTCAACAGAATAAGTTAGTACTGTTGTACATTTCTTGATTCTCCAAATATTCTGATCTCTAATATTAATTTTAATGGTCTATCTGGTAGGGCAGTGTATCTTTAACATTTGTCATTTTCATGTGCTTGGATCTGATATAAACACCAATTTCTTGCACTCAGAACCCAATATCTAGTATTTCAGGTTAAAGGTGCTAGTTGACATCACTGCATGTCAACACTCCTTGTTTCCACATAAACAGAATCTCCTATGGGGCTTTGCGAGCCCAGTCCTGTGAATGTCACATGAACATTGCAGTGAAGGTTATACATTCAAAAAAAAAAGCTGCCTAAAATGAATGAGAGAAAAATAACCCCTATGCTGCCAAATAAAATCAATAGAATTCAATATTATTGATGCTGGAAATTGATGCCATCCTGTGCACAGTTAGCAAGATTTCATTTCTTCTTCCAAGGGCATCTGATGGAAGCAACAATTGCTTATGCTAAGCTATTGCACATTTAAGCAAAGCAGAAGAAGTGTCGAATATGGATTTGCAGGCTGAATTTTTATTGTGTGAAAACCAGAGCAACAGCTCTTTTATCTGTAATTACCAGATGTAGCCACCATGCAAGGTAATCAAGCTGTGGTTCCCAACCCAGGGGCTGAACATCAATGTCAGTTTATGATGTCATTTCTTCTGGTTTGAGTTTAGAGTTGGAAGATGATCGTTGTTTGGGGGATCTCAAGATGATCATGGGAAATTGTGTATTTGAGTGCAGCTCATGCATAGTTACATAGAAAACAGGTGCAGGAGAAAGCAATTTAGCCCTTCAAGTCTGCTCCAGTTTTCAATGTGATCATGGCTTTCTTTCCATACCCCTTAATCCCTTTAGCCATGAGAGCCACAAAAATCTCCCTTTTGAATACATCCAATGAAATGGCCTCAACAATTTTGTGGCAGGGTTTTCCACAAGTTCACAACACTGAGTGAAGACGTTTCTTCTCACGTCAGTCCTATATGGCTTCTCTTTATCCTTAAACTATGACCCCATGCGTTGGACTTCCCCAACATTGAGGAAGTTCTTCCTGCATCTAGCCTGACCAGTCTTGTCAGATTTTTATGTCTCAGAGATCCTACCTCATTCTTCTGATTTCCAACAGGGGTATAACCCTAGTCTATCTGGTTTTACTTCATATGTTAGTCCTGCCATCCGAGAAATCAGTCTAGTGAATCTTTACTGCACTCCCTCAATAGCAAGAATGTCCTTCCTCAGATGAGGGGACGAAAACCATGCACAATACTCATTGTGTGGCCTCACAAAGGCCATATGCAATTTCAGTAAGACCTGCTTGCATTTATATTCAAAACTTCTTGCATTAAAGGACAAGATGTAGCAGGCCAAGTGGCTGTGTAATGTAGCAGGTTGAATTGCCACCCATGTAGCTGGCCAAATGGCCATGCAACACCGCAGGCCTAATCACTGCTTGCCCAGCTGGCCAAGTGGCCGTGCAGTGTCATAGGCCTGATCGCCGCTGATGCAGCTGGCCAAACAGCTGCGCAACACCACAAGCCAAGTTGCAGCACACAGGATGGTTAGGAATTTATCGATAAGGTGATGTGGGGCTACCATCATCTCAACTTAAAGCCCCACGCTCTTCGCATGCATCACAGGGACATGATGATGCCACTTCCAGTCCCAGGTGTGCAGACGAGAAGTGACTTAAAAAGAGAAGTGACTTAAAAACTTGCTTCCTCACTAACGACTGTGCCTGGAGCATTGATTTAGTGGCACAGCTGCAGCAGACCCCACAATGATGCCATTTTCTTTCTACACCACCTGCTATACCTACATTCCAACTTTCAATGACAACAGGTCTCATTGCTCCTCCCCTTTCCCTAATTTCTCATCATTCATATCATTATCTGTCTTCCTGTAATTGCCAACAAAATGGATAATCTCACATTTATTTACATGATACCATATCTGTCACATATTTTCCTATTCCCTTAATCTGCCCAAGTCACACTACAGCATCTTGGAATCTTCCTCACAGCACACACTGCCATCCAGCTTTGTGTCACGTGCAAATTTAGAGATGTAATGCATGATTTCTTTGTCCAGATCAGTGAGAACCGTGCAAGAGAATAGAGAACATGGACAGGACCATTTGAAATTATCATTCTCTCCAAGGTTGGGCCTATGACACAGGTATATGCCAGGGTCATGTTCCAAAAAGTTAACAATATGAGGGAGTGAAACAATAAAGTCCGCAGACACTGTGATTGTAGTCAATACACAAAAGTGCTAGATAAATTCAGCAGGTTCTTCAATGTCCATAGGAGGTAAAAATATATACCCAATGTTTCAGGCCTGAATGCAGAGCTGGAGGAAAGGAAACAGAGGGGCAGGGAAGAAGAGAGAGAGAGAGAGAGAAGTATAGGGAAAGGGAGAGATGGGGTGGGGAGATGGCTAACATAAACTGGAGAAGTCATTGTTAATGCCATCAGGTTGGAGGGTGCCAGCGGCCTCATTTGGGCAGTTCATGAGACCATGGAAAACATGACACAATGTGAATAGGGTGGGGAATTGAAATGGGTGGCCGCTGGGAGATCTCCGCTTTTGCAACAGAGTAAAGATGCTCAACGAAGTGATCTCCCAGTCTTCGTCCAGTCCCTGCAATATAGAGGAGGACACAACGGGAGCACTGGATGCAGCAGATGTCCCCTGCAGATTCACAAGTGAAGTGTTGTTTCACTTGAAAAAGCAGTTTGTGGCCCCAAATGATGCTGAGTAGGGAGGTATAGACACAAGGGTAGCATTTTTGTGATAATTGGGGTAGGTTCCCTTGAGGAGTGGATGAGGGAGCCGTGAAGGGAGTAGTCCCTTCAGAAAATAGAAAGGGAAGGAGAAGAGAAGATGCGTCTGGTGGTGGGATCAAATAGGTGGCAGAAATTACAGAGGATGATATGTTGGACATGGAGGCTGGTGGGTGGTAGGTGAGGTCAAGACAAACCATGTCCTTGTTGCATCTGGAGGCGAAGCGGGGCAGAGCAGATATGCAGGAAATGGTATGCCAGAGCAGCATGAAGCCAGTTTAAATGAATAGCATGTGCTCAATATAGGAGAATAGCATACACAGGTTGCAGACTGGAATATTGTGTAAACATCGTAACTACATGGTTTATCTTGATGGAATATCAGATGGTGATTAATTGACCAGGGATTATCTGAATGACACCTGCTGCTACATGGCTACAAATGGTGGTCATGGTGATTATTGGCCTGACATTGGTCGGTTTTCCTGAGGTAAGTGTTGGATCTGCTGGCTAAACACAGCAAAAGGGTCGGTCAGTAGGTATTAACAGTGGTGAAATCAGGTATTGACCTCAAATTAGAAATTGTTTTTGCATTTATACTCTTCAAACAATGAATATGGTGCAGGATGGGTCAATGCCTGCAGCTACCATGAGTTCCTGTCTCCACATCTTGTCAAAGATCAATGCTTGATTTTAAACTGATTTTCATTGGTTCCTAATTCATTGTGCAGTAGAGCAGGAGTACAGAGAAACCAAGATAGAGAGAGATGGAGGTAGGGGTGGGGAAGAGAGAGAGATGGATGACAGAGACAGAGGAAGAAATGGCAGCAAAGGAAAGAGTGAGATGATAAGGACAAGGAGGGAGAAAGAGAGGAGAGGGAAGGAGAAAGGATAGAGGGGAGAGAGGAAGAGAGAGATAAAAGATAAGTACAGGGAAGGCCAAGAGTAGGTGGAGCATTAGGTCAGCACCATCACACTCCATCTACTCTGTATACTCTCCCCCCCCACCCCGCCCTCCAAACTCAAGAATATCTCAACATTTTAAACAAATAATGCAGGTTAATTACACTACAATAACAAAAAAAAAATTCAATATTTAAATGCTGTGGAAAAGATTGGGAAGTCCTGTTTTAAAATCATCTTTTCAAGTCACTGGTGTGTTGTGGGCTATATATATGGATATTACACTATAAATGTTGTTTAAGATCTTCCCTACTTCCCTACTTAGTAGTGGCTGCTCTGTACACTGTCCTCTATGAAAAGATGTAAGGTCAACTGCTAGCTCAACGGTCATAGAAAATGTTTCTGGGAGGAATGCTGACATCATCAAGGATGATTTTGATTATGTTCTAGATCTGAGACAAGAGCCAAATAGTTAAATTTTATAAACCAGGATTGAGAGAAGGTTAGATCTCGCCAAACCCATTTAACTTTTTTATTGACATGCCCTTTCGGTCCATGAGCCCATGCCGACCAATGACACCCAAATGAATGGTGGAGGAAACTGGAGGACCTAGAGGATACCCACACAGACACAGGGAGAATGTATAAACACCATACAGACAGCACAGGATTCGAACCCCAGTCACAGTCATTGCCACTAGCATTGGAACATCTCTGTGCTAATTGCTATAATGGTTCACCAGTACACTAATCTTTCATCGATCTTTCAATGATCCACACTGAAGGTCCAAGGTAAACCATACACTAATGTAAACTTAACAAAGGAATAAGGATGGGTTACTGAAAGTTTGATGTGTTGAAACTGCTTGTTATCAGTACATAGCACCTTACAAGTAGCATCACAAATACATCAGGTAGTCAAAATGGCTTTTGGCACATTGGTCTTCATCAGTCAGAGTACTGAGTATAAAAGTTAGGAAGTCATTTTGTAATTGTATTAGATGTTGGTGAGGTCTGATTTGGAGTATGGTATTCAGGTTTGGTCATTGTATGACAGGCGAGATGGGGGAGGAGTAGGGAAGATTTATGATCTTATTGCCATTGAAAACACTAAATTTAGTGCACTATATTGAAAAAGAGAAGTTAAATTCTGCTTCATGTGGATAGATCGGTTGGGGTGTTGCCTATTGGAAGGGAGGATGTTAAAGCATGTGGAATTGGATGGGTTGGCATTGTGAGGAGAATGAGTGTTGATGGAAATGGAAGAGTGAACCAGAGTATCCCAAAGGAGTTCCAACAGAGTGCTGAATGTGCAATGAAGAGAAGATCCATCTAATATTGGCAACATCATGGAGTTTTTCAAAGCCATGGAAAATTATCCATTGAATGTAAACTCTGGTGGGGGAAGTAAAGTATAATTCTATCCCAGAGGAGAGAAGAGGTAAGAGTAGTTGTGAGAATTTTAAAAGAACAGGCCTCATGATCTAGTCAGTGATGGTTGAGGGGGGATGCACGACTGAAAATAAAAGGAAGATGTAGTATATTGGGAGCTCTGGTGTGGAAATTGTGTCATTAGAACAGGTCTGAGAGTGAGAAAAACTGGAAGAATAAAATCTTTCAGGAAGAAGTGTGTGGGAGGAAATATAGTCAACATAGCTGTGGGAGTGCCTCGAAAAGAGTCACCTAGACATTTCCCCACATGCTCCCCACAATCTTTGGATAGGTGGTGATTTAAAGAGTTGTCATCCTGTATAGAATACTGATCACTAACTAGGGAAGCAGTGAAAGGGAAATGAAAGTATAGGAGGTCAGTGATGTGAAATGAGAGCAAGCTGGAAATTGACTGCAAAGTTAATGAAAGCTTCTGGTTTCAGGTGTGTAACAAGTAGCACTGATATAGTAATCAGTGCACCAAAGGAAGAGGTGAGGGAAGAGACACAGGTAAGAATGAAATTAAGAATATTCCACATATCCCATAAAGTAATGAACATATCTTGGACCCATTTGGTTTCTCCAAGCAATTTGGACCATCTATAGCAAACCCATAGACCACTAATGGTCTTGAGAACAGATGTTGAGAAACATCAATGTAGAAGATACTACATTATGGCCAGTTGTTATTAAATATTGGCATTGAGAGTCATAATTAGATTCTAATACAACCCCTGCCATCTGTCTAAGCCCCTCCAATTTGTTCTCCAGTATCTTTATAAGAGGTAAATGATCATCTAAAATCTTCCAATTTTAGAATTTCAAAAACTAGATAGCAAAGCATCCATGCACTGGTGGGTAAGATCTCAGTTTCACATTTGATTCCTCTGTTGCCTATAAGAATTAAATTTCATTCAAAGAAAATGTTTCATTATAATTAATAAAATTTATCTGGATCAATGCATAGTTTATCTGTCAGAATATAATTAATTAGGAAATAACTGACAATGACCTCAAGCAAGAGTTAGGTTTTCAGTTGGTGGTATGCAAACATTGTACCGCGAGTTCTACCATATTTGTATTTCATTTGTTCAAAAGATTATTTCCCAACAAACAATTTTCTATTCTTTTGATCCCTTTTCTCTCCCATTCTCTAAAGGAAAGATTATCTATTGTGAAAGGGATTAGTTGATTTTGCGACAATATTAATTTTTGTAGTTGGTAATTTATTTATTTTTTCCTTTCTACGTGATTCTTCTTCCAAATGTTGAGCAGATGGTGCAGTACTGGTGAATTCCTATGTTGCACTAGCTTTTCATCCCACTTTTATAGTATATGTTCAGGTACCTTCTCCCCTATTTTATCTAGCTCTAATCTGGTGCAATCTGGTTTTTCCCTTGTTTGATAAAAATCTGATAGGTATCTTAATTGTGCTGCTCTATAATAATTCTTAAAGTTTGGTAGCTGTAAACCCCCTTGTTTGTACTATTCTGTTAATTTATCTAGTGCTATCCTCAGTTTTCCCCCTTTCCATAAGAATTTCCTTATTATTTTCTTTAGCTCCTTGAAGAATTTCTCTCTTAGGTGAATTGGTAGCGATTGAAATAGGTATTGTATCCTTGGGAAGATATTCATTTTAATGCAATTTACCCTTCCTCTCAGTGTTAGTGGTAAATCTTTCCAATGTTCTAAGTCATCTTGTAATTTCTTCATTAATGGCTGATAATTTAATTTGTATAGATGGCCTAGATTATTATCTAGTTGAATACCTAGGTATTGGATTGCTTGTGTTTGCCATTTAAATGGTGATTCTTTCTTAAAATTTGTGAAATCTGCATTATTTAATGGGATTGCTTCACTTTTATTTGCGTTGATCTTGTACCCTGATACTTCTCCATATTCCTTCAATTTCTTGTGTAATTCTTTTATTGATAATTCTGGTTCTGTTAAGTATACTATGACGTCATCTGCAAATAGACTGATTTTATATTCCTTCTCTTTTATTTTTGGATAGATTTATTATGATAGCCTTAGCTGTAGCAAAAAAAATGTATAATGTCAACCTGGAAATCAGAAGATAGCCTGAGAATACAGCAATGGTACATAGAAATGAATAAATGTATTCCAGTGGAAAAAATAACATATAATTTAAGAAATAACATCACAGTATTTGAACAAATTTGGGAACTGTACATGGAACACAACAGAGAGGTCCTACCGCGGACCTCCACCACCTAAAATGATAGAATGAGAAGACGAAATGAACTGACCCAGTGTGTAAAAGTAGATGACACAATTTTCTTGTTTATTTTCATTGTGTGATGACATTGTTTAATGGGTTTAATGTATATGTTGAACGTTTAGTGGGTGGGGAGGGGGGTGGGAAGGAGGGAGGGAAGGGAGGGGGGCAAGGGGAGAAAATTACACTGTGTATATTCAAGAGGGAAATGTTTATGTGTATTTTGGTCAATATGGTTGATAGTGTGAAAAACTTTTTAAAAAATTTTTAAAAAGCAAGAGTAGGGAAAAAAATTAGCATCAGAGGGATTCTGTATTTGTTCTTCCTGGGGGGAGGTGGGATAAAGGTAGTAGAAGTGTGAGAAATAGAGACATACTAGTGCAGGCTTTATCAGTGCCAGCATGGGGAAATCTACTTCTATAAAAGAAGAATTCACTTTGGTTGCTTTGGAATAGAAGGCATCATCCTGGGAATATATATGGCAAGGAGGAGGAATCAACTCAGCTCTTACCCACATCTCCTCCATTTCCTGCACAACTACCCTGACTCTCTCTGTCCCTAGAACAGGATTCCCCTTGTCCTCACCTACCACCTTACCAACCTCCACATCTGACCCATTATCTTCTGCAATTTCTATCACCCACAACATGATCCCACCACCAGATGCATCTTCCCCTCTCCTCCACTCTCCACCTTCCATAGGGACTGCTCCCTCTGCAACTCCTTGTCCATTCATCCCTTCCCACTACTTTCACCCTTGGCTCCTTCCCCTGTTACTGAGAATGTGCCATACCTGTGCCCACACATCCTCCTTCACCATCATTCAGGGTCCCAAACAGTCCTTCCAAGTGAAGTCATCTACTGCATCTGGTGCTCCTGTGGCATGGCCTTCTCTATATCAGAGAGATTGGTTGCAGACTGGGAAATCAGTTTTCTGAGAACCTTTGCTCTGTCCACATCAATTACAGGGATCTCCCAGTGGCCAATCATTTCAATTCTGTGCTCAACTGCTGCGCCAACATGTCTTCTGCCAAACTAAGGCCACCTATAAATTGGAGGAGCAGCACCTAATATTCCGTATGAGCACTCTCCAACCAGACAGCATTAGTGTGGACCTCTCCAGTTTCTGATAATGCACTCACCATTCTCTCTCTCCTATTCATCCCTCAGTTTTCTTTCCACTAGCTCCCCACTCCTTTTCCTCTCCATTCATAGAGCCAATCCCTCTCCCCTATTTGCTGTTGTACCCTGCCTCCCTTAACAATCTATTAGCTCTTGCCTGCAGACCTGTGCACTATTTTATTCGGATGCCTGCCTACATTGATGAAGGCCTCAAGCCTGAATCTTTAACTCCACCTTTAATTTCCCCAGTCATTGTCCAATTTATTGAGAATTTTCAGTTTTCTGTGTTCTTATTGCCTGTTCTTATTTATTGGTATTGACCTGAATCCAAAAGCAGTTTAAGTACTGTACATATTTGCATACTATTATTGAGACTGGCAATATTTTGAATCACATGATGAAAGATTGGTTGGGGGGGGAGTGTTGGGAAGATTTGGCTGTATGTATGTTGCAAGATTTGGCTTTGGCAAATAACTGCAGATCTGAAATAAAAACAAATTACCTGAAATATTCAATAGACAACCTTTGTGCAAAGATAACCAAAGCCAATATTTCAAGATGGATGCTGTGCATTTCAAGTAATTATTTATCTTTTCTTTATTTTAGGTCCATAGCTTCAAGCAGTTGTATTAATTTTCAATTAACATTTCAGCTAGATGGGATTTTATGGACTGAAAAAGTTGGTGGAAAAGTGCTGAAGGGGTGGGTAGAATGTCTGTGATAGAGCGGGGACTGAATAGCACAAATAGTGGTGATGCTGGCTGTGTATGAGAGCGAGAGCGAGTGTTTGTGTGCACGTGCATGGTGTGCGAAGGTGAAAAGTGTGTTAATCTGCAGATCTGTCAAGAGGAGATATAAATATAAAAATATAAATGGCAATGGAATGCAGACAAAAACTGTGATGCTGGGACTATAGGTTGCAAACTACTGCAGTTTGATTGCTTGACTCCAGCTCTTATGCCATTTAGTGGCAGCTCATATTAGGTCCATCGCCTTCCCAAGATCGTGTTATATGGCGAGCTCTCCACTGGCCACTGTAACAGAGGTGCACCAAAGAAGAGGTACAAGGACTGCCTAAAGAAAGCTCTTGGTGCCTGCCACATTGACCACCACCAGTGGGCTGATATCACCTCAAACCGTGCATCTTGGAACCTCACAGTTCGGCGGGCAGCAACCTCCTTTGAAGACCACAGAGCCCACCTCACTGACAAAAGACAAAGGAGGAAAAACCCAACACCCAACCCCAACCAACCAATTTTCCCCTGCAACCGCTGCAACCGTGTCTGCCTGTCCCACATCGGACTTGTCAGCCACAAATGAGCCTGCAGCTGACATGGACATTACCCCTCCATAAATCTTCGTCTGCGAAGCCAAGCCAAAGAGAGATATACAGCTGTTTCTTTAATCCTGCATAGTACCAGTTTGAGAACAACATTTTCTGCTGGAGAGTTGCTTTAAATTTACCTCATTTTCCAAATAATACAGAAAAAAAAATTAAAGTAAATAACATCATAATAATATTGGTAAACAATAAAGTCTGCAGATGGTGTGATTGTAGTGCAATATAAAGAAAAGTGCTGAGGAAATTCATAATGTCACACAGTGTCTATCGGGAGTAAAGAGTAACCAACATTTTGGGCCTGAGCTCTTTGTCAGCATATGAGCACAAAGCAGGTAGGTGCCTGAATGCAAGGGTAAGATGGGGAGAGTGGGGTGGGGGTGGGGAGAGGAGAGGAGAAGGGGTGGGGGTGAGTATGGTGACAGGTAAGGAGATATAGGTGGATTTGGGTAGAATAGAAAATCACAGAAGTGATCAGGGGGTGGGTTAGTTCACTGATTGGAGACATTCCCTTCCCTCTCCATTCAGAGAGCTACCTCTCCCCCATTACCTCAGCATTTTTCTCTTCTACCTATATCCACCGATGACTTTTTGTCTGTTAACCTCTGCTCCTACCCCTTGCTCCCTTCCCCTCCCCCTTTTGAATCAGGCCCCTGGTTTTTTTCACATTTTGATGAAAGGCTTAGGCCCAAAATATCAGCTACCCTTTACTTCCTGAAGATGCAGCATGACCTTCTGAGTTTCTTCAGCAGTTTTGTGTATCATAATAATATTGATCATTGTGATAGTACAGATCTATCACCAATGTATATAGTGTATATAGTTACAGTATCTAGACTGTGCTTACAGTGATTGGCTGAGAGCTTGCCACATCTACTGTCTGGGCCTTATAGGGTTGTGTCCCTAGCCAGGTCGGATCATTCCGGACTGGTCGGCCACCTATGAAGAGCTCCTGTCTTTTCTTAATAAAAGCCTTGGTTTGGATCAACAAGTCTTTGATTCTTTCGACGAGCTCTACAATCATATATTGGGATAAATAGGGAACTTGTTGGAGATGTTGGGATGCACAAATTGGTCACAGTACCCAAATTAGACATTGTTCATGTGCCAACTCTTTGCTAAGGAAATCCTACATTTATCACAGTACTCCATAACCTCCATAACCTCAAAGTTCCTCTGATTCTGGATTACCTTTATCCATAATCCCATGCCAGCTTTCCTTAATTCACTTATTTTCTCACATGCAATTTGCTCTTATTAAGTTCAGCATTGACACTGGCCACATTAACAATCCTTAATTACCCACTCAGTTACCCTTCTGTTGTCTCTCCAAACTACGACATTTTTTTCCGAACCAAATTAAGAAAATTTCAGCTTTTTCTTGACATTCCTCTCCAATACTTTGTCAAACACACCCAAAGAATCAATTGACACTGAGAGTCACTGGATACCTTTTAGCTGTTAGTCTGATACTTCTTAAAAAAAAATCCAATTTCGTAAACTACCTTTCCCTTGACCAGAACTGTGCTGCTTGTCAATGCATCTGACAATCTTTCTCTGCATGCTGAAAATGTAATTTCATAAGCCCGTTGTTTTCTCGTTACATACAAATTGGAGCTATGTTCTATCAAAAGCAAGATGTCAATTTTATGTTCTAGTTTTGTTTTCAACGTACAGCTATTTGACTTTTTTCTCCTTTCTATGTGTATTTCTGACTCACCTTCTTCAGTCTCTCATCTGAGATTCAATGTTAACTCCAGGTCCAATATTTAAAGATTAAAAAGGATTAGAATTTATTTGTGATCTATGACCACTGGCAAAATATAATTGATGTAAAACTAGTTATAGGACCTCTGTGCTATCCCAAAGGATTACTGGGCCCCAGTCACCATATGCAACTGACTAATTAATACCTGGAACAGATTCTTCCTGGACACTATTTATTCATGTGCACAATTTGCAATTTAAGTCAACTCTTTGTTAGTTTAGTGGTGGAAATACTTTGCACATATGAATAATCCTCCTGACTTATTTTGATAGTCTTTGAGACCATGATTAGAATATTCATACAATATTAATCAAAATGTTCAGACTATAAATTCCCTTGTCAGTTACTAACTAGTACAAATGTTTATTTTACACAAATTGATCAGAATTTCTGTTCAGGTCTTACTTAAGGCACCTCCACATCGTGCAATAGTCAATCATTTTAAGACAACCAGGTTGTGTAAATTTCCCTGAATTCTAATTCACAGTTTAGGCCAATATCCTGGTTGCCAAGGCATGCTTTAAGCAGTTAAGGGTGCAGAAGGTGGAGGTGTTAACTGAATGCTTTTTGGGTATTCAGGACCACTATGAGCAGAGCAGCAACTTAACCACAGGGGACCTACTCAAGAGGGTCAAGCAACAGAAGATTGTAACCAAGTAAACAGTGAACCTGGTCTGAATATAATTGGGAAAGCCAGCTCATTGCATTTGTTTTTAAATAGTGACTGCACCAGACAGGACGTCACAGTCTGCTTAAATCTTCTGGATTACTGGAGGCAAACTCAATTTGTCTTTTCTGTAGGATTATTAGTATTCAACTTCAGTGACGAATCTATTGGGAAATGCTGGTGTATAATCTGCAAAATAATATCTGTATTTTTCAGATTGTGCTTGCCCTGGACTCTTGTAAACAATACCCTGGATCTCATTAAGCATACAAAAACACATCATGTGAGTAGAACCCAAATGCATTAACCATTTCCTATTTTAAAATCAGTAAATGTGAATGACATGTTATATTAACTAACGTGATAAAATAAGTCAACAGTTTATTTTTAATTACCTGTTAATGACACAAAGGAATATGGAAGGAACTTGGTTTAATGGAGTTAAGTACAGACCAACCATATTGAAAGAGACTGGAGGAACAGGTCTGATGGGCAGAGTGGCCTACTCTTGTTTCTGCTTCTTCTCTTGAAGACATGTTTCTTGACGGGAGATAAAGTTTAAAAAAAATCATGCAAGTGTAGCAAAGTATTCTACACTGAGCTACTATTGACGTCGGTATACACATTGTGGAATTGCTTTACACATTGTTAAGTTGATGTATATGCGGTGAAGTCAATCTACATGCAGTGGAATCTAGTGCAAGATTGACACATCCAGGCTTGCATGCTGGGCTTATATAAATCACTGCTTCTGTCACATGGGCAGGAAATTACATCATCAGCCCAGACAAAAGAGCGGTGATGGATACAGGTCAATTTCCCACATCACTGCTTCTGTCACATGGGCAGGAAATTACATCATCAGCCCAGACAAAAGAGCGGTGATGGATACAGGTCAATTTCCCACATTTTCCACAGCACATCAGCCATTTTGGGAGCAATTTCACTTGCTGGTAAGTGGGTCATCAAACGAACTCCACACCCCCGCTGCAGAACCAGCATTCCTGCTGTGGATCCCCAAAGTCTATACTTTTTTTTTGGGTGCCCTTCCTCTCTACTGAGGTGCCTGAACCATGACTGGTCCATCCAGATCCAAATGGGCAGGTTTGAGGTGGTCAATTGCAAAAGCTTCCTCTTTCCCTCCAATGTCCAAAATATATGTCGATCCATTGCATCTTAATACCATGAAAGGACCCTCATATGGATGCTGGAATGGTTCTCTGTGTGCTCCTTTCTGTTCAAAAATGTACTTAAAGTCCTCCAGTTTCTTGGGTATATAGAACCTGGCCTGACCATGTTGAGATGTTGGTATGGGTGGTAAAGAACTGAGTTCTCACTGAACTTGGTTAGGACCATTGTGGGCATCTCCTCCCACCCTTGTGAGTCTGATACAAATTCTCCTGGAACTATCAGGGGGGTGCAGTAGACGAGTTCTGCTGATGAGGCACCTATATCGTCCTTAGGTGCCGTTCAAATGCCCAAGAGTACACACGGCAATTAATCAACTCAGTTAAGTCCCTGCGGATGTGCCACAAGGACCTAATTCTAGTGCCTGTGGAACCTTTCTACTAGTCCGTTGAATTGTGGGTGGTACGCAGTTGTGTAATGCAACTTGGTTCCAAGTAGGGTGGGCATTGCTGACCACAGGCTTGACATGAACTGGGAACCCCTGTCAGATGTGTTGTGTGCTGGCAGACTGAAAAGTGCTTTCCAGGTGGAAATGAGGGCCCTGGAGCAGGTGTTGGTTGTCATATCTGCCAGTGGAACCGCCTCTGGCCACCACTTGGCCCATTCCACTCCAGTGAGAACAAATCAGGAATCATGTGACATCAGCAGGGCCCTACAATGTCCACGTGTACATGGTCAAACCTCCAACACATCGGCTCAAAAGATTGTAGTGGGGCTATCGTGTGTTGCTGGACTTTGGTTGCCTGGCAACAAGTGCACATCTTCACCCAATTGCTGACCTGTTTTCAAAGGCCATGCCACACATATCTGTTGGCTACCATCCGGACAGTCATTCTAATCGATGGATGTGCTAACCCATGTACCATGTCAAATACCTGCCACCTCCAGGCCACTGGAATGAATGGGCGATTACGACCTGCCGATACATCACACAGGAGTTTGAGTTCCCCCGGGCCTACCAGAATTTCTTCCAGCTGCAGGTTCAATCTCCTGTTCTGTAATGGGGAATTTCTTCTTCTGCTGGTTGCACTTTATGAGTGTAACATAGTCCACCCCTTGGGCTAATGTCTGCACGGATTGTAAGGCTGAGCGAGACAGTGCATCTGCCATTACATTGGCCTTTCCTGAAATGTGTTTGATGGTCATTGTCAACTCAGAAATATTTGATAAATATCTCTGCTGATGAGACAGCCGTGGAGGCAAATGTAAGCGGCTTGTAGTCGTAAATGCCGTGAAATGCCTGCTTTCTAGAAAGTACCTGAAATGTCTGATAGCTAGGTACAGTGCCAACAATTATCAATCTAAAGCACTGTACTTGATAGATGCTTGCTAAAGAAAGCCAATAGTTTCTAATACCCATCAATATACTGTCAAGCACTCCTCCTACTGCCATACTGGACACAGCCACTGTCCGGGTTGTCAGGATATCTGTTCATGGACCAGCAATGCAGCATTAACCAGTGCTTCCTTGGTGTTCTCAAATGCTGCCAACAATCCTTCAACCGAAGTCACATCTCTTGCCTTGACTAACACCAGGGCGAAAAGGGGACATATGAAGCGAGCCACTGATGGTAGAAACTGGTGATAAAAGTTCACCATTCCAACAAAATCTTGGAGGCGTTTAACTGTGCTGGGCTTAGCAAATGCCTGGATTGCCTCGACCTTTGCCGGTAGTGGCTTTATTCTGTGTTCATCGATTCTATGGCCCAGGAAGTCAAATGTCGCTAAACCAAATTGACACTTAGCCGACCTGAACTCATTCAAATGAGTGAAAAGCCTATGCAGGTGAAACAGATGTTCCTGACAACTGTGGCTAGCAATAAGTATGTTGTCTAGGTATATGAAGGTAAAGTCGAGATCCCGTCCCACTCTGCCCATTAAATGTTGAAAAGTCCGCGCAGCATTCTTGAGCCCAGAAGGCATCCTTCTGAATGTCATCCGGGTGGACTAGGATTGGATGATACCCCCAGACCAGGTCTATCTTGGAAAAGATGTGGGCTCTCTGCAGGTTGGACGCAAAGTCCTATAAATACAGTACCAGGTAACAATCTGGCTTGGTAACCTCATTCAACCTGCACTAATCACCACAGGGTCTCCATCTGCCTGCGGCCTTGGGTACCACGTGGAGCGGGAGGTCCTGGAGCTATCGGACTGCTGTACAATACCCATATCTTCCATCTTTAAAACTCCTCTTTGGGCAGACGAAGTTTATCTTTGGTTGGTATGTGTTGCTGCACCCATATTTCAGCATCCCCAAGGTGAATTGCAGTGTAATTATTGTGGGGAATTCTGCCAAAAACCTGGCAAATTCATGTTCTGAAAGAGTAATGGAGTCTAAATGTGGGGCTGCCAGCTTGGCCTCACCTAGCATGAAGGTTTGGAGAGTATTGGTATGAATGAGCCTTTGTCACAGTAGATCAACCAGCAGGCCACATGCTCTGAGAAAATCAGCTCCCAGTAGCAGTTGTGCAACCATGGCCAATGTAAACATCCCCATGAACTTAGTATTGTCAAACTGAAGCGGGATCCTACATGTGCCAAATGTCTGGAGAGCACTGCAGTTTGTGGTTTTCAATGATGATGGCCCAGGTTTTCTGTTAGGTGTGTCACTCCCTGAAGAGGGAAGCTCACTGATCTCACGCCCTGTATCTACTAAGAAACACCAGCTGGAATGTCTATCCCAGACATATAAAAGGCTGCCTTGATGGCCAGCCACTGCAGCCATTAGTGATGGCTGGCCCTGGCAGAAAGCTTCTGTGCCCCATCATTGATGGTAGAAACACCAATGGGTGCTCTCTTCGTCCCATTGTCTCCTGGCAGTCAGACAATGGATTTGATCAGCCCAGCTTCCAGGTTAACATTGGAGTTGCACTGTCCTGCTGTAGTGAGCAGGATCTGGTGACCTGTCCGATGAATGTCAGGTTTTCTTGCTTTGCCTGCCATAGAATGTCAGCACGGGCCATAACTCTCCATGGGTCACTGAAATCCTCATCGGCCAGCAGCATGCAGATATCTTGTGGCAACTGCTCCAAAATAACCTGATCAAACATGAGGCAGGGTGTAGTGAACTGGGATTGACTGGTTGCTGTGCTTCCCATCTGCTCACATATATAACCCTGATTTCCCACCTAAACCCAGAACCCTTCCAAAGACTGCTGTGAAACCCTACCCATAGTTATGATAATAAAAGCATTTGTTCTCCCTCCAGTCGTGGGAGCTTTTATTCACATGACACAGGGCCTATACCCTTCCACTAGTGGCAGCATTTCATTCATGCGTGCGGAAGGGGATCTGTCTCCCAAGCCATCCAAGTGAAGTAAACAGGCCACTCGCTCACTTCATAAGAGGTCAAGGTATAGATGAGTAGGGCCTTGAGCACCATATACTTGCCCTCCTCCAGAGGCTGCTGTATAAAATTAGAAAGTTGAATTGCTATCTTTTGATCCAGGGCACTTACTAAATAGTGGAATCAGATGTTATCTACCCCAACTGGAATTGGGCTTCATCTTGGTTAAACCATACACTTGGTGGTGAAGTCCAAAACATTGACAGTTTCAGAGCCACTCCATTCATCAAAGAAAGATTTTCCATTTTGAGGTCCAAATATTATTTGGATAGTCAGACTTACCAAAGTATCCTATAATGAGCTACTATAGATATGAGGCAAAGGAGGAAAAACCCAACACCCAACCCCAACCAACCAATTTTCCTCTGCAACCGCTGCAACCCTGTCTGCCTGTCCCGCATCGGACTTGTCAGCCACAAACGAGCCTGCAGCTGACGTGGACTTTTACCCCCTCCATAAATCTTCGTCCGCGAAGCCAAGCCAAAGAAAGAAAAAGATAGATATCAGTGTAAATGTTGTACACAATCAAATGTTGTACACAATCAAGTTGCTGTATACACTGGAAAGCCACTGTGGAGTTTAGTGCAAGACTGACACCTCCAGGCTTGAATGCTGGGCTCATGTCCAGCACTGCTTCTGCCACATGGACAGGAAGTTACATCATCAGTGATGTCATAGCCCAGTTAAACACCTTGTTGGATGCTGGTCAATTTCCCAAGTTTTCCACCACATGTCCACCATTTTGGGAGGTGGTTTGCTTGCTGGGGTAAGTGGGTCATCACATAAGTATCATTATATTACTTACAAGTTGTGCATAGATACATTTAACATAATTCGACTGCATGCTACAAACAAATGAAAATTAAAAGTTCATCAGTTTAATTTTCATGAAGCAATTCTCTTAAGGTCACTAAAAGATTAATCAATATAATTTCTTTATACCCAGTCACAGATCAATTATACGACAAACCTTGGCAAGAAACCTTATGGAGCAATTTTAATCAACAAAAATAATTAGATGAGGATCAAGTGGGTCATTAAACAAGTTAAGTTTAGATTATCATTGCACCGTGGGTGCAATAGTGTTTACTTTGGCTTGGCTTCGCGGACAAAGATTTATGGAGGGGGTAAAAGTCCACGACAGCTGCAGGCTCGATTGTGGCTGACAAGTCAATTGCGGGACAGGCAGACACGGTTGCAGCGGTTGCAGGGGAAAATTGGTTGGTTGGGGTTGGGTGTTGGGTTTTTCCTCCTTTGTCTTTTCTCAGTGAGGTGGGCTCTGCGGTCTTCTTCAAAGGAGGTTGCTGCCCGCCGAACTGTGAGGCACCAAGATGCACGGTTTGAGGCGATATCAGCCCACTGCCGGTGGTCAATGTGGCAGGCACCAAGAGATTTCTTTAGGCAGTCCTTGTACCTCTTCTTTGGTGCACCTCTGTCACAGTGGCCAGTGGAGAGCTCGCCATATAACACGATCTTGGGAAGGTGATGGTCCTCCATTCTGGAGACGTGACCCACCCAGCGCAGCTGGATCTTCAGCAGCGTGGACTCGATGCTGTCGGCCTCTGCCATCTCGAGTACTTCGATGTTAGGGATGAAGTCGCTCCAATGAATTTTGAGGATGGAGCGGATACAACGCTGGTGGAAGCATTCTAGGAGCCGTAGGTGATGCTGGTAGAGGACCCATGATTCGGAGCCGAACAGGAGTGTGGGCATGACAACGGCTCTGTATATGCTAATCTTTGTGAGGTTTTTCAGTTGGTTGTTTTTCCAGACTCTTTTGTGTAGTCTTCCAAAGGCGCTATTTGCCTAGGAGAGTCTGCTGTCTATCTCGTTGTCGATCCTTGCATCTGATGAAATGGTGCAGCCGAGATAGGTAAACTGGTTGACCGTTTTGCAGCAGAAAAGGACAAGTTCTACACTGACCTGCGCAACCTCATTCAACGCACCCCTACAGCCGACAAGGTTGTCATCCTTGGCGACTTCAACTCTCGCGTCGGCAAAGACTCAGAAACCTGGCCAGGAGTCCTGGGCAAGCATGGTGTCGGCAAATGCAACGACAATGGGCGCCTCCTGTTGGAGCTCTGCGCAGAACAGCGGCTTGTCATTACAAACACCCTTTTTCAGCAGAGAGACAGCCTTAAGACTACCTGGATGCATCCCCGATCCAAACACTGACACCTCCTGGACTACGTCCTGGTGAGAGAAAGAGACAAACGAGATGTGCTCCACACCAGGGTCATGCCCAGCGCGGAATGTCATACTGACCACCGGCTGGTTCGCTGCAAGCTCAACCTTCACTTCAAGCCAAACCCCAGGAACAGTAGAGCCCCTAGAAAGAGGTTCAATGTTGGAAACCTGCAGTCAGACGAAGTGAGAGGAAACTTCCAGGCAAACCTCAAAGCAAAGCTTGACGATGCAATCCACCTCATGGACTCGTCCCCTGAAACCCTCTGGGATCAGCTGAAGACTACCATACTGCAATCCACTGAAGAGGTACTGGGCTTCTCCTCCAGGAAAAACAAGGACTGGTTCGACGATAACAGCCAGGAAATCCAGGAGCTGCTGGCAAAGAAGCGAGCTGCCCACCAGGCTCACCTTACAAAGCAGTCCTGTCCAGAGAAGAAACAAGCCTTCCGTCGCGCATGCAGCCATCTTCAGCGCAAACTCCGGGAGATCCAAAATGAGTGGTGGACTAGTCTCGCCAAGCGAACCCAACTCAGCGCGGAATAGTGTTTATGATCATGGATAATCTGTGAATATAATTCTAATCAATAGTCAGGGTTTTATTTAGTTTAGATAGTGGGGAGTTATTAAAGCCTAGCCTCCTTTCAGAAGGGAAATTTAGCGGCTTAATCTCTGATCAAGTGTTTATGTTGGATCTAGATGGAGAGTTGAAGTGAGACTGGAGGGTGGGCAGGATGAGGTAATGGACTTATTTTATGGATGGAGAGGGTGACTAAACGAGTGGTGGGATTTATCTGAATGGGATCCAAGCCCACAGTAGTGTTAATAGAATTTGTTTGTTCTGAGAATGCCCAATGAGTGACATTCCTTCCTCCAAACAACATGCTCAAATTTCTATGTCAAAAGGAATGTTACAAGGGAAGGAATTGTGCAAGTGCAAAGATGGTTCATGATTGAAAGTACCTGGTTGAATTTCTAGAGTAGCTTGAATTGGGGAGGTTACAATTTGTTACCATTCGGAAAAAAAAAATTGTCAAGGAAATATCAGCAATGAGTGCCTGAATTTAAAGGTCACCTAACATTGCATGCATTATATTTTTCTGCTTTCAAATGGAAGGTGAATACAATATGTTCTTCGAAAAGAGGAAAAACTCAGGTCTTATGGATGTAACAAAGCTGCAACAAAGTGAGTGAGTGATGAAAGACAATGCTTCAGGAAAATGTTCCAATCATTCTATATGATGGAGGTTTAGCTTTCCTTAATACACATTTGAAATTTTATCAGACTCATAAAGGGTAGTGGCATAGAAGTTTTAGAACAGTGTCATAACTGAGTTATTTCATTCTAGTGCAGCATATAAATTATAGTTCATTAACACCCAATTTTATTTCTGCCTATGAAGAAAGGATTATGTGGTGTCCAGAACTGAAGCACGGAAGAGGGGGTCAGGAAGCTCCAGTGTGATTTGGATAAATTGAGGGACTGGGCAGATACATGGCAAATGCACTACAATGTGGATAAATGTGAGGTTATCCACTTTGGTAATACAAACCGGAGGGCAGATTACTATTTGAGTGGCAATAGATTAAGAGATGGGGAAGTGCAGAGAGACCTAGGGGTACTTGTACATCAATCTCTGAAGGCGAGCATGCAGGTACAGCAGGCGGTAAAAAGGCAAATGGTATGTTGGCCTCCATATCAAGAGGGTTTGAGTATAGGAACAAGGATACCTTACTGCAGCTGTACAGGGCCTTGGTGAGACCCCACCTGGAGTATTGTGTGCAGTTTTGGTCACCTTATCTAAGGAAGGATGTTTTTGCAATGGAGGGAGTGCAGAGGCGATTCACCAGGCTGATACCTGGAATGGCAGGAATGACTTATGAGGAAAGATTGCGCAAATTGGGATTGTACTCGCTGGAGTTTAGAAGATTGAGAGGGGATCTCCTGGATACATATAAAATTCTGGCAGGACTGGACAGAATGGATGCAGATGGGATGTTTCCAATGATGGGAAAATCCAGAACCCGGGGCCATGATTTGAGGATAATAGGCAAACCATTTAGGACCGAGATGAGGAGGAATTTCTTGACCCAGAGAGTGGTGAATCTGTGGAATTCATTGCCACAGAGGGCAGTAGAGGCAGGTTCATTAAATATATTTAAGAGGGAATTAGATCTATTTCTTCAGTATAAGGGTATTAAAGGTTACGGAGAGAAGGCGGGGTCGGGGTACTGAACTTTAAGATCAGCCATGATCTCGTTGAATGGCGGAGCAGGCTCGAAGGGTCGAATGACCTACTCCTGCTCCTATCTTCTATGTTTATATGTTGACCTGGAGTGTTAGGGATGGAGAGAGCCAGACATTAAATGCCTGTTCAAGGCACAGGGTCTGCTCAAACTTTGAAAGATTTGGGGTTTTGAGAAAGTGATAGTGTCAGCCATTGGAGCATCCAGAAACTGAAGATAAGTGGAGTAGGAGAGTGTTAAGGTTGTCTATAATTGGGCATGTACCCCAATAGGGATTGTAGTATATAACTCAATTGCTCTGTGTATATTGCAACCATATTTACAAAGAAGTTTCCAGAATCTCTGTATATATAGATGCTGTTTGCTTGTTCACAAAAATAATCTATCCTACTTGTATAAATTTTTGCTTAATAAAGTGATTTGTAAGGGATGCTGATACATAGTAAATAATATTAACCCCTGGTTAAGTAAAGCAGCAAAATTCATACCTTTGCAATATCAATAGCATAATGGATTGAACTCCACAATTATCAATTTGTACTCCCATAACAAACCACATTCTATCACCCAATCTGTTTCTTTGCTTTTATTCTTGTATTAGAAAGAAAAACATGACATAATACATCCACCCTTATAAAATGTGATAGCTGATTCATGTTTAACAACACCAAGGTCATTATATTTAAAAACCAAGTATTATATTTTATATTCCAATATACACAAGGAATTGCATTTAATACTTATTTTTTCAATTCATTCAATTTTGGATAAATGCACTTTACGAAAGAGCTCTGTGGAAATTATTCCAAAGGACAGGTCAGCCCTGTTTTTTGATTAACTACGTTCAATTCCTTGTACTTTGCAATATTCTGACCTTTCTGCAGGCAGTGGCTGATATTAATGCAGAACTAAGTCAGAGAGGTGCCACATGGCTTTTATCTGAAATCACTATTCAAGCTTTATCAGAGAAAAGCTCAAATGAATTGCCAAATATCTGTGTACTCAGAAGGAAATGCAATCCATTATTACTAGCAATCCTTTCCCTTCTCAAAAAAAAGATAAGTACTAGTGTGTTAAGAATTTTAATTTCAGAATTTTTTTGTCATGAACATGTCAAAAAATTTGTTGTTTTGCAGCAGCTTTCATAGATGTAGATATTGCAATTAATTACACTTCTAAAAATTAATTAATGCAAAAAGAAGAGAAATGAGGTAGTGTCTGTGTTTTATTATTCCATTCAGATCTGATGAAGAAGCTGTTTTTGCACCATTGGTGTTTACTTTCAATACTTCCTTCATGATGAAGAGGTCATGGCCTGGGTGGTGAAGGTCCTTCAGGATAGAGGCTGATTTCTTGAGACACCGGCTCTTGTAGATGTCCTTAATGGAGTAAAGTCATGATGAGGCCGGCTGAGTTCACAACTCTGTAATATTTTCCTCGCTTGTACATTGACACTTCCACCAGACAGTGATGCAATCAGTCAGGATGCTTTCCACAATTCAAATGCAGATATTTGCAAGAGCCTTTGGAGACATAGCAAATCTCTTCAAACTCCTCAGGAAGAATAGCCGCTGGCAAGCCTTCTTTGTGATTGCATCGACATGGAGGCCCCAAGATAGATCTTCAGAAATATTGACTCCTCGAGGAGTACTAATTTGTGTGCTCTTGATTTTCCCTCAACACCTTGGCCATGCTCTTCTCGCTGCTACCTCAGGCAAATGGTACTGAAACTTGCAGTATGGTGCCTGTAAGTTCCAGACCAGTGATCAAGATCTTGAAATAAGACTTTTATTGCATTTGTAGATTGTACATGTGTGTATAATAATATTTTTTTCATTCATTCTCAATCATCATTGTGCATAATATCATGGATCTACATAAACCTTTTAATCTCAAGGTCGTGGGTTTGTGTCCCACATTGGGCACTACTTTCTAGTCGGCAACACAGTTAGCGCAACACCTTCACAGCACCAGTGACTGGGAATGGGGTTCGAATCCTGTGCTGTCTGTAAGGAGTTTGTATGTTCTCCCTGTGGCTACATGGGTTTTCCTGGGGGCTCTAGTTTCCTCCCACTGTTTGAAATGTACTGGGGGGTATAGGTTTATTGGATTTAAATTTGGTGGCATAGAATACTTGGCCTGTTACTGTGCTGTATGTTAAATTTTTAAAAATTAAATATATCTTGATTACCTTCAACATATTGTTCCTTACTTCCACAATCTCTCCATGGCTCCACCTTGACAATCTTCCATCACGTGGTAGTTGGAGCATTCTCACAAATCTTATTGTGTCTCTTGATTTTGAGGTTTTTACCACCCATTCTGTCCCTCCTCTTTTCCTCCATCTGTTTCCAAGTTAGGCTGCTTCAAGCCTTGTCACATTCCCAAACATCAGCCCATTAGTATTGGATCCAGGGACTACCCTGTGGATGAGTGTGGGATAGAACAAAAGCAGAAATTATGACTCGTGGACATTTGTTGAATAACTGCCATATCATTGTGCTTTGTTCGATTCTTGCTTCCACTTAATATCTGTCAAACTGCCTGACACTTTCTAATGAAACTGTTTAGCCACCATATTACCTATCAATATTTATGTTTGTGCCAGAAAACTGCACTGCCAAGAAAATTGTCAATGTTTTGAATAAATTGTCCAAATTATTTCCACATTTCTTCTGAAACTCAGAGAAAAAATCTTGATATCCTTCCAGAATTTCCCACCGATTACATTTTAGGGTATCCATTGGCCACCATTTTCTTTTTCCAAAGAGATTTGTTTTTCTTAAAGTTTTAGGTTTTTTTTGTGGTTATTAGTAAGAATTTGCTTGACCACCACCTCCAGCAACTATTTGATTTGCTCACTTTTCTATTTTTCTTAACATGATGTTACTAATTCATACAGTTACAGCCCCTCCATATCACCTCAAATACAAGGATAATGCAAGATTGTTAATTTCTTCTTTGGCTTGGCTTCGTGGATGAAGATTTATGGAGGGGTAATGTCCACGTCAGCTGCAGGCTCGTTTGTGGCTGACAAGTCCGATGTGGGACAGGCAGACATGGTTGCAGCGGTTGCAAGGGAAAATTGGTTGGTTGGGGTTGGGTATTAGGTTTTTCCTCCTTTGTATTTTGTCAGTGAGGTGGGCTCTGCAATCTTCTTCAAAGGAGGTTGCTGACTGCCGAACTGTGAGGTGCCAAGATGCACGGTTTGAGGCGATATCAGCCCACTGGCAGTGGTCAATGTGGCAGGCACCAAGAGATTTCTTTAGGCAGTCCTTGTACCTCTTCTTTGGTGCACCTCTGTCTCAGTGGCCAGTGGAGAGCTCGCCATATAACACGATCTTGGGAAGGCAATGGTCCTCCATTCTGGAGACGTGACCTACCCAGCGCAGTTTGATCTTCAGCAGCATGGATTTGATGCTGTCGGTCTCTGCCATCTCGAGTACTTTGATGTTGGAGATGAAGTCGCTCCAATGAATGTTGAGGATGGAGCGGAGACAACGCTGGTGGAAACATTCTAGGAGACGTAGGTGATGCCGTTAGTGGACCCATGATTCAGAGCCGAACAGGATTGTGGGTATGACAACGGCTCTGAATACGCTAATCTTTGTGAGGTTTTGCAGTTGGTTGTTTTTCCAGACTCTTTTGTGTAGCAAATACTAGAGTGCCTCAGATGCCCCCCAAAGTTCCTCAACATGGTTATCCAACTGCACGAAAACCAACAAGGTTGGGTCAGATACAGCAATGAGCTCTCTGAACCCTTCTTCATTAACAATGGCGTGAAGCAATGATGCGTTCTCGCACCAACCCTCTTTTCAATCTTCTTCAGAATGATGCTGAAACAAGCCATGAAAGACCTCAACAATGAAGACGCTGTTTACATCCGGTACCGCACGGATGGCAGTCTCTTCAATCTGAGGTGCCTGCAAGCTCACACCAAGACACAAGAGCAACTTGTCCGTGAACTACTCTTTGCAGATGATGCCGCTTTAGTTGCCCATTCAGAGCCAGCTCTTCAGCGCTTGGTGTCCTGTTTTGCGGAAATTGCCAAAATGTTTGGCCTGGAAGTCAGCCTGAAGAAAACTGAGGTCTTCCATCAGCCAGCTCACCACCATGACTACCAGCCCCCCCACATCTCCATTGGGCACAAAAAACTCAAAACGGTCAACCAGTTTACCTATCTCGGCTGCCCCATTTCATCGGATGCAAGGATCGACAACGAGATAGACAACAGACTCGCCAAGGCAAAGAGCGCCTTTGGAAGACTACACAAAAGAGTCTGGAAAAACAACCAACTGAAAAACCTCACAAAGATTAGCGTATACAGAGCCGTTGTCATACCCACAATCCTGTTCGGCTCCGAATCATGGGTCCTCTACCGGCATCACCTACGGCTCTTAGAACGCTTCCACCAGCGTTGTCTCCGCTCCATCCTTAACATTCATTGGAGCAACTTCATCCCTAACATCGAAGTACTCGAGATGGCAGAGGCCGACAGCATCAAATCCACGCTGCTGAAGATCCAACTGCGCTGGGTAGGTCACGTCTCCAGAATGGAGGATCATTGCCTTCCCAAGATCGTGTTATATGGCGAGCTCTCCACTGGCCATCATGACAGAGGTGCACCAAAGAAGAGGTGCAAGGACTGCCTAAAGAAATCTCTTGGTGCCTGCCGCATTGACCACCACCAGTGGGCTGATATCGCCTCAAACCGTGCATCTTGGCGCCTCACAGTTCGGCGGGCAGCAACCTCCTTTGAAGAAGTCCGCAGAGCCCACCTCACTGACAAAAGGCAAAGGAGGAAAAACCCAACACCCAACCCCAACCAACCAATTTTCCCCTGCAACCGCTGCAACCGTGCCTGCCTGTCCCGCATCGGACTTGTCAGCCACAAACGAGCCTGCAGCTGACGTGGACATTACCCCTCTATAAATCTTCGTCCGCGAAGCCAAGCCAAAGAGAAGAGAGTTACATAATATTTATACTTATTATAAATTATTAATATTTATGTTTTAGATGTGGACAAGAAGTTGTTACGTTTTTTTATTTGACTTGGCAGTGTTCCACAGTTAAACCTTTTTGGCTTGAAGTGGGTAATTAGAACAAATAACTGGAGTAAGATTCCCATAGGTCTCCAATGTTATTTTTACTGGGAGCTGTTAGAGAGATCAAAACTGAATATGTATCAAGTAAAATTTGTTCAAATCACCTTGGCAATAGCTAGAACATGTATTGCTATAACTTGAAAGTCAGATATTAATTTGGGAATAGATAGATGACATGCAGAAGTTCAGAGTTCCATTTGAGAAAATTACTTACATTTTAAGAGATAAATATCATACATTTTTTTGAAATATGGAGCCCATATTTACAAACTGTTGGTATTAAAATTTAAATGAATCTTGAACATACCATTTTACTTCTCAGTCTTTATAAATATTTATATATTTAAAATATTGGAAAGTGAAGTACTCTTGTTATGGTCTTCTTGTCCCTCTCCTTTTTTAATTTTTTTTTGTTTGTAGGAGGGTGGGGGGATTTATAGGTTTTTCTTTCTTTTGTATTTCTTTATTTTTTTTCTTTTTATAAAATACCAAACGTATTTGAATGAAGTTTGAAATATTGTGATATGATTGCTAAATGGTTTTATTTTAAATAAAGTAGATATAAATAAAGTACAGGGATAATGAGGTGTATAAGGTAAAAACATCATGAGTTGGAACCGGAGAAGGAGTCACCCAGTACTAAGGCGTAACAGGATGCAGGTGTGACCTTGTACGCTCAAGATAAGTGTGGCAATAACAAGAATGATGTGCAGCAGACTAACAGAGAAGGGTAGCAACAGCTTATTCATTGGACAATGTAATGGTATGATAATTTACTAAGTGCTTGTCCTGGGGTATAAAAAAAACACCACTTGCTGATATCGTTAGAATGCGCCTTCTCCAACTAACACTTTTAGTTGCAAGTGTTACAATCCGGTAATAAAGAACCTTGATTTTGACTCAGTCTGGTGTCTGACTCACTCATTCTCGAACAAAGCAGACCTAACAGGTGTTAACCAAGATAGGATGAGCTACCGTTAAGAACATTTAATTCCTGAATATTAAACATTACAAACACTGTAAAGATTTCTCACTATTTTAACAGTTCACACTATCTGACCTCAGAACAGCTAATGCTTTAAAAGTATACACGTCAGGTGCATTGGTAATGCTACAAAGCAAATATATCAGTACTACATACTGGCCCCAGAACACAGAAGAATGAAAACGAGGCAATATCCACATTGGTCTTGAAATCCACAGTTATTTTCTTGCACTTACATAGTTGGTTTGGTTTTATTAGGATTTACAGAATAGCTTTGTTAAGATTGAAGGTATTTCAGGAAGTTTTTTTTTCAAAATTATTGATTCAGAACCCATAGCAAGAATATTAAGGAGCACGCCATGTCAGTTTCCATCAAAATGTGCTCAGTAGGAGAAAACAGCAGTGAGTTTGCAATATAAGAACGACAAAAATTTCCAGATCTCAATGATAAACCATCATCAATATATCCTAATTTAAATTAATTGCATTTTTGTGCCACAATATTTATCACATTGAAATGATGTCAACAGTAACTCCAGTACTCACAATACTTGGGTTTTATAGCAGCAACAGTGTATTTGATATATTTTTGCCAAACTTCCTGCTTTGCTCTTCTTATGTTACTTTTTTTTTCATTTTAGGCTGGTAAATGCACAATGTATTCTCCCACTTAAGTTAAATTTACTGAAACATTTAAACAGAAAAATATATTTAATCTTGAAATCCATGAAGTGCATTCAACTGAGTCGTAACTTTTACAAGGCCACATTGTTCCAAGCATTCTGGGAGTGATTTAACAGTTTCCTGTTTCCCAAACTGGTAACTGTACCATGCGATTGATATCATATACACAAGTTTTTAATCACTATTTTCCATATTGTGACTTTCTGACAAAATTAGCGGACATACATTGGGAGACGTAGATGTACCATCTGTTATAGCCTTGTGTCCTTTCCTCTTTAAATAGATGATTTCCTGAGTAAATTGGCATTAACTGGTGTATTATCAATTTTGTTTTGTGAATACAATTATGCAAGATGTGCTGACTATCATAGATTCATTGATAAACATTCTGTTTCTATTGTATCACAATGTGCCTACTGGAGGCAGCTTCAGCATCTAAGTGCAAGTATCATTTTGCTGGTTTCAGATGTGTGAAATTTGCTTTTGGTTCGTTGGTGAAAATGATGTGTTAATCACTCACAGAAGCACTTGATCCTGATCGTGTGTGTGTGTGTGTGTGTGTGTGTGTGTGTGTGTGTGTGTGTGTGTGTGTGTGTGTGTGTGTGTGTGTGTGCAAGTGGGGTGGGGGGGGAGCAAAGAGGAAACCTAGAAGTTTGCAAAGTATCAATTTCTGCCACATCTGTCATTTATACCTAGTGTGAAAGTGAGTGGTGGAATCTGAATGCATTTAGTGGGAATGTGAGGAGAATAGTTGGAATAGAAGTGAGGTTGAAAGAGCTTGGGTTTTTCTCTTTGGAACATGGGGCAACATCTCGCAAGGTTAGTGATCCTCTCAGGGATAGGCGGCTGGGAAGATGGATTCATGATTGGCTCATGCACGATGATTCCCATCCCCATATACAGTTCCTTCCCTGCATTAGCTGGAGGGCAGACCATAACCCAGCAACTGAAGCTGGCCAATTATAAAATTGGAAATCAGGCCTTATCTAAGGCATTCAATCACATACAGTTCACCCACATGTCACAGCAGTTTAGTTAACGGAAATTCGGAAAGGATGAGAGGTGACTTAATAGAGTATATAAGACCATGTGGTAAACAGACAGCATCTTTATCACAGAGATGCAAGAAAAATAGAGGGTAATGGGTGTGAGGTAGGAAAGTATCAGATTGTTGAGGAATACCTTTACATAGGTCTGCACAATATAATGGGCCTAAGGGCCTGTACTGTAATGTTCTATGTTCCCCTTCCAGGCATGAGCTTAATTGATGGATTTGACTCCCTCTTGAGTGAGGAATGCTCTGGAAGCGCAGCTCACTTTCCAGGTGGGTTGGTGGCAATGTCAGGAGGAGAGAGATTAGATTCTCTTGTACAAGTTCTCAAGAGTATCCATTGCACTCTTGTACGTGGAGCAGCCTTTGGTTGCCTGGAAGGCATGGGGACCCAGCTTTGACCGGAGTAGGACCAACCTCTTCCGATCTGAGTCCAGGATGCCGCCTTTGTGTGCCTCGATGATTGCCTCGACCGCGTGCTGCCAGATCTTGAAACATGTCTGGGCTTCCAGGTGGCATGGTCGACTTCGAGGCTCCCTGCGCAGAGGTGTTTCTCCATGGCAGCCGTGGGCAAATTTGTGGATTAAATTGTGGTGAGCTGTTAGCCAGAATCAGACACACACAAGGTAAAGAATGTACAACAGGCTTTAATCCACAAAGACTTCCACAGAGGCAGGCTGGTTGTAATTGCAGTAACTCTGAGTGAGCTTTGGGAGGCCGGCGCAGGCTTGTATCCTGGACGGTGATTGGCACCCGACCGGGTGGGGCTTGATCCCTTCAGGCCAATTGATTAATAGCCAGCCAGGTGTTGACCTGTCCTCTTATCTTCCTGCAGGAACAGAGGTTTCCCCCTGCAGTAGGGCAGTGGTGTACCACCACAACTATATACATGAGAATAAATGAATTTTGAAACACTCCGAAGGTCGGACAACACCTTTAGAAAAGGAAATGGGGTTAATGTTTAAAGTCTGGGACTCTCTGTCAGGAGAAGGATGATACACCTGAAACATTAACTTGGTTTCTCTGACAATAATTCACATGTGCTCTTCTGGGTGTTTCCAGCATTCCTTATTTTTATTTCAGATTTTCACAATCCTGTAGTTTTTTATTTATTTTCAAAGACAATAATAAAAAATAATGATGTATTAAATGGTGAAAAAGTTAATGCATCAGTTACAAAATAATCAGCTTACTGTGCAAAACATATGATTAATATTTATTAATGCAGTGGATGCAAATTAGCTGACAATTTATTCCATGGTACTTTACTTAGGTGAAGAAGTTCCAACAAATTAATGCATGGCTGACTTAAGAAACAGCACCATATTTTTTCTCATTACCTGAGTCCTGTTTAACCATTGGCTCAGGCTGAAAGCAGATTGAAGATGGGTCCAAAAGATCTGTCCCAATTTAAATGGTAATTTTTAAATGAGATTTATCCAATGCTACTGTGGGTAAAAGATTGCTGAGTCACTGGTGATGATCTTTGAATCTTCACTGGGAATAGGAAAAGTAGTGGAGGATTATAGGGCTGCAAATGTTTTTCCCGTGTTCAAGAAAGGGAGTAGATAAAACCCAGGAAATTATAGACAGCGAGTCTGACTTCAATCATGGGCAAGCTATTAGAGAAGATCACAAACATTCCAAAAGGCATAATCTGATTAAGGATCGTCAGCACAGCTTTGTTAAAAAAAGGTTGTGTCTCATAAATCTGATTAAATTCTTTGAGGATGTTAAACAGAATATTGATGAATGTAGGGTGGTGCATTGTGACATATATAGATTTTCAATAAAATTCCCATACAATGCTCATTCAGAAGATAAGGATTCATGGAATCCAAATAGGCCTTACTTCATGAATACCGAATTGGGTTGCCCAGAGAAGGCAGGGGATAGTTGGAGATGGTTTGTATTCTTCATGGAGGTCTGTGACCAGTAGTGTTCTGCAAGGATCTGTTCTGAAAACCCATTCTTTTGAATTTTTTTATCAATGAACTGGATAAGGAAGTGGAAAGGTAAGTTAGTAATTTTGTGGATGATAGAAAAGTTGGTAGTGTTGTGGATAGCTTGGAGGGTTTCTGGAGGTTATAAGATTTCAGATATATTTTTTAGATTTCAAATTTATTGTCAGAATACATAAATTACATCACATACATCCCTAAGATTCTTTTTCCTGCAGGCGAGGCAGAATTGCCACTTATTCATAGTGCAAAAAGAAAAAGGTACACAACATACAAATGTAAACAAATAAAGGAATGAAAACGAATGGGCTGTGAACAAAGAGGAAAAAAATCAATAAAGTGCAAAAGAATGATTAAATGAGTTTGTTGTTGAGGAGTCTGATGGTGGGGGAGTAGCAGCTGTTCCTAAAGCTGTTGGTACATGTCATGTGACATCTATACCTCCTTACTTAGAGAACAGAGCATTTGCTGGGTGATGTGGATCCTTGATGACTACTGCTGCTCTTCAACAACAGCATTCCCTGTAGACATTCTCGAAGATGAGGAGTGTTTTGCCTGTGATATCCTGGGCTGTGTCCACTACCTTTTGTGAGCTTTATGCTTGTGGGTATTGGTATCCCCATATCAGACCATGATGCAGCTGGTCAACACACCTTCCACCAAACCTGTGTAGAAATTTGCCAATTTTTCTGATGTCATAGCAAACTGCCGCAAACTCCTGTGGAAGTAGAGGCTTTGACATGTTTTCTTCACAATGCCAATAGTGTGTTGGGTCCATGTAAAATCTTCCGAGAGATCGTGACTCCCAACAACTTAAATTTGATCACCCTCTTATTGATAGGATACAGAGCTGGGCTGAGAAGTGGCAGGTGGAGCTTAACTCAAAAAAGTAATAATTTTCATTGGTCAAATATTTAGGCAGGATACAATGTTAATGGAAGAACTCTGAGTAGTGTGGACAAAATGAGATATCTTAGGGTCCATGTCTGTAGGACACTCAAAGCTACTGCATAGGCTGATAATATTGTTAAGAAAGCACATGATGAGTTAGCCTTCATTAACTGTGGGATTGAGTTCAAGAGATGTGATGTAATGTTACAGATATATAAGACCTTGGTTGGACCCAACTTGAGATATTTTGTTCAGTTCTGGTCACCTCCTTATGGGTAAGATGAGGATGCTTTAAAGGAGATTTACAAGGATGTTGCCTGTATTGAAGAGCATGAGAATAGATTGATTGAATTTGGTATTTTCTCCTTGGAGTGATGGAAGATGAGGAGTGATCTGATCTGATTGAGGTGTACAAGATGATGAGAGGGGTTGAATGTATGGATGTGCAGAGGCTTTTTCCCCAGGGCTAACATGAGCAGGAATAGATTTAAGGTGCTTGGGAGAAAGTACGGTGGGGGGGGGGGGGGTGCAAGAGTTAAATTCTTCACACGGAGAACATGGAATGCGCTGCAAGCAACAGTGGTAGAGGCAGGTACTAAAAGATCTTTTTTAAGAGACGATTGGATAACTACATAAAAATGAAGGGTCATCCAATAGGGTAATTTCCAGCATTTGGTAGATTATTACATCAGCACAACACTGTGGGCTGATGGGCCTGTTCTGTGCTCTAGATTTATATGTGCTCTGTATATCAAACTTACCACATTTTAAGTTCTTTCAAAGCCATTGCCGTTGAAAATAAACTAAAGATCCATATTTTGTGGTAATGCACCCATGATCACTGCTGCCCTGCAAATAAAGTCTTCACTTGCTATTGTAGGTCTCCCAAAGCAAGCTTGCTTCACAAGGACATCTCCATCTTCAACAACATTATATCCATCGAACCTGACATGCATTGGACAGGAGTACAAGCAAAATGTGTTCCATACACAAAAAAAGCCCCCAGTATTAACTGGTTACAAAAATAATGAGTTTAAATCTTTTTGACATTCAGTAGCATCCAAAAACATTTCAAAGTGATTTCCAACTATCCAATTGATTTTTTTTAATAAGAAATTTAAACAGAATATAAATACACATTTAAAATGAAGCAATTCTTTCTTTAAAATGTTTATTGAGTTTAACATAATAATCCACATACAAGTTATTAATAAAGTGAAGCCCTATGATAACATATACATTGTGTATAATTAAAGTAAATGCACAATACGACAAAATTTAAATTTCATCCATTATTATTAAATCTGATTGTTAAAAATCAGTTAAATAATATTATAACTTCATTATACCTTAATATAGTGTCTAAAAAAAAGAGAAATAATGTAGGATAATCATAATTAAACCCATAAATTCAAAATGAAGCAATTATGTAAATTTAATTTGTATTTGCAAAAATTCTATGAACTAAAATTTAACTTAATTTTTTAAAATTTATTTAGACATAAAGAACAATAACAGGCCCTTCCCACAAGCCAATGCCACCCAAATACATCAATTAACCTACAAAGCCTCTATGTTTTGAAGGGTGGGAGGAAACTAGAGCAGGTGGAGGGAACCCACACAGACAAAGGGGAGAAAGTACAAACTCATTACAGACAGCGCTGGATTTGAACCCAGGTTGCTGGCGCTGTAATATCATTGCACTAACCTCTACGTTAACTGTGCCACTCCAAAATCCTTATGTTCTGCAAAAATATTGTACCTTTGAGATCCCATCGTTAGTCTATCATTTTGCCTTCCATAAAACTTAGGATATCTGTCTGTCTTGTCTAAGTCATTTATAAATGTTCTGAATAGATGCAACCTTGAGTAGAACCTTACAGGTTATAATTTAGTATCTATCTTATATCAAGGTTCAGAAAGATGTATGGTTGGAGCTAATGGAATATATTAGGATAGATAAGTTTTGGGACTTGATAAGATCTATCCCAGGTTTCTACAGAAGGTGAGGGTAGAGATTTCTGGGATGTTGACAATGACCTCCCTCACCATAGAGTGGTGCCAGAGGATTGGAAGATGTCAATGTAGTTCCCTTGTTCAAGATAGAATAAAGGAAGAATCCTGGGAATTATAGATCAGTGAATTTTATGTCAGTAGTGGGCAAAATACTAGTGAGGAACTTAGGGATGAGTGTACAAACATATAAAGAAACATAGTTTTATTAACGATGGTCATCATGGCTTTATAATGGGCAGGTCATGTTTCATGAGCCTAATTGAGTTTTCCAAACAGGCAACAAAAAAGAAAGTTGAATGGTGATGTGGTGTTTTTGGATTTTAGTAAGGCATTTGACAAGGTTTCCCATAGTTTGAAAAGTGGAGAAGTAGAGAGCATGCCCTTGTATATTGATGATTCGTCAAGACTAAAACTGATTGTGAGAAACAACATCAAGTCCTTGTTTGGCAAAGATGGTAAGACTATTAACCATTGGATAAAGGAAATGACCAGGTGTAACAAATCCTAAGAAACATTCTAAGAAATAGGTACTTGCATGGAAAAATTATTATGAAAATCTGTTTGAATTTCTGGAAACTGGATATTTTTATGTTTAAATATGCAATTTGTGAGCCATGCAGTGGACTCCCTTGAGAGACAAGCTGCATGTAACAGTGCCCCTCATTGTAATGGAGTTCTCACATTTTGCAAAGCAATAATTAAGCATGATGAAATTTGTAACTGTATTTGCATTTGTTTATCAAGTAATCTCAAGTCCACATTCAAAGTAGGCTCACCCAGAATGACATGAGGCATGGGTTCCATAGATCCGTGCCTATGTAGATTTGGAATTGGCTTACCCACAGAAGGGAAAGGGTAGAAGTAAATGGATCATATTCTGCCTGGATGTTGGTGACCAGTGGTGTTACACTGGGATCTGTCCTGGAACCCCTGCTCTTGGTGATTTTTTAATAAAATCTTGAATGGTGAAGTGGGGGTGAAGGGTGTGTCAGTACGTTTACAAATGACACAAATGCTAGAGGTGTTATGGATAGTGTAGAAGATTGTCGTAGGTTAAAAAGGGATATTGACCAGATGCAGATTTGAGTATAGAAGTGGCAGATGGGGTAAAATCTGGAAAAATATGAAGTGATGCGTTTTGACCATTTACTTTGACAACAAGCTCAATTTTTCAATGGCAGGATTCTTAGCAGTGTGGCAGAATAGAAGGATCTTGGAATCCAAGTCCATATAAGCCACAAAGTTGCCACACAAGTTGATAAGGTGGTTAAGAAGGCATATGGTATATTGGTCTTCATTGGCTGGTGTGTTGAGTTCAAGAGCCACAAGGCAATGCTACAGCTAAATAAAGCTCTGGTTAAACCACCCTTAGAGTATTGTTTAGTTCTGGTTGTCTCATCATATGAAACTTTAGATAGGGTGCAGATTTACCAGATGCTGCCTGGATTAGAGAACATATCTTATGAAGAAAGAAATTAATAAACAAGGTTTTTTTTTCTCTCTGGATCAATGGAACTGATATAATAGAAGTATACAGTTCAACTCCAATTATCTGAACTCCTCATTTATCTGAATTGTTTAAATTTTGGATATCCTAATTTATCAAATCAGAAATCTTAATTTATCCAAAAATTTTTGGAGCCAAACTGACCTCACAGGTAGAAAAAAAATTTTACTCGGCATGAAATTAGAATGACAATTGTCCTTGTCTCAGGTAACTCCCTCCACTCTCTCTTTCCATTTCTTCCTTGCCTTCCCCATTAACTGTTCTCTCCAACTCTCCCTCACAAGCTGTGCACCACTATCACCCAGCCACAAGCAGTCAGAACAATCTTTTCTACCGGCGTCATCAAGGAAAGCAGCCTCCCAGGCAGGAGCAGGACCTTGGGCTCAGTGGTGTTCCCTCCCCTCCCTCCCTCCTCAGCACAGCGGAGCTCCTGATGCTGACTCTAAACCCTCGCCTCGGCCTACTACTGCACATGCACACAGTGAGGAACTTGTATATCCATCGGGCACACAAAACCCTTAGGCCTAGGAGTCAGGACTCTGACGTTGCCGTTGGGCTGGGGAGACAGGAGCTGGCCGACTCACCAGTGAGTGTTCCACTGGCCCAGAAATCTCCCAGAGGATCAACGGCAGTGGTGGTTGAGAGGTCTCAGTAATCAGCTGCTGCATTGCAGCCAGCAATTCTTTTGGAGAGAATTAAACATTTTAATGCTTTAAAAGCCTTCCCTTGTTATTTATTGATGATTAAGCACTGCTACAAGTGATTTGCTGTTGCAACTGGGCTGTTTTTTTTTAAATGACCAGTTCTCCAAAAAAAAAACTTGGGCCTGGTCCTGACCATTTTGGATAATCAGAGTTGAACTGTATATGATTATGATAGACATAGAAAGTATGGACAGCCAGCACATTTTTTCCAGGAACAGCAATGATCAGAATCAGAAGACATCCATTTAAAGAAAATGGCAACAAGCTTAGTGAAGATGACATGTAGATTTTTTTAAAACATAGAGTACGGTGGTGAATACCTGGAATGCATTTCTGGTGGCGGTAATGGAGGTTATCCAATAGGGACATTCAAAAGATTTAGATAGAACATATGGATGTAGGAAAAGAATTGGGTGAGGGAGGGAAGGGTTAGATTAATTGTGGAGTATGTTTATACAGTATATCCATATGTATATCCATCGGGCACACAAAACTCAAAACGGTCAACCAGTTTACCTATCTCAGTTGCACCATTTCATCAGATGCAAGGATCGACAACGAGAGAGACAACAGACTCGCCAAGGCAAATAGCGCCTTTGGAAGACTACACAAAAGAGTCTGGAAAAACAACCAACTGAAAAACCTCACAAAGATAAGCGTATACAGAGCCGTTGTCATACCCACACTCCTGTTCGGCTCCAAATCATGGTTCCTCTACCGGCATCACCTACGGCTCCTAGAACGCTTCCAGCAGCGTTGTCTCCGCTCCATCCTCAACATTCATTGGAGCGCTTTCATCCCTAACGTCGAAGTACTCGAGATGGCAGAGGTCGACAGCATCGAGACCACGCTGCTGAAGATCCAGCTGCGCTGGTTGGGTCACGTCTCCAGATTGGAGGACCATCGCCTTCCCAAGATCGTGTTATATGGCGAGCTCTCCACTGGCCACCGTGACAGAGGTGCACCAAAGAAAAGGTACAAGGACTGTCTAAAGAAATCTCTTGGTGCCTGCCACATTGACCACTGCCAGTGGGCTGATATCGCCTCAAACCGTGCATCTTGGCGCCTCACAGTTTGGCGGGCAGCAACCTCCTTTGAAGAAGACCGCAGAGCCCACCTCACTGACAAAAGGCAAAGGAGGAAAAACCCAACACCCAACCCCAACCAACCAATTTTCCCCTGCAACCGTGTCTGCCTGTCCCGCATCGGACTTGTCAGCCACAAATGAGCCTGCAGCTGACGTGGACATTTACCCCCTCCATAAATCTTCGTCCGCGAAGCCAAGCCAAAGAAGAAGAATATCCATGAATGTCCACATACAAAATGATTACAGTTACCATGTTCAGTTACCTCTTCAAAATTTTCAATCCTGTTCCTTGGGTCTGAATGATTTATTCCTTGCAAATCTGCATTGTCTCTCAGTAAGCAGTTGAAAGTTGTTAAGTCATTTTATTGTGAATAATAGACTCTAATAATTTGCCAACAACAGATGTTGGGTTAAATGATTTGTAATTCCCTGGTTCTCCACTCTTACTTTTCTAAATTAGTAGAATAAAATTATGCAGCACACAGCAGATGTTGATACTTTCTGAGCCTCTCAACTTTTAAGTGTCACTGTGGTTCAGCTGATCAAATGAGATGTGGATAATGAGGAAGGTAGTTTAAACTACACCAGAATAAAGATCAGACAAAAAGTTGGAGCGTTGGCAGGTGGAATTTAATCCTGGCAAATGTGAAGTGATTCACTTTCGGAAGTTAGACAGAGGTAGGACATTTACAGTAAATGTACCGTTCTCATGGATCTCAAGTTGGGGCTGTGGGAATAAGATGTGAACAAGGGGCAGAGCATGCAGGTTCCTATCAGATAAATAGACAGCAGGAATGGTAATTTTTGTTTTGAAGCTCTCCATTGGCCAATTAGTTCTAGCCAATAAAAAGAGGAGAAACACAAGCCAGTGTGTGAGGGTAGGGATAGGATTTTGCACCAGAGGCTTCAGTGGGAAGAGGCTGAGGAGAAGGTGCAGGAGTTGAGGCAAGGCTCGGAATTTTCCAACATTTGTCTTCCTATTTCATTGATTGTGGGAACGGCAGCCAGGGCAGGGGCATGCTCCCCTTGCAGGATGTGGAATGATAGGGAAGTCACCAGCATCCCTGATGATGTCCTCTGTGAGGTGCATCCAGCTTCAGCTCCTTACAAACTAAGTTAGGGAAATGGAGCTACAATTGGATGAATTCCAGATCATTCAGGAGTCCTGGAGGCTTGTCTACTGAGGCACTAAGGGTGGATCTGAGGAACGGGAAAGGATACTGCTGAAGTCTGTTGAGCCCTATCACTCTTCTACCCACTCACTCCATTTCCCGTTCCAAAGGCGCTACTTACCCACAGAAGGCTGCGGGGTCTCTGCACTAGTCCCATCTGAAATGATTTCTTAGGAAGAAATGATTTAATGATTTAAATGTATCTCTACAAGAACAGTAAGCATGGAACCCAACATGCCAAGGACATGAAGACCTGAGTAATTTGTTTTGTCTGTGGCAGCCCACAATTGCGGAGATCAGGCCGGCACATCGTGCGACAGCTAAAGGGACTCCCAGGACAATGATCTGGCAGGGGTAGAAGCTGGGGCAGTATCAGACCAACAGCCCTAAAATGGCATTGGTCAAGTTGCCCAGCTTACTTAGCAGAAACAGGCTGGGGAAGAATGGCATTCATATGCATGGAAGTTCCCGCCCACTATTATTATACATATGGATGACTCAGTCAATCAGCAAAAATGGTGGGAACTTGAACAGTATAAAAGCAGTCTTTCCAGCCCTAATAGAGGAGTGAGCTTAACCTGCCACACTCTGTGTGTGTGTGTTTCTTTGTAGTGGTCGGCTACATGTCATCTTTCTGAACTCACTTGACAACAATTAAAATGTCAATTGCAAATTGGGAAAATAAGAAAGGATGGCCAGCTGCGGGATGTACTGATGGTATGCGATTTTACATGGAGGACGTGATACTGCTGTCTTGCGAAATGGACATTGCTCAGCACTCGGGACATCTGGTGGGAAGTGTACGCATGTGCGAGAAGGTTCCCATCTTAACATTTATCATGTCAAGACACTGGACTAACAAAGCATTCACACTTAAGTGCCACAATGAAACTTGTACTGTAATGTCTTAGAGCTGCTTTGTTCAAGAATCAAACAATGTGGGATCCCCATTACCACAAGAACCCCACATTGTAGCAAGGGTCAGCGGGACATTTCTAGGGGGCATAGGGGTGTGGAATAGTTATTGTTTGAAATAAGCAGGTGAAAGAGTTACTGTGGTACAGGCTAGAGACATGTACAGGGAGGTCTGAACCTGTCCATTTTATGCTTCCCTAATTTTTGCAGGGATAAAACAAATTGTCTTCTCCAACATATTCTCATAGGCAATTCAGTTGTAGTGAGTTTAGGACAAAAAGACAGAAAAGGAAAAGGAGCTTGATGGAGTTGTTAGGAAGAGGTTATGCAATGGGTATTCCACAGTGACGCAGGATCAGGCCTGTTCAATACTTGGATGGGAGATCACTTAGAAATACCAGGTGCCATGTGGAGTTCATGTTTGAAACAACAGGTGGTTTATTAAAATTGATGCACATCAGGAGATCAGTCAAAGCTGATTTCCTGAGTATGATTTTGGTTTAGGTTTATACTCACAATGGACATAATTACAGAAACTAGATGAACTTAGTTTTACTGTTTTGATTACAGAATAGGAGTTAGAAAGATCTAGTTACTGCAAGATAAAGGTTGATTACAGAGCAAGATGCATATTTGTGAGGAAGTTTTAGTAAACAATGGGTCTAAGTTTCTCTTTACAGCAATGGGTGCATGCTAAGATTTTACCTGAACAATCAATCCAATTTCCTATTAAAGCAAACTGTAAACACTCTAACCTAATTAATTGTGGCCCTGAAACTTAGCAGTTATCTCTGCTATATTCCCATGGCTCTACTCTTGGGCCTGTCTTCAGTTCCCTGTTAAACCGCATCAGCACGATCCACTACTAGTTATAGCCCTCACTTTTCTTTGCCCGTAACAGTACCATATGAGAACATCTGGATACAGCAACAGCCAACACTGTCAATCTATCACAGTGATCATTGTCATAGCTGGGACAGAATTATTTCTCTTGTCATTTTATTTCAGCATTTGCCATGTAAAGTAAATGTAGTCCTTCTGGAATTCAGCCAGCTCATTAGTTCATTTGTTTACTGAAGCAACAAGAACACGGTGCCAGCATTCCCAGGTAGTTTACCATCAAAGCAATGACTAGATCCAAGTATGTTCAGCTGGGTACATACAAGGGGCTTGACATCCTCAATCTTTTTACTCCCAAAGTTGGGCTCCAGTCACCATCCTCTCCTTGAACTTTGATCTTCAATGATCAGAGAGAATTTTTGATCCTCCTTTGCGTTGGTTGAGAGATTTTTCCTGCCTGATCATGCTTAGTTTGTTGTTGATATATGGATGGGTTGGGAACAAGCCAAACATGGGTGTAAAGTATTGTGAATTAATTTCTATGTCAGCATTGAACAGTATATTAGTTGGTCGTTAATTTTATTTTTGTATTTTGCAAATCGTGGTCATATAATAATGAAGAGCTGGGCTAATTATTTGCCTTCCAACTGTAAATTTCAGCAACTCTACAAAAAAGGCCATTTTTGAATTATCTGATTTTGAATAATTCAAATAGGAATTATCTCCAGTGAGAAAAATTCATAGCCTCTTCTGGCTTGCAACGAAAGTTGGCTGATATCATTGTGTACAGGGAATGATAGAGACAAAGTATTCAAGAACAGATGGGTAATGCTGTTCACATGTCTGATACAAAGTCTGCTTGATTTTGTCAGACAAAACTAATGGCAAATGGTCTTAGCATAAGATCATAGATGTGAATTTCAAAATTAGAAATTAGGAACTCAATCCTCATTACATTTTTTTCTGAGGGGATGCACATTGCTAACTCGTAACCTGAAAGCAAACAATCTATATCAATCTCAAGAATGTATTCTGCAATTGTAGTGAGGTGAACTGTATTGAAACCTTGATAATTCATGGTCTTGGTAAGAAAACAATAAGATGTCGAATAATTCAATTAAGCAGCAAAGTGCCATTTAAACTGAAATTAAATTAAGGGCAGTATGCAATTATATTTTACCAGTCACCATGGATGATACTTCAAGTACAATGTACCTTTTCCATAAAATGCTTTAGCAAGTGGAATGAGCCAAGTAAAGTGAAACAATCAATAAATAAAAGGCAAAATACTTGCATACACTGACAACATTTAGCAGGAGATCATTTTAACCTTTAGAAAGAGATGGATAACTGAGGGACACCCATTATAAAATGCATCCAAGTTGCCCTTCTATTATTTGAAAATTGGCCAGGATTAATTTTATTCATCCAATAGTTACCATATATTCTGGCATGTGACAACTGGCTTATAAGTTGATCCCCACTTTTTTCAGCCTCATATCAGGTATATGGATGAGAAGAAGATGGAGGGTTATGGGCATTGTGCAGGGAGGTGGGACTAGAGAGGGGTGTTTGGGTGCGGACTAGAAGGGCCTAATGGCCTGTTTCCGTGCTGTAATTGTTATGTTATGTTATGTTAATATCCAGCATATGTCAACCCCAATTTTCTGGATGCCTGAATTGGCCTGCTGACTGGCATATATGTCAACCCCCCAAAGATCACATGGATTGATCTGGGTGTTGACAAGAGGTGATTGCTATCATGGAGGGTCCATCAACACAATGCAACTTGTGACGAAAGTTTTAAATTGAAAGTGTAAGGAATGGCCAAGAAAAACCAACAACTGTGGTGTTGCAAGAAAAATTGATGTAAATGAGATATTGGTAAGAGGTTGGAGGAAGAAAGAAGAGACTTTAAGAAAAATACCAAAAAGGCAATGTTCATTGAGAAAAGGAATCACTCGTTGGCCAGAGTGGGGAAAATCACATTGCAGAATGGGTACATGAACTGAGGCAAGATTGTTACATAATCACCAGAAATGAAATAAAAACATTTGCACTGTAGTGGTTAAAACTGCACCCAGACCTCAGTAGTGATTTTGAGGCTACAGTAGGCTGGTGCAATCATTTCATAAGCAAGAAAAATCTGGTATTATGACAAAAAACAAAAATTGTGCAGAAACTACCAAAAGATCTTGATCATAAAGTTGCAATTTTCATCAGTTTATTATACATCACTATGAGAAACACCAGTTTGCATTGGCAAAAATAGGAAATATGGACAAAGACCCCATGATTTTTGCATGATAGGTGATAGAACAGTGGAATGGAAAAGTATTCAAACTATCCAAATCAGAATTACAGGCCATGAAAGGACCAGGCTTGTCGTGGTGTTATACATTGCCAACATGACAAAGTTGAGACCAATGGTAATCTTCAAATGCAAAATTAAACATAAAATAAAATTCCCTGTGGGTATTTTTGTACATTTTCTTAGAAAAGGATGGATGGATGGATGAAAATGGTGTAGAACTATGGATAGACAATGTGTGGAACAGGCAGCCAGGCAGTTTACACAAAGAATGGAGTTTGCTGGTCTGGGATATGTTCCATAGATACTTAACTGAGAACATTGAAAGTAGATTAGCATTACATAATACTTACATGGTGTAGCATGAATAAAAGCTCTCATAATTGGAGGGAGAACAAATGCTTTTATTAGCTTATACCTAAGGGTAGGGTCTCACAGTAGTCTTCAGAAGGGTTCTGGGTTTAGGTGGGAAACCAGGGATACATGTGAGCAGGTTGGGGGTAGAGCCAGGAGGCAGAGCCAACCATCAGCATGACACACTTCCAGTGAATCCCAGATCACTGCATTCACCCCTTCCTGTAGATTTTAGAGTCTGTGAATGAAGACCGAGATCATAGGTTCAGAAACAAATGGTTAAAAAAATATAGTTATTTACAAATTTACAGATTTAAGCAGTTCAGGGGTCTAGAGATCCTGGTGGAGTGCTCTAGCACTCCTTGAGTCTCCTGGTCCCCTTGTGAGGAAGGAGAGGAGGGCTGGGTCTCTGGCTCGAAGGTGGAGAAGGGTGCACTTTCCTCCTGAACCAGATCCCCTGAGGCCCTGACTGGGGGTGGCTTGAATGAGCTCCAGGGCACCTGATGCAATGGACTCTCTTCTCCAGGTCCCTGATGGAGATGGTGTCCTCTCTGCCATCCGGGTACTCCACATAGGTGTATGTGGAATTGGTGTGGAGCATTTTCACTCTTTCCACCAGGGGGTCAGTCTTACTTCTCCTCACATGCTTCCTGAGAAGGACTGGACCAGGAGTGGTGAGCCAGGTTGGGAGTATTGTTCCCAATGCCGACCTTCTTTCGAATGTGAGTAGGAGCTTATGAGGAGTAGCATTGGTCATGGTACATTGTAGTGACAGGATGGAATAGAATGTCATAGGGAAGACTTCCTGCCACTGTGAGTCTGGAAGGCCTTTTGACTTCAGAGCCACTTTGACAGCCTTCCAGACCGTGGCATTTTTCTTTTCAACCTGTCCGTTCCCCCGGGGGTTGTAGCTAGTAGTCCTGCTGGACGCGATGCCCCTCACCAGCAGGAACCAACGCAGCTCTTCTCTCATGAAGGATGAGTCCTGGTCACTATGAACATAGCTGGGATACCCAAACAGAGTGAAAATTGAGTCTAGGGCCTTCATGACTGACAAAGTGGACGTGTCTGGGCATGGGACAGCGAACGGGAAGCGGAAACACTTGTCAATGAGATGAAGGTGCTCCTGTTCGTGGAAGTGAGAGGTCCCTTAAAATTGACACTGAGCCATTCGAAAGGCCTGGAATGCTTGATCGGGTGCACGTTTGTGGGGAGGTAGAAGTGTGGCTTGCACTCCGTGCAGACCTGACAAGACCTAGTTATTTCCTTGATGTCTCCCACAGAGTAGGGCAGATTGCACGCCTTGACAAAATGTCCCATGTGGGTAACCCCTGGATGGCAGAGCTCATTATATAGAGACCACAGTTGGCTGGTGTGTGCAAAGGCACAGTTTCCTCTGGATAAGGCATCTGGAGGGTCACTGAGGGCTCCTGGCCGATAGGCAATGTCATAGATGTAAGTTGAGATATCGATCCTCCACCTAGAAATCTTGTAATTTTTGATTTTTCCCCTCTTGACATTACTTAGCATGAATGCGATTGAGCACTGGTCAGTGAGGAATGTAAATCTTCTACCAACCACTTAGTGTCCCCAGTGCCTCACAGCTTCTACAATGGCTTGAGTCTCCTTTTCCACTGATGGGTTCCCGAGCTTGTGGCCTTGTAAAGTCCACAAAAAAATGCAATCACCCTGCCCGCCTGGTTGAGGATAGCGGCCAGGGCTACGTCCAAAGTGTTGCTTTCCACTTGAAAAGGTATATTCTTATCCACCCCATGCATGGCGGCTATCACAATGTGGTTCTGGAGGTCGTTAAAAGCCGTTTGGGCTTCAGCTGAGAGGGGAAAAATAGAGGCTTTTATGAGAGGGCGAACCTTATCTGTGTATTGAGGGATCCATTGGGCATAATATGAGGAAAAACCCCAGGCACCTCCTCAAATCCTTTGTGGTCGTGGGGATGGGGAGCTCTAACAGGGAGCGCATCCTATCAATATCAGGCCCAATGATGCCATGCTCCACCATGTAGCCAAGGATAGCCAGACATTTAGCCCTGAATATCCACTTGTCAGAGTTATAAATGAGATTCAGGGGTTTCGCTGTGAGGAGGTTGGCATCATGGTCTTCATGGCCACAGATGGTGACATTATCAAGGTATGGGAAGGTAGCCTTCAACCCATACTCTTCCACCATTCTCTCTGGAAGATAGAAATCCCATTAGTGATACCGAAAGGAGCCCATCAGAATTGATAGAGACGACCATTAACCTCAAATGTTGTATATGGACGGTCCTTGGAACGGGTTGGTAGCTGGTGATAAGCAGCTTTCACGTCAATGGTCGAATAGACCCAAACTGTGCAATATCATTCACCATATCCAACATTCAAGGGAGGGGTATGCGTCCAGGAGTGTGTATCGATTAATAGTTTGCCTCTAATCAATTACTAGCCTGGACTTATTTTCCCCTTTTACCACTACCACTTGTGGTCTCAACAGGCTGGTCCTAGGTTCAATTATATTTTCTTTGAGCAGACGTTGTGTCTCAGACTTTATGAAATCTTGGTCTGCTGTACTGAACCTCCTACTCATGGTAGCAATAGGTTGGCAGTCGGAGGACCGATTCGGGAAGATATGTGTGGGGTTGATATTCAGTGTGAAGAGGTTGCATGTGGGTTCTGATTTTAGCAGCCCTCCATTCCGAACAGTTACAGGGTCACACTTTTAAGGTAACGCAGAGCCAACAACAATTCATCAAGTACATACAGGCGAATCTTACAGAATTCCCCCCTTCAAACAATAGATGTATTATACAATGTTGTTAAAAACGTGTTGAATGCGAATGAGATGTAAGAAATATGCAGTAATTAAAAGGATACATCTTCAGGTTGTATTTTCGCACAGTCCGTGAGTCTATGAAGCTTTCAGTAGAGCCCGTGTTTATTAGGTATTTAGTGGAATGTCCGTTTACCTTTACAGTCACCATGGAGTTGCTGAGCTGGTGAGGACTGTCCTGATCTAGGACCATCGAGGCTAGATCCCCAGAGACTCCATGCTCCTCACTTGAGTGGCCCCACCATCCTGGGTTGCCCTCTATGGGTAAGATGGTGTCAACCTCATGACATGGCAAGATGGCCACCCTCCTTCCTTCTCCAATGATAAAGGTGCCAAATTTGAATTTGGGTCACAGCAAGATGCCACTGAGCCTTTTCACGCCGTTTCCACACCACCACCCTCCATCAGCATGTTGCACAGCAAGTGGGTTCAGGTGAATTTGGGGCACACAGCTGGAGCACACTGAGTCTTTTGCCAGGCAATGAGATTGGGGATGCTGAATCTTGCCACAAAAAAAGCACTCCCTAGCACAAAGGTAGCATGAGCAGCCTGTCCTCGGAAGAAGTCGCCTGGGTGAATGATCTCACTGGCTTCGAAATCATCGTTCTCGAGCTGGGCCTGTTCCAGAGATTTGGTCAGCTCGATGTGGCTAGCCAGATCCTTCTTTCCTGACTCGAGCAGTCACTGCCTCGTACCTCAAGCGGACCCCTGCGTCTAGAGTGTCCCGAATCTGTTCTTCCTCACAAACACGGCCCATAGCCACTTCATTCTTGGCAAGAATCCACAAATCCAGTAGGTAGTCATTGATGGTCTCTCCTGGCCGCTGGCAACGTAGAGCGAGCTGGTGCTTCGCTAGGACCTTGTTCTGTGGCTTCAGGTACCAAGTCTTCAATGCCTTGATAGCAGCATCATATGTAGAGCAGTCCCCGATGATTGCATACCCTTTCGTTCCTACCCTCAAAAAGTGTGCAGACCTCCTGAGTTCATTGGAGTGGAAGATATCTCTGGTCACATTCAGGTAGGCCTGGAAGCAGTCTAACCAGTACGTGAACTCCTCAGCTGCGTTGGGGGATAGAGGATCTATCAGTAGCACACCTGGCTTGAGTAGCACTTCCATCTTCTAGGGAATAAGCTAATAAAATTGTAACGTGAATAAAAGCTTTCATGGCTGAAGGGAGAACTTACGCTTTTATTAGCTTATAACTAAGAGTAGGATTCAACAGTAGTCTTCAGAAGGGTTCTGGGTTGAGGTGGAAAACCAGGGTTATATGTGGGTAGATGGGGGCGGAGCCGGGAGGCAGGGCCAGCCATCAGCATAACAGCTCACCAGTGAATCCCAGTTCACTGCTCATAGCAGTTATCCTGGTTGGTTTGATGTCATATTGCAACCTCTCAATATCTGCTTGAACAAGCCATTCAAGTCCATGTGAACGAGGAATGGAATTCATCGATGTTAAGTACAGAAAAGTTTACAAAAGGCGGGCCAATGCATGCTGCAGCATTTGATGTACTGTATAACTTCATGCTCAAGGCATGGGACAAAGTTAAAGTAGAGATTGTGATAAAATCATTTTTATAATAAAGTGAGGTATCTTGTGCAATTGATGTCACAAAAGATGATTTATTGTGGGACACTGATGATAAAACTGAAGCTGCCTCATCAGATATTTGCTCTGACCCATATGATGATGGTTTAAATGGTGAGAGTGCTTGCCACATCTTTGCCTCAGACGGTGATAGTGAGAGTGATTTTGAGGGGCTCTAAATGTGTTGTTTTCAGACAATGATAATGATTTTGAAGAGGTCCAATTGTGCTGTTGCTTTCAATAGAAAATCTCAATGAAAATAAGGCACAGTCTCCTTTATTTTGGTTTTTCAATGGTCGACTTAAATGCCAAACTCGTTTTTCATGGGTTGACTTGTACGCCAGATCAGCGGGGATTGGATTTTGAGCTGAATGTAAGGTCTCAAAAGTATATCCAGTGTATGTCGACCTCCACCCCCTGCCTCCTTTTTTTGAGAGTTTTTTTGGCGGTTTCATGACTTGACTTGTATGCCAGTATGCTCCATACTGTCACCACTGTATCAAATTAAATATGAATGTCATCCAACATGTCATCCAACAGCATGCACACATACACATAAATGCACATGGACACACGCATGTACACACACACACCAGTCACCATAAAGACATAAGGCGAATAGAGAAGGGAGTTCTAACATTGTAGATTGTTTTCATTAAAGTGTGAGAGGTTAAATATAATACAAAGTATGTGTCTGAAACTTGCTCCCAATGAGGCACATTTGCCTTTATGTATTATTCTCCCATTCTATTTCCCTGACTCCATGAAGAGGTGGATTAATAATGATGTTTTTGTAAAACTGGTCTTCAAACTTACAGTGCATGAATAAGTTTCCCAGGCTTCCCAAAACATAACACTAAAGGAAAGACTGAATTCAAGGCTCCTTTAGTGTTATGTGCATAGATACACAAAATATGGTTTTCTTTTTACCCGTAATGATGCACAACAAGATGTTATTTGGCTCATTAAAATTTAAGCAAACAAACAATATCATTCGTAGTACAGATAGCAACATTCTTATCTGCCAGTGGTAAAGGAGTTATTGGATGTACATTCGGCAAGCGGCAAATTTGTTCATTTGAGTTATTGGTGATTATAAACATGATATCTTATTTGTAGCATAAACAGTAAATGCAATTGGTACATACTTTTCTTTGTGATAATTGTACCATCATTTCAAGATCTAAAATTCCTTTATTGTCATGTAATAAATATACAAAATTTGTCAACTTTTGCTTGCCATAAAGGCACATAAAGAGGCCACTAGCCTTGCACAAGCCAAAAAGAGAAAGCAAAAGTGCATCAATTCAGAGACACCAAATGCAACCACATGACACATTCTTCTACAAAGTGTCAATGTCACTTATGGTTTTTTCTTCCCCCTTCAGCAGTGCACATGGAATTGTTTGAAAGGCTGTTGCATTGCATCCAGGATTCTGGTAGCAGGTCCCAGATGTTCCCCACAACATTTTTGTGGTGGTTGCAGTAAGCTTCAGTCCATCCTTCTGCAGGCACTCCTGTACATTGTAATGTACACATTTTCATGCAGAATCCCTTTCATTTCATACAACTGATCAAGGACAATTTTCTGGACAGGCACCCAACCCCACCCACTTTCTGCCTATGAAGCACTCTTGTAAGTTTCATCAAGGCAGAAAATCAATATAAGCATGAACAAGCTTGTCAAGTTGTCACTAAAGTAGACAGTTCAGGACCTTTTCTGCAGTTATATTCAATATTAAACCACTTACATTTCCTAATAATCTATGGCTCTTGCCTGAACATTAAAGTAAGTGCTTTCAAAGGATGGGTGCACAGGCTTTCTGTCAATCCAAAAACTTTGCTGACTGCTGGCTGTGGAGCACAAAATAAGCTCCATCCAAAAGAAAACTAAGACAGACACCCAAAGAGCAGGAATGGTCAAAGACATCAAAAGCCAAGAATTTCTGAAAAATTCAGAACTCGGAACAAATACAAATTAACTCAAGTAATTTAAGTAACAAATGTGTCCATTGTTCCAACTGAGAGGGTTGCTCAAGGTAAATACAAAATTTTTCAGAGGTCTGTGGCAGGTTACTAGTGTTCATTACCAAAAAGAGAATCTTGGGTCATTATAGGAAGGAAATCTGGTACAAATTCTGGTTCATAGATCAAGATTGGCCAGGTCTTAATCAAAGTAGTTGGAGGTACCAAGTCAGAGAAATGTTATTTGCTAAAAATGGGATGTCCTGTATTGACTTTAGAGAGGACAGCCAATATTATTGTGGACTATGGGGTGACGCATGCATTATATGGGGGTTGGCACCACAATTGTGAACAACAAATAAAACATTGCATTGAAAGAACTACAAACAAACCCTTGCTTTCTCTGGAAGTAATATTTGAGCAGTGAGAAAGGAGAAGGCAAAAAGGTAGCTGTGGCATTTCCTGTGCACTGATGGGAAGTGCCCTTTCAATGGCCCCTTTCAGAATGATAGAAGTCGTGACAGGCAATTCTGCAGATGGAAACTTGTATTTTGTTCTATATTATTCACAAGTACAGGTATATGTTTGTTTTAAAGGCAGAAGATAGACTCCTAGAATTGTTAATGGCGTTTGAGACTTATTTATTGCCAGATTTAATTGCCTGAATGCAGTTATTTTGTTGAAGGATATTGTGAGAAACAGTTTTAGCAAGGCAATGGTTTGTGGGGAATTGGACCGATTCGATAACATGCCTTTCGGGTACACGAGCCCACACTGCTCAAATATACCCATGTGACCAAATAACATACTAACCCTTTTCATCTTTGCTACATGGGAGGAAACCCATGCAGACACGGGGAGAAAATGCAAACTCCTTTCAGACAGCAGCATTGATGGATCATAAGATTCCTTCCTGGAATTGATAAATTTGATCATTGCAAAAATTGTTCAAATCATTTACACAATCCTTTCGTCGGGAGTCGGACTTAGATATCAGATTTGCAATTTTACATGATTATGATGCAAATGAATGAGAAACAAAACTGAACTGCAAATGGGAAGATGAAGGGAAAGGGAACAATTAAGTGCTAGACCCTAAGAGTTAAAGAAAGGTCTCTTCTTTGGCTTGGCTTCGCGGACAAAGATTTATGGAGGGGTAATGTCCACGTCAGCTGCAGGCTCGTTTGTGGCTGACAAGTCCGATCCGCATCGGACAGGCAGACACGGTTGCAGCAGTTGCAAGGGAAAATTGGTTGGTTGGGGTTGGGTGTTGGGTTTTTCCTCCTTTGTCTTTTGTCAGTGAGGTGGGCTCTGCAGTCTTCTTCAAAGGAGGTTGCTGCCCGCTGAACTGTGAGGCACCAAGATGCACGGTTTGAGGCGATATCAGCCCAGTGGCGGTGGTCAATGTGGCAGGCACCAAGAGATTTCTTTAGGCAGTCCTTGTACCTCTTCTTTGGTGCACCTCTGTCACGGTGGCCAGTGGAGAGCTCGCCATATAACATGATCTTGGGAAGGCGATGGTCCTCCATTCTGGAGACATGACCTACCCAGCGCAGTTGGATCTTCAGCAGCATGGATTCGATGCTGTCGGCCTCTGCCATCTCGAGTACTTCGATGTTGGAGATGAAGTCGCTCCAATGAATGTTGAGGATGGAGCAGAGACAATGCTGGTGGAAGCGTTCTAGGAGCCGTAGGTGATGCCGGTAGAGGACCCATGATTCGGAGCCGAATTGTCATTCGGGTATGACAACGGCTCTGTATACGCTAATCTTTTTCAGTTGGTTGTTTTTCCAGACTCTTTTGTGTAGTCTTCCAAAGGCGCTATTTGCCTTGGCGAGTCTGTTGTCTAACTCGTTGTCGATCCTTGCATCCGATGAAATGGTGCAGCCGAGATAGGTAAACTGGTTGACCGTTTTGAGTTTTGTGTGCCCGATGGAGATGTGGGGGGGTGGGGGGCTGGTAGTCATGGTGGGGAGCTGGCTGATGGAGGACCTCAGTTTTCTTCAGGCTGACTTCCAGGCCAAACATTTTGGCAGTTTCCACAAAACAGGACGTCAAGCGCTGAAGAGCTGGCTCTGAATGCCCATAAAGGAAAGTATTGGGAAGCAAATGCTGGAATTGGAGTATAGAGGATTACACAGACTACAGTGGTGGTAATCTTTAATGATTAGATAGATATGTAATCCTTTCAATATATGTTGCACTAAAAATGTTATTTATAATGTTAGACAGGTATCCCCTGCTTTTCATAAGTTCACTTTATGCCACTCACTTTTTTGAAAGACTTACATTATTACCTGTTTTCTCTAACTGAATGAAATCCAAGGAGAACTTTTTGCTTTTCCGAAAAAAGGTGAAAAACAAAAATATCATTCAGTGTTTGTTTTGTAACGAGCCATTATAGAGACAGCATGCACCCCGAGCAGCGAGAATGGCACCGCCAAGCTCCTTCTCCGGGAACTACACTGAGCATCTCAACATCAAGCCACCATAACTTTGAACTGTGCCTGTGAGCATCTATGCTTTAGCTCAATTTATTTTGTGCATCAGTTAGCAAGATCTATCCTAAGGTATCAGAAAAGCCTAAAAGATCTTGATCATGTTAAATGAAATAAAGACATTGTGCATGCGCTGAACTTGGAATTCAAGCAACTGTCAAAGTTTAAAATTGGCACGCCTAACTGTTAATTCACCAATCCACACTTGAGATCCATAATCTCAAGTAACCAGAAAATTCACCTATCTAGCATGCACCAATCCCCATAGGGCTGGATACCAGGGATTTTACTGTGTGTGTGTGTATTATGTGAGAGAGAGAGAGAGGAGGGAGAGAGAGAAGTTCACACAAGACATGAAGATTGTTGGAATTATGGGCCATGTAGAAGGCTATCAAAGAGTACAAAGGAATATAGATCACTACATATATGGGCAGAAAAATGGCAAATAGAATTTAAACTGAGCAAGTATGAAGCGTTGTATTTTAGGAGGTCATATATAAAACAGAATGCAAACAGTTATGCAAGGATTCCAAAAAGCATTGATGTGCAGGGGCATCCAGTCCATAGATCCTTGGAAATGGCTGCACGTCGATATGGTGGTAAGAAGTTTTGCTATGCTTGGTTCCATTGGGCAGGGCTTTTAGAATAAAAATAAAGAAGTCATGGTACAGCCAAATTAGACTTGAGTTTTATATTGTTGGAACATGGTTATTGTGAGTATTGTGTGCAATTCTGTTCTTCCCATTACAGGAAGGATGTGGAGGCTACAGAAGAGATTTATCAGGTTGTTTCCTGGGTTAGAAGATGTGAACTATAAGGAGCATCAGAGAATGAGGGGAAACCTGATAGATGTGTCTAAAATTATATAACCATACAACAGTTTATGGCATGGAAACAGGCCATCTCGACCCTTCAAGTCCATGCTGGTTCACTCAAACAACTCCGCTAGATCCCCCCGCATATTTTCCACCTATAGCCCTCCAACCTCTTCCTATCCATGTATATATCCAGCCTCCTCTTAAATGAAATAATTGACTTTGCCTCAACTATTTCCTCCAGAAGATTATTCCATTCAGACACCACTCTCTGAGTGAAGAAACATCCTCTAATGTTTCTCCTAAAATTTTGCCCCCTTACCCTCAACTTGTGCCCTCTTGTTTCAACCTCCCCTACTCTCAGGGGGAAGAGTCTACCTTCATCTAGTCTATCTATTCCTCTTCATAATTTTAAACACCTCTATCAAATCCCCTCTCAACCATCTACGTCCCAATGAATAAAGTTCTAACCTCTTCAATCTTTCTCTGTACTCTAGGTATTTTAAGCTAGGCAACATCTTTATAAATCTTCTCTGCACCCTCTCCACCTATCTATATCCTTCCTATAATTTGGAGACCAGAACTGAACATAATACTCCAAACCTGGCCTCACCAAAGCCTTAAACAGTTGCAACATCATTTCCCAGCTCCTATACTCTATGCTATGATTTATGAAGGCTAACATACCAAATGCCTTCTTAACCACCCTGTCAACATGTGAATCCACCTTCAAGGAATGCTGCACCATAACTCCAAGATCTCTTTGTTCTTGTGCATTCCCCAATGTCCTCCCCTTTACTACGTGTCCTATTTTGATTATTTTTCCGAAATGAAGCACCTCACTCTTCTCAACATTAAATTCCATCTGCAATCTTTCAGCCCAACTCTCCAGACAAACCAAATCCCTGAAAACCTTCCTCGCTATCCACCACTCCCCCTATTTTGAATTGTCTACGTATTCACTTACCCAGTTAACCACCCCATCATCCAAATCATTAATATAAATTATGAACAACAGGGGACCTAGCACCTTGATGCACACCGCTCATCACAGGCTTCCACCTTGACAGATAGTTGTCCACCATGACCCTCTGCTGTCTCTCCTCCAGCCACCTCTGAACCCATCTTACTATTTCTCTATTAATCCCTAGTGACTGAACCTTCCTTACTAACAGAGTACCAGAATCTTTATCTCAGGTTAAAAATTTCAATTACCAGAGAACATGTCCAAAATGGAGGGAAGTTTAAAGGGGTTGCATGGAGCAAATTTTTTTACACAGTATTTTAGGTGCCTGGAATGGGATACCAGGTGTCATAGTGGAAGTATCTCGGCTGCACCATTTCATCAGATGCAAGGATCGACAACAAGATAGACAACAGACTCGCCAAGGCAAATAGAGCCTTTGGAAGACTACACAATAGAGCCTGGAAAAACAACCAACTGAAAAACCTCACAAAGATAAGCGTATACAGAGCCGTTGTCATACCCACACTCCTGTTCGGCTCCGAATCATGGGTCCTCTACCGGCATCACCTACGGCTCCTAGAACGCTTCCACCAGCGTTGTCTCCGTTCCATCCTCAACATTCATTGGAGCGCTTTCATCCCTAACGTCGAAGACTCGAGATGGCAGAGGTCGACAGCATCGAGTCCACGCTGCTGAAGATCCAGCTGCGCTGGGTGGGTCACGTCTCCAGAATGGAGGACCATCGCCTTCCGAAGATCGTGTTATATGGCGAGCTCTCCACGGGCCACCGTGACAGAGGTGCACCAAAGAAAAGGTACAAGGACTGCCTAAAGAAATCTCTTGCTGCCTGCCACATTGACCTCCGCCAGTGGGCTGATCTCACCTCAAACCGTGCATCTTGGCGCCTCACAGTTTGGCGGGCAGCAACCTCCTTTGAAGAAGACCGCAGAGCCCACCTCACTGACAAAAGGCAAAGGAGGAAAAACCCAACACCCAACCCCAACCCACCAATTTTCCCCTGCAACCGCCGCAACTGTGTCTGCCTGTCCCTCATCGGACTTGTCAGCCACCAACGAGCCTGCAGCTGACGTGGACATTTACCCCCTCCATAGATCTTCGTCCGCGAAGCCAAGCCAAAGAAGAAGAAAGAAGTGGAAGTAGATATAATAATAATGTTGAAGGGGCTTCTAGATAGGCACGTGAAGATGGATAGGATAGAGTGATATTTACTATGTGCATGCAGCAGAGTTTTAGTTTAATTGGGACATCATGTGGGCTGTTCCTGTTCATTGTCTTATGTTCTATCTTCCTATTGAGTCATTTTGGATGGCTATGAACTGGGTGCAGGTCGTTGGGACAAGTGGAATGTTATTTCAGCATGGATGAGAAGGACCGAATGCCCTGTTTTCTCTGCTGTTGGGTTCTGTGGTTCTATTCCCAACAATTACCAATCTGGCGAGAGTGTTACGATTTCCAACCCTTGGGTTTTCAGGAGAAGAAATCCTTCTGGCCACTAAATACTTTATAACTTTACTCGATTGTAGATAATATACCTTAAGAATTTCAACCAATTTAAAGTATTAAAACATGAAGCTAAATTTTGGCAAATGTCTATATTTTTATGATTTATCATGATTTAATAGCAGCAGTCCATCACTGTAAATATATTTAATATTTGTCTAAACATTGCATTCTTTGAGAATCTTCTTTCTTTGGCTTGGCTTCGCGGACGAAGATTTATGGAGGGGGTCAATGTCCATGTCAGCTGCAGGCTCGTTGGTGGCTGACAAGTTCGATGTGGGTCAGGCAGACACGGTTGCAGGGGAAAATTGGTGGGTGTTGGGTTTTTCCTCCTTTGCCTTTTGTCAGTCAGGTGGGCTCTGTGAAAATAGTGCATATTTAAGATGCACCTTACACATTTGCAAATATTCAAAATATCATCCTTTAAATATCTCAACATTTTAACTTAATTGGCCCCAAAGAAAGAACCAAAAACAAATTTGCAATAAAATGTCAAATAGTTGATGTTAATTTATAAAGAAATTTTATTTGCATTTATTTTATTGGCCAGTCAGTGTTTTCAAATAAAGAATGTCACCCTGATGCAAACCATTGGCAATAAAATTGTTGATCTCCATAACCTTTAAACTGAAATGATTAATTATTCAGAGGCTAGTGCCCATTGCATAATAAATTAGCCATAAAATTACTTTGCAACCAATGTACCGTCAAATCTGATTGGTATAACAGTTAAATGCAGCATAATGGTTTCCTGGGAGTGATTGCAAAGTGGTATTCTTTCTGAAAGGTTCAGAGGACATTATAATCATGGAATTTCAAAAGGCTTATGACCACCATCTGATTTAAGGGATCAGATTAAAAGTTTCAACCATTCTCTCACTACTGTTTGTGGTATGGATTTGCTCATTTTCCCTGTGACCATGTGGGTTCCTGCAGGCTCTGCAGTTTCCTCCCGAAACCCAAACACACGCAGATAGGTTACATAGCTATTATAAATTTACCACTAGTGCACAAGTTGCAGGAATAATTGGGAGGAATTTATGGCCACGAACAAGAGAATTTTATATTGTTAGTCCTTCCATTCAAAGAAGACTTGTTGTTGTGCAGTTCATCTGTGGACATGAAGGTGACTTTGCAGTCCCAGTCTGGAAGCGCAGTGTCTAGCACAATGGGGCACTGGAAGTCTGTTATCCAGCAAGGTGACGACATTTCAGATTCCAAAAATCAGTTTTCTTTGATTTATTTTTCTTGTATGTTGACCACCAAAGAGATGACATGTGAGCCATGGTTAGCTAGCCAGATGCTGTTGTGGGGCAGGCAATGTTTTGGGTACCTTTTCTAACACCCTTCCTCATGCAAGGGTAGGCAGTGCTGTCCTAAAAAAGACTGCCCAGTTGCCCTGGAAGCTGCCCTGGGTACAGTGACGAACAACCACTCGTCCAACGGCAGCCTATATGCAGGTTTGTGGCTACAACTGCCAGTGGTCATCTCTATCTGTTGCTTTGCCACTCCCCCATCACTGCAAGACTTGATAAGTTGGGTTAACTGAGATGAATTGCATGATAGAAACCTGTGTGTGACAGAGTTTTAAGTGGAACAGCTGTTGCACAGGGGGGATCCCACTCTCTCAGCAGAAGACACCTTGATCTAGTGGCACAGACAACATTTATGGCTGGAGACCTCCTTTGCTCCAGTGGGTGGCCAGGATGTCTAAGTATCTTGTCATGTTCTTGGAGCTCCACAATGCCTGCTGGGCCTGCCTTCTTGACCGTTGGACCATTAATTGATCTCTTCCACTCAATCCACCAGGGCCAGACTTCACACGCTAGGATAGACAAATCCCCTACCTCACCTGGTTCAGCCCGTCTACCTAGATGGTTCACAAGGGTGTAGACACTGAATGTGCTACAGCTACTTGGAGCCACAGTTAAGAGCTGTGGGACCAAAGGTGGATGAGCTGCCCAAAATGGGCACAGTAGCCCCCCTCACCTCCCCACCCCCACCAGAAGTGCTGCTCTTCCCTGGACACCCCATATACCCATACAAGAGAATAGATTACAGGCAAATGGAATTAATGGGATTACTCTGAGAATCAATGGGCTGTATGATTTCCTTCTATTTAGCACATAAATAAGAAAAAAAATGTTAATATGAATTGTAAAATTGTTTGGGCTATTATTTTAAACATTGTTTTTAAGCAATTTTCAAGGTGGTTTAAGGTCATTACAGTGATGTCAGCTGATCGAGCCACTGGCTGACATCTTCAACGATCTCGGTCAATGCAACTTCTAGTGTGTTGATAATGTGACCACATGGTTCTATTTGGCTGCTTTGTTTTACTTCTTCACCCCAAAGTCATGCTGTATGGTAGGCTGACTGACCACTACATTGCCCCTTGCGTGTAGGTGAGTGGTATAATCTGAGGACAGTTGATGAGGAGGTGAGGTTTTTTTTAAAAATGGCAGCAATGTAGGATTGTGTAAGTGGATGGCTAATGGCTGATGGTTGGTGTGGACCCAGTGAGTCAAAGGGCCAATTTCTGTGCTGCATCTCTCTCAGATGCGATGACATGGTGTTATTTCAAAATGAAGGACTGGTGAGTATATCCCAGGATTACATAGCTCTTCTGTAATCAGAGATGAGCAGATGGAATTTTGAAGTGTTCCGATCTTCTGCTTGCTTTTGGGGATATGATACCAATCTGAAGTAGAATCATGATGTTATAATGGGCATTCCCGACCATGAGAGTGGAAGGAGGAAACTAAATTTGTCTTATTTATCTTTTCATCCAATTATCATTGGTGTTTTAACGAGTTTTTGTACATTTTTTTATTATTAACATCTTAAATTGCTTATATAGGTTTTAACAGTGTTATATAAAAGAAGTTTTATAAATCCTCCCAGCCAAAGGTAATGAGGATTTACCCTCATCCTTGCTCCTGTCAAAAACTACCTGAATAGTGCAAGGAGAAAGCCATAACTCTGGAGGCCTACTCTCCATTGAGGCTTTTATTTCGCCTCACACTTCCTGTCTCTTGTCATGCTTGCAAGGTTAATAGTGAGACTGTGGGGAATGGGTTCTGGAGCCCAATCTTGATGGGAAGCCAAATTCAAATTGATTGGGAACAAGCTCAACTTCAACAGAGTGAACACAAGGGATCTGAATTAGGATGCGCCTGTTATAAAACCCACTTTATTCAGTTTCATGTCAGTTGTAAACAGTCAGCACTGGTCCCATCTGATGATAAGTTTTCGGATGATAACTGTACAAGAAAATTGTTACTGTAACTAAAGGAGAATATCTATTGCAATGGTTGAAAAATTCTTACTCTAGGATGCAATTATGTGAAACTAACACAAGTAAAGCTCAGAATTGACGGCTTTTAATTTTAGGTCATACCATGATAGTGTAAACTGATTGTTATGAGTGACCACAGTTTGTCTGTCTGTGCAGATATAAAGGACTCGAAGTCTCCTGGGTCACACTCCAAGCAATCACCTGTTGAAAGAGTACCTTTTTATTTACTCCAGAACTGTTCTGCATGCACAACAGTCTATTCTGTTGTAATTTTTTTTAAATCAGAGCTGATTGTTTTGCATGTTGACAACTTTGTTTCATGACTTTTTAAAACTTCAGAATGAGTTTAGAAGAATGTGACTTTTTAACAAATCTCTTTTTGTGACAAGAAGTTGTGTATAATATATGGGATGAGCTGTTTCTCACTGCAGCCTTCTTTATCACTTTGTTTATTATGATGCAGCCTGATTTCCATTCCTTCCATTGTACTGTTTGAGTTGCAGCCCCATTGTTTTCGAGTACACTTATTTTCAAGAAAATAAGTACAGCAATTAACATTGAATTGGGTCTATGAACATCCGTGATTCTCTCAATCAATGATGAAACTCTCAATCAACAAGGAAATTTATGAATGCGCCTTGATTTGGTTTTCTGTTAAATTCCTCTCCCATTTACAGCAGTTCACTGAGGGTACCTGAAAGAGAATTCTGAATGCAGTGGCAATTTAAAATTATGATATGTCAATGTTAAAGAGACACCGGTTATTGCAAGAATGAGCTAAACAACAACCAACCCCAGTGGCGTTGTGACTGCTCAGCACTGCAGTGTTTAGATAAACAGCTTTCCTTGATGGTTCTGCGTCAGTATTATGTTGAAGTTTATGACCTTTCCTCTGACCTTCATTTCGATTACAATAACTGCACAATATTTCTCATATAATTTACTCCTTTATTGAAGTGGTTCCATACATAGGATTAATATTTTGACATTAAAGTGAAATAATATTTTCATTATATATTTTGCAAGGAATTTTCTCTACAAAACAATAAACGATGTTTAATTTTTTTTATTACCAACATAAGCAATATTAACCATTTCAAAATAACATTATTATGCAGTGATTTAAGACATTCAATTTCAGCAGTGGAACTGAAATGTACAGAAATATTCAAATATTTCATGTTTTGCATGTATACAGGGCAAGACAAAAAATTACTTTGAAATACATTGAGACCGATCATGGAGTTGATTTTAACTTCTCTGTTTCCTATCATGTCAGGTTGGATTAAGCCAGTGGAGGCAATGAATATTTTTAAAAAGGAGCACCCACTCGCACCCAAATATTTCACAAAAATCCTGGTGTGAGGCTGCTCTGTGATCTGAACAGAGCTCTGCTCCTGTCACTTTCTTGATCCTGAAGCTTCAGTCTAACTCCTCTCCACATTATCTAATTGAACATCTTCCATCTAGATCTGATGGGCCACTGCCCTTGACCTGAAATCCCAAGTGAATATAATGTGTGCTTCCTTGTGGCCTGATGGTGTAGGATCCAGATATCACAGTCTTTAGATTTCTACTCTTTGTTCTGACAGGCTAAACTCCTGAAATTTTAATCTCCTTATTCATTGGACTCCATCCCATAATCCTGAGTCTGACCATCGATCCAGCCAGGATCTTTCTTCCCCTTCCTTCCATTTGTATGACTCCAAATTTGATTGGCTAATTTGTGAAAAATTTAATAAGAATGGTGAACTGCTGTTAATGCCAATGCCTTCACATTATCCAACTTTTTCCCTTGTACCTTCTGCACCACCCCATTAAAAAGCAAGAGCTTGATACTCATGGTTATATCGTACTCTTGGTTTCAGGGTTATCAGTATTTTCAAGACAACTTTCACTAACAACTTACAGGAGATCAATTCTGAATGCCACAAAACCTCTGAAAGAGGCACTTGAATTATTCCTGAGCTCTAAAGGTAATAGCATCAAGCTTATGTAATAAGTAATGAAATAGTAGGTACTGGAATTATTCTTTTGGTGGAATGACATGATCCTCTGGCTCCTCTGGAAAATTATTGACAGGCACTAAGTAACATGAAGAAAAGCATTTGGTAGGCCTGGTTTTCTTGAAGCTTTATTACAGAAAGCATGCTCATCTTTTATGACTTTTAGCAAAGTATCAATAAATTAATCAGCTGCAAAAACCAAGAACTTCCTTGGTTTTAGGTTAACTTTTTCTGAACTTCTTTAAATATTCACTCACATGATGCTTGCTAATAGATTTCCTCATGCAGAAACATTTTTGGCAAACAGTCTGAACTTTTTGACATCAATGCCCACAGCAAAGCACTGATCATACACCTTGTGCAGCACATTAAAATTAATATCAAACAAAATGTGCTGGCTGACCAGGAACATAATGTTTTGAACTAGACACAATGTGGACTTGTTAAACCCCATTAGCTCAAGGACAGCAGTGAGATGGCAATAAATACAGACTTTACTCTGGGTAAGGAGGGGAAGTCAGCTGCTGTGGTTATTTTCATAACAACCCTAAAATTATTAGGGAGAGCAGGTAGTATACCTGCAATAGATAGACTTGATTGTAAATTGTGATTTTTTTTCTCTCTCTGTGCTAATTGCATACTGTACATTGCTTCAAAGGCAGGAGATTTGCACTCCCTGAGGAGACAGCTGAATCAGATCCCCTGAAAAAAATATAGCGTAATTGTCCTAAGTGCATGTAAAGGCAGAAAGCCCGTTTGACCTACTTAGTGTTACTTCAGACTTTGCTGCATACCTGCCCGAGTGTCAGCTTTTAATACTTCAGTCCCCTGAGGTGTCAGTGAAGCGCCACACAAGACCTGGCATTCTCAACAGTGAGATAAATACCAGGGGGTCAAGTATGCTGGCAGGGTGAGAGGGGTAGCTTCTAGGGTAGGAAGACAACTGAAAATGAACAGGGCACATATTCTGCACAAACCAAGACTGGTATTTGTAGTCAAATATCTCCAAGATTGTAGCTATAGTGCTTGTTAAATGTCCTCACTGAGGAACTGTTGGAAATCAAATATCTGTAGCCGACTGTTCTTCCCTCCCCAGGGAAAAGTCTGTGTTATATGGCACCTCATCACTGTTCCAGATCATATAGACCATAACAGTCCAGATTGTGCAAAACCTCATGTTCCTGCTCACAGGCTGTTAGATATTAATTCTGGTGTGCTGGCTGAGTAGGAACAGAAAGAAAGATAATTGACCTCAAACATGAATCCTGCATTTCTCTGTTCACATATCCTCCTTGACCTACTGAGTATCCCCAGCATTTTATGGTTTTACAGCAACCATTGGAAAAGCCTGCCAACAGGTGTCTCCTGATGCCTCCTACAGATGGGAGGATCACCAGCAAATCAAGTAAGACATGAATGAACTTGACATCTTCCAGAGGAACACCAGGATAAGCTAACTACCATCGTTGAAGAGAACCATCGAGAGTCAATTCAACAAATAGATCTTTTATTCATTTGTCAGGATCAGTCTGGGTGTTCTTGCAAAGGAGAAATATTATGGAATCTCTCAGCTGATTATTGGTGAGCCATGTTGAAGTTGACATTGGAAGGATGGAAAGAGTTGCACTGGCTGGAATGAGGATTATGCTTTGGGTTGCTTCCCGTCATGGAATATCAGTGCAGAAAATTAAAAACAACAGATTGGAACTCTCACAACATTTGACAAGTATCTTGATGAGCACTTGGCATAGAAGGGCCAAGAACTGGTAAATGGGATTAGTAAAGATGTGTGCTTGAAGTTTGGCTGTGCATATGGTTAAATCCCGTTTCTGTGTACAGTGTGAGAGGAATGTCAGAATATCAGGATCTTAAGGGGGTATGACGAGGTGGATTTTGCAATGTTTTCACTAATGGCAGAACCTCAAACTTTTTTGGTTGTGCAGAATCATTTCAAGACAAAGGGCTGGCAAATTATAACTGAGGTATGTCAAAATTTCTTCTGACAGACTTGTGAGCCCTGAAGATTGTGGATGCTAGCTTATTAGATGTATTTAAAATGAAGGTATTAAAGTATTAAAAGATCAGAGGGAATTGAGGTCTGTGCAGTCCTGGCACAGTGAAGGAAATGAGGCTTGAGTAGATCAGCTATGACCATATTGAACCACAGGGATAAGCATGAGGGACCTACTCCTGCTCCTATTTTCTTATGTTCTTGTGCCTGTCTCTAGTAATTTATGACTCTATGGTCCTGAGAGGAGGAAATTGAGAATCAACATCCCTTTGACCTCCATGAAGAGAGCAGACCAAGCAGGAAAGCATGGCCAAAGATTTTGTTGCAATATGTCAAATATCTCATTTACAGATTCCTTGGAAAACCTAAGACTATGAACACATTGCCCTTTTGCATTCTTTGAAGAGTTTGTGGAAACAGCCTCTTAGCACATTTGTTTATATGTGTCTGTGGACTAGAGGTCCCAGATTCACCCTGTGTGATTAGTCAGTGGGTGCAGTGAACTGAGATTCACTGGTGGTGTGTTATACTGATGGCTGACTCCATCCCCATCTAGCTATATATAACCCTGGTTTCCCACCTAAACCCTGAGCCCATCTGAAGACCACTGGAAGACCCTACCCTCAGTTATAAGCTAGTAAGTGTATGTTCTCCTTTCAGTCGTGAGAACTTTTATTCACGCTACAATTTTATTAGCTCGGTTCCTGAAGTCGCAAAACAAGGTCCTAGTGAGGCATTGACTTGCTGTACATCGCCAATGGCCCAGAGAGACAATCGATGATTTCCTGCTAGATCTGTGGATGCTTGCCAAGAAGAGCAAGGGCCATTTTTGTGAGGAAGAACAAATCTGGAACACTCTAGTCGTGGGGGTCCACTCGAGGTACATGAGGCACTGACTGCTCGAGTCAGGTAAGAAGGACCTGGCAAGCCACGTTGACTGGCCAAGTCACTGGACAGGCCTAACTCAAGAACGACGACCTCGAAGCTAATGAGCTTGCTCACCCAGGTGACCCCTTCCAAGGACCGGCTGCTCCCGCTACCCCTGCCCTAATGGCTGCCACTTTCAATGATAGGGAGCACTCTTGCACTAGGGAGTGCTTTCTCTGTGGCAAGAGCCACCACCCCCGATATCATTGCCTGGCTAAAGACACAGTTTGCTCCAGATATGGAAAGCGACACTTCAGAGGTGGCCCTGGCCACTAGCCTCAAGCAGGTGGGCAGGCCGGGTGCATATTTTTCTCAGACATTGCAAGGCCATGAGCTCCGGTACCCCTCTGTGGAAAAGCAGGCTCAAGCCATTGTAGAAGTCATGAGGCACCACCTGGCTGGTAGGAAATTTATGCTCCTCTCTGACCAGCACTCTGTCACATTTATGTTCAATAACGTCAAAAGGGGGAAAATCAAAAATGTCAAAATGTCTAGGTGAAGGATCGAACTCTCTACCTAAAATTATGACATTGCCTATTGGCCAGGGGCCCCTCAATGACTCTCCAGATGCCTTCTCCAGAGGAAGCTCTGCCTCTGCACACACTGGCCAACTGTGGTCTCTGCATAATGAGCTCTACCATCTAGGGGTTACCCGCATGGCTCACTTCATGGCAAGGCGCGCAATCTGACCTACTCTTTAGAAGACATCAGGGAAATGACCAGGTCTTGCCAGGTCTGCGCGGAGTGCAAGCCGCACTTCTACCACCCTGTAAAAGCTCACCTGATCAAGTCATCCAGGCCCTTTGAATGGCTCAGCATTGATTTTAAGGGACCTCTCCCCTCCACGACTGGGAATACTTTCTTCCTCTCCTGCTTCCCGTTCGTCATTCCATGTCCAGACACGTCCACTTCGTCAGTCATAAAGGCCTTAGATTCCATATTCACTCTGTTTGGGTATTCTAGCTATATACCAGGGCTCATCCATTATGGGTGATGAGCAACATCAGTACTTGTTGACAAGGGGCATCGCATCCAGCAGGACTACAAGCTATAAGCCCCAGAGGAACGGGCGGGTTGAAACAGAAAACACCACAGTCTGGAAGGCTGTCAAACTGGCCCTGAAGTCAAAAGGCCTTCCAGACTCACGCTGGCAGGAAGTCCTCCCTATGGTGCTCCATTCTATCCAGTCATTACTATGTAACGTGACCAATGCTACTCCTCACGAGCTCCTATTCAAATTTGAGAAAAGGTTGGCATTGGGAACTACACTCCAAACCTGGCTCACAACTCCTGGTCCAGTCCTTCTCAGGAGGCACATGAGAAGAAGTAAGACCGACCCCCCCCTGGTGGAAAGGGTGAAACTGCTCCATGCCAATCCCATGCACACCTATGTGGAGAACCCGGATGGCAGAGAGGACACCGTCTCCATCAGGGACCTGGCACCCGCAGAGCTCATTCTTACCATTCTCAGTCAGGGCCTCGGAATCGGGTTCAGGAGGAAAGTGCACCCCCCTCCATAGTTGAGCCGGAGACCCTGCCCGCTACTCCACCCTCACAAGGGGACCAGGAGACCTAAGGAGCCCAAGGCCTTCCCGTGCTTTGGTGCTCAACCAGGATCTGCAGTCCCCTAGATTGCTTAAATTTGTAAATAACTGTATATATTTTAAAAACATTTCTGAATCAATGTTCTCTGTCTTCATCCATGGACCCTAAATTCTGCAGGAATGGGTGAGTGTAGTGAACTGAGATTCACTGGTGGTGTGTTATACTGATGGCTGACTCTTCCCCCATCTACCCATAAATAACCCTGGTTTCCCACCTAAACCCTGAGCCCTTCTGAAGACCACTGTCAGAACCCACCCTCAGTTATAAGCTCATAAAAGGGTATGTTCTCCTTCCAGTCGTGAGAGCTTTTATTCACAGTGGCCTACTCACCTCCAGCAATAGTTAATGCCAGTGCTGTCACCACTGAGATTCACAGTGAATGGGTCTGTCAGCAACTAAGAGCTGTAGAAAAAGGCTTCCTGTTGATTTAAGTACCATTCAAAGAAATTTGGAAAGTAGCTGAGCAGGTTGCTGTGAGGACTGAATCTGCAGAGTGAAATTTAACTGTCAAAAGTCTGCCCATTTAAGCAAACATAAATGCACAACTTAATGTATTCCTAATTGTTTGACAAAGGTCAAAAGTTGCATCCCAGAGCTCCAATTTATTGCCACAAGGGAGGAAACACGGTGCATGACCAGTAACATCATTGGGTGTATATATGTCTGACATGAATTGAGCACAGAAGCGTCTGGTCCATTATCTGAATTGTGTGATTTACCCTAGAATGGAACACCAGTGCAATGTAACACGAATAAAATCCTTCATCTACACTTGTTCCGATTAAATGTCCAATTTCAAGCCATTTACACTTGATTTTGTAAATTCAATAAGTTCAGGATTGTTGAGCCATTAGTGCAATAAATCAAAATTACTGCAGCATGAAGGGTTTATGACAAGGAAAGGAATTATGGTTCTTAATTCCTCAAACTGGGAAGAGTTACCAACCAAGGCAATATAAACCTCTCATGGAGTGAGAAAGCATGTGTAATTTCTCAAATTTAATGTCACTATTTGTTTCACACTGGATCTTTTGTTCAATTTTAGAGCTTATAAAACATTCTCAGTTTATGATGCAGAGCCAAAATGTCGAACTGTAAGAGAGACAGAGGAGCGTTTTAACCATTCTGTCTAATAATCAATTGTGGCTTGAATGTTGATAAATAAAGAGTGATCAATGAGAGATCCAAAGGAACACAGCTTTCCAGATCTGAGTGATTTAAAAGTCAGCCTGAATGTTTGATGTGATATTGGAATTGGATGCAAAGTGTTCAGAACACAAAAACCCTGCAATGAAAATAGAGGGCTGGAGCTTCCTCTGACAAGCAGTCTTTAGAACAGTACTCATATGTTGCAACAGGAAAAACAGTGAAGAGGGAGCAATTAATTCCTGTTCTTGCACTCAACCTTTCAAGCAGTGATTTCTCCTGACCTTCACTTGGCTCCACAGCCTATTTAGTAGAAAGGAGCCAAGATTTGGAGACTTCATTGCCTTCGTGTAGTTTGAAAGCCAAAGTCTGTAAAGGAAGGAGAGGGTATTGTCTCCTACTGCCATCTCTCTCTTCTAAAACCATCCCAATCCTGTGCAACACCTCCAAACCGCAGCTGGGTTATTCAAATACATTTTGATGAATGAACTAAAGATTTGGAGGAAATGTCTGGAAATATTCTTAACAATACACTAAATATCCCAGTTCAGCAAATGATTTCAATTTATTTTCAGAGTACAGACAACCCTGATATTCTTTTTCCTCTGGGCACACAAGAATATCACTAATTGGTAGTGCAAAAAAAACTATACTCAGCGTAAACATGTAAGAAAGAACTGTAAAGAGAAAATGAATACAAACTGACTGTGCGACACAGAGAATAAAAAGAAAATCAATAAAGTGCACAAACAAGAGTCCTTCAATGAGTCTCTGAGTTTGTTGTTGAGGAGTCTGATGGTGAAGGGGTAGCAGCTGCTTCTAAACCTAGTGGTGCGAGTCTTGTGGCACCTTTACCTCTTGCCTGATGGCAGCAGCGAGAGCAGAGCGTGTGCTGGGTGGTGTGGGTCTTTGATGATTGCTGCTGCTCTCCAACGGCAGCGTTCCCTGTAGCTGTACTCAATAGTAGGGAGGGTTTTGCCTGTGATGTCCTGGGATGTGTCCACTATCTTTTGGAGTGTTTTATGCTCAGGGGTATTTATGTCCCCATACCAGACCCTGAGGCAGCCGGTCAGCACACTTTCCACCACATCTCTCTACAAATTTGCCAAGGTTTCTGGCACAAACCTCAGCAAATTCCTGAGGAAGTAGAGACACTGACATGCTTTTTTTTTTAACAATGCCATTGAGGTGTTTGGTCCAGGAAAGATCCTCTGAGATAGTGACATCCAAGAACTTAAATTTGCTCACCCTCTCCACCTCTGATCCCCCAATGATCACTAATTGTATATCTCTGGCATTCCCTTCCTGAAATCAACAATCAGCTCCTTAGTTTTGATGACACTGAGTGCAAGGTTGTTGCTGGTGCTCCATTCAGCCAAGTTTTCAATCTCTATCCTGTTTGCTGTCTCATTGCCCTTCTTTATCCAACCCACTACCGTGATCTCATCAGAAAATTTGTAGATGGTGTTATTGTCGTACCGAACCCCACAGTCATCGGTGTAAAGTGAGTAGAGCAGGGGTCTAAGAACCCAGGCCTGTGGTGCTTCATTACTGATGGAGATTGTGGATGAGATGTTCTTACCAATCTTCACTGATTGTGGTCTGGAGGTGAGGAAATCTATGGTCCAATTACACAGTGGGGTGTTGAGTCCCAGATCTTGAAGTTTTCTGATCAATTTTGAGGGGGGTGATGGTGTTAAATGCCGAACTGTAGTCGATAAAGATCATCCTGATGTATTAATCTTTGCTGTCCAGGTGTTCCAGGGCTTTGTGCACTGCAGACCTATTGCTATGATAGACGAACTGGAATGTATCCATGTCATCACTCAGACATGAGCTGATACAACAGCCTTTCAAAACACTTCATCACTGTTGATGTAAGTGCTACTGGTCAATAGTCTTTAAGGCAGGTTACTACACTCTTCTTGGGCACCGGTATGATTGATGCCTGTTTGAAACAGATGGGGACCACATCCTGCTGGAGTGAGATATTGAGGATATCCATGAATACATTGGTAAGTTAGTCAGCACAGATTTTTAATACTCAGCCAGGTACTCCGATCGGGCTGGATGCTTTCCTCTCCTGAAGGCAGCACGCATGTCATTATTGGACAAGGATAGGATACAATTATCAAGGGACATGGGTGAGTGGAGGGGTGGTCCTTCATTGAAACTGTTAGCAGTTACAATGTGTAGAAAACATTGAGTTCCTCTGGCAGCAAAGCTTTGCCATCTGCTACTTCACCTGATTTGGTCATGTAACAGGTTATAGCATTTAGGCCCTGCCACAGCTGTCAGGTGTCCCTTGTTTTTTATTCCATTTTCATGCAGAATCTCCACTTTAACAGGTCATACCTGCACCTATTGCACTGATCTGGATCTCTGAACTTAAATGCCTGTGATCTGGCTCTCAGCATGTTCCAGATTTCATTGTTAACCATATAACCACTTACAGCACAGAACAGGCCAGTTCGGCCCTACTAGTCCATGCCGTAGCAAATCCCCACCCTCCTAGTCCCACTGACCAGCACGCGGTCCATACCCCTCTAGTCCCCTCCTATCCATGTAACTATCCAGTCTTTCCTTAAATGTAACCAACGATCCCGCCTCGACCACGTCTGCCGGAAGCTCATTCCACATCCCTACCACCCTCTGCGTAAAGAAATTTCCCCTCATGTTCCCCTTATAATTTCCCCCCTTCAATCTTAAACCACGTCCTCTAGTTTGAATCTCCCCCTTTCTTAATTGAAAAAGCCTATCCACATTTACTCTGTCTGTCCCTTTTAAAATCTTAAACACCTCTATCAAGTCCCCTCTCAATCTTCTATGCTCCAGAGAAAAAAGCCCCAGTCTCCACAACCTTTCCCTGTAACTCAGACTCTGAAATCCTGTCAACATTCTCGTGAACCTTCTCTGCACTCTCTCTATTTTGTTTATATCTTTCCTATAATTTGATGACCAAAACTGTACACAGTACCTCAAATTTGGCCTCACCAATGCCTTGTACAATTTCATCATAACCTCCCTACTCTTGAATTCAATACTCCGATTTATGAAGGCCAACATTCCAAATGCCTTCTTCACCACACCATCTTCCTGAGTATCAGCCTTGAGGGTACTATTTACCATAACTCCTAAATCCCTTTGTTGCTCTGCACTCCTCAATTGTCTCCCATTCAATGTATATGACCTATTTAAATTTGCCTTTCCAAAATGCAGCACCTCACATTTATCTATATTAAATTCCATCAGCCATTTCTCAGCCCACACCTCCAGCCTTCCTAAATCACCTTTTAATCTAGGGCTTCTGTTTGCGAAAAACCTGAATGATTTGGAGGGGGTACACCCATCCACAGCTGTTTTAATAAAGTCTGTGACAGCCTTGGGTAACTCATTCAGATTCTCGGCAGAGTCCTTGAACATGGCCCACCAACTCAAGGAAGTCCTATAACCATTTTTCAGCCTCCTCTGACCACATTCTAACTGTGCTGATCTCCAGAGCCTCTCTTTTTAGGCTCTGTCTGTATGAAGGCAGAAGGAGCACAGCCAGGTGATCATATTTGCCACAATTTGGCCTCAGAAAAGAATAGTAGGCCTTCCCTTTCTTGGTGTAGCAGGGATAGAGTATGCTGGGACCTCTGGTATAGCAGGTTACATGCTGGTGGTAGTTAGGCAGGGTTTTCTCAACCCTGGCCTGGTTAAAGTCTCCAACTAAGATTTGTAGTGCATCGAGCTGGGCCATCTCTTGTTCACTGACCACATCATGCTTGTAATCGGCATTGGGAGGGGTATAAACTCTGGTAAGAATCACTGATGAAAACTCTCGGGGTAGATAGAAGGGTTTGCATTTAATCAAGGTTTTCTCTGAGACAGTAGAGCAGGAGATCAACTTAACTCTATTGTCCATGCATCACCCTGTATTAACAAAAAAAAGCACATTCCATCTCCTCTCCCTTTTCCAGAATTCGAGTTCCAATCCAGTCTAGCTAGATCTCAGTGATAAAGTAGCCTTGCCCTCAGGTCATCAATTTTATTCTCCAGTGACAGGAAATTTGCCAGTAATATTGATGGTGGGGGTGGTCTCAGACCCTTGTGCTTCAGATATCTGATGCTTTAGCCTTCTTGCCTCCATCTCTGGAGCAGAAATTCAGTTGGAGGATCACACCACAGATGATGAACTATGACTTGAAATTAATGGGGCCTTGGCAGATCTAAGGGATAATGCTGCCTCAGGAAAAATCATCTCCCACCCATTATATCTCCCACCACAAAGAAGCACAATCAGCTGCACAGATATTCGCATAAATAGATCAAGTCTTGAGCCAGACAAGGCTGTCCTTCATTCTCTGTCCTGTCTTGTTGTTTTGTATTGACCCTTGATGCCCAGGCAGCAAGGACATGCAAGTCAAAGCCTATGCGTGCTAAGCATAGATCTCCTCTGCTCAGACTCACTGCCAATTTAAAATCGATCAGCATCTACAATCAGTTCTTTGGTATCTGGTTTGAACAATCCTTTTTATGTTATATAACAATTTTTTAACAGATGGAATGTTTTGGACTGAAAAGTTGTTACTATAATGACATAATGCAAACATCATATACAATTATAAAGCTGCAAATGTAACATTCTGCATTGTAGAATGGTATATTTTATATATTTTTGGAGAAAAATAAAATGACGCACAAGCAGTAGATTTTGTTCCTTTTTTTTAATGGAAATTTTTGTATTTCTTGGAAAATGTACCCTTTAAACTTGCATGTGACAATTATTGTAAAATTAAATTGATAATCTATTTTGGGCACAAGGAATTTTAATTAGGAGCAAGCCTCCTCTTTAAAACTGTCAGGCCAAGGTTGGGCTGCAGTGCAATGACAAGCCAGATTTTGGACAATGTGAGGAAAATGGGTTACTGCAGCAATTATGTTAAATTGTTAAAACTGTTAAAAAGAACAGATTTGAACTTGATTCAGAAAATTATATGCAATGTTTTCCACTTTATTACATAAATTATGGCTAGAGGAAGTTCTGTTGCAGTGAATGGCCAGACTAAGCTTTGATGCGCCCTTTCCACATGTTGCATGATGGCTGTCGACCCTATGAGAGGGTTTGTCCGCCCTTTGACAGATCTTGTTTTTCGTCCTGCAGGGTGTCAAATTTAACATGCAGCAATTATGTTAAATTGTTAAAACTGTTAAAAAGAACAGATTTGAACTTGATTCAGAAAATTATATGCAATGTTTTCCACTTTATTACATAAATTATATTATTTTCTGTGACATTTCATTGAGGTGTGTTTTAAAGCTGATTATCTGAACTTTAGCAGAAAATAATGGGTTTTTGGACCTGTTTCTTCAATAGAGCAGTCTTTGAATTGATCAATAAATAGTTCTAAGATGAAGCAGTAGCTGACAAGGATTGGTGATTCAGGTAAAAAAAAGGATAAGACTTTCTCCTTTCAGAACTGCAGCAGAATTACATGGCGTAGCAGCTGTTAGAGCCATGTAGAGATGAGATGCAGATTTGACTCTGACCTTGACTGCTGATTGCGTGAAGTTTGCACATTCTCCCTGATATTGTATGGATTTTCCCCCAAGTGTTAACATTTTTTAATTTAAATTACATTTAGACATCTTCTGGCTATCCAGCCCATAGAACGATGATGGTTCCATTCAATCAGTTTTCTGAGTTTTCCTCAGAAAGGAGCAGCCTGTGCGTGAATGGACTTACATGAGTAGGGGGTTGCATAGGTCCAGTCCCATCCTTTCAACATGACCTCCATGATCTAGTGGCATGGTGAGATCCACGATGGCTAGAGGAAGTTCTGTTGCAGTGAATGGCCAGACTAAGCTTTGATGCGCCCTTTCCACATGTTGCATGATGGCTGTCGACCCTATGAGAGGGTTTGTCCGCCCTTTGACAGATCTTGTTTTTCGTCCTGCAGGGTGTCAAGCCACCTTCCACACCAGGCAAGCCTGGTGGGGGAGCCAGTTTATTTGCCAATCACCTGACCATGAGACAGGTAGAACTGGACCAGCTGGAAAAATGGGCTGAAACATGAGAGAATTTAATGCAGATAAGTGTGAGGTGTTGCATTTTGGAAGGACAAACCAAGAAAGGATATACACAGTAAATGGCGGGGCACAGAGAAATGTGGTAGAACAGAAGGACCTAATAATACAGATACATACAGTACAACTCTGATTATCTGAAATCAGGTTCTACCAAATCCTCATTTATCCAAAATTTTTTTAGAGCTGAAGTGATCGGGGTGTCAGGCTTCCAGCACCAGCAACAGCAGATCTCGGGCTCCCAGCACCAACAGCCATGGATCTCAGGCTTCCAGCACCAGTAACAGTAGATCTCAAGTTCCTGGGCAGGAGCAGGACGCTTGGGCTTCCAGCATAAGCCTCGGTGGGGAAGTGTTGACGATCAACAGTGACCAGCAGTTTTTTGATGAGAATTAAACTTTATTTTAATGTTTAAAAAGCCTTCCCTCATTGTTTGTTGTTGTATAAACACTGTTACAAGTGATTTGCTGTGGCTACTGGGCTGTTTTTAAAAAAAGAACTAGGTCTCCGAAAAAAGTTTATCCAAAATGGGCCTGGTCCCGACCATTTCAGTTAGTATCACCGTGTTTTGAGGTTGACAGGCCAGACTGTCCCTTTAAGATTTCTTGAATTTTTTTCATGGTTTGATGTTCAATTGTACCGCGCAGATGCGAAGCAGTTTTAAGTTTTCCACTGCCACCATCTTTGCAGGTCGACGCAAAGACAGCCCTGGCAGATGTTCCTTGACCTGGGTTATCACCGGTGGTTCCATAAGGTCATTTGGCAGCCTGCTTCAGAGTCAAGGTAGGCCCAGCTTCTTTCTTTTTCTTATCTTCAGGTCTTGTAGTCGTAGTTAATTTAGAGGCTTTTTCTTGGTGATATAATTAAAAGATAATTAATTATTTTAGAATTACTTTAAAGTATTTTGATTTTTTTTAAACTTTGCTAATTGGGAATTTTTAAAATTAAATCCAATGGGAGTCATGAGGCTGTGTGTCATCTCTCACAGCATCACGTGACATGTTCCCCCCGCACCCCCCCCCCCCCCCCCGGTCCTGACCATTTTGGATAATCAAAGTTGTACTGTAATTCTCTGAAAGTGGCAGCACAGGTGGATAAGGTTGTAAAGAGAGCTTTTGGCATATTGGCCTTCATAAATCAAAGTATTGAGAATAGGAGTTAGAATGATTTGTTAAAGTTGTACAAGACATTGGTGAGGCCAAATTTGTTGCATTGTGTACAGTTCTGGTCACTTAACTACAGGAAAGATATTAATAAGATAGAAAGAGTGCAGAGAAGATTTACTAGGATGTTGCCTTGTAGAGCTCGTCGAAAGAACCAAAGACTTGTTGATCCAAACCAAGGCTTTTATTAGCAAAAGACCGGAGCTCTTTACAGGTGGCCGACCAGTCCGGAATGATCCGACCTGGCTAGGGACACAACCCTTTAAGGCCCAGACAATAGGTGTGGCTTAGCTCTCAGCCAATCGCTGTAAGCACAGTCTAGATACAGTAACTATATACACTATGTACATTGGTGATAGATCTGGACTATCACATGCCTGGAATTAAGGAACTGAATTATAGGGAAAGATTATCAGGTTCGGACTTTATTCCCTGCAGCATAGAAAAATAAGGGGAGATTTGATAGAGGTATTTAAAATTATAAGAGGGATATACAGAGTAAATGTACACAGGCTTTTTCCACTGAGGGGAGGTGAAATACAAACCAAAGGACTTGGTTTAAGAGTGAAAGGGGAAAACTTTAGGGGAATGTGAGGGGAACTTTTTCACACAGAAAGTGGTGGGGGTGTGGAATGAGCTGCCATCTGAGGTTGTGAATGAGGGCTCATTTTTTACATTTAAGAAGAATTAGAACAGGTACATGCATGGGAGAGGTATGGAGGGCTATGGGCTGGGTACAGTTCAGTGGGACTAGGCAAAAAAATGGTTTGGTACAAATTAGAAAGGTCGAAGGGGCCTATTTCTGTGCTGTAGTTTTCTATGGTTCTGAGTTTTAATATGCAGATATTTTAGGCTAAAGAAGAAAGGAGGAAGGCAAATGTTACACTCACCTTTAATGCATGAAAATGTGATCATTTTAAATTATAACTTGATTTATAATTTAGAGAGACATCTCAGTGGCGAGTCCTTCTGGCTCAAGAGCCTGCACTTCCCAATTGCATCAAGAGACCAATTAACATTAATCCGTATGTGTTTGGAGTATATGAGATACCAGAGCTCTTGGAGGAAACCGGCAACTTACCAACTCCTTAGAGACAGCAGCACATTCAAACCCAGATCACTGGCGTTATAATTGTATTGTACTAACTGCTAAATATTACTTCAAATATTTATGGTGTCGATGGTGGTGTGCAGATTGAGTCTTCTTACCTAAAGAATGATAAACTTAAGATAGAGAAAGGCCAGTAAAAGTTTACCAGATTGATTTCCCAGATGAAGGGTTTGCATGTGGGGAATGGGTGAGTGCACTCTGAAGTTCAGAAGAATGAGAGATGATCTCAATGAAAAGATTTTTAAGGACCTTGATGCTGTAGATGTGGAATTGTTTTTTTGTTCCCTGCCTGGACTTTCTAGAACTAAGGCTCGCAGTCTCAAAATAAGGGGTTATCAATTCAGGATGAAATTAAGAACCTTTTTCACCCAAAGGGTTGTGAATTTTTGAAATTCTCTAATCAAGAGAGGTGAGGCAGCTCAGTTGCTGAGTATATTCAGAACATAGATTGATAGATATTTGGATATTAAGAAGGTCATGTTTGCAGTTGAAAAGATCAGAACTTTAATTAAAGACAATTAATTGTTATAACGACTGTAATTAACAGACTCAGAGCCCTATGCTGTAATATTTTGATTAATATAACGCTAGGGTAAATTAAGTCAAAAGAATGAAAGGCAAATCAGCAGTGATGGGAAGGGCAGTAATGCAGGTACAGGAATACTTAAAATCGTCAGGGGCAGAGCCAGGTTCTAAAGTTAGGGGGAGCGAGCACATAAAAAAGGCGCCATGACGCATACCAAATAATTTTAAATTCATTATATATTTTTATTTTGACTTTAACATCAAAACACAAGAAAGAAACAATTTGGTGACTCCCAAGAATCTAAATTTTCTCATCCTCTCCATCTTTGATCCCCCAATGATCATTGGATTCTACACCTCTGGTTTTCCTTTCCTGAAGTCCTTAATTTTCTGAAACTCCTTAATTTTGGTGACATTGAGTGCAAGGTTGTTGTTGGTGCCCCATTCAGCCAAGTTTTCAATCTCCATCCTGTATGCTGACTTATCACCTTCATTTATACAGCCCACTACCGTAGTATTTTCAGCAAAATTGTAGATGGTGTTATTGTCTTCATTCTGGATGGGAGACCAGCATTGGTATGGTTTGAAGCCAACCTTGATTGAATTCAAAAGCTACTTGAACCATTTCCAACTAATGCCATGTATCAGCATTATTATGCAATTAAATTCAAATAAAAAGAATAGTTCTCCAACGTCCTACATGATACAGCAAATCTGAAATTATCTTAGTGTTCAGCTTGAAGTTCAGGAAAAAATGTGTTGTCCTGTGTTAGAGCTATAGATGGAGACAATGATTCCTTTGGTCTACTCTCTCCATGCTGACCATCAAATACCCATCTACACAAATCCCATTTACCAGTACTTTGTCCATGGTCCTTGATTACTTGCCTCCAAAATGCAGCCCAAGTTTTAAATGACAACATTATAAGAGCTTCCTCTGCTTTCAGATGCATAGCCACCAAAGGAGCATCTGTCCACAATGTATGTGCGTCCCTCTGGGAAGTATGAAAATCATTAAGCTTCCGCAGCATTCCACAAAAATTGATGCTACCCATCTGAAATTCAGTCTGCAGATATTCAAAGACTGAGCAGATCACTATATCAGAATGTTTTCCAACATATTACTTTGCAACAGTGGCATTAAGATCACACAATTCCATTCCTCATTGTGGTTGTCATTTCCACAACAGAACAGGATCCACAAGTGAATTGAAAGTGGTGCCTGGAATGTCACTTATTGGAATGTCTTTGTTATCCCATGTTGATTTAAAATAATTAGGAAGAAATTGGGGAATTGATTTATTACAAGAAATGGAAGTGGGTCAAGTAGCTTTTGAATTAAATTTAGTTTGGCTTCAGACCCTCCCGGTCCAGACTGAAGATGCATGTCAGTTTGGAGGTGGGGAAAGGTCATTGGCTCTGCACTGCATTTGTGGAGGAAGGGGACCAACTCTGTGCTGTGGGAAATCAAAGCCTACACTGTGGGCGGGGTTGGTCTGAAGGGATTTGGGGATAGTGCTGTGGTTTAGGTGGGTGGTAAGGAGTCCACGCTGCTGAAGATGCAGCTGCGCTGGGTGGGTCACGTCTCCAGAATGGAGGACCATCGCCTTCCCAAGATCGTGTTATATGGCGAGCTCTCCACTGGCCACCGTGACAAAGGTGCACCAAAGAAAAGGTACAAGGACTGCCTAAAGAAATCTCTTGGTGCCTGCCACATTGGCCACCACCAGTGGGCTGATATCACCTCAAACCGTGCATCTTGGCGCCTCACAGTTCGGCGGGCAGCAACCTCCTTTGAAGAAGACCGCAGAGCCCACCTCACTGACAAAAGGCAAAGGAGGAAAAACCCAACACCCAACCCCAACCAACAAATTTTCCCCTGCAACCGCTGCAACCGTGTCTGCCTGTCCCGCATCGGACTTGTCATCCACAAACGAGCCTGCAGCTGACGTGGACATTTACCCCCTCCATAAGGCACAGGGAGAGCAGCGGCGGCCCCGGCCCCGGTCTAGGCAGAGGGTAGGCTGCGGCGGCCCTGACCCGGGCAGGAGCAAGGGGGAGGCCTCGGTCGAGTGAGGCAGGTGGAGGGCCCGGTCTGGGCAGAAAGTTGGAGGCGGCGGCCCCGGTCCGGGCACAGGGAGAGCAGCGGCGGCCCCGGCCCCGGTCCGGGCAGAGGGTAGGCGGCAGTGGCCCAAATCCGGGCAGGAGCAAGGGGAGGCCCCGGCCTCAGTCGAGTGAGGCAGATGGAGGCCCCGGTCCGGGCAGAGAGTTGGAGGCGGCGGCCCCAGTCCGGGCAGTATGGGCCGACCTAGGAGGGGAGGCAGGCCCCTCCAGACCGGGTAAGAAAACTGCATAGGAGAAGGCCACTCCGATATAAAACCTACGACCCAAGGACCTCGCTGCCACGTCCCAGCTTGCTTGGCCACGGCACACGAACCATGGGTCTAAAGGGTGGGGCCAGTACTGCGCACACTGCACTCCACCTAAAAGCTCCTTTGCGCAGGCCCGAGGACAGGTCCACGTCCTCCCCCTCCACGTCCTCCCCCTCCACGTCCTCCCCCTCCACGTCCTCCCCCTCCACGTCCTCCCCCTCAAAAGATGCTCACAAACTCAAGCTAGCATGCTGGAACATCAGAACCATGCTAGACAAGGCTGACAGCCACCGACCTGAATGTCGGTCTGCCCTCATTACACATGAACTCCTCAGACTTGACATCGACATAGCCACTCTCAGTGAAGTCCGCCTGGCAGATGTAGGCAGCCTCCAAGAACGCGGCGCAGGCTACACACTCTACTGGTCTGGCAAGCCTTTGGATGAACGATGCCTCTCTGGTGTAGGCTTCATGGTCAAGAACTCCATTGCCTCCAAACTCGAAAACATCCCGACAGGCCACTCGGACCGGATCATGTCCATGCGACTCCCCCTTCAAAACAAGCGTCGCATCACCCTCATCAGTGTCTATGCTCCAACCCTCCAGGCAGAACCAGCAGAAAAGGAAAAGTTCTACACTGACCTGCGCAACCTCATTCAACGCACCCCTACAGCCGACAAGGTTGTCATCCTTGGTGACTTCAACGCTCGCGTTGGCAAAGACTCAGAAACCTGGCCAGGAATCATGGGCAAGCATGGTGTCGGCAAGTGCAACAACAATGGGCGCCTCCTGTTGGAGCTCTGCGCAGAACAGCGGCTTGTCATTACAAACACCCTTTTTCAGCAGAGGGACAGCCTGAAGACTACCTGGATGCATCCCCGATCCAAACACTGGCACCTCCTGGACTATGTCCTGGTGAGAGAAAGAGACAAACGAGATGTGCTCCACACCAGGGTCATGCCCAGCGCGGAATGTCACACTGACCACCGGCTGGTTCGCTGCAAGCTCAACCTTCACTTCAAGCCAAACCCCAGGAACAGTAGAGCCCCTAGAAAGAGGTTCAATGTTGGAAACCTGCAGTCAGACGAAGTGAGAGGAAACTTCCAGGCAAACCTCAAAGCAAAGCTCGACGATGCAATCCGCCTTACGGACTCGTCCCCTGAAACCCTCTGGGATCAGCTGAAGACTACCATACTGCAATCCACTGAAGAGGTACTGGGCTTCTCCTCCAGGAAAAGCAAGGACTGGTTCGATGATAACAGCCAGGAAATCCAGGAGCTGCTGGCAAAGAAGCGAGCTGCCCACCAGGCTCACCTTACAAAGCCGTCCGGTCCAGAGAAGAAACAAGCCTTCCGTCGCGCATGCAGCCACCTTCAGCGCAAACTCCGGGAGATCCAAAATGAGTGGTGGACTAGCCTCGCCAAGCGAACCCAACTCAGCGCGGACATTGGTGACTTCAGGGGTTTCTACGAGGCCCTAAAGGCTGTGTACGGCCCCTCACCCCAAGTCCAAAGCCCGCTGCGCAGCTCAGACGGCAAAGCCCTCCTCAGCGACAAGATCTCCATCCTCAACCGATGGTCAGAACACTTCCAATCTCTTTTCAGTGCCAACCGCTCAGTCCAAGATTCCGCCCTGCTCCAGCTCCCTCAACAGCCCCTAAGGCTGGCGAGGTCCTCACCCAGGATGAGACATATAAGGCAATTGAACAACTGAAAAGTGGCAAAGCAGCAGGTATGGATGGAATCCCCCCAGAGGTCTGGAAGGCTGGCGGCAAAACTCTGCATGTCAAACTGCATGAGTTTTTCAAGCTTTGTTGGGACCAAGGAAAATGGCCTCAGGTCCTTCGTGATGCCATCATCATCACCCTGTACAAAAACAAAGGCGAGAAATCAGACTGCTCAAACTACAGGGGAATCACGCTGCTCTCCATTGCAGGCAAAATCTTCGCTAGGATTCTCCTAAATAGAATAATACCTAGTGTCGCCGAGAATATTCTCCCAGAATCACAGTGCTGCTATCGCGCAAACAGAGGAACTACTGACATGGTCTTTGCCCTCAGACAGCTCCAAGAAAAGTGCAGAGAACAAAACAAAGGACTCTACATCACCTTTGTTGACCTCACCAAAGCCTTCGACACCGTGAGCAGGGAAGGGCTTTGGCAAATACTAGAGCGCATCGGATGCCCCCCAAAGTTCCTCAACATGATTATCCAACTGCACATAAACCAACAAGGTCGGGTCAGATACAGCAATGAGCTCTCTGAACCCTTCTCCATTAACAATGGCGTGAAGCAAGGCTGTGTTCTCGCACCAACCCTCTTTTCAATCTTCTTCAGCATGATGCTGAACCAAGCCATGAAAGACCTCAACAATGAAGATGCTGTTTACATCCGGTACCGCACGGATGGCAGTCTCTTCAATCTGAGGCGCCTGTAAGCTCACACCAAGACACAAGAGAAACTTGTCAGTGAACTACTCTTTGCAGACGATGCCGCTTTAGTTGCCCATTCAGAGCCAGCTCTTCAGCGCTTGACGTCCTGTTTTGCAGAAACTGCCAAAATGTTTGGCCTGGAAGTCAGCCTGAAGAAAATGGAGGTCCTCCATCAGTCAGCTCCCCACAATGACTACCAGCACCCCCACATCTCCATCGGGCACACAAAACTCAAAACGGTCAACCAGTTTACCTATCTCGGCTGCACCATTTCATCAGATGCAAGGATCAACAACGAGATAGACAACAGACTCTCCAAGGCAAATAGCGCCTTTGGAAGACTACACAAAAGAGTCTGGAAAAACAACCAACTGAAAAACCTCACAAAGATTAGCGTATACAGAGCCGTTGTCATACCCACACTCCTGTTCGGCTCCGAATCATGGGTCCTCTACCGGCATCACCTACGGCTCCCAGAACGCTTCCACCAGCGTTGTCTCCGCTCCATCCTCAAAATTCATTGGAGCGACTTCATCCCTAAAATCGAAGTACTCGAGATGGCAGAGGCCGACAGCATCGAGTCCACGCTGCTGAAGATCCAGCTGCGCTGGGTGGGTCACATCTCCAGAATGGAGGACCATCGCCTTCCCAAGATCGTGTTATATGGCGAGCTCTCCACTGGCCACCGTGACAGAGGTGCACCAAAGAAGAGGTACAAGGACTGCCTAAAGAAATCTCTTGGTGCCTGCCACATTGACCACCGCCAGTGGGCTGATATCGCCTCAAACCGTGCATCTTGGCACCTCACAGTTCGGCGGGCAGCAACCTCCTTTGAAGAAGACCGCAGAGCCCACCTCACTGAGAAAAGACAAAGGAGGAAAAACCCAACACCCAACCCCAACCAACCAATTTTCCCCTGCAACCGCTGCAACCATGTCTGCCTGTCCCGCATCGGACTTGTCAGCCACAATCGAGCCTGCAGCTGACGTGGACTTTTACCCCCTCCATAAATCTTCGTCCGCGAAGCCAAGCCAAAGAAGAAAGGAGTGTGGAAGAAGAGATTGGACCCAACACTATTGTTAAGGGGGGAAGGGGTGTCATGCAGGCAGTTGGGAGGATGGGAAAAGGGATTGCAGGCTTTGCTGAGTGGTAGGGGTAGGAAGTTGAGGGTGGAAGGGGAAATGAAAACCTGTTAAAGTGAAAGGAATGCTCAGAGCCTTTGCTATCATTTGAGGGCAATGGTAGGGTGGGGGGAGAGTGTGGAAGAAGGGATTGAAGCCTAACTTATGGTGTGTGTCAATGGTAAAATTGAAAGGGGAAGAAAGGAGGTATTAGATCCAATGATAAGGAAGAATTTCTCAGGACAGAATCTCATTTGAGGATTGGAAGTAACAGTGTGGTGAGTGAAAGGTTGTAGGGATCATGGAGGTTGGAGATAAAGAACTTCATCATGGCCCTGGGTGTACTATGCGCCAATAAGGTCTCAAAACCCAGTAGAGCGTGGGTTCAGGTGATTGAGGTAACATATTGAGATTGGTGTGATATGGATAGTGAGTACAGTGTTTAGGTGACAGCAGAATAAAATTAAAAGTGTGTGTGAGGCATACCTGAAAGTGATCCCATTTATTGTATTGAGAGGGGCTTTATCTCTAGGAGTGTCAATGTTCCTAGCCAGGCAACCTATTCCATGTGTCCCTCCCAACAAGGTGTAAAATGGAGCAGTTCTGAGGGAAGGTTATCACCTGTGGGATTAGAAATCATGTATTAGATTATAAATGTTCTCATAATAATCATGATGGCATTTACCTAATAAGTATTGCTTTCCCATGCAGTTATATTAAAAAAGCACATTCATTTGTCTTAGTCATGAACAGTTCTATAGATTTTAATAATTATCAGGCCCTCTCAAGTCGAGTTGAAAAATAATGAACAGTGAAATGATTCACTGAATTGTATCTTGTGCTAACTTTAGCCTATTACAGCCATACATAATGTTGGATTTCTGTCTTGCTTTAATGCAGCATGGAAATTCATTCAAGATGTTTTGAGTTATTTCCTCAAGGCAATGAATCAAACATCCTGGAGAGTTCTTTTAAGAACACTGAAGACAGCAGCAAATGCAAGCTGCATTTGTTATACACAATTCCAGTGTGCCCAAAAGGTTTATGTGCATTGAAATCATTTGATATATCAGCTTGTGATGTGGTTATGTTTGCTCCATTTTTTAATGGAGCAATCGTGAGTGGAATGCACCTCAGACTGATTCAGAGGTACAGATCTTTGTAGGTTGAGATGCATATTTTATTTCTGGTAGATTTATACTGGAGAATTGTTTGAAGACATGCTTTCCCATTTTGCTGAAGGGGTGAGTTGGTTTAAAAAAAATGGCCTACACTATATGTAATATGGGTCCCATTGTGTAAACATCAATTGTGCAGATACAGTGATTTAAAGATGTGGTTTGCATTGCTGAGTGATACATCACCTGTGACCAGGACAGGTGGGTGGACACCTGCTGGTCAGCTTGGTCCAGGAGACATTTTTTGACAGGATATTGTGCTTATACATGATGAACATGCTCTCCAAATGGTCTTTGGGGAGGGAATCAGAAATTCATTTGAACTGTTCTACACAGACCTCTGTAGTGCAGTGCAAATCAATAGGTGGGAAACAGATACCTTCCCCATCAAGTCTGGATTAAGGATGGATGTCCACTCTCCTTTGATTTGTTTACTTGCTGTATCCATCAGGGAGGATGCAATCAGAGGTAGAGTGACATTTCCAGACAGTGGTCCATCCAAATCAAAAGTTCCTGTACATGCACAACATCACCATCATCTGCTCAAATCCAATGTCAGTCCACAGATTGATTGGCATTTGTTACCAGTTTGTGTTGTCATTTGGTGCTAGAGTAAACTGCAAAGAATGAGGCCATGCTGTTTAGCAATTGGACCAAAAGGTCTGCCATCTTCTTCACTGTTGGGTTCAACTAGCCTGAAAGTACTGGGGATCTGGTTTGGACGAACTGAGGTATGCAAAAATAATTGGCTAGAGTGGATAAGCAAGATTTGCAAAAGTTGGGGATGGTAGGAGTGGAGCACCCTTTCATGCTGGCCCATTCCCTGTGCCTCTTCCCTGGATGTCACCAGAGCCATCTTCTGGTTTGTCTGAGGATCCAGGATGGTGGAGGTCTGATGAGTTGCAATGTAGAATGGGGGCAAAGATCTACCTAACATAGCCATCATCCTGATAACCACTTTCAAGTGTGATTACATTAGGTTGGGCCTTCCCCATTAACACTCAAGGTCCTAGTCTGCTATTCTCGTGACAAATTTTTTCAAGCAATTTTTTTCAAGGCAAATACTTTGACCACAAGTTCATCAGGCAGTGGTCAGCATAGAACATCCGGCAGTCACAGAGAGACAAGGACTCAATGGATATTGTTGGGTTATTCCCCAAGCACTGTGTCCAAATCAACCAGCAGAATGCTTCGTTGCCAGAACTCACCAACAAGCATCCAGACCTTCCTTGACTGGTGGTGAGTGGAGACCTCCCTGTTAGTTCCTTCCTGTAAAACTGAAATATCATCCCTACACAAGTTGCCTCGAGATGACAATAGGGAGGAGACAGTTGCCTACCTCTTTGCAGACTAAAGATTTGCAAAGAGGATATGGAGAAGGGTTCTTGTTACAGTTCATCCCCAGCAACTGCACAACAAGTGACTCTGATTTATGTCACCAGGGACACAGCCAGAGATAGACATCCAGTGTTACTGGAAGATTATGGACGGTGAAAGCTAATCTTTGATCTATCTAAAACTTGTTGGTCTTCTAGCACTGCAAATTGTCAGAGAAAGAATATTGTTGACTGGCATATTTCAGACTGCAGGAGTATGAGCTGAGGGATGCACTGATGTAGCTAACACAAATGCTTTGCAGAGAATTACCACAAGTTAAGCTCCTCTTGCAGGAATTGAAGGTCTGAGATCGGTGGGGAAGCCCATCAAACAATGGAAGGGTGTATTAACCCAGGGGCTATTTGAGTGCCAATGGTGCTCTATAAGAAATTGCATTACTAACACTCCAATGTACACAATCTGAATGTATAGACTAAATGGCAATAAGAAGTTTAGAGCATATGACACTAAGAATGCATAAAGTTCTTCCACTATTCTGCTTTGAATATATCTTTCTAGTGAAAAAGGTTTATTTCTGAAATATGAAAAACATATGTATGCTAGTCATGTTAAAGAACAGATTATGAGGCCTAAGATTCTCAGCAGACCAGCAACCGGAAACAGACACGCATCAACTGTCATCACATTTTCAATGGTGTCAGTCACAGCAGCACTTCCTCAAAAGGTCAGACTGAAGTCAGGCTCCATGCCATTCCTCCATCAAAATTAACGTGGGAGATCAAGAGAACATTCTTGGAAATTAATGTCGTAAATGCTCAGAAATCACAAGTGGGATGATGTGTATTTTTAAAACATTGAAATAATCCTCATCTGTGTTTATCATACCCTGAACACATGATCTGGCCCAGAAGATTGAAGTGATTGGGTAGTGAAATTATACATGTATAAAATCCTGACATCCTCCCCTATTTGTTTTAATTCTGCAGGCTCCAATCAGATTAAAAGGAGAGATGAATGCATGCTTAACCCAGCAAAACCCAATTAGTTGCTGCACCTAAGTTCTGCTCAATGGAGAAAGGATGCCAAAAACCAAGAGCCTCTTGCAGCTCTCCTCATGGGCTCAGAGGAGAAATGATAACTTCCTGTCTTCTTGGGGAAGATTTCAGCTCCAAAATGATTTCTTGTCATGTGACAGAATATAGATAGGTTTTTTGGGAGATAAATTGGGGTGGTTATTTTTAGTGTAGGTTGCATACAAACACTTCAAAACAGATCTTCTTTAAAATATTGGAACTCTGCTAATTATAGACATGTTGGCCCCAGAACCTTTGCAGAAGCTTTGGAGAGTGCGCAAGAGACTTCACTAGTGGATTGTTGCTTACAAAAAGGCAACAGAAGAAAGAACTTGTCGGAGCTGCATTCTGTCTGGAGTGGAACTTGCTGTTCTATGAGGATCATGTGGTTTTGCAAACAGGTTTTTTCTCTGTGTGAGAGAGAGAGATACATAGAACAGAGATCAGTTCTACAGTTTTACAGTCAGCAGAGGCAGCAACTGGGATTGGAAAGCTGGAAAGCTTGTGGAAAACCCCATTTGGAAGATGGGCTGTGAGTGCTTAGTTCAGCCTGGACAAAGCCAGTGTGGTTCATGCAAGAAGAGAGCACTGGGTGTCTAGTGTTTCACTTGAAATAGGAGAAAAAAAAGGCACTCTGTGGTGACCTGAAAGAAAGAGGCTATCATCTGGAGAACCCTGAGGGGGCAAGTTTCATCAGCAAGACAGTGAAGTGGGTGATGGAAGTAAATCAGTTGTGGGTGTCCAGTGAACAACAAATCTCTCTCTGAAAATCAATAAGAACCTTCCTGAGCAGTAACCATTTACGTTTCAAGCACCAAAGCCTGGTGAACTTCATAAATGTTCACAGTATAAGAATTGCCTACAACCAATAAACTTGGAGGAATGAGAAGTGAGATTGGACTATAAATCAAAGAACTTTTCTGAACTTACACACACATTACATACACGTGTGCTTAGAATTAGAAGGGGGTTAATTAGGTTAGTTAAGTCAATAGTGATAAGTTAGCGTGTGATTCTGTTTTCATGTTTAAAGATAATTAACAGCAACTTTTGTCTTGGTGAATATCTATTGCTGCTGGGTTTTGGGTACTCTGGGCTGGTAACAGTAGGTCCCTCCCATATATCTCATCTACCCTATTGCCACTTTTTCCTCTTCCTTCCTGCCATCTCCCTCACCCCACCACCCCCCGCATTCATATTTATCTGATGTTGCTGCTCTATCCTATCTCTTATGTCCTTGGCTTCCCTGGACAATGCTTGCCCTGTTCTCTTCAGTGCACCAATCAGAATTGATCTTTGACCAGATACTGATGCGGATGGGGTGGAGGAGTGGTCCAATCGGAATAGAAGGAACTCAAATATATTAATGTGGACCTACCTTTAAATGACTTTCCGAGCAGGCAGGATTTTTTTCTTTCATTTTGTTGAGTACAAATATTTTCTTATAACAAGATGGGTTCTTCATCAAGGTAACACTAAGTATGCCATGTATCTTCATAATTATCCTGACTGGACCCTTCAAGCAATGTAACAGAGGCACTGATTTTTTTTTGAGGATTTAAATGTAAATTATAATGTAAGGTAATAAGGTGATGAGATTAAAGAATCACACAATTGATATTACCTTGACAAGAACCTGTGTTAATGTTGTCTATAACATGGCAGAATATCCCAAGATGCTTCACTGAAACATTATCAATCAAAATATTACTCTGATGGAAAGCCACAGTGAAGAGGTAGGATTTTTTTAAAGGAGAGAGAAAACCTGAGAAATTTAGGAAAGGAATTCCAGAGAGGGCTTTGACAGCCAAAGCCAGTGGTGAAGTATTAAATCTGAGGATAAGTAGGGGGTTGCGTGGTGATACACCACTGTATACTGTTACTTGGTTACTGACACTGTGTATATATATGGCCATTATGTATGGTTGGCATACCTTCCCTCAGTGACTCCACCCCCTGGAATCCCCTAATAAAGAGATTATTCCCAGTCCCTCCCTCAGTTTGAGTCCTGGGATTGGGCCAGAACTTCTCCCAGCCAGTTCTATTGTTTTATTTGCTTTTATATGTCAACAATATTTCCACTCATTAAGTAGAGGCCTTTAGGGAAATTAAGTAATTTCTGTTGTAGGCATTTGAACCTTTGGAAAATTAATATTTTATTCAAATACATTATTTGTATGCTAAACATTATTTTGTCTGCTTTGGAAATCATGCAAAAGGACAAAATTCATGCAAACTAGAATCATATTTTTTGTAAATAACATCACGATTTTGGTGTTGTGATAAAGCTGGAGTTTAGGTTCTCCATTTGAACAGGCAGGGTGTCATGTGTCTACGGAGATTACAGGAATGCAGAGGCAGTGGCATTGGAGAAGCTGGTGGGATCGATGGCACTCAAGATCGATGAAAAGACTCTCTTTTGCTTCCCTTTCTCTTCTCAGTTGAGGTGCCAATCTAGTAACCTCTTTAAATGCCTTTACAGGCAAACAAAAGTGAACACAATGTGTGTACTATGTACATGACCTGAATCTGAACTTGAACCTGAAGTACTTCTTGCTTATGCATTGAATTCAGAATTTGTTTCTTTAATTGTACTCCTATAAACCTGTTCTCTCCCTGTAACTGAATGACATTTTACCCATCTTGGATTATTTCTGAAAAAATATTTGTTTTTGCCATATTCATGCAAGTTTTCAATATACAAATTGGGATCAGACAAACTGTGAATGTTTTATCAAGGATTCTCATGGCAGAGCAAAGGGGTGCCTCTCCTCCAGCGGTGATGTCCTGCAACCCCCTGCCCCATTCACACTGGGTGAACTGGTACACCGATTCAAAATGAATCGGCGATGATACTACCTCGCTAGGCAGTTCATCTCAAGGATGATTTGACCCCTGCATGCCGATTTGGGAGCATTCACACTGGCATGTTAACTGATAGATTGGCGATTTATTACTGGGTTAAAGTGCCAGTGTGAAAGAGGCTATAAACTATAATTGTAAACAAGTTGAATTCAATTCAATTAAAATAAACAATAAATACATAAGATAAATGGATAATAAATTAATCCTCGTGCAAAAAAAGGTGAGTGCAGACAATCCTTTTGAGGTGTTGGAGCCATCAATGATGAGTTTACCAAGGAGAGGTTCAAGAGTCTGATAGCTATTGGAAAGAATTTTTAAAAAGGGTCAGGCCTGTGGACTGATTTAACATGGAGTCCTCATAATAATCCTTTTTGTTTTAAGTGAAATACAAAATCAGTATTAGTAATTTTGACTTAAGGGAATTTGTTTAATTGGACAGATCAGAGTTAACATGCATCGATATGTATCCAAAAACAATTAAAAATGAGGGCTAAAAAGAGAAAAGAAATGTTATGTTTTTTTAAAAATTAAGGTTTTTGATCATTTTCCAATTAAATATTTAATGTTCAGATAATACACCATGATACTGATTGTTCCAAGAATTAAATAACACTCTTAATTGATCTTCAACCACAAGGAATTCATGCAATGATTGTTGGGCAAATTTTGACTGAACAATAGAAGTTAGATCCTTTACAGATTGATTCTGTTAACATAATTACATTGAACTGAATGTACACTATGTTCCCACAGCCCTTTAAAAATGTTCCTTTGCTGTCGCCACTTTCAGGATCTAGAACAGGAGTTTCCTATTAGCCTGGCAGTTTTACAGTAGCATTCACAAATGACTTAACTTTTGAGTATAGTGCCAATTCTGCCATTTTATGAAGATAGAATAAAGAAATTAGGACAAAAGTATAGATTTAAATAAAATAGAGAATAATTGATTGTTATCTGATGTATTATATTGAAAGAAATTTTGTTAGTTTCATACAGGGCACTAAAGCAATCCAGAGAAAGCATGACAATTGTAAACTGGATGATGACTTCATCATCAATCAACAGGAAAGGAATGGATGATGGCACTGATAGTTCCAACAAACTGTATTTTCTTACTGTTAGCACAAAATTGGTATTAGTGAGCAGGTTTAGCCAAGATGATCTGGTTTCAGACCTTATTATATTCTTGGCCCAAGCATAGACAAGAGATTATTATTGCAGAAGAAAGGTGACAGTGACAATATGGAATCAGGCCCTTCAGCCCAACAAGGTTGTGCTGACCATTAATCACCCATTAGCACTAATCATACATTAATCCAATTTTTAATTCTCCTCACATTCTTATCAACTAACCCCAGATTCTACCATTCACGTATTCATGAGAGGCCATTTAGATGGCCAATTAATCTACTGACCCAAAACATCTTTGGCATATTGGAGGAAGTACTTAGAGGAAACTGAAGTGGTTAGAGGCAGATGGGGAAACTTCCACCCAAACAGCACCCATGACCAGGATTGAACTCTCATCTCCATTGCTTTGGGGTAGTGGCTCTCCTTTAGGAATGTGGCATCACACAGTCCCAACAAATCTAAAGTTAATGGGAATCGAAGGGAAAACACTGTACAATCTCATACAAAGCAGATTTAACCTCAGCTCCATTATTTTGCTCCAGATCTTCCAAAATGTAAAGCTAATCATATTCCTTTGTTTGGTGACTCTCCCTCCATGAATTGGATTGAAAATTGGCAGGTGGAGTTTGATCCAGACAAATATGGCCAAATGGATTTTTTGGAGGATGTAACATAAATAAAATTCTTTAACTTTGTCTAGCATAAGGAAAACAGAGAGTCACCACATTGTCAAGCACCCCTCACAGATAAGAGGCCTCAGTGAGGAATGAACTCATGGCCCCTCATTTACAAAACCAGTGCTCTAACCACTGAGCTATTGGATTAATGAAGCTAGAACAACCACCATGTCTTAGGGAGTATTGAGGAACAGAGAGACTTTGGAATACAAGTCCATGTGGAAATATGGATCGATAATGTGGTCTGGCAGGCATATGGGATACTGGCCTTCATTTGTCAGGCACTGAGTAGAGAAATAGGAAGATTATTCTCCAACATTGTAAATCCTTGGTCAGACCTCAGCTGGAATATTGTTTCTAGTCATCATGCTATAATGTGACAGTGCTGGAGATGATGCAAAGGAGATTCATCAAGATATTGCCTAGGATGGTGAAGGTCTAACTGGAGAAACTAGGTTTGTTCTCTCTGCGGTAGAGGAGGTTAAGATACGTAGGCAGCAGGGAACTTTTCATGATATCGCAGGGAAATAAAAGGAAAGAACATTCATGTAAGGTTAGGGGTAAGAGATTTAGAGGGAGTATGGGGGGGATATTCATCTGGAGAGTGGTAGGTACTTGGAGTGTCTGAGAGAGTGGTTGAAGCTGGGTCACAGACAGCACTTAAGAATATTTGAATTGCTGAGGCATTGAGAGGTATGGACCAAGCACTGGACAATCGAATTTAAATGGATGGGTCCACTGTTCATCATGGACAAAATGGGCTGAGTGACCTGTTGCTGTGCTCTATGTTTATATGACTATTATAAGATCTAAAAAATGATCACAAGTAAGCCAAATGCCACTTAGTAGCCTCATCAATTAAGTTCTAGCCAGTGACCTTCTTCACTATGGAGTCTAAGTACTCACAGAAGTACCATTGTCAGATTCTCCATCTAAATTCTAGGGCTCTGACCAGAATGATAACTAAGCCAGCCATATAAAGAGTGTGGATACATTGGCTGGCCTGAGCAGGGTATCCTGTGATGAGTGTTTCCCTCTGGACATCTGCAGCCTTTCCATTGTTTACCACACGTCCAGAATGAAAGAGTCAACTCTCAACTTTTTTTGAATGAATACAAGCTAAACACTGAGGAAGCTCAACACCATTCCAGAGAGAGCAGCCAACATGATTGATACTCAACCAAGCAATCATTCACTCCCTTGGCCATAAGCCTAGCAGTGTGTATATAAAACAAAATACATGGCAGCGGCTCATTATAATGCTTCCAAAGTAATAACATTCAATATATAGAAAGACAAAGACAGCAGATGAATGCACATCCTATGTCCTGAATGCTTCCTCCACATGTACTCTATTTTGACTTGGAAATACTTTGCTGTCCATGGCTGGACCTCCCTAAGGACACATTCTGGATTCGCTGTCTCTGGAGGAACTATAGCATTTTATTGTCAAGAGCACACAGGGATGCACAATAAATGTTAGCCTTGCCATCGATAGAATCAACCCATAAATTGATAGAAAAAGATAAGCAAATGAAGAAAATCTGGAAAATATTTGACCAACAGCTAAATCAAGCTGATAGTTTTACATTGCAAACTTTCATTCATAAAGCAAAATAAATTCAGCTCTGCAGAAGATGTTGCCCAAAACAATGGCATAGAATTGTTTCTGGAGATTTTAGAGCATATTCTTACCTACTAATCTGGAAATTGAACCTGTTTAATAGCTCTGCCATTCATTTTCATTGTGTCTTGGAGTTACCTTTACATAAAGGAAACAAGTGTGTCAGAAGGAAAAGGTTCATATGAGAAGTCCTAGTGACTCAGAAAACTAAAAGGTTGTCGCTTACAGAAAGCTTTCAGCACCTGCCTGCACTAATTTACTGCATTATCTCATTGGTTCCAGATTCTCCAATAACTTCGATATGAAGCTCTTCATGGCCTTGTCCTGCTTTGTCTTTGTATCCAGTGCTTTATTTCACCTCCCACAACTATTTCTCTTCCGATGCTGTGCTTCTGTGCACTTGACGATCCAAGCACTCTGCCTTCAGCTATCTAGACTCCTCCATACCAGAATCTTGAAGTAAATCTCTCAACTTCTCCATTTAAAATTCCTTCCTTATGATCCATAAAACTCAGTCTTTTGAAAATGTCTTTGGCCGTGCTTCCCAGCAATTACAACTTGCAAGTAGTTAAGTGGTGAAAGGTTACAGGTGCTTCGTAGGAATACTTTGTTAAAACTTGGGGCAACTGTTGGATGTCTAATCCTTCGAACCTCAGACCCACCCCTTCAGCCTCTTATTGGTGACTCAGAAGATATTACTGGCATATTGGCTAACACCTCCCATCTTATATCCCCCTCGAGAATGCCCATTCACTTATGAACAAGGGCCTTGCTGTTTCTGATTGTTATGTCACTGGTCTTGACAGAAACCTACTGTTTATAACTTGTTAATTGCATATTCCTTCCCAGCAGACCAATGGAGTGGCATTGTACCTCCTATTTTAAAATCAACCCATGGCTTATGGGCATATACCTTGGGCATATTCCCTTTTGAGCCATTTTGTTGCATCATCCTTGTCTATCATTTAACTTCATTCTGCTCTATTTCCTGTCTAAATATCATGGCAATTTTCTCTCTGAGACATCTTGACTACATTCCCACCTCTGCCTGCTCAGTGGACAATGTCAATTACACGTCATTGTGTCCTCTTCCTTTGTTCATTGGCCTCCATTCCACTCTTCAACTCTCTACATTCACCCTACCCAACATAAGAGACAACAGATGTATGAATTTCAGGAAAAATCCTCTCTCTCTTCTTCTGAGCTACTTCCGTTCTTCTCATTTACCCCACCATTTTTATTCACCCACACATCATCAACAGGATTGCAGACCCCCACCCCATTTCCATCTGATCTAATTTGTCCTTCACCTCTCCCCTAATAGTTCAAAGTTCAGATTTTTTATCACAGTACATGACATAACATACAACCCTGAGATGCAAGACAGGCTGAATTTATACTTATCAGTAGGCAAAAAATTGTGCTCAAGGAAAGATATGTATACAAAAGAGAAAAATTTAAACAAATAAAGAAATGTAACAAACTGTTCAATACAGAAAAAAAAATAATAAGTATTCACTAATAAATAACGTGCATAATTAGTCTCTGATTGAGTCTGTGGTGGAGGGGTAACAATTGTTCCCAAACCTGATGATATAACTCTTGTGACACCTCTACCTCTTTCTTGATGGCAGCAGTGAGAACAGAGTATGTCCTGGGTAGTATGGATCCTCCTGCTATCTAAAGGTAGAGTTCCATGTAGATTTTCTCAATAATATTTTCTCAAATATTTTGCCTATGATGCACTGGGCTGTGTCTGTCATGATAATGAATATGTATGAGATATACCGGAAGTCACGTGGTATGAGGGAGAGATAAGAACACAAGCAAGAGAACAAAGGAAACGGGAGAATAAAAAGACCCAGAGAAGTTCACCTGATAAACTTGTGTTTAATGTTTTATTAACTTCACATTTCGGGCCACAAATGTGACATGAAAGAAGCTTGAAGAAAATTAAAGACTAAACAAGATTACAGAGGATTGCAGACAACTTCAAGGTGATAAGAATTTTCTCTGTGACTCAGTACTTTTGGGGCTGGAATATTTCCTCATGGCTGGGGCAGACAGTGACTTTCTAACACATAGTGGAATTGCTCATTTTGACCCGACTGGTGATGCAAGCACTGTAAGTGTGAAGTGGAAGGCATGGCTGGAAGAATTTGAATCCTACGCCGACAGTCGTGGCCTATATCTAGATACCGGTACAGTTGAACAAAAAGTGCAGAGAAGGGCGTTACTTCTTTTCACTGCTGGACCTGCAGTTCGGGAAATGTTTAAAACACTTTTGAATACTGGAAGAAAGGATGAGTACCAGAAAGTGGTAGATGCATTAAATGCACACTATGCAGTGACACCGAATGCTACATTTCAACGCCATTTGTTTCGGAGAACGAGACAAGAAGATGGCCAGACAATTGCTCAGTACGTGACGAGACTACGCCAGCTAGCTGTTGGATTCAATTACATGCCAGCTGATTTGGACAACCAATTACTGGATCAAGTCGTACAGCACTGTAGATCAGATAAACTCAGAAGACGTCTACTGGAAAGAGGGAGTGAGTTGGAACTCACCGATGCTTTAGCTATTGCTGCTGCATTAGAGGCTGTTGAAGGGCAATTTCATACCATGACCCTGAAAGACAACTCAAGCCAGCAAATTAAGAGGCTCTCACATCGCCATAATCAGCCAAGATATACGCCGACACATGACGTGGAGTGTTATCGATGTGGAAACCGAGGTCACTTTGGAAAAGACCCATATTGCCCGGCCAAAGGCAAAGTTTGCAGAAAGTGTGGAGGTAAAGACCACTTTGCAAAGAAGTGCAAAAGCAAGCCCAATGCAGACCAGAAGAGGAAGAGTACAACTTCCAAAGGCAAATCCTGGGGGAAAGGAAAGTATCCTGGAAAGAAAGATACCATTCGCCAGATAGACGGTGATGATGATGATACCCAGGAGGAACAGAGTTGTAACCAATTTACGTTGAATGAAGTACATCATGAGAAAGTCCCAGTGATCATTGGTGGAGTGACAGTTCAGGTCATTGTAGACTCAGGCAGTGACAGTAATGTGATTGATCGACATTTATGGGAGAAGTTGAAAAGGAAAAAGATCATCTGTACCTCAAAGAAGTGTTCCAAGAAACTGTATCCATACACAGCAACCAAGCCATTGCAGACCATTGGATGTTTTACTGCAACTGTTGAAGCTGGAGATAAGTACACCGAAGCAGAGTTTATGGTCATAGAAGAGAGGGGAGACCATTGCTGAGTAGAAGCACAGCGCAAGACCTGGCAATACTTCATATTGGAGCTTGTTACAATTCAGTCATACGAGGATATGAAGCAAGAATTCCCCGCAGTCTTCCAAGGAGTAGGAAAGCTGAAAAGTCGACAATTGAAGCTAGCGGTAGATGAAACGGTCAAACCCAAGGCACAACCAATGCGCCGAACTCCATTTGGACTTCGTGGGAAAGTCGAAGCCAAAATTAAAGAATTGATCGAACAAGACATTATTGAACCGGTGGAACATTCGACACAATGGGTCAGCCCAGTAGTGATTGTGCCCAAACCAAAGGGTGACATAAGACTATGTGTTGACATGAGAATGGCCAATGAAGCTATAATTAGAGAACGACATCCTATACCAACGGTGGAGGAAATACTTCAAGAACTAACTACCAGTAAGATATTCTCAAAAAATTGATCTGAAATGGGGCTATCATCAATTAGAGCTGGATCCAGGTTCCCGAGATGTGACAACATTTGTGACTCACTGTGGATTGTATCGTTATAAGAGACTATCATTTGGAATTAATGCAGCTTCGGAGATCTACCAGTATGAAATCCATCGAGTGATTCAAGGCATTCCTGGAGTTGCCAACATTTCTGACGACATCATAGTCCATGCACCAACAAAGGAAGAGCATGACAAACGGTTGAGGCATGTACTATCTAGGCTACAGGAGGCAGGCCTTACCGTGAATGGAAACAAGTGCCAGTTCGGTGTGTCAGAAATTGACTTCATGGGACACAGACTTACACGGGAAGGACTAAACCCTGCAGAGGCCAAGGTGAAAGCTATTGAAGAGGCACGTGCACCTCAGAACACAACAGAGGTGAGGAGTTTCCTGGGATTGGTCAATTTTTGTGCAAAGTTCATTCCTAATTTCGCTACAGTGGCAGAACCACTAAGAAAACTAACCAGGAAAGGTGAACCATTTCATTTTGGATCTGAGCAGAAGAAAGCGTTCACAGCGCTGAAGCAAAGCCTGACAGATGCAAAAACTCTTGGATATTACGATCCGGCGGCATCAACCAAAGTCATAGCGGATGCCAGCCCGGTTGGTTTAGGAGCCGTGTTGGTCCAGATCCATGATGGAGGACCAAGAATTATTGCCCATGCCATGCGGAAAGAAGATACTCTCAGACAGAGAAAGAAGCACTCGGACTTGTATGGGCCTGTGAGAGGTTCCATGCATATTTATACGGCATTGAATTTGAACTCATCACAGATCATAAGCCATTAGAGGTGATCTATGCACCTAGATCCAAACCATGTGCCAGAATAGAGAGATGGGTACTCAGACTACAACCCTACAAATATAAAGTAATCCACATTGCAGGGAAAGCAAACATTGCAGATCCGCTGTCCAGATTGGTGAAGGATGGATGTCCACATTCCAAGTCAGAATTGGGAACTGAAACAGAGAGCTTTGTATGCTTCGTAGCTATTCAAGCGACACCGAAAGCTGTGACTACAAAGGAAGTCGAGAGAGAATCCGAACGTGATCCAGAACTCATGGAAGTAAGAGAATGCATACAGAGTGGACAATGGGACAAGTGTACTCACAAGGCTTACATTCCCATTAGAGACGAACTTTGTTGCATCGGACAGTGTGTATTGAGAGGTTGCAGATTGGTGATACCGCAAAGATTGAGACTGAAGATCGTATCCTTAGCGCATGAAGGACACCTAGGTATTGTTGGTACCAAGCAAAACCTCAGGACCAAGGTATGGTGGCCAAGTTGTGATAAAGACGCCGAGAAATTTGTTAAAACTTGTCACGGATGTCAAATCACAAGTAGGAGTAATCTGCCAGAACCGATCCGGAGTACGCAACTTCCGACAGGACCATGGATCGACGTAGCTGTTGATTTTCTTGGACCTTTACCGACGGGTGAAATAATTATGGTAGTGATAGATTACTACAGCAGATAATATGAGTACATGGTGTTGAAGTCCACAACCTCTGAAAAAACAATACAAGCGTTAGCAGAGATATTCGCAAGATATGGATTACCTGTTACATTATACTCTGACAATGGTCCACAATTCATTTCAGAGACATTTGCGGAATACATGAGGACCACAGGTATCCACCATCATAAAGTAACTCCAAAATGGCCGCAAGCCAACGGAGAAGTAGAGAGACAAAATCAGTCCATTGAAAAACGATTGAGGATTGCACATGCAGAAGGACAAAATTGGCGAGAAGCATTGCTATCTTATGTGGCTGTCTATCGAGCAACGCCTCATGCAACCACTGGAAAAAGTCCTGCAGAAGCATTTTTTGGGAGAAAAATCCACACAAAAATGCCAGAAATAAAGGAAATCCGAGACGACCAGGAGATGAGGAACCACGATGCTGAAAAGAAAGGTGCAGCAAAGCTGTACACAGATTCGAAACGTGGAGCCAAGTATTCAGACATCATGCCAGGAGATAATGTTCTAGTGAGGCATGAAACTGGTGGTAAGCTAAAAACACCTTATTATCATCAACCCTATACTGTCGTATCCAGAAGTGGCAGTATGGTGACAGTCAAGTCTCCGACTGGAGTCCTGTATAAGGGAAATGTATCAGGTGTAAAAAGGTACCAGTCCAGAGATACATCGAGCGAAGAGGTTGAAAGGCCAATACGAGATGCTGAAACTGAGAGACCTGATGATGTTCCAGAGGCAGTTACCAACACTCCTGATGAAGTGACTAGAGCGCCAGAAACACCCAAAGCTGTGGCGAGCAGTATTTCCGACGCTGAGAGTGAACAACCGAGAAGCGACGACAATATCGCAGGCAGGCCGAAACGAAACCGGAAAGTGCCCAAACGATACGAAGACTTTGTGCCATAGTTTTAATAAGAACTTTGGGACAGTATTTTAATCTTATATCATAAAGTGCATGTATGAGTGCTGTAGGAAGTAAATTTTATCTAGTTGAGTTATAGTATTACCATTAGTTACGATGTTTGTATGTTTCCGAGGGATATTGGTAATTGAAGGTAAAGTTTATTTCTGATTAAAGGAGGGATGTCATGATAATGAATATGTATGAGATATACCGGAAGTCATGTGGTATGAGGGAGAGATAAGAACACAAGCAAGAGAACAAAGGAAACGGGAGAATAAAAAGACCCAGAGAAGTTTACCTGATAAACTTGTGTTTAATGTTTTATTAACTTCACATTTCGGGCCACAAATGTGACAGTGTCCACTAGCTTTTGCAGGGCTTTTCTCTCAGAGGTATTGATGGCCCCATACTAGGCCATCTTGTAGCCATCATCACACTTTCCACTACACACCTGTTGAAGTTTGCCGAAGTTCCCGATGTCATTTCGAACCTTTGCAAACTCCTGAGGAAGTAGAGGCACTGACGTGCTTTCTTCACAGTGACATTAGGATGTTGGGTCTAGGAAAAGTCCTCTGAGATGGTGACTTCCAGGAATTTATATTTGCTCACCCTGTGCACCTCTGATCCCCCATTGATCACCGGATCATACACCTCTGGTTTTCCCCTTCCTAATGTCCACATTCACTTCAATGCTGTAACTATACATCTTTCAGTCAAGTTTTCAGTCTCCCTCATGTTTTCTGATTTATTGTTCCTTTTTATAAAGCCCCTTACCATTGTGCCATCAGCCAATTTGTAGAGGTGGTGTTGTTGTACTGAGCCACACAGTCATAGATGTAAAGTGGATAGAGCAGAGGGCTAAGAACGTGGCCCTGTGGTGATCTGGTGCTGATGTAGATTATGGAGGAGATATTCTTGTCAATCCTCACTGATTGGGGTCTTGAGGTGAGGAAATCCAGGATCCAATTACAGTGGGAAATTGAGGCACAGGTCTTGGAGTTTGTTAATTATTTCTGAAGATACGATGGTATTGAATACCAAACTGATGTTTTCATCTTTGTGTCCAGTTGTTCCAAGGTTTTGTGTAGAGCCATTATAGCTTCAATATAGCACTATTATCACCTTCTCTATTTAAAAAAAGCTTCTCTATTGATCATACTTCTGCATTGGTAGCCTTTAGCCCCTTTCAAGCAAGGAAAACACCCTTCTATAAAGGCAGAGGTTCTTCGCTCTTGCGCCTAAAGACTTCCCTCGTTGAATCTGCCATGGCCAGCCCTGAGGCACTGATTCCAACCCTTCTCAGAGAAGGATAACTGGCGGAGCACTGCGCTCCGCCTCCTGACCTAAATATACTGCCACTGCAAGCAGCTGGTTAGGGGTGGGCTGATGATGCCATCAGCCCGCAATCCATCTCCCCATTCACCCCTCTCCTGCCATGACCCCCTCAAGGCAAAGGCAAATGGCAGGATCCGTCAGGGCAGCAGGGACTGGCGGGAGCCATCAGGCAGCAGGGGCCAGCGGGAGCCATCAGGGAGCGACTGCTCAGGCTGTGACAGCCTCACCAAGCTATTTCGGCCTTTCGGCTACACTCTAAGCTCAAAACACAGCAGAGCAATGGCTGTCTTCTTTACCCATAATCCCCCACGCAGCTGGAACTGTTCTGGGAAACACAGAGCAGTTCCAGCTGTGTGGGGGATTATGGGTAGGGAAGATGGTAATTGCTCTCCCATGTATTTATGACAGGTGGCACTACGACACCAGTCACCCTGCCTCCATTGGTTCTGGAGGGTGCTATGAGACGCAGCTCAATATGAACGCTGTCTGAAAGGTAAGTTTTAAGTTTCAATCTACCCTTGTAGCCAGCCTCCAGGCAGAAGCCTGACATGAAATGTACTAATGTCTCCACACATACCCCTTTAGCCATCTCCTACTTGATGCTGCATCTTCCTCCATCAAAAACCTTTATCTTTCTTGCTTCTCTCACACTTTGTCTTGCACACCTGCCTCGACCTCATTTGTCCATCATCCTTCACTCTCCCTGGTTAACCAATCACCAATTGATCCCAGTTCAACCACTCCCACCATGTGCTCATTATAATGAATATCTCCTCTCTGCACTCTCAGTCTTACTGATGGATACTAACCTGAAATATCGACAATTGGTTTTCTCCTTCAAATGCAGAATTTTTCCAGCAATTGACTTTGCTCTATTTTCATGACGGTTTTCTTAACTAACAATCTTATATAGTTTTTCCTACCATCATCCTCTCAACCAGAGTCAAAACATTGACTTAATCTTGTGAACTGTGAAATTTTAACCTAAACAGCGTTAATCCTTCAGGTAGCAAGAAATAATTTGATACTGAGCATCTGAGATTAAAAAATTGGAAAAAATGCTGGATGTCAGCATCTATGAAAGGAGCTGAGGGATAAATGTCTTGGGTCGAACCTTTTCTAAGTAGTCATAATGATGTACACTCAAAATAACTTCTCTGTTTGTATTCATTGACATATCTACTTAGTTTTTTATTTCTGTAACAATTTTTTAAATAATATTTCTTTGAAGAATATTATTGTTGGTAAAAATTAATGGATTTTTAATATCATCCTTTTGCCAGTCACTTGACATCCTGGAAAAAAAATCAATTGTACATGTTGAAAACTTCACAAATTCTGCATTCAGAAGGTCATTGCCAGAACCATAAGAAGTGTGTATGCTCTGATATTGTATCCACTTTCAAAAGGGATAACTGTAAATTTCTGATCAAGTGCTTAATCAAATTTTTAAAGGTAGTTTAATAAGTATGATCTTAAACTTTGGAAGTGGATGAGGGAACTCAGTCAAAAGGACAGAAAGATGTTTGAACATTTCTGGACTTTGTTTAATAATTCTTTGGTGACACAGGATATAGCAACAACTTTAATTACTTTTTGATTTGATATTCAAGATGCACATCAACTTATTTACACTGAGGTTCTCATTAGTATCTACCAGCTAACTTGTCTGATTGAAGAGCTGTGTTATTTTTCTGATTATAAGGCACACTAATATTCATTCAGAATCAAAGCAAGGTTCACCGCAGACTTCAATCAATGATAAGCAATTATATAAAGTCAAATTAAAGCAGTCTTTTGTGTGGCCCCTGAGAAATTTGTTTAGCTATACATGACAGCATATCATTGATTTATACCACTGCTCATTTCAGCATCAGGCATTATCTCATTTAACTGAAGCAATTAATATGAAAATGAGAAATCCCATTGTCTCACGCCTGATAATAGGAACAAACAAGCATGGACATGATGTGTTTTCACCAAAGAACAAACTTCACAGAGGTGCAAAAATGAAGATTTTGAAGGTAAGGTCAAAGACTGAACAACTGCAAACTTCTTGTATGCTTTAATGAACTTGGACATTGGCAGTTTAGATCCAACCTTGCTTTCTCTTATCTAACTTCTATTTACTGAGGTACATTTTCTGTTGGGGGGTTTAATTAAATACTTCTCTATTTAAATCATCAAGGTACAACTAATACTTGTCTTTCTCACAATTGAGATGATAAACTATTTCCCATGGTTTGTGGAAGAAAAGTGGCTTTTTAAAATAATCTGCAGAGGTAAATCTTGCAGCAGGTGTTTTAATTCCCTGCACCATGAAATACCAATAATGTTTTCAAGGAATTAGTAAAATAACATACTTGTCAATCCAAGTGGGCTGTCTGCCAAGCAGTTTGTGTTACTGCTCCTCCTTCATGCAACTGGTCCATCCTGGCAGAGGTTGTATCATAATTTGTGGCAGACTGCATTTGAGCAGAATTTCCACATGGGACTCTGCATAATAACAAAGTGATATTTTATGAAGCTTGCCTTGGCCTGAAATCTGCAAGCAACCTCATAAATAGCCTCTGTACCTATAGTGGCAATGGGTTGGTGCACTGCTTGCTGGAAAACCAAGGGTTGTCCCCTAATGGAACATGGAAAAAAAAAACAGATTTTATTCTCACACATATTCAGGCCCCCAAAAATACTTGGAAATAAATTGTTTATGATAAAATAGTTGTGATTTTAAATGTTTCTCACCCACCAACTTTTTCCAACCACTAACCAATTAAGAAATTCTCTTAATTTATGACTATACCTAACATATGAATCGAAGCTGAAGTACTGAAGCACAGAAGAACGTTTTCCTGAACTGGTTTAAGAACATAAGGAATAGGAGTAGAAATAGGCTATCACGTCTATCGAGCCTGATCCACAATTCAATATGATCACAGCTGATCTGGCTGTGGACTCAGCTCCCTTTTCCTGTTTGTTCTCCATAACCCTTCATTTCCCTACTATTAAAGTATCTAGTTGTGTTCAATATATATAATATATATAATTTAACAAGGCAGCCTCCACTGCTTTCTTGGGCAGAGAATTCCATATATTCACAATTCTCTTGGAGAAACCATTCTCTATCTTAAATTTACTCCCCCAAATCTTGAGGCTATGTCCTCAACCAGTGCCAGTAAAACCAACTATTCTGCTTCTATCCCATCTATTCCCTTCATAGTTTTATATGTTTCTATAGGGTCCCTCCTCATCTCTAATCTCCAATAAATACCATCCCTAGCTATTCAGTCTTTTTTCAGAAGATAAGGCCTCATCTCTGGAATCAACCTGGCCAAATTCCTTTGCACTGCCTCCAAAGACAGTATATCCTTTTTCAAGTAAGGAACCATACTTTGTTAAACCATACTGATAATAGTGTCTTCCTTTTTCTTAGCCAAGCAGCTTCTTTCTTAGTAGTGGGTTTAGATTTTCCTTTTATATAATAAAATATCAATACAATATAATCTGTTTTATTAAAATGTGGGGTACCTTGGATGAAATGATATGATTTGTGTAATGTATCTTCTTGACTTTTAACATATTATCTGTATGTACTCTGTATTTTTGGATGTTAAATTTCAAAAAAAATTTAACATCTAAAAAAAATTGAAAAAGAATTAGAATTGCACAAAATAACCCAGTTGCTGCCTCACCAGTAGATTAGATTAGATTCAACTTTATTGTCATTGTGCCAAGTAAAGATTAAATGCAATTAGCATTTAAACAAAAGTTCAAAGAATAGTGCTATTTATAAGTAACTGTGAATAAAAACAAGTGCTCTGGCAAACAAATAAGTATAAAAGTACTGACAGTACTAATATGGGTGCAATACTGCTCAGTGCTGTGATATAAGGTTCAGCAGGGTCACAGCCTCAGAAAAGAAGCTCTTCCTGAGGCTGGTGGTTTAGGAGCGGTGGCTCCTGTAGCACCTACCGGATGGAAGGAGAGTAAAAAGTCCATAATTAGGGGAAGATGCATCCTTGATAATGTTTTTTGCCATGCCCAGGCAGTGTTTCTGTTAAGTGTTCTCAATGGTGTTCAGTTGCAGCAGTGCGTCCCTGGTCTTAAATGTTCCCTTGCCCTGACTGGTTGCGGAACTCATGGGTTTGGGAGGGAGCCTGGGTATCAACTGCACTGCATTTTGTAGATGACCCACACTGCAGCCCCCATGGTGGATAGGATACCAATCAAGTGTGTTTCTAAGTTCTGACAGGTTTCAAACTCCATCAATATGAATAGATTAGCCTTAAAGATGAGAAATTTGAGAGGGTTCAGGATAAAATCTTCAACTAATGTGTTCTTTATTCTATATGGACACTTCATAGTAAACATTGGATAGTATGAATAACTGGAAACCCCATCTGATTATTTCCCTCTCTCCCCCCCCCCCCCACCCCCTCATGTCTTCCCTGCTGAGTGGAAATGCTAATTTTAGAATTTCACCACTAAACTTTCTGGTAAAAACACAAAATGCTGGAGAAATTCAGCAGGTCAAACAGAGTCCTTTATGTAGCAAAGGAAGAGATACATAACTGACATTTTGGGCTTGAGCCCTTCATCAAAGAATGAGAAAATTTATCTCTGGCTTTGCTACATAAAGGACACTGTTCGACCTGCTGAGTTTCTCCAGCATTATGTGTTTTTACTTCAACCATGGTGACCACAGAATTTTGTGTTTTACTACTAAATCTTCTAGAAATGGTGGTCAATATGGATGTCTGGATCTTCAAATATGTTCTTTTCTATTGCCCACATCTACTCGAGGCTTTCATTGGGGAGTGCTATGAACTTGTTTTATGTGTTTTTTAAAAAAAAACATTTTTACTCAATTACAAAATCTTATTTCTGGAGATAATAAGCAGCAGGTCAAAAAGGACATGGAGAACTATAGGTTAATTTTTATCGAAACCTCCATCCAAGTAGTTTTCAGATGTGATGCAACTGCATGTGGATTAATGAGCTACAAGAGTGAACTATGAATTTTGTTTTTTAAAAACATAGGCTGTTGAGTTCAGAAGTGGGTGAAAATTGCAAAACAAAGCTCGTGATCTGATTTTGAAGGAGGTCAGACATAGTATTGATACTATGGAATATTCCAACTCTGTCCAAGTCATTTTAAAAATGTGCTGACCAGTGATCCGGTGCATGCGATTTTTAGTCTGTCCTCCAATTTTCGTGGACTTTGCCAATGTTTATACAAAGAATTACTCAAAATTCATTTAAGCTGCATGACCTTGCCATGCCTGAAGAACATCAACCTTTAGTTAGATTCCGATAAAACCATGTACATTGTGCAATACAAAGCTTCAATGTTATTAACTTCTCTTTAAATTCCCATGTCTGACCATTCTTTGGGTATGTTGTACATACATAGTACAAAATATTATGCACCCTTTCTCTTTATTTTCAACATTCTTCATTTATATGCCATTTTCACAAATTCTTTCATGCTCCTAAATTAACTTTGTCTTCCTTACCCAGACATGTTTCTAGATTCCACAAATAAATTTGTGAGATTGGCAACACTTAACATTTAAAAACATCCTTGTAATTCAAGGACAAATCAGGACAGATTTGTTTTATATCCTTGTCCTAATGAATAATTTTGTTTAATGCTTGAAGAACTCTAAAACATTAATGGCTAACTCTCTTTTAGCAAAGAGTATGGCACAGGGCAGCATGCTTAGCATCATGCTACTTTAAGAGGTTTGTACGTCTCCCTGTGATTTGATGGAGTTTTCCCTTGGTGTCCCAATTTCAGAGTTCATATTTTTTGTCAGAGTACATACAATCCTGAGATTCCTTTTCCTGCAGGCGAGGCAGAATTACCAGTTATTGGCAGTACAAAAATAAATTCACTCAACGTACACATGTAAGCAAATAAAGACATGTAAACAAACACAGGGAGAGCAAAGAAAATAAATAAAGTGCTCAAGTAAAAGTCCTTAAATGAGTCCTTGATTGAGTTTGTTGTTGAGGAGTCTGATGGTGGAGGGGTAGCAGCTGTTCATGAACCTGGTGTCCCCATACCAGACCATGATGCAACAGGTCAGCCCATTTTTCACCATACATCTTTAGAAATTTGGAATGTCATACCAAACCCCCACAGACTCGAGGTAGTGGAGACGATGACGTGCTTTCTTTGTGATACCATTTGTGTGTTGTGTCCAAGAAATATCTTCCAAAATAGTAACTCCCAAAAACTTAAATTTGCTTATTCTCTCCATGTCTGATCTTCCAATGATCGTAAACTTCTGGTTTTCCTTTCCTGAACTCAACAATCAATTCCTTGGTTTTGGTGACATTGACGGCATTTGTTGTTAGTACAGGTACACAATCCTTTATCCAGAACCCTTGGGGGATAGTGTGTTCTGATTTTTAGGTTTTTCCAGATTTCAGAACAAAAGCTAGTTGCCTCAGATTTAAGCCCACCCAAATTGTGCTGCCACATCCACCCCCTCCAGTTGTGCTGGTGTCTCTCTTCCCCTCTCTTCCCCCCCCCCCCACCCCCCACCCACCCGATTCAGGCTGCCGTCTCTCTCTCTCTCTCTCTCTCTCCCTCTCCTCTCCCCCGCCCACCTGAGTCATGCTGCTGGACTTTTTTAAATCTAAGTCTCTGAAATGTGATTGTCTCCACTATGCCGATTGTCTCCATTATTCCAATTGTCTAGTTTTTCATATTTTACTGTATTGTTAACATTTTTTTTAACTCATTATGTAGTTTCGTGTACATGTGTTTTAGTCGTGAGTAGTTTTTATCTTTTGTTTGGTCTGGAGCAGAAATGGTATTTTATGTAGGTAGCATTGTGGATTCAGGAGGACGTAATTTTGTTTTTTACTGTGTACTGGTTTTAAGTGACAATAAAGGCTACTTCTACTGATTGTGGGTTATAAATTTTTTAAATTTTAAATTATTTTTTAAAAATGTAAACAAACAATAACAGCCCATTTCGCCCCATGTGTCCGTGCCACCCTATATACATCCAATTAACCTACATCCCCCGGTAGGTTTTGAATGGTGGGAGGAAATTGGAGCCCCCGGGGAAAACCCATGAAGACACGGGGAGAACATACAAACTCCTTACAGACAGTGCAGGATTCAAACCCCGGTCCTGGTCACTGGCGCTGTACAGGCGCTGCATTAAACACTACGCCAACCTTGCCGCCTCCAATTGGGTGTAATTGGGTGTCACAGATTTCAATGGCCAGAATCAGATTCTACCGTGTCTTAAATAAAATTTGAAAACAAATTAAAATTTTTAAATTTAAAGCAAGCTGCTGGAGGAAATCGGTGGGGTCAGGCAGCTTTTGTTGAGTCAAAGGGGTGGTGGATGTTTAAAGTAGAGACTCCGCATCAGGATTGAGACCTGTTCAATTCTTCCAACAAATTGTGTTTTGCTCCAATCTTTTTTTTACACTGAAAAGCCACCTTAATGCTGTGTACACGTCCCATCTCTGGAAGCCGGTTTGCTTGTTCACACAGAACAGAAGAAAAGCCAGGTTGGTGAAGCCTCTTACACAGCAAGCCAGCTTCCCAGTGAAAAAGAAGTGGGATGTGTAGCACAGCAGTTTAGGTGCCTAGTGTGATGTAAAACATACGGCCCAGGAAGTGGCATTGCTCTGTACACAATAATGACGGCGGAACAGCGGGGACGTTTGCTAGCCATGTACATTTTGTGCAATCTTAGAATGCAAACAAATCTTCTATGCGTCGTAATCAACTTTATTAAGCATGCGATGTCACAATCATGAGAACGACCTTTTTGTGTGATCAGAAAAACTTTTGAGGAGAATTTGAAGAGAAGCAGAGAGCAATTTGAGGCAGAAAAGCGCACTGACCTTAGTCACTGTAAACAGACATTTAGTTCTTCTGACTCCATTTGTGCTGGTCTCTGATAGAAGAATATGGAGGAGGGTGAGTCCACTCGGGCCTGTGTTCTGGTATAGTATCCTCAACAATTATGATGAATATGATGGCAGAGTCACTTTCATATGTCTCGGAACACTTTTGCACTTTTGACTTTGTTTTGGAACTCATTGAGCTTCACCTGAGGTGCAAGACCACAAACTGGTGACAGCCTCTGGAACCTTGGCTTAGACTCCCCCTTGCTTTGTGGTGGTATGCGATCCCATGTGAATCTCGATCCATCAGTTGTATTTTTGGTGTCGGTCTCACCGCAGTGGGTATGTTGGTACATCAGGTTCCTGCGGTCCCTGAGTTGAGTGGCCAGCCTTTCGAAAATCAGGCCATCCTTCACCATGCCCATTAACTGGTAATTTATTTCATCCTGTGCCCTGAGTTTTAGGACTTCACAGACCTCGTTATCTCTGCAATCGCAAGACATGGTGAGAGCTGAAAGTATCCTGACCATTGCCATGTAGGTTGGTGTCGTTGATGTTGGTTAACTTTGAATTTCCTGCGCATACATTGCATGCAAAAGACATCATCATGGCATCATTTTCCCTTTCCACTTCGACCCAACAATGCAGCTCACCTTTTTAGACTGGTCCTGCTTAGCAAAGCTCCACCTCCGACATTACCTACCTTGGTGGATTAAAGCCGGGTAAGTTTAGACCTCCCCTCCAATTCACCCTCAATGCATTCACACAACTAGGTGAAGTGTTCAAAAGGTGGATAATACCCAGCTCGAATCCTCTGCATAAAAGTGTTTCTGCCTTTTTAAAAGTCTTGATCAATGAGTGGTCCAAAAAGAATTTTTGTCTCAACTCTTGCTTTGATTCTCATTGCTATATATGTGAAATGCATAGGTCAAATTATGAAGACATCTTACCAGTGTTGATACCATATTGGAACTAAAAACTGATTTGATATTCTAGACATAACTTTATAATGTGCGGTGATACATGCATGACCAAGTTGAATACAAAACAGCTGAATTTGTGCCATGGAAACTATAATTGAAGGAAATATTTTTTACACATTTTCAACATGCCAGTGGTATGTGACTGCATTTCAAAAATTGAGCCATACTGTAGCAGCATTTGATTTTTTATCCATTAAATGTTTCATAAGCCTCTCACCAGAGCTCTAAATTTCTAATATCTGATATTGTGTTAACAGCCTCTCAGACAAAAAAGAACAAATTTAATAATAACTTTCACATGGATTGAGCTTTCCCAAACAGAAACACCAGAAGGATAATCCAAAGTAAATTACAACAGATGCTGAAAATCTGAAATAAACAGAAAAAGATGGACATCCTCATCTAAGTCAGGTGACCTCTGAGTAGACACTTCTGGCCTATCAGCAGATCTATCTGTAATTTATCTGTTTCAGGACCACTCAAAGGAAACATCCAGGAGTGCTGGAACCCCAAAGGAAAGAAAAGGGCAAAATCCTGAAAAATGATACTTCTGTGATAAGAGCTGGCACCCCAGACAGAAGTGCCCGGCTTGATTTGCTACCTGCAGCTATTGTGGGAAACTTGGCCACTTTGCTAAAGCGTGTAAGGCGAAAAGTACTCCCACTAATAAGAAGATGAGAAGCACCAAGAAAATGCATCCTGGAGCTGCAGGAATGGAAGACAACTGTGAAAAGGGGGAATCTTCAGACAAGCAGGCTGAATCGACTTCAAGTGACGGCGAGGTGAGATCCCCTGTGATAGCTTAATTAACTCCAAAGTTTGGGGGATGTTACGGACTGGAACGGTCGACTATGAAGGGGGAGGTGAATGGTGAGACTCTTGATTGTCTAATAGACTCGGGGAGTACTGACAGCTATATCCACGAGAGAGTTGCCAGAGCCTTAAATTTGCGGAGATATCCAGCGAACTGAAAGATATCGATGGCTTGTAGTGAACTTACAAAAACTGTATGGGACAAGTGTAAAGTTACTTTAAATTTGTTGGGACATTGCCTGGCTGATGTGTGGCTCTTTATCTTGACAGAGCTTTGCACCCCTGTGGTACTGGGGTTAGATATTCAATCTCAGATGAACAGTGTAGTGTTAAATTTCGGTGGGCCACTACCCACACTTACTATCCCCCGCACTAGTTACTGCAGTCAGTCCGCATTAAAGATTAAAGCTCCTTCTTTTTTCCGTGATTTATCCCCTGAGTGTCAGCTGATTGCCACTAAGAGCCGTTCTTACAGCAAAGAGTATTGTGAGTTTATCAAAGCTGAGACCCAGAGACTGCTTAAAGAGGGAGTAATTGAACCTAGTAAGAGTCCGTGGTGGGCCCAAGTGGTAGTCGTGGAAAATCACACTAAGAGACGAATGGCTATTGACTACAGCCAGAAATCAACCGTTACACGAACCTGGATGCCTACCCCCTGCCACGCATCAATGAAATGATTAATCAAATAGCACAATACAAAGTGTACTCCACTATCGACCTCAAAACAGCTTATAACAAAATCCCAATTAAGAAAAGAGAACGACCCTTTTCAGCTTTTGAGGGTGATGGGGGGGGGTTATACCAGTTTAAAAGGGTACCTTTTGGGATCACTAATGGTGTGTCCGTGTTTCAGAGGGAAATGGATAAGATTGTTAGGACGTATGAGTTCCAGGGTATGTTTCCCTTTCTGGCTAATGTCACTATCTGTGGGAAAACATAGGCTGAGCACGACAACAACTTAAAGAAATTTTTAGCAACAGCTAAAGAACTCAACCTTACATTTAACGAGGGCAAATGTGTGTTCAACGTGACAGAGCTACCCATTCTGGGCTACTTTGTCCGCCCCGACCTGGAAAGAATGGGTCACCTTAAGAAGTTACCACCCCAAACTCAGCAAAAGCCTTTAAAAGATGTATGGGATTCTTTTCCTACTACTGCAAGTGGGTTCGGGACTACGTCACGAAGGCATGCCCTCTGTTTGATACTAAATATTTTCCTCTCTCTCCAATAGCCTTGAAGGCTTTCGAGAGAATTAAAGCTGATATTGCCAAAGCTACACTCTCATCCATTGACAAGGATGTCCCATTCCAAATGGAAACTGATGCCTCAGATTGTGCCTTGGCAGGAACTCTTAATCAAAATAGAGAGAGTGCAGAGAAGGTTCACGAGAATGTTGACAGGATTTCAGGGTCTGAGTTACAGGGAAAGGTTGTGCAGACTGGGTCTTTTTTCTCTGGAGCGTAGAAGATTGAGAGGGGACTTGATAGAGGTGTTTAAGATTTTAAAAGGGACAGACAGAGTAAATGTGGATAGGCTTTTTCAATTAAGAAAGGGGGAGATTCAAACTAGAGGACATGGTTTAAGATTGAAGGGGGAAATTATAAGGGGAACATGAGGGGAAATTTCTTTATGCAGAGGGTGGTGGGGATGTGGAATGAGCTTCCGGCAGACGTGGTCGAGGCGGGATCATTGGTTACATTTAAGGAAAGACTGGATCGTTACATAGATAGGAGGGGACTAGAGGGGTATGGACCGGGTGCTGGTCAGTGGGACTAGGAGGGTGGGGATTTGCTACGGCATGGACTAGTAGGGCCGAACTGGCCTGTTCTGTGCTGTAAGTGGTTATATGGTTATATATGGTTAAAAGGGCAGACTTGTGGCATTCTTCTCTCGCACGTTACATGGACTTGAACGTAAACATCCTGCCATTGAAAATGAAGCCCAGGCTATTACTGAAGCTGTTTGCTACTGGAGACACTTTCTAGCTGGCAGAAAATGTACTCTTTTCACTATAGCCTACATGTTCAGTACTAAACACAAAAGTAAAATCAAGGATGATAAGATGGCACACTGGCAAATAAAACTCTCAACTTATAATTATGAGATCCAGTACAGACCGTGCAGGTCTGTACAGACGCATTGTCACGATCTGCTGCTGGTGCTCAGCTGGGGGGCTAAAAAAGATCCATAGCAGACTGTGCCACCCAGGAGTCACGAGATTCTTCCACTACATAAGGGCTAATAGCCTTCCTTATTCTCTGCTAATAAAATTGAAGTGCCAGTTGATGAAGTAGACAAAGACGATGTGGTCAAACAATAATCATGGCTTTTATTAGCAGAAACTCATGGTACAATAATGAAAGACAATAGGTGCATATACAGTTATATTCAAGGGGAATGTCCTTAACAGTAGAGATAATGCACAGCCAATGTTAGTATAGCAAGGCTTGCCAGAGGGGAGACAGGCAGCTTGGCAGACATTCACCACAATAAGATCATTCCTATGCAGACTTTAAATGTTGAGTATGTAGTTACAGAGAGGAATCTCGCACAAACAGGATGTTATAGGCAGTATTTTGAGTTATATCATATTTAATATTGTATATAGATATGTTTTTGAAGGAGATAGATTGTGAGAGTAATGTAGGTCACAACCACAAACACTTTACAAAAGAGATTCATTTAAAATGCAAGAGCTCTGCTCAAGCCAGACAGTCCAGTGCCTTTGCAAAAACTTTAAAGAATGCCTATAGAGACTTCACAAGTAGGTGTTAATTGGGCATCCTGTGGAGTAATAGATTATTGTTTTAAAAGCAACAGATGAATGGATTTAGAAGATTGGGTCCAGTGCAGCAATCTGTCTGGTTGCGGTTTGCTGTTCTGTGAAGGTCATGTGGTTTTGTAAGCAAAGAGAGAGAGAGGAGACCAAACAGGCTTTCCCTAAGAAAGAGAGAGAACTGTTTTCTGCAGCATGGCAAGCTGGCAGCTTGTTTAAAACCCCCATTTTAAAGATAGGTTGTGAATTCTGAGTTCAGCCTGTTGAAAATCCTTGTGGTCCATACAAGAGGAAATGGTTGGCTAGAGTCTTTCACCTGAAATAAGGGAAACAAACAGAACTGTGTGGTGACCTGGAAGAAGAGTTTATCATTTGGAAAACCCCTGATGGGGCAAGTTCCTTCAGTAAGACACTGAAGTGGCTGATCAGAAGGAATCAGTTTGTCTCCAATGAGCAACAAATCTCTCTCTGAAACCGATAAGAACTCCTGAGCAGTAACCATTTACCTTTCAAGCACCAAAGCTTGGTGAAATTCATAAATGTTAAATTCTGTGCACAGTATGAGAATTGCCTGATACTGGTGAACTTGGAGGAGTGAGAAGTGAGATTGGACTGTGAATCAAAGAACTTTTCTGAACTTAAACACATTACATACACGTGCGCTTAGAATTAGAATGGGGTTAAGTTCATAGTAATAAGTTAAAGTTTGATCCTGATTTTTTTTTATGTTTAAAGAAAATTAATAACTACTTTTGTTTAAGTAACCATTCATCTTGGTGAATTTCTATTGCTGGGTTTTGGGGTCCTCTGGGTCCATAACATCTGAAAGCATAAAAAAAGGAACATCCTGAGCTGCTTTTGGAGCAGTGTGTAGTATATGGCTATGGTTCGATCATTCAATGACATTATAGCATGAAATATGCTCCAATCTTACACCTTTGTACATATCAATCAGAGTTGTGCAGCAAGTGAACCTATTATTTTTAATTTTTCTTTAATTTGGACACACTATACAGTAACAGGCCCTTCTGGCCAATACCATCCAAATAAATTAAGTGCATCAATTAACCTATAAATCTCCATTCTTTTTCTTTGGAATGCAGGAAGAAACGTGAGCATCCAGAGGAAACCCATGCAGACACAGGGAAAAGGTCAAACTTGTAACAGACAGTGCTGGCAAACTCGTGTCGCTGGTACTATAATAGCCTTGCATTAGCTGCTAACCATGCCACCCCACCACCAAAGAAAGCCCCTTTGGAAAAGAAATCAGCTAGTCATACACTTTAGTGAGCACAGATAATAGTCAACATTATGTTAGAGGTTATTAATGCCCTTCTAATGCAAATTCTGGCTAATTAATTTTATTCCAAAATATCAATGAATATAAGTGTACGTAATTAATCTCAGCTGAGAAGATGGTTCAAAGCATTAAACAACTGTCTGATTTTGCAAATCAAGGATTATTTACTATTTTGCAGTTGCATTGGTATTATACAATGAAAAATTGAATGCAAATAACATGAAGATCTGAATGGAGATATTACCTGCTATGCATTTTAAGATGGACATTAATTTTCTGCAAAACATTTTCCAGTCTGTTTTCTGACTGGGTAGATGTGCTTTGATACCAACATGATATTAACTCTGCAAATGTGACCTTGTTAGAAGGAAGTTTATTTGAAAAATGTGATTGCTGTATAGATTGCTGAATTCTTCAACAAAAGGAAATTTGAATCCAGTGCTTGGTGAAATTCACATTAAACAGCACTGCAAATCAAAAACAAATAGCTATGCTGCAAGCCAATTTACACTCCACTGAATACCCTGTAGCATAGATAGAGCACACCAATGATTTACCTCCTCTCTTTTCGCTCTACACCCAAAGACATATTTTACTCTATTGTTTCTGGCAAAAAAAAACAAATGTCCAATGTTATTTATGCTCTTGTTTAAACATTCAAGTTTGCACAAATATATGGAGACAGGTTCAATACAGAAAAATGCTTTCAGAAACTCAGCAGGTCATTCAGTTATCGTTATGCAGCAAAGATATGTAGCTAATGTTTCGGGCTTGAGTTCATCATCAAGGTATAAGCAAAAACAAGGCAAGCACCTGAATAAAATTGTGGGGGAGGGGCAGAGGAAGGAGCACAGACACACAGGCACAATGTCATCGATGATGGGGTTGGGGAGAGAAAAATGGTGGGAAGTGTTAGGGAGAGGGGATAGGACTCTGAATGCAGATTGGAGTTGGACTAAAGGAGACAGGTCCTGGTTAGAGCCATCCTCAGCCCCAGATCTCAATCATTGAGCCAATAATCATTTTGCAGTCAATTGAAATTAATTAGCTGGAGGAAGAGGTTGCTGAATTTTCTGATGGCACAAAGATAAGTTGTAAAATAAGCTGTGAAGAGGGCATAACAGACACACAGGCAGCTCACCGAGTCAGATGGCTCAATGACTGGGCTACCAACAGTAATTATTACATTAGTTGCTAGAAAGGAGTAATAATATTGGCCAGAAAAATGGTGCAGGGGTGGGGGGGGGGTGGGGGGGGGGTGGGGGGTGGGGGTGGGGAGGGTGGGGGGTGGGGGTGGGGGGGGGGAGGGGGGTGGAGTGGAAAGTTGGAAAATCTGGAAGCAAAAGAAATTGGGTAGTGCCCAACTACAACTGGAAAGGATAGTCAGAGTTGATAAAGGTGAAACATCCCCTCCATGTTCCCTACCAAGACCCTTTAGACCCAATTTGCATCTCGGTCTTGTGAACCCCAGTAGATATGTGTAGTCTGTTGAACCTTTTCTCCTGAGACAACTTTCATTAAATTCCTTCCTTTAATAAAGAGAGCAATAGTGAACACTCTTGATGTGGTCTACCCAATGTCCTATACGAGTAAAGCACATACTCCCAACTTTGCATTGAATTCACCAATATTTTGTTAGTTTTCCTATTAACTTGTTGTATTTATGCTAGCACTCCTCGGTCCTTTGCATCTTAGAGATCTGCAAGTTCTCACAATTTGTATAATATTATTTTTTTATTTTTCCTGTTATAAACTGACAGTTATATTTTCCAACATTACACTCATTGGCCAGATCTTTGCCTTTTCACCTAACTTCTCCAGGTCCCTCTGCAGCATACTTGCATCTTCTTAGAGCTTAATTTACTCCCTGCTTTGTGTGGCCAGCAAATGTAGCAAGCATACCTTTCATGCCTTCATTCAAGTTAAATAAATTGCAAAATCTGAAGCAAAGTCATACCATTCATTATGTTTTGCCAGCCAGAAGACCCACGTATAATCTTCCATCCACATCAATGTGTTATCATCCACACCTTATCACTTCTTAAACCTAATTGTGGTATATTTATCATTTCCCCTTCTTCAAAAAAATCTGATTTCCTTTTTCCCATTATTCTGCAACCTCTCTTTTCATGGAGTCAGAGTCATAGATGTATACAGCATGGAAACCAGCTATTGAGTTCGACTTGTCCATGGAAACCAAGTATCCTCTCTGAGCTTGTCTAAGCCTGTGCTCGGCAGACATGCACCTGTCCATGTGTCATAATTGCACCACTTCCTCCAGCAGCTTGTTCCATATAGACAGCATCCTCTGTGTGAAGTATTTTCCCCACAGGACCCTTTCAAATCTTTCCTCCCTCACCTTAAACCTATACCCTCTAGATTTAGTTTCTCCTGGCCTGGTGATAAAACTATTATTGTTCATCTTATATATATATGTATATATATATATATATATATATTTATATATACATATATATATATATATATATATATATAGCTCCTGTGATGTTGTATACCTCTGTAAGGTCAGATTCCTATGTTCTAGGGCAAAAGGTCACAGCCTGTCCAGATTCGTTATAACTCAAGCCCTCCCATCCTGGTATCATCCTTGTGAATGTTTTCTACACAATTTCCAGTTTATTCCTGTATTTACTAATTTCATTGAATTTTTCTAAATAACTTACTTTAATATCTTCAATCATAGCTCTCCCTATGAAATCTGTGCTATCCCTCACAGCAATCTGATCAAACCCATCCATTGCTCCTTCCAGCCACCTACATTGGGAGCAATTTATAGAAGCCAAATCACCTAACAATCATGCATATTCTTTGGAATCTGGGAGGAAGCTAGAGCACCCAGAGCAAATACTTGCAGTCACGGGAAGGATATGCAAGCTCTCACAGACAAAGCTGGAGGTCAGACTCTAACCCAGGTTGCTGGAGCTAAGATCAGCCGCATTATTTCAGGGCCACTGTGTCACGCGTCGAAGAACCTGTGATAGTTCAGACTACACCACTGGAATCTTGGATGTTCTGATAGGGACTCCACGTATGGCTCAATTAAATGCAGGCAAATATTAATTGCAAGTGGAGATTCCACCTGGGTATCTCGGCCTACATAATCCAATATTTTGAAAAGTGACAGTTGTTGAATGTAGACTCAAATGTCTTCCTGTTATATTCTGCAGTGAGTGTTGCTGAATTGACTGCTCCCCCATGTCCAAGTGACTTAGCACTGTTTCCATGGTAACTACTCCTTATAACGCACAGCTGACAATATGGCTAGAGTTGACATGAAAAAGACTATGTTTTAACTGCAGGAGTCTAAAGTAGAATGCTTTTCTCTGTAAAATGATATTTTATTCCAAAACTATATCAGAGTGTGTCTATAAAAAGTTAGTTTGATGTAATTTTATTAGGATTCATGAAGGATGTGGTTTATTTTGAAGGTGAATGGAGGGTTGGTGTTTAATTGGTTGAAGCCTGCTGGAGAGATTAGAAATGCTTCACTTGAGAGCAACAGTACCCAACAAGCCCATCCATCATTAGATTTCATGCTGACTTCAGTGCATGTTACTCCCATGTTACTCAGAATGTTGAAGATCCATTGCAGAGTTCCATCTGTTAGAATGTGAACTGACATCTTCACCTGTGGGGAATTACAAAGATTAAGTGCATCATGCCTGTGACTCTAACCATGTTGCACAATGAATTCAGTGGCAGATCCTTCCCCTCCTTTGATGTCTCAGCATGTTTAATTCCATTTTAGAAGACAAACATAGCTGAGTAAATTAAAATCAAAAACACGACACTTGCTGAAAATCCCAAAACAAAGCAGAAATGCTAGAAAAACTGCAGGTCAGGCTCACCTGGTGAAAAAGACACTGATAGTGTTTCAGGTCAAAGACCCTTCATCAGAACAGTTTCTCTTTCTGTAGATGCTGCCGGACCTGACCGTTAGCTCCTTTAACAGGCTCATTAAAGCTTGCATGGGGCCATTGGCATCAGGACCAGGCAGTCGGATTTTACAGAGCACCGCTATGTCTCCTCTCTCTGCTCTTCCGGGCTCATGCCAATGGCAGGACTGCCGATACAGCACCTCTGGCAGTCCCATCACTTTTGGATTGACCTGCAGCTGACGGAAAGAAAGAATCATGAAGAGAAAACCCCATTTAAACTTGTCTTCAGTGATCAACATCCTGCAAATTCATCACTTCCCCACTGCACCATCCCACATTACCAGATAGAATCCCATTTCTTGTCAATGAATTCAGCCCGCAGAAGCTAGGATAGAATGGTCCGATTTCAGGATGTGGGAAATCTGGGACAGCACAATTGTCCCTGATGATAACACCTGCAAAAGGTGCATCCAGCTGCAGCTCCTGGGAGACCATGTTAAGGAACTGGAGGTGGAGCTGGATGAATTCAGGATCATTCAGGAGGCAGAGGCAGTGACAGAGAGGAGCTTCAGTCACCCCCAAAAGTCAGGAGGCAAGGTAACTGGATGACTTTTAGAAGACAGAAGGGGAAGAGACAGACAGTGCAGAACACCCTTGTGATCATTCCCTCAGGAATAAATATACTGTTTTGGATACTGTTGGGAGGGACGATCTATCTGGGACAAGTCATGGTGGTCATGTCTCTGGTGGTGAGACTGGCCCCTTGGCTCAGAAGGGACAGGGGAGAAGAGGAGAGCTATGGAAATGGGGACTGATTGGTTAGGAGAGCAGATAGGAGGTTTGGTGAACAACATTGAGGTTCCAGGATGGTATGTTGCCTCCTAGGTGCCTGGGTCAGGAATGTCTCTGATTGAGTTCATAGCATTCTGGAAGGGGAAGGGGAGCAGCCAGATGTGGTGGTCCACGTGGGCACCAATGACATAAATCGCAGTAGGGATGAGGACCTGAAGAAGGAATACATGGAGTTAGGAAAGAGGTTAAAAGCAGGACCTCAAGGGTGATAATCTCAGGATTGCTGCCTGTGCACTAGAAAGGGTAGGAATAGAAAGTTGTGGCAGATGAATGTGTGGCTGAAAGAGTTGGTGCAGGGGGCAGGGGTTCAGATTTGTGGATCTTCTGGGGAAGGTCTGACCTGTCCAAAAAAGATGGGATGCACCTGAACTGGAGGGGGACCAATATCCTGGCAGACATGTTTGCTGAGGCTGTTGGGGAGGGTTTAAACGAGTTTAGCAGCGGATTGGGAATCAGAATGTGAGTGCAGAGATTAGAGTAGAAGAATGAAAGCATGATGCTAAGTGCTCTGAATTGGTGAGGAAAGACAGGCAGGGGACAAAACATAAATGTTGCCAATCAGAGGGATTGAAATGTGTCTATTTCAATGCTAGGTGTATTAGAAATAATGTGGATGAACTTAAGAGCGTGGATCAGTATGTGGAACTTTGATGCTTGTGGCCTTTACTGAAATTTGGCTAGAGGAAGGGCAAGATTGGCTGATACAGATACTGGGAGTTAGGTGCTTTAAAAAGAAATAGGATGGGAGATAGAAAAGGGTGGGGGAGTAACATTACTGCTCAGGGATAGTATCACGACTATAGAAAGGGAAGACTCTGAAGAGGGAATGTCCACTGAGTTGATGAGAATAGAAGTCGGAAATACATGTGGCGATTTTGCATAGTTAATTTGAAACTCTCACATTTGTTTCTGATCATTTCAAACAACGAACTGAGAGGCTAATATTGAGAATTTTTTAAAAACTCTGAAGATGGTGGCGCTGCCATGAGTGCAGACCCGCAGAGTGCGAGGGAGCAGAGATGCAGCGCTCCAGCGCGGTCCAGCAGAATGCTGTCAGCTCCATGCGGGCTTTGAATGGCCAGTTGAGGGAGCCGACAGTGGTTTTAGTTAAAATCCCACAACCATGGGTCCGCGCCCAAGATGATGCCACCTATTAATCAGCAACAAACCACGAGGGGCAGCAGACTCTGGAGGACGGAAAGATCACACACTGTTTGAGAGGGGGAAGCAGAGGAGACAACCCACAGGAACGGTGATCACAGTGGTGAACAAGTGAGGGGGCTCTGCGACTGGGGAACCAATGCATGCAGTGAGTTGCTAGTGACTCGAGGTGAGGTACCTGTGGAAACTGTGGACTGCTGGAGACTGCTGTTCGGAGACTTGTGCCAAGCTGCAGACTGCTGGGGACTGGCTGGAAGGGCATCAGATATTGGAAACGGAATGCGAGGAAGTGCCGAGGATGTTGCAGGTTCCCTTACTATGTCGGAGGTTCAAATCCGGAGCTCGGATGGCTAATGATTTGGACTGGACTCTGTGTAGCTGCGGGGCTGCGAAGTGCTGTAGGAGAATCTACGGGACACTCAGTAACTCTGGGGGGACTCTCTTTTGCATCTCTCTCCTTGACTGTAAGTCTGACTGTAAGAACTGTAAGTGGCACTTAGGCAATTCCTGCCTGTGGCAAATATGTCTGCCTTTCAGCAGGCAAAAAGAAATTTCAAGTAATATGACACTGCTTTATTACTATGACAGTAAATCAAATCCTGAATCTTGAAAAGATTACAGAAAGACAAATACAAGAAGAAATAGGATGAAAATAATGAACAATCTAAATAAGCAAACTTTTAAAAATCTTCTTCTTCTTCTTCTTTGGCTTGGCTTCGCGGACGAAGATTTATGGAGGGGGTAAATGTCCACGTCAGCTGCAGGCTCGTTTGTGGCTGACAAGTCTGATGCGGGACAGGCAGACACGGTTGCAGCGGTTGCAGGGGAAAATTGGTTGGTTGGGGTTGGGTGTTGGGTTTTTCCTCCTTTGCCTTTTGTCAGTGAGGTGGGCTCTGCGGTCTTCTTCAAACTTTTAAAAATAAAGTAGCTTTATATCTACAAATAAGGTCAAAGTGAGACCATGACAACAGACCAGCAAGAGGCTCAGCAGATGAAGGACCCACACAGGCTGCAGGCGGTCAGCGATGTGGTCGAAGGACCCACACAGGCTGTGGGTTGCTGGAGACTGGCTCATGAGATCCAAGGATCAGTATCAGAACTGGGATTCTTGAGGGTAAGAAGGGCCCCCAAAGGGCCTTGCATGCTGAAGGTGACCTGATCATGTTAGAGGTTTGGATCTGGAGCTCAGGTTATCAATGGATCAAACCGGGGTCTTTGCAGAGGCTATGGGAGTGCTGGAGGTGAATCCATGGACAGTCAATGTCTCCGAAGGGACTCTCTTTTTCCAGTCTTTCTCTCTTACCGTAAGGGATGCTGGAAAATACTAATGGTGATTCCTTGTTTGCCTTAGGGCGGGAAAAAGGAAATGTCATGTAATATTACATTTTCAGAATTATTACATGACAATAAATGAATCTTGAACAAGACTGGGAGAATAGTTCCACTAAACATCAGAAATGATTGTGAAAAAATGTTGATTCACCAGAACTGAAATTATATGTGAAGTGAAACATGGAAGTCTGCAAATGCTGTGATTGTAATCAAATTACAAAAATACTGGAGGAACTCAGTGTCCATAGGAGGTAAAGATATATTACAAATGTTTCAGGTAGAATTAAAGGCTGAGGAAAGAAAGGGGATGAAGATCAAAAGACCAAGGTGTTAATTGGATATGATAACAGGAAACATGAGGATTAATTTTTAGCTCTGTGAAAGGAAACAAAGGGAAAGCAAAAAAAAGAGATACAGACAGAGCTAGAGGAAAGGAGATGGGAGAAGAAGATGGGGAGGCAGTTTTAACGTTAGCCGGAGAAGTTGGTTAATACCATCCATTCGAAGGGTGCCCAGATAAAAGTATGAGGTGTTGTTGCTCCAAATTGCGGGTGGTCTCAGTCTGACAGTGAATGAGACCATGGACAGACATATCAGGAAGAGAATGAGGCGGGAAATTGAAATGGGTGGCCATTGGGAGATTGCCCCATATCTGTGTGGGTTATCCCTGGGGGCTCTGGTTTCCTCCCACCAATCAAAATGTACTGGGGTGTAGGTTAATTAGTTGTAAGTTGGGTTGAAATGTTCTGTTACCGTGCTGTATGCCTAAATATAAATGTTATAATTTTCCAGTCTCTTTTCTGTATTCTGCCTCATTTATTCAGCTAACAATGGTGGTACCATCAGCAAATTTATAGATTGCATTGGAGTTAAATTTTGCTAAGCAGTAGTGAGTGTACAGGGAATAGAGCAGGGGACTAAAGCGTGTAAGGCAAAAAGTACTCCCACTGAAAAGAAGAAGAAGAGAAGCACCAAGAAAATGCATCCTTTAAAATGTAAGTAAATCCTCTCAAAAGGTCTGGTTGCCTTGATGAGAATGGCCTCTGGAGTTTGTGCAGAATGCAAACCACAATACACCAGTATCTAGCAAGCAATCGAAATATAATGAGACGTTTTATGGTTGTTTACAAATTCGGGTGCTCCTTCTCAAAACAGGTGGCTCATTTGCAACCTTGGGAACTGGAACAGTTCCTGGGTCTACAATGTGGGAAGGACTGACATTGTACCCTTAAGAGATCTGGCCTCGGCTGGTTCGCCCCTTCCTCACACCCCTACTCAGAATGAGCCTGGGAGATTGGGCTCACCCCGCCAGCCTGCAACCACTAGTAAGCTTTCAGATGGCAATGCTGAGGCTTCACTGCCTCACGCTGGCGATTCTGGAGCGGGTCCAGAAGTCATTCCTATAGGTTAGTGTAACAGTTGATTGTCTGGCTGTAGTCAATAGCCATTCGTCTCTTAGTATGATTTTTCACGACTACCACTTGGGCCCACCATGGACTCTTACTAGGTTCAATTACTCCCTCTTTTAGCAGTCTCTGGGTCTCTGCTTTGATAAATTCACGATCCTTTTTGCTGTAAGAACGGCTCTTAGTGGCAATCAGCTGACACTTGGGATAAATCACTGAAAAGGGAAGGAGCTTCGATCTTTAATGCAGACAGACCGCAGTAACTAGCGCGGGGGATGGTAAGTGTGGGTAGTGGCCCACCGAAATTTAACACTACACTGTTCATCTGAGATTGAATATCTAACCCCAGTAACACAGGCGCTCAGAGCTCCGGCATAATAAAAAGCCACACATCAGAAAAGCAATGTCCCTGCAAATTTAAAGTAACTTTACACTTGTCCCATACAGTTTTTGTAAATTCACTACAAGCCATCGATATCTTTCAGTTCGCTGGATATCTCCACAAATTTAAGGCTCTGGCAACTTTCTCGTGGACGTAGTTGTCAGTACTCCCCGAGTCTATTAGACAATCAAGAGTCTCACCATTCAGCTCCCCCTTCATAGTCAACCGTTCCAGTCCGTAACATCCCCCAAGCTTTACAGTCAATTAAGCTATTACAGGGGATCTCACCTCGCCATCACTTGAAGTCGATTCAGTCTGCTCATCTGAAGATTCCCCCTTTTCACAGTTGTCTTCCATTCCTGCAGCTCCAGGATGCATTTTCTTGGTGCTTCTCATCTTCTTCTTATCAGTGGGAGTACTTTTCGCCTTACACGCTTTCGCAGTGGCCGAGTTTCCCAAAAAAGCTGCAGGTAGCAAATCGAGCCGAGCACTTCTGTCTGGGATGCCAGCTCTTATCACAGAAGTATCATTTTTCAGGAGTTTGCCCTTTTCTTTTCTTCGGGGTTCCAGGACTCCTGGATGTTTCCTTTTCGGTTTCTAGCATTTCACTGGACCGCATGGCACTTCTCAGTGTTTTGGCTAGAGTCACTGCCCAGTCGTAAGTTAAGGGCTCCATCTCCAGCATCCTCTGTCAGATGTAACTGGAGTCAATTCTGTTGACAAAAGCATCCAGCTTCAAGGGATTGCGGTGTTGTTGCACATTGATTGCCCTGACATCACATTCATTTGCCAGCAAGTCGAGGGCCAGTGCAAAGCAGCATCACTTTCCCCGGGTTTCTGGCATCTAGTCAGCAACTGGTGTCGAGCAAGCACCACATTCCGTGGCGCTGCATTGTAAGCAGTCAGACGTTCCCGGGTTATAGCCAGAGTGGTAGCTCCTTGCATTACGGTGACAGGGACCTCACCTAGCAGAGAATTCAGGTGACCCTACTGTATCGCCTTATTGACCACGTTGTTTCGAGCCATGTAGTAATCGAAACAAGCAATCCAGTGGTTGAAAATTTCTCTGGTCCTCGGTGCAGACTGGTCGATTATCAGCCGCTCTAGCTTGAGTTCTGCATCCATTTCTGTTAATAAAATTAAAATGCCAGTTGATGAAGTAGACAAAGACGATGTGGTCAAACAATAATCATGGCTTTTATTAGCAGAAACTCATGGTACAATAATGAAAGACAATAGGTGCATATACAGTTATATCCAAGGGGAGTGTTCTTAACAGTAGAGATAATGCACAGCCAATGTTAGTACTGCAAGGCTCACCAGAGGGGAGACAGGCAGCTTGGCAGACATTCACCACGCTAAGCATGCAGCCTTGGGGTGCCCTGAGTTGATAGTCAGTAGACTCTTTCAAATTGCAGTACCCGGGTACCCCTCCTGGGATCCAGGTGAGATTACTGGGTAGTGTGTGCCTCCAAGGAGGAGGTTACATTGCTGATCCATACTGATTGGGATCCACTGATGAGGAGGCCAAAAATTTGGTGCAGAGGGATGAACAGAGTATCAGTTCTCTTAGATTTTCCAGTAAGATGGTGAAGAATTGGCACCTTCAAATTGCAGCACCTGGGTAGCCTTCCTGGGCCACTTGTGTGATTACTTTCAAATAGCAGCCTAACCTACCTGTTAAATTGCCAACCCGCCTCTGTGATGGCATGGTGAGTGACATCTCATGCAGTCACAGGCAGCCCCACAGGGAATCCCTTCTAGTTTAAAGTAAAGTTATCCTAAACAACTACCCCCCCCCCCCAGCCCCCACCACCGTCAGTCGCCCCTGCTCCCGGCTGTCTGTTGCCCCTGATCCCAGTCATCAGTCATCACCCACTCCCGGTTGTCAGTCACTCCCTCACTCCCAACCGTCAGTTGATCCCCACTCTCAGCCATCTGTCTCCCCCCCTCCCAGTGATATACCACTGGTACAAACGGGTGGGGTGAGGGGTAGCTGCCATGACCGGGGGATGCTGCAAACATGCCGCTGCCATGAATGGGGGTAGCAGCTGTGATTGGGGGGTGTGTCATGACATGGCGCTGCCAGAATGGGAGGCTACCACAAATGGGAGGGGGGGTGCTTCCACAATCGGTGGGGGTGGGGGTTGCTACAGTGACATGCTGCTCCAGTTTACAGAGACGGCTTAATGCAGGAGTGCGGGAGCAATGGCCGTCTTCTTTACCATAATCCCCCAAGATGCTGGAACTGCTCTACCTGCACCTCTGAGGTCGGTCGGGGACCCAGTTGGGTTTTGATTGGGTTGACCCAGTTGGACCCTTTCAAACAGCCATGTTTCTGGGTTGTCAACCAAACAAATTGCCTGGTTAACTACATTTTACATGGCAATTTGAAAGGGCTTAATTGTGACTCAAGCTCCATAAGAGTGCCAAATTTTTAATATGTACAAAAGTAAATTAGTCAAAATTTGCTGAGTTATTTCATGCAGTATATATAAATAGTAAAAATGATTTAAACACATCAATATCTGATGAAATTATTAAAATATTAACATTAAATAAAATCACTAAATTAAATTGCTTTCTCTGCCCGTTTTACAAGCTGAGAATCTCATTTCAAATGAATGGGGCCTCTAATATTATGCCTGAATATCACCAAAGTGATTCCCAGTAAAATAATGGAATTTCCAGCGCAGTTGGATTCCATAGTTAGAATCTGTATGGAATCTAATAATGAAGGTGCATCAGAATCTGTCACTCAACTCATCCCAGATATTAATGGGCCTGCTTGTGTCCAAATGGATTTGTTTGGAAGCAGCAGGACAGAACTAAATGCCAGAGCCAACAACAATTTGACCAAACGTGTTACCTTAAAAATAGTCAACAATTTTGAGTTCTTGCATAGGATGACAGTGCAGCATGGTAGAAAACTATGGGCTTGTTTTTTTTTTAATGATCTGTTTGCAGGATTCATAAATCTCCTCCAAAATATATTCTTAAAATTACTATGCTGGTCATATCTCAGCATTATTTTCTTTTTGATTGGAGATTTACACCATTAAAATTGCCTTCGCCTTAAATGTGCTGATACCTGAACCATCCTTCATCATCCATTACCACTTGTTCATTAACTCAATATAATTTACAGTTCTATGCAAAATAGACCAGCTGCTCTGTAGAATTAATCCATAAGTGGGTTTTCATAAAATAAGAATTGCTGAAAAGATTCAGCTTTACCATTTAGAAAATTTGCTGTTTAGGCTTTCCTCTGGCATAGAAAAATCACATTTTACATGAGGGCTGAACTTAATGAACTTAGTTTGGTTTGACTCTATTCATAAACATGCAGTTTTTACTGAAGAGTATGAGATTTAGTAATGAAGGATAATCTTGTTCTTGAAATGGGATGACAATCTGGAGAACATTGTGGGTGAAGAAACTTTTCATCCTGAGGACCTATGCTGTGCAACTTGCTGTCACTTCAGCCAAACTCATTCAAAACTGTTGCAAGCTGACCTTTTACTAACAGTGTGGAAAATTGACCAGGTATGTTCTATACTCAAAAAGTAGGACAATTCCAATCTGGCTAATTATGATTGTATTAATCAATCTTCACTTTCTAATAGCCAATATAGGTGCTGTCAGGAGTTCCAGAACTCATTATCCCCTTAATCCAAATGTGGCCAAAGAGCTGAATTCCAGAAGGAAGATGACAGTGACTGCCCTTGACATCAAAGCAGCATTTGCTCAACAGTAGCATCAAAGATCCCTGATAAAACTGAAGTCAATGGGTGTCCAGTAGTTGGAGATGTATTTCCAACAAGGAAGATGGTTGTGTGTCAGGGTTAATTATGCTAATCCCAGGCTGTCAGAGTAGAAATGCTTCAGGGAGGTGCCACAGGCCCAAACACCTTCAGCTGTTCCATCAGCAACCATCCTTCAATCATGAGGCCAGCCAGAAGAGAAGATGTTTATTCCATTCACAATTCCTGCAATTGTTAGGTCTGCTTTGTTCATGAATGAGTGAGACAAACACCAGGCTGAGTCGAAATCAGGGTTCTTTGTTCTTTATTACCGGATTGTAACACTTGCGACTAACCATGTTAGTCGGAGAATGCATTCTGCCGTTATCAGCAAAATGGTGATTTTTTATACCCTTGGATATGTGCTTAGAACATCATCATATCATTACTTGTCCAATGACTAAAACTGTTGCTATCCTTTCCCTGCTAGCTTCCTGCCTCTCAATCCATCAATGTCTCTCTTATCTTGTAAGTACAAGGATGCATTCACATCTTGTTACAGCCCTGCACATTCCCATCTCATGATGTTTTACCTAACAGGAGTACAAGGACACCTCCCCTTCTTGTTACAGCCCTGTACAGGGTAACTCCTTACACATTCCCATCTCATGATGTTTTACCTTACACAAGTGAAGAGGCAATGTCTGCATATAGCAAGACCCAGAGATAATTCAGGCACAAGTTGCGAAGCAGCAAGTAACATTCACATCACTGAAGTGCCAGACAGCAACATCTGTTTGATATTCAATGATACCTCAGCCAATTTTAAAGAGAATCTGGAACATAAAATAAACCAAAAATAGTTGAAGATTTTCAGCAGATCAGGAAGCAAAGAGAAAAACATTAATATTTCAGGTCCAACACCCTTGATCAGATCTGAGAAAGAGAAGCTATCTATGTCGTTGAGAGGGGGGTGGGTGGATGTTGGTGAAACAAGTGCAATTCTTCCATCATGGTAAAGTAATGAAGGACATTTAGGGCCTATCTGTGTAATGTGCTGCTAATGTTGTAAATCTATCATGTGATATAGAATGAACGGTGAGAAGCTGAAGGGAATCAGTGGGTTTAAGCAGTATCCATGGAGGAAAATGGTCAATCAATGTTTGAGGTCAGGACCCTTTGTCAAATCTTTTTAATTTGTAATGTAATCTAGTCTATGGAGATAAACTTAGCAAGTCAGAATATGCAAATAGAGCAAAGGGAAGAGACAAAAATGGTCCTTCATGATTTAAACAAAAAAAGAGAGTAAGTTACCTGGTGTTAAGTATTGAATTCTGCAGATTGCGAAATGTCCGGATAAAACAGGAGGTGTTGATTCTCAAGCTCACCCTAGGCCTCACCCTAGAGGACAGACAGATAAGCGAGAATGAAAGTGGCAGAGGGAATTAAAGTAGGAGACAATGTGAAGGTCAGAATTGTCCCTTCAGATTGATGCTCCACAAGACCATCACCTAATCTCCTTTTGGTTTCTCCAGTCTAGAGGAGGCCACATTTTGAACACTGACTCCAAGGGCAATGGATTGATTTCACCAACAGTGGCATCAAAGATCCCTGCTAAAATTGAAATCAATGGGTGTCCAGTGGTTGGAGATATTCTTCCCACAAGAAAGATGGTTGTGTGTCAGGGTTAATTATTCCAGGGCCAGGCCGTCAGAGTAGAAGTGATTCAAGGAGGTGCCATTGTTTCACTGCTAGGTTAGCTGTAAAGAGTATTTGAATCCCTGGACAGTGGGAAGGGAAAGCAGGGGTATTTTACTGTCTTTGGCTCCAAGCAGAAGTGCCCTATGGCAGGGAGTAATAGCCAGAGATGGAGGAGCAGATCATGGAAATGTGATGGAGGTTGCAGCAAGTTATAATATTCATGGATTGGATAGATGAGAAATAGTTCTTGTCTTGATTAACATCATTCATAATTATGCAAAATTCAAAAATATTTTCCCATTATTGTCTGAAACTGGGAGGTGATATAATTACTGTTCATCCACCTAAAAACATTTTTCATAAACTATCCTCAAGATAGTATGAAAGTATGATCGAGGGAGGCGGAGGAGGCCTGTGGGACTGGTTTGAATCGGTGGACTGGACCATATTCAAGGAATAATCTTCAGGATTCAAGAATTCAATGGCAAGGAAGGTGTTATCTCACTTTTTTCTCTCTTTTGCACTAATTATTTATTTTTAAATATTCTATTTATGGCAATTTTGCACCTGTAATGCATAATGCTGCTGCCATTAAACAACAAATTTCATGACAGAAGTTCAGAATAATAAACATGATCCTGATTCTTTTTAAAAAAATGAATTTATGACAGATATGTCACAACAAATCATAATTTACACCTGTAATGTGGTCCCTGCATCACCAACGTACACCCAGCATCTGATCCATTGGATTGATGATGGCTAAGAGAGGCCCTAAAATTAATTAAATATTATTGAAAAATAAGTTAAATTTGTCAGGAATTATAAAAGTTTAGGATGACCCTAATGTTAATTTAAACAAACATTTTGTACTAACTAAAATTTAAAAAAATATTTGCTGCATTTAATGACATTTTTTGACCTGTTGAGCTTCTCCAGCATTTTGTGTTTTTTATTTCAACCACACGGTGTCTGCAGATTTTTATGTTTTGCTTTTTATTCAATATAATCATGTTCAAGCATTCATTGGAAGCTGCTTAGTTATAAGTTTATCACCCATAATGATATCTGAAACTACCAAATGATGAAAACTGAAAGTTCATGTAATGCTTTCTAAACACTTTCAAAGCAAAATTAAATGAGTTAATAGACAATATAAAACATTACAGCTGAGTACAGGCCCTTTAGGCCACAATATGGTGCTGACCTCTCTAAATCTACTCAATAATCTAAACCTTTCCTGCCTCACTCTTTTTTTTTTGCAACCCTGTCCCTGTCTGAGTCATTTAAATATCCCTATTGTATTGGCCTCCACCACCACCACTGGCAATGCCTTCTAGACACTACTCTCTGTGTTAAATATTTACCCCTGAAGTCTCCCCTCAACTTTCCTCCCTTCAGCTTGTACAGATGTCTACTGGTGTTTGCTACTGATTGCCCAGGAAAATGGTGCTGGCTGTCCACCCCACCTATGCCTCTCATTATCTTGTAGACTTTATTAAGTCATCTTCCATCCTTCTTTGATCCAAAGAGAAAAGCCCTAGCTCTGTTAGCCCTGCCTCATAAAAACCCTTCTCGAAATCAGGCAACATCCTGGTAAATCTCCGCGGCACCCTCTGCAAAGTTCCCAAACCCTTCCTCCAATGAGGAAACCAGAATGAATTTCAAATATGATCTAACCAGAATTGTATTGAGCTGCCATCTGATGTGTGGTATGGTGCAAGCGTAACAATTTGACTCTCAACATGGACAAGACAAAAGAGATGATCATGGACTTCAGGAGAACCATGAATAACCACCCTCCATTACACATCAACAACTCTGGAGTGGAGAGAGTGGAGAGGACCAAGTTCCTTGAAGTTCATTTAACTAGTGACCTATCATGGACACTCAACATCTCCTCACTTGTCAGGAAGGTGCAACAGTGACTACACATCTTGAGAAGCCTGAAGCAGGCAAGGCTACTGGCCACAATTATGTCAACCTTCTACAGGAGCTCTGTCGAGGGTGTCATGCCTGGATGCATCACAGTACAGTACAATTGTTGCAGAGAAATGGATCAGAAGTCATTCCATGGGCATATAAGAGTTCCAGGGAGGATCACTGGAGTCTCCCTCCCACCTTGCCCTCTCCCCATCAACATGATCAACTGTGAATGAAGGATGGCACTGGAATTACCCGTTCTCCGGAAGAAGGTGCATGTTCCCAAGAAGTGGACCCCGATTTGGAAACCCTTTTGATTTCAACAGAGGGAGCATGCAGGAAGACGACTCCATTGTTGGAAATGCATCAGGTAGCATTTCAATCTGAAGAAATCATTTTTCTTCGTGAATTGATGAAAAAACAACGAGATACGGGGGGAGACCAGCGGCGACCCCCTGAGGAAGTCGGGGTGCCGTCGCTGGGAGTCCAGACCCGCAGTAAAACTTTTAAAATGCCTTCTGTTGAGTTGCAGCAGGAGGTGCAGTTACCTTGTTCTGCCACTATGTCAGAGAGAGCAGAGCTGAGCTTTACTGAATCACAGTGTATGCAATTGAATGCTATTGTTCAAGCTGTTATAAAACCTGGAATGGATTTGTTGACATCTCAAATGAATGAAATGGTTCAAATGAATGCTGGTATGAGTTCAGAATTAAATATTGTTAAGGCACGTGTGGATGCATCTTATGAAGAACTTTTAAAAATTTCAGACTGCTTTTTTGGACTGTAAACAACAAGTAACTTCTAACACAGAAAAAGTGTTGAAGGTGGAAAATTCAATCATAGAACTCAGAGAATGTGAGAAGGAGCTAGAAAGAAAAATAGATGACTTGGAGAATCATTTGCCAGAAGGTATAGAAGGACAAGATCCTCTTCGTTTCTTTAAAGACTGGATTCCACAAATATTAGGGCAAGAATTTTTCTCTGGGGGATTGGTACTGGAAAGAGCCCATAGAGCTTTAAGAAGAGCACCCTCAGCTGATCAACCACCAAGACTGGTAATAATTCAATGTTTGAATTATTTGGACAGAGAAGCAAAACTTTGACTTGCAGTACAAAATCCGAGAAAACGACAAACCCCATTATTGATTCAGAATAGCAGAGTCTATTTTTATCCTGATTTGAGTCGAGGTCATTCAACGTCGACATCAATTCAATCCAGTTAAAGAAGTTTTGTGGCATAAAGGTTATAAGTCTACTTTTCATTACCCTGCAGTGTTGAAGGTGTTTTATGGAGACCATCAACTTTGGTTTTTTGAAACTGATCATGAAGCAATGATTTTTGCTGATTCATTACCAAATATAAGAGGACAAAGGCGTAGTCCACCATTATCTCCTAAGGAAAAATCTGGTTGCTCTGGAAACGGAAGAAATGGCAGAAATGGGAAAAACGGGAATGGAAAGAGTCTACCTCCTTCTGAAATGGGATCTTTGAGATTGGAATCTTCTGGATAAAAAGAAGAATTTTCTTATTCTATTTTTTTCTTTTGTTATTATGATATTTTGATGTTATTGACTGTTTGGCTGGGGAGGGAGAGATTTGCACTAAGTTCTTTACTAGTCATCAGCCACTGGTGGGTGACCCACACCCAATTTTTGTTTAGGGGATTACTACCTTTTGGTAGTTTTTTTGGGGGATTTTCTTTTGTTTTCTTTTTTTTTTAATTTTAATTTTATTTAGTTTTTAATTTGTGATTTTTTTCTATTGGAGGGCCTATATACATTGATTTGAGTTTTAATATAAAGATATTCTTGGTATTTAGTAATAATAGTAGATATGTCAAAGTTGAGGTTTGCTCTTTATATAAATTAAATTATGCTCCATTAATGAAAAAATTAAAACTGATTTGATTAAATGGAAAGATTTACCTATTAATTTAATGGGAAGGATAAATACAATTAAGATGAATATCTTTCCGCGTATACAATATTTGTTTCAATCTATTCCGTATCTACTTTATTTTTTATTTTTATTTTTCACACTATAAACCATAACGACCAAAATACATACAGACATTTTTCTCTTGAATATATAGTGTCATTTTCTCCCCGTTTTCCCCCTTCCATTCCCTCCCTCCCTCTCCCCCCTTCTCATTTATTCAAAGTTCAATCTATAAAATACATGGAGGGGTAAATTTTCGAGAGTAACTTTGAATAAATTAACTTGGAAATATTAGTTAGAGGGACTACGTTTACCACATTTTCAAAATTATTATGAAGCAGCCCAGCTTAAATTTATTAGTTCATTGATGGATTTGGTACGGCCTCCTAGTTGGGCTAAAATTGAGATGGCAAGTATTTCTGAATTTGAAATACATCAATTTTTGTTTGGTGGAATATAAATTTGTTACAACAATATAATGTGCCTATACTAAAACATTTAATGAAGTTATGGATAAAGAAAAATAAAATGATAGGCTCTAGGCATAAATTATTGGCTTTGACTCCGTTGTCTTATAATCAACTTATTTCTTTTTCAATACATAATCAAAGTTTATTGCATTGGAGATTCAAAGGTGTGAAAAATTTGGGAGATTGTTTTAAAGAGGGTAAGTTTTTATCTTTTAATCAGATGAGGGAAGATTTTGGTATTGATAAGAACTCTTTAGTTCTTTATTATCAAATTTGATCTTTGGTAAAATGTATGTTTGGTAGAGATATGATTTTACCTAAAATGACTAAATTTGAGACTTGTCTTATGAAGATACCAGAGAAGAGTTATATTTCATCTATGTATCAAATATTACAGGATGGTATAGATAAAAAGGGATGGGATAGATCTAAAATTAAATGGGAAGTGGATGTTGGTTTTATTTTTTCTGAGATAATTGGTTAGATATTTGTTGTGATAGTGTAACTAGATTGATAAATGCATGTTATGCAATGATTAATTACAATTTTTTACATCAATTATATTTGACACTTGAAAAAATTTTAAAAATATGGTTTTAATTAATCAGATTTGTGTTTTAGATGTGGTGATACAGTTGAAACTGTATCATGCTGTTTGGTTATGTATACATATACAATCTTTTTGGAAGAAAATGCAATCACTTTTAGAATACCTGTATAAGATTAAAATAGTTTTAGATCCAACAGTATTTTTATTGGGTAGTTTGCAACCTCTGAAAGGTTTGGGATTAGATAAGTTCCAGCTTGTTTTTGTATATTTAGCTTTATCCATTGCGAAAAAATGTATTGCTAGTATGTGGAAAGATACAAATATGATTGATATTAATAGATGCCATAATGAGATGAAATATTGTTTAATAATGGAAAAAATTACATATGTTTTGCATGATATTTATAATTTTTTTTATTAATAAGAGGTTGTTATACTTGGAATATTTACATTTCAATTTATATTGACTAGATTTCAATATGTATATTTAACTTTTTCTTTAATATTCTTTCTTTTTTTCTTTTTTATGGCTCTCCTTAGGAGAGTTGGCTGAAGGGGGGGGTCCTTTTCTTTTCTTTTTTTTCTTTTTTTTCTATATATATATATATAAAAATCATTCATGTTCATGTTTCACTGTTGCATATGTCATATATTATTTGATTTTTGAATGAATAAATAAAGTTTTTAAAAAACATGATCTACTGTGATTGCTGTCTGAAGAGGGCACACAAAATCATTAAGGACCCTTTCCACCCTGCACACAGCATCTTTCATTCCCTCCCATTGGGGAAGAGATACAGGAGTATCAGAGCCAGCACCTCCAGGCTGAGGAACAGCTTTTTCCCATGGGCAGTGAGAATGCTGAAAGACCAAAGAACTGCTCACACTAACCATCCGATACTTTCATACTTAGAAAACAAAATGCATTTATTTATTTATTTGTACACAAGAGTATTTGTCCAGCATGTGTATTGTTTGATTGTATGTGTGTTATATCTGGTTGTGTATCTGCATGGTTTGCACCGAGGTCCGAAGAATGCTGTTTTGTTGGGTTGTTCTTGTGCAATTAGACTTGATTTGACATTATCATATGTCTCTTGAACTTAATCCCCCGACTATTGAAAGCCAGTATGCCATAAGCCTTCTCAACTACCCAATCTTCCTGGGTGGCAATGTCTATACTTCCACACTGTAATAAACCTGGCATTAACCATGCACTCCTCCTTCAAGTCTGACCTTCCAAAATTCAGCACTTCACACTTATCTGGATTGAACCCCATTTGCTACTTTTGTACTGAACTCTGCACCTTGTCTATATCCTACTGTAACAGCAACCTTCTAAATTATCTACAATACCTCCAATCATCATGTCATCTGCAAGTTTACTGATCAATCCCTCTACTTCTTTATCAAGTCAGTTATAAAAATCACAAAAAAGCAGGAGCCCCAGAACAGATCCCTGCAGGTATCAATAGTCATTGACCTCTAGGCAGAATCTGTTATATATATCTTTGCATTCTGCAGGTAAGCCAATTCTGAATCCACACAGCCAAGGCTCCAAGGATCCATGATTCATTTGTTTCTGAATGTCTACCATGGTGCTGAGTCAAATGCCTTACCTCGATCTACATACACATCTACTGCCCAACCTTGATCAATTTCTTTTGTACTTCCTCAGAAAATTCAAATAGGCCTGTGTCCCTCATGAAGTCATGCTGACTATTGCTGAGATGACTGTGCTGACCTAAATGCTCATAAATTCTGTCTCCAAGAATTCTCTCCAATAGTTTGCGCACCACTGACCTAAGTCTATAATTATTACCATTTTTAGGCAAGGGACTACATTTGCCATTCTCCAATTCTCTGGCACTCCCCCTGTGGGTTTTCAAAATTAATTAGCTTCCTGTGTTCTCTTGGAAAATTTCAAAAACATTGTACCCTTTCTACTCTGAATGTTAACCAAGTCCATCTCTTAATTTCAAGTTAAGAAGTTCAAGTTCAAGTTTAAGTTTATTATCATCCAACTGAACAAGACAACAATACCATGTACTTCAGTCTTTGGTGCAAACACACATCCATACATGACACACTCATAGAGAGAAATGATACACTGATGTATATGCCGTATCTGTGTGTGTTTGCTATATATATATGCATTTTAAAAATTAATAAATATTGTTTCATAAATACTAGAGTCCTGGAGGGTTTGTACGAGCAGTTCATTCAATTATTCAGTAGTCGTAGGAAGAGAGTTGATGCTCAGCCTGGTAGTGCTGACTCGGATACTCCTGCATTTCTTTCCTGATGGGAGTAGCTGGAAGATGCTGTGTGCAGGGTGGTAGGAGACCTGAACAATTTTGCAACCATCTTCAAACAAAACTCCCGGTAGATCACATTGATGGGGTGTTGATGAGGGGAGAGAAACCTCCGTGATCCTCTTTGCCACTTTTATGGTCTTGTGGATTGACTTCCGATTCCATGCTTTGCAGCAACCACGCCACACTGATGCAGCTGCCCAAGATGCTTTCACTCGAGATCCTGTGGAAAGTTGACAGGAAGGTGGCCAGCAGGCTTGCCAGCCTCAGTCTTCTCAGGAAGTGCAATCACTATTGAACCTTCCTGGCAAGTGAGGAGATGTTATGTATCCAGGATAAGTCACTTCCTGAGTGGACTCCGAGGATCTAGGTGCTGTCCACTCCCTCCATTACTGAGCAACTAATGTGCAGGTCCTCCTGAAGTCCATGATTGTCTATTTCATCTTGTACATGTGAAGACTCAGGTTGTTTCTCTCACCCCCACATCACAAGATTTTTCACCTCTTCCCTGTTGTGTGGCTCATCATTGTTGGTGATGATGCCACTACTGTCGTGTCATCTGCAAACCTGATGACTCTGTTGGAGGTGGATCTGGTGATACAGTCATGGGTCAGTGTGTGACTGGAGCCGGCCGAGCACACAGCCCTAATGTATACCAGTGCTCAGTGTGATAGTACTCAACATTCTGCTACTGACTCAGACAGACTGTGGTCTTTCCATTAGGAAGTCCAGACACCAGTTACAGAGAGGGGTGTAAGGGGTAAAAAGAAAAGTACAAAAAATATGCATACAATTTATAAACATCTGAAGAAAACATACGTAGATAGAAACTCTCACATCCTAAAATAATTGCTGTTCAAATTTAGACATCTGTAATATATGCATTCATTAATTTAATGCAGGAAGACAATTTTGACAATAAGAAATGGCTGCATATTGAGTTTAGTGTTGTTTGAAACTCGTGCATGAAGATAAAGACACATTTTTCTTTGAATGACACCTAAGATGCTCCTCTACTTACGATGGTTTGTTTTATGATTTTTCAAAGTTAAGATGGTATGATAGCAATATGTATTCTAATGAAAATATCTTAATGTTGTCACTTGGTATTGTAGTTTCACAATTCGCTGCATGATGGTGTTGATATGCCTGTCATTATTGGTTATTGTCCAACAGCTGATGGATGTTTTGGCTGGCGTTATATTTTATGATTAAAATTTTTTTTTCAATGTAGAATAAAAAGTATTCAACATTTAGGTATAATATAGGCTTTGTTTCAGATAAATTTTCCCAGCTATAGACTATACTAAGTAGTCTGAGCACAGTTAAGGTAGGCAAGGCAAGGGAAGGCTATGATGTTCAGCAGTAATGTATCCTTTTACAACTTACGATTTTTTGACATGATGGGTTTATAAGAATGTAACCCCATCATACATCAAGGAGCATCTGTATGTCTACCTGAGAAATGAACCTGAGCTTTAGTGTAATATTTTAGTCTTGTATGCTACCTCTGGCCAAGCAGCTTCATTTTTAGAGTGAAGTGTCTGCTCAGGCTGTATCTCTGGAATGGAGATTCACCATACAAATTTTTAAATTAAAACTGAGGTAATATATTTAATTTATTCATCTCAGAACATCAGGAAAAGAAATGGGAGTAGGCAATTTAGACCATCGAGCCTGCTCCACCATTCAACAAGATCATGGCTGATTTGGCTATGAACTCAGATCCACTTACTTGTCTTTTTCTCAATAACCCTTAATTACCCTGCTATGTAAAGATCTATCTCTTTGTATCTTAAATATATTTAGGGAGGCAGCCTCTACTGCTTCCTTAGGCAGGGAATTTGACTGATCCACTACTCTCTGGAAGAAAGTTCCTCTTCATCTCAATCTTAAGTGTACTCCCTGAATCTTGAGGCTATGTCCCCTAGTTTGTGCAAATTACTTTTTTTCATCAATCTTACTTATTTGTTTCATAATTTTGTTTGCTTTTGAAAAATTCCTCTCATTCCCCAAAACTCCAGGTGACTCAATCTCTCTGCATTGGCTTACCCCTCCATCTCCCAAATCAACTAGTGAATCTCTTCTGAGATTTTAATTTTGCTTTAGACCTTAAATTACATAGATCAGGAGATAGAATGGTGAAAAATAAGGTAGCAAGTATGGTAATAGATTTAATGAAAGATATGGATATTTGGAGAAAAATCCATCCAAATGAAAGAGATTATTCCTTTTATTCTTTTTGATTTAAAACATATTCATGGATAGATATGTTTTTGATTTCTACATAATTTCAATATAAAGTATGAAGAGTGGAATATCAAGTGCAGATTCTATCAGATCATTCACCTTTAATTTTGTCTATTTTATTGGAAGAACCAAAGGTAGGTTATAGATGAAAGTTAAATACAACTTTGTTGAAGAAAAGGAATTTTCTTATTATATGAGGCAACCGATATTTTTTTTAGACACTAATAAAGATTTAGTTGCAAATAAGTTTGTATTATGGGATTCTATGAAGGCATATTTGAGAGGTCAAATAATAAGTTATACTTCAAAAATTAAGAAAGAATATACGAAAGAAATAATACAATTAGATAAAGAGATAATGAAATTGGAGAAGGAAATTCAAGTACATAAAGATAAGGAGAAGAGAAAATTGCTAGAGTTAAAGAAATTAAGACTCAGTACTGTTGAAACTTATGGAGTGGAGAGATACATAATGAGATCATGACAAAAATATTATGAGTTTGATGAAAGGGCTCATAAAGTTTTAGCATGGCAATTAAAAATGGAACAAATCTCATGAACAATAATTCCAACTAAGAAATCATCAGGTCAGATAACATAAAACACAAGAAATAAATGATAACTTTAAAGAATTTTATGCTAAACTATATCATTCATAATCTATGAAAGATAATAAAATAAGAGATTATTTGAGACAAGTTAAATTGCTGGTGTTAAAGAAGAGTGAAAAGTTAAGATTGTCTGAAACCTTTTCAAAATTAGGTCTATGAGACTCTAACATCACTAGAGAATAATGATACACTAGATAAAGATGGTTTAAGGAGTTATAAATGTCTGCATTAAGGAAGGTATTAGATCAAATGAAAGAGGTTCATAATTTACCAAAATCTTTTTAAAATGGCATTAATAACTGTAATTCCAAAGAAAGGAAAAGATTGTTTACAACCTTCCTCATATAGACCTATATCATTATTGAATACAGGCTATAAAATTGTATCAAAATTATTAGCCAATAGATTCATTGAATTTTTGCCAAGATTAATAAATTTAGATCAAACTGGTTTCATTAAAAATAGAAAAGCAGCAGATAATATAGTTACATTTTTAGGTTTCATAAATACAGCTCAAAATAGGAAGACTCCCATGGTAGTGATAGCATTAGATGCAGAGAAAGCATTTGATCGATTGGAATGGGATTTTTAAAATTTGAAACACAATATTTTTATGATTCCAAATATTTTTATAAATTATATAAAGGCATTATATGATCAATCAAAACAAAAGTGATTAAAAATAAACAAATATCACAACCTTTTTTTGCTAGAAATATCTTCTAGACAAGATTGTCCATTATCACCCTTTTTCTTTACATTAGCCATTGGCAGAAGTAATTAGAAATGGCAATGAAATTAATGGATTTGAAGTTGGTAATAAGGAGCATAAAATTAGTTTACTTCTCATGATGTTATAGTATATTTAATGAGACCAGAAGTGTCTTTAAATAAGTTGTATGAGAGATTAAAAGAATATGGGCTAGTATTTGGTTATAAGTAATTTATTTAAGTTAAATTATCTGCCATTGTTCAAAAAATTGGAAGAGGATTTGAAAAGATGGAAAGATTTATCAATAATGTTAACAGGATAAGAGAATTGTATTAAAATGAATATTTTTCCAAGAATGCAATATTTATTTCAATCTTTGTCCATTCATGTACCAGAATCCTTTTTTTGAAGTTTGAATAAAATAATACATGAGCTTTTTTGGAAAGGTAAGATGTCAAGAATAGGTTTAGAAAAATTAATGTGCAAATTTGATTAGAGTGGACTAAGAAAGCCAAATTGTAAGAATTATTTTAAAGCAGGTCAATTGAGATTTTTATCCTCCTGTTATCAAAGGGATGAAAAACTAGCTTGGGTTCAAATAGAAATGAATAAAATTGGTAAAACTATTCCAGAGCAAATTCTGTATAAATGGAATTGTGAGTTGTTTAAAGGAACTGAAGATCTGTTAGTATTCAAATATATATCAAAAATATGGAACAGAATTCATTTCGAGAGAGGAATTGAAAATGTTCAATTACCAAAAATTTTGTTAAAACAAAATCAATTTCTTCCTTTTACTTTGATTCATTCTTTATTTGACAATTGGTATAGTATAGTAAAGATCTTAGGATCTTTTTTTCTAACCTTTGATCAATTAAAAGATAAATATAATATACATAATAATACAATTTTTGCATATTATCAATTAAAAATGTATTTAAAAAAGAAATTGGGAGCAGATTTGAGATTCCCTAAATAAAGTCAATTTGAAGATATAATAACAGATACACTTATTGCTAAGAAATTTATTACTAACATGTATATAAAATTACAAGAAACTACAAAGAAAAAAGATTTCTATAAATCAAAAATGCGATGGGAAAAAGATTTAAATATACAAATTCAGGAGGAGATTTGGTCTAAATTATGTCAAGAAAGTGTTACAAATAAAGTAAATGTTAGATATCAAATGGTTCAATATAATTTCTTCATCAATTATATTATACTATATACGTTAAATGGACTTAATTCTAATTACTCGGATAAGTGTTTTCGATGTATGAAAGAAATAGGGGCTTTTTTGGATTTGGTATGGTTGTGAAAAAGTGGAAAGGTTTTGGAATGAACCAAGTCTATTATTAGGGCAAATTATGAAGATAAAGATACAAAAGGATCCAAGAATATTTTTACTTGAGGGTATATATGAAAAGGATACAAAATTGAAATTGGATAAATATCAAGAAAAATTATTAAGTATTGCTATAGCAACTGCTAAGAAATGTAAAGCAATATTATAAAAAGATGATAAGGAACTGCTTTTTAGTAGATGAAATGGTGAGATGGGAAATTGTATACGTTTAGAAAAAAATACATGTAGTTTAAGGAATCGAGTTGAAATTTTTTATAGTATTTGGAAACCATATATGGATTTCATGAATAATTTTATATCCACCTCTTCTACCTCATCCACTCCTCTTAATTAGAAATCATATTCAATGATAGTATATGCTAATCTTTGGCTTGGCTTCATGGACGAAGATTTATGGAGGGAGTAAATGTCCACGTCAGCTGCAGGCTCGTTTGTGGCTGACAAGTCCGATGCGGGACAGGCAGACATGGTTGCAGCAGTTGCAGGGGAAAATTTGTTGGTTGGGGTTGGGTGTTGGGTTTTTCCTCCTTTGTCTTTTGTCAGTGAGGTGGGCTCTGCGGTCTTCTTCAAAGGAGGTTGCTGCCCGCCGAACTGTGAGGCGCCAAGATGCACGGTTTGAGGCGATATCAGCCCACTGGCGGTGGTCAATGTGGCAGGCACCAAGAGATTTCTTTAGGCAGTCCTTGTACCTCTTCTTTGGTGCACCTCTGACACGATGGCCAGTGGAGAGCTCGCCATATAACACGATCTTGGGAAGGCGATGGTCCTCCATTCTGGAGACGTGACCTACCCGGCGCAGTTGGATCTTCAACAGCGTGTATTCGGAGAGGAGTCACGTGATGAAGTAGTGGCCGGATGGTGAACTCCAGCCCTCACCAGAAAAGTCGGGAAAAACAAGAGAAAATACAAAGGCACAGAAATAAAAGTTAAAGAAAAGTGAGTATAAAGGTGGAAAGAAGATGGCGACAAAAAAAGAAAAATCAAAATCAACGGTAAGAAGAGAGGAAAAGAAGACAACGGAGGAAGAAGGAGAAGGCCTTACCTGTCCGAAGAGGCCCGCTGTGGAGAGAGAAGCCCGCTTCCTCAGGTCGGTAGAAATAGGACTACAAAAATGGCTCGCAGAGCCGAGTAAAAGTGCGCAACCGCGCATGCACGAGGAGTCGCGCATGCGCGATGCGCATGAAAAAAAACACACTGACGGGAGGGGGGACCAGCTGGGGAGTCGATCTCCACAGCCGGCAACGACAGCTGCAGAACACCTGCAGCAAGAAGAGACCACAGAAGACAATGAAAACAAGAAGAGAAGAAAAGGGCAACAAAGAAACAACAGATGGCCAACCCAGAGGAAGAAGAAGAGGAAGAGTACAGTGAAATAGAAGAAGGGAAAGGCAAGGTAAAGGATATACTTTCTCTTGTTAGAGGATACATGGAGTCCTTTAAAGAATGGCAAACACAGGAATTTAATGATTTAAGAAGAAGAATAAACAACACAGAAGAGAAAGTGAATAAAATAGATATGACCTTAACAGAAATGGGAAAGAAAATGGACAAGATGGAAGAGCGGGCAGTAGCAGCAGAAATGGAGGTAGAAGACTTAAAAAAGAAATTGGAGGAATCTAATAAAAAAACTAAAGAGACACAAGAACTACAAGCTCAAAAAATAGATATAATGGAAAATTATAACAGAAGAAATAACATAAAGATAGTGGGCCTTAAGGAAGATGAAGAAGGCAAGAATATGAGGGAGTTTATAAAAGATTGGATCCCTAAGACCCTAGGATGTCCAGAACTACAGCAAGAAATGGAAATAGAAAGGGCACATAGAGCATTGGCCTCTAAACCACAACCACAACAAAAACCAAGATCTATTTTAGTAAAATTCCTAAGATATACTACAAGAAAAAAGGTACTGGAGAAGACAATGGAAAAAGTAAGAGAGGGCAACAAACCACTGGAGTATAAAGGGCAAAAAATCTTCATTTATCCAGATATAAGTTTTGAACTCCTAAAGAAGAGAAAAGAGTTCAATACAGCAAAGGCGATTTTATGGAAGAAAGGGTATAAATTTATACTAAAGCATCCAGCGGTATTGAAAATATTTATTCCAGGGCAACAAAACAGACTATTCTCGGATCCAGAAGAAGCACGAAAATTTGCAGAACAATTACAAAAATAGACTGAGGGATGAAGACGGGTAATGAGAGTAAAAATGATCACGATTGATATGTATGTGGGTAAAGACAAAAATAGACTGAGGGATGAAGACGGGTAATGAGAGTAAAAATGATCACGATTGATATGTATGCGGGTAAAGAGGTATAAGAGTGAATAGAGACAATGTGCATACGTGAATGTATCTGTACTTAGAGGAAAATATAGATAGTATAGACAAGAATTAATAAGGGAAGGTAAAGGAATAGAGAGAATAAGGAGGGAATTAAAAGAGTGACCTTTGTGACATATAAAAAGTGAAATCTTTTCTGGGGGGGCTGGGTGGGGGGAAATAGCGGCCACTGCAAAATCAGTTGACGCTTGCGAGTGGATTCGCAAACCCAAATGGAGAGGGGAGATGTGGTTGTCCGACAAGGGATAAAGGACAACTCAGGAGGGGAAGGGGAGATTGGGGATAAAGAAGATATAAATAGGAGAATAAGGAAAATGTTGGATGTTGTAGGAATGTTGTCTTATAAAGAGTTGAAAATAAGAAAACAGAAATGGAAAAGGAGGAAAGGTAATGATGGAAAAACGGAAAGAGAAGATAAACAAAATATAACATGGCTACGCTGAACTATATGACTTTAAATATTAATGGAATACATAACCAAATTAAAAGGAAGAAACTACTAAATTTACTGAAAAAGGAAAAAATTGATATAGCATTTGTCCAAGAAACACACTTAACTGAATTGGAGCACAAGAAATTAAAGAGAGATTGGGTAGGACATGTAACAGCAGCATCGTATAATTCAAAAGCAAGAGGAGTGGCTATATTAATTAGTAAAAATGTGCCATTTAAAATAGAAGAGGAAATAATAGATCCAGCAGGGAGATATGTTATGATAAAATGTCAGATATATTCAGAGCTTTGGAATCTACTTAATGTATATTCACCTAACGAAGAAGATCAAAAGTTTATGCAAGATATCTTTTTGAAGGTAGCTAATACGCAAGGGAACATACTAATAGGAGGGGATTTCAACCTGAATTTGGATCCAAATATGGATAAAACGGGGAAAAAAATTAACAGGAAGAACAAAGTAACCAAATTTATAATTAAATCAATGCAAGAAATGAAACTTTTGGATATATGGAGGAAACAAAACCCAAAAGAAAAGGAATACTCATACTACTCGGCTAGACATAAAACATACTCAAGAATAGACCTATTTTTGTTATCAGCTAGTATGCAGGATAGAGTAAGAAAAACAGAATATAAAGTGAGAATGCTATCGGACCATTCACCCTTAATATTGACAGTAAAGCTAGAGGACATCCCTCCAAGAATGTATAGATGGAGATTAAACCCCATGCTACTTAAAAGACAGGATTTTAGAGAATTTATTGAAAAACAATTAAAAATGTATTTTGAAGTAAATACGGAATCAGTGGAAGATAAGTTTATACTATGGGACGCAATGAAAGCATTCATTAGAGGGCAAATAATACGTTATGTAACCAAGATGAAGAAGGACTATAATCAGGAAACAGAGCAGTTGGAAAGGGAAATAGTAAACATAGAAAAAAAATTAGCAATGAAAGAAGATACAACTAAAAGAAGAGAATTGGCGGATAAAAAAATAAAATATGAAACATTACAAACATATAAGGTAGAGAAGAATATAATGAAGACAAAACAGAAATATTATGAACTAGGTGAAAAAACGCACAAAATCCTAGCATGGCAGCTTAAGACAGAGCAAGCTAAGAAAATGGTATTGGCATCAAGGTAAAAAGACAAACAAATTACATATAATCCAAAAGAAATTAAGGAAAACTTTAGAGAATTCTATGAACAATTATACCAAACTGAAAACGAAGGGAAAGAAGGGAAAATAGATGAATTTTTGACTAAAATTGAACTACCAAAACTACAAATAGAGGAACAAAATAAATTAACAGAACCATTTGGAACAGTAGAAATACAAGAGATAATAAAAAAATTACCAAATAATAAGACACCAGGAGAGGATGGATTTCCAATAGAATTCTACAAAACATTTAAAGACTTATTAATACCGCCCCTCCTGGATGTAATCAACCAGATTGATGAGACACAAAACTTACCAGATTCATGTAAAACAGCAATAATTACAGTAATACTAAAACAAGGGAAAGATCCACTCTCACCAGTGTCATATAGACCAATATCTTTGCTAAACACAGATTATAAGATAATAGCTAAACTATTAGCAAACAGATTAGCAGAACAGGTACCGAAAATGGTAAATTTAGACCAAACTGGATTTATCAAAAAAAGATGCACAACAGACAATATTTGTAAATTTTTTAACTTAATTCATGCAGTAGAAAGAAATAAAGCACCTACAGTAGCAGTTGCTTTAGACGCAGAGAAGGCCTTCGACAGAGTAGAATGGAATTATTTGTTCAAAGTATTGCAAAAATTCAGTTTACCGGAGAAGTATATTAATTGGATTAAAGCATTATATAAGGGACCATTAGCGAAAGTGACAGCAAATGGACATATATCAAAGCAATTTAACTTAAGCAGGTCAACGCGGCAGGGATGCCCACTATCACCTTTATTGTTTGCGCTAGCTATAGAACCACTAGCAGAATTGATAAGAATAGATAATAATATAAAAGGAATAAAAATAAAAGACGGAATATAAAATCAGTCTATTTGCGGATGATGTACTTAACAGAACCAGAACTATCAATAAAAGAATTATATAAGAAATTGAAGGAATATGGAGAAGTGTCGGGTTACAAGATAAACGTAAATAAAAGTGAAGCAATGCCTATGAATAATGCGGATTTCTCAAAATTTAAGAAGGAATCTCCATTCAGATGGCAAATGCAGGCAATAAGATACCTAGGTGTACAAATAAACAAAAATCTAGGCCAATTATATAAACTCAATTACAATCCACTAATGAAAAAATTACAGGACGATTTAGAGCATTGGAAAGATCTACCACTAACACTGATAGGAAGGATAAACTGTATTAAAATGAACATTTTTCCAAGGATATTATACTTATTTCAGGCATTGCCAATACAACTGACAGAAAAATTCTTCAAAGAGTTAAAGAAAATAATAAGGAAATTTTTATGGAGAGGGGGGAAACCGAGGATAGCACTAGATAAATTAACAGAATGGTATAAACAAGGAGGCTTACAATTGCCAAACTTCAAAAATTATTATAGAGCCGCACAATTAAGATACCTATCAGATTTTTATCAAACAAGGGAAAAACCAGACTGGACGAGATTAGAACTAGATAAAATAGGGGAAAAGATACCTGAACACATATTATATAAATGGGACGAAAAATTGGTACAACATAGAACTTCTCCAGTATTACATCATCTACTCAATATTTGGAAGAAGATTCATGTAGAAAGAAATAAAACAAATTATCAATTACCAAAACTAATATTGACGCAAAATAAGCTACTCCCTTTTACAATAGATAACCTTTCCTTTAGAGAATGGAAAAAAAAAGGGATTAAAAGAATAGAAAATTGTTTTTCAGGAAGTAGATTCTTATCCTTTGAACAAATGAGAGATAAGTACAATATAACTGGAGATACAGCGCTGGCTTATTACCAACTGAGATCCTACTTGAAAGATAAATTAGGAAGCAATTTGAGTTTACCAGAGGGAAGTAACCTTGAATATGTGATTACAGATACAATGTTAATCAAAAGATTTATAACAAATATGTATATTAAACTGCAAGAAAAGGAGAATGAGGAAACAAATGGTAAAACTAAGCAAAAATGGGAACAAGATTTAAATATAAAGATAAAAAAGGAAACATGGGAGAAATTATGTTCTGGAACGATGAGAAATACAATAAATACGAGGCTACGTATGATACAATATAATTGGTTACACAGACTATACATTACACCGCAAAAGTTAAATAAATGGGACCCAACAGTATCTGATAGATGTTTTCGATGTAAAAAAGAAATGGGAACAACAATTCATGCAATCTGGACATGTGAGAGAGTAGAAAAATTTTGGGATGATCTCAATCAGATATTAAATAAAATAACAGAAAACAATATACCAAAGAATCCAGAGATCTTTCTCCTAAGTAACATAAAAAACAAAGAATTTGGAATTGATTTGGAGGACGCACAAAAAGGATTTGTTAAGATAGCCCTAGCCGTAGCAAAAAAATGTATTATGTCAACCTGGAAATTGGAAGATAATTTGAAAATACAACAATGGTATATAGAAATGAATAAATGTATTCTATTAGAAAAAATAACATATAGTTTAAGAAATAATATTGAAATATTCGAACAAGTATGGGAGCCTTACATTAAATACAATAGCGAAAACCTACCGGGGACAAACATTACCTAAGTTGATGGAAGGAGAAGGAAAGAAAAGAAGGGACTCAGTAGAATTTCTGGTGTATTTTTGTTGAATGACAACATTGTCTGACTGGTTTAATGCAACCTAGATTGTATACCTAAAATGGATGAGGGGGGGGTGGGGGGGTGGCTTGGGAGGAGGGAGGGGGGGGAGAAAAAGTCACTGTATATGTGTGAAAAAGAAAAAGTGTATATCATGGCTAATGTGATTTATGGTGTGAAAAATAAAAAAATTTTTTAAAAAAACAGCGTGTATTCGATGCTGTCGGCCTCTGCCATCTCGAGTACTTCAATGTTAGGGATGAAGTCGCTCCAATGAATGTTGAGGATGAGCAGAGACAACGCTGATGAAAGCATTCTAGGAGCCGTAGGTGATGCCGGTAGAGGACCCATGATTCAGAGCCGAACAGGAGTGTGGGTATGACAATGACTTTGTATACGCTTATCTTTGTGAGGTTTTTCAGTTGGTTGTTTTTCAAGACTCTTTTGTGTAGTCTTCCAATGGCGCTATTTGCCTTGGCGAATCTGTTGTCTATAAAGCAGTAGGTGTTTTCTTATTTCCTTTCTTTCTTTTTCTTACTTTTGCGAGGGATGGGGGGTTGGGGAGAAAATTTACAAAGTACATTTTGTATCAATGGACATGGACATTTGATTAATGTTTTATTCATTTTTTTTCTTTTGTAATGATACAAATAGATAAAATTTTCCAAAAAAAATCTCCTCTGCACTGCCTCCAAGCCTAGTAGATCCTTTCTCAAGGAGACTAATACAGAACACGATAGTCCAGGTGAGGCCTCACCCATGCCTTGAACAGTTGCTATGACTAAAACTTTATGAGGAAACAAAGCTGGCCAGTACAGGAAGTATGAATCTTACCAGAGTGCTGCTTACCCTCCTCACTGAAGCCTAGCATCCACCAAAGCCCAGACTTAGATAGCCAGAAGCACTTGGACCTGACGGCAGCCCTTCTCAAAATGACTGCTTCTCTAGAACCCGCCTTACTTTTATGTTTATACAAATCTAACAAGCAGTTACCTTAACTTCCATATTTTAAATCTGCTGCTCAGTTCTGTCTCCTTGTTTCTTCTGAAATTGTCTGTAGAAAGGTAAACTAAAAATCCATTCCTATTAAAAAAAAAACCATTTTCTGTAACACACAAAGTAAAATCCATTCACGAAAGTTAGGACTTCTGGGTAGATTACTCCCACCTATGTCCAAGTCAAAATTGCAATAACTAACCCCTTTCATTTTCAGACTTCCCCTGGGATATTCCTTCAAACACTAAAAACTTGATCAAGATGCAGCACTTGAGTATAATACATTATCCATTTACTCTCTTAGTAAATTTTTGATTGCAATATCACAGCAATGTTTGTGCTACTTTTATAAATTGCTCCATTATGATACTTCCCCATTATACACAATTGTTCAAAGTAAAAATGTACTCCAAACCAGGGTATCACAAATATGATCATGTTCAGAAACTGGCAAAAAGATGCCTCGATATCATTTTCAAAATACCTTACAAAAATCATTGAGGTCAAACTCTGATATTTTTTTAATCAGATCTGAAGGTGAAAAAAGTATACATTTAAACAATCAAATACCCTTTACAAACTCAAAACGCGATCTAAAGCTCAAATGTATTTCATTTGACTGACAATTATTCTGCACAAAAGAATTGCAGAAGTATAGAACAGTAAGTGCAGGTAGACACTTACTATTTCAATATATGAAATGAGCTTCTCCCTCTGTGACCTCTGTGTCAGCTACTTGAGTTATTTGGTAGAGTTAACATTTTGTGCTCAAAATATATCTATGTAACTAACAGATAAATCTAACAGATATCTAAAGGTTTGAAAGTCTGTGTGAAACATGTTGGTTGATTTAACAGAGATTCTGAAAGCACGTAGCAAGTCTGGTGATAGCTGTTTGCAAAAAAAAAAAGTTGAGTTAATGTTTTAGATAATGATCTTTCCCTTTATCACTCTTCATATAATCCTACATAATAAATACATCTGGTTTATTAGGATTACTGCCATGTCATTTTAAATTACTAGTTTATATTGGTTTTAAAAAACTGAGATGTTTAAATATTAATGGAAAATAAAACTACTAATCAGGACCGATTCAATCCATTGTGCTTTTAGCAGCAATTCTCAGAACACATCAGCTATGTTGAATAAATTACTTTTGTCTATATTTCATGGTCTGAAGTAGTTCAGTTCATGATTCTATAAATAATATGTATAATGTAACAAATAGATATTTTTTAAATATCACAAATTACTCTTAAAATTAACACATAAACATTACAAATGCCCTCAAGAAGATATCTCTGTGCAGGCATCTCTCAAAAAGAATTGCTCAGTTGACCTTGTCTCCAGAATGTGGGATTCCAAAAACAGGCTAATGCTGTGACACATATTATATTAATGTGTAGGCCTGCCTATATTGCTGTTTAATCCAACCAGTTCCCATCAAATGTAATTATACCACCCAGGAAAGATGGATCTGCAAATGTGAGTTGGTATTCCTGTTGAAAGTTATTGCAAAAATCACTGAAATGCTGGAGGAACTTAGCCAGTCTTTTTAGCATCTAAAGGAGACAAAAATATATTGCTGAGGTTTTGGCCCTGAGGCCTTCTTCAAGGAAAATTCAGAAAAGGCAGAAGCAGGATATATCAGAAAGTCTCAGTATTCAAACAATGAGGGAGGAATCCAGATCAACAAAAAGTGTTAAATGAATATAAGTGACTAGGTAGAATTTATCATGTCTGTGCGACAGGGAAAGGAGAGATGGCAGGGGAAGAAGGGGGTGGAACTGACAGGTGGCCCATTTTACAGTCAATTCATTATTTCTTTCCATGGAGGAAACAATTGGATTGTGTAAATCAGACCATCAATTTGCTCTAATTCCTTTGCACTGTTGTGGGAAATGAAATTCACCTCTCCAATGTGATGGCATGTGGGTTTACATCAAGAAAAGGTCTGTTACTTTCCTGATAGTCATTTTATTCAACACGTTTTAAATACAATTTTTCAGCATGTCAGCTCGAGGAATGATTTCTCAGTCCTTCACTGCTCCAGTTTTGCTGTATATATTTAAAAGATCTAACAGCTCCATCGCTATTCTTTGATCTTCCTTGCCTAAAGAGTCTTTGGATCCATATTGTCATTCTTTAAACAGTGTAGAATAGAAATTCAAAATTGCAATGATACTCCACACCTTAATGTAGTTCAAGTTAACACAATAATAAAAAGGAAAATCAAAATGCAGATACTGGAAATCTGAAATAAAAACAAAAATTGCTGGGAAAACTCAACATATCAGGCAGCATCTGTAGAAGAAAAAAAGAGTTAACATTTCAAGTCAAAGGTATTTTATCAGATTTTAAAAGAGAGCAAACAACTTAGGTTCATGTTGCAGAGTTGATGAGGCAGGGATGGACAAAGCAAAGGGATTAGTTTTAATAGAATTGCTGTGAGGATTTTGTAGAGATCAACTGTTGATAGGTGAATTGGGCCAGTTAGAGAGATAAATAGCATCTTGATGAATGCATATTTACTATCCAGATGTTATCTAAATTTATTAACTCCCACCCAAACATCAAGTTTGACAAAGATCCTTTTGTAGCTTAAAAGGGTAACTCAACAACAGCAATAATAAGTGTGTTCAATCACCTAATATTGTATTATCTTTCCTTATATGAAGTATGTTTGATTGGATATGACATTTTAATCTGCAATCCCCAGCTTCCCTCTTCTCTAAATTAGTTCAAAACATTTTATTGTTTATTATATCAATGTCTTGTCAATGTGTGTGTGTATGTGCATCTGTGCATATGAATGCCCACACGCACTCGTGTGTTTGTGTGTGTGTGTATGTGCATCTGTGCATATGAATGCCCACACGCACTCGTGTGTTTGTGTGTGTGTGGGTGGGGGGGGGGGGGTGTAGCACTGGACATGGTGGTATCCAGGTCTGTATTCATGTCTGAGCCAAAAGTCAGGACCTCTTACCATTGCTTTAGCCTGCAGTTTTAGAATATATAATATATTACCATTATTTTGCTTCATTTTTAATGCTTGGACTTTGAGATAATTTTATTTCTAATGCACTGGTGAAAATGATTCTTGGATAGATGACAGACTGCCACAGAGCTATTTTAATAAAGTCCTTTGCGCTTCATTGACACTTCAAAGGTCTTAGTACAGACATTAAAGCTGGTGAGTGCAGCTACCCCATGGACTCATTCGTTATCAATTGGGTCCAAACTGCACCAGCTGTTAAGGGTTCATTAAACATTTAAATGCACAGTTGATAAGTGGTTTGTCATTTCTTATGAGACCGTAACAACCTGATAGATAGCCATGGAATCAAAAATATTTCATCATTAACAAACCTTTTGGTGTGTGGATGACAATATTGTAATTGAAAGAGGATAAAAATCACAATATTTGGATAATCTTGCTGCTGCAGACTGTTTATTCTGTTATGGCCCACAGCACTAGAGATGGTTACCCTTTAAAGACAAAACTTGGGAGGAGGGAGGGGGGGGGGTGAAGAAAAAGACACTGTATATGTGTGAAAAAGAAAAAGTGTATATCATGGCTAACGTGATTTATGGTGTGAAAAATTAAAAAAAATTTTTTTAAAAAAGACAAAATGTGTTGTAAGATTTACTAGAAATGAGAAATTCCTTCTGCTCCTCCTGTTACAATTTTGCTTTTCATGACATTGTTAATTCATTGCCTGCTTAAAAAAAATACTTGGCTGCTTTTAATTGCTTCTCTGTGGCAAGGCAGCGGTTACATGGCATTCAACCAAACCATTATATTACCCTTTTCTAATGGTGAGAGCTCAGGATGTTTGCAAATGCTGCATTTACTGTGGATTGAAGAAAAAAAAATCAATTTGCAGCACCTGTCTTCCTCATTATCCTATGCCCTTCCTAATATTAATTACATTTACACCCATGGCCATTTTACCACTCATTTAGCAGTATATTCTACTTTGGCAGCACCAGCTCATTTAAGAGTTTGCTTTTGTTTAACAAATTTAAATTACATGTATAGCTGCAGTGTGTTCTTCCTGTTTATTTACTTACAGTCAGTTTGCAGCTTCAAAATAAAATGTCTCTTGTGTTATTTCTGGACAGTGAAGTCATATACATAACAGCAGGCCTGATGATGCTTCAGTAAACCTGAAACAAACTTGAAGACATTGTTGATATTAATTTAGTAAAGTGAAACAGTACTTTGTGCAAGTGAATATAAAATTCTGATTTCTTGGACACTCCAAATGAAACTGTTCTGCATTAGTGTAGTGCAGACACGGATCAAAAAAAAATTCCTCCCAATTTGGCATTAATCCAAACAAAAATCTTTGGTCCAAAAGGATAGTGATTGTAATTTGTCTAAACAAGCTAAAATGTCTCCAGTACAATAAAATCCTTTAAAAAATAATCCTATGACTCCAAAATATATATTAAAAAAAAACAATGTTATGAGTAAAGGATTGTACCACATGGAAGCAGGCCCTTCAGCCCAACATCCATGCCAGCCAAGTCTCCTAACAGAGCTAGTCCCATTTAGCAGCATTTGGCCTATATCCCTCAAAACCTTTCCTACCCATGTATCTTTAAAATAATTCAAACCCACCTCTACCTCTTGCTATGGCAGCTCATTCCACATATTCATCACCTTTCTTGTGAAAAAGTTAAATTTAAATTTTATTTACAGCATGGTAGAAGCCAATTCCAGCTATTTAAACCCATGTGGCCCAACTACACCCAAATTAACTTACAACCTCATATGTTTTGGAGGATGGCAGGAAATTGAAGTACCCAGGGAAAACCCACAGAGACACAGAATAAAAATTCAAATTCCTTACAGAGAGCACTGGACTGGAACACGGTTCACTGCCACTGTAATAACAGCACAAACCACTACTCTAACTGTTCCAAGTGTGTCAGCTCAGATCCAAGATTGGCTTTGTGGCATTTTGTTTAAGAAATTAACATGCAGCCCTCAAGGCTCATAGAGCTTACTGAAGATTTCTGACTTTCCATTACAAAAACAGCATTCCAGGATATTTTTTATTTAGTTGCCAAATCTAGGAGTATCCAAGCCTACTGGGAAAGCACTGCACCTGGTTACTCCTGGAGTAGGAGTTGGGCCACATGTCAAAGTAAATAAGTTTTCTAACAATGCCCTTTCTGTACATTGTGATGAAATGGTTTGAAAAGCTGGTGATGAAGCATTGGTTTGAGCAGTGACATGGATCTGTTCCAATATGTCATCCGCAGCAACAGGTTCTCACTGGCTCTACGCAAAGCCCTGGACTACCTGGACAACAAAGATGCAGACAACAGGATGCTCTTTATTGACTACAGTTTAGCATTCTGCACCATCATCCCCAGAAAATTCCAATACCTGGGCCTCAATAATTAGATCCTGGATTTCTTCAAGTCCAGACCAAAATCAGTGAGGATTGTAAGAAAATCTCTCCACAATCTCCATTTTGTACCAGAGCACCATAGGTCTGCATTCTTGATCCCCTGCTCTACTCGCTGTACACCTATGACTGTGTGCCTTGGTATGACAACAACACCACCTAAAAATTTCTGACAATACCACAAGAGTGGGTTGTATAAAAGGGAGGGGGGGGGGAAGGATGAGTCAGTATACAGGAGGGAAATTGAAAGCTTGAATGAATGGTGCACCAACAACAACCTCACACTCAATGTCACCAAAACCAAAGAGCTGATTATGGTCTTTGGGAAGGGAAAACCAGAGGTGTCTGATCCAATAATCATTGGGAGATCAGAAGTGGAGAGGGTGAGCAAATTTAAATTCCTGGGAGAAACTATCTCAGAGGATCTTTTCTGGACCTGACAAACAAATGTCATATCATAATGAAGAAAGCATATCAGCACCTCTTCTTTTACAGGAGTTTGTGGAGGTTTGGTATGACATCGTAAGCCTTGGTGAACATCGAAAGATGTAGAGTGGAAAGTCTACTTAACCAGCTGCATCACGGCCTGGTATGGGGTGGGGGGGGGGGCATCAATGCCTCTGAGCCTAAAGCCCTGCAAAAGGTAGTGGACACAGCCCAGTACATCACAGACAAAACTCTCCCCACTGTAAAGAACATATAAGTTGAACGCTGTCGTCGGAGAACAGCAGCAATCATCAAGGATCCACACCACTCAGGGCTTGCTCTGTTCTTGCTGCCATCAGAAAAGGGGCATAGGTGCCACAAGATGCATACCACCAGGTTCTGGAACGGTTGCTACACCATCAGACTTCTGTACAGCAAACTCAATCAGAGATTCATTTAAGATCTCTCACTTTGCAATTTTTAATTACTGAATATTTTTTAAAAGTTTATTGAATGAACTTGTACAAGTACAACCTGACAAAACAATATTCTCTGGTTCTTGGTGCAAAACATGCAGACACACAACCAGACATAACACACGTACAGATAAACAATACATATGCAGGTTAAGTATTTAATCGATACAAATAAATAAATAAATAGTGCTTTGCACATATGAGAGTCTTGAATGGTTAGTGCAAGCAGTTCCTTTGGTCGTTCAGCATTCTCACTGCCCATGGGAAGAAGCTGTTCCTCAGCCTGGTGATGCTGGTTCTAATACCCTTGTATCTCTTCCCTGACGGGAGCAGTTGAAAGATGCTGTGCGCAGGGAAGAAGAGATCCTCAATTATTTTGTGCACCCTCTTCAGTCAATGATCCTGGTAGATCACATCACTGTAATGGAGGAAGGCTCCTGTGATCCTATCTGCCACTCTTTTAGTCCTGTAGATTGACCTCTGATCCATTTTTCTCCAGCAACTGGACCACACTGTGATGCAGGTTATTATCTGTATTGCACAGTCAGTTTGTTTGCATTATCCATTCAAAAATCTGATGGTGGAGCAAAAAAAGCTGTTTTCGTATCGTTGGGTGTTCATCTTCAGGCTCCTGTATCTCCTTCCTGATGGTAGCATAGTGAAGAGGCCATGGCCTGGGCGGGAGGTCTTTGAGGATAGAGGCTGCTTTTTTTAAGACACTGCCTCATGTAGATGTCCTCGATGGAGTGTGGTCTGGTGCCTGTGATATCACAGGCCAAGTTAACAACCCCCCCTGGAATTTATTCTTGTCCTGAGAGTTGACACCACCATACCAGTCAGTGATGCAACCAACCAGAATGCTCTCCAAGGTATACTTGTAAAACTTTACGAGAGTCTTTGGTGACATATCGAATCTCCTCAGACAATGGCGAGTCTTCTTTGTGATTGCATTAACATGAAAGCTCCAGAATAGATCCTCGGAGATGTTGACACCCAGGAATTTGAAGTTCTTGACCCTTTCCACTACTGAGCCCTCAATGAGGACTGGGTCGTGTTCCTCTGACTTCCTCCTGAAGTCCACAGTCATCTCCTTGGTTTTGCTGACGTTGAGGGCAATATTGCTGTCAATAAGCTGATCTATCTCTGCTGCCTCTTTCTGGCAAGATTATGAATATCTCTTTCAATTTGTGGGTGGTGCAGTCCCAAGTCTGAATGGGTTTTCTGTGGATTCTTTAGTTTTCTTCTGTCCTCAAATACATACAGGGATTGTTGTTTAATTGGTGTATTTGGGCAATGCGAGCTCGTAGGCTGAAGAGTCTGTTACTGTGTTGTATCTCCAACTTTAAATGAAATTAATTTAAAAATCTAAAAATTCTTTGTGATACTAATAAGCACTAAGAATAATCCTGATGCTTGATGAACAGTCCTACACATTACCTTCCCTGCATTACTTATCTCAATGTGCCAAACAAAAGCTAACAGAATCTGTAAATCATTGCATGCTACATTGATGATCTAAACCACACATGTCAAACTCTGGCCCGCGGGCCAAATTTGGCCTGCAATATAATTATATTTGGCCCGCAAGATCATTTCAAAAATGTATTAGAGGTGGCCCGCTGGCCGCCGCGCCAGTATAGCGCATGCACAGTAATACAACAAATCCCAGAATGCATTGGCGTCAGCCCGCTAATCGCCCACACCTCCTCTGTTTACGTTGCAGGGTCTAACCGTGGACTCTGGTTTTGGGGCCTGGCCGGTGTCAGGGGAAGCTAAGGCCGCTTCCCAGCGCCGAGAACTGGAGGCCTCGGGCTTGACCTCGCCAGGACCGTTGCCAACTCCCCCTCCCTGCCGCAGGCTGACCCGCAACTCACGGTGACGGGGCCGCTGATCCGCCGAGATTCCGCCCTGCAGCGAGAGCCGATGCCCCCGCTCTGTCATTGTCCAACCCGATCGCCCGCAAACCCCCGCCCTCCCGCACACAGGCCTGAGTAAGTATTATGAACTTTAATCTCAGGATAAAATGATCTTCCAATAGTTTCATGTCACAGTGATAAATATATTCCTGGTTAAAAATGGTCCTGCACCTGGATACAAGCTCATTAGGCATAAAACTTGAAAAGTGTGTAAATCAAAGGATATCTGTACCAATGGAAAAAGGGCATGGCAAATAACCCTGCTAGAGTTCATGCCCATTTGATTGTTTCAGGAATCATGTTATTCTCCCACATTCTCAATAGCCCTCAGATTTTACTATTCGACAGCACACTAGCAACATTTGACAAATCCTCTATAGAGAAATATTATTTATTGAATATTTTATTTCTCATTTGTTAATGCTTCTGGAAAGAGTTTATCCAAAACTATTATTAAACATTTATTTTAGTAAGAAAAAGTTTAACATTACATATGTTGAAAGAAGAGAAAACATGCAGATGTTGTTGAAAATTTTCAATAAATATTTAGTTCGGCCCTCGACTTAGTCCAAGTTTTTAATTTTGGCCCTCTGTGAATTTGAGTTTGACACCCCTGCTCTAAACTGTGAGTGAGGTTGATGATGCAGCTGAGTGGAGATGGGCACAAAAGGCATGAGTAGTATTCAGCCATTTAGATTCTCCATTTTCTTCCATTTATCTTGATAATAGGGATCTTCTTTTGGTTCAATCAGTGCAGCCCTGAACAGACTCACAGTCTTCTGTGATTTGGCAGAAGAAGCGACTTTAACAGATGCAAAGTCGTGATTCTGGACTTTAGCACCCATCAAGGTTTTGGAAAGCTTTTGATACACCTTGTCATCCACAGTATACAAAGTCTATTGAAAATAAACAATATTTTGTTGAAGTTCCATTTTTATTATAAAGTACAGAAAATAAATCTTCTGCAATAAAAAAGGCTTTTGAGTTGATAAAAAATTACTACGTTTTTTTTTTAATTACACATCTTGCATGCTTCCTGACAGGTGTAATATCACCATTGAAATGAATGGAATTGAAATTAGCCTGCACACAGGATCTATGAATGATTTTTTTTCATGTAAGTACTGGGAAATATCAGCAAGTATGGGCCGTGTTACTGAATTCCATGGGGAGTTGAACAACTCAGCATAAATTTTATCGGTTATATATCTGCTAACTTCTGCATCTGGATATGCATGACCCAAATTTATAGGGTTACAAGCCAATATTTCTCTGTACAACTACTGTCATTTAACACAAAATTTATTCCACGGTGTTTGAAGATGCTTTCAGTCAGCTTGTTCACTTTTATGAGGCTACTGCACATGTTAGGCTCTCCATAATGATTCTCAGGGTCTACTGGCTGCTGTAGATCCCCACAACTATCTCCTCATGGTGTGTGTCTACAGGATTTTCTGAGCCCCTTTAAAAATAGGATGCCTCTCCTCCTCTGCTGTCATCCATGTGGAATCCTTCATGCAAAGCAGAAAAAAAAAAATCACCCAGAAAATTATTCTTCCCATAATCGTTCAAAGGAGAACAAAGGTTAGGTGCTACATTAAGAAAACAGGAAGTATAATGACATCTAGGTGTCCTTGTTCATCAGTCACTGAAAGTAAGCATGCAGGTACAGCAGGCAGTGAAGAAAGCTAATGGCATGTTGGCCTTCATAACGAGGGGAGATGAGCATAGGAAAAAAAAAGGTCCTTCTGCAGTTGTACACGGCCCTGGTGAGACCCCAACTGGAGTATTTTGTGCAGTCTTGGTCACCAGGTTTGAGGAAGGGCATTCTTGCTATTGAGGGAATGCAGCATAGATTCACGAGGATAATTCCCAGGATGGCGGGACTGTCATATGCTAAAAAATTGGAGCACTGGGCTTGTATACACTAGAATTTAGAAAGATGAGAGGGAATCTGATTGAAACATAAGATTATTAAGGGATTAGACATGGCAGAGACAGGAAATATGCTTCCTATGTTGGGGGAGTCCAGAATCAGAGGCTCTAGTTTAAGAATAAGGTGTAGGCCATTTAGAACGGAGTTAAGGAAAAACTTTTTTCACCCAGAGAGCTGTGGACCTGTGGAGTGCTCTGCCTCAGAAGGCAGTGGAGGCCAATTCTCTGGATGATTTCAAGAAAGAGTTAGATAGAGCTCTTAAAGATAGTGGAGTCAAGGAAAATGGGGAGAAGGCAGGAATGGAGTACTGATTGTCGATGATTGACCATGATCACAGAGAATGGTGGTGTTGGCTCAAAGGGCTGAATGGCCTACTCCTGCACCCATTGTCTACTCTCTATTGTCTATTCCAGAAGAGTTATATATTTAGGCACAGACCTTTTATTTCCATATTGCATTTAGCTCAACAGCAAAGTAATGAAGCATTTCAAGTCTAAGGCCTTCTCTCACCAGAGTCAAGATGATGGATTCAAGGCAGGTATTGTTGGCCACAACTGTTTCTAATTGTCCCAGCTTGCATTTTCACAATGAAAGTTCCCTTCCTGAGGAGAGTTTGGAATCAAGGTCCCAGTATAGTTTTTTTTTCAGTTGGTGTCTCCAATAAATCAGATGCTATTCAAAGCAACAGGTTTCCTTGAACATTTCACCACTTGGAAATGATTTTTGTATATTTTCCACTTTTCTGTGTCCTTTAACAAACTAATGATGAATATGAAGTAAAAGCTTCACTTTTTGAGGGGAAGGAAATAAGAAAAAAAATATTGTTCTTATGGGAACAAAATCCAAGACCTTTAAGAGGGTGGAAGTGGAGTGCACTGGTTCCCCAGAAGAAAACCTTTACACCTTCATCAAATTTAAATTTTTTAATTTAGATATTCAGAACGGTAAGAGGCCCTTTAAGCCATGGGCCCATGCCACCTAATTAACCCTGGTACGTTTTGAACGGTAGGAGGAAACCAGAGCACCTGGAGATAACCCACAAAAACACCGGGAGAATGCACAAGCTCCTTATGGAAAGCGCGGGATTCAAACCCTAGTCCTAGTCGCTGACACTGTAACAGCATTCCACTAACTGTGCCACCCTGCAGCTGGAGAATTCGTCAGCCAAATTATGTTAAAATCTTAGGTTTTCTTATTCCGTTGTTGAGTTCAATACATCATGATAATGGGAGAAATTAAAAATAATGCAACATTAATTTCAGTCAAAATTATTAAAATGAGCTTTGCTGTCTTGGTCAGTTTGTCCTTCTAAAGCTTTCAATTTTGTGCAAATGCTACTTACTAAATTCATGTTGCTTCAGTATATGAAGTTGTGATGAAAAATTATCAATCTGAAACTCAGCTGTTTCTTACTCTGTAAAAGCTCCTTGAGTTTCATTGGAGTTAAAATAACATAATTCTGGCAAAAGAAAGAAATGAGCTCAGAATTACAGAGGAACAAATGGTTCAAAGTCTCACTGACATTTTAATAATGTCACTATCAGGAATCTATAATTGACTTGAATGCCACACACTGCACTGATGTGCTATCATCAAAATCTTCCAATATATTGGATAATTTTACTAATTTCTCATAATGAAAATAATTATTTGTTTTCATGCTATTTATGTACTGGATTGACTGGTGAGAAAATTTTGTATAGAGCTATAACTAGGCAGATTTTTAATGTTCTCTGCTGCCTTAAATGGACACGTCCCAATCAAACCTTTCTTGTGAATTCCATCTCGCTAAGCTGCATAAAATGTTTGTTACATGGACCCAAAAACCTAGCCAAGATGGAATGTTTCAAAGAGCTTCTAAAGGGACACAAGGAAGCAAGATCAGAGCCTTAGGAAGAGTTTAATGGAGCCTGAGAATTGGGGAAACACAAAAATCCAGTAATTAAGTAATTTCAGAAGGCTAAATGAAGTACATATATGAAGAGGCAAAGCAATAGAGCAGTTGAAATGTAATTCACAAAAGAGATGTAGAAACTCAGCAGGTCATGCAGTGTTCTTTATGTGGCAAAAATACATCATCAATGTTTTGGGCCTGAACCCTTCAACAATGTATGAGCAAAAAGCAGGCAGGCGCCTGAATAAGATAGTGGTAGGAGATGCAGAGGAGCAGCACCTGCCCACAAGCTGGAGGTCATAAGTGGATATGGATGGGTTGCCGGGCAGAAAGAGTAAAAAGCTAGGAAGTGATGGGGGAGGGGATAGCTCCCTGAATAGAGAGCCAATAGGTTGGGGATCTGGAAAAAGACATAGGGACGGGGAAAGAGATAGATATAGGAGAGGGGCCTATTTGAAACCAGAGTAGTTGATGTTAATGCCATCTGGTTGGAGAGTGCCCAGATGTAATATCACGTGTTGTTCCTCCAATTTGGGGTGGCCTCACTTTCACAGTGCGTGGACAGAGATGTCAGCATGGGAGTGAAGTGCAGAATTGAAATTGTTAGCCCCTGAAAGGTCCCCGAGAGGCCACAATGGGAGCATCAGAGTAGTTGATGACCCTTGCAGTCATGGCCGACATCATGGGGGGGGAAAACACATTCACGGGCTATGTCCCCCAAATGAGTTATTGCACCCCCCCCCCACTCACCCACATGCAGGCCAAGCCTTTGGTGTTAACTAATTAATTTATATTATCATATTAAAAGCAAAAAATTTTTTGCTAAATTAAATAAAAACAAAACTAAGAAAATTTAAAAAAACATGCTTATGACATCAGAAAGGAAGTTATGTTGTAATGCATAGAACATGTGGCGTCATAAAGGGTGTTGCGTCGGAATTAGGAGTAGTGTGTATGCCATGTTAAACCTGAATAACGTGTGCTTACTGTTCCTCCATTTTGAATCAATTCTTAATGACACATACACAACAGAAATGGCTCCACTTATCTGCTTCTTCAAGCCTCCTTCAACTCCACCAATGACGAGGGACCAAATGCGCTTGCACCCAGCAAGGCCACCTCTGAAAAGCAAGAGTCTCTATCTGCGAGTAGCCATGATGCACCTGCTAAAGTAAGAGCTAGCTGTGGAAGACAACCGACAGCCATAGATAAACTCGTGACTGACCAACCCAACCAAATTGTCTTATAACAGAACCCTACCAGCATTTTCAGTGGTAGGAAGCATTCAGTTGTCTCTGTTTGGTATCACATCCAAGACTGGCTTGAATACAGCATCAAGGTCGACGCAGCATTTTGTTTTTGCTGTCAGCTATCTAGTGCCGCTCTGACATCTTGGACACTGGATGCCTTTGTAAGTGTGGGCTTTTGTAACTGGAAAAGTGCTGTGGAGAGAGATCGGGGATTTCATAACTATGAATCTTCAAAGGAGTATATCTCTTGCTACACACTGTGGAAGGAACTGGAAAGGAGATTTCAACACTTTGTCAATGCAGACCAACTACGAAAGAATAGGTATTATGTTTTCTCTCTCATCAAGATGACCAAGCCCAGTTTCTAATTCATTGCCAAGTTAGTGCACACAGTTCTTGCCCTGTTGGACCCACCAAACAAGCTTCTATAGAAAGAGGACACACTGACTTGATGACAGGTTTAAATATCATGGCGAGTGAAACAGCTTGTGTACGGACACTCCATTGTGATGAGGAGTTTAATAAGGTATGGGACATGGCCACAGCTGCCAGTACATCACTGAGACCCACGATCACCAAACAAAGATGCAAAGTGAACACGATTATAGATGATTATGTTGTTATGGGAACTACGGGACACAGGGATGACAAAAATAACAGAACATCAGAGACTGAACTACAACATTATTGATTCAGTGCTTGGAGAGATAGATCACAGATTCAGTGAGTGCAACTCACAGTTGGCTCGTGCACCTGTTGCACTGAATCCAGAAAGTGATATATTTCTTGATGGAAAGGCTGTGAAGAATATTACGGACCTGTCACGATCACCCATAATTGAGACAGAGTATAAAGTTGCTAAACAGTTTTTCAGCTCACAAAACAACCGCAGCCAATCGAGGGGGATTGGACTATACAGCACATCCTCTCAAAGTACCACATATATCATATCACACTGACTGCTTTCAAACATGCCTTAACATTTGGCGCCTCCACGGCAATGTGCGAGAATTCATTCTCCACTCTGAGAAATGTATTTTCGGACCACAGACGTGCAATGCTCCACAAAAGAAAGGTCCAGTTGGTTCAGCTAGCGTTTGAGAGGGACTTAACCTGAAAATGCACAAAGAGCAGAAGGACACCATTCTTAGGAGATTCAACACCAACACTCATGTCCTGCAACTCCTGTAAAGGATAGCCATGCATTTAATTCACTTTATGATGCCAGCCTAAGCTTTCATGATTATTACTCAAAACGTTGAATGATTTTTGGGACTGTGTGCATTTATTTAGTAAGAGTGGAATATATAGTCTATTTCAAATTATGTTCTAATGATGTGCCCAGTGCAGTGTGTGTGAAAGAGTGAGACTTTGTAGCAGGTTTTTAATTTGAAACTGGGTTGGTGTGTTGGTTGTTGATGGCAAAGTCTTATTATATCAGCAGCTTGTGTGTGGATAGAAAAGGAGAGTTTCCGGCCAGTTGGACCCACAACTGAGAACTGAGACTAAGGGGAAACCCTTTCAAACAACATAAGGGGGAGTAAGGACATGAAGCCATTGTGGTGGTAATGGTGTAAATAGAAATGAATATAACAATGTACAGTGAAGGAAATGTATGGATACAGAACTGTTTACAGTTTTCCTTTAGTATTTAATTTATTGTGAATAAAGTTTAGGTTTGGTTAAAAAAATTCAATGCTAGAGGAGCTCAGCAGGTCAAGCAACATTGTATCATATCAGCATCTGTAGTTTTTGTGTTTCATTGAAGTTCACGTTCATCTTATTTATAGCATTGAGAAGATGATAAACACATCTGAAGTACAAAATGGTTACTTTCAAAAATAGCTTTATTCTATGGACTTTGGCTACAACAGTCGAGTGCCGGAGTACAGCTTGAACCCAAAGTTTTAGGTCATTAAGCTGTTGGTCCAAGTGCAGAAACGAGCTAAGACATACAGTATTTCATTCAGTATTTGTAAAGAATTTGCATAGGATTGGTCAAATGTCAATCCAGCAGTAGGGTTATATATATTGACCTCTGCTTATACATGGGCTACCATTGTGCCCCCAACCCAAACACAAATGGTGAACGGCACACAAAACTGCCACATGAATGGCAGTTTGTGGCTCCCAACACCCGCCCCCCCCCCCCCACCCCGCACTGCGGTCACCTGAATGCCTCTGATTAGATTTGTTCTGATGCCGACCGTGCTGCAGATTCACAAGTGGAGTGTTGCTTCACTTCGAAGGACTGTTTGTGGCCCCATATGGTGCTAAAGGAGGAGGAGTGATTACAAGTGTATTTGAAAACACAGGTGGGAATTTTAAAACCAAAATATTACAAATATTGAAAAATATAACCATGACCATATTGATGGTCAAGCTAACAAAGGGCATGAATTCCCTTTAAGTCAGCTTGACCATCAATATGGTCATGGTTCATCCACGAGCCTTGATTCATTTGTGCCAAAAAATGTATCTTCTTCTTAACTATCTTTAGTCCTCTCAGCCCTTGGTGGTAGAGAATTTCCTATGTTCTCTGCAATTTTCTTTTGCATGCTCAACCTCTTATAGCAAAAGCCTTTCAAAAATCCAAATCTGACAGCTCTCCCTTGACTATTCCATCTTTGTGGAACTTCCCTTTTGTCTAATCTTGTTGCTGTTTCTTGTAATGGACACTACCATTTCCTGACTACTGATATTGGACTAACTGCTCTGTAGTTCCTTTTGTTTTCTCTACCTCTTCTTTCAAATACCAGAATTGGATTTGCCAGTATGCAGGAATAGTTCATGAAAGATGGCAACCAGTTCATCCACTACTCCTATGGCCTTCTCTTATAGTGCCCTGGGATGAAAATTATCAGGAACTCTTTCCACCCCATTAATGTTTTCATTACCAGTAGGGCAAACATTTGGTACAGCATGTAGTACTACTAAGTAGTGACCTAACCTGGACACACATCTTCTCACATGTCAGGAAGGCAGAACTGTGACTGCATTTCCTAAGAAAACTGAGGTAGGCAAGGCAACTAGCCACAATCCTGTTGACTTACTACAGAAGCTTCTTTGAGAGTCTTGGCCGGCTGCACCACAGTGTGGTACAGTTGCTTAGAGCATTGGATTGGAGGTCAATCCACAGGACCATAGGAGGAGCAGAGAGGATCAATGGGGTCTTCTTCTCCCCCCGCCATCCCATCAACGTGACTTCAAGGGGGCTTGAAAAATCATTAAGGACCCTTACCAACCTGCATGTAGCATCTTCCAGCTACTCCTGTAAGGAAAGTGATACAGAAATAACAGAGCGAGAACTACCAGGCTGAGAAACGGTTTCTTACCACGCCCAATGAGACTGCTGAACAACTGATGAACTGCTCATCCAATCCCCCTGAGAATCTATTATTATTTAACAATATTTATTTATTTTTAAATATGTACTGTATATAAATTGCTTGTAAATACTGTATGTGTGCTATGTCTGCATAGTGTCTGCATGCTTTTACACCAAGGGTCAAAGCATACTGTTTCATCCAGTTGTACTTTATAATTGTATGATAATAATAAACTTGCATTTAAACTTGTTACTTCATTCCTCCTGCAAACAGCGTTCAATCCTTACCTCCAGCGCTGTTTGTGTGGAATTTAAACGTTCATGTGACCATGTGGGCCTCAATTTCTTCCACAGCATAAGAACATGTTGGCTCGTACATTAAATGACTGCTGTAAATTACATCTAACAAAAGGTATGTGGTAGGAGAATCGGAGCAAATTTAATGGGCATCTGAGGGAGAAGACATTGTAGTGGAATGGGAGTAGTAAGAGTGTTCTGATAGCTAGCAGTGACATAATGAGTTGATGGCTCCCTCCTCAGTCATAAAATATAGCATGTTTTCCTTATAATAATTTCCTTTAATTCCCCTTTTCATTTGACAATTGGTTCCCTAACATTACTGGCAACTTACCTGTCTTCTATTCGTGAAGACCAAATCAAAGTATTTATTTTATTTTTCTGCCATTTCTTTGTTCCCCAGTTTATTTTTCCACTTTTTGACTAAAATAGATCTACACGCATCTTCACTGATATTTCCTTTTCACATCCTTTTGCACTTACTCATGTTCCGTATTTTGTTTTCTTAATCAATTTCTTGGTTTCTTGTGGCTTAATTCAAACTTTGTCCAAATTGTAAGGATGCTACTTTTTCTGGAATCTTTATATGACACCTCTTTGGATTGAATAGGGTTTCTAAATGTGCTTGTTGAACATAGTTTGGTCATCTTTCCTCTTGCAATTTAGATGGAAATATGACACTGAAATAGCCCCCTCTATCCCAGCAAGTCTGTGGCAACATCAACTTCCCATTTACTTTAATTTTATATTAATATTTATTTTATTCTCTCAGCATTCTTTTTAAAAATATTTTATTTATAAATTTTAAATCATATGACTTTAATTATAACATATTCATACAGATATATAGTTGAATGAACCCCCCCAACCTCCCTCATCCACCCCACTTACACCCTCCCTCCTCCCCCTTCCACCTACAAAGAAAGGAGAAAGGAGATTCATCACTAAAAAAATGACAATAATTAACTTTTTCGCTTTGGAGACTGAGACACCTATCAGAGCGGGTTGAAAGATTAAATTTTCAAACCAAGGATTTTTAAATATGGGCTCCACACTCTTACCAAAAAAATGATATTTATCCCTCAAATAATATGTTATATTTTCTAAAGGAATACAGAGTTTCATTTCAGTTTGCAATTTTGCATTCCTAAAACTAAATCAGATTTCCAAGTAATGGCCAAACATTTTTCTTAGAAACGGCCAAAGTTAAACATAAAAATTCGATTTGATTCTCCCCACATTCTCATCAACTCCTCCAAGATTTCACACATAAGGGACAATTTACAGTGGCCAATTTACATCCTGCCAATCAGGATGTAGGAAGAAACCCAAGCACCCAGAGGAAATCAATGCAGTCACCATGAGAATAGTTGAGATAGTTGTGCAGGCTTATAATGGATAGTTTGTCACTAACCTATTCACTGAAGTGTTGAGAGGGAAAGATCCAGAGAAGATGGACTGTGTAAAAGTGAGAAGAGGAAGGAAATTAACACTGAGATTACTTGATGTGCAAATGCACTCAGTCAAATGAAGGGGGAGAAAGGGTATATTAATGCAGAGAAATTAGTTTAGTCCCCATTCATGGAAGAAATAGAAGGTCCTCAAGCCATTCAGCATTTTTTTGCCCTAGATCCTCTTTACCAGAGCACTTTTTCATTGATATGCAGTCTCTTCCTGAAACAATTTGATTATCCATATCCCAATTAGTTTTTCTGCATTGCTTCTTGTCTTTTCATTTTATTTATGTTCTGCAATTCTTTCACCAGGACATCTCCTCTCCCTACCATTTAGTGTAAAGCTCTATCAACTCTTGAGTTATATGAATTGACAGATCTCTGGTCCCAGCACAGTACAGATGTAATCTATCCTAATTGAATAGTTCTATCTTTCACCAGAGCCCAACAAATTGAAACTCATTTATCCCACATCAGTCTTTGAGTCAAGTTTTCACCTCCCTGATCCTATTAATCCTGTGCCAATTCACTCATAGTTCACATAATAATTCAAGGGTTATTATTACCTTTGTGGTTCTGCTTTTTAATTTAGACCATAGGTATTCAAGCTCTTCCAGCAGAACCATTTTCTTAGCCTTTATACAACCATGATTCCTCAGTGAACCATAACTATATATGAAAAGAAAGTCATGTTTGACTAAACAACTAGACTTCTTTCAGGATGTACCTATTTAAATAGATAAGTGGGAACCAGTGAACAGTGTTTTCAGATTTTAGAAGGCTTTCAGTGAGATCCCACAAAGGACGTTGGGTGAGAGCAAATAGAATTGAGGGTAAAAAAAAAATGATTTGGATTGAGGACTGATTAATCAGACAGAAAGCAAAGAAAAGGAATAAATTGATATTTATGCAGTTGCCAAGCTGTGATTCATGGTGTACTTCAAAGACTGATGTTTGGCCCCATATCTGAGGAAACAAAATGTTATATATTTGATATATTCAATGTTTACTATGAATTTGTACTCAAATATTTTTAGGTTCAATGGAATTTTTACATCAGATTTTATGATAAATACTTATTTAAAATGTTTTAGACAAAGAACATTCATTGCAGGAGGAGAGATTATGCAAACAAGGCCTGTAGTTTCTTGAGTTTAGAAGAAAAGGAGATGATCTCACTGAAATGCACTCTAATTCTTATGGGAATTTGGTGTCCACTAACTGGGATGTCTAGAACCAGGGACACCAGTGGATGGCCAATCAGGCTAAGAAAACAGGATTTTTTTCTACCCAAGGGGTGGTGAATAATTCGAGTTCTTTTCCCAAGAAGGCTGTGGAGAATCAATCACTGAGAATATTCTAGACAGAGTTTATCATGTTTTTTATTATTTTACAAATAAAAGGATCGAACACAGAACCTAAAACATTACAGCACCATGCAACAGATACTGTGCTGACCTACATAAACCTACTCACAAACTGAACATTCTCAATCTCACATCCATAACCCTCTATTTTTGTTTACATCCACATTCCTGTCTTAGAGTCCTCTAAATGTTCCTATTGAACTAGCCTCCATCGCCACCATTGCCAATGCATTCCATACACCCATTATTCTCTTTGACTCCTAAATTTTCCTCCTTTCACCTTGTAGAGGTGTTTACTACTCCTGCCCTCGGAAAAAGGCTTTGGCTGTTCACCTTATCTAACCCTCTGACTCATTTCAACCTCTATTAAGCCTCTTCTCATCCTTCTGTGCTCCAAAGAGAAAAGTCCAAGCTCTGCTAAATCTGCCTCATAAGACTCGTTCTCCAATTCAGGCAACATCTTGGTAAATCTCCTCTCCACAGCTTCCACACCTTTCCTATAATGAGGTGACCAGAACTGAACACAATAATCCATGATGCCTAACCAGAGTTCTATCTCAAAATATTACTTGAACTTAATCACCCATTTAATGAAGCCCTAGCATAACAGAAACTGTTTTAACTACCCTAACAACCTGTGCAGCAACCCTGAGAGACCTATAGATTTGGACCACCAGGTCCCTCTGTTCTTTCACACTGTGGCTTCAGGTTTAACCTTCATTGTGTTTAAATGCATAGCGTTTTTATGAATAAAATTAAGCACATTTGGGAGAGCGACTTACAAACTATTCTTTCCAAAGATATATGGACCAAGTGTTTAAAATGAGTCCATTCCAATTCCTTTTGTGCACATCATTCACTTATTCAATTCAAGATGGTACATAGAGCACATTTATCCAAAGATAAATTAGCTAAGATTTTTCCTACTATCAACCCTGTATGTGACAGATGTCATAATAAGATTTCTTCCTTATTTCATATGTTTTGGTCCTGTTCAGCATTAGATCACTATTGGAAGGACATTTTTAATGCATTTTCCCGTATTCTCTCTGTTATTATTCAACCACATCCCATTACACTTTTATTTGGTGTGGTGATAGAGGACAGTCAATTATCGGTATTGGATGCCATGTAATAGCTTTTGCCACTTTAATGGCTAGAAGACCTATATGCTAAGATGGAAAGTCTTGATCCCTCCCAGTTATGCACAATGGACAACCCAAACCCTATCATGCTTGAACCTTGAGAAGTTCAAATGTAATGTTTTGAAAACTGAAGTTAAGTTTGATAAAATGTGGTACACTTTCATGGAATATTTTAATGTTTACTCTTTTGTATCTAACATACGAAATGTTCATAATCTCTTCCTGAACTTATTTATTTCTTCTTCTTTCTTCTTTGGCTTGGCTTCGCGGATGAAGATTTATGTAGGCAATTCACCAAAGTTACCCTTTTTGGTGGTTTAAAGCATCCCAGCAGCTTTTTTCTTTTTTGTTTAGGGTTCATAGATTTAGGATAAATTAAGTACAGTTTTTTTCTTTCTTTTTCTGCAGAAAAAAAAGTTTTAAGAAACCAAAATGGTTGATCTTCCAAAATCCATCACTTCACACTTGTCTGGATCAAACACTATCTGCCACTTTTCTGCCCAAATCTGCATCTTGACTACTTTTTATTGTAACCTACTGCAACCTTTTACATTATCCACAACATCACGTCATTTGCAAACCTACTGATCCATCTCTCCACTTCTTCATCCAGGTCCTTCATACAAATCACAAAGAGCAGGGGTCCCAGAACAGATCCCTGCAGAACTCCACTATTCATTGACCTCCAGGCAAAATGCATCCATCTACTACAACCCTTTCCTTAAAAAGAAAATTCCGTTGTCTTTATTACATATAAATTGGGAAAAATCCCCATTTCTTTTCAGGAGAAATAGATAATATAACTATCATTCTGATACATGTGTTTAAATTGCCAAGATGCCTAGCAACCAATCAAATTCAAATATGTTATTTTCACAAAATAAGCCAGAATGGTTTGTGGGCATGGAAAATTATGTATCACAAACCTGATCCATTTTTTTAAGGAGGTAAGAGGATTGTTGAGAGCAGACATTAGATGTCTATGTGGACTTTAGCAAGGTATTTGACATTAGTAGGCTGGTCTGGAAGGTCTCATTACATTGGATCCAGAATAAGCTGGCCAATTGGATACAGAATTAGCTTGATGGTAGGAAACTGAGGATGGTAATGGAGAATTGATATTCAAATTGGAGGCCTGTGGCAAGTAGCGTGCCATAGGGATCAGTGCAGCGCCCTGTTGCTTGTCATCTATTTTAACAATTTGAACGAGGATATATTTGGCATACTTGGTAAGATTGTGGATGACACCAAAACAGTGATGAAGTTTATCTGAAACTACAACAGGATTGAGATGAACTGGGAAAGTGGGCCAAGGATGGAATTTTATTCTCAAAAGTGAGATGTTGCTCTTTGGTTGGTTAAACCAGAGCAGGACTAACAGAGTAAATGGTAACGTTGCAGAACAGAGAAGCCAAGGAGGAGAAGAACGTAGGCTCGTGAAAGTGCTATCAAAGTCGACATGGTGGTGAAGAAAGCATTTGGCCTGTATACCTTCATCAGTCAGAGCATTTAGTAGAGGTGATGGGATATCATGTTACAAATGTACAAGATGTTGGTGAGTCCACACTTGAAGCTTTCTGGTAGTTCTAACACTCAAACATAGCAAATTATCACTAAGCTGGAATGGGAACAGAAAGGATTCACAAGAATGTTACTGAAACTAATGGTCTTGTATTAGAAGGAGCTGCTGGATAGGCTGGGCCTTTTCTCTCTAGAATGTGATAGGCCTAGATAAAGTAGCCATAGTCTTTATCCCAGAGTAGGGTGGTCAAAAACTTGCAGGCATAGATTTAAAGATTTAAAAGAGACCTGAGGGGAATCTTTCTCACTCAAAGTATGTGGAACAAGCTACCATTTTATTTATGAGAGTTAAAACAGATTTCCACAAATACCTGTAATTTATCCAGCATGGTTGGCATAGCCTTTATACCGCCAGCAATCAGGACCTGACCAGGGTTCAAATCTCATGCTGAATGTAAGGAGTTTGTACTTTCTACCCGTGTTTGTGGGGTTTTCTCCAAAGCTTCTGGTTTCCTTCCACCATACAAAACATACTGGGGGTGTATATTGGGTGCCACGGACTCGTGGGCCAAAATGGTCTGTTTCAGTGCTGTATGTAAATTTAAAATGACATGGCTTATACGTATTTTACCCAACTTCAGCCCAATCTTCATGGTTTCCTTGATGGAACATACAAAGACGAAGTAGAATACTTTAAAAGTAAAATGCTATTAGTGATGCACAATTTCATTATGAAACAATAATCCAATGGCCATTTCCATGCAAGTCCCAGCATTGCAAACTTTAACCCAAACAACAGAATCAAGGGTAATGGAGTTGTTACTTAGTCCTCATGTTTCTGGAGTCTAGGGATATGAGGAATGGGATCCTGAAGAATCTAGTGCAGGACCGTTGAGAAATTGGAAGAAAAGAGCCAAGGAATTTTGGGAGTATTGGGTAGTTTGCTTAAAGACTGAGGAGTGGGTTTCCCAGAGGATAGCAGACTGCAATGAAAACATGGATTTTAGGGATGAAAAACATTAACAATGTCCCAGGGCAAAATTGTCTATTTTTCCTTGCAACATTCCATTGAATATTTGAACCATCTGAAACTGATAACTGATGTGCAAGTATGACTCACCATTAGCTAAATTTGCAAAAATTTTGGGAACAATCAGAAATGCTTGTAATCACATTTCAATCAGTCTCGAAAGCATTTTCAATTACCGGTACATTTTGCTGAAATAAGTGGGACTGCAATTTGAATTTCTAGCTCAATAACTCTAATGTATATGTTATTAGTATGAAAAATAACCCAGCAATGTGGCAAGCAGGAATTGCAAATTGCCCAAAAGTTGTTGACAATTTACATTGTTCTACATAACCCTTGCAAAAACTGAAGCTGCCTCAACATTATTGTGAATATCCAAAAATAAAATATTTGGGACAGAAGTAACAAATAAATGATGCAGAATATTTAATAATATGACATGTCATGTGGAGGGACCTCTTATGGAAATATTTGTGTTCTATCAATCTTTGGTCCAAAAAAAACAATTAAAGCATTGGGATTATTTTCTCACAGTATTAAATTGTTGTTGGACAATTTCATGTCACTTTTGCCTTTTTCTTCTTGCTTTCTCTTAATCTAATCATTCTTTTCCTCATATTATGACTCTTTCATCAGCTGGCATTTCTAAAATCACCCATTTCCTTCCTTGAAATTGTTTTCTCTCCAACTGAGACCCTTAATTTCATTGGGAAAGAAAAGACTTCTTTAACTGAGATATGGATCAATATCTTTTTTCTTTTAAAAATATTTTTGATTTTAATAAAGAACTTATACAAACAAAAAGGCTACAATTCAATAAGATGATATGGAAAGTTACATAAACTAAATAAGATATTCCATATATCATCTAATAATATTAAAAAAGAAAGAAGAAAATAGTAGAGGAGAAAAACTCAAACCCCTTACCTAACCACATTGCTATATGCTATATATAACTAGTATTAAAAGAAAAATGAAAATAAAAAAAATATAAGGAACGTGAAAAAGATACAAGTCAGACTATTTAATTATATTGGAGTAAATTATAAAGTAAGATAGTGAGTCATAAATGACCCCCATAACTTCTGGAATCTTATAACTGAATTATTAATTGAATAATAAATATTTTCCATATTCAAACAGGACATGATGTCGTGCAACCACTGATCAAAAGTAGATGGGGCAGCATCTGTGGATCAATATCAATATTCATTTGCTACCCTCTGGAAAACATTTTAAGTTCAACTGACAATTCCTTGAGCATATTTTGACTTCACTGGTCATTCAGAATTTTATTCCTGCAGAAAGAACATAAAACTCCTTGTTTAATAAAAGCCTAAAAATTGTAATTAGTGGTAAGCTATCCAGACTCATGGTTGACATATAATAGATTTTGTCTGAAACGTTGGATACCCTTTACTTTCTGTAGATGCTGAATGAGCTGCTGAGTCTCTCCAGAACATTTGGATATTGTATCTGATTCAAGTTCCCAAGAATCTCACTCAATTTACCCCAGCAGGAAGTGGCAGAAGTCATTTCAATCGTTAGAGGTAAGATACTGGATGGTAGAAAATTTATTGGCAATGTAAGTAGTGGCATTAGCTGGAGAAATTTGTTCACAAAACAAATGGGGAACCTCATTTCACAAACCTAATAGCAGTAAATTATACTCTTGTGGACTTCCACAATAATTAGTAGAAAATCTCCATAATTTGGTGTTTCTATTTTGGACTTCACCCAGAAATCTCTAATTTTCAGGTGCTTCAACTGGTGAATACTGGAGTTAAGTGCCAAAATGTTGGCATTTCCATCTGTGCCCCTACTTTTGTCAGATCCAGATTCTTGAATCTGATAAATAATGTAGAGTATCAAATAGTAGTGTCTCCCATACAATTGTGCATCTATATGGACAACAGAAGGACCTTTAGCATCATAGGAACCCCTACTTGTTGTCTTGCCAGATCATTCGGTCCCTTCCATACATCCTTTTTGTGTCTTGATCTCATAAATATTATTTGGTTGATTGGTTGTTCTTGATGATATGATCCATGTTTTGTTTTCAGGAAAAGAAGTTCCACCTGGTTTTCATTTATTACTCTTAAATGTCTGAGTGCAGTTTGCCTGTCATTTGTCCATGTAATAGTTAGATTCCCCCACATCATGGTGAAGGATCATAGACCTGCTTTGCCATGTTTCTACTTCTTTTATATCATCTTTTGTTTTCATTTAAGGGGAAGACAATAACATAGAAAAAAGCAAGTGTAGCAGTATCTGAGATTTCATGAAAAATGCTATAGTTGAGTTTCATTAATTCCTGAATGGTGCTATTATCTGATTTCACCTGCATTGAATTCGTCCATCGTTATTGAATGAAGATCTACCAGGACCAATGCCTGAAGAGGGCGCACAAAATCAGTGAACCGGTGCGGACTCGAAAGGCCAACATGGCCTGTTTCCGCTCCGTAAATGGTTATATGGTTATGTAGAAACAGATAACCAAGGTTATCTAACTAAATACCCATGCCCCTGGCTTTCAAAATGACCAGTGCCATCAGAATGTCTTGAATAAGAGACGTTAGTAACATATGCAGTGTATAAATGTTGCCACAGACCACATCATTGTAAGAGCTGGGGAATTCCTCTATTTGAGTTAACAGAAATAGAACTGTATAATAAAGCCCAACAGAGCCATATTTTAATTAAGTGAAGGTTCCCTTCTTGAGGTACAATAAGAGGCACAGTACTGGATCGTTCAAGATTACTGCTGAAGTGCCCTCACTTTTAAAATGAATGATATTTACTGGTGCCAATTTTCAATACTGTTTATCCTGCTTGGTTTCCCTTGAATCCTGTTGAAATACTGTCCCCAGATTATTTTTGGGCAATAAAATCTGACCCTTTGCTTCTACCTTCAAGTCATCAGAATGGAAGCTGAAAAGCAGGATGTAAATATCCTTCAGCTTAAGCAGTCATAAAATGATGGGAGTCTTGCGAATGAGGTTTCACTGCATTCACAAGATGCTTTGCAATCTGCTGCCCTGCAGTTGTTCTCCACATTTGAAGCATGAATGTTTTGATCACCACTGCATTACTTACTTTCCTTTGCAAATGATCAAAGCCAATCCTTCAAGGTGCAAATCTGCATATCTATGTTCCATCAACACTTGAATGCATTGATATAAATTAGTGCTTCTTGCCTTCAATTGCAACATTACATACAAAGTAATGAAGTCTTGGTATTAGGATTGATCTGGTTTTCTAAATTAGCTTATTTTTTTCTACTCTCAAGGTTTTATTCATGGATGCCTCCCAAAGAATGAAACACAAAAGAGGCTGGCTGCTGTTTCGGAAAATAAAGCTCAACGGACTAACTTCTTGTCAACAGGGTTTAGTGCTGAGGAGATATAACAGACTCCCTGGTCCACCAGACCTCATCTCCTAAATGCAATTGGCTTGAGACTTTAAGAATATAGGCTAAATGACTCACCTCTAGTGTGATCTAGAGAAACACAACACTCATGAACTACAATTCTAGATATCGTGGCATCCATGGTGCTTGAAAACCACAATCTGTTTAGTGTATCTCCACCCGGGGTCCACTGAGCTGAAGTTTATGATTTCATTGAGGATGATCAACTAATAGGTTTTAGACCACTTCTGATATAGGCTATGACCACGAGCTCCCACGAAGTTGCTTTTTACAATATTATTAATGAAGAGAACCGTAGAACACAGAATCTCAATCAGTTGCTATGTATCCTCTAAAACAGTAAACAGAACTTGAACATAATTTACTTTTGGCTTTGGTTCAAACTCTGCTCCCTGATTCTCATGTAAGCATTCAAACAAAGTGGTTTTGTGGGCAAAACTATGGCAAAATAGTGCAAAGGACCTTCAATTCATCTCAGGGATGGTGAAGAAAGAAAACAGTTTCATGATCATTTGCAATCACTCCAATAGCATTAGAGTCCCATGACTCAGCCACTGCAGCAGCCTTCTCCACAGACTCCACTGGGAAGCTGGCACATCATTACCCAATACTTCCTGTACTTGCTGAATCATGAGTTACAATTCCATGCTGAGACATCGTGATTCTGCATTGCTTCATTTTGGCTTCAAGACAATGTGAGGAAGAAATTCTGGTGAGATCTTTCTATGCTAATTGGAATGTTTGTTATAAATATGCATTGTCTGCTTTCTGTTGCGTGGGAGAACTTTAAATCTTTGCTATCATTGCAGAGGGATAAAACATGCTGTCCTGTTTTGTGTGCTGGATGATTCTCAGCAGTGTGTCTTGACATTAAAGTAGCACTCAGACAACACCTGTCAGAATTGTTCAAGCACAATACAATATACTCTACACGAATCTGTCAAGTCATAATGATGGTTTACCTCAAGTATTTCAAACAACTGCCATGATTGTTCAGTTGTGTAACTTTCAAAAGATGATTAGCCAACAGAGAGCACAACCACAGGATGCAACGAGTGCCTCAAATTTATGCTTGTATGTTTCCAGTTACTTTCAATTTTAATTATGACCTTGTATCCAATTGAGTATAAAATTGCCTGCTTCCTCAGCAGTCCCTGGGAAGAATCAAAATGGCTTTGCTCCATTCTGGAGTGACTATCTCTGACAAGGGCTGCTGTGTTCAACTGCTGCGTGAGAATCAGGAAGCAGATTTCAGAGCAATGCCAATTTGTTCCAGGCATCACTTTAAAATTGATTGAGAAGTATTTAAGGTGTCAGCACTAGGCCTGTTACAGGCTACATTGAATAAAGAACTTCGTAAATTTTCTAATGCATGTTGTCTGGTCATTATTTTGACCTCTGCCAAGTATTTGGCTGGTAAATGCCTCCCTTTCTAAGAATCTGTTTGAGAGCCAATCTCCCACTGACGAGCATTGCATTTCCGCCTTCACTTAGAACAAAGCTCTCATCTAAGCTTCACCTTTTTGCTATTACTTTCTCTGATGCTCAATAGGAAAACCTGGCACCAATAAGGTAACATCCACGGAATTTAAAAAATCTATTTTTGTTATCAAGGTCAAATCACCTTATTCACTCCTCCTAAAATTGGACATGTATGGATAAAATTTTCTCTGTGATACATGACATGGTCTCCCTGTAGTCCCTGAAAAGGTTTACCATTGCTAAAGTCATAACACAGAAGCAAACTTTTGGTGTGGTGTGCATTGTTCAACATGCCAAAAACTGGGAAAGGAAAATTGTATTCAAATTGATAAATTCTGTTCTATTCTGAAGAAGAATCCTATTTATATCCAGGCCAGTAGCAGAATTGCAAAAATCTGCTTCACTTCTTCTGGGAAAAAGAGGAAATAAAAATTGAGATGATGAGCCAGATTGACTGAACAGCCATATTAAATGTTTACACAGAGGGTGGCAGATGACTGGAATGCATGTCAGAGGTAGTGGTGGAGGCTAGTACATTAGGGGCATTGTAAGGACTCTTAGATAGGCACATGGATGTAAGAAAAATAGAAGGCTATGAGGTTGTGGTTAGGAAAGAGTTTGATTATTGTGGAGTAGGTTTATATAGGTCAGCACATCATGGGCCAAAGCTATGTTCTACAAATAGCAACATTTTTAGTGTAGCCAAAAATGAAATCCCATCAAACCTATCCTCGTTCTCCTAGAATTCACAGAGCATTCAGTAAACATAGCACCTGTGGCTGTCAGGTACTATGAAAATGGATTGGGCTACTGGTCCTGCTAGCAAGCATTCAAGAGAGCTAAATAAATAGGAGCTATGAGCTGTGATCCTTCTGTTCATGTATTTATAGTTTTGCAGGAGCTTGGGGTTGTTCCCATGGGCTGAATGGAGACTCACTGGGTATCAATATTAAAGACAGAAATTAAATTACGGACAAATTAATTGGATTTCAGTAAGAAATAAATTACTTTCTTCGGTCATTACAAGGCATGATATGATCATGAGGATGGGAAAGGAGCTAGTGGAGAAGCCCAACAATTTTCACCCTCTAATTTATGAAAGAACTAAATTGGTGAGCACATTCATGGTGGATATAAACGTGCATTCATTTTTTCATTGAAAATATTGAAGATCTGCTGGAATGCCATGGAAACAATTAAACTTCAGAGATGGTACAAAAGATTTCTAGAGGGCATTTAACATCTTGATGGCTAGCACATGAATATCACCCAGCTCCACTTTTCCGCCATTTCTCTCTCAACCATTTCGCTGTTGTCAATTTATCCAATGTGAAGCTAGACTGAAAATTACTCCACATAAGCAATTGAATGTTTAAGATGAGTGGAGGAAGATGTTGGAGGCTTTTCTTTTTTTTACAGTGTGGTGGGTACCTGGAATGAACTGTCAGGGATAATAGTTTAGGCTGATACAATAGGGGCATTTAAAAGACACTTAGATAGACACATGGATTTTTTAATTTAATTTTTTTTAAATATTAAATTTAGACATACAGCACGGCAACAGGTCATTTTGGCCCATGAGTCCATGCTACCCAATTTACACCCCCGGTACGTTTTGAACAGTGGGATGAAAGAAAACCCCTGCAGACACGGGTGGAACGTACAAACTCCTTACAGACAGTGTGGGATTCGAACCAAGTTCAGTCCTGATCACTAGCTTTGTAATGGCATTGGACTAACCACTATGTCAACTGTGCTACCCATTGTATGTGGATGTAAGAAAAATTATGTGTCATAGACTGTGAGCGAGGAAAGAATAAGATTGATCATGGTTTATGTGGGTTGTAACAACATTGTGTGCTGGAGGGCCTTTACTGTGTTATACTGTTCTCTGTTCTAAGAAGACCAAAACAATTATCCTCAACTCCTCCAGAAATCCTAGAAACATACGAGTCCATCATTCCCTTTGGCTAATAACTCGGACTCAATTCAAAATGTGTGCAACTTAACCATAAACAGACCACAACATAAACTTTTCATTATAAATTCTATGCTTGCTTAGTGAGGCAGCAATATTTACCTGAACTACTTCATGTGCTTCTGCTCTCATAGTCAATGTAGCAGAAGTCAAGTTGCCTTTCCAGAGAGTGAACTCACAGAAAACAACAAGGCCAAACAGAGTCTCTGGACAAGCCTAAGAGCCCATTCAAATTAGCTGGTGGATGTACTCACAGATATCTTTACCATATCTCTGCAGAAAGCCATGCTTTGCACCTGTTTAAAGAAGGCCACCATCATACAGGTACTGAACCAAAGCATAATAACTAATGACTGATGGCATTGACATCCACCACCATGAAGTATTAGTCATGGCTCACATTGCTGTAGCCTACCAGCCATGTAGGTGCCATCTTCCTCACCTTCTACCGGCTCTGGACCATTTGAACACCAAGGACACCTACGTCAGATTACTGTTCATTGATTAGAGCACTGCCTTCCATATTAATTGTCCTCCGAAATCCTGAAACTTCAGGACCTCAGTTTTAGCAACCCCATCTGGAAGTGGATCCTTGACTTCCTGTCTAACAGACCACAATCTGTGAACAAGGGTAGCAACATCTCCTCTGCAATAACACTCAACACCAGGATTCCACAAGGATGTACACTCAGTTTCGACTATACTCCCTCTGACTTTACAACCAAATACAATTTCATCTGTATATATAATTTTGTTGAAGACAAACCAGTGATAGGTCAAGTATTAAATAATGATGAGACTGAATGCAGGATGGATATTGTGCCTCTCATGGTATAGTGTTAAGGAACAACCTCTCAATGGCAGTGAGACAAAGGAGCTGATTATAAACTTCACAAGGCGGGCGAGACCCCACATCCCTGTCCACATGAATGGTACTGAGATGAAGAAAGTAGATAGCTTCAAGTTCTTGGGAGTAAACATTTCCATTGCCCTGACCTGGATCAACCACATTGAAGCCATAGTCAAGAATGCTAAGGAAGTTTAGCATGTCCTCCATGACCTTCAGTAACTTTGACAGGTGCACAGTCAAAAGCATATTGTTGAATGCTTCAGAATGTGGCATAGAAACTACTCTACCAAAGATTGGAGGTTGCTGCAGAAGGTGGTGAATGCAGCTCAGACCTCCCTCCCTCCACTTACATGCATGCAAACCTCCCTCCCTCCACTTACACCTCCTGTTACCTCAGCAGTCAACATACAACCCCACTCTCAACACACCCTTTTCTTCCTCCTCCCATCAGGGAGAAGGATCAAGTATGGAAAATCATGCATCAACAAGGTGAATAGCAGTTTCTTCCCTGCAGCTATCAACCTGTTGAATAGACCTCACCACAGTGCTCTCATCTTGTCTTTTGTGTGCACTAATTAATCTATACTCTGGAATTGTGCTGTTGCTCCCCTACTTTGTATTTTTGGCATAGAGGTTAGTGCAACACCTTTACAGCGCCAGCGATCGGGACCGGGGTTCGAATCCAGTGCTATCTGAAAGAAGTTTATACGTTCTCCCTGGGGTCTCCAGTTTCCTCCCATCGTTCAAACCATACCGGAGATGTAGGTTAATTGGGTGTAAATTGGGGGACTTGTGGGCCAAAATTGCCTGTTACCATGCTGTATGTCTAAATCAAATTGTATGATGTAACTGCTCTAATGATCTCCTGAATATCCTCCAAGCTCTGTAAATGTCATCTTGCCCAATGTTGTACTGCCTGAATCCTATCTGCACTCATTTGTAACTCAGGCACCTCTCTATCTTTGCAAGCTTGATTTATTTCTCAGACTCTCAGAGCTACCATTTGTGAATATTCATCCCCCACCTAATTTTGTTTAAATGTATTCATTGCCTTCTCTTCCCCATTTCTGTTACATATTTTTTTTTAAATAGATGGGATACATTCCAGTGGAAACTGTAAACTTGTGTATTGGTTGATATTTTTTGCAATCATTCCAAAATACTGCAATGCTGACCAATGTTAGGGTTGAGCAGCCACAGTTATAGATATTTATGGCATTGAAAGAGCCCATTTTCCCAAATTATCCAGCCAGACAAAAAAAAAACTATCCAGATGCCCCACTTTCAAGCTTGTGATCTGTATCCTGGTAAGTTGCAAGAATTTAATTGCATACAACACTTAAATCATTTAGCACTTGTCCCCATCACCATTTCAGGCAATGAATTGTGCATCAATCCTGGCTTGATAAAAGCTCTCTTCATCAGTTATCTAAACCTTCTGCCAGTAACTTTAAATATTCACCGAATGGATATTACTATCTCTGACAATGTAAGGTGTTTTTTTCCCCCTTTCTACTCAATGTAGCCTTCTATTAGTTTATGTTTCACTATTAAATCTTTCCTTGCCTTGTCAAAAAATTCAAATTCAGAGCATCATATTTTTCATCAAATCTCAAATTTTCCTCTCCTGACATTTGTATGTATCCTTTCTTCTCCATGGATTGTCACCTTGTCGTTGTGGAGAAGCTTGTGTGGTCCTGTGATCCTGATAGTGATGCTGTCTGAAGCTATGCTTCTGATAGGGACACCCATGGCAGTAAAGTTAAGGGGGAGGTCACTGACAAAGAACAATCCAACCAAGACCTCAAAGGTGGAACAGGCGGACAAACTTACTCTGAACTCAATGGCTGTGAAAGCAGACGAAAGCTGCAACAAATCCATCAGCTCCAATCATTGTAGTCTTCATGCCATTGAAGTTCTTGATTTCCTACCATTTATTATGTTTTCACATGCCCTGTCCACCTCCCCCCAACATATATTATCTCAACACTCTTTTGAATTAATCCTTTTCGAACTGTATCCAGCCTGTCTAATTAATCCATTCTGATCTTCTGAATTCTGCAACTTTTCTTCCTTTAACTACTACCACCACCACCACCTGCAGATGCCTTAATTACACCCCTAAGATTTAAGTTTAAATCATTAACCTATATTAGAATAAAGGAAATTTGCTCAGTCATGTGAAATCCCATTGGGCCCCAGCCTGCAACAACAAAAGCATCTTTCAGTGATTACCATTTGCTTCTAGCCACTGTTTAATTTGGTTTGAACTTATTCCTTCTTTTAGATGCCATGATATCAAGGCAGGCATAATGACAACATTTAAAATTTGGGCAGGCACACAGATCTGAAAGGGTTAGAGATATATGGATCAATATTGGGAAATGGGATGAGCATGAGTGGGCACCTTGATTGGCATGGACATAGGCTGGAGAACCATTTTCCATCTGGATAACTCTAAGGGACCATTGTCACCAATAGATGTGAGGCACTGTTTTCCTTTATTCATGGAAGGCTTAATCCCAATTGCTTTTCTTTGCAAACTCATGAAAATAGATGGAATAGTAGTTTCAAGTTTAGCCTGCAAAATTACCTAAACACCAACAAAACTGTAAACTCATCAAAGCAGGAAAACTGTGTGGTAAGCACAGGAATAACTGGACCTTAAAATTATTTCTAAATTATCCAGCAGATGACAGAGTCCAATTACAGGTTCTGAATTAAATTAGAACAGAAAGATCAGATCTTGTCATGATCTCTATAATCCAAGGATTTTGTCTGTACTGACCTGTAGACTACATTTTGTTCTATTGAGAATTAGTCCCTTTTTTATTGTTATAATGGCCATTTGACCATTCAGGACAGATATTCATGAAGAGCTATAACATAGTTTCCAATTCTTTGGTGAAATAACAAACAGAGTGTACAGAGATACACATGAGAAACAAGCAAACAGCTCCAAAAGAAGATCTGTCTGCATCGACTGCACCCGCTGGTCTTATGGCCCTTATGGTTCCAAGAGATATTCACTTCACAAGCAATTCAGACATGGACATCCTGCAACAACTCCGCAAGGGTATTGCTAACAGCAAACCATCCTCTACCAACTGGCATGCCAAACCTAGGCAACAAGTGCCCCAATCACTATTAAACACTGAATTTGTATTCATATGAAGAGTTTCCAGGGGCACCGTTACTAAAACCATATGAAGGACCATTTCGGGTGATTAAGAGAAATGGAGTGGTATATACATTAGTCATCGGAGGGCATCTGCAGCTATTCAGTGTGGACAGACTTAAACCTACCCATATGGACTCTATTTCACCAGTTCAGTGCCCTCATCCCAGCCGACGTGGATGTCCGCCTAAGTCAAGCTTATTTGGCATCTTAAGTTAGGGTGACGATTTTGGGAGGGGGCGGTGATGTAGCGGGTGCACAGTGCAGTATTGCGAACCTCCACCGTCAGTTCAAAGACTTACCTGACACATCACGGGCTAGCAGTGCTGGCCACCAAAGAACAGCGTGTGGATCAGATGAAGCCCCTGCCTAAAAGCGCTAATGGCTCATAGCTTTAACCTGCTGGTCTTGTGGACCAGCAGCTGTTCACTAACGAGCTCATTAACAGGAAGGTCTGTGTATGTCTGCAATAAACCAGTCTTGAGTTGACTACGTTTGTGTGTGTTTGCCTTTATTTAGTAGCATCTACCATAGTAGCCGCTACACACTCATAATTTATTCAAAGCTTTCTTCAGTGTTGCTTTATAATTCCACAAACCCACACCGTTTATTCTGCTTTGAACACCACAATAATGGATGACATCCAATAATTTCTGCATTTTATCCAACCCACAGATGCCATAAGATACCTGTTGTAGGTAGTCCTTGACTCCAAAACATAAAAAACAGCAGGAAACACTGTTGTCCAAAAGTCCATGAACTTTCTGATGCCTTCAATATCTTGATCTTCTAATATTCTTTGGATGGGTACCAGTTGTACATGTACACTGGAGGTGATGACAAATTTTACCACTGCTTCCTTCACTAAGATAGTTCCTAGGGTATAGAGTCATCCATGTTTTACCACAAAAACCATTCCCGATTATCTACTTTGTGCTCTCAACAGATATTTTAGTCAACTCTTCTTCTACTTGAGCCTTCAGCATATTTGCTACTGGTCTAGGATTACAGTAAACTGGCATGGAATTTGGTTTATATGCATGTGGCCATTGTGCACGCTTATGTCAGTATATGGATCCTTGCAAATATCTGCATATGAAACTCCCCTGAAGCATTCATATTTAAACTGATGTTAATTCTTTGAGCTTGCCTTTTCTGAATAGAGCTATTTCCTAGTCAACCATTATAAGCTGTAAGTAAACATTTCAGCATTTTGAAAAAGTAGACAGCGTAGATTTTCAATTTTAATATGCTTTTCATTCAATTTATTGGTAAATATATATCCATTCACATCTGAACAATCAACTGAGCCACCAAGAGATTAGCATACATCTTTCTTTTTGATCTTTGGCTTGGCTTCGCGGACGAAGATTTATGGAGGGGATAAAAAGTCCACGTCAGCTGCAGGCTCGTTTGTGGCTGACCAGTCCGATGCGGGACAGGCAGACACGATTGCAGCGGTTGCAAGGGAAAATTGGTTGGTTGGGGTTGGGTGTTGGGTTTTTCCTCCTTTGCCTTTTGTCAGTGAGGTGGGCTCTGCGGTCTTCTTCAAAGGAGGCTACATCCTGGTGCGAGAAAGTGACAAACAAGATGTGCTCCACACCAGGGTCATGCCTAGCGCGGAATGCCACACTGACCACCGGCTGGTTCGCTGCAAGCTCAACCTTCACTTCAAGCCAAAGCCCAGGAACAATAAAGCCCCCAGAAAGAGGTTCAATGTTGGAAAACTGCAGTCAGACGAAGCGAGAGGAAACTTAGCATACATACATATTAACATACTGGTGATCATGCTCAACACATTTTGCTGGAGGACTCAATGTATCAAACAGAATCAGTGGGAGTTCCATCTCGTCTCTCTTTCTTCCACCATTGTCACATTCTCATCAGATTCCAAGCACTGCCAGTTTTGTCTTCTAATCACCCACTCCTCTGTGTTTAACTCATCTTCCTCCACCCAACCTTTTTCCTTTGCTAGCTTCTCTCTCCCATTTTCTGGCATCTGCCAATCTTCTGTATGTGTCCATCATGCTTTACCTCTTCTTGGTCCACTAATTCCACATAGGCCCTTGTCCTGCTCCTCCAACTCTCTCCTCTTTACACTAGCTTCTGTCTTTGTGTTTTCACTCTTCATGATGGGCTCCGGCCCAAAATGTCGGCCATTCTTTTTCTCCCACTGATGCCACTCAACCTGTCGAGTTCATGCAGCAGACTGAATTTAGTCTCAGATTCCAGCATCTATAGTCTCTTGTGAATCTCCAAATTACTGATCATAGTATTTTACTTTGATTTTAAAGTCTCTGCATTTTTCATTACTGAATTGCCACTGGTGACACATTCAATTATAAGTTCCACTCTCCACATAGATTAAATACTGCATAAATCTCTCTTGCAGCAAGATCTCTGGGTTTTTTGGTAATAATATCTGGTTTAGATCTTCCCAAAATTGCATGTATTGTTGTTTCCGTTTCCTTTTTACAGCGAAAACATCCGTCTGATACTGTTGGGTCCCATTTATTTAACTTTTGGGGTGTGATATATAGCCTGTGTAACCAATTATATTGTATCATGCGTAACCTCGTGTTTATTGTATTTCTCATAGTTCCGGAGCATAGCTTTTCCCATGTTTCATTCTTTATCTTTATGTTTAGATTTTGTTCCCATTTTTGTTTAGGTTTACAGTTTGTTTCCTCGTTCTCCTTTTCTTGCAGTTTGATGTACATGTTTGTTATAAATTTTTTAAATATCATTGTGTCTGTAATCACATATTCAAAATTGCTTCCTTCTGGTAACCTCAGACTGTTTCCCAATTTGTCCTTCAAGTAGGTTTTCAGTGGGTGGTATGCAAACCTTCTAATTAATATAAGAAATAAAGAATTTGGACTCGATTTGGATGGAGCACAAAAAAGATTTATTATGATAGCCCTAGCTGTAGCAAAAAAATGTATTGTCAACCTGGAAATTAGAAGACAACTTGAGATTACAATAATGGTACATAGAAATAAATAAATGTATTCCATTAGAAAAAATAACATATAATTTAAGAAATAACATCACAATATTTGAACAAATATGGGAACCATACATGAAATATAATAGAGAAATCCACCACCTAAAATGACAGAAGGAGAAGACAACGAAATGAACTGACTCAATATATAAAAGTAACAGACAAAAATTTATTGTTTATTTTTATTAAGTGACGACATTGTTTAATGGGTTTAATGTATCTTATAGATTGAACTTTGAATAAATGGGAAGGGGGAGAGCGGGAGGGAGGGAAGGGAGGGGGGAAAAGGGGAGAAAATGACACTGTATATATTCAAGAGAAAAATGGCTGTATGTATTTTGGTCAGTATGGTTTATAGTGTGAAAAATAAAAAAAATAAAAAAAATCTCTCTTTCAGCTTTCTGTTATCTATATTCCCTTACATTGAGAAACTAACTTAGCTGATATAATTTTGTATTGAGTAAAGCTAAGGTTCCTCACTTATCCTACTGATATATTTCACAGATTTTGCAAAGATAGTATTGGTGGTACCTCTCCAGAGATTGTTATATAGGTAGTCCTTTTCTACAAAGCATGCAAAACATTAAGAAACACTGCTGCCCAATAGATCATGAGCTTAGTAATACCTTTAAAATCTTAATATTTGAACATTCTTTACCTTGGATGATCAAAACTTGTGCATACACACTGCAGGTGATAAAGAATTTCACCATTGTTTCTTTCACTGAGAAGGTAGCATTCAATACATCCATGTATAAATGATCCATGTTTTACCACAAGAACAATTCCTGAATATTTGTTTAACATTCCCAACAGCTATTTTTGAATGGTGACAATAGTGCTACTTGAGAACATATGTAGCAATATACATTAATAAAAATGTATGGATATGACATTAGCATATGAAAAGACTTTGAATAGTTTATTTTTGTATATTATTGTGAATAAAGATTATTTTTGGGAAAAATAAAGTACTTCAAAATGCAGTTAGTGGCTGAACTCAATTGGATATAGAAAATAATGTACCTATGTCAAAAATCCAAATAAAAATATTGATGAAGCAAAACTAATCATTTACTTGACCTGAAACTTCTGAACTGGGGTTTAGTGAATTACACCACTGCCATCTACAGGAGAAAAACTGGAATAAACTTTGACAAAAGCACAAACAAGCCTGAAATTCCATTAACCATCTATAAAGTTAGCATATTTGGCAATTCTCCTTTGTTAATTTTAATTTGTGGCAGATTTTTTGAATTTTTACACCTATATTTACTGCTAAATTGTAAAGCATTTGATATTAGATGTACAATTATAAATTAGCAGGAGCCCTCAGGTTTGTCTTTACTTATTTGGTTATTGCATGGTTTTAGAAATTAGGACACAACTGGGTTAAAGAAAATAAATAAGGACTGCAGATGCTTGAAAAGTGGAGCAACACAGACCAAAGTGCTGGAGGAGCTCAGTGGGGTCAGGCAACATCCATGAAAGGCAATAGATTGTTAGCATTTTGGGATGAAACCCGTCATCAGGAACTTCAGCTCAAAATATCTTCCTCAAGCATTTTTTGTTTATCGTGAAAGAGATACTTTTTGGTGGAAACCTGAACCTTGGAATGATAGGACCTTGTCGGCATTCAGGGGACAAATGGTGGTCAAGAGACCTCTCATTCAGGATTTATTTTATTCATTTACCTTTCACTGAATCTCACTTTTTTTTTCATCAGTTCATCTGCTTGTCTTTAAATTAAAACAGCAGATTTGAATTTGAAAAAGTGAAGATTCCATGTTTAGTTTTGGTTGGCATAATAACCATTTTAGTTCTGTATTTTTTCAATCTGTATTAATCTATGTTCCAGTTTGCATTGTCTATAGCTTCTTAAAACATATATTTCAAAATCTATAACCCCTTTTCCACTGGCACCTTGTCCCAGGAATTAATGGAGATTAACCAGTTAAGGGTCTAATGGAAAAGGAAAATAATCGGCATGCCAGCGTCAGATGATGTAAAATCACGCCGGGGATTGACCGCCTCTACCCCACTCATATCCCTTGCATCAGCTGATGTCAGCATACTAATTAAACCAGTGGAAAAAGGACAACTTGCATCCATTCCATTCCATTCCATTCAAAGGTAGATGATCTGATCCCTGGGGTTGAGTTGATTTAAGTGAAAAAACAATCAGTGTCCTGGTTAAAGGTGGCCTAGTGGAAACAGCAAAATGGCTTCCTATCCTGAGACACTGCATGGCCAATTAACCGGGATGTCAGTGTAGCACAAATAAAAGTTCTCATGACTAGAGGGAGAACAAATGCTTTTATTAGCTTATAACTATGGATAGGGGTTCACAGTAGTCTTTGGACAGGTTCTGGGTTTAGGCAGGAAACCAGGGTTTTATGTGAGCAGATGGGGGTGGAGCCAGGAGGCAGAGCCAGCCATCAGCACAAAACACTACCAGTGAATTCCAGTTCACTGCATTCACCCTTTCCTGTAGAATTTAGGGTCTGTGAATTAAGACAGATAACATGGGTTAATAAAAAAAGTTGAAAAATATACAATTATTTCCAAATTTACAGGTTTAAGCAAACTGGGAGGGTCTGGAAATCCTGGTGGAGAGCCTTAGAACCAGAGGGGCCTTGGATTCCTTGGATCTCCTGGCTCCCTTGTGAGGGAGGAGAGACAGGCTGGGTCTCCAGCTCAACAGTGGAGGAGGATGCACTTTCCTCCTGAACTGGATCCCCCAAGGACCTGACTGGGGGTAGCGAGAATGAGCTCCATGGCTCACAGGGCACTTAAGGCAACAGACCCTCTGTTCCAGCAGGTGCCAAGTCCCTGATGGAGATGGTGTCCTCCCTGCCATCTGGATACTCCACATAGGCGAACAGGGGATTGGTGGGAAGCAGTTTCACTCTTTCCACCAGGGGTCGGTCTTGCTTCTCCCTACGTGGTTCTTGAGAAGGACCGGACCAGGAGTGATGAGCCAAATTGGGAGTGTAGTTCCCAATGCCAACCTTCTTTCGAAATTGAATAGGACCTCATGAGGAGTAGCGTTAGTCGCGGTACATAGTAGCGACCGGATGGAATGGAATGCTACAGGGAGAACTTCCTGCTAGCATGAGTCTGGAAGGCCTTTTGACTTCAGGGACAGCTTGATAGCCATCCAGACTGTGGGATTTTCATTTTCAACCTGTGCATTCCCCCGGGGGTTGTAGCTAGTAGTCCTGCTGGATGTGATGCCCTCACCAGCAGATACTGACATAGCTCGTAAAGGATGAGCCCCAGACGCCATGAACATAACTGGGATACCCGAACAGGGCAAAAATGGAATCTAGGGTCTTTATGACTGATGAAGTGGACGTGTCTGAACATGGGATGGTGAACAGGAAGTGGGAGTACTCGTCAATGATAGAGAGGAAGAAAGTGTTCCTGTTTGTGGAGGGGAGAGGTCCCTTAAAATCGACTCTGAGCTGTTCGAAGGGCCTCGATGACTTGATTAGGTGTGCCTTTGCGGGGTGATAGAAGTGTGGCTTGCACTCCTCGCAGTCCTAGTTATTTTCCTGATGCCTTCCATGGAGTAGGGCAGATTGCGTGCCTTGACAAAATAAGCCATGCGGGTAACCCCTGGATCGAAGAACACATTATGCAGAGACCACAGTTGGCCGATGTGTGCAGAGGCACAGCTTCCTCTGGATAAGGCATCTGGAGGGTCATTAAGGTCTCCTGGCCGATAGGCAATGTCATAATTGTAGGTGAAGAGCTTAATCCTCCACCTAGCAATCTTGTCATGTTTGATTTTGCCCCTCTTGACATTATTAAGCATGAATGCGACAAAGTGCTGGTCATTGAGGAGCATAAATTTCCTACCAGCCAGGTAGTGTCTCCAGTGCCTCACAGCTTCGACAATGGCCTGAGCCTCCTTTTTCAGCGATGGGTTCCGGAGCTTGTGGCCTTGTAATGTCTGTGAAAAAAATGCAACCAGCCTGCCCGCCTGGCTGAGGGTAGCGACCAGGGCTATGTTCGAAGTGTCGCTTTCCACTTGGAAAGTTACATTCTCATATACCACATGCATGACGTTTTTTGCAATGCAATTCCGGAGGTAGTTAAAACCCGTTTGGGTTTCAGCCGAGAGGGGGAAATTAGTGGCTTTTAAGAGAGGGAAAACCTTATCAGAGTATTGAGGGATCTACTGGGCGTAATATGAGAAAAAAACCCAGGCATTCCTCAAAGCCTTTGTGGTCCTGGGAATGGGGATCTCTAAGAGGGGGCACATCCTATCGGGATCAGTGCCAATTACACCATTCTGCACCACATAGCCAAAGTTAGCCAGACGTTTAGTCCTTTACACTCACTTGTCAGAGTTATAAGTGAGGTTCAGGGCTTTCGCCACATGGAGAAAACTCTAGAAGTTGGCGTCATGGTCTTCCAAGGTGTGGCCACAGATGATGACATTATTGAGGTAGAGGAAGGTAGCCTTCAACCCATACTCATCCACCATTCTGTCCATCTGCCTCTGGAAGATAGAAACCCCGTTAGTGATACTGAAAAGGACCCTCTGGAATTGATAGAGATGACTGTAGCCTCAAATGCCATATTTGGACAGTCCTCAGAATGATTTGACAGATGGTAATAAGCAGCTTTCAGGTCGATGTTCGAATAGACCTGATATTGCGTAATATCATTCACCATTTCCGAAATTTTAAGGAGGGGGTATGCGTCCAGGAGTGTGTACCAATTAATAGTTTGGGTCTAGTCAATTATTAGCCTGGACTTGTTTTCCCCTTTTACCACTACCACTTCTGCACTCCATGGGTTGGTGCTAGGTTCGATGATATCTTCGTCGAGCAGACATTGTGTCAGACTTTATGAAATCTCGGTCTGCTCTGCTGTACCTCCTGCTCTTGGTGGCAATAGATTTGCAGTCATAGGACAGAATTGGGAAGAGAGGTGTGGGTAGTTATTCTGTGTGGAGAGGCTGCATGAGGGTTCTGATTTTAGGGGCCCTCCATCCCAAAATATTACAGGGAAAGGGGACGAGAATACTCCAAGGTCACGCTTTTAAGTAAGTCCAGACCCAACAACACCAAAGCACACATTTTATCAAGAATATCCAAAATAGGATGTATGCAGTGAAGGGAAGGGCATTGAGGAATGCTGAGGAACAGAGGGATCTTGGAATAACGGTTCATCATTCCTTGAAGGTGGATTCCCATGTAGATAGGGTGGTGAAGAAGGCTTTTGGTATGCTGGCCTTTATAAATCATAGCATAGAGCTGGGGGTGGGGGGGGGGGCGGAGTGATGTTGAGACTGTTTAAAGTATTGGTGAGGCCAAGTTTGGAGTATTGTGTGCAGTTCTGGTCTCCAAATTATAGGAAGGATAAGGTTGAGAGGGGCAAAACTTTAGGAGTAATATAAGAGGATGCTTCTTCACTCAGACAGTGGTGGCTTAGTGGAATGATCTACCGGAAGAAGTAGTTGCAGCAGGGTCAATTCTGTAATTTAAGAGGATGTTAGACAAGTACATGGATGTGAGGGGATTAGAGGGTTATGAAAATGGGAGTGGGGAGGTGGAATTAGTGGAGTTTCACATAAATCGGCTCAGACTAGAAGGGCCGATATGGCATTTTGCCGTACTGAAAATTCTTATATGGTTATACAGGCAAAATTTACAGAAATCCCCTCTTTCAGATGACAGATGTACTATACAATGTTGTTGAGTGCATGTAGAAGCTGAATGGGATGCAAGGAGTATGTGATAATTGGAAGGATACATCTTTAGGTTGTATTCTTTCACAGTCCATGAGTCTAAGAAGCTCTCAGTAGAGCTTGTGTCAATTAGGCATTGAGTGGAATGTCCATTTACCTTCACAGTCATTATGGAGTTGCTGAGCTGGTGAGGTCTGTCCTGATCTAGGACTATCAAGGCTAGGACCACAGAGACTCCATACTTCCCACCGACCTGGGTTGCCCTGCATGGGTAAGATGTCAAAATCGTGGCATGGCAGGATGGCCATCCTCCTTCCTCCTCTGAGGATGATGGCACCGAGTTTGAATTTGGGTCGTGGCAAGATGGCTGCTGAGCCTTTTCGCGCCATTTCCTCACTGCCACCCTCCATCAACATGTAGTGCAGCAAGTGGGTTTGGGTGAATTTGGGGCAGATGGCTTGGGGCTGGAATCGGATCCAGGAGCAGTGCAGACCACGGACTTCCCCAGCTTCCCCTCGTGCAGCAAACCCTTGCCCAATGCCATTTCTTGCCACAGCTGGAACACACTGAGTCTTTAGCCTGGCAATGAGATCCGGGGTGCTGGCTCTTGCCGCAGAAAATGGCCTTCCTAGTATGAAAGAGCTCCCTAGCACCGGAAGCGGCAGCTGTTAGGGGCTTGGGTAGCGGGAACATCCAGTCTTTGGAAGGGGTCACCTGGGTGAGCGAGCTCGCTGGACTCGAGATCATCATTCTCGAGCTTGGCCTGTTCCAATGATTTGGCCAGTTCAACATGGCTAGCCAAGTCCTTCTTTCCTGACTTGAGTAGTCGCTGCCTCATGTACCTCAAATGGACCACCACGACTAGAGTGTCCAGGATCTGTTCTTTCTCACAAACACAGTCTGTAGCTGCTTCGCACCTGCACTTCTTGGCAAGTATCCACAGATCCAACAGATAGTCATCGATGGTCTCTCCTGGCTATTGGCGATGTAGAGCGAGTTGGTGCTTCACTAGGACCGCCTCAATAGTAACGTCATATGTTGTCCAGCCCAATGACTGCATATCTTTTCATTCCTACCCTCGAAACGAGTGCGAACCTCCTGAGTTCATTGGTGTGGAAAACGTCTCTGGTTGCATTCAGGTAGACCTGGAAGCAGTCTAGCTAGTATGTAAACTTAACAGCCGTGTTAGGGAATAGAGGGTCTATCAGCAGCGTCTCTGGCTTGAGTAGCACTTCCATCATTTAGGGAATAAGCTAAAAAAAATTGTAGTGCCAATAAAAGCTCTCATGACTGGAGGGAGAACAAATGCTTTTATCAGCTTATAATTAGGGGTAGGGTCTTTGGAAGGGTTCTGGGTTTAGGTGGGAAACCAGAGTTATATGTGAGCAGATGTGGGCAGAGCCAGCCATCAGCACCACACACTACCAGTGAATCCCAATTCACTTCAGCCAGTGGAAAAAGAGCTTCTATCTTGCAGCCTCATTCCTCTCAGCATGTGGAGGTGGAAGAATAGTGTTCTTTAGTTAAACTGCTTACACCCACTCTTATCCAAAATCACTCATTGTGACAGGAGTCTGTTCTAGGTTAGACGTGCAGCACAGCATAACTCTTATTGTTATTAGCAACATTTGTCAAATCAGTCAGTTAGCTGAATCACATGACTAACTTTCCTTGACAATGAAGGCATTTATCACTTGATCAATGGCATTATCCTAACTTTGGTCAGAATAATTATTTGAAAGCACTAATCCTAAGAGTATAAAATAGAGTATATGGTACCCATATCTCTCTGCTTCATGCCTAACATTGACTTTAATTCCCTGCTCTGAAACTTCTCTGTACAGGCAAGCCAAACCCCACCTTATTGAGAGCTGACAAATGATACACGTTGAAGCATTTAATGTATTTGATTATATACCAGCCTTGAAATACTCCTGCACATCTAAACTTGAGATTCTGGATAGACTTATTTGCCATGAAGTCAACAATCATCACAAGGTCAAAAATATGCTGGGAGCCTTTACTTACTTATTCAAACAAGTGATTTTTGCAAAATTAGATGTTGTCCTTTGTAGTGTGATCTAGCAAGGATTAGTCAACTAATAATTCCAACTGCAAATTACAGGGGAAGAATTGTAGAAGCAAAGTTATTTCATTCACTTTATTCACTGAGAAAGGAGAATGAAGCAGAATAATCTTGGCAACATGTAAATGTTCATGCAAGATTCTGCTCTGTCACCATGACTGTATATTTCCATTCTCAAACCTTGCTTAAACATAACCCGGCATTAGCACACCCACTTATGAAGCTCCTGCTTGTCTTTGTTGACTGTAGACACGTCTATCTAATTGTACTCAGGGGCAGCTTCCTCTGTTAATTAACTTCATACAAAGCTCTATTTCAATTTTAACTCAGACTGGGCCATTTAGCCAAAATGTGCTCAATAACCTTTACTAATATCTTGTTCACAACATCTTGATATTCGAATTCTCATCTTTGGCATCTGTAATTACCAACTACAGGAGGCACAATAACTGAAGTCCACACAGTTAATGCCAATAACAGAAAAAGTTTTCTGAAAACACCCACGTGATATTTAAAAAGTCCCAACGCCCTTCCGGGTTCCCAAAACCTGCCCCTTGAGCTCTGGCTGCCCATCACCATTCCCAGAGTCTTGATGGGCAGATTCCCCGAGTCTTGATGGGCAGATTCCCCGAGTCTTGATGGGCAGATTCCCCGAGTCTTGATGGGCAGATTCCCCGAGTCTTGATGGGCAGATTCCCCGAGTCTTGATGGGCAGATTCCCCGAGTCTTGATGGGCAGATTCCCCGAGTCTTGATGGGCAGATTCCACGGAAATCCAGCCTTCCACCTGCAGCCTGCGTTTGTACACAGCAACACTGACTCCCCAGCACCATTACCACCCCACACCTGTCCCTGCCGACTAACTTGTGTGGAGCAATCCGCTGCACATCCTTTTTTTTTATAAATTTATTCCTCTATATAATCTCTTCTGAGATTTTGTTCTCAAATTCTGCAAAACTAAAACTTTCATCACCCAGCCTTGGGCAACCATGCATTCAACATCCAGGTTTTAATGTTCTAAAATTCCTTCCCTAAGCTTTACCATGTGTCTTTGCTCCTTTACAATCTTTCTTGAAATCTACTTCCCTAATTTTTCAGTAACCTGCTCTAATATGTCTTGGTATATCTTTTTATTTAATCTTATTTACAAATTTACAAAGTCAAACAGTGAAAAAGACAAAATAAGTTTCTGAAAAAAATAGTAATATACATCCATTAATAGTTATTGCATGTCTAACTATAATTATCTGTACTGTCTTTGGGAACAAAGTTCAAACTTATTGTCAGAGTACATGTTTGACATCACATCCTACCTTGAGATTCTTTTGCAGGTCATGCAGAATTTCTACTTATTGGCAGAGTAAACTGTATTCTTGGTGTCGGTGCTGCGCAATTGTTCACCAAAAGGAGGTATAACGCACTCCTTCCATTCAATAGCCTACAGCTCACCCATGGGCAAGATGATGTATACGGAGTTCCAGTGACAATGATAATATATTTTCAAGTCAAGGTGGTGAGTGACTTGGAGATGATTTCCTGGGGATGGAATGGTTGAAATACAACAACACCACTGACATCTTCCTTTGTGTGGCATATTACTCTGGTGACTGGGGTGTTCTACCTTTGATTCCCATTAACTTGAATAGTTTTTTTTTAATTTTTTATTTTTCACACCATAAATCACATTAGCCATGATATACACTTTTTCTTTTTCACACATATACAGTGACTTTTTCTCCCCCCCACCCCCCCCCCCTCTCATCCATTTTAGGTATACAATCTAGGTTGCATTAAACCAGTCAGACAATGTTGTCATTCAACAAAAATACACCAGAAATTCTACTGAGTCCATTCTTTTCTTTCCTTCTCCTTCCATCAACTTAGGTAATGTTTGTCCCCGGTAGGTTTTCGCTATTGTATTTAATGTAAGGCTCCCATACTTGTTTGAATATTTCAATATTATTTCTTAAACTATATGTTATTTTTTCTAATGGAATACATTTATTCATTTCTATATACCATTGTTGTATTTTCAAATTATCTTCCAATTTCCAGGTTGACATAATACATTTTTTTGCTACGGCTAGGGCTATCTTAACAAATCTTTTTTGTGCATCCTCCAAATCAATTCCAAATTCTTTGTTTTTTATGTTACTTAGGAGAAAGATCTCTGGATTCTTTGGTATAGCTAAATTGAGTCAAATTATTTCTTGTTATCAAAGACAGTAACTCTCGTCTCACCTCTGCAAATCCAGTTCTATGATCAATCTTTGGACTGCACCTGGTGAAATGCAACTGTTTTTTTAAAGAATAAGTTCTGCCTGAAACCTTTGTTGAAGGCACACTCCATCATGATTGAAAGTTGATTAAAAATAGACTCTTGCATTTGTCCCATTTTTTATGAACAGGATATAAACTAAGAATAATGTAAAGGATGCAAAGGGAAGAACTCAATACAATCACTAGAGGGCATAAAGGTAGGTAAGTCCAAATGGAATGCATCCCAGAGCACTGAAATAAATGACAGAAGTTATCATAGTTGTGGTTGTGATAATTTGCCAAAATTCTCTGTTCTTTGGGCAGATCCCAGCAGATTGCAAGACAGCAAATGCCACAGCACTGTTTAAAAAAGGTATAAGCAAAAAGAAGATAACTATAGGCAATTTCATGTAATGAATCAGGAAAATGTTTGATGCAATCATTAAAGAAAAAAATAGCAGGATATCTGGCTAAAAATTGCTCCATCAGGCAGACGCATCATGGATTCAGTAGGGGCAGCTCCTGTTTGAAAGATTTAGTGGGGTTGTTAATATGTGTAATTCTCTGTCCAAGGAAGTAGTTGAGGGTGCCTCATTAAATATAGTTAAACCACATATAGATAGATTGGTTTTCATAGCAGGGGATTTAAGAGCTATGGGAATAAAACAGGTTGATGGAGCTGAGTCAAAGGTCAGATCAGCCATAATCAATTTGTTTGCCTGAGCAAGCTCAACAGGCCAAATGATCTCTTCCTGATCCTATTGCTTATGTTTGGATATCACTTGAAGCTAGCTAGGAGTCTGTCTTGAGAAAATACTAGTTTACAATAAGATGACCAGTCAGGATTAATGCTTGCACAGTACTCAGTACACTGCAAATTACATTCTTCGATGAAACTTGAAAGATAGTAAAATGCCATGGTGAAGCTAGTCAGATTTCCAAAGAAGTTTGATATATTACCATCAATAATGCAGCTATAACACACTGTTTACTTTCAATGAACATATCAGCTTTGTCTGTGTATTATGTGATGTGCCTGTGTACGATAGTCTCATGATCAAACAGCACCGAAACAAGCCCAACATGCTAGCCCAACATCAACCAATCAGTACTGATCTATGCTAATCCCATTTACCAACATTTGTAGTTAGTATACGCCAGGAGATCTTCAGATACTATTAAATGAGGGTTATTGAATAGAATTGTGAGAGCTGCTGTGATGTGAGGAACATTTGATGGATCCAAGAAGCAACAATGTAATACCTTACAGTAATTATTTGACTGTAAGGAAAATTCACCACGAGGAGCTACGCTCACTCACACACACTCAAAGTTCATAATGCAATCGTATCGGACGCAAATAAGCAACCTATAACTATGAACTGCTCTAGATATAGATTTACAGTAGAGAAAAATGCAACAACAGTATCCATCACATGGAATCATATAAATGAGCCAACGGTAAAATGTGCACTAATGGGTGGCACCTTCCCAGGGCAGGTGTGCCACCAACATTAAATAAGGAAAAAATAAGCACAGTATGATGATAATTAATCAGTGTGCACCACAAAGCCCCGCATTCCTTGTAGATGCAGAGCAACCGTGGTCATCAGATGTTTGATGAGGGCAAGGGTAACCCAGGAGCTCTTGCGCCAATTGCAGTCAGAGGTGGCATTGTAGACCATGGTAATGAGCATTATTACATAATCACTTTAGTGCTTTACTTTAGGGTGCTCCACTTACCTATCCGCCATCCCCAGGTCGAAAGCTCCCACATAAGTAGAGAAGTTGTGATGGTACAAGCAGTGGTCTGGAACACCGTTACCATGCACTCCCAGAGAGATGTGCCCTGGTCGATCAACTCAAAAGAATCCTGTAGGATACTTTTGAAGGCATGTTGGTTGGGCAACCAGCCCAGGGTGCTTTCCACCTCATGGGTCAGGTTCACCTTGGCACTACCCTGATCTTAGTCAGAGCAGCCATGTGGACAGGCGTTTCCCAAGCTGTTGACTGTACACAAGGACAATTTCTATCCAGATATCCTGTCTCTCCTCAACACTTTTGTTGGATGGGGGGTAATCTGTGGATTGTGGAGGAACATGTGGCCTCTCTGACTGGAACATTGTGGATTGCGGAGAGTCACATTACCTCCCTGTCTGAAACTTACTGGAGTGTGCATCACCTGTCAATCAAGGCTGGATTCCTGCCACCCATTAGTGCACACCTTACCATTGGCTCATTTAAATGATTCCATGTCATCATTGGGCAGATACCCAGTTCAGAACAGCATAAAACATCAATAAATACCACATTTCCTTCTCTCTGCTTCTTGGTCCAAGTCCTAGACATCGTTCCATGCCAGGTCGCTACTGTAAACATCCCTGGAGAAGTCGTAGGTAAGGTGTGAACTACACTTAAGTTGAGCCATAGCACTCCAATGGATCAGTTGGTACAGGGAATCAGGAATGTTTTGAAAGGCCCTGTGTGTGAAATGTGTACATGTGTGGGAGCATGTAGAAGACAGGTGGCCACTGGTATCAGAGTCCAAGCTGGGTCCAATATGAATGTCTATATATATCTGTTTAGTAGTAGAGTAATTAAGTATTGTTTGACACCTTCCCCTATTTGTCTCCTGTGTGTTCAATAAAGTTGCCTTTGATTGAAACATTCAACAAGCACCAGGGGTTCAGCCATCGACAGCATGGCTGGAAAGCCATGTTATGCCGGTTGACTGGATGGATAGGATGGGCCCTCACAGAGAAAAGATAGGCCAGTACGTGTCATCCCACCTTGAGAAATTGGGATTTCCAGAGGCTGAGGGGAGTCATGGAGGGGTCCTCTGGCTTATAGTGTCTCTTCTGAGACACCAATGTGAAATTGCAGGAGAATTAGGCCAATTGGGTGCACAGAAAGATAGGAAAATAGAATCCTTCCAGGATCACTGTTTTGCACTGCAGAAGGCAGTGGAGACTGCCCAAGTGTGAGTGACCAACCTAGAAATTAAAGTCATGGAGGCAGCTTCCAAGCTGATTGAAACACAACAGCTTAAACCAGCTCACTGGAATGTAATAAAGACAGTGCAATATCACATGAAAATCTTAGAGAAAGAGAAGCAAAAGAGGGTCCCCCAGAGACACTGAGTGTAAAACAAAAGGTAAAGTGCCAAAACAACCAGCAGAGGGAAACCTCTGCATAAGATATTGTCAATGGTTTTTGTGCAGTTTCTTTGTTGGACACCTTCCACCACTCCAGTAGGATCAATGCCATTTAGATTTTAACCTTTAACTGTTCTCTCAGCCCTGACGACCTAAACATTTGTAGCTTTTAAAAGAGAAAGTCAAGCAAGGATTTGCAGTTAACAGTCCATTTCTAAGAATTTCAGTTGTGTTCATTTTATTCTACATCTTAAAGAAGAAGTATTTTTAAAATTTCTCAATATACGAGTAATGGTTCTGATTTCAGATGAAGCTTTATAACCAGTGAAATTGAAATCATACTGGAAAACAGACTCAAATCAGCCATTTTTGGAATTCCATAATGTAGTTAAATTAGACAACACATGAATAATCCTTAGGGAGGCTGCCTGTTAACTGCTTAATTACTCCAATGTTTCAAAATATTATGATGTGAGATCCATTGATTTTCTGGGCTTCTTAAACTCACCAGTGAAAGTGATTGGTGTGATTTAGGGATGGTAGGTTAGTGAAATCTGCCAACAAATATATGATTATCACAACTGCCTTTTTACCTACTTCCTTCTGAGTTCTCAAAGAAGGTGCACAAGGTCAAATAGCTTATTCCTTTTCTAGTACTGGGAATGGTTTTTTTTCTGTTTTCTTCTTCAAAGCCAGCTTACTATCTATTCACCTGCTGAATGCATGCATTTCCAATTCAAGTACATGCTCATTAATATTATCCCTTCCATATTTTTACTGCTTCTGAACCAGGGCAATAATTTTCCTTCAGTTAAACAAACATCATTTTCTGTTTATGTTGACTTTTATCAAATAAGTTCAAAAAATCTATGTAAACTATGATCGTTGAAATTCTTTAGTTTAATATGTCCAATTGGCATAATTAGAGGAATTTTTTTTTCTTGATCAACTCAAATTTTTCAACAGTTCTCTTTAATTTTAAATTCTGGAAGAAGATTAGGCTTTTTCCCTTCAGATTCTCTTGCCTGTCTGGATTTGTATTGGTCTAAACCACGTATTACCCAACACGTGTGAGAATATTGTGAGTATTGACTTCCTGTCAAACTATTTCTGCGAGAGAAATGGTACAAGGCAGAGTTCCCAACCTACTGCTTTTGATACTAATATTCAGAGATATTGTGACTTTAGCAATAGTTCATTAGAAGTTATTTTTTCATACTTGATTACTTGGTTCCAATTTAGGAGGCTTAAAGTGCAAAAAAATTATTTGCTTTATTTCTGTTATTTTTATACCTACTTAGGAACACTGCTAAGTGCTGCAGGCCCTGCTGTCGACTCTAACTCAGTTGCATTAGTAAGGCTGGCTGGTGGTCCGTGGATTATTCATTAATACAAAAGGAATTTTTTTCTCACTAACAACCTAATGGCTTCTAAGCAAACAACATTGACTTCTTTCTTTTGTAAACAAGCTGAGGAATACAAGAGGCTGATAGTGACAGCAGTAAAAGTGACAAAAACTAGTTCAAATTTTCCAACTGGGTCCAAATACAGTTCTAAAAGTAATGGTGCTTCGAAGTCAGGCTTGTATCCCTGTTCAGATGTTTGGGCTGAAGAAATGTGGAAGAAAAAGGAAAATTATCCCCAGATTATAAATTTGGGTGTACAGTATGTGAAAACATAAGTAATCTGACACCATTCACTTCTAAGATTTGGAGGTTGTCAAATAAATGACAGATGTACCAAGTATCCTTTTATGGAGCCGATTGAAGTACATGCTTGACGACTCTCAGAAAGAAAAATTGTTGATCACAAACTAACAAAAACTCACACTGCTACTCTGCGTGTTGAAAATATAGCTCGTGAAGATGCTCTTGGAAAATTATGTGACACCATGAATGCTTCACATCTAAAGGGTCCAGGTAAGGAAGAACAGCAGAGGTATTGTAGGAGAAGGAAAAAGGCTTATTCACAAAATTTTGGGAGTGGAACAGCAGTTGATTGAGGAGGAAAGGGATAGATGCTTTGATGGGGGAGGATGGTAACAAATAATAGTGTGGATGGCAGAGAGGGAGTTAGACAGAAGGTAACATGGAGGAAGTCTCTGCGATGCATTTACTTCAATGCAAGGAGTGTTGTAAGAAAGGAGAACGAGCTGAAGGTGTGGATAGATACTTGGCAGTATGATGTGATGGCGATTAGTGAGACGTGGTTGAAGGAGGGTTGTGACTGGCAGTTAAATATTCCGGGATTTTGCTGCTTTAGGTGTGATAGAATTGGAGGGTAAGGGGAGGATGTGTGGCATTATTTGTCAAGGAAGATATTATAGTGGTTCTGAGGCGAGATAGATTGGAGGGCTCGTCAAGGGAGGTGGCGTGGGTGGAATTAAAAAATAAAAGAGGTGAAGTTATGCTTATAGGGGTGTATTATAGACCACCAAATGGGGAGAGGGAACTAGAAGAACAAACGTGTAGGGAAAAAGCTGAGATGTGCAGTAAGCACAGGGTGCTGTTAGTTGGGGATTTCTATTTTCCGAATATAGATTGGGAGACGCAGTCAGTGAGTGGGTTGGATGGCTTAGAGCTTGTAAAATGTGTTCAGGATTGCTTTTTGCGTCAATATGTTGAGGTACCCACTAAAGAGGGGGCAGTGTTAGATCTACTGTTGGGGAATGAAATAGGGCAGGTGACGGAGGTGAGCGTTGGGGAGCACTTCGGATGCAGCGATAATAACACCGTTTGTTTTTGCTTAATTATGGAAAAGGATAGGTCTGGTCCAAAGATGAAGGTCTTTGAGTGGGGGAAAGTCAGATTTGAAGAGATGAGAAGGGATTTGCAGGGAGTAATTTGGGATGATCTTTTTTTTCTGAAAAGGACGTTGAGGAGGATTGAGGAGCTTTTAAAAGAGAGATTTTGAGAGTGCAGAATCTTTATGTTCCTGTCAGGACAAAAGGGAAGGCCAAATGTTCAAGGGAGCCATGGTTTTCCATAGAGATTAGGAAGTTGGTTCAGGATAAGAGGGTGACCTATGTTAAATACAAGAAGCAAAGGATTGATGAGATGTATGGATTGAAGATCCATGTATAGATTGTAGAAAGAACCTTGAGAGGGTAATTAGAAAGGCAAAAAGAGGGTATGAGGGAGCTATAGCAAATAGGGTGAAAGCAAATCCAAAGTGTTTTTACAAATATGTGAATAGTAAAAGGAAAGTTAAGGATAGAATAGGTCCACTGGAAAATCAGAGCGGAGGTAGGTGTGAGGAACCATTTGAGATGAGGAAGATATTGAATACATTCTTCTTGTCAGTGTTCACGAGGGAAAGAGTTGTTGAATTGTGTAGGATAAGAGAGGCAAAAGGGTTAGTTATGGAAAAGATAGGGATTAGTAAAGAGGGGATTTTAGAACTTCTCGGGTGTATAAAGGTAGATAACTCTCCTGGTCCTGATGGGATTTTCCTCAGGACCTTAAGGGAGATCAGGGAGGAAATAGAGAAGGCTCTGACAATGATTTTTCAATGGCCACTTGAGGAGGGTGTGGTGCCGAGGGATTGGTGAGTTACAAACGTGGTTCCGCTGTTTAAAAAGTACACAAGGTGTAAGCCATGCAACTATAGACCAGTAAGTTTGGCATCGGTGGTGGGGAAACTAATGGAAGGAATTGTTAGGGATAATATGCATAAATATCTGGATAGGCAGGGATTGATCAGGGACACCCATCATGGGTTTGTGAGGGGAAAGTTGTGTTTGATGAATCTTACTGCATTTTTTGAAGAGGTGACCAGAAAGGTTGATGAAGGTAGAGCAGTTGATGTGGTCTATTTGGATCTTAGAAAGGCTTTTGATAAGGTTTCGCATGGAAGGTTAGTAAAGAAGATTCAATCTCTAGGGATTAATATAGAGATAGTCAGATGGGTTCAGCGGTGGCAGGAAGATAGGCACCAGAGAGTCATGGTGGACAACTGTCTCTAAGGATAGAGGCCGGTGATGAGCGATGTGCCTCAGGGTTCGGTGATGGGTCCTTTGTTGTTTGTCGTTTATATTAATGATTTGATGACAAGGTGGAAAATTGGGTGAGTAACTATGAGGACATTACAAAAATAGGGGGAGTGTTTTCATGGACTACAGAAGGATTTGCACTGTTTGGAAAAGTGGGCTGAAAGGTGGCAGATGGAGTTTAATGTAGATAAATGTGAGGTCCTTCATTTTGGGAAGAATAACCAAAATAGGACATATGTAGTGAAGAGGAGGGCATTGAGGAATGCTGAGGAACAGAGGGATCTTGGCATAATGGTTCAGCATTCCTTGAAGGTGGATTCCCATGTAGATGGTGGCGAAGAAGGCTTTTGGTCTGCTGGCCTTTATAAATCATAGCATATAGGAGCTGGGAGGTGATGTTGAGATTGTTTAAGGCATTGGTGAGGCCAAGTTTGGAGTATAGTTTGCAGTTCTGGTCTCCATATTATAGGAAGGATATAGATAAGGTAGAGAAGGTTTACAGAAATGTTGTCTGTTGAATACAGAGAAAGATTGAGTAGACTGGGACTTTATTTATTGGAGCGTAGAAGGTTGAGAGGGGATTTGATAGAGGTATTTAAAATTATGAAGGGAATAGATAGAGTAGATGTGAATACGCTCTTTCCCCTAAGGGTAGGGGAGATTGGAACAAGGGGTAATAAGTTAAGGGGGCAAAACTTTAGGAGTAATATAAGAGGATGCTTCTTCACTAAGACAGTTGTGACTGAGTGGAATAATCTACTGGAAGAAGTAGTTGTGGCAGGATCAATTCTGTCATTTAAGAGGAGACTAGATAAGTACATGGATGTGAGGGGATTAGAGGGTTATGGGCATGGGAGTGGGTAGGTGGAACTAGTGGAGTTTCATGTAAATCGGTATGGACTAGAAGGGCCGATAAGGCCTGTTCCTGTACTGTAAATTGTTATATGGTTATATGGTTCAGTTTTCCATGCTGCATATTATTTAGCTCAGAATGACAGACCATACTCTGATCACTTCTGCTTACTGGAACTTCAAATCAAAAATGTTATTTACATTGGAAATGGACTTCATTCCTGCACTATTATTACAGAGATAATTAATCATATAGCCATTAATATGAAAAAGAAAACTTGCCAGCATATCAGATAAATGGCAAAATTTCTGTTCTCATTGATGACTCAACAACTCTGAGCATTTTGACTCCCCTAATAGAAAGTGATAAGGAAGGTGATCCCCATTTTATGTGTTTAGATCTAATTGAACTAACTGCCTGATAAAAGGCTACACTATTGCTAAGTATCTACTGAACTGTCTCAATAACCATGGCTTTGATGACTCTTACTTGAAACAGAACCTTGTAACATTTGCTAGTGATGGGGCGACCGTAATGCTTGGTGTCAAATCTGGTGTTGCTACAATTCTCAAGGAACATTACTCTGATGTGATCATTTGGCACTGACTTAATCACAAAGTAGAACTTGCAGTAGGTAATTCGGTGAGAGGAATTAATGGAATAAATCATTTTCAAAAATTTATAGAAACATAGAAGATAGGAGCAGGAGTAGGTCATTCGACCCTTCGAGCCTGCTCCGCCATTCAACGAGATCATGGCTGATTTTAAAGTTCAGTACCCCGTCCCCGCCTTCTCTCTGTAACCTTTAATACCTTTATACTGAAGAAATAGATCTAATTCCTTCTTAAATATATTTAATGAACCTGCCTCTACTGCCCTCTGTGGCAATGAATTCCACAGATTCACCACCCTCTGGGTAAAAAAATTCCTCCTCATCTCGGACCTAAATGGTTTGCCTATTATCCTCAAACCATGGCCCCGGGTTCTGGATTTTCCCATCATTGGAAACATCCCATCTGCATCCATTCTGTCCAGTCCTGCCAGAATTTTATATGTCTCTATGAGATCCCCTCTCAATCTTCTAAACTCCAGGGAGTACAATCCCAATTTGCGCAATCTTTCCTCATAAGTCATTCCTGCCATTCCAGGTATCAGCCTGGTGAATCGCCTCTGCACTCCCTCCATTGCAAGAACATCCTTCCTTAGATAAGGTGACCAAAACTGCACACAATACTCCAGGTGTGGTCTCACCAAGGCCCTGTACGGCTGCAGTAAGGTATCCTTGTTCCTATACTCAAACCCTCTTGATATGAAGGCCAACATACCATTTGCCTTTTTAACCGCCTGCTGTACCTGCATGCTCGCCTTCAGAGACTGATGTACAAGTACCCCTAGGTCTCTCTGCACTTCCCCATCTCTTAATCTATTGCCATTCAAATAGTAATCTGCCCTCCGGTTTGTATTACCAAAGTGGATAACCTCACATTTATCCACATTGTAGTGCATTTGCCATGTATCTGCCCAGTCCCTCAATTTATCCAAATCACAATGGAGCTTCCTGACCCCGTCTTCCGTGCACACAACCCCTCCTAGCTTAGTGTCATCTGCAAATTTGGAGATATTACATCCAATCCCCTCATCCAGATCATTAATGTAAATTGTGAACAGCTAGGGTCCCAGTACACTGGTCACCGCCCGCCACTCAGAAAATGAGCCATTTATCCCAACTCTCTGTCTTCTACCTGCCAGCCAGTTCTCAATCCACATCAATATTTTGCCCCCAATCCCATGAGCCTTGATTTTGGAAGCCAGTCGTTTATGCGGGACCTTATCGAAGGCCTTTTGGAAGTCCAGGTACACCACATCCACTGGCTCTCCCCCATCTATTTTACCTGTCACCATCTCGAAGAATTCCAATAGATTTGTCAAGCACGATTTACCTTTTGTAAATCCATGTTGACTCCGTCCAATCCCTTCTCTGCTAGTCATATGCTCCGCTATTACATCCTTAATAATGGATTCCATCATTTTGCCCACTACTGATGTAAGGCTCACCGGCCGATAATTCCCCGCTTTTTCTCTACCCCCCTTTTTAAATAGTGGGGTAACATTAGCTACCCTCCAATCCATGGGTACTGATCCTGAGTCTTATCGAGTTCTGGAAAATAATTCTTAAAGCATCTGCTATCTGAATGGCCACTTCCTTGAGTACCCTAGGATGTAGATTATCAGGCCCTTGGGATTTATCTGCCTTCAATCCCATCAATTTCCCCAAGACCATGTTCTTAGAGATACTGATTTCTTTCAGTTCCTCCCTTGCATTAGTCTCTATGTTTCCCAACATCCTTGGGAGGTTATTTGTATCCTCTCTTGTAAAAACAGAACTAAAGTAAGAATTTAATTGGTCTGCCATTTCCTTATTCCCCTGATTCCGACTGCAAAGGACCTACTCTGGATTTCACCAATCTTTTCCTCCTGGACAAATAGTACTGTTTACTGTAAATCACCTCTCAATCAAAAGGAACTGTCTGAATGTGCCTCTCAATCAGAACAATAAATTTGCAAAATAGGCCCTGTTCTGGACACCAGGTGGGAAGCTAGCTCGTTTTGAACAGTTTTAGCAATGCGGCAAAATTATGAAGCACTGTGTTTTCATTTTGAAAAAAACAATGAAAGTTGAAACATTTGGGAGTGACAGAAAAATCTATGAAGGTCTGTTGCAAAAGACTCTTCAGAACAGTTTCTATTGGACTTAGCTCTAAAGTATGACACATAGCATGAACTTTGTTTACTGTCAGAGTGTTTACAGAAACCACTTCTACGATTGTTTATGCAGATAAAGTGATCCAACGGAGCATAAGATCACTGTATGGATTGAAAGAGCAACCTGGTACAAAAAATCTAGAAGCTCAAGAGGCAGTTGAAAAGGGGAAGTTTTGAGAAATTATCTTAACAAGCAACAACAAAATTGTCTCCATTATCTGGAGGATGTGGAAAGATGGCATAGGAAGAAGACGTGAAACCACCGTTCCCCAGCTGAATAATTAATGCCCGAAAAATAAGGACATTCAAAATATTTAAAACTTTTTCTGAGAAGGTTTAAGTGTCAAGCACAGCAATAATGAATAAAACAACAGGCCAAATCATGAAGAAACTACATTTTAAATGAGCTGAAAGTGCAGAGGAAATGAGGCCTACCTTTCAGAAAGATCCACGAGTGTTGAGTGTTGAAGCTCCAAAGCCGCAGAGGACTACTCAGGCGAGGTTCTCTAAACACCGGTTTAGGTTCTCTAAACAGAGGAACTACACCTCCGGGCCCTGACCAGAGCATGCACACTACGCCCGATCGGGCCCAGATTGCAGGAATGACTGGCTGACAATGTCGGCTCGGTTTGGGTGGGGGGGTGGTTCAGACCCGCAGCCAAGTGGCACGAGCTGAGATAGTCACTGTGGAGCAAGAAGAGAAGGAAGAAATGTTGACAATGATGGAGGAAGAAAAAGCAATATTACAAGTTTCAAGAATTATTGAAGGTAAGCCTAAGAGATTTAAATCTCCTCCATTACAAACTTTTAAAGCTTCAGTTGCTGAAGGGAATGCTACTTTATCTTTATCGTAAGATTTTATGCAAAGAATGGGGAATGGAAATGGAAGGAAGAATTTGGAGGAGCAGAAATTGATTGAGATTGGAGAAGATGATCAAGCTGTTGGTGCCATGAGTCTGTGGGATGAATGTCTGAATATGGAAAAGTGTTTTTTTTTTCCCAACTGTCAGCTGGGGGGGTGTGGGGGTGGGGGTGGTGGACTCTCAATCTTCCGGTCATCTACCACTAGTGGTATTGATCACACCCAGTTAATAAAAGGGGGTATCACTTAGGTGGGTTTTTTTTTGTTAGGGGTTTATCTTTATTTTTTTAAATAAAGGGATTTTTTTAACTTTATTCATTTATTTTATAATTTTTATATATTGGTAGTTTTAGAGGGTTTTTTAAGGAGCTTATATTTTGTGTAAGGGTTAGTTGTGTTGGGTGCCATTTTAAGGGCATTTTAATGAGTAATTTGAATTTTGCAACATTTAATGTTAAAGGGCTTAACCATCTGATAAACAGGAAACAAGTATTGGATAATATTAAGATGAGAAGGTGGACTTTGCATTTTTACAAGAGACCCATCTGACTGAGAAATAATATTTGAAGTTGAAATGGGACTGGGTTGGTCATGTGATAGCATCTTCTTTTAATTCCAAAGCTCGAGGAGTAGCAATTTTGATACATAAAAAATGCCTTTTATTTTGGAATCTTTCTTTGTTAATGCAGGTAGAGTGTTGAAGGTTAATTGTAAAATATTTTCAGAAGCCTGGATTTTGATGAATGTGTATGCATCAAATGAAAATGATGCAGAATTTGTTATGGATACATTTTTGCACTTGAACCAATCAAATGATAATATTATAGTGGGAGGGGACTTAAACTGTTGTTTGGATCCATTGTTGGATAAATCTCCAAAAACTGTGAAGAAAACTAAAATGGCTAAAAGAATATCTGAGTTAATGGGGGATCTATATTTAGTGGAAATATGGAGGCAGATGAATCTGACTGAAAAAGATTTTTCATTTTATTCTGCTCGTCACAATTCATTCTCAAGAATGGATTTTTTTTTGGTATCAGCACACTTGCAAGGTAGAATTGGTCATGCTGAATATAAGAGCAGGATTCTGTCTGATCATTCACTATTGCTAATTTTATGTAATGGCGCTGAGGTGGCAGAAATCACCTATCGTTGGAGATTTAGTGAGATGTTAAAAAAGCCTGAATTTATTAAATTTGTAAGAGATCAGATTAGCTTTTATTTAAGAAACGAATGAAGGTTCAGTTCAGAGTAAGTTTCTTTTATGGGATACTTTAAAAGCATATTTGCGAGGCCAGATTATTAGTTATACAGTGAAAGTGAAGACGCAATATATGGCAGAAAGTCAGAATTTAGAAAAAGAAATTGCAATACTAAAGAAGAAATTTCAGAAAATTTCAACAGAGGATAATAAGGTACAATTGTCTAAATTTAAGGTACGTTATAACACTATGCAAACTTATAATTGCAAAAACATGATTCAAAAATTAAAACATTATTATGAGTTGGATGAAAGAACTTAAGGAGGCATTACAATCTATTCCGAGTGGGAAATCACCTGGAGAAGACAGATTTACAATGGAATTTTATAAAGAATTTTATGATATGTCACTTCCAGTATATACAGATGTACTTAAACAAGTGACTGATAGAGGATTTCTTACCAAAATTAGTACATGTGGATCAAGCAGGATTTATTAAGAATTGGTATTCAGTTGATAATGTTAATAATTGATTACAATAATTAATGCTTCAAGACAGCAACTCAACCAACCAATGATATTAACACTAGACGCAGAAACAGCTTTTGACCATGTGGAATGGATTTTTTTTAATTCAAGGTTAGAAAGATTTAAATTTGGACCACTCTTTACTGGTTGGGTTAAGGCATTATATACTAATCCCTCTGCTCAGGTGATGACAAATGGGTAGATTTTGCCAGTATTGAATTTGTTCAGATCAACTAGACAGGGCTGTCTGCTGTCACCAGCCTTATTTGCATTAGTTATAGAACCTCTGGCTCAAGTAATTAGACAATAAATTAATATTAAGGGAATTACAATTGTTGGACAAGAGTATAAAATTAATCTGTTTGCAGATGATGTATTGATATATTTGTCTCATTCCAAAAGTACTTTAGAACTGTTACAAAATTTGCTGAAACGATATGGGGTAATTTTGAGGTAAAAAATAAATTGGGATAAAAGTAAGATATTACCAATATTGGATGAAGATTATTCAGATTGAAGACAGCTTATGAAGTTTAAAGGTCCAATAAAATTAAGTATTTAGGAGTAATAGTGGATAAAGAATATCAAAATTGACTATATGCCTCTATTAAACAAGATTAAATTTGATTTAAATAGATGGAAGGAGTTACCATTAACTTTGATTAGATGAGTTAATTGTATTCAAATGAATATATATCCTCGTATTCAGTATTTATTTCAATCTATTCCGAGTGCAGTACCAGGAAATTTTTTTAAGGAATTAAGTAAAGCAGTCGTTTGTTTTTAATGGAAAGACAAGTTGTCAAGAGTCTTTATGCAAAAGTTGACATGGAGATATGATTTAGGTGGTTTTCAATTACCACACTTTCAGAATTATTATGAAGTGGCACAATTAAAGTTTATTAATAGGTTGTTTGATATTGATAAACCTCCAGTATGGGCGAAGGTGGAGTTGGACCAGATTTATGAGAGAAACATACATCACTTTATATATAAATGGAATCCATCACTTATACAGCAGTATAAACTGCCAGTTTTGAAACATTTGATGGGTGTACGGCATAAATGAAATCAAATTATAGGGTCGAAAGGGAAAATTTCAGCTAAGACACCATTATATCAGAACCAGATAATCTCATTTTCTTTGAATAATTCTTATTTGAAAGATTGGGAATCAAAAAGTGTGATACTAATGGAGGATTGTTTTGAAGCAGGTCTATTTCTTTCTTTCAATAGATTTTGAGAGAAGTTCAGTATATTACCAAACATTTTATTTGCTTATTATCAAGTACGAGATTTATAGTTAGAAAGTCTTGGTAAAGAGTTAGTATTACCTGGTCAAACAAAGTTTGAGAAACTAATTGTTGATAAGGGAAAAAAGAGATTTGTTTCGGAAATGTATATGTTACTACAGGAAAAGATGATGAAGGTTGATATATATAAAACGAAAGATAAATGGGAGAAGGACCTATTTATTCCTATATCTTTGAAAGAGCGGTCTAATATGTGTGTTGACCGTGTTACAAAGTTAATTAATGTATGATATAGTTTGGTTAATTATAATTTTTTGCTTCAGTTATATTTAACCCCTGAAAAATTGAATAAAATATGGATTCAGTTCATCAGACTTGTGTTTTTGTGTGTGGTGAATAGACAGATACTTTTTTACATTCAGTATGGGAATGTACAAAAGTCATACCTTTCTGGGAAAAAAATTATTAAATTTTTGCGAAATTTATTCAAGACATATCTATATGTTGATCCATGAGTATGTTTATTGGGATATATGAATACATTAACAACAGGTTTGCAACTGGAGAAACCTCAAATTGCATTTATATGTTTAGGGCTGGCAGTAGCTAGAAAATGTATAGATGTCACTTGGAAAAATGATGTTGAATTGATTATACCAAGATGGCATAAAGAAATTCAATCATGTATTTACCTGGAAAAGATAACTTATAATTTGCGGAATAATTATTGTTTTTTTTTGTTAAAATGTGGAGTTTGTATTTCAAGTGTATGGGTTTGCATGTTAACTAAATGTTTTTTTTCAAAGATGTAAAAAGATGGCACACCACATAGCAACCTGTTAAAACCCGATATAATCGTTTATTTGGGGGGGAGCTCTGAAGGGGGGGGTGGGTTGTTAGGGGTGGATTAGGTGGGGGGTATTTTTTTTAAATGAGTATATTGTATATGTTTATTTTGTAAAATTCATAAATAAAATTTTCAAAAAAATATTGTCTCCATTATCTAGTTTCTTACTAGTCTTATAAAGAATTTGCAGCATTATATGTTCACAACAATATCCTTAAAAGGTTTTCAAACTTCTGAACCTCAAAGTACGTTTAAATCCCTGTTAAATTAAATGTGTGTCCTTGATAAAGGCTACTGGCCCCCTGAAATAAGATTGTGGAGAAGCTGTAACATCATCTCCCTGAAAGAGGTTTAAGCCTTCTACTTCCCCTGTAATAATTGCCTTCAGAGATTATGTGGAGGATCATAGACATCACATCCTCCAAGATTTACACCCATTACTGAGCTGTTCACAAGTTATTCCTATTAATACTGCTGAATGTGAGAGGGGATTCAATCACATGAACTTGATAATAACAACCACCCATTCAAGAAATCTCATAAATCATGAATCAGCACTTATGTTTGTTAAACAAGACTTTTTAGTTCAGTGGAATCCTGAGCTATATGCCACATCATGGCTGCAGTACCACAGATCAGCAGATGGCACCAAGATGAGAGTTGTTTCAGATCCCCGTAAACATATTACATCTGCATAGCAAATATGTCGCAGTGCAAAATGGAGAAAATGATCAGACATAGTCGAGTCAAAGTTCAGTAAAAGTCATTCAGTCATTCAGCTGCAGCTTTTAAAACCCTGCATGTTCCAAATGACATCATCGCATTGTGATGTCATGATGTCACTCGGAACCTCCTGAGCCAGTTCAATTAAGCTTCCAGTGAGCCACTACATGCCCCCCACAGAACTGGCGATGGGAGGCTAAACCTCTGGTGCGATTACTGTCCACCGGTCTTGGGTGGTTGTCCGTGTCTTTGCATCAGGGGTCGTGACAAGGGCCGATCAAGGTCAAGTTGAGCGGGCTTTAGTTGGTCAAATGTAAATGTTTCTGTATGCCCCCCAATGTCCAGTACACAAATTGTACAATTGTTTCATTGCACTCTGAAGGGGTCCTCATATGGCCTCTGTAAGGGTTGCCTGTGTGCACCTCTATGCACAAACAAAAACTCAAAGTCCAGGTGTTCCTTTGGGATGAAAGGTGTCATTGTTCCATGCCTTGACATGGGAACTGGGGCCAATTTTCCAAGCCGCTCCCCCATTCTGCCTTAGACTTCAATCATTGGGCACCTCCTGTCCACATGCTGCAGGCACGAACTCCCCAGGTACAATGAGCGGGGCTCATAAACCACTCGGCCATGAGGAGGCGAGATCCTCCTTGGGTGCTGTTTTTATTCCCAGGAGGATCTAGGGCAACTCATCCGCTCAATCTGGTCCCTGGAGGCAGCTTTCATGTGCCTATGGAACTGCTCCACCAGGCCATTCGACTGCAGGTGGTAGGGTGTCGTGTAGTGGAGCTGTATTCCCATTAGTCATGACAAAACATCCCAGAATGTGGAGGTAAAGTGTGGGCCTCTCTCAGAGGTGACATGTGGGTAGGCAAAACTGAGATACCCAGGCAGAAATAAAAGCTCTGGCACATGAATCAGTTGATGAGTCCATCATCGGAACCATTTCTGGCCACCTAGTGAATCCGTCAATGACCATTAACAAGTACCTAGACCCTTGTGACATCAAAAGCAGACCAGCAATGTCGACATGCATATGGTCAAATATGCTGCAGTGGCTGGAAAGGCTGAAGTGACCCCTTCACATGCCTTTGAACTTTTGCAGATTGGCAGTCCGTGCATGTCTTTGCACAGTACAAGATCTTTTTTTGAGTCCATGCCATATAAACTTGTCGGCTATCAGGCGGTCTGTCACTCAGATAAAGAGGTGAGACAGTCTGTGAATGGCATTGAAAATGTAACGTCTCCACACAGCAGGGATGATAGGGCGAGACTGACCTATGGAAACGTCGCACAAGAGAGTGGTACTTTGCGGCCCAAAGGCTACATCGTTGAGTTGCAGGCTCGTGACAGCAGTTCCATAAGCTGGGAGTTTGTCATCCTGGAGCTGAGCTTTGGCAAGTGCCATGTAGTCTATATCCTGAGAGATGGCACATACTGCTTGAACGATGGAGCAGGACAGGGCGTCAGCCAGCACATTACTCTTACCAGAGATATGTTTAATCCTGGTTTAAAACTCGGATATGTAAGATAGGTGGCGTTACTGGAGGGCTGACCAAGAATCTTAGGCCTTCATGAAGGCGAATGTTCACGGTTTGCAGTCAGTAAAAACTGTGAAGCCACTGCCTTCCAAAAAATAGTGGAAGTGTCTAACCGCTAGGTACAGCACCAGCAGTTCCCTATCGAATGTGCTGTATTTCGTTTCCGGAGGGCGGAGGTGCTTACTAAAAAAAACACTAGAGGCTTCCATTGTCCACTGGTGTACTGTTCCAAGACCCTGCCTAATGTTGCATCAGACATGTCTATTGTCGAGGTTGGTGCATCCATTTGTGGATGGACCAGCAATGTTGCCTTCGTTAGGGCGTCTTTGGTTCACTGGCATGCTAACATCGTCTCTTTGTCCACTCGAGTTCTTTGGCATTGCTGGACATGAGGTCGAAGAGGGATTTCATAATATGAGCTGCAGAGGGCTTAAAGTGACGATAGAAATTGACCATCTCCACAAATTCCTGGAGTCCTTGGATGGTATCGGGCCTCTTGTATTTGAGGATGGCTTCCACATTGCTAGGCAGTGGAACGGCATTCCGCCTTCTGATCTGATGTCCCGAGAACTCGAATGAGGACTACTTGAATCAGGACTGCCTGAATTTGCCCTTAGCTGGGTTCACAATTAGCCTGAACTCCTGTAGGTGGCAGCAGAGTAAACATAGATCTGCAGGTGCTCTTTGTGGGAAAGGCTGGTGATGAGTATGTTGTCCAGGTATACAAAAAGGAAGACCATGCCTCGCTCCTCTGAGTTCATCAGTTGCTGGAATGTTTGCTTCACATTTTTGAGTGCAAAAGGCATTCTCAAAAATTCAAAGAGGCTGAATGGTGTTATGATGGCGGTCTTGGGCACATCCTCTGGGTTTACAGCTATTTGCTGGTACCTGCACACCAAGTCAATTTTAGAAAATATCCTGGCCCCATGAAGATTAGCTGTAAAGTCTTGTATATGGGGCACAGGGTAGTGGTCTGCAGTGGTTGAGACACCTGTAATCCCCACAAGGTCTCCAGCTTCCTGTGGCTTTGGGCACTCTATGTAGCGGGGAAGCCCACGGGCTATCAGACCTGTGCATAATTTCCAAGTTCCTCCATTTTGTGTAACTCTTGTTTTGCAAGCTGAAACTTGCCAGGCAGTAGGCGTCAGGCTCGGGCATGTAGAGGAGGTCCTTGTTTAGGGATGAGGTGTGTAACTCCATACTTGGGTGTGGCAGTGGAGAACTAGGGAGTGACAATTTCTGGAAACTGCTAGAAGTTTCGCCAATTCATTGTTAGAGTACTCCATGGTGTCTAGGTGCGAGGCGGGTAGTTTGGCTTTTCCAAGGTGGAAAGTCTGGAATGTTGTGGTATTCACCAACCGGCACCCTTTTAAGTCCAACATCAGTGAGTGGGCTCTGAGGAAGTTGGCACCCAGCAATGGCTGGGACACAGCAGCAAGAATGAACTTCCATGTGAACTTATTGTTGCCAAATTTCAGGGGTATAGTCCATGTATCGTACATACAAATCGAACTGTTATTTCACCACAGTGGCATTGGATCCATGCTCCTGGTATGTGTCAAAATCTGAAGGAGGAAGGACACTATGTCGACTAGAAATTTGCACTGGGAGAGTTCGTCCCATACGTACAATAGGCTGTTACAGTGGCCAGTTGCCATAGCCATTAGCGAAGACTGGCCATGGCGTTTCCTGGGAAGACAAGGGGATTGGCAGCAGTGAGCTACAGAACCCCAATATTGATGGTAAAAACACCAGGTTGTCACAAAGTCATGCTTGTCTGGGGGAACGTGCAGCCTCATCATTGTACTCGTGGGCCTTTGGATGTGACACAGTATTAATTTCTGTGAGCCTTGTGCCTTGCTGTTTCGTGCGCCACAAAATGTCTGCATGGGTGGCCATTGTTTGAGGGTTATCAAAGTCTTTGTCAGCCACCATGAGGCAGATGTCTTCTGGCATATGCTGTAAAAACAACTGCTCAAAGAGCAAGCAAGGCCTATGGATGTCTGCCAGTGCCAACATGTAGTTCATTAACTCCAAAGTGGCGTGGTCCCCAGGCCATCAAGAGCCGTGCAGCTCGCTTACATCATGAGAGGCCATAAATCCAGAGAAGGGGGGCTTTTAGGGCTTTGTACTTGCTGAGAGCTGGTGGGTCCCAAAGGAAATCTACTACTCAACCAAACGTGTCCTGATCAAGGGCATTTACCACTGTTACGAGCCCAAAGGACCCCAAAGCCCAGCAGCAATAGATATTGACCATGACTTAGTGGTGCCCACTTCTATCTTACGAATGTGGAACTGCACCTCAGCCTGCCCAAACCAAATTTCAGGTTGAGTGTTGTTAGGTCTGCTTTGTTCATGAATGAGTGAGACAAACACCAGACTGAGTCGAAATCAGGGTTCTTTGTTCTTTATTACCGGATTGTAACACTTGCGACTAACAATGTTAGTCGGAGAATGCATTCTGCCGTTATCAGCAAAATGGTGATTTTTTATACCCTTGGATACATGCTTAGAACATCATCATATCATTACTTGTCCAATGACTAAAACTGTTGCTATCCTTTCCCTGCTAGCTTCCTGCCTCTCAATCCATCAATGTCTCTCTTATCTTGTAAGTACAAGGATGCATTCACATCTTGTTACAGCCCTGTACAGGGTAACTCCTTACACATTCCCATCTCATGATGTTTTACCTTACAGTGTCCAAAAGACAGTTTGAGTGAAACTGCTGCATTGTCCATATTGAGTCCAAAATTTGTTTGGACCCATCGGCATCACCTATGTAGCAACTGTGTAACAGAGCGAAATGAAGAATGAGAAAATGAACTGACGTCGTCGAGTGAAGTTCAGTAAAAGATGTCACTCAAATAGTGACCTGCAGCTTTTAAAACCCCACATGTTCCAAATGATGTCATCACATTGTGACGTCATGACATCACTCAGAACCTCCTGAGCTGGTTTGATTAAGCCTCCGGTGAGCTGCTACACCTGACCCTTTGTGGAAATTATTGTGAAGCTTCTCATTGGTGGCTTTTGGTAAGTAGGTAATTAGTTTAAAATTGGTAAAATACATTATTGCGCTCTTTGCTTGTAATAATATTTTATGATAATTAGTGAGTGCAACCATGTAATACTTTGTCATATTATTAAATTAGGTATTATATGTTTTATTGTACCAGTTATACATTGAAAAGTGGTGACAGGCTATAATCTTGCTAATGTCTTAACTATCACTATATTTCTGTGGAGCTCTGGAATTCATATATTCCTTTAATCTTGGTTTTGTGCTTGATGTAATAAAATTTATATATAGTGTGTGTGTGTGTATATAAAAAAAAATTTAAACCCAGTTTGTGAACTTGCTCATTTCATGTACTGGGCAACTTCTTTCCCCATTAATGTATTAAGCAGGTGCTTAAATTAGGTGCGAGAGAGACAGAGAGAGAGAGAGAGAGAGAGAGAGAGAGAGAGAGAGAGAGATATAGTGTGATGAATCCGCCCCGCACTGTGACTCTACCCATGGCTCCTCCCTCTTAACCCTGTATAAAGGCTCCAACACCATAACCCCTCCCCAGAAAGCCAGAGTCGCAGCACAGGATGACCTTCAAGTTTATTATAACTTCAGTCTTTCGAGTTATTGATCACATATCAATTTTATTTACAATAATTTTTTTTCCAATGATGGAACAATTCTTGAAGCCTGATAAGCTGGAGATCGACCCACAGTTGCCAGAAGCTTCAGACTGCTTTGAGGTCTTTCTGCAAAATTCCTCTGGAATCATGGCCACAGATGCAAACAAGCTGTACCTACTCTTCTCCCAGGTCATCTATCGAGTGTTCCCGATGATCAGGGATGTCTCAACATACACAGAGGCAATGAACATGCTCAAGGAACAGTACAGGGAGAAAGTCAATGAGGTATATGCCAGGTACATGCTGGCTACCCACAGACAGTGACCGGGTGAATCGAGCAATGAATTCCTTCAGGTCCTGCAGGGACTCACACGAGTGTGCAACTTTCAGTCAGTGTCAGCTGCCCAAAGCACAGGAGGACATGATCCAGGACACCTACATCACAGGCATTCAGTCAGACGGCATGTGCCAGAGGCTACTCGAGTAGAGCAAGTTGGACTTAAAAGGGGAGATCGCCCTCCATAACTTGGAAGCTTACGTGGCGAATTATGGGAGCATGGGTTTACAGGACAGCAGTCTGTTACCATGTCCAATAAGCGAGCCCACCATAGCCACGGTCTCCCAGGAGCATGCAAAGTGCTACCTTCGTGGCCAACCCCAAAAATGCTGCCCAGCGAAAGATGTAACATGCTCAAAGTGCAGAAAGAAGGAACACCATACAAATGTATGTCGATCTCAGCTGACTTCCAGTCCCATCGTCGCTGCGTGTGCAGCATGAGGATTGTCATCTTGACCACCGACATCTTCCAGAGATGATCACGCCAGCATATGTGGGGCTGCCATCTTACTTGGTGCTGTTATGAGCCCAGAGGACCCCAAAACCCAGCAGCAATATTCACCAAGACAAATGGTTACTTTAAAAAAGTTGCTTTTAATTATCTTTAAACATGAAAACAGAATCACACTTTAACGTATCACTATTAACTAACCTAACTCCCAAATTCTAAGCGCACGCATTTGTAATGTCTATGTAAGTTTAGAAAAGTTCTTTGATTCACAGTCCAATCTCACTTATTATTCCTCCAAGTTTAATGATTGCAGGCAATTCTTATACTGTGCACAGAATTTAACATTTATGAAGTTCACCAGGCTTTGGTGCTTGAAAGGTAAATGGTTACCGGTCAGGAAGGTTCTTGTCGGTTTTCAGAGAGAGATTTGTTGTTCTCTGGAATTCAAAATGAGAGTGCAGAGAATAGGACAGTAGGGAGACAGGGAATTACAACAGCGAGAGAAATAAATAGTGAAGAGTTATTCAACAACAATAGAAAGAAAAGCCAAGTCCCCTGACAACAGAGGCCCAGGCAGCCTTCTGCATAAAAGAAGAAATCGCTAAAGCCACAATATACACTGTAGATGACTCTGCTCCGTTTCAGGTGAAGAGCGATTTCGCCCTGGTCGCCACCTTTAATCAGACAGGTCAGCTCTTGACCCTTGGCCTCCAAGGCCCTGAAATCTGACTCCTCCATCGAGAAGGGGGTTCAGGCAATAGTCAAGGCAGTGCGGCACTGGAAGCATTACTTGGCCAGCAGATGTTTTACTCTGCTCACGTAGCAATGGGTCAAGGCATTCATGTTTAACAACAAACACCAGGGTAAGATAAAGAATGATAAAATTTTGAGGTGGAGGATTGAACACTTCACCTATAACTACGATTTCCTGTATTGGCTGGGGAAGCCCCAGATGCCCTGTCCTATGGGACTTGTGCCAGTGTACAGATAGAGTGCCTCAAAACCCTCCACAATGATCTCTGCCACCTCAGTGTCACAAGATTTTTCCACTTCTTCAAATCTCGTAATCTGCCGTATTCCATCAGGGTTGTCAGACATGATTAGGGACTGCACTTCTACCAACCAGATAGGGCACACCTGGTAAAAGCTACAGTCTTTCAAATGCCTGAGTATGGACTTCAAGGGCCCCCTTCCCTCCACTAACTGCAATGTGTATTTCCTCACGGTCATCAATGAGTTTCCCCTGCCTGAACATGACCTCCCCCACAGTCATCAGGACACTGCATAACTATTTACCTTGTTCAGGTACCTGTCATATGTCCACAGCAATTAGGGCGTGCACAGGGGCACCTAAGGAGCATGCCCACCAGGCAATACTTACACCTTTCACGGACACAAAATACATACCATTGCACCTTAACCCCATCCCCACCCCAGCCACTCTGGACGACTTGCCACACCCCCAGCAGATCGACACAGTGCTGGAGGCCCAAGACTTACCAACGACCCCAGCTGCAGCACTGCCAATCACAACAGAAGACCAGGCCCACCGGACAGGCTTAACCTGTAAGACTTTGTGCCCCACGTAATCCTGCTGGGCAAAATAAAAACAAGGGGTGAATGTGTACTCATTAATCTGGCTCCGCCCCACTCTGTGACTGTACCCGTGGCTCCTCCCTCTTGATCCTGTATAAAGGCTCCAACACCTTGACCCTGCCCCAGAAAGGCTGGGTCACAGCACAACCTTGAAGTTTATTGTCATTAAAAACCTATTGTTCTGCAACTCCAGACTTTTGAGTGATTGATAGCGCATCATGTGGAGAGAGAGAGAGAGAGAGAGAGAGAGAGAGGATAGATGGCAGGCATTTTGTCAGCACCTAAAATATTATCACTGGACCTTTGTGCTGCACGACCACTATTAATTGTGCCTGGCCCACAGGAAAAAAGCATCTCAGGGTTGGATGTATGGGATGCCCTCTGACAACAAATCTGAAAATCCACTGTGTTTATTACTAGCAGCGGCTGTCGGCCTTTCTTCTTCCCTTCACTCAGCTTCCTCTCTCTCTCCCCTTACTTCCTCTCTTCATTCACTGTCTTCCTCATCTTCCCTCCACCTGCTCCTACATTCACTCTCGTCTCTCCTATTCCTCGCCCACGCCTCACTCCCTCCTTTTCCTTCTGTTTTATTCCAGGTCGCTCTTTGCTGACTGTCTCGCCCGTTCTACTCGCCGCCTCCATCACCCGTGGGGCCTGCGAGGAGAAGCTCGTCACCTGACGCCCCCGGCGCTGGCAAAGGCGTCACGCGTCCCATGATTCCCCGCGCGGTGTTTGCAGCTGAGCGCGCGCCGCCCGCGGTCGCCGGCTCCTGAGCTGGCCCGGCAAACGGCCGATACCGTTCGGCGCCATGGCCGCCCTGGCCCCAGGAGATCCCAAACTCATCTCGATGATCGTCAATCACCTCAAGAACCAGGGCCTCTTTGACCAGTTTCGCCGCGACTGCCTGGCGGACGTGGACACCAAGGCAAGTGGAATCAACCGAGGCTTCGCGGCCTCCGGCTGTTCGGAGAGCTGGAAGGGACCCCGATCTGCGGACAATGGCGTCTCGGCTCTCCCTGGCCTGTGCCCTGGCACTGGGCGCCGAGCCGCGGTCGTTTCAGGGGTGGCGGGAGCTGCAGTCCGCCAGAGAGTCTCGGCCTCTCTGCTTGCTTCTGCCCCCCCGTCTCGGTGTGTGGCCAGGCTCTTCTCTGACCAACCGGGATAAGTCGCTCGCTGGCTCCATGGAATAGTGTTATTGTAGTTCAATGGTAACGTCAGGGAAGTTTCACTGAGCAACGTGGAGCCTGGGTAAATCCGTGCTTTTGAACAGAGCTGAATACAATGATATCCAGTTATGAAGGAGTGTGATTGTTGTAAAATCCTTAATAATCGTGAAAGAGCTTCAATCCAGTGGCAACAAAATCAAACGAGAGGCCACGAAGATCATTCATAAAACAGTATAAGAGTATTTAGCCAGCAGAACAATCCCATACCTCCTTTATTTTTAGACACAACACAGTTACAGGCCCTTCTGGCTAATGAGAAAGGATTTAGAATGCGTGGATTGGGATAAATTGTTTTTGGGCTACAATGTGCAAGGTAAGTGGAGGGCCTTCAAAGGTGAAGTTTTGAGAGGACAGAATTTGTATGTTCCTGTCAGGATCAAAGGCAAGGTTAGAAGGCATAGGGAATCTTGGTTTTCGAGAAATATTGGGGATCTGGTTGGAAGAAAAGTGGAGTATACAACAGATATAGGCAACATGGAGCAAATTAGGCACTTGAGTATTTTTTAAAAAAAGTAAGGAAAAACCTCAAGAAATAAATCAGGAAAGCTAAAAAGACATAAGGTTGCTTCAGCAATGAGAAGGAAAATCCTAAGGGTTTCTACAAGTATGTTAAGAGCAAAAAGATACTAATGGGCAAAAGTGGTCCCCTTGAAGATCAGTGGTTGGTTTTGTATTGAGCCAAAAGAGGTGGGTGAGGTTTTAAATGTTTTTTTTTCCATCAGTATTCACTCTGGAAAAGGGCACGGAGTCATGTGAAGTACGGAAAACAAGCAGCGAGGTCCTGGAACCTATGCAGATTAAAGAGGAGGAGGTGCTTGCTGTCTTAAAGAAATAAGGGTGGATAAATCCCCAGGGGCTGACAGGATATTCCCTCGGACCTTGAGGGAGGCTATGGCAAAATATTTAAAATGTCCTTAGTCATGGCTGTGGTGCCTGAGGATTGGTGGGTAACTCAGTGTCCTGTTGCTTAAAAAAAGGCTCCAAAAGTAGCCCTGGAAATTATAGGCTGATGAGCCTGACGTCAGTGGTAGGTAAATTATTGGAAGGAGTTCTAAGAGATCAGATATACAATTATTTGGTTAGCCGTGGACTGGTTAGGGGTAGTCAACATAGCTTTGTGAGTGGTAGGTCATGTTTAACCAATCCTGTAGCATTTCGAGAATGTTACCAGGAAAGTTGTCGAAGGAAAGACTGTGGATGTTGTCTACGTGGACTTTAGTAAGGCCTTTGACAAGGCCCTACATGGGAGGTTAGTCAGGAAGGTTCAGGTGTTTGATATTTATGGTGAAGTAGCAAGCTGGATTTGACAATGCTTGGATGAGAGAAGCCAGAGAGTAGTGGTGGATGATTGCTTCTCAGACTGGAGGCCTGTGACTAGTGATGTGCCTCAAGGATCAGTGCTGCAACCATTGTTGTTTGTCATCTATGTTATTGACCTGAATGATAATGTGCTAAATTGAATCAGCAAGTTTGAAGATAACATTAAGATTGGAGGTGTTGTGGAGAGCAAAGAAGATTTTCAAAGCTTGATCTAGACCAGCTGGGAAAATGGGCTGAAAAATTGAAAATGGTATTTAATGCAAACAAGTGTGAGGTGTTGCATTTTAGAAGGAGTGCGGTAGAACAGAGGTTATATGGGGATACAGATACTTGTACATAATTCCCTGAGAGTGGTATCATAGGTGGATAGGGTTGTAAAGAGAGTTTTAGGCATATTGGTCTTCGTAAATGGGGGTATTGAGTATAGGAGTTTAGGTGTTAAAGTTATATAAGACATGGTTAAGGCCAAATTTGGAGTATTGTGTGTAGTATTGGTCACCTAAGACAGAAAGTGCAGAGAAGATTTACTAGGATGTTGCCCAGACTTCAAGAACTGTGTTATAGGTTAGGACTTTGGTCCTTGGAGCATAGAAAAATAAGGGGAGATTTGATCAAGGTATTTAAAATTATGAGGGGGATAGACAGTAAATGTAGATAGGCTTTTTCCACTGAGGGTAGGTGATAGGACATGGGATAAGAGTGAAATGGAAAAAGTTTAGGGGGAACATGAGGAGGAACTTCCTCACACAGAGAGTGGTGGGAGTGTGGAACGAGCTGCCAGCTGAAGTGAATGTGGCCTTAATTTTAACATTTAAGAGGAATTTGGACAGGTAAATGGAAGGGAGAGGTATGGAGGGCTATGGACTGGGTGCAGGTCAGTGGGACAAGGCAAAATAAATGGGTTGGCCAAGGAGGCCTGTTTCTGTGCTGTAATGTTCTGTTTCTTTGAGCCTATGGCACTAAATACTACAATCCCTGTACGTTTTAAAGAGTGGGAGGAAACTGGTGCACCAAGAGAAAACCCACACAGACTCAGCAAGAACGTACAAATTCAGACTGTGCCGGATCATTCTTCAGCTTTTTATCTCTTGCATACTGAGTGACTAGTTTTATTCTTTTGTTACTTGCATTTAATCTTTTTTTTAAAAATAAATTAACCCACCAGCCTGTGGGAGGTAATTGCATCTGTTGGAAACCCACCTGCTTCAGGGGAGAGTGTACACACAACACTCCAGATCCCTGAAGCTGAGGGGGCAGTGATAACTACAGTACTGCCATGAATATTTTGTGCTTCAACATGAGTTATGTTGACTGGCTGTTTCTACCCATGGATGTTAGGTGACCTACTGAGCTCATTCAGTATCTCATTGTTTGCTTAAGATACTCACATCTGTAGTTTTGGTCTTTCTATCAGTTTACTTCCCAAATCACAAAGCATAATTTGTGGTAACTATCTCTTATAAAAGAATATCGGAATAGCTAAACCTGCATGAAGAAAACAGCTGAAATGTGACTGCAGCTGTTTACAAGTTTATAACTTGGTGGGACCATTCACCCAGTCTTGTGTTTGTACTTCATCAGTGTAATATCACTCTTCTCAATTGATTCTCTTATTTATTTGGAAACAAATAGATCTCTTTATGACTAGATTTTGCATAGAAAATAAGAATAGGCTATCAAGTAGCATTGAATATAATAGCTGTCCATTCAAATTCAGTACCCGATTCCAGCTTTCTTCCTATATCCCTTGATCCTAACAACAGTATCCAACATGGATATATTTTGTGATTTAGCTTCATTTTCATTTTGTGACAGAAAATTTCACAGGTGCACTGCTCTCTGGCAAATATATTCTCCTACGATAAAAAAAAAGTACCTTTTCCTTAAATTGTAGTTCCTGGTTCTCGACTCTGCCACCATATGGAGCATCCTTTCAACATCTAATTTGTTGAATCTTGTTAGAATTCTGTATTTTTCTGTGATATCCCTCTTATTTTAATTTCTAGTGAATATTAACCTCATGGATGTAATGTCTCCAGTCCTGACATTGCTATGACCAATCTGGTGAACATCTGCTGAACTTCCTTTGTGGCATGACTATCCTTCCTTGGATAAGGAAATCAATATTGCACATTGCTTAATGAGTAGTTTCATAATGGCCCTGCAAAATTGTAGCAAGCCATCTCAGCTCTGCCCTCAAATCCTCTTGCCATGAAGGCCAGCCTTACTATCTACTTTATCTACATGTTTGCCTTCAGAGAAGGTGCTAATTATTGCCACTAAATTAGGGAACCTCACATTTATCCACATTGTCGTACACCATACAAATTAACTGAAGCTTCCTTGGAACCTCCAAGGCCCATACTTCCATCTTGCTGTGTCTCCACAAATGCAGAGATAGTGCATTTAATTCTATCATCAAAATCATTAATGTCTATCATTAATTGCAAGGGTCCTAGTGCTGATTCCTTTCTATCCGACTAGTCACTAGTTATTGATGGTTTTTGTTTCCTGTCAGCCAACCAATTCTCTACATATCTGTACCTTGCCTATGTTAATTTTACTCACTATAATCTTTTAGGTGGTTAGATTCTCAAACATTGGTTGATTTCTGGAGTGTGTTTTTTCTCTCCCTTCCCCCCCCCCTTCTCAAAATCATTTTGACTGTCTAATCCTGCCTCTTCTCCATCTAATCCTGCCTCTTCTCTATTATACATTTTGTAATAGTTTTATGTCATAGTTACAACCTAGTAATTATTCCAATACGGCATTTTCCCAGTCTCTCGTTTGGAGCCAGTTTCACTAATATGATAGAGCTCCTTATTACTTTGCTGTTTGTACTCCCCTCCCTGGTATCACTCCTTCAGCTTCATGTTCATTTTTATAATCTCTTCAGTGGTTTGATTCTGTCAATTAGATATACCTTTTAGCCCTTTACCTTTTACACCCTATTAGTGGAATGTCATCCTGATCTTGTAGATCACAGCAATTTCCTAATTCTACCTTTTCCAGCTGGTTTGAATTGTCTCTTACCTTGGTAGCTGGTACAAAATATACCAATTTATGTCTTACTCCAAAAAGAAATTCATCTAATTTTAGAATTCACTACAATCCCATTGTATGCCTTGACACTGGAGCGATTCCTACTTCTTGATGACTTGGTCAGTATTATCATTCCAAGGGCTTGCTCCCTGTGTCATTAAGGCAGAAACCATGTCTACAGGATGTCCTTTGCTACCTCACTATTGTTTGGGTTTCCCAGCTGTAAAGCAGTCACACTCTCCCATTCCATCTGTACTTTTCTCTAGTGTATGATTATGAAATGGATTAAATTGGTCAGAAATCTTTTACCTTCTATCTGTTCTTGTGTTTTGTAAAATTTGTAGTCATGCACCTACAGGACTTTGGTGTTGCACTGCCACATTTTCTGGACTAGTGATTATCAATTCTACTAACATACTTTTAATTTTTATGCTATTTATGCATAGTATAATTTTCCAGTTAAACAGGTGTAGGGAGCATGAGAAACTGGGCCCATATTGAATCATTGGGATTTCTGACAGGATATTGGCATTTTATTGTACCTAACCTGAGATTCCAAAAACCAGCTCTGTCCAAAGTATTTCAAAAGATATTTATACAGATGAAGAAATCTATCCACTAGTGCTCCTAAAACTTTATGTAATGTATTAGTTCTTTACCCAAAGCTATTTCTTGAACACATTTGTCAGCTAAACTTACGGTGGATTTAAATTAGTAATGAGATACTGAGTAATTACTTGGCTGTTTATTAGTTGTTAGCATCTTTTACAATTTAGCTAATTTTCTTTGATTTGGAAGCTTTCATTGATCTTAAAAATCCAATACATGGATGTTCAGATACTACCACAAATCTAAATTCAGCATTAGTTCTATTTGTATTACTTCTATTTCCTGCAGAATTATTATTTACTTATTGTATCTTGATTGAAAATATTTTCTTTCACCTTCTCATTATGGTCTAAATTCTCACTCAATTGTTTTTGCTTTGCAACTGGTATATTACAACCATATAACAATTACTGCACAGGAACAGGCCATTTTGGCCTTTCTGGACCGCACCAAACTAAGTACTCTCCTCTAGTCCCACCTATCTGCACCCTGCCCATAACCCTCCATTTCCATCCCATCCAATTTTTCATTGAATGACAAAATTGACCCTGCTGCCACTTCTTCTCCTGGAAGCTCATTCCATACAGTCACTTCTCTCTGAGTAAATAAGTGCCCCCTCATGTTACTTCTAAACTTTTGCCCTTTAATTCTTCACTCATGAGGTTCAGTCCCTCCTACTCTCAATGGAAAAAGCCTATCCACATCAACTCTATCTATCCCTCTCATAATCTTAAATACCTCTATCAACCTCTCAATCTTCTATGCTCCAAAAAATAAAGACCTAATTTGCTTAATCTTTCTTTGTAATCTAGATTCTGAAACCCAGGTAACATTTTCATAAATCTTCTCTGCACTCTCTCTACCTTGTGGATCTCCTTCCTATAATTTGGTGACCAGAACTGCACACAGTACTCTAAATGTGGTCTCATCAATGCCTTGAACAGTCTCAACATCACTTCCCAACTCCTATATTCTAGGCCAGCATACTAAAAGCCTTCTTCACCACCCTATCTGCATGAGATTCTACCGTCAGGGAACAATGCACTGTTATTCCTAGATCTTTCTGCTCCATTGCACTCCTCAATGCCCTCCCATTTACTATGTATGTCCTGTTTTGATTATTCCTACCAAAATGAAGCATTTCACACTTATCAGCATTAAACTCCATCTGCCACCTTTCAGCCCACTCTTCTAAGCAGTTCAAATCCATCTGCAATCTTTGAAAACCTTCATTGTCCACAATTCTACCTATTTTAGTATTATCTGCATATTTACTAATCCAATTTACCACCCCATCATCCAGTTCATTAATGTATATGACAAACAGCAAAGGGCCCAATACAGATCCCTGAGGCACACTGCTTATCACTGGGCTCCATCCTGATAAATAGTTATCCACTATGACTCTCTGTCATCTCCTTTCCAGCCACTGTTGAATCCATTTGATTATCTCAAAATTAATACCTAACAGCTGAACCTTCCTAACTAATCTTCCATGTAGAACCTTATTGAAGTCCATAGCTCTACTCTCAACAACATTCCGAGTTACCTCTTCAAAAAAAATTCAACAAGATTGGTCAAACATGACCTTCCATGCACAGATCATTGTTGTGTTCCTGATCAGACCCTGTCTCTCCAGGTACTTGTATATACTATCTATAAGAATGCTTTCCATTAATTTACTTGCCACAGATGTCTTTTCTGCATAGCTTGTGTATGGATTAGTCTGATAATTTTGTCTAGATTATGAAAAACCATTTGAGATTTTGTGTCTAGATTATGAAAAGCCATTTGAGATTTTTTTTAACTTTTATTCAATAAAAAGGTTATCACCCTTCCCCAATGTAATTTGCTCTGGCTATTCCAGAGCAGCAGCATCTACCATTCCTGTGATTTTACAAACAGATTATTGTTGAAAATCTCTTCAAAATTTGAAAATGCTAAGATAGATGACCTGATAATGGTATTGTTGAAAAATCAGGCTCTAATTGTTTTTAATAATTGCGAGATGATAGTGAATTATAATAAATTGTTTTCCTTTATTGGTCTAAATGTAGATTAAAGTATGACTATCAACCAGTATTTGCTGTTTCATGAATTTTTATTACTTAATAGTTTTCTAAGCATTAAAATCTACATGTAGACAAAGCAAAATATTGAATTGGTTTTCGTTATTTTTAGCCTGCTTATCAGAATTTGCGACAGCGAGTGGATAATTTTGTGTCCAATCATCTTGCAAGTCATACATGGAGTCCTCATCTCAACAAGAATCAATTGAGAAATAGTCTTAGACAGATGGTGCTCCAGTAAGTTTTAATGTTTTCTTTGGGTTTTGGGGAGGAAAAATACTGTGGAAAAGTTTAATAAATTTACCATTTTATCTGAACTTCCTTGGAGTTTACTTTTGAGCTGTTAAATTGATAATGGCATAATTTCAAGACAAGTTCAAAATTAGTAGTTTAGAATTTTTTTTTACAAATAATTCATGTTGTAGATGTCCACAAGAAACATGGGTCAACTGTGTTTTTATTTTACTCATGTAAAATTGAATAATTCGATATGATATTTAGGGCAATTACATTATTAGAAGTGCTATCGTAATATTGGGGATGACCTACCTGATCACCTGGGACCACAGTAAAAGTCCTAAAATCCGGACTGCTCAAGGATTGGATCAGTCCAGATTTTCTGGTTTTCTTTCCCCAGATTCTTGGGTAGTAATTTTAAAATTAAAATTTAAGGAGAATATTACAAAACATTTTTTCATATAAAATACAAAGTACAAAAAAAGCAGATATTTTTTCTTGCATTTCAGCGACTTCCATGTCGTTGTTTTTTGCTACTGTGAGTCTGTTGCGCTTGCAGGCAAAAGCTGAGAGTTTTTGAGGTCTGTATTTTCAGGTGGTATGGATTTTTGGCATCTGGATTTTTACTGAAAAGAAAATGTTTTGCCTTTCTGGCTAATATTCACTGTACACTGAGGAAGTTTGTTTCTCAACATTTCCAGAAATTAGCCCCTATGTTTTTGCTTAAATAATTAGAATTTAAAAGCAACTTGTTTGTAGTAAAGTATTTTGTATATTTTAGAGGTTATGCTAAAGGTGACAAGTTGTGGGTGTCACCAACCTTTTTTCCCCACCCATTTAATTTGATGGTTTGTACTTCTTTAACTTAACCAAAGTAGTACAAGGTAGGAAATTTCAATCCCTCAATGAAAATCCATGCTGCTGTTCCTCCTGGGCTCACTCAGTCCTGAATGCATTTCTAATTTTGCCCTACATAAATTTGTGTTCATTCCAAAACACTGTTCCAGCTTAACTTGCACCAGGTCTTGTTCACCTCCTCCAACTTCTACTTGTTGACATGCCATGATTTTTTTTTAAACTCTTAACATTGGCCATAATTAAACTAATGGAATACATAGAGTCCATATTTCGTAAACCTTTTCCTGGAACCACCACATTGATGCAACCCTGAAAAAGGCACACCAAGACCTCGACTTTCTCAAGAGTCTGAAGAGATTTGGCATGTTGTCGAATGCACTAGCCAACTTATTTTGTACACTCCCCAGGAATGCAGAAGGTACCGAACATAACCAGGTCCATCTCAAGCTCTGACCTCCCATTTGTTGAATGGATCAACATGAAGTACTACCTCATAAAAGCAGTGAGCAACAAAAAGTACCCCATCACCCTGGTGGTGTGTGTGTAAAACTAGTTCAATGGGTCCCAAGGGCAACAAATCCGAACACCGGCCGGCTGATTGAACAGTGGTTTTTATTTACGTGTGTAGTGGAGTCGCAACAGGGATAATTGACACACACACACTCAGCTGATTAAACACACTTACAACCACTTGCAGATAGAAAGCTTTATAACCAACTTAAAACATATGATGCCTGCCATCTGTTGATATTTCTAGCAGGCACGGCTCTTAACTAAACTAGGGTCAGTACTTTCGAGACACACAATACTACACTTCCCAACACTTTTCTGTGCACACCTTACCAATGACTCTCCAGGGTTGCCCGCAGTTCCCAACCTGGAGAGGACCTAGGGTTATTATCCAGAAGAAAAGAGGAAGATGGGTCACACGTGGTGAGCTTTATAGTGCCGTCAGCTGGAGAGAGTGGCCCAGGTGTTAGAGGCAATTAAAGGAGCCATGGCCTGCTGTCCATTGACCTGTGAGCAAGCCTTGACCTTGATTGGCAAGTGAAGTAGCTTCTGAGTTGGTTCCAGGCAGAGAGGTCCATGACCCTCTGCACTCTACATTCTCACCAGGTTTCAGACAGAGATCACATGACCCTCTGCAATTCACACGACCTGATCACAATCTTACCTTCAAAGAGAACTTGCAGAAGTCTGAAGACCAACACCTCCAAGTTCAAGACAGTTTGTTTCTGGCATCTAAGGGGCTCTTGAATCTCTCTTTGTTAAACTTATACAGACTGTTCCGATACCACAAAAGGGTCACTTTTTTTGTACTTAGATTACTCTGAATAGTTATTATCTATCTTCTATCTCTCTTTAATTTAATTATGTACACTATTGTAATTGGTTTTTTTTTTACTTTTACAAAGTACATGTTTGGCTGCAACAAATAAGAATTTTGGTGCATATGTACAACATATAATGCATATGGCAATAAACTTAAACCTCAAGATTAATGATAAAATCTTTAAAAATTTATTGGACAATTTGCATAAAGTCAGATTTCCATAAATCTTCTATACTCAGCCTTGGAGTCTTGCTAATCTTTAGAAGATTAGAAGTAATTTGAAAAATCTTAACATTTTATCTTGCCTCCAAATCTACTACTTTGTGCATTCATCTACAAGTGTGGATAAGTGTTCTGTTCACATTGTTAGATTCTCCACTTAAATACATGTTAATGTCATTGCTGCCACTTAATTAAGTTTCTATCCTTCTGTCATGCTATCTCTTCCATGGTTGTGGCCTCACTTTAAAGCATCATTCAAAATCAACTCCTCGGACAACACTTTCGTCTTTCTTCAGCACTGTGCCAACCCTGGAGGAAAGCAATGAAACTGCAGCTGACACTGATAAATACTGACCTAGTTAAAGAAAACCTACAAGGACTATATAGAAGTAAACTGCAAATTTGTGGATAAATCTTGAACTTCTAAACGTTACTTTTGTTTCTCCTTGCAGAGAAACATTTTGATACTTTTTTCATCACTTATCAAATCAGTAATTTGAAGCTTCAAATGTTCAATTCATTTTAAAAATAAACTCTTTTTAAAATAATATATAACAGTTTTTTTAATTGAATTGCAGATCAGGTATGCTGGAGGCAGGCGTCGACAGGATAATTTCTCAAGTTGTGGATCCAAAGATTAATCATATATTTCGGCCTCAGGTTGAGAAAGCTGTTCATGAGTTTTTAGAAACTGCAGATCGAAAAGAGGAACCTGCTTCGGTAAACATATCTCAGAACTCTGAGAAACAAGAACCAACTACTCCAGGTACCATTTGAAATTAGTTCATATGACACGCCTGTCCATGGCCTAAACCACTATCAAGTTCAGTCTACCCACAAGTTGTATTCCCTCTCTGCAATATCCAACCAGATGACGCTAATATAGACCTCCATTTTTCATTAATATCGCCCCTCCTGAGATTTCTTCCCTATTCCTTCCTCCAGCTCCTCGCTCCCTTCCCTTGCTTTGATTAAAGAGCTATCTTTCATAGTTCTCTGCCCACTATCATTCTCATATTCCTTCTCTTCTATCCTCCCACATGTAACCAGGCATGTCATCTTACTTTTGCTCTAGCTGCTTCATCTCAACACCCCTCCTCTTTATTCAGGCATCTACCTGATTTTATTTGCATTCCTGAAGAAGGACTTGGGTTCGAAACATCAACTGCCTTTAGGCTTTCTATGAATGCTGTGTGACTTGCTGAGTTTCTCCACACTTTTGTGTACTGTCCTAGACCCCAGCATCTGCATTTTCTTGTTCATCAGGATTTGAAGTGGTGTGCCAAATGGTCTGTTTTTTTGCTGTGCATTTTATAATCGATGCCGGACACCCATATCTATCAGGATATATTTTCTACCCTTTGTACAAGATACTGATCATATGTCATTTGGAACAGAAGAATTTAATGTAAGCTCTTCCATATAGAAGAGAAAGCATTCTAAAAGCAAAAATGCTGTAAAATATAAGGACTAGTCCATTTTTTAATTGGTTGTTTAATGGCATAGAAGATGAAATGGGCCAACTTTGAGAGATCAGTTTGTATTTCTAATAGTTTCAGGTTCAAAATCAATATTTTCCAAAAATGGTATTGTTAGATAATCTTAATCTTTTTTGTATGTCATGATCTTGATCTAATTACATTTTTAGGTGTGACAAATCAGGATTTTGCAATAAAATTAAAGGAAGCCATCAGCACTCATTATTATTAAAGAGGAAATTCAACAGGCAGCAACCATCAGCGCAGCTTAACTGTGGAAACTGAGAAGTCAGTGAAGGAAACTAGTTATTCATTCTTGAGATGCAGATTTTGTTGGCAAAGTAAATATTGTGTGTAGCCATGACTACCGTTGAAGTCTGTTTGTGTGGGAAATTATTCCCGCAGCATTCTTGCTTCAGGAGTTCCCATTTTTAGTACATGACTTGAGTTTGGAGGTAGTGATATCTTGGCTGTTTGAGAATGTTGCAGTACGGTATTGGCCCTTTAGCCCACGCCTTTGTTCTGGCTGATGTAAGTCTCCTACACGGCAGTCTCTTCTTCTTTGGCTTGGCTTCGCGGATTTATGGAGGGGTAATGTCCACGTCAGCTGCAGGCTCATTTGTCCGACGCGGGACAGGCAGACACAGTTGCAAAGGAAAATTGGTGGGTTGGGGTTGGGTTTTTCCTCCTTTGTCTTTTGTCAGTGAGGTGGCCTCTGCAGTCTTCTTCAAAGGAGGTTGCTGCCCGCCGAACTGTGAGGCGCCAAGATGCACAGTTTGAGGCGAGATCAGCCCACTGGCGGTGGTCAATGTGGCAGGCACCAAGAGATTTCTTTAGGCAGTCCTTGTACCTCTTCTTTGGTGCACCTCTGTCTCGGTAGCCAGTGGAGAGCTCGCCATAGAACACGATCTTGGGAAGGCGATGGTCCTCCATTCTGGAGACGTGACCTACCTAGCGCAGTCTAATCCTTCGCTAACTCACACCCATAAACCTCCATTGTTCTTACATTCATGTGCCTATCTAAGAGTCTTTTAAATGTCCCTATTGTATCAGTCTCCACTACCACCCCCCAGCATGCATTGCAGGCACTCACCACTCTGTGTGTTTATATTAAAAAAAAACTCATCTTGCTATTGTTGCCCTGGGAAATAGGTTCTGGCTGTCCCCCTATCTATCTTCTCATCTTATCCGTCCTCTTTCCAAAGAGAAAAACCCAGGCACTGTCAACCTTGGTTTATAAGACATATTCTCCAATCTAGAAAACATCTTGGTAAATCTCCTCTGCGCAGTCTGTAAAGCTTGTATGTCTTTCCTGAATTTGGCAGCTTGGTTAGTATGGCAGTTAGTGCAAAGCTATTATTGATCCAGCTGCGCTGGGTGGGTCACGTCTCCAGAATGGAGGACCATCGCCTTCCCAAGATCGTGTTATATGGCGAGCTCTCCACTGGCCACCGTGACAGAGGTGCACCAAAGAAAAGGTACAAGGACTGCCTAAAGAAATCTCTTGGTGCCTGCCACATTGACCACCGCCAGTGGGCTGATATCGCCTCAAACTGTGCATCTTGGCGCCTCACAGTTTGGCGGGCAGCAACCTCCTTTGAAGAAGACCGCAGAGCCTACCTCACTGACAAAAGGCAAAGGAGGAAAAACCCAACACCCAACCCCAACCAACCAATTTTCCCCTGCAGCCGCTGCAACCGTGTCTGCCTGTCCCGCATCGGACTTGTCAGCCACAAACGAGCCTGCAGCTGACGTGGACTTTTACCCCCTCCATAAATCTTCGTCCGCGAAGCCAAGCCAAAGAAGAAAGAAGATTATTTTGGCAGCGACCTGGGTTCCAATCTGGCATCAACTGTAGGGAGTTTGTATGTTCTCCCCATATCTGCCTCAGTTTTCTTTAGGTGTTTCGATTTCCTCCAACCCTCCAAAACGTATGGCGTTGTAGGTTAATTTGGGTATAATTTTCTCGCACCAACCCTCTTTTCAATCTTCTTCAGCATGATGCTGAACCAAGCCATGAAAGACCCCAACAATGAAGACGCTGTTTACATCCGGTACCGCACGGATGGCAGTCTCTTCAATCTGAGGCGCCTGCAAGCTCACACCAAGACACAAGAAATACTTGTCCGTGAACTACTCTTTGCAGACGATGCCGCTTTAGTTGCACATTCAGAGCCAGCTCTTCAGCACTTGACGTCCTGCTTTGCGGAAACTGCCAAAATGTTTGGCCTGGAAGTCAGCCTGAAGAAAACTGAGGTCCTCCATCAGCCAGCTCCCCACCATGACTACCAGCCACCCCACATCTCCATCGGGCACACAAAACTCAAAACGGTCAACCAGTTTACCTATCTCGGCTGCACCATTTCATCAGATGCAAGGATCGACAATGAGATAGACAACAGACTCGCCAAGGCAAATAGCGCCTTTGGAAGACTACACAAAAGAGTCTGGAAAAACAACCAACTGAAAAACCTCACAAAGATAAGCGTATACAGAGCCGTTGTCATACCCACACTCCTGTTCGGCTCCGAATCATGGGTCCTCTACCGGCACCACCTACGGCTCCTAGAACGCTTCCACCAGCGTTGTCTCCGCTCCATCCTCAACATCCATTGGAGCGCTTACATCCCTAACGTCGAAGTACTCGAGATGGCAGAGGTCGACAGCATCCACGCTGCTGAAGATCCAGCTGAGCTGGATGGGTCACGTCTCCAGAATGGAGGACCATCGCCTTCCCAAGATCGTGTTATATGGCGAGCTCTCCACTGGCCACCGTGACAGAGGTGCACCAAAGAAAAGGTACAAGGACTGCCTAAAGAAATCTCTTGGTGCCTGCCACATTGACCACTGCCAGTGGGCTGATAACGCCTCAAACCGTGCATCTTGGCGCCTCACAGTTTGGCGGGCAGCAACCTCCTTTGAAGAAGACCGCAGAGCCCACCTCACTGACAAAAGGCAAAGGAGGAAAAACCCAACACCCAACCCCAACCAACCAATTTTCCCCTGCAACCGCTGCAATCGTGTCTGCCTGTCCCGCATCGGACTTGTCAGCCACAAACGAGCCTGCAGCTGATGTGGACTTTTTACCCCCTCCATAAATCTTCGTCCGCGAAGCCAAGCCAAGATAGTTAAATAAAATTTCAAAAAAAAATTAGACCTGAATGCAAAACTCCAAGTATGGTCTAACTAGGATTTTATAAAGATGCAACATGATGACAGCTCTTTAATTCAATCCACCGTGTATTGAAGTCCAGCACACAATATGCCATCTTATCCACCCTATCAACTTGCATGGCAACCTTGACGAACCAATCCCCAAGATCTCTGTTTCTCCCACTGTTAAGAATCCTTCTATTAACCACGTACTCCACCTTCAAGTTTGACCTTCCAAACTTATCCAGACGGAACTCCATTTGTCACTTCTCTGCCTAAATCTTCATCAAGTCTGTAATCCTGTTGTAACCTGCGACAAACCTCTACACCAGGGGTGTCAAACTCAAATTCACGGAGGGCCAAAATTAAAAACTTGGACTAAGTCGAGGGCCAAACTAAATATTTATTGAAAATTTTGAACAACATCTGCATGTTTTCTCTTCTTTCAACATATGTAATGTTAAACTTTAGGATATAACTTTAGGAGGATAATGTTACAAGTCAGGAGTAGGTAGCTCAAGTTCACCCATTGCTTGACCTGAGGGAAACATATTTGGTCCCTGTGGAGATGTAGTCAGCATTCACAGGCTGTGTCCATTTTGGCCTGCATCAGGACTCATCATTTCCTGCTCACTCCTCAGGCTCTAGGCCTCTATTCACCCTCAACCCACCATCCCTCTACCTGACCAGTCCTTTACCCAACCTTTACTCACCCCTCACTCTACTCGTTCTGCCTCTACCCACCCCAACCTATACACGCCCCTCTACTGCCTCTCCCCTCAACCTGTTCCTCCCTCTACCCATCTCTCACCCTCTAATCACCCCTCCCCTACTCACCCTGCCCCTCCCCTTTTACCTCTTCCCTATCCATCCCTCCTTCTACTCATCCCTCCCTCTAACTGCCCCTCGCACCACCATAACTTTCCCTGCCCATTACTCCTCACCTACACCCTCTGCCCACCCCTGCTTACCCACCCACTCAGGCCCAGCGCACTGCCGATCAGCCTTTGCAGACAGCCACCATCTCTCTTCATGTGCAGGGCCAAACCAGCTGTCCCTGGGGTCCGCGGGGGTGCAAGCGCTGAAGTCCGTGGCGACCGGGAGAAGTGCGCTCGCGCTGTGGAAGGGCCGTCCGGTGCCAGTCGCGCGGGGCCCGTGCTGCCCGGGGGCCATGCGCTGCCCGTCGCGCCGACAGGAAATCACAGGCGCTCGCCCATCCGCCGCACCGCTCGACAGGTGGGAGAAGTGACTGGTTGTGCGGGGAGCCTTCCAACTGGCTTGCCGGCTGATGACATCGACAGACTTCTCGTGTTACAATTTCTCGTGTTACAATGGGGAAGGATGTGCAATGAAGGGGGAGGATGGTGGGGGTGACATTACCAAAAAACAGCATCGGCTCTCGCTGCAGGGCGGGCCACCTCTAATACATTTTTGAAATGATCTTGCGGGCCAAATATAATTATATCGCGGGCCAAATTTGGCCCATGGGCCAGAGTTTGACATGTGTGCTCTACACCATCCACAATGCCTCTAACCTTCATGCCATCTGAAAACTTACTGACCCTCCACTCTACTTCGATTTTGTTGTTGAAGATGGTAGAGACCCCATGTTTGTAGGGTGCTCCCAAAGGAGCCTTTTCAAGTTGCAGAAGCACTCTTTGGATACAAACTGATGCACCCATGTTGTTCAAATAAAGCATATTCCTTTGATCTTGATGTTAGGTTGTTTGAGTTTTTTTAGAATTGCAAGTGCTGCATATTTCATGAGGCATCTTAAGCCGCTTTCAGGTGGAATCGTCTGGAGAATGCGGCTCTGAAGCGGCTGCGGCGTTCCTGCAAAGGAACATTCAGTTGGCAGCGCTGAAGGGGGTGTTCTGCCACCTGAAAGGTCTGAAGCTGGGAGAGGGACTGTAAAGCACACGCCGGCTCCTGAGTCCGGGCAAGGGCAGCCGTCTGACAGCTGGCCTCCCCGCAGTCCGTCCGCCCCAGCCCCGCAGTTCCCCCGCCAAGGGACTGTCAGGCAGTGGGGAGTTGGGTCGCCAGCTGACTGTCATCAGCCCACCCCCTGCTCGGCATCTGAAAGCTGCTAGCAGCTTTGCCTGTGCTGCTTTCAGGTGCAATGGGGGATTCTCGGAGCAGGATATGATACCTACAGGAGCAGGGTTAGGTAGGTAAACCCCCTGGCCTGGTTCTCCACTTTCAGGTGGCCATCCGACAGCCACATAGGAGTACAGTAGGCGGCTTTACAGTCGGGTATTTGGCCACCTGAAAGTGGCTTCAGAGTTTGAGCTAGTTTGAATGCCAAGGATTTACGATTAATTGCCCTCAGCAAGATGCCTCTGACCTATTTTTGAAATTTGTATTTACTTGTCCAGTTACATTTTTGGTTCATGTTATTTGCTGTGTTATTGCTGGTAATTCTGGTGATGCTGTTGAATGTCAAAGATAGTAAATATAAGTCTGAATTTTAGATTCTTATTGTGTGTCTGTTGTGTGGCATATATAATGCATGCCACTTAATTGGCAAAAGCTGAATGTCCACAGGCTGTGCTATATACAGACATACTCCATTGTCTGAGAAGTTACAAATTGCTGAAACACAAAAGGCCTGATATTTTTTGTGTGCATTTTAGTCGAAAACCTCACTGGTTGATTTAACAGTTCTGTATTAGAATGAAAGAACGATACAAAGTCATCAGCATATATTACCCACTTCCAACACATCAACAACATAACCGTGCAGTGATATTTTGGGAACTCATTGATTAGTGGAGCTAATCAATAGATAAAAATTCCTCCATCTTTTCAGAGACTTCAATTTTACTTTTTGAAGCTAAATTTCATCTAAGGCTACTTTCATGTCAACGGTAATCATAATTCAGCTTGCATCCAATATTTTGTAGGGTTTTTTGGAACTTTTGAATCAAGACCCTGAAACTGTTGAGGGTCACGGAAGCTATTGTGTAGAATCAACGTTGAAATTATGCATATTAGAATAGTGTAATGCAGTATATTGATAATTGTTTAAAATTCTTTTCCAGGAACAGCAGTACCGTATTTTGATATGGTTACATCACACTTTATTTTCAATTTGCAGGCACTTCTTCCAGTTGCCCTAATGCAAGCAAAGCTAATGATGCTCTTTCTATCCTGGATACAATAACCTCTCTTAATCAGGAAGCTAGTGCTGCTAGGTCTACAGTCGAAAATTCATTTGGTAAAAATTATGAAAAGAATTCTAAGAAGACCTCCACAACAGAAATCAAATCAAGTTTTGATCTTGGACTAGAGCAAGATCACATTGCTGAAGATACTGAAAAAATTGTATTAGAAGTCAAAATGGATGATCCAAAGTTTTATTCCAAGTCAGAAGGATCAATAAACGTTTTGACATCTTTGAAAGATTTTGAGGATAGGCATGAAAACATTGAGACTGTTATGGAAAATATAGAAGATTTGAATGAAAGAAATGATAAAAGAGATAAAGATATAATAAAAAATGAACAACTTTCAAAGAATGACAGAAAAGGAAAAAGAAAAGACACTGTATCTGTGCGACATATCTCTGGAAATCTAACTGCGGAACAGGCAGCCAAGGAAAACTTAAAGAAAGGTACTGAGAAAACTTTGTGGGCCTAGCTTTAAGTAAGCATCTAGTCCTAATTACTCAGTGATTTTGTGCAAAGGATGAGAGGTGTGTTTTTGATGGAATATGAATTATTTCAACAAACAAGCTGATCAAAATGCATTGCATATTTTTTGTTTTCAAGAATATGGAGATTATTCTTGGCTTTGATTGGAGTTCAACTTTTTTAATTGTTAATATTGTACAGTAATTGTTCTGTATGGTTCTTAACCTAGTTAAATATTTGAGTCTTTCTTTATCTATACTTCTAAAATGCCCCGACTTTTGTTCTGTAGTATGATATAGATTTTAAATTCCTTCAGCAAAGCTGTGATGTGATTTGTTTTGAATATCTTAAAGACAAGAGTCAGGGTGTGAGATGGGCAAAAACTGTGATGCGTAAATAGAAATAACATTTTGGAATATACTACTTTTTGTTTAAAGATTAAGGTGTACAGTTTTAAAAGTAGTGTGACAAAAGCTTGAATAGGAATGATGATTAGAGGGCAGAAAACAAGCTGGTTGACTGTTTTGCCATGAGTTGTAATGATGACGTAGTCCAACTACCATTTTTAGAATTCTATTTAGATATAGGTAAGCGGACTGCAAGGCAGAACAATATATTGGATTGCTAAAGAGTTACAGACAAACGGACAATTGTATCTTTGGGGAGAGATTGAAAGCAAAAAAGTGAAACAAAATGCATTGGAGACTACTCAAATTGTGGCAGTGATTCTGACCTCCGTATATTCCCTTCCATGTATCAATCTTCAGAATATTTTCTGGAAGATTCTGACTTTGAAGGCCTGAGTGACATCACTGTTAGTTCTGTCCATACCAGTGATCTTTCCTCTTTTGAGGAGGAGGAAGAGGAAGAAGAGGAGGGCGAAGTTTCAACTTCTGAAAGCACTGATGAAGTCGAAGAGCAAAGTTTTGAAGGTACTACATTATTTTTCAAATTTGTGCCAGATCCTAACAATAATATTAAACTAACATTTTAATTACACACCAATGTAATCTGAATCTGCCACTGTATAAGGAGTGTGTCTGTTTTCTCTGTGTTTGTGTAGGTTTCCCTGTGCCTATGTGGGTTTGCTGATTTCCTTGCATCTTCCAAAGATGTATGGGGTCAATAGGTTAAATAGTCACATGGGTGTACTTAGGCTGCATGGGCTTGTGGGCTGGAAGGGTCTGTCACTGTGTTGTATCTCTAAATTTAAAAGTTGTCTCGTGAATACTTTTCTCCCCATAATTCCTTGTAATATCACTTTAGCAATAAGATTTAGTGTCATACAGTGCATATTTCATTAAAAGTACAATAATGCATCTTGAAGTTTACAGGTGCACACTGTACAGCTATTCTTTTGAACACAGTATTGATCTAGTTGTCCCTTGGCACTATCCTGATGTTGACTTAAATGCTCGTCATTGAAGTAGTGGATAACTGAACTTGTACAGTTTTGCTATATTCTTTGAGGTACTGTATCTGGTGTCAATGCTGCACAGTTGCTCACCAAAAGGAGGTGTAAGGCTCCCCTTCCATCCGATAGCCTGCAGGTCATGGTGTAGAACCTGTTTAGCCTCCCAATCAGGGTCACGTAAAGACATGGATTGCAGATGGTGGATGGTTTTAACAAACAGATTCTACAAATTTGAATTTATGATTGTGAAATTAAAATCGCTGGGCAGATGAATGAGGGATTCCTGGAAGGGAATGGGAAACCACTTCAATATTTTTCCCTTGTATAATCATGAACTCATCATCGACTACAGTTGACGCCTTCATCAAAGGAGAACGGGGGAGGCAACAACTACAATTCAGAAGGTCAGAGATCGTAACGGATGGAGAGATATGATTGCCCAAGCTGAATGGCAAGGCACCTGAATGAATGAGCACTGTTTAAATCTAGAAGCCATTGTAATTGCTTAAAAAAAGCAAGTATATGAACAATAAATAGGTAGGATTTTAATTATTTCTTGTAAAATCTAGAAAAAACTTTGACAATATAATAATGTTTTCACGTAAGACAAAACTTTTAAAGTTGAGAATTCTTGGTTCCTGAAATTAATATTTTCTAAAAGAGGCCAGACTCCAGAGTCATTTTTTATTGTCAGCAAAATTATGTATTAGTTGGAACTGAGAATATTAAAATTTAAAATTGTTCAGTGGAATTAAACAGCATGTTGTATGTGTATATATGCATGATTGGGTCCTTCTCTTCATTGCTCAAACCAATATACAAAATGTCATCATCTCTGACTTCTCTTCCCTACTAATCCATGTCTTTAACCACTTGCATAAGCTGATGCCAACTCTCCTCTCATGGAACTTACAAACTTTGCTTGTAATTTGTCCATTACCTTTGCTGCTTCCCATTTGCTGCCTTTGAGTTGCAACTCAAACTTATTCTAATGCTCTTTATTTCCTGCTTTGCTTTGTTGAAACTCTTCATGTAAACTATGCTCCTGCTTCCCCTTCATACAATCAATCATCCATATCCTCTCAATTCCATCGATCCTTGTAAGCTTCTTTTCCACTGCAATTCAGTCTTCCTGTCATCCTCCAAAAAAAATAAATCAGTGTACATGGTTTCTGCATTTTCATGTTTAAATCCTTCAACTGGGTTTTGAAGCCATCATACTAATAAGATGACAAACAAAAAGGAGAGCACATTGCGCTGAAAGTATTGGGACCTCAAGCTATAGTAGGGCTAAGTGAGTTGGCTGAGGTAAACTGTGTTGAGGTGTGTAGGAATTTCTTCTGGCAGAAGCTGGTTAATCTGAATTTTTTTCTACCCCAGGGGTGGTGAAGGCTGGGTCATTGGCATATTTTATTATTTTGAAATTGATGGCTTTGGGAACTGGAATAAGAGATGAGGCCTGGAGCAGATGAAGTAGGTATGAGGAGCTGTGTGGCTTCCTGTTTCTGTTTACTTCTTTCAAAATGGTTTGTAACAGAGCCATTGGATATTGTGTGACTGTGTTAATGATACACTATGTCATTCATCTCTGGTTGCCTGAAATCTTTTATAGTTGACTACATCATCCTCTACAAGCATTCTGTCATTCATCTAACTGGTTGGAATTGTCTTTGACCAGATTCGATTTTGTCAATCAAATTATAACCACTGAATTATCTGCAGTGGTTATTCCTTCTTGCAAAGTTGCCTTGAGTTGTCCCAAAATCATTTTTTCTGTCTCGTAACTATTTCTTATTAATGTACTGCTTTTGGTGGCATCAAAAGCACAGGATTTTTCAGTTTTCCATCACCTTCACTGTTATTTCTGCACTTTTCTGACCTGGTTGCCATTTTTCACATAAAGATGAGGTTATTGAAAGCTCAACCTTGTGCTTTGATTTGAATAAAATTTTCCACTTGCTGAAATGCACTGACTCTCAGCCCCACTGTGTTTCACCTCTTGTACTTTTTGCTGCATATCTTCTTTGCCGTACCTTATCACGATTAAAGAATTCCGAATATTTGCTTTTATCATCTCTCCAATTATATTCACTGCATTATCCCTATGCACCATGTATGTATCGCCTTCAAGGTATTATACTTCCTCCTGTCCATTCTCCCAGTTTCTCCTTCTTTGGTAACTGCTCACATGACCAGACTTTATGTACAAGTGGCTCTGAGATGCCCTTCTTAAAATCATGATTGACAGGGTATTTTACTCTTTGTTTATTTCCTGCATCTACTCTGGTGTCCAAGCCATGGCAAAAATAGAAATCTCCTGTTTTTTTTTTTACCTTCCACCCCACCAGCCTTCACAATATCTGATAAATTCAACTAGATTCCGCTGTAGCTCGTGTTTCTTACCGTACTCTCCTTGAGATTGCTGACTTTCCCTCATTCCGTACCTGTTTCCTCAGGTTTATGTGCAGGTCTTCAGTGACATCTTATGCTTAATGTTAAGTCAGCAATGCAAAAAATGTTGTGCTGTAGCTGTAATTGCATACAAAAAGCAATTGTTAGGAATGTATTCAATATAGGTTTCTTCTAATTGAATAAAAACTAAATATTTCAGGTTGCAAGTCTAAACCTGATGAAATATCTATTTAAACAGACCCATAGGATTGGCAGCTCAACTTAAATATACCAAAAAGTTTGTGCTTCAGCAAAATAACAGTAAATTGTGTTCCAAATATAGAACTAAGAAAATAGACTGAAGAAACTAAAGCCAAAATCTAGTCAACTAAGATTTTTATTAAACATTTACTCTTTTTAGAAACAGATACAAATTTGGAAAGTAATGCAGAAGAACAAAAGGAAGGTAAAGCAAGACCTGGGCGTCATCCCTATGTCCACAAGCCTTTCCTATATTCAAAGTACTATAATGATTCGGATGATGAAGAAACTGTAGTTCAACATCGACAATCAGTTGTAAGTTGGAGCTGTTTTCTTACTATTCCTAATGTTCTGATGTTTTGAATTTCAAATTTGGGTGTGGAAATTATTTAAATTGTGTTGGAGATACTAGTGTATTACCAAACTGGCTTGGTAAAATGATTTTGTCATTGTAAGATTTAAATTTATTGCTAGCTGAAAGTACATTGCTAATTTTCCATTTCATCCTTTGCTAATTATTTTACTACTAGGTTAACATTGCTACTAATTTAATTGATACCAGTTAATAACTTACTGAACATCACTTGTTGTAAGACCTATTCCTGGTTACTCTGTAATAGGGAGAAAGGGTTTTGGGACTGTATACACCAAAATGTCAAAGGATAGATTGAAATGACTCATTGTTTTATAATACCATAGAATTGATCAAATGGTACCTGATTTTTGTTCAATACACAAAGTTAGCTGCTGAGTAGAACCATTGAACATTACAGCAAAAAAAAAGGCCTTTTGGCCCTTCTAGTCTATGCCAAACCATTTCTTTTGCCTAATCCCACTGTCCTGCACCCAGTCTATACCCTTCTGTACCTCTTCCATCCATGTACCTGTCCTAATTCTTCTTAAATGTTAAAATTGAGCATACATTCACCACTTCAGCTGGAAGCTTGTTCCACACTCCCAACACTCACTGTGTGAGGAAGTTCCTCCTCATGTTCACCCTAAATTTATCTCCTTTCACTCTTAACCCATGTTCTCTGGTTTGTACTTCACTTGCCCTCAGTGGAAAAATCCTATCTACATTTACTCTGTCTACCCCCCTCATAATTTTAAGTATCTCATTCTTCTATGCCAGGGGTGTCAAACTCAAATTCACGGAGGGCCAAAATTAAAAACTTGGACTAAGTCGAGGGCCGAACTAAATATTTATTGAAAATTTTCAACAACATCTGCATGTTTTCTCTTCTTTCAACATATGTAATGTTAAACTTTTTCTTATTAAAATAAATGTTTAATAATAGTTTTGGATAAACTCTTTCCAGAAGCATTAACAAATGAGATATAAAATATTCAATAAATAATATTTCTCTATAGAGGATTTGTCAAATGTTGCTAGTGTGCTGTCGAATAGTAAAATCTGAGGGCTATTGAGAATGTGGGAGAATAACATGATTCCTGAAACAATCAAATGGGCGACTGATTGTGGGCATGAACTCTAGCAGGGTTATTTGCCATGCCCTTTTTCCATTGGTACAGATATCCTTTGATTTACACACTTTTCAAGTTTTATGCCTAATGAGCTTGTATCCAGGTGCAGGACCATTTTTAACCAGGAATATATTTATCACTGTGACATGAAACTATTGGAAGATCGTTTTATCCTGAGATTAAAGTTCATAATCCTTACTCAGGCCTGTGTGCGGGAGGGCGGGGGTTTGTGGGCGATCGGGTTGGAGAACGACAGTGCGGGGGCATCGGCTCTCGCTGCAGGGCGGCATCTCGGCGGATCAGCGGCCCCGTCACCGTGAGTCGCGGGTCGGCCTGCGGCAGGGAGGGGGAGTGGGTAACGGTCCTGGCGAGGTCAGGCCCGAGGCCTCCGGTTCCGGGTGCTGGGTAGTGGCCTTGGCTTCCCCTGACACCGCCCAGGCCCCAAAACCAGAATCCACGGTGAGACCCTGCAACGTAAACAGGAGGTGGGGGCGATTAGCGGGCTGACGCCAATGCATTCTGGGATTTGTGGTATTACTGTGCATGCGCTATACTGGCGCGGCGGCCAGCGGGCCACCTCTAATACATTTTTGAAATGATCTTGCGGGCCACCTCTAATACATTTTTGAAATGATCTTGCGGGCCAAATATAATTATATCGCGGGCCAAATTTGGCCCACGGACCAGAGTTTGACATGTGTGTTCTATGCTGTAGGGAATAAAGTCCTAACCTGCTTAATTTTTCCCTGTAACTCAGTTCTTGAAGTCTGGGCATCCTAGTAAATCTTCTCTGCACTCTTTCTATCTTATTGGTATCCTTCATGTAATTAGATGACAAAAACCACACAATACTCCAAATTTGGCCTCCCTAATATCTTGTATAACTAACATAACATTCCAACTTGTGTACTTTTTGATTTACGAAAGCCAGTATGCCAAAAGCTCTCTTGACAACCCTATCCACCTGTGACATCACTTTCAGTATTCCCAGATCCTTCTATCCTACCACACTGCTCATTGTCCTACCATTTTGTGTGTATGTACTTTCTTGGTTTGTCCTTCCAAAATGCAACATCTCATACTTGTCTTCATTAAATTACATCTGCCACTTTTCAGCTGATTTTTTTTTCCACTCCTCCCCCCCACCCAAAAAAAAGCTGATGCAGATCCCTCTGCAAGCTTTGAAAATCTTCTTTGTTGTCCACAACACCTCCAACCTTAGAGTCATTGGAAAACCTGCTGATCCAATTTACCACATTATCAACCAGATCATTGATATGGATGACAAACAACAATGGTCCCAGCTCTGATTCCTGAAGCACACGACTCATCACAGGCCTCCAAACATCCTTCGCAACTCTTTGGCTTCTCCTGTCCAGCCATTGAACTTTCCTGACTAACCTCCCATGCAGGACCTTATCAAAGGCCTTGCAAAAGTCCATGTAGACCACATCCACAGCCTTTCCTGATACCTTCCTCAAAAAACTCTACAAGATTGGTTAAACACAATCTACCACACATAAAGCCATGTTGACTATCTCTACTCAGTCCATAGCTATCTAAATAATTGTATATCCGATCTCTTAGAACACCTTCTAATAATTTACCTACTATTGACGTCAGGCTCACCGGCTTATAATTTCCAAGGTTACATGGGAGCCTTTTTTAAACAATTAAACAACATGAGCTTCCGCGCCCCCCCAAAAGCTCTGGCACTATACCTATGGCTAAGTATATTTTAAATATTTCTGCAATTTCTACACTAGCCTCCCTCAAGGACTGATATTTTCTCTAATGAGCAATGCCACTCCTCCCCCTTTCATTTTCCCCCCCCCCCAATTCTATCACGTCTAAAACAACAGCAGCCCACAACATTGAGCTGCCAGTCCTGCCCCTCCTAAACCAAGTTTGACTAATGGCCACAATGTCATAATTCCACATTTGAATCCACACTCTAATCTCGTCTGCCTTTCCTACAATACTCTTTGCATTGAAATAGATATATCTGAGAAAATTTCCACCACATTTAACCTGTTGACTTTAACAGTGCTTGCAATTTCAATAACATCTTTCCCTCCTCCACTCCTCTGTGTGCTCTGGCACTCTAGTTCCCCTCCCCCTGCAAATCTGGTTTAAACTAACATAAGCAAACCTTCCCATAAGGATGTTGGTCCCCTTCCAGTTCAGGTGCAAACCATCCCGTCGGAACAGGTCCCACGTTCCCAGGATGAGACCCCAATGATCCAGAAAAGCGAACCCCTCCCTCCTACACCATATCTTTAGCATGTTAAGCTGCATCATCTTCCTATTTCTAACCTCACTAGCATGTGACATGAGTAGCAATCCTGAGATCACCACCCTGGAGATCCTGTCATTCAACCTAGCACCTAACTCCCTTAACTCTCATTGCAGGACCTCCTCACCTTTCCTATCCACATGAACCAGAACATCTAGCTGCTCGCCCTCCCTCCTGAGAATGCCGTGAACTCGATCTGAGATATATCGGACCCTGGCACCAGGGAGGCAGTGTATCATCTGGGATACTCCATCTCTTCTTATAACTCTGCTGTAAACCCATCATCTCCAGGGGATTTTCCATTTGGCATAGTCTGTATAGCTTCCTTAATTTCAAAATCTGTAAATGGGGCCTCCAATTCCCTCACATCCTCATCCTCTAAAACCGGCAAACCTAAAGCAGATTAAAAAGACTCAGTAGAAGCATTTTCTTGAACTCCTTCAGAGGTATACAGCTTTTGGTAAAATAAATGAAATTGATCATTAATTTTCTGAGTTTTATAAGTAACCATCGAGTTCTTTTTTTACAGCATTAATTGTCCTCTAAGCCTGCTCCGCCTTCAACTGCCAACCTAACCCTTTATGGGCTCTATCCCCTAATTCATAATAGCGTTGTTTAGATCTCGGTATTAATCTTTCATATTGATACGTTTGTAATGTATTATAGCGAAGTTTCAATTTGGACAAAGCTACTTTTTTTTATCTTCAGTAGAATTCCTTTGAAAATCTTTTTCTAAAACTAATATTTCCTTCTCCAAAGACAGGCTCTCTGCCAAAAATTGCTTCTTAATTCTAGCAGAATAGCTAATAATTTGACCTCGTGTCCTGGGTAAACTTGTACCTCTCACTTTGTTTGTTTTAGATTGGTCACAGTGTTTAAACTACCGAAAGAAAATAGACACACACACCGAGAGCAGTTCAGTTTATTATAAATGTTTATTACAAATTCAAAAGCTGATTTCAAACTACAATATGCTAGCCCTTCCCAATTATACTTATCAATGCCTGGACTGGTCCCAACTGCCAAAGCAGGGCAATGACCACACACTTGTAGTAGGTTGTCGGGGCGCCGGTAGCAGCTTCTCCACCTCCCTCGACCGGGACGTTAGCTGGACTCTAGAAGTTCTTCTTCTTGCTGAGAGATGTTGCCACCTCTCGGAGAGTCTCAAACTTCAGTAGCGGGACCGTGGCTTATATTACCCAAAAACTGCTTACCCAAGGACCTATTCACAGCACAGTAAGAAAGATAAGCGAGCAAGCTAGCATGCCTAGGCTTCTATCGAATAATGTAATTTTCATCTTATCATTTTGAATACAATGGTTTATTTTGCATCAAGGTTAGGCCTCTGACAGTCTGTGACCAAAACAAGCAGGAAGATTAGATCTTCTTGGTACACAGATGTCCTTTCGTGTCGAGATAAATAAAAAGAAAAATCTTTTTCTGTTGGATTTAACCTTCTCCAAATATCAACCAAATTCAAATGTTTCATCAAAGCAGCCATTTGTACAGCTGTTTTAGATTTCTTTATACTCTTTGGAGATTTATCCAATAATGGATCCAAAACACAATTAAAATCTCCGCCAATTAAAATATTTTCATTGGCCTGATTCAAGCTCAAAAAAGTTTCAGATACAAACTGTTTGTCGTCTACATTAGGTGCATAAAGTCTCTGTGCCTCAGCAAAAAATTTACAATTCACCATCAATATTCTGCCTGCTGTCGCAGAGAATAATTCCAATTCAAACTGTATCTTTTTATGTATCTAAATTGCCACTTCTCTAGTGTTAGAATTAAAGGATACTCCATCTCTTCCATAGAACCTTTTATTTGTCCTGCTAACTATGGAATCACCTGTCACTACAACTCTTCTCTTCCCTTAACCATAGGCCAGTCTCCATGCCAGAGACCTGATCTCCAAGGCTTGTCCCTGGTAGGTTGTTTTCCCCCCCCTCCCCCCAACCTTAACAGTATCCAAAATTGTATACTTTTTACTGAGGGGGAAGGCCACAGGCGTTCCCTGCCCTACCTGCCTGTTCCATTTCCCTCTCCTGACTGTCGCCCATCTACCTTCTCCTCCTGCCTCCTTGGTGTGATAGTGTCCCTGGATCACCTGTCTAACACCCCCTCTGCTTCCCGAATGATCCGTAGTTCATCCAACTCCAGCTCCAATTCCTTAACTTTGCTTATCAGGAGCTGCAGCTGGATGCACTTGTCACAGATGAAGTCGTCAGGACTACTGTTGGTTTCTCTGACGACTCACATTTTGCAAGAGGAGCATTCCCCTGCCGTGGCCGCCATTTCCACTGTCCATGACTAGATGAACAAAGTATGTTATCTTAAAAAAACCTGCCCTTACCTGTGCCTACCTACTGAATCCTTTTTGTTCCTCGAATAGGGTGGCCCTTTCTGACTTCAACTCTGACTATTTCTTGCCAAAGCCTGTTGAGCCAAAGCCTCACCACTGACTCTGCCCACTCCAATGATGACCATTCCGCTACACAGTCCCTTGCTTTTGTAGGGATACTCAGCTCATTGCTCCATTCAGCTTTCTTCTGCTGCCTCACCCCTTTTTAAATTCTAACTGCTGCCACTCGTCAGGTCACCTGAACTCTTGCTCCAATCAGTTTCTTTTTCCAGTACTCAGCATCCAAAATTTTGGGTCTGAACCCTTTTTCAGGAGGGTGCTATGTGACATGGAGAGTTTCTCCATCTCTTCTGTGGCATGCACTAGACCAGTGGTTTTCAAACTGCCACCTTAAACGCACATTCCACCTTTGGCATAGGGATTGCTTAAGGAGGCATGTGAGTGGAAAGAAAAAGTTTTGAAAACCATTGTTTTAATCGTACCTAATTGACTCGTTATGTGCACGGTTTCGTAATTACAAAGGAAATAGGCCACTGACACATTTTCGCAAGCAAAATATTTCAGGAACAATTGTGTCTAGAGCAGTGATTCTCAACCTTCCTTTCCCACTCGCATACACCTTAAGCAATCCTTTACTAATCACAGAACACTTATGACATAGGGATTGCTTAAGATGGAATGTGAATTTAGCGGGGCAGTTTGAAAATCACTGCTCTAGACCCAAGCATCTGCAGATTTCTTGTTAACTCATTTTTGTTGTTGTTTCGATCTAATTTATTTCTTGGGTTCCAGCCCCCAGCAAAGTGCTATTAATTTACCTTGGACTATGGAATACAAACTCAAATGCATATATAAAAGAATGTCTCATTCTGTCCATTTATTGTATGAATCATGTAATTATTCATTCAAAATCAATGTAATAAGAATCATTTTGATTGTCAGCCAACATTTTTATCAGGAGACACACAAGAGGCCGGAGATGCCGGAAATTGGAGCAACAAATAATCTGATGGAAGAACTAAGTGGGTCGAGCAGCCACAGTGGGAATAAAAGAACTGTCAGTATTTCAGATTGGAACCCTTCATTATCTGAGATGTTGACAATTATTTTTCTGCCACTGATGTTGTTGAACCCACTGAATTCCTCCAGCAGATTCTCGGGTGCATTTCTATCAAATGTGCTAAGAATAATAAGTGATAGTATTACCATCTTTTTTCACAGGCAAAAGAAAAGGCAGAGAGATTACTCAGGCGTCAGTGGAACAGGGAAAGGATAGAGGACAACCACAAACAATCTGAAATTGAGAAAGGCAGACCACAAGAGATTCAAAGGAATGAACAAAATCTTCAAACAGTGGAAAAAGGTGGTGATTTTTTAATTTCACAATTATAAATGTATCCCACTGGTCTTGAGGCCTGATGTTTATTTCCCTAGAAAGTTTCGTGTTTTCTTTATTTTAACTTAAATTTGCATTTCCAGCAATTAAACAGTTAGCAATCTGGGTTCAAATCTGGCACTGATTTTTAAGAGACATTTACGTTCTCTGTGTTTCCTCTGGGCACTCCAGTTTCCTCTCGTCCTCCAAAACCTTCAGGTTTGTTAGTTATTTGGTCATTTAGGTGTCATGCACTCATTGGCAAGAGGGCCTGTGACCGTGCTGTATCTAAATTAAAAATTAGATTTTTTTTCTCCTCTTCCCCCTCACCCACCCCGCACCCAGCACATACACTTTCACATATCACTTGTTTATATTCTTTAGAGAATTCAAGAAACATAGGAACTTCAAGTTAAATAAATCTTAGACTTCTTTATTTAAAACTTTTTTAACTGGTACAGATCAAATTTCGCCAGTTGTCATCTTCATTATTTAACAATATGGACAAAGGCCCTTTTGTCCACTGACTGGTGATCATCAAACGTCCATTTGCACTGTTCACCTTATTCTCCTGCATTTTTATCAAACACTTGCTAATGCAAAGGCTAAATTACAGCACTTTATTTGCCTACCAACCTTCTTTTCATTGGAATATTGGAAGAAAGCAGAATATCTGGAGGATACCCAAGTAGTCACCAGGATGAATTAAACCAAGGTTTTTGGAGCTGAGGCAGAAGGTTTACAAGCATCACTACTGTGCTTCTTGATATAATGTGATTAGCTACATTTCTTTATCTTCCAGTTATTAACAAATTTCGATGATGAATCTACATGGGGAAAATGCAACAAGCAACAGCCATAATTTCAACGGTTAACAAAGCAACCTTGAAAGAGCAAAAATTCTTGGGGGAAAAACTCTAGATAACATTGTCCTGTCTAAACAAAACATGTTTTGTAATGAGTACTTTTAAGTATTTGAATGCAACTATATGTCTGTTCAGAACTGTAAAGTTAATCTGTAATATTTTACAGACTAAGAGCGAGAATCTTGTCCTCTGGATTGTGACCATTTAACGCATATGATGCAAAATCCCAGTGTGATCTATTGCCTAAAGACTGAACATCTTGTTTTATGTTCCCTTCTATCTTTATTTCCATTCCAGATAATAGCAGTAATTTGGATGTAGAAACCAATTCAAGAAAAATGCTGCAGCCAACAGCCTTAATTTCAAAAGTTAGTAAAGCAGCTTTGAAAGAACAAAAAATCTTGGAGAAAAAAGTAGCATTGAGAAGAAAAAGGAAAGGAGATTTAAGGTATAATTGTTTTACCTGCTACTAACATAACTTTGAAGCAACTTTCCTTTTAATTTTTTAAAATTTAGACATGCAGCACAGTAACAGGCACTTGCTGCCCATGACCTACATACCTCGATGCGTTTTGAATGGTAGGAAGAAACTCGAGCCCCCAAGGATAACCCATGCAGACATGGGGACCATGGGGAAAATATGCAAACTCCTTACAGACAGCACAGGATTCGAATCCCAATCGCTGGCGCTGTAACAGTGTTGCATTAATCGCTGAGCTAACTGTGCCTTAAATAAATGGATACAGAAAACCGCATCTATTTGTTGTTTTGCCATGCCAATTCACTTCTCTCGTTAATATTTTTTTGTAAATCTGATGTTATCCAAAACTGCCTGTGTCCTCACTGGGTGGTCCCATTCTTTCAATATCTGTATCTTTTCTGGTCTACACACATTCCTGGATAAGAATCCCTCTTTGCGGGTGATGGGGAACTCATCCCTACTTTTCTACCAGACCGATAACCGTCCCAGAAGCATCTTCTAATCCTCACAATTAGCTCAACCCCAAACTTAATTGATTTGACATTGACATGATGAAGCTTTCAAATTCCCTCTTGAAAACTGTCTCACTACTTTTGTTTTCTGTGCTGTCTTGGTCATTTTCCATGACATGGCCTATAATGAAGCTTTTCTTTTGCAATCGCCCTCATGTGAAGCAGCTTCCAACATCTTTTGTCATGTTAAAAGCATGATATAGACTGTTAGGGAACCAGTGAAATGATCTGTGCTCTGATAAGGTCAGTCAGTAATATATATGTCAGTAATACTTGTATGTATCATGTAATAAATGGAAAAGTTCTGGAATCAGGAATTTAATTATTGTCCTCTTATTTTTTAAATTTCATTGGAAATCACTCAATTGCATAATTTACTGAAAGAATTATAATAAGCTTGTCTTTGCTATTGAATAGCATGTTGAGATTTTTTAATTACAGTAAAATTAGATTACATTTTCTACAGAGATCATGCATGTTGTGTACCTGAAATGCATAAATATCACCAAAAATTCAAGATTTGTTTACAGTCATGTAAGAAAACATATGTAATATCAAATAAAATTCTATTTAGTTTCCCTCAAGACAAAGCTTCACCGTCAGCAGAAATAAAGAACAGCAAAGAGAGTCCCTCCAGTCGTTGAGTGTCCGTGGATTTGCCTCCAGCGCTCACACAGCCTCTGCAGCCACCCAAACTTCAGTCCAAACCATTGGCAAACCGAGCTCCAAATCCCAACCTCTGATATGATCAGGAAGCCTTCAGCACACGAGGCCCCTCGGAAGCCCCTCGCACTCTTGACACCCTCTCTAATCCTGGTTCCGATAGTAGATCACCAACAGCACTGTGGCCTGTTGGGTTCCTCGTCTCAAGTCGCCAATGGCCAGATCCCTGAATTCTTCAGCCACAGAGCCCCTCACTGGTCCACTGCCATGATCATCATCCTATAGGGTCGTCTCCTCTACTTCTCCTTAAACAAATGGTATCCTCCCTGATTTTTGGAGCCCAGAACCGGCAGTGGCATGATTTTAAAATAAAATGCTGTCGGCTCCTTTAACAGGCCATTTCAAGTCTGCACTGGGCCACCAGTAGGAGGACTGGACAGTTGAACTCTGGAGGAGAACTGTCTCTGCCCCCCACTCTATGGTGGCACTGCTCTTATGGAAGCTCTGCCAGTGCCACCTTATTTTTTAAATTAATAAACTACTAAATTATTCATTATCAGGTGGCAATAAATAACATTTAATACTACTTTTGAAATAACTTTCCCTATCAACTTTAAAAACTAAATGAATGTCACATGGCAATTAGAAATTGCATCAATGCTGGACTATAAAGATAATTTATCCAAAATAAGTCATGTTTTTTCATAACGTGATACAATTTTTGTATGTAAAGAGAACTTGAGTGTATTGATTTTTTTTTAAATATACAATGTTCATGATTTGTTAAAATTGGCGTACAATAAGCCAAGACTAGTATTATACTGAATGATATATAGGTATTTATATTTTTACCCCCTCCATAAATCTTCGTCCGCGAAGCCAAGCCAAAGAAGAAGAATATAGGTATTCCCAATTTGATGGATCAACAGTTTTAAGATTGGACCTGTGTATTACATTAATGTAATTTGTATTGATTAGAATATCATAAATCATAGTTGTGTGGTCCAACTTATCCATGTTTTACAGAACCTTACCAGGGGAAATTGCTTTGCACCAAGAAGATCGAAAAAGAAAGCGTGAACAGCCAGAAGAATTTAAAATGATTAAAAATGAGGTACATAAAATTTATAAACAGTCATTTCAGCTTTTTAAACTCCAGCATTAACATAACAATTACAGCACGGAAACAGGCCATTAGGCCCTTCTAGTTTGCACCGAACCAAACTACAATATTGAAGTATATTGTAATTGCTAGTGAATAGCAATTTTTAAGACCTACTTGCATCAAGGTGTGAAAAAAAAATTAATTGATTTTGATAGAATCCAAAAATAAAATAAGTTGATTCTAAAACCAATACATTTCAGTGTGCAAAATTATGTATATTTTGAAGTTGTACTTTTTGGATTTTTTTCCTAGAATATCACTTGACAAATTCAGTTTTGATTTACATAGTGATTCTGTCAGAGTTATTGTCCAGGGTACAGAATACATTGTCATGGTACCCAGCAAATTTAAGATGCACCTAATTTAAGTTTACTACCTGGTGCATATTACAATGATTATAAAAAGTAATACATTGTTTCATTCAGTTCTTGTAAAAATAAAAAAATTTGAAGTAACCCATTTACTAACAAAAAAATATTCCTGAAGTTTATTTTTCAGAACAAAGAAAAACCTTTTACTGGTTCTACTTTAAAAGATTCTAAGAATGCACAGTCCTCAGATCATTCACTCAAATCTATTCAGATACTTTCAGAATTTAGCCAGTCTAATGGTGAAAGCAGTAACCACTTAAAAATTGATGATGAGTCTTGTCAAAAGCAACCAAGAAACAATGATTCCAATATGAGTGGATTGGAAATATCTGGAATTGATCAACTTGATGGTTTTGGTTTCGAAGAAAATCTTAAAGATTCATCCAGACACAAAGATGAGATGAGGCAAGTAAAACACAGTGAAGGGGAATTAGTGGAATTTGAAAATGATTTTTGGAGATACGATATTCCTATTGATGCTGAACAGAAGTTGGGAACTTCTTTAGAGGAAAATCAAAATGTCATGATCAATTGCCATCAGGTTATCCATTCAAATGACAGCAAAACTCGAATGTCTTCTACCAATTCTGCAGAATTATCAATAGTGGAACAGAGCCAAGATGTCAAATCTAAAGATCACTCAAAACTCAAGGAAGAAAAGGGGAAAGAAAAGAAATATGTTGCTGAAGGTTCTTTGCCAAAATCCAAAGAGAATACACAAGAAGATGCAAAAAGTCATGAGAAAAACAAAGAAAAAAGAAATGAATCTGAATGCACGTGGCCAAAATTCAAGGAAAACTCACAAGATGACCTGAAATCCAGTGAAAAAGGGAAAGAGAAACGAAATGATTCTGAGAACCCATGCTCCAAATTAAAAGAAAATATGTATGAAGATGCTAAAAGCAGAGAGAAGAAAAGTGAATCAGAATCTGGTAGGACAAAATCTCGAGAAAATAGTCTGGATGATAAAGGCCAGGAGAAAAGTAAAGACAAGAAATACATGTCTGAACGCTCACGGTCAGTATCGAAGGAATGCTTACAAGAAGATGTGAAAGGAAAAGAAGGGAGAGGTGAATCTGGGAACTTGCGATCAAAATCCAAAGAGAAAATCCATGATGATACAAGAAGTCATGAGAAAATCAAGGAAAATCAAAATGAATCTGGAAGTATTCGGTCAAAGTCAAGGGAAACTGTGCAGGAAGATGTTAGAAATAAAGATAAAAGGAAGAATTTTGAAAATTCACGATCAAGATCCAAGGAAGAGATACAAGAAGATAAAAGTAGGGAGAAGAGAATAGAAAAGAGACGAGAATCTGAAAGTTCTTTATCAAAATCTAGGGAAAAAGTTGATGGCTCTCGGTCAAAAACAAAGCAGAGCATTGAACTGCTTCGATCAAAGTCCAAAGAAGATAATGAATATAATCAAAAAGGAATGGAAAAAAGGCATGATTCTGAAACTACTCGGTTGAAATTAAAGGAACATTCAGAAATCATTCGACTAAAGTCCAGAGAAAAATTGCAGGGAGATGTTCCATGTGATGAGCAAATAGACAAGAGACGTGATTCTGAAACTACTCGGCCCAAGTCTAAGGATAACGACAGCTCTCGGTCAAAATCCCGTGAGAAACTGCGGGATTCTGTTCAAACTGAAAAAGGAATGGAGAAGAAGCATAGTTCTGAAAACACTGGCTCAAAACCCAAGGACTATTCAGAAAGCTTGCATTCACGAGTCAAGGAAAAGGTGCGAGATTCTGCTCAAGGCACCTTGAAAGGAATTGATAAAAAGCATGATTCTAAAATAAGACATTTTGAAAAATCTCATTCAAAATCCAAGGAAGATGATGTGAAGAAGTTGGAGAAAAGGTGTGATTTTGGAAGTACTCGATCAAAATCAGGGGAACACTCTGAACATTCGCGGTCAAAATCTAAGGAATATCCTGAAAGTTCACGGTCAAAATATAAAGAGAGAACACAGGAAAATAGTCAAAATAATGAAAAAGTGTTTGACAGGAAACATAAAATTGAAAAAACTCTTTCAAAATCTATGGAACTTTCTGAAAGTTCTCAGTCAAAATCCATTGAGAAAGGGAGGGCAAGCAATAAGGAATGTGAAAAGGGGAAATTAAAGAAGAATGATATTCAAAGTGTTCAATCAAAATCTAAAGACTTTCCTGAAAATGTGCAAGCAAAGTGCAAAGAGAAAACACAAGGCAGTGAGAAAGGATTCAAAAAGGCTAATTTTGAAATTATTCAGTCTTATTCTAAGGATAAAGTGCAAGATCTTCATGTTAATGAGAAATTGGAAGAACAAGAGATCAGGTCTTTAACCGCTTTGTCCAAGCCTAAAGTAAGCAGTAATGAAGATGTACTGAGCAGAGAAAAGAACAATAATTTGAAAAATGTGGCACAATATGAGGAGCAGATAGAAATTGACAGAAGTAATAAAATAGATGAGAGAAATAAAGTGGAGACTGATCGATTGGGATCTCAGGTGGAGACTGATCAGTTGGGATCTCAGGTGGAGACTGATCAGTTGGGATCTCAGGTGGAGACTGATCAGTTGGGATCTCAAGGGGCGACTGATCAGTTGGGATCTCAGGGGGCGACTGATCAGTTGGGATCTCAGGGGGCGACTGATCAGTTGGGATCTCAGGGGGCGACTGATCAGTTGGGATCTCAGGGGGCGACTGATCAGTTGGGATCTCGATCTCAATTTAACCTGCAAAAAGATATGAAAAGTAAAGAGACAGTAGAAGAAAAAGATGCTGAAAATTTAGAATTAAAAGAATGGCACTTTGAAGAAAATGGAATAAGTGATTTAAAAGAAAAACCTGAAACCCCACTGACAAACTTAATTGAAGGTCAAAATAATCAGAATGATAAAAAAGGAATCGATATTGAAAGTTCCCAGTGGAACTCAAAAGAAAGCATAACAGAGACTAAGGAAATTGCAGACAGCACTTCAGGAAACACGATGGAAATAGAAAATTTGATCAAATATGAAGATAAATTAGAGGAGAGAACAGAAACTATTGAAAGTGAAGCTGAATGTATAAATATAATGGGAAAAAAGGAACATGAAGCTGTACAAAAGACTGGTGAATTTAAAACATCTCTCTTAAGTAAAGAAGAAACTGGAAAACTAGCTCATGACCAATTAACAAGACCAAATGAGATAAATATTCCTCTGAACATGGAACAACATAGATCTTTACATACTCCTTATGAGGCTATTTCACCTAATACTCCAACTATGAATGAGATAGGGCTTCTCCCTCCAATTACTGATAAAGCACAGTTTGTTCTTTATGATCCTTCTTCACCGGCTACTCCCACACTTGATGAAGATTTTTGCTATGAGCCATCTTCTAGTACTCTCAGTTCGGTTGTATCTTCTTTGGAAGGTACTGGGAAACCAGGAGCTCATAGCTCAGGAAATGTTGCAGAAGAATTGTGCCACAAATATCGAGTTGAAAAAATGGACCCCAAATGTGAGCCATCAGAAGAGGAGCCACAAGGTAACAAAAGAGGTGCTTAATCATAAAATATTTTGAGCATTCATAATTTACAAAAGATAGGGTTAATTTGCTTTTGAATGTACTGCGAGCAGCATGAAATCAGGACGATGTACAGCATTAGAATTTCTGTTTTGGACTTCTTTTCCCTTCATGCTTTTGAGGGTGATCTTTCAATTTTAGGCTATTGTGCTGTCTGTGATCTTTCCCATCATTTTAAACTTACTGGTTGCTATTTTAAAAGGAGAACTTGAGTGCAAGAATGGTGAAAAATTGCAGCATGCTGCTGGGCAGTGTGACCTGGGAGTGCTCATTTATTGAAAAAAGTTAGTTTACAGGTAATCAAGGAGGCGTATGGGATGTTGACTTTCATCGCTGGAGGGATAAAATATAAGATCAGGGACTGCGCAGGATAGTGGTGACCACACCTGGGGCACTGACTGCTGTTCTGATCTCCTGACTTGAAAAAGGATATACAGTATATTTCCGATTAACTGAAAACCGAACAACTGGAATTCTGAATAGCTGAATGGTTTTTTTTGGGGTGGGACATGATGTCACAATTTTTAAAAAGTTGAAAATGAAAGCAGAGAAGTCAGTTGCAAATAGAACTAAACAGGAAATAACTGCTTTGTACATGGATCTGGTGAAAACATTGCATCAAGTAAGGGATTCAAACAAGCTAGAAAATCAAAATGGATTCAGCTTGGGAGAGACCAGTATTTAAGTACTTTTTCAAACCAACATACTTTAAGGAAGCTCATGATTACCACTTACTTGCCAAGCAAATGAGTAATAATTTGCTTTGTTAAACTGCACAAGGGGTTCAAATGCTGAATGCTAAATTAAAAACAAACACCAATTTTCCAAATGATAACTAATAAGAAACTATGAAGTTAAGGATTAAATCTAATGGCTCATTTCCCACTCACACGGCTGAGGTGCTGATTCATACTTGCAGCCACAACAGAGCTGTAAACCTTCAGGATATATGGCTAGTTCCCACTCAACCTCGTGATAGTGGTGCCCAGCTCAGCAGAGCACAGGACACTGAAGGTGGAGAAGATGCCACACATGGTCCAGATACTGAGTGAGAAGCTCCAATCCCGCCCCCTGCACTCTCTGTTGGTGTCAATAAAGATGCCCAAACCAATAATGGTGTCTACGATGATGGCTACCCCATTCCTCAGCGTGATCGTTTGCTTCAGGGTCATGTCAGCTGGCTGCCCCTGCTCTGGGGCTTGGTCCCAGCTCAGGCTCACCCCTAGCTCTCCATTCACACTTGCAGCCAACATCCTCTCCTTCTGCCCTGGCTCCACTGAACCTTGCTTTTTTAAATTCAACACGAGGTCATAGATTCTGTCTCAACCTCTAGGCAATTACAGATACTGTACTGGCAATCAGGTGGGTGCCAATAGTTTTGTTTGCAGGGGCACTGCTCCTGATGCTACTGGTGTGCTTAGAGAAAATATCTGAACTCCGGTCCCAAGCATTTTGGATAATTAGAAGTGTACTCTATGCACTTTAGAGGCAGGGCAGAGGACATCACCAGATTGATTTTGGAAATGGTTAGCTTATGAGGAGTGCCTGAAGGGACTGGGACAATACTCACTGGAGTTTAGAAGGATGAGTGGGAGATCTTGTAGAGACAAAAAAAAATGAAAGAACCAGGAAAATTTATTTCCACTGGCAGGTGAGAGTAGAACTAGAGGATAGAGCCTCAAGATTTGCGGGGTGGGGTGGAGTAAATTAAGGACAGATATGAGAAATGTCCCAGGAGTACTGAATCTGTGGTATTCTTTACCCAGTTAAGCAATAAAAGCTGCCTCCTGAATGTATTTAAGGCAGAGATAGTTTTGAAGAATAAAGGGAATTAAGGGTTATGGGAAACAGGTCAATTGAGCTGAGTTCATGGCCAGATCTTATTGAATGGCAGAACAGGATCAATGGGCCAGATGATCCCTTCCTGCTCCCTTTACTAATGTTCTAATTATGGAGAAGCATCCATATGACTTCCACAGCAAAGAATGAAAAACTGGTAACTAGAAACTAATTTCAAGGCTCTAATTTTGAAAGGTTTAAAGGTGTGCCCATAGCTTGGGTTAAGTGGCCTTTCAATCAGTTAAATGTTGTATATGTGTATATTTGTAGACTTTGATAAAACTGCATTGTTTCTTTGCAGTGTTCCTCCAGGTAGATGCCTTCTATATGAAATTGTAGTGAGAATGACAAATGATAATGCTATCTTGAAGTGCTTTCCTTTCTAAATGACTTTATCCACTCGTGTAGAATTACCAGTTCAGCAGGATGTCGTATCAGAAATAAACACGAGTACCATATGTAAATGGAAAGGTGAAGATGTGGTAAGTAGCATTCTGGAAAAGTAAATGTCGATGGAAAATGCAGAATATTGTGGTCCAGCTACAAGTGGTGACTTGAATATGTCTCCTCTATCAAGCTGTGTCCATCTTTGACAAAGTTTTTGGTGTGTTGTCTGCTGGTGTCATAGAAACACAGATATTCAATAATAGGAGGCCGTTTGACCCACTGTGGTAGTGCTTTAACTGAAGCTATACTGTTATCTGTCCTGTGTCTTTATTATATTTTCCTTTTCAAATATTTAACAATTCTCAATTCTGCAGTTGAAAAATTGAATTTCCAATCAGTGAAATCAGTCTCTGTTATTTCTAACACTTTAATTTTGAAAAGCATATATTAATCACCACTTCTATTCTCCAGTGGGAAGAGGAAATAATCTTTGTAATTTAAATAGGAAAAAATGCCTCCTATTGACAATTTGTTGATAGTTCAAATTTCCAATTAATTCAAATTTGTTGCCCCACGAAATTTGCAGTAAAATATTCAGCTTAATTTAAATTCAACCTGGTTTGAGCAGGCCAGAGCAACTAACATCCCTGGCCACCCAACCTCGCCTTGCAGGAATGGGTGAATGAATTCACTGAAGAATTTGACACTTTGGGCAGCAAGCAACATTTCCACAGGAACCATCAGAAATTGGGTAAGTAATAAAATTAATGAATTGCCAACTTGTAAGCCCAAAGACATCCTTAATCACAGTGATTAGACATTATCTAACAATCTGGATTCATTTTTTTTTAAATTTTCATCCAAAATAACAAATGGTAGAAATTTGAATAGCAAATTACCATTGCAGTTTATGCTGAGATGTCTGGGGAATAAAATAAGTTGTTTCTGATGTTTTAACGGTATTGGCTCTTGGTCCTTTGCACTCTATAGAAACAAAAAATACTGTCTATAGAAGTGTTTTTTGAGGAATGGTTTTGATGTTTTGTCCTAACCCTATTCTGAAGTAGAGAAGACGTGATAACAGCTTTTTAAAGCAATGTCTAAGTTGATCTGCCAACTACATTTGACAATGATGGATACCATGTGTGTATGGGAGACTTTTTTTAAAATCTGAATGAGAATTCTCATTTGCAATGATGGGAGGATATTTTGGGTTCAGGTTGTCAGTGCATTGGTACACTAACAACAGCAGCTTCAACTTTTCTTATGGGAGAGAAAATTGCTAAGTGGGGTCAATGTGACCCCACTGATCTGTTGATTTGATGATTCTCTAGTGTTGCTGCCAGTCTCATACCATGATACCAAGTCTACCATAGATATCAGCATTTCAGTGAAATCTCCTGATCCTCGATTGGGCAGTTCCAGCAAAAGTCAGCGGATCACTGCCATGGCAATAAGAATTAACTTTCATCTGTTTTTGTGACCTTCATTAATATGATTGGAAGATCAACGTGCAGTGGACAGTCTTTGTGCCCTGGTTTTAGTTGGTATATTTTGTTGTAACCTGGCTGACTTGCTTAGCTCTTGATTGTGAATCTTTAATCTGAATTCAAGTTTACTCTAATGCTATGGCAAGTAAAATTAGACTGACACAGGATAATGAGGGAAAGGACTGCTGAACTCCATCAGAAGTTCAACATTACATGACATGAGTTGTGAATCAAATGGTCCAGTTGATAAACAGTTATTGATGCAGTGCAAGAAGTGAGATGTTATTGCAGCTTATGCAATTGAAAAGTGGCTCAGGCAAATGGAGGTAACGTGAAATAATTTTTCTTTACACAAGTCCATTTTTATTTTTGATTTCTATTGATGTCTGCATTGTTCTTGTGAAGGTGAAACTGGGTGCTCGATCATCTTGCATTAAAAATCAACTGTGTTAAAAATCAACTGTGTGGACCAGAGTCGTGCAACAGGCTAGACTGGATAAGGATGGCACACTCCCCACACTACAAAGGATCGTATCAAACCACCTATGTTTGTTAGGCCAGTTTGGCATCATTGTTTACAGCTGACTCAATTTAACAAGTTGTGTGAACTTGTAGTAGTAGTTGTTATTAGCTGAAAATATCATAATTTTTCAAAATGAATTTTCATTGTGCCTGCTTATTCACCTGCTTGGGTTTTAATCATTTTAATTTATTGTTTGAATATTTTGATCTGGGAATTTGTCAAATTTGGCTGGGTCTTCCTGGCCTGATGCCCATACTTGCAGTCTGGACGCAAAGCTGAAAATCCCTTCACAGCCACTCTTTCATGATGTAAAAAGTCAAATGAGCTGACCCATTGTCCAGTCTTTGTCAGGCTTAAGTTTTTAAATACAGTACAACTACGATTATCCCAAATCGGATTCTCCGAAATCCTCATTTATCTAGAATTTTTTTTAACATTTTGGATAAATGAGGCTATCTGAAACAAATCAGAAATCCTCATCTATCTGAAATTTTTTTGGAGCCAAATTGACCCCAAAGGTTTGGGAATTTTTTTTTGCCTGATTTGAAATTAGAACAATAATTGCCCTAGTTTCAGGTAACTCTCTCTTTCCATTTCTTTTTTGCCTTCCCACATTGACTTTTCTCTCAAACTGTGTGCCACTGTCTCCAAGCAGCAAGCAGTTGGAAGAATCCCTTGTCCCGGCATTATCAAGGAGAGCTGCCCCCCGGGCAGGAGTGGTACCTTGGGCTCAGTGGTGTCCCACCACACATACACTCCCCCCTAGGGGAGGATTCAGAGTTGGGACTCGGGCATTGGGAGCTCTGGTGACTGGGAAGACAGAAGGCCTCCAACTTGCCAGAGAGAGTTCCTCTGGCCCAAGAGACCTCCTCAGGGATCAACGGCAGCAGTGGGTTCGTGTCAGGGATCGGCAGCAGTGGTTGGGTGGTCTCTGTAATTGGCAGTGAGTGTTGCAGCCAGCATTTTTTTTGGTGAGAATTAACATTATTTTAATGCTTAAAATGCCTTCCCTTTGTTGTTGTTTAAACATTGATACAAGTGATTTGCTGTTGCTACTGGGCTGTTATTTTAAAAAATGACCAGTTATCCAAAACAAAAAGTTTATCTGAAATATGCCTGGTCCTGACCATTTCAGATAATTGGAGTTTTACTGTACTGTACAGTGTTCGGCCAACACAACTAAAACAGCTAAGATAGATTAAATTAATTTGAAATGTATTGTTTCATTTTAAGATTAATTAAAAGCAGATTAAAACTATAACATTAATAAACAATAAATAAAACATTCCACAGATCATTGATAAAATCAATTTGCTTAATTGCATTTTGTTTCACAGGAGTATGACATTGAGCCCATTGCATCTTGTCAACTGTGAGAAAAGCAATCACGTTAGTCCTATTGCCCCTTCTTCAATTTTACACCACTGGAGTTTTACAATCATCAATACTCCCCTTTGTTTCCTTTTTGGCCCTTGGACATCTTAATTTACAATGGTCAATGGACTTTGGAATATGGAAAGAAATGGAGCACCTAAGAATAAACACTATGAAAATTCCACACAGACATTACCCAAAATTATTTTTGTCCCTAACTGCAGTGCCAATAAGCAACTAAATGTTAACGTATTCTTTACATAATCAAATTACTCATTCTGTTTTGGGTTTGTTCCAACAATGTAGTGGTCAGTGCCAAGCACAATACAACCCAGAGTAGACCAGCTACAAAAGAAACTCATTAACTTCCATCTTTTCCAAGAAATCTTTCAATTATTTTGCATTATTTGATACATACTCAATTCATATCAGACCTCCAAACCTATGTACAGATGATTTGCATAGAGTGATTATCCCATTCAAAATTAAAAATACAGTGTTGAATACTTTATTTTGCACTTTAATAACTTTGTTCATGGTTTGCAGCCATGTTTCTTGAATGGTGTGTATATGTTAAAAAAATTAGAGCAGGAATAGTTGATCTGTCCTTTTGAATTTGCTCTGCTATCCATCTAGATCTTCTGCTCTATACCTATATCCTTTGATTCCATTCATGTCTTGAATTTTTTTTATACTAACACAGCTTCCACAACCTTCCAGTAAAGAGCACTCTAAAAATTTGTCACCTGTGTGAAAAATTTTATCCTTACCTTGGTCCAAAATGGCCTATCCCTTATTCTGAAACAATGATCCATAATTCTAGTTCAGTGGTTTACAAACCCTCCCCCCCCCCCCCACCCCGTCTCACATTCCACTTTAAATATTCCCTGTGCCATTGGTGCTCTGTGATTTGTAAGGGATTGCTTAAAATGATATGCGAGTGGGAAGAGTGAGAATCACTGCTCTAGACCCAATTGTTACTGAAATATTTTGCTTGAGAAAAAATGTAATTGGCCCATTTCCTTTGGAGTATGAAACCGTGCACATAACGAGTCCTTTAGGTACAATTAAAACAGTGGTTTTCAAACTTTTTCTTTCCACTCGCATACCACCTTAAGCAATCCCTTACTAATCACAGAGCACTTATCGCAAAGGGATTGCTTAAAGTGGAATGTGATTTAGGGGGGCAGTTTAAAAACCACTGTTCCTTTGCTTGGGAAAACAACCTGCACCTCCTCTGTCAAACTCATGATGGCTGTCGTCATTTCTTAAAATTCTACACTTGCAAAATGATGCAGTCTTTGGCCACCATTGTAAATTGTTTTGTTGTTGTGCTTTGTGCAATCAATGCAGTGAATGGTTTACTCCAATTTAATTGATGCTAGAAAATCAAACCCAATTTCCTTTTATAAATATTAGTGTTCTGGTTATTTTTTTTAAATCAGCTATTTTCATTCTTACATTGGCAATCCCAGGTACTCTGGTCCAGCTGCTTCCAACTTTCATTATCCTCAAGGCAGTGGCCCTAGACCAAACTTTGTAGTGATTTTATCACCAATATAGCTATCCCTATTGCCCTTCTACCTATTAATGGCAGCAGCAATTAACAGCAACTTTCTGTAGGCTGCAGAGACCCTTTCTACCTTTACTTTTAAATACTTGTCGTCTGTACTCCTTGCACTGCAATTGGAAGCATGCAGTCTTCTTAATGACCAGCTGCCTGGCAACAGCTGAGTCAGGTTGGCTGGAATGCAGAGACTTTAAAGGGCCAGGTCACCTCCGAGGTCAAGGCCAGAAAAGTGGCTTGAGGTCCAGGATCGAAACGAGACTGAAGCACAGTGGGATGTGACTTCCCCTACTGTCCATACTACTGGCAAATGGCCAGTCATTAGAAAATAAAATTGATGACCTCAGGGCAAAGCTGCTTTATCAGAAGGCCTTTCATACATTCAAAAAACTAGTGTGTAAAGGCGGAGATTCTCTGGCCTTACTCGGGAGACTTACCTCCATGAATGCACTCTGACTGACTCTAAGGCACCGACTGCAATTTCCCTTGCAGGAGGGTCAGTGACAGAGCGCTGCGCTTCACCACCCTGTATGGAATACTGCTGCTGCAAGTGGCAAGCTAGGGGCAGGCTGATGATGTCACATTGTTGTCGTCAGCCCTTGACCCATCTCACCTCACCCATCTCCCTCCATGACCCCTTCAGGACAGGGGCAGCCACTGCAGGTTGTGAGAGCTCCGCTGGCCGCTCTGGCCTTCAGGGCCGCTCATCAGTGCCAGCAGAGCGGTTCCAGTTGCATGGGGGATTATGGATAGGGAATTGCTCCTCCACATATTTATGACGGGTGGCGCCATGGTAACAGTTGCCCTGCCTACAGCGGCTCTGGATGACACACCAAGGCGCCGCTCTCCTTAAAAGCAGCTCATGAACAGGTAAGTTTAAAATTTTTATCCTCCTTGACATCCAGCCTTGAAGCAGAGTCCCAGCATGAAAACACCTAGAGATAGGTGAGACCAATTATTTACTCCAATTCTGGCAAAGAGAGAGGAGGTGGTGTGTGTTTTTTTTTTGTGTTAGTAAATACCGACTCGTGCACGAACATTGTGATCATGTTGACCTTCTGGTCTCCTGCTTTAGAGCAAATCTCGATTAAATGCAGACCCCCAACGACCCCAAGAGTTTTCAACAGCAATTCTCACCGGAATTTTTTATGCCCACCCCATTGCACTATGGATTATAATTGGTGACTTTAACCAGGCCTGTCTCAAGAAAACCCTGCCCAACTACATCCAGGGTATAACCTGCTCTACCAGAGGACCCCGCACACTTGATCACTGCTACACCAAGACCACATTTTGGCAAGACTAATCACCTGACTGTGCTCCTGCCTTCAAGCAGAGTCTAAAAGAGAGGTTCCAGAAATAAAAGACAGCCAGAAGCTGGTTGAGGGAGACTAAGAATGGGTACAGTGGATTTTGCTGTGTTCAAGAACTCCGCAGAGGATCTGAATGATTACACCAGGCCCATTACAGACTTTAGCAAACCAGCTGTGGTCTACTGTGTCCCCACCAAATCGATCAGGGTTTTCTCCAACTAGAAGCCCTGGATGAACAGTGAAATCTGGAACTTGCTGAGAGCCAGATCACAGGCTTTTAAGCCGGGAGATCCAGAACATTACACAAGGAACAGGTATAATCTATGAAAAGCCATCTCTTGGGTGAAGTAGAGATTCTGATGTGAATGGAAACAATGAAGGATACCAACGGTTGTGATAGGGTCTAAATGACAGAGCTAAAAACCAAATCCGGTCCAGTAAGAGACAGCAGGCCTTCACTCCCAGATGAACTCTATGCCTGATTTGGCCACAAGAGCAAAAATGAACCACTGCACAACTTTATGTTCCCTGGCGATTCTCTACTGCAGTGCTTTTCAAACTTTTTATTTCCACTCATATACCACCTTAAGTGATCCCTTACTAATCACTGAGCACCAATGGCATAGGGATTACTTAAAGTGGTATGTGACTGGAAAGAAAATGTTTGAAAACCACTGTTCTATTGTCAGTATCTAACGATGACATACGGGCTACCTTCAGGAAACTGAATCCATAGAAAGGATCTGTTCAAGACACAGTACCCGACAGAGTTCTGAAAGCGTGTGTTAACAAACTTTTCAGTTTATTCACTGAAATCTTCAACATCTCACTCCAGCAGCACATGGTACCCACCTGTTTCAAACAAGACTCAATCGTACCTATGTCCAAGAAGAGTGCGGTAACCTGCCTCAATGACTACAGACCAGTGGCATTCACATCCACAGTAACAGTGTTTTGAGAGGGTGATATTGAAGTATATCAGCTCCTGTCTGAACAGCAACATTGATCTGTTCCAATTTGCCAAACACAGCAACAGGTCTATGACAAATGCCACCTCAATGTCGTGACACAAAGCCCTGGAACACCTGAGCAGAAAAGATGCATGCATCAGGTTGCTCTTTTGCAAACTACAGTTTGGCATTCAACAACACTATCCCCTCAAAACTGATCAGCAAACTCCAAGACCTGGCTGTCAATACCCACTGTGCAATTAGATCCTGGATTTCCTCACCTACAGAACAGAATCCGTGAGGATTGATAAGAACATTTCCACAATGTCCATCAATACCAGTGCAGCACGGGGCTGCATTCTTAGCCCCCCACTCGGAACAGCAATAACTTCATCTGCAAATTTGCTGATTGAAAACTTGACTGAATGGGGTACTTATATTCAAATTAACCAAAACCAAGGAGCTGGTTGTAGACCTTAGGAAGAGAAAAACAGATGTGTATGATCCAGTGATCATTGGGAGGATTGGAGCTGGAGAGGGTGAGCAAATTTAGATTACTGGGAGTCACAATCTCAAAGGACCTTTCCTGGAAACATGCAAATGCCATTTGTGATGAAAGCACATCAGCACCTCTACTTCCTCAGGAGTTTATGAAGGATTTGTATGACATCAAACGTTGGCGAAGTTTTGCAGATGTGTAGTCAAAGGTGTGCTAACCAGCTGCATCACAGCTTGATCTTAGGGCACCAATACCTTTGGATGGAAAGCCCTGCAAAAGGTAGTGGACACAGCCCAGTGCATCACAGGCAAAAATATCCCTATCACTGAGAAATGGAATGCTGCTGTTGGAGAGCAGCAGCATTCAACAAGTTTCCGCATCTCACAGCTGCCATCGGGAAAGGAGTATTGGTGCCACAAGACTTATACCGCCAGGTACAGGAACAGTTGCTATTCTTCCACCATCTGCCTCCTGATTGTGTATCAGAGACTCATTTAAGGACTCTTACTTTCACATTATTTAGTACAGAATTAGTTTTTTTCTTTGTTGCATGGTCAGTTTATTTACATTTGCATGGTCAGTTTATTTACATTTCTCTCTTTTGTATATGCATCTTTTTCTTGAGTACAGTGTACAGTTACTGACAAGTAGAAATTTTGCCTGGCCCGCAGGAATGGGAATCTCAGGGTTATATGTGATGTCATATATGCACTGACAATAAATCTGAACTTTGAGTTTCAGTTGTGCATTTTTTGTCTAAACCTTATTGTACTTTGTCCAATTACTTGTGAAGATGTATCGACATATTATTATATTTTAATGACTATACTTTCTAATGTACTTATTCAATTTAATAGATATACTAGTAAGTGAAACCTTTAAGGACTCTAGAATGGTGATTTTCATGGCATTTGTATTTTGGAACCAATGTATCTTGTTTTTAAAAGAATTGTGTATAAAAGGGCAGCATGGTTGGTGTAGTAGTTAGCGCAATGTCTTTACAGTGCCAGCAATCGGGACCGGACCTGGGTTCGAATCCCACTCTGTAAGGAGTTTGTACATTCTCCCCATGTCTGTGTGGGTTTTCTCTGGGGGCTCCAGTTTCCTCCCAACCTTCAAAAACTACCAGGGTTTAGATTAATGGGGTATAATGTTGGCGGCAAGACCGAATTGGCCTGTTATGGTATTTTATATCTAGTCTAAATTTAAAGATATTAATGCAGCCTTTCCTTCCAAAATAGACTGGAGAATCTGTCAAAGTTGCAGAAGAGCAAAGTTCCTCTAGAAGAGAAAGAAAGCCCAAGCGTCCGTACAGTCCAGTAGAAAACACTTCGAAAAGGAGACATCTTCATTCAGGTATATTAAAGTGTTATCTCAGATTTTCATATTTTGTGTGGTGGAGAGGAGAACTGAGGCCCTTCATTGTTATATAAATAAATATAAACCTTTAATTACAAATATTAAACAATTTTCTTGTGCTTTTAATGACAGAAGAAGAGAAATCCGTAGTGGATGAAGCAGAGCTTCTTCAAATTCAAAATGAGGAAAGACCACCACAGTGTCAAGGCAAAATTGCTTCAAAGGCTGAAGAGAAAACAAGGTAGTTTTCTGATCTTGCTATCATAATCTAAAGGTTTGCCTTGAGTTTAAAAAGAAAATAATGTCTTTTTCAACTGACATTTGTAATTGAACTTTTTTTTTAAATTGGCACTTCTATTGTTAATTGTTCAATTGGAAAAATATTTTTAGTTCTAAAGAGCTGATGTTATGAGATGTGGCATGAAAACTGGGTATCATTATCTTTGCTAAATTACATTTGGCTTTTATTATAGAAAATATTTTGTATCCATACTTTAGGAGAATGTTAACTCAGTATCTCATACAGTGGAACCCCAATTTAATGCGAACCCGGATAAATTGTGATCAGCCAGTGGACCCCTATTTTACTCTTTCCGGAATTGAAATTGTTTTCAGATCAAAATGGAACATACAGTTAGAAGACAAATCTTGTTAAGTGAAAGATAAGCTTCATGCACTTGATGCAGTCAAGAATAAAAGTCAAACCCAAGTTGCACATGATCTCAGCATAACTGAATCAACATTTCGTGCCTGGAAATCTCAGGAAGTTAAGTTACATGTGTTGCTTTGTAAAGTTGAGGAAGAGGCGAAACTAAAAAGGCCAAACTCATCAAGACAGCCAAAGATGTCAGCCTCGATAACTCCCTTAATTCAAGTACATTCAGTAGGCCTTCCAATTTCCGTGCCTATTCTCAAAGCTCAAGCGGAGAAGTTTGACCAGCTGATTAACGGAGAAACTTCACAGTTCAAAGCTAGTAATGGATGGCTAGACCGGTTTAAATGCTATCGCAGGATTTAGTGCTAGTGTCTGGAGAAATTCGCTCAGCCAACAGTGCCGCTGCCAGCAAATTCGCGGCAGAATTAAAAACTCTCTTAGAGGAAGGTGGCTACATCAAAGAACGTGTACAACTATGATAAAACAGGCTTCTGCCACAAGATGATCCCAGACCACACACTGTCTAGCAAAGATGATGCCCCTTGACGTAAGGAGTTCAAACAATGCAAAGATCATGTGACATTGTTTTATGTTAACAAGACTGCAACACAAGTTTAAACTGCTCACGATTGGAAAATTTCACTCACCCTGCTGTTTCCACCATGTCAACATGAAGTCGTTAACATTTGATTACACACAGAGCAGCAATGTTTGGATGACCAATGTCATCTTTGAGGATTGGTTTTGCATAACTTTTGTCCCTGCTGTCCATGCTTATTTGCATAATCAAAAACTAGAAAGCAAAGCTGCTCTTTTGCTTGATAACTGTCCCGCCCACCCGCCATCTGCCAAACTATTAAGCTGTGATTGAAAGATCAGTTTCTTACCTCCCAAAGAACACTACATCTAAGATCCAGCCCGAGATCAGAGGATCGTCTCTGTGTCCAAGCAGAATTACAGCTGTGAATTAATTTATAGAATTGTAGATGAATTAACAACACTGGAAGACTATCTGAAAAGCATGAACGTTAAAGAAGTTCGCCACCTCGGTGGGAAGGGCTGGGTAGCAGTCAGCTCCTCGTGTGGAAAAATGTTGGGAGAAGGGTCTGTGTCCGGCCTTTTCAACATGAAAATCCACCAAGGAAGATGATGAGCAAGAATTCTACAGCTTCACAGATGAAGAGGTGGGTGAGGCGCAGAGGCTGTTTCAAATTAGTGGAGGATTTTCACCAGTGGTTCTCTGCCGATGACAAATGCCCCGACATGAGCACCTGACAGACTCCGAGATCATCCGGAACATTACTATAACACCAGTTCCCAAACCACCCCCAAAAGTGTGTGAAGCCATTGAGTTTTTCGAGGCTAGCCAATGTTGGCTGGAGACCCAAAATGTGGACTACATGAAAATCTTCCAGCTCAAAAGCATTTTAGATTTCTCTTGCCTCCAGCAGCACGCTGCATTCAGACAGCGAACACTCGATTGCTTTTTTTAAAGAAATAAAATGATGATTGTAAGAAATTTTAAAAAAGGTTATTGCAAATACAGGTATTGTCCATGTGTTCTTTATTTATTTTTTTTTTTAGAACACTTTTTTATGACTCCGATTTAGGACGACCCCACTTTTTTCGCGATCCGATTTTTTTTTTGTGGACCTTGTTAAAAATGATATTTGCAGACGTGAAAGTATTATGACAATAGCAAAAAACAAAAAGTGTTTTAACTCACATTTTGAAGAAGACTGCGCATGAGTTTGTAGTGGCCATTTCAGTTCCATACAATGATCAGATCCCCTACCTTTCATGTTTTGTTTATGATCGTGAAACGCAACAGGAAATAAGCACTACACCTAGATTCAAACTGGAGGATTAGACAGATTAGTTATTGAGCAGTCTTATATTTTACTTCCCTTATGGCAAGATTTGCAATACTACTTAGGTGGAAGGATGCTGCTCCACCCACTCATGTTCAGTGGTTATGTGAAATTATGTCTTGTTTTAAACTAGGGAAAATCCAATGCTCTAACTGACATAAATATGAATTTTCAAAATTCACCATTTGTGAGCTATTTTCAGAATTTCTAGAACAATAACAATCTTGATGATAACTTTGTTCTTTCACACTTTCTTTTTCTGAAGCAGGGTACTAAACTTTTTTCACCATACAACTCTGGTCTAAATAGTGAGTATAGATGCTATATAATTAAATATTTAATATTATTCTTTAATTTGGTCTTTAAAAGTGATTAGTGATATGGATTCTGATGATAGCTTTGTATCAAGTGTTACTTTCTGTACTTGCTATATATTCCATATAAACTATGTTTATATGTTTCATTATTATAAAATCAATAAAAAGATTGAAAAAGAAAGAACTCGCTGAAGGAAGTGAGCCAGGCTGCAGTAAACCGCAGAATATATCGCTCGAGATGCAAGGGAGGACATTGGAAGCACGGTGCGAGAAGGCAGAAGTGTGGAAAGCGAGCTAGCATTGGTGTCAGACTTGTACTCCTGATAATCTTACTCGCAAATGAACGATCATGAGAGATGAAAATTAATTACCTGAGACTGCATTTGAACTAAAAAGAACTGCAAGGGTCCTGTGCTCTGGTGATTATAGATTCGTGGCTCCAGGACACCATTCCAGATTCAGGGATCTAGCTAGATGGCCTTCTCTGCCTCAGGGCAGGGAGAGACCCTGCTGCTTCTGACAAGTCTTGAGAAAGGTTTCTGTGTATTTAAATCAGTATTTAAATGTCTATTTTAAAGATCTGTACATGCTGAGATAGAGTACATGATGGTGAAATGCAGACCCTTCTTCCTGCCTAGGGAATTCATAGCCAAGCTGATTGGCAAATGAGGGTGAAGAATGAAGGAGCTTTGACATGCCAACTGAAGCCCAGATGTTTGTCCCTGACAGTTACATAATTATAGCTGGCAACTTCAATCATGCCAACCTGAAAACTTCTACCATGGTTTCAACAGCATGTCAACTTTGCCATCTGAGGAGAAAGCACACAAGATCAAATGTCACACAAATGTGCCTGTGGTGCACAAGGCTGCTCCTCGTCCCCACCTTGGATACTTGAACCACATATCTCTCCTGTAAACTCCATCATGCAGGCCACTGGCAAAATGGACAAAGTCAGTTCACAGGATGTTGCCGGGGCAGGATTGGGGGCACAGCAGAGCTACTGAATTGCTTTGAGTCCATGGACTGAGGCAGTTTCAGGGCAGTGGCCCCATACAATAGATATGTAGACGTCGATGAGTGCACGAGTTCATTAACAGGCTACATTAGCAAGTGCATTGAGGATGTCACGGAGATCAAATGCTACACCATTAGAGCTAATGGTTGGACCTGGAGGTCTTTGCACTTCTCAGAACTCGACATGCAGCATTTAGGACAGGTGACGGCAATAAGAATAGCCAGATCTGAACTCTCCAGTGCAATTGGGAAGGCAAAGTGTGGGTACAGCATTGGTGACACGAGGCACATGTGGCAAGGTATCAAAACAATAGCCAGTCACAAGACAACCTTGCAAGTCAATGATAGCAATGCCTCCCTTCCAGATAGACTGAACATCTGCACAGTGATATGAAGAGCAGGCTGATGCCAAAGAAAGTCTGTCTCCCCTGGTCTTTTGCATAGCCCCGGCCAAAGGGAGGAGAATCCTATCCAGGGTGAACCCTCGCAAGGCAGTGGACCAGACAAACTCAGATGAATACTGAAGGACAGTAAACCAACTTTAACATGTCCCTGCAGCTGCCCATCATTCCCACAGGTTTCGAGGTAGCCACCATCATCTTGGTACCAAAGAGGGTGGCAATACAAGTCTTAACAGCTCTTTCCCATTGGCACTGCCCTCCACCATGATGAAATGTATCGTCCATCTAGTGGTGGAACGCATCAAAGCGCAACTTCCTCAGAAACAGTTCAATTTGCCCACAGTCAGAACAATGTAGTCTTGTCCCTTCACTCCATCCTGATCCACCTGGAGAACACCACCTTATCTACTAAGCTGCTGTTCATTGACATCAGTTCCATGTTTGATACAATTATACCCCAGAGACTGGTGGAGAAGCTGTCCTTGTGGGATTCAACACCCCTCTCTAACTGGATTCTGGACTTCCTAACAGAAAGACTGCAGTCTGGGGTTGGCAGCAGAACATTGCGGATCATCGTGCTGAATACTGGCCCACCTCAGACTGTGTGCTCAGCCCGCTCCTGTAAATTCTGCTAACCCATGACTATGATGCCAGATCCAGCTATAACAGAGTCTTCAAGTTTGCAGATGGCATCACAGTAGATGATCTCATTAGCAACAATGATGAGTCACAATATAAAAAGGTGGAAAGTCTCCTGAAATGGTGCGACAAGAACAACCCGCGTCTCAACATGGACAAGACAAAAGAGGTGATTGAGACTTCAAGAAGACCATCCACTACACATTAATAGCTCAGTAGTGAAGAGCACAAAGCTCTTCGGTGTCCACTTAAGAAGTGACCTATCCTGGACACATAACAGCTGCATTTCCTCAGAAGACTGAGGTGGGCAAGGCTGCTGGCCACCATTCTGTTCACATTCTGCAGGAGCTCTATTGAGAGTGTCCTGGCTAGCTGCATCGGTGGGGTACAATTGCTATAGAGTCAATCCATTGGACCATAAAAGTAAAAGGGGAGAGGCATCTTCCTCCCCTCATTGATGCAATTTACTGGGGTAATTTTTTAACAAGGGCTCTCAAAATCTGTGAAGACCCTAACCACCCTATTCACAGCTACTCCAGTCAGGGAAGAGATGCAGAAGTATTAGAACCAGAACCACCAAGCTGAGGAACATCTTCCCATGGGCAGTAAAACTGCTGAATGACTATTAAACTGCTCAAACAACTCCATTTATTTTAATATATCTGTCTACAAGTTCTGTGTATGTACTATTTGTATGTGCGTTTGCACTGTTCAGTGCTGTGGATCAGAGGATGATATTCCATTGGGTTGTACTTTTACAATCAATAATAAACTAGAACTGAATATTGCTTCCACACTTGACCTGTAGAATCATAAGTATAAAGTGTAAATATTTACTGTGGGTGGTGAGTACATAGTCATAAAGTTCTACAGCATAGAAACAGGCCCTTGGAACTAACTTGTCCAGGTCTGATTTTATCTTATCTTTAAGGAACCAGACTAATGATGCCAGTAGCCAAAGTAAACCAACTACTCGTGCAGCCAAGAAAATCAGCAGTCCTGAGCATTTATCAGTAGCTGACAGAGAACGACGTTCATCAACTTCAGCAAAAGAAAAACAACCAACTGATTGGAAGGCAGGGAAATCTCTGGCACCAGTGACGGTCACAAGGTAAGAGCATTTCAATTCTGAGCACCAAGCTCAGCATGTATCTTTCTGACAATATTTTTTAGATAGGAAAGACACAGAAATAATGTAAATGCTGAGTTGAGTGTCAAAACAAGAACATGCTATTGATTTTGTGTTAAGAGTCGCAGAGATGCAGAAGCTGGACAATACAGCACAGGAACAGGCTCTTCAGCCCATCATGTCTGTGCTGAGTATGATGTCAAATGAAACTAGAGCACTTCTGCCTGTACATGACCCTTGCCTCTTCTTTCCCTGCATATTTATATCTATCTAAAAACCTTAAATGCTAATATCATATCAGCTTCCACCACCAGCCATGACGGTTTATTCCAAGCCATGTGTGTGTTTTAACAAAAAAGGTGCCCTCACACATTCTTTAAACTCTCTTTCCTCCACACCCCTTCTCTTCACATCTTAGCTGAGTGTCCTATAGTCTTTGATGCTTTAACCAAGGGAGAAAGATGTCAATTTTACCCTATCAATGCCTCATAATTTTAGAAGCTTGTATCAGGACTCCCCTCAGCTTCTGACACTCCAATTTGACCAACCTCTCCTAATACTCTCACCCTCTAATTGAAGTAGATCTCTTCTTTATTTCATTTGTACATTTTCCATAACTTCTATGTTCTTCCTGTATGGGCGACCAGAATTGCAAACAGACCAAAGTTTTGTATAGCTGCAACACAACTAGACAGGTTCTCCTCAACTGACAATGGGGTTACATTCTAATAAACCCATTGTAAGTGGAAAAATCATGTCGATAAAGATACAGTACCCCACCTACCGAACATCATAGCCTACCTACTTTAAACATGCTCAGAACGCTTACCATAGCCTACAGCTGGGCAAATTTATCTAAAACAAAGCCTCATTTAGAATTAAATGTTGAATACCTTTTATTTCACACTGAAAAAAAAAATTTAATCATAAAATCTAGCGATAACGACCATCGTAACTTCAAAAAATTGTAAGTCGGACTATCATAAATAGAGGAGCATCTGCACTTTTGTACTCATTGTTTGGACCAATGTAGAGCAGCATCCCATCCACCTCTTTTAACACCCTATCCACTCGTGTGGCCACTTACAGGGAGCTATGGCATAGACGAGCAGCCTGCAAGTGTCTATGAAGAGACGTTCAGGTGGCAGCACTGAAGGAAGTGTTCTGACATCTGAAAGGGGCCACAGAGCAAAAGCCGGCTCCTGAGTCCAGGCAGGGGCAGCAGTCTGACAGCGGGGGAGTGCAGGGCTGGGGCGGCCAGCAGGGAGAGTATGGGGCTGGGGCGGCCGTCCCCGAGAATCCTGACTTATCGAAAGCTCTCACCTTTTAAAATTAGCAGGATTTTCTGTGCATGCAAAAGCACCGTAGTCCCCCACCGGCCGCATCAGCCCCGTAGTCCCACGCCGGGGGACTGTCAGGCAGTGGGGAGGGTAGGTTTCAGCACTGGGACTGTCAGCGGGTCTCCAGCTGACTGTCAAAAGCCTGCCCGCTGCTGGGCACCTGAAAGCTACTTTCAGGTGCAACGGGGGAATCTTGGAGCAGGATATTATACCTACAGGAGAAGGGTGAGGTAGGTCAAACCTCCTGGCTGGGTTCTCCACTTTCAGGTAGCCACCCGACAGCCGCATAGGAATACAATAGGCTGCTTTCCAGTCGGATATTGTGGCCACCTGAAAGTGGCTTGATGATTTGCCCAGTTAACCCCAGCAACAACATTTCTTTGGAATGCAGGAGGAAACCCAAATAGTCACAGAAATAATGCAAAGGGCATTCAGACTGCACCAGGGATTAGGATTGAACTCCGGTTCTTGGAGTTGTAAGGCAGTTGCTTTCCAGCTTTAACACCATTTTTAGACCACTTTGATAGAAATTGCAAACCGTTCGGACCACTCAGATATAAATTGCAAACATTTTAATTCCAAAGTGTATACAGGCCAACACAGCGTTACGCAATTAATTCATCCAATTTTTACTCGCGCAAGGTGAATTTAGGTGGTGTGATTAATAGAATCAATGGGAATAATTACAGTGAATCCTGTCCTCTCAGATTGTCCATCTAGACTTACAGAAATTTATTTAAAACCGTTAAAGTTAATAAAAATAAATGTTTTGTGTAGTATTTCATAATTACGTTATAACTAAACTATTTCTTTGTAAAATATTTATCCAAAGGTGACTGCACAGATTTTGATTTTTTTTTTTCTCATGCCTAATAAGTTTGGTAGAGTTTGACTGCTAGTCCCTTTTAAAGCATTGGGATTCAGAGTACAGTACACTAGCATCGGCTTAGATTTTAAGTCCCCTTCAGCATTACCTCCTAGTAAAAGGGTAAGTCATTCTTTTGAAGCTTTATATCCTGATTGAGATGCTTCATCCTTAGCTAAAAAAGTGTTTGCTGGCATTCTTTTCCAGAATAGGCCCGTTTCATCAACATTAAATATTTACCTATCATTGTAATTGCCTTCAATTTTTTGAAAACCTTCTCTCATTTTGCAGTACTAGAAGCTTCCCCTGTAATTCTTACATTGTGTTTAAAGTGGTCAAACCAACCTAAACTTGCAGCAAAAATTCTGTATCCCCTTGAAATTTATTTTCTTTAAACATCGTAAGGATGTTTAAAGCTTTGGTTTGAGTGGTTTTTGTATAAAGTGGTATTCACTTTTGGTTACAATCTTCAATCCAGAGGTGAAGTCCATTTCAATCATTAATGGACTTCTGTTTCGAGTAATTTGCATGCTTAGAGAAATTGATGCAACTTTACCTTGTTCTTTATATCTGTGCTTCTTACTTAAAATTGTGCGTACCATTGGCTCACTGTCACCCAGATCGTGTCCAATATTTCATATTGCTGGCACCGTCCTCATGTCACTCAATAACCAAATTTTTTTAATTGCTTTTCTTTTCTTTTTTATATCAGTCAGATTCTTTTCCACATTTTCTTTTATGCATATTTAATAAGGGGCACAAACTGAGTCAGACTGTCATTTGCGCATATTTTATTTAAGGCTGTTCCATTCACACAAACTACTTGTAACTCGAGTTTTCCAGAAATTTCCAGAGAGATCTCCTGGTAACTGAGATCTTATACACGTAAGACCAGAAATGGTCAGTTTTCCAAATCACGGTAACTGAATTTCGTGTTGATTGTAGCAGCATATAGCGGGGTTAGCCTTTATTAAATGTCAGAGCAAATAGAGCATGAAATTTAAGTCAAAATGTATTAATTTAGTTATTCAAGTTTCACTATTAACAGAAGTATACCCAGGTTTCTTTAAATGTGTCCATACCTTTCGGGTAATGTGCAGTCTGGTCTAATTAAAGCCCAAATTGAGATTTTTGACTGACACTGCTCATGAATGTATTTGGGCTGGGAATTGCTGTTGATACCTCAGTCATTCTTGTTGAAGTGATTTAGTTGTTCATGGTAGCAAAAAAAGTCACAGATATTAGTTCAGCAGATTGCCTACATCTCCATTGAAAACCCTTAATTTTTTTCTTTTTAAGTTAGGTTTGAAGAAGGAATTTTACAATGAAAGCTAGTTCAAATGGGCAAAATTGAAATTGTTCCATTAAAGTATTTGGATGTAAAGTTTAGAACCATGTTGAACAGAAGTTGGGAGAGTTGTATTCAGGAATAAATTCCAAAATTAAAACTCAGAATTTAAGTCATAGAATTTTGTCATTCAACAGATCAAGAAATCAGCCATCTCCTGTGACTAAACAAGGACGTAAAAGAGAAGCGAGCCCTGAACGCAAAAAAAGACAACATAAAACAGAGGTGCCGCCAAAGAGAACCAGGCGCTAACTCTGAATGCATGATGTTGCCACATGGAACCAACAAAATGAAAGTATTTGTGTACATTGTATATTATAAATTATATTTGTTGTAGTAATCCAAGGGAAATTAAGTCAGTATTGAAAAGTTAAACTCTTTTTACTGTTCTTTTGTTGTATCTGAGAAAGGCAAATGTTGTGCTTTTACCTGTTGTAACATGCAATTTTAAGTACAAAGTTTTCATTCTATGAATGTATTTTATTTTTACCAAATCCAATTTAATAAAATTGCTGAAAGTAAGCGACTGAGGAATGCAGCTACTCACAGTATAATTTTGTGCATTCCTTGATGTTCCATGTGTTATATTCTTAGAGTGAGTGACCAAACTATTTTGTACTTGTACACAACTTGCTGAGCATATTCAGTTGGTTTATAATAAAAAGTACTGTATGTTCATCTTGTGCTTTATCATGTAGAACGCCTGGACTTGCTTGACAACAGAGCTAATTTCAAGAAATAATGGCTGTTACTTATGTGAAGACTGTAGTGAAGATCAAATTTGAATCCGAAAACTTTCATAATACACGTTCTGACTGTGCTGCATATATCAAGCTTGCCCTCTGTTCCTTGGTTAGCAATGTTAGAATTTGCTTCGTTGGAGCTACAATTACCAAGTCTATAAATTTTCTCAGTTCTCTTGAAATTAAAATTGTTTACTACATTTGAGGTTTGTGCTGTTTAAATTGCGAGTAAATTCTAATATTAAGTGCATTATGGGGGAATTCTAAATATTTTGTAACTAAAATGTGTATGATAATGCTAAAACTCAGTGGATCAGGCTAACAGGATCAAAAAATTACTTTGTACCAAACATGTATGTTTGCAGATTATCTGTATGAAGTTTCAATCAACATATAAAAGATTACAAATTGATAATTTTATGTAGTGATAGGAAATATCAGTCAGGAGTTTTTAGGAAATTTCTGCAAATCCAGGCTCCTCTCAAATCAATATTCTATTTATACATGATAAAACATGAACACAAGCTCAGTTGCTCATAGGCTTTATAATCAAAGAATAAAGACATCAAAGTTTTCTCTTTTCCCCAGGATGAAAGAGATGGGCAAAAAATACACACTTAAATCTTGTCTGTCTATAATATTGATAAAGTTGGCTTTGTAGCTAATAGTTATTTTGGATGTCTTTATGGAAATTGGCTAGGCTTGGGAATTGTATTTGCTTTCTCAAGTTTAATCTGCAGCCATCACAAGTTTAATCTAGAGTTAAAATGGTGATTGTTTTGTCCATTATGCCTTTTACAATTTTATAGTCCTTGAGGTCAGCAATAACATTCCATTGCTTTAGTCATCCCACGGTGAAGTTCAATAGATGGTAGGTGGTTAAAATTGACTAATTTCTGGCTGACCTCCAGGTCTCAGGGTGCATCTTCAAAGATTTTCAAGTTAATTGGCAGTGAGCAAATTTCACCCAAACACAGCTCAAGTTCCAAATGTAGAAAGGTGTGTTACATATTTGTATTGTTTTAGTTATAATTCAGTAATAGAACTGCACACTTTTATTAGTGATAGAAATTGTAGTTGATTATGGTCAGAATGTGACCTGATCCATTTTGACTGGAGGAGTAACATGTGGGGAAACCTTAAAAAAACAAAATTAACTCCACATTGCTTTTTAATGAAGTCTGAGGAGATTTGAATGAAACTTGAAAATTTCAGTTGGATACTAGTCAACAGGATACTGTTGAAATGGAATCCATAATAGTTTTTAAAGAATTTGGAAAGATAAGCTGGGGGGTTGAATGCAGCAAGAGTGTTGGGTTTGCACATGGAAACTAGGTACAAAATTGTGCAGTCATAGGGACGTGCAACATGGAAACAGGCTTGTTGGCCCACCTGGTTTATGACAACCATACAGCACTCATTTACAGGGTGAATCATGAAAGTCTGAAGACACTGGTTGTAGTAAAACTCAAAAATGCTGGAGGAACTTAGCAGGCTACGCAGCATTCATTGGAAGTAAAGATATTTTACCAATTTCTCGGGCCTGAATTCTTCAAGATATGAGCAAAAAGCAGACAGGTTGGGGAGGAGCAGAGGGCAATAGGCCATAAATGAATGTGGATAGGAGGGCAAGAGGGTGAGGATTGATCAGAAGAGGTGGGGTCGTGCTAAATACAGAGTGAGGAAAGGAGAGAGAAAAGAGGCGGAGCTTGAGGAAAGGAGAGAATGCTACAGTATATGTTGAATATAAGTACATTAAAAGTAAAAGATTAGTGAGGGATAAAATTGGACCCCTTGTAGATGTGAGGGTAGGCTGAGTGAGAAGTCTGAGGAAGTGGGGGAAATTTTGAATGATTTCTTTGCCTCGGTATTCACTAGGGAAAAAAATATTGAACCAGTTGAGGTAAAGAAAAATAGTGGGGAGGTAATGAAGCATATAAGGATAACCGAGGAGGTAGTGATGGCTGTGTTGAAAAAGATAAAGGTGGATAAATCTCCGGGACCGGACAAAATATTCCCAAGGACACTCAGAGAGGCTAGTGGACAGATAGTGGGGCCATTAACAGAGATATTTAGGATGTCACTGGCCACGGGGGTAGTGCCAAAGGATTGGAGGGTGGCCATGTGTTTCCGCTGTTTAAGAAAGGGTCTAAATGTAAACCTGGGAATTATAGGCCCGTGAGTCTGACGTCTGTGGTGGGCAAGTTGATGGAAAGTGTCTGAGGGATGGTATTTACAAATATTTGGAGCTACAGGGATTGCTAGGGGGTAATCAGCATGGTTTTGTCTGGGGTAGATCATGCTTGACAAACCTGATTGAGTTTTTCAAGGGGGTTACAAAAAAGTTTGATGAAGGGAAAGCTGTGGATGTTGTCAATTGAGATTTTAGTAAAGCTTTTGACAAAGTTCCCCACAGGAGGTTAGGAAAAATGGTGGAGGCATTAGGTAGAAATGAGGAGGTAGTGAAATGGATTCAGCCATGGTTGGATGGGGGGTGTCAGAGAGTAGTGGTAGAAAATTGTTTGTCCAATTGGAGGCCGGTGACTAGTGGAGTTCCTTAGGGATCGGTCCTGGGTCCACTATTGTTTGTTATATATATTAACGATCTGGAAGTAGGGGTGGAGAATTGGATAAGCAAGTTTGCAGCTGATACAAAGATTGGTGGTGTGGACAGTGAGGAAGATTACCGTAGATTAAAAGGTGATTTAGGAAGGCTGGAGGTGTGGGGTGAGAAATGGCTGATGGAATTTAATACAGATAAGTGTGAGGTGTTACATTTTGTAAAGGCAAATCTAAATAGGTCATCTGCATTAAATGGTAGGCTATTGAGATGTGCAGAGCAACAAAGGAATTTAGGAGTGATGGTAAATAGTACCCTCAAGGCTGATACTCAGGTTGATGGTGTGGTGAAGAAGGCATTTGGAATGTTGGCCTTCATAAATCGGAGTATTGAATTCAAGAGTAGGGAGGTTATGATGAAATTGTTCAAGGCATTGATGAGGCCAAATTTGGAGTACTGTGTACAGTTTTGGTCACCAAATTATAGGAAAGATATAAACAAACTAGAGAGAGTGCAGAGAAGGTTCACAAGAATGTTGACAGGATTTCAAGGTTTGAGTTACAGGGAAAGGTTGTGCAGACTGGGGCTTTTTTCTCTGGAGCGTAGAAGATTGAGAGGAGACTTGATAGAGGTGTTTAAGATTTTAAAAGGGACAGAGAGAGTAAATGTGGATAGACTTTTTCAATTAAGAAAGGGGGAGATTCAAACTAGAGGCTATGGTTTAAGATTGAAGGGGGAAAATTATAAGGGGAACATGCGGGGAAATTTCTTTACGCAAAGGGTGGTAGGGATATGGAATGAGCTTCCGGCAGATGTGGTTGAGGCGGGATCATTGGTTACATTTAAGGATAGACTGGATCGTTACTTGGAGAGGAGAGGAGTGGAGGGGTATGGACCGGGTGCTGGTCAGTGGGACTAGGAGGGTGGGGATTTATTACAGCATGGACTAGTAGGGCCCAACTGGCCTGTTCTGTGCTGTAAATAGTTATATGGTTAATTAATTCACCAATATTTTAAGGTGGGAACTTGAAAAATTTTGACTTAATCTAGAAAGAAGGTGAGTAAATATATTTACAAATCAGAATAAATGCAACTTGGTGAAAAGGGTGATAATTTTATGTACTTGCTGCCCTCATTGGTCAGCACAATTAGCACTGGGTCCCAGGTTCGAATCCACCACTCTCTAAGGAGTTTGTCCATTCTTCCCCCATGACTCCATGGGTTTCCTCCCACATTCAAAAGATTTATGGGGTTAGTAGATTCATTGGTCATTTGGCTGTCCGTGGGACCTGTTACCATGCTATATCATTAAAGCATCATCAGTAGAGGTTATATCTGTGGTATTGATAAAGTTGCTGCTGTACATCTTGTTGATGGTACACACCATAGCCACGGTTCGCATAATAGAAGGAAGTGTGATCAAAGCAAAGGTGCATGGGTGGTTAATGCCTTGGGTGATCTTGAAGTCATGGAAATAACAGGAATGGATCTGGATTTTAGCAGCAGGTGAGCTGAAGTGTGATTGAGTCTGGGCTTGTGAGGGAATGGCACTAGCTGGTCTTCAAGATAAGGTAAATACAAGTTGCTCAGCACTTGATGCCCTGCTTTTTCTTTAACACAGTCAAAAGCACCATAAGGCACATGGTGCAGAGAGCTATGAATACAGAAATAGGAAAGCCTATTAATATTTAAGAGAGAAACAATCAGTCACTGCTGGAAGGAGCACTTCAAAGCCGAGACTTTGTCCTTGACCTTGTCATTGACTCGTGACTCCATCGCACAGCACGTTATCAGGTCCAGTCTCTCTGTCATCCTGTTACCACCAATGCATTTGGAGCAGATGATATTTCAGCACATTTATTTTGGGAGAGTATTTTTTTTTAAGATAAGAGACTGAAATAATTTGGCCTTTGTATGGCTCAAATTGTCCTTATATCACTGAAAGTTGTAACATGCTATCTGTGTAACCATCCTTTTGGCCTTCATTGCAAGAGCATGTATAAAGGTCATTTACTGATTTTTTTTCCACAGGGCGCTAGTGGAACTGCACCCAAAATATTGAGCAAAGGCTCCATACCATCTCTCCCTCCCTAAGGAAATGTTCTGACAGTTCACTTGACTGATTCCTGGTATGGAGAACTATCCTCTCAAAAAGATACTGGGCTTAATACTCTAAACTTTGGAAGAAAGAGAGGTGATCTCATTGGACCATAAAATTGTAACAAGATGAATGTGGGGATATTTTCTCTGGTTCAGGTGTCACAGATCACGAGTTGAAGTCTTTAAGTATGGGGCAGCTGTTCATGACAGATGTACAAAAAATCTTTAAGGATTTTCCACTCATTGGGTCAGTTGCTGAATCCATCAAGACAGAGATTGGAAAATTGTTGACATAAGAGATCTAAATATGATTGGTTTAGTGCAGGGAAGTGACACATCAGCCGAGGTTATATTGAATGGTAGGGCAACCGCTGCAACCGTGTCTGCCTGTCCCGCATCGGACTTGTCAGCCACAAATGAGCCTGCAGCTGATGTGGACATTTACCCCCTCCATAAATCTTCGTCCGCGAAGCCAAGCCAAAGAAAAAAAGAGAGCAGGCTCCTGCTTCTATCTTACATTCCTTTAAAGATGTAAATCTCTTACACATTAAAATTCTCAACCCTTGTTTTATTAGAAAATTGGCATTTAGATTTAAAATTCTTGTTTTAGTATTTTATTTTGCCTTTAGGTCATACCAATATATTTTCTGATATTCAACATAACTAAAATTGTTTCAAACTTAATGCAACTAACTATCATTAAACATTATTAAAAACAAGAGCATGTGACAAAAATGTTACACCTATGTTTTTAGATTATATGATCTAAATTTTGCTCTTGACGACTCATTTACTCAGATTTAATATGTCACATGGAAATTCATATATGGTTGATGGTTCGTTGAGGGAGTTTCAGTAAATTGCATGGATGTGTTTCTTGGATTGACTGCTGGTCTGGATAGCCGCCTGGTGTGATCAATGGTGGCATAGGTGACGTCAGTATTTTTGCTCCAATAGCTTCCATGTTCCAAATCCTATGAATGAGAAGTTAGTATTATTCATGACATTCATAACTTATAAATCAATAAAATTAACCAACAAATATAAACATAGTGAAGCATTGAGCAAGTTCTTGGAGAAATAATAATAAGCAAGTTCAGTCATTCCTCTCTGTACTAGAGGCCAGGAAGTGTAATAAAATATGGAATAGATCTTTCAGACCAACTTGTCAAGCTGACCAAATGGGCATTCTGAGATAGTCCCTTTTGCGTGCATTTAGACCCACGAGCCCATGCTACCCAATTACACCCACATTTTGAAAGATGGAGCACCCAGGGGAAACCCATGCAGACACAGGGCGAACGTATAAACTCCTTACAGACAGCACTGGATTCAAACACCTGTTACTGGTGCTGTAACAGATTGCGCTCATCGCTACACTGAACATGATGGTCCATATGCAGAACTTCTAACCTTGTCCTATCCATTTTTCTGACCAAATGCCTTTGAACATTTTAATTATACCCACATTTATAGTTTTCTCTTGCATCTTGTTCCTGTTATAGATTCCCTCTTAAATCACTCACCATATACGTAAACCCTCTTATCAAAGAATCATCTACCTTGAGAAATACACTGTGACCATTCAGTTTATCCATGTCCCCCGTGATTTTATAAATGCTTATGAGGTCACTCCTGAATTCAGGGGATGTATCTTAAATTCAGAAGTCCTGAAAACAGAGCGCTATCAATTGTGATGTGGCTTCAAGCCATGCCTATATTTCCATTGCAGACATCAAACCAGATGCAAACTAACATTGCTAAATACAGCCAGTGCTTTAACAAAGATTCTAAGATTTGTGAGTATTTAGCACTTCCCCTTAAATTGGGAATGGCTGTTTAGTTGATTTTTTTGTGAACATGACTAAATATATGCTGATTAGACAGAAAAAGTGTTCCCTGGTAGCCTGAGGGTGGCAGGCACAGAAGGCAGTGGGGAGGAAGAGATCCTTTCTGCTAAACATGCATCATTAAGCAAGGGTGTTCTGGTATTGAATTAGTGTGACATACCAATGACTTTGTTAGCATCAATTTGCTCTGTGTGAATCTGACAGGTGTTGGCAAAGTGTGCGAGTTGAACACAAAATTGATCCTTGCCATACCTCATCCCACAAAAATGTACAGATATGTTTCACACAATTTTGGGACCAAGTCAATTCCCACAGCATGCAACAAAAAAAAAGGTAATGCCTCCATTTTTTTTAAAAAAAAGGGCATTGACCTTCACAATATCCATTTGGAAACAGACAAACAGTCATCTCAAAGAAAAAGCTGAGGTTTAGGTGTTCAGCCCCAACCTGACACCGGTTTCTGTTAACCAACCATCCCCATCCATCGCTCTTGTTCCCTATTGCTATTACAATTTTTATGCAGAAATAGTGGAAAAATCTAAAATTTGCATACTTGCCTCCAAAGTGGTCATTTTCACAGCACTTTTCCTAAATACTTTTACACTGCCTTCCTGTGTTGCGAAATTTGTCGGAGGGTGAACGTCATATTCATTAGCCCAGTTTATTGCGGAGTGGCAGCAGTCTATTTACACTGCAGCCACTCCGTAAAAAATATGTAAGGGTCTTGGAGAAAAAAAATTTCAGGATGGAATTTTTGCAAATAAATTCCATCAGGACATTTTTACACTGCACAATTTTTCTGCTTCTCAGCGACTGCAAAAAAGTACCTCATGTCTCCTTTCGTCAAGCTCTCCTCCCCTTGTCTCTCTCTTCCCCCCTCCCACTGTCTCCTTTCCTCCAGCCCTGCATTCACAGGGCCAACCCTGATCCATTTACAGTTTTTCTCTCTTACCCTTCTATCCAGTACCTGCCTGCCTTTTGCTCATACCCTGACGAAGGACTCAGGGCCAAAAAGTTAGTTATATATCGTTGCTTTTTGTGGGATCTCCTGAGATTCTCCAGGAGTTTTGTGTATTCACTCCTATCTCTCATTTTGCCACTCCAATTATTAATTTACTCCACCCAGATCTTCCGTCCACTTAAAATCTCACACATTCAGTTGTTTTTCCAACCTCTGCAGACTTATAGTTTACCTCACACATTCATTTGCTGCCTGAGGCTTCTAAGTTTTGGGTTTGCAACGGTATTAACCTACATGTAAAATGTGATAAAATGCAGATGGGCACCTCAGAAGAGCTTATCAGGCAAAATCTGAAACTAAGGACATATTAAGATGGATGGCCAAAAGCTAAGTCTAAGATGCAAGGTGCAACTGCAAGTAGAAAAGAAGAGTATAAAATCTTGAATTAGTATTCCAGGTTTGAAAATTTACTGGAAAGAATAGCCTTCTTCAGGAAAGGAGTTAGGAAGAAAGTAAAAAAAAAAGGTTAATAACTGTACAATGTGAAAAGAAACACCCCAGTCTGCAAACATGAAGAAGGCTCCCCAGAGACTATACTCTGCGGGGAGTTTGAGGAGATTCGGTGTGTCAATGAAGACTCGAAAACTTCTACCTTCTACAGGTGTATCATGGAAAGTATTCTAAGTTGGTTGTGTCACTGTCCAGAGTGGAGGTTCCAACGCTCAGGACAAGAAAATAAACTCCACAGTGTTGTTAACTCAGCCGGAGACATCATGGGGAGCAGCCTTCACTCTATCGAGGACATCTACAAGAGGGGATGCCTTAAGAAAGCAGCCTCTATTTTCTATCAGCAGAAAAAAAGTACATGAGCCTGAAGACAAGCACTCAGCGACACAAGGACAGTTTCTTCCCTGCTGCCATCAGATTCCTGAATGAATAAAGAACCACAGAGACTGCCTTACTTTGATTTTTTATCCTTTTCTTGCACTATATTTATTTGTTTTGTAAGGTGGTTTGCATTATGACGCTGCTGCAATACAACAAATTTTGTGACATATTCATGACAATAGATTCTGATTCTGACTCGAAACTTCACTACAATGTTTTTAAAAATTAAGTTGGGGATGAGGGGTTACCTCTTCCATGGTTTGCACAGCAACATCTTTTTGAAATCTCTGGAGATGAACTGAACAGCGCTGTTGTTTTCCTATAATAAAAGTGAGACTTCAGATCATGTTTCCAATGTTTACAAACCACTTTGATCACTTCAAGCATTAAAAAATAAGTTTCAAGAATGACCGTGTTCAGTGACACTCCCACGTTATAGCAGTTCAGCTAATGCAAATTTCCCCTTACAGAATTCCAAATCTCTACCAAAAAGCATTGAAATATGGAGAAAAAAATTTGCTCTTAGGTGGAAAAAAATGAATAGCTAATTAAGTACAAATTGTATACAGGGAACAATAACAAGTTACTCAAAAACAAGGATTGTAGTTTGCCAATTCATAACCTGGTTAAGAGATTCACTTTGGAAACTGACAAGACAATCTCTTCAATTGATACTTATACAAAGATACATTATCAAATAATGTAATGTCTTTTTCTAGTTATGAAAATTAAAACCCCTTCTCTTCTGTTTACAATACAAATATAGTTCCCTTACCCACTAACCATGAACCCACGGAGGAACACAAATCTCAACTTACAACATGGGTCTCAATTGTGAAAAACGGCTCACATTACAGACATTGTGATACAATGTTATTTTTAGGTATGCAACCCCTCTTTGACATGAAGGTGCAGTGTAATGTAGCACTGGTTAATATTAGACTTGAGACTTGTTCTTGTATTGACTATAATATAAAACTTTGAGTAGTGCATTTGAAATTTTGACAAACTTGTGAAGTGGAGTCTTGTTGTTAACAATAATTCTTAAACCTTGTGTGTTCCATGGTTAAAAGATTTGAGATGTGGTTGCAGATGGATTGAATTGTAAGTAATGTTGAGGAAAATGTTTGAAAACTGAGAATAAATTGTGTGAGTTATAATGAAGAATCATAACCATTTCTTAGACTTTATTGGATCTCCGAGAGCGCCGGCCTTCTTCTCTCATACAGTCAAAAAACCTAACTGTAAAGGTGGAGATTCTCCACCTTTATGTTGGGAGACTTACCTCCATAAATGCATTCTGGCTGGCTCCAAAGTGCCAACTGCAATTCCTCTTGGGTAAAAGGTCAGTAACGATGTGCTGCGCTCCACCACTCTGCACGAATGTACTGCAGCTGCAAGCAGCTGGATAGGGGCAGGCCGGTGACATCGTGGTGACATTGTCAGCCCACTACCTATCTCACTCACCCCTCTCCCTCCATGACCCCCTCAGGGCTGTGGCCATCAGGGAAAGTGTAGCCAGCAGGTGCAGCCAACAGGGGCTGTCAGGGCAGCGAGAGTCATTAGGGCAGGGGTGGCTGGCAGAAGCCATCAGGATGGGCGGCCGGCAGGGGCCATGATGGAATGGCCAGTACAGACTATGACAGCCATGCCAGCCACTCCGGCACCTCAACGGGCCACTTTGGCCTTTGGGACCACTTGTCAGCACCAGAGGCTTAAATCACAGCAGAAAAATGGCCGTCTTCCCTACCCACAATCCCTCACACAGCTGGAACCACACTGCATTTCCCTGAATGGTTCCAGCTGCATGGGGGATTATGGGTAGGGAAGACAGCCATTTCTCTGCCACATTTCTATGATGGGCGGTACCACTGCAACATTCGCCCCGCCTACAGTGGCTCCGAACGAAACACCAAGGGGCTGCTCTGCATAAAAGGAGCACTGGAGCAGCCTTTTAGAGCTGCTGCCTGAACAAGTAAGTTTAAAAATTTTATCTGCCTCTGCAGCCGGCCTTGAAGCAGAGGCCAGCATGAAAACACCTGTAGCGTCTGCTAACAGCAGCACTGTTGAAATTAAATATGTCCACATGTGCACAATGGTGAACCAGTAACTGAATTTATTTGAATTTTACATGCTGCTTTAAGGGTATGAGCCACTTCCTTTCTGGAAAGCGTTGGTCAGTGGGAGTGATGTCAGAGCTCAGTGCTATGTGACCAGCAAGTGGCGCCATTACCTAGGCAACACGTGTTGCCAAACGCGGGCTTCTCCTGAGAAGGGAAGGGGGGCCCGCACCATCATGCGCCAACCAACTGGGGCGGTGATTCGGCTCATCTAACTGCACGATTGCTCAGCCAACTACACACCTATAAATAATTTACAGTGTATTTCATTCAGAATTTTATTCACTCAAAAGAGAGTAGTAAAATTAATTGAGTGTTTTACTGGAATGATTACAAATTTGTTCTATTAATTTACTTTTTCAAGGATCTCTTTCTACAAGTGTTACTTTTGCATTTTTATAATCCACAGGGGTATGAAAAGATATTCAAGAGTCAATTAGACATGCACTTTAGTAGGCAAGGGTTGCACAGAACTAATGTGGGTAAATAGAATTAATGTAAATAGACAAAAAAGATCAGCAGTTGGAGAGGTGGAGGGTCTAATTCAGATCCCACATGATTTACAGTAAATTCAAAATTAACATAAAATGTTCAAAATGTTTGGCAGATCATGAAACATCTGTGGAGACAGAAATAGCTAATGTTTTAGGTTGATGACCATTTGTCTGGAGTTCTAATGACAAGTGAGTGATCCAAAACGTTAAGTCCAGTTCCTGACATGTCGAGTATTTCCAGCACATTCTTCCTTCAACAATTTTATGTGTCATCAATCTAGGCAAATATCAACAACTACATGGAAAGTCTGTTACAGAATCCAGAGAGGATTCCAAATAACCTTGTTCGGAAGACAAATAATTCTGGATATGTTACTATCAACTTTTGGAAATCATTAATAAACAGAAGATAATACCCATGTATCACAATATTAATTAATTGATCCAATGACATGGTTTTGGGGAAAGAAACAATGCAATAAATAAGTTACCTTTCATCCTTTTCTTAACCATCCAGATAATTGTCAGTATTACACCAACTATGAATAACACCAGTGCTGAACTAATGGTAATCACCACCCATGGGATTCTGGAAACACTGCTGTTGTTTGGAATGCTCAATGTGGTTTCCAATGAAGGTGTACCAGGAGCTGTGGAAATAAACCCAACTAAATAACTCAATGTAGAATTTATCTGGAAAATATATCAATAGATAACAATAACAAGGCAATTACCAGGAAGTGGGATCTTCACGAGGCTACTCTTCTCTGTACTGAATTTGTTACTGACTTTACAGAAGAACAGACCATTATCCTCTTTCCTGCTGGGATTGAGCACCAGTGTTTGTTCATAATGCTTTATTTTCTTGGCCTTTTCTGTTTTGCTGTTCTTCCTGTGCCACATATATGCGATAGGTAAAGAACCACTTGCAACTTCACATTTCAATATTATTGGGCCTTGTTTGGTTATGTTTTGATCTGGAAGAAGCCTAATGATGGGTTTTGAGACAGGATCTAGAGAGAGAGAGAAAGAGAGTGAAAGGAATATTTTTCAAAATATGGAGAAAATAAAACATTGAGCCTTGTGCAGTGGATCGTAAATAATTCTCAACTTTTTCTTGGTCTTGCTTAAACATTAAGCAGTGGTTAAAAGAACCTTCATTGCTCTGGAAGCAGAATCATAGATTTCCATAGAATGGAAACAGGAATTTCAGTCTGACTTGTCCATGCTGACTAAGAGAGTACTATTTGCCTGCATTCGGCCATATCTCTCAAATCCTTTCTTATCTGTCTAAATGTCCTTTAAAAGTTCCAGTTATCCCCACTTCTATCACTTCCTTCAGAGATTCTACCTACGTCACCACCTTCATGAACTCTGCTCCAATAACCCCAAGTCTCATTTCTCTCTAGGCCCTTACCAATAACTGTGTAAATGCCACCTTGATTTAGCCAACCAAAGTGCAATGGCTCACACTTATCAGAGTTAAATTATATCTGCTATTCCTGAGCCACTTTCTAGATCCTGTTGTAATCTTATTGTGTTGCACTGTTAAGCAGAATCAGACATACAAAGATAAAGACTGTACAACAGATTTTAATCCATAAAGACTTCCACAGGGCCAGGCTGGCTGTGGCTCCAGCAACTCTGAGTGAGGCCTCAGGAGGCCGGCGCAGGCTTATATCCCGGAGGGTGATTGACACCCAACCAGGTGGGGCTTGATCCATTCAAGCTGACTGATTGACAGCCAGCCAAGTGTTGTCCTGTCCCCTCACACTCCTGCAGGTTCAGAGGTTGCCCCCTGCGGTAGGCCGGTGGTGTACCACCACATTCACCCCCTTCTTTAAAATTGTCCCGGTGGGGGGGGGGGGGGGGGCAGTAACAAGAAATCGTACCCACTATGTACATACAATATTTACAGGTTGAGACAACTCGGTGGCCGCCGGGGTCTCTGTGACCGTCATAGGACTGACTCCTGGTTACTGGTCAGAGGGGAATTGTGGGGGCTGGCAGCAGGGGTGTGTGTGGCTGGTGTGGTGCCATGCGAGGGGTGGCCAGGGGGCTGGGGTTGATGTATGTGGGTCATATTGCATGGGTGGGGGGGGTGGGTTCATCTCCTAAGGCTGAAGCGGGCCCCTGGTGGTCAAGGAGGCCCTGCATGCCCCATAGCTGCCTGGGGATGGGGATGTATGCCAGGTCAGCGTCATCCTGGGTTGGAGGGTGGCTTGGTATGGTGGGTGCTCCTGCTGGTGCCAGGTCCCTGGTTGAGACGGCGTCCTCCCTACCACTGCTGAACCTAACGTAAGTGTAGTTATGGTTTGCATGAAGGAGGAAAACCTGCTCTACCAGGGCTTTGGCCTTGTGTGTCCATATGTGCTTACGCAGAAGCACCGGTCCCGGGGACGTGAGCCATGCTGGGAGTGACATTCCAGTCGCCGACCTCCTGGGGAAAGAGAACAAGTGTTCGTGAGGGGGTCTCGTTGGTAGCCGTGCACAGCAGTAATCAAATGGCATGGAGCACCTTGGGGAGGGCGTCCTGCCAGTACTCAATGACCCACGCTTTTGATCTGAGAGCCAGGAGGACTGCCTTACAGACCACCCCATTCTCGCATTCCACTTGCCCATTGCCTCTCGGGTTATAGTTTGTCGTGCGACTGGTCGCAATGCCCCTCACCAACAGGTACTGGCGCAGTTCATCGCTCATGAAACTAGACCCCGGGTCGCTGTGGATGAAGGCGGGGTAGCCAAACATGGTGAAAATCTGCCCCAGGGCCCTGATGATGGTGGCTGTGGAGGTGTCCGGACAATGGATGGTGAAAGGGAAGCGTGAGTACTCGTCCACTACGTGATGAAGTAGACGTTTCGGTTCGTGGAAGGCAGGGGCCCTTTGAAGCCCATGCCGAGACGCTCGAAAGGCCGAGTATCCTTTACAACGTGGGCCTGGGCATGGGCGGGGGAGGTGGAAGAAGCAGGGTTTACACTCTGCACAGACCTGACAGGCCTCGGTCATGTCCCTGACGTCCCTGATGGTGTACGGCAGATTTTGGGACTTAACAAAATGGTACAACCAGGTGACGCCCAGATAGCAGAGGGACTCATGCAATGCCTACAACCTGTTGTCATGCATAGATGCGTAGGTGCAAGAGAGGGCATCAGGGGAGTCGTTAAACTTCCCGGGGCGGTACTGGATGTCGTAGCTGTAGGTTGCCAGCTCGACTCTCTAGCGCAGGATCTTGTCGTTCTTGATCTTGCTCTTGTGGGTAGTGTTAAACATGAACGCCAGTGCCCGCTGGTGTGTGAGAAGCGTGAATCTCCTACCGGCCAGGTAGTGGTGCCAGTGGCGGACCGCTTCCACAATCGCCTGGGCCTCCTTTTCATTGGCGGAGTGCCCTAGCTCAGAGCCGTGGAGGATCCAGGAGAAGAAGGCAACGGGGTGCCCCCCCCCTTGGTTGAGGGTAGCAGCGAGGGCCACCTAGGAGACATTGCTCTCCACCTGGAAGGGGGAGTCCTCATCCACAGCCTGCATTGTGGTGTCCGCGATGTTTTGCTTGATGTGGGTGAAGGCTGCCTACACCTCAGGTGGGAGGGGAAAAGTTGTGGCTTGGGCCAGTGGGTGGAACTTGTCCGAGTTTCTCCTTATTGTAAGTGAGGTACAGCTCTGTGGCCGTCTGGAGGAATTTTTCCAGGTTAGCATCGTGGTCCTGCTGGTCACGGCCGCAGATAGTGACATTATCCAGATATGGGAACATCGCCTTCAGCTTGTGCCGGTCTACCATGCGATCCATCTCCCGCTGGATATCGGACACCCTGTTCGTGACCCCAAAAGGAACCAAGCAGAACTTTTACAGGCGCCCGTCCACCTCAAAGGCAGTGTAGGGCTTGTCCTTCGGGTGGATAGGGATTTGGTGATGCACCGACTTCAGGTCAATCGTGGAGAAAACCTGGTAGCAGGCTTTCTCATTGACCATGTCGGCATACCTCGGCAGGGGTTAGGCATCCAGCTGGGTTTACCGATTTAATGATCTGGCTGCAATCTACGACCATCCTCGGCTTACTTCCCCCTTTGACCACCAGGACTTGAGTTCTCCAAGGGCTGTTACTGGGCTCTATAACGCCTTCCACCAGGAGTCGCCGCACCTCCACCTTGATGAAGTCCCTGTCTGCAGCGCAATAGTGCCTACTTCTGGTGGCGAATGGCTTGCAGCCTAGCGCAAGATGTGGAAAGAGTGCCGATGGGGCGATGCGCAGTGTGGAGAGGCCGCAGGTTGGCCGGGACTGGTAGGTTGGCGTGCTGTGCAGTGTGAGTGGAGGTTGGGGCCCCCTGAAGGCAAGGGTGACACTCTGCAGGTGGCACTGGAAATCCAGGCCCAGGAGGAGTGGTGTGCAGAGTTTGGGCATGACCAGGAGCCTGAATCCTGTGTAAGTCTCCCCTCCCACCGTTATATCGAACAAGCAGTGCCCGAAGGTACCAACAGTCTTATCCTTGGTGGCGAGGGCGATTGAGCAGGTGGTGGGGTGGACCTTTAACCTTAGGGAGAGGGCCACGCTCGGGCGAATGAAGCTCTCGGTTCTGCCACTGTGCAACAGGCACTTTGTGACCAGCCCATTGATTTCACGTCCATCATCGAGCGCCCGAGATTATGGGGGATATCCCTGGTCAGCGAGTTGGCAGCCAGGACTGTCTTGGAGTCGGAGTCGTCGCTATCCGGAGGGATGGGGAGCGTCGGTAGGACGGCCTGGTCATCGCCCGTGTTGATCACATTGCTGTCGGTCGCTGGGTGCGGCGTGTGGCAGTTGATGGCATCCAGAGGCGTGGGGACCGCTGGTAGGGCGGCCTGGTCATTGCTCGTGTTGACCACGTCATTCTCAACATTGTCGGGGGCCCTCCGTGTCGGGTGCTGCCTGGCCCAAGATGGTGGTGGCATGTGGGGGGCCGCTCTATGGCTGGCCTCCTTCCCCAGCCATGTCCGCTGCACCGGGAGAAGTGACAACACCACGGCCGGCGGCAGTAACGTCGTTACATCAGCCAGAAGTGACATCACACCGTGAGCCGGAAGTGACGTCACTGTAGTTCTCTTGAGCGACGCCAGTGAGGGCGGGGGCTGGTGCTGATGCTCAGGGCACACGCTGTGATAGTTGCTGGCGGGGCCGGATTTTGCGCGGTCGAAGTCGGGAAAGGGCGGAGTCATCGCGGGGACAATAGTGCTGCCTTGCGCGCGCACAGGGGTGGGGTTCACAAGGGTGGTGGGGAGGTCATAGAGGGCTGCTGAACTGCTGGCAGGTTTTGAGAGGCACACTTTTGCAAAGTGGCCTTTCTTGCTACATCGGGAACAATACTGGTTCCTAGCTGAGCAGTTTTGGCATGATCGTCAATCTGACCCACACCAGGACCCACAGTACTTACAGGGGCGCCAGGCACCTGCCACAGTAATGTTGTACTCCTCCCCAACTCAGCCTGGGGCTGCACCTGCAGTGTGACAGGGCCATGAGGGAGCCTGGGAGAACCTGGAATTGAAGGCTTTGACATCCAGGGGTGCTGCTTCCAGGGTTTGGACCACTTCCACAGTCTTGGATAGGGCATAGATGTTGTCTTCCAGCAGCTTCTGCCAGATGGCCCTCGAGCATAGCCTTCAGACGAAGGCATCCCGGATCAGCCTCTCGACCTCCTCTGCACCTACCCCGGGTTCGGCCAGACACGGTCGGGCCAACTCTCACAAGTGTCCCAGGTAAGACTCAGCTGTCTCCCCGGGTTGCTGGGCTCGGGTGTTGAGGAGATACCTTGCACAGACCACATTCATGGTGGGGCTTGAACAATTTCTCAAGAGTGTCCATTGCACTCTTGTACGTGGAGCAGCCTTTGGTTACCTGGAAGCTGCGGGGACCCAGCTTTGACCGGAGTAGGACCAACCTCTTCCAATCAGAGTCCAGGATGTCGCCCTCGTGTGCCTCGATGATTGCCTCGACCCTGTGCTCCCAGATCTCGAAGCGTGTCTGGGCTTCCAGTTGGCGTGGGTCGACCTTGAGGCTTCCTGCGCACAGGAGTTTTTCCATAGCCACCGTGGGAAAATTTTGTGGATTAAATTGTGGCACTCTGTTAGCCAGAATCAGACACACACACAAAGATAAAGACTGTGTGACAGGCTTTAATCCACAAAGACTTCCACAGAGCCAGACTGGCTGTGGCTGCAGCAACTCTGAGTGAGGCCTCGGGGGGCTGGCGCAGGCTTATATCCCAGAGGGTGATTGACTCCCGAACGGGTGGGGCTTGATCCCTTCAGGCCGACTGATTGACAGCCAGCCAGGTGTTGTCCTGTCCCCTTACACTCCCTGCAGGTAGAGAGGTTACCCCCTGCAGTAGGCCGGTGGTGTACCACCACACTTAGATACCTTCTTAATTATTTATCATACCACCAATTTTGCTGCTTAGTCACAAACATATGAACCATGCTTACTACGTTGCCATTAATATAAGTGACAGTCATTGTTGGCTTAAACACTAATCCCTGTGGTGCACCACTGTTTATAGGTCTACAATTGGAATAACAGCTCTCCACTGCCACCCACTGTCTCCTATCATCAAGCCATTTCTTTGTCCAATTGCCCAGCTCACTTTAGATCCCATGTGCTCTGATCTTCCAGAACATCGTGCCATGTAGGACCTTGTCAAATGCCTTGCTAATGATCATATAGTTGATACCTACGGCCCTGGCCTCATCATATTTTCTTGGTCACCTCAAGAAACTTAAATTAATGAGATACAATTTCCCATGCATAAATTCAAAATTGACTATCCTTAGGGATATTCCATGGCCTTCCAAATGCAAACTGATCCTACCTCTCAGAAACCACTCTAGTAATTTACCCACAACTGTCATTAAGTTCGCTGACCAATAGTTCTCTGGATTACCCTGAAATGAAAACAAACAGAAATGCTGGAGGAACTCCACTGGTCTCGAGGTTTCCATCGGAGGTAAAGATGCACTGCTGATGTTTTGGGCTTGAGTCCTTCCTCAACATATAAACAAAAACCAGGAAGACAAACTCTTGACAGACATCTTCTACCAATCCACCAACATCCACAGCTACCTTGACTACACTGCTTCACACCCTGTCCCCTGAAAGGATTCCATTCCTTCCTCTCATTTCCTCCATTTCCGTCGCATCTGTTCTCAGGATGAGGTCTTCCAGGCCAGATCATCACCTCCTTTAAACAATGTGACTTTCCCTCTACCACAATTAACCCTGCCCTCACCTTCATATCTTCCATTACTCGTACATCTGCCCTGGCCACCTCCTCCCCTATGTACAGAAAGGACAGGATTTCCCTTGTCCTCACCTACCACTCCATCAAACTCCACGTCCAACACATCCTCCTCTGCCATTTCCACCACCTACTATGTGATCCCACCACCAAAAACATATTCCCCTCTCCTAACCTCTCCACCTTCTGCAGGGACTGCTCCCTCCATGACTCTGTCGTCCATTCCTCCCTCCCCACTAATTATCCCCTTGGTAACCAACCCTGTGATTGTAGGAGATACACCCACACATCCGCTTTCACCATCATTTGGGGCTCCAAATGGTCCTTCCAAGTGAAACAGCATTTCACTTGTGAATCTGCAGTGGTCATCTACTGCATCCAGTCCTCCCAAACTGGGCACAGACTGGGAGATTGTTTTGTTGAGACCCTTAGCTCTGTCCGCTGCAGTAGCATGGATCTCCCAGTAGCTACCCTTTTCAATTCCCCATCCCATTCCCTTTCTGACACTGCCCATGGTCTCATCCACCTTCAGACTGAAACCACCGGCAAAATGGAGAAAAAGCACCTCATCTACCATCTGGGCACCCTCCAACTTGATGGCATTAATATCAACTTCTCTAAATTCTGTTAAAAAAACCCCTCTCCTTCTTCTTCCCTCTGTCTTTCCCCAGCTCTGTCTCTGTCTCTCTCTCTCTTGCTGTTTTTCTTTCTCTTCCCACCTTTTCCCTCTGTCTCCTTTTACAGAGCAAAAATCAATTCTCACCTTTCATCTTATCACCTCCAATTAACATCTTTTAGCTTTTGGTCTGGACTCCTCTCCCTTTCTCTCTCCAGTCGTAATTCAGATGCCTTCCTGTTTATTTGCTAAAACCTTGAAGAAGGGCTCAGGCCCAAAATGTCAGTAATATATCTTTACAAAACCACCGCCTCCCCCCAGCCCACCACGGACGCTGTGAGACTGGCTGAGTTCCTCCAGTATTTCCGTGTGTGTTCTTCTACAATCACAGCATTTGCAGACTTTTGTGTTTCTCTGCCTTTTTTTTAAATTAAGACACATTAGCCACCTTCCAGTTTTCAGGCACTTCTCCTGCGCTCAACAATGATGCAAATATCTCTGCCAGGGCTCCTGCAATTTCTTTCCTAGCTTCCCATGATGTCCCAGGATATGCTGACCAAACCCCCAGAATTTATCTATCATAATGCATTTTAAGACTTCCAGAATCTCTTCTTCTCTGAAAATAATATCAACAACATTCCCTTGTAAAATTTGGTGCCTACTCCATTCATATATGAAATAGTGTTCCAATTTTTCTGAAGTGAATTTCCTTCATTGTATGTTTTCTCTGTTCAAAATATGGTTGGTACAGAAATTAATCAAGATCTGTCACAAAGATTCCTGCATAAATTACCTTAAGTAATATTTAATCTTCAGTATTAAGTTTCTTATCAAAACTTTAGCATTGTAAAACATTTTAATATGATATATTTTTTCATTAATCACTGGAAATTTTAAAATCTCATTTTATACAAATATTTGCGTCAAGCTAAGTGGACTAATCAGGAAACTGAAAAATTTTTAAATAATTTTCTTTGTATGTTTGTAACCTTACCTCTGGTAACATTAAGAAAAACTTCTTCATATTTGATGCTTTGATTCTTGCTATTGACTTCACATCTGTACATTCCAAGATCTTCCACTCTCAGGTGGGTGATTATGAGTGAGAGATTCCCAGATGAAGAGTTTGTTGGCATTTGAATCCTATTTTGGTAACTTGCATCTTGAACACGGATCTTTGATTTGCCAATGGTTCCCACGACTAATGATGAATTATTCTTAAGCCATCTGAAGCTGGTGTAATGAGCTTTAAATAAATTAGAGGAGCATGGGAGCATTGCAGTTCTCCCAAGTGAACCATTCACCTTACTTGGATGTACTTGATGTAGAGAAACTGCAAGAGTTAGGCAGAGACACCAGTTAGATTTGTAAATGGAATATTTTCACCCAATTCAAAACATTTCATATAACCATATAATAATTACAGGACTGAAACAGGCCATTACGGCCCCTCTAGTCTGCACCAATTTCTTTATACTTTAAATTATATCTGTTCTTTAGAAATGCCTGCCTATGCATATATTTTTAATTAGGTCATTTATATTACAATTACCCTGTACTCAAAATATAAGCAAGGTGTTCAATTAAAAACTTTTCATGCAATAATGTCAATTTTTCAAGTTATAAACTTATTTAGTTGTGAATAAAGTTATAATTCAATAGTACAGTATTTGGGCAGTAAGCGATTCTATAAATTATCTGTTGTAATTTCCAAGATCTGAACACGTTTCTATTCTCTGAACAGCATAAATAATGTTGATCATTCTGAAGCCATACCATCATAAAATATATCCACAGATGGTTCAGCGAATGGCAAATCTTATTGGCTGATTGTATCTGTGGCCCCTCCCCACAGGCTCCTGTATAAAGGTGGCTGTTCCAGAGGCCCCTCCTTAGTGCAGGACAGTCGAAGAGTATGGATGTGCTTTTGTTCTTAAGTGAATAAAAGTCTATTGGTTTCCCAACAACAGCCTTTTGAGTAATTGATGGTGCATCATTTTATTCACTTAAAGTTTTTTTTTACAATGGAACAGATCCTGAAGCCAAAAAAGCTGGAGATCGCACCTCAATCATCTGAGGCATTTGTACAGGCTTCCTCCACCATTGTGCGATCAGAGACCAATAAACTACAAGTGTTGCACTCCCGGGTCAGCACCCTAGTCCACTCCATGATCAGAGACACTACATCATAGCAGAAAGCCATGGACATACTCAAAGGACAGTACCTGTGTAAGATCAATGTCATCTACACCAGACACCTTCTAGTGACCCACAAACAAATACCTGGTGAGTCCAATGCTAAATAATCTTTAGGCCCTGCGAGCATTCGGCAGGGCCTGTGAACACAAGGCTGTGTCCACTGCGGAATACACAGAGGACTTGATCCAGAATGCCTACATCGCGGGGATTAGATTCGACAGAGACTCTTGGAGCAAGGGGAGCTCAGCCTGCAGAAAGCAGTTGAGCCAGCAGGTACGCTGGAGTGGCTCTCCTGAATGGAGACCTACTCAACCAACATTACAACTGCCCCGTGGTTACTCCGGGTGTCACCATCTTGGGACACACTGCCAACACCTTTGCTCTGCTAGTGACTCAACCACGGCAGCAGTGCTCCACAACCACCTCCCGTCACTTTTGTCCGGCTCCGGTGGTGACCCGATCACAGCCGCGGTGCTACAGGAGGACCCAAAGTGCTACTTCTGCGGTCTGGGCAAGCATCAGAGGAAACATTTCCCAGCAAAGGATTCAACTTGCTCCAGCTGTGGGAAGAAGGGCCACTATGCCGAAACATCTTCCTAGCAGCGCTGTGTGCGGATCGTGGGGGCCACCATCCTGGACACCATCATCACCATGGGCCAGCAGCACCATGTGCGATCCACTGGGGCCACCATCTTGGGTGTCATCTTTTTAATCCAGCAGCACCACATGCGGGCCCCAGTTCTGCCATCCTGGACACCACCATCTTCTATAGCAGCGATGTGCAGTAAACCAACACTGGCCTCCACAACACTCGACCAGGACAGCCCACATCAACTTGCCAGGTCAATGATGGATATTCAGGTAAGTGGCCACATGATGAGTTACTTATTTGATAGTGGGAGCACAGAGAGCTTTATACACTTGGACACAGTGCAGTGCTGGTGAATGAGAAGATCTCCTTGGCATCCATGTTGCATACAGCAAATGTCCAAGGCTTCTACGTAGTGACTCTAATGGTGTGGGGTGCTGAATATAAAGACTGATGGTAATATCATAGCTTTGCACTGCTGTTCTACTGGGACTGGATTTTTAGAGTCACCTTAAAAGCCTGACGATGGAGTTCGATGGGTCCCATCCACCCATTACTGTATATAACTGGCCATTTTAGAACTGTCCAACCTGCCCTCCACTCACCCCATCGTACACGGCCAGCAATCCAACCACTCACTATACACAACCGGCAGTCTCTCCACACAAAATCACCCACCCACCCCCCGTCATTATTCACCAACCTCATTCCTGACTGTAAAACAGCTACCACTAAATGTAGTGGTACAGTGTCAGGTACAGGGCCTTCATCTGGGCAGAGGTACAGCACTTAATCAAGGAGGGGAATTGTTGAGCCCAGCACCAGCCCTTGGAGAGCGCAGTTAGTGATAGTACAGAACGGGAAAAAGAATAGGATGGTCATCGACTACAGCCAGATCATCAACAGATACACGCAATTGGATGCATACCCCCTCCCACGCATCGCTGACATGGTCAACCAAATTGCCCAGTATCGGGTCTTTTCGACCATTGACCTGAAGTCAGCATACCACCAGCTCCTTATCTGCCCAGAGGATCGCCAGTATATGACCACCTCTACCATTTCCTGTGGGTTCCTTTCAGTGTCACAAACAGTATCTTGGTCTTCCAGCAGGAGATGGACTGCATGATAGATCAGAACAAGTTGTAGGCCACTTTCCCGTACATCGATAATGTCACCATCTGCCGCCACGACCTGCAGGACCATGATGCTAATCTCCAGAAATTAATTGAAACAGCCAAGCTCCTTAGCCTTACATATAAGAAGTGTGATAGTACAGATTCTATCACCAATGTGTATGTGTACATATGTACAGATGGTAGTGTAGGATAACTGTGATTGGCTGAGAGTGTAGCCACACCTACTGGCAGGTCTTAAAGGATTGCTCCCAGCCAGACCAGGTCATTCTGGACTGGTCAACCTACTTGTGATATGCTCCAGTCTTTTAGTTAATAAAAGCCTTGGTATGGATCAACAAGTCTTTGGTTCTTTCGACGCACATTACAATTTTATTAACTAAAATAAATTTTGAAGGGATGGAGCGTATGCTACGACTGGAATGCCTCGACATCGACCCACAATCAGCTACAGCCTCGAATTAATTTAAGCACTTGGTGAGATGCTTCGAAACATACTTACAACTCTCTGATCCTGCCATGATAGAGGACAACCGTCGACTACTAATATTGATGACTATGGTGTCCCCGAGAGTCTACCAGAGTGTCCAAGACATGACCACTTAAGCCACAGCCATTAAGGTGCTGGAAGGGTTCTACGAGCAACCAGTGAACAGGGTCTATGCTCGGTACAAACTTTCTACAAGGAGGCAACAGCCCAATGAGTCCTGTAAAGCTTATATCCAGGCACTAAGGGCAATGGGCAGGGCCTGTGCCTGCATAGACAGAACTGCTGTGGAGACCACACACCATCTGATTCGGGATGCCTATGTGGCCAGGGTTCATTCGAATGAGGTGAGGTAGCACCTGCCAGAGCACGGGAGAGAAAACCTAGAGGAAGTGATCCGGATCACAGAGACGATGGAGGCTACGGTCTTAAGTATGGATATGTACTCTCGGGGCTGGACCCCACACTCTGATGTGAGAAGGATGCCCTCCCTCTATCCTACTACTGCTGCTACGCTGCCCAATGCAATGCCAAAGTGTTATTTCTGCGGGAAGATCAAGCACAGCTGACGTCATTAAGCAGGTCTCCAATGTCTACATTACAAGTCTCTGCCTCAGTAACCCTTAACCAGGACTTCCCCCATCCCTCACAAAAGCAATGGAACTGATTAAAGTGCATGTATACTATGCAACTTGTTAATTTGACTCGGGGTCAACTGACAGTTTTATCCGCCTGGACCTGCCCCACCGTTGCGGACTAGCTATTCTCCCCACTACACAGAGAATTTCATTGGTGACCAGATCGCTCTCGACTAGGGTAAAGGGGTACTGCGTGGCGACCCTGAAAGTCCACAGACTTCAAACTATGAGTCTTTCCCCAATTGTGCGCCCCTGCTCTGCTGGGACTGGTTTTCAGTGCCAGTTTCAAACCATTTCCCTGCACTTTGGGGGGCCTCACGCTCCATTCTCTGTCTGTAATCACTCCACCCCAGGAACCTCCTGCCAGTGGCAGCCCGAGCTACCCGCCCCGCACCCCAGGGCCTCACCTGTAGTCTCTCCACCCTCCGAGTTGCTCCGCCAGCACTTTTCGCAAATCTCACCCCTGGCTGGAAGCCTGTGGTCACCAAAAGCTGGCAATATAGTTCTGAACACAGGAAATTTATCACAAACAAGGTATGCAGACTGCTGGATGAGGGCATTATCGAACCTAGCTCGAGTCCATGGAAGGCCCAGGTAATGGTTGTTAAAAACGAGGAGAAGCCGTGGATGGTGGTTGACTATAACCAGACTATCAACTGCTTCACGCTCCTGGATGTGTTCCCCCTTCCACGGATCGGCCAATACCGTGTATTTTCCACCATTGACTTATGTTCAGCCTATCATCAGCTCCCGATCCGCCGAGAAGACCGATCTTTCATGGCCTTCGAAGCTAATGGGCAGCTGTATCAATTCCTCAGGGTACCCTTTGGGGACACAAATGGCGTTGCGGTCTTCCAGCGGGAAATGGACTGGATGGTGGACCACAACGGGCTGACTGCTACTTTCCCATATCTGGACAATGTCACCATCTGCGGCCATGACATGGTCATGATGCCAACCTTGAGAAATTTTTTCAGACTGCAACTTGGCTGAACTTGACCTACAATTTCAACAAGTGTGTCTTCTGGACCACTCGGCTCACAATTCTGGGTTGTGTGGTGGAGAACGGGGTGGTCATGCCAGACCCTGACCGCATGCGTCCCCTCATGGACTTGCCCCCCCCCCCCCCAAACACCCAGAAGGCACTCAAATGCTGCCTGGGTTTTTTCTCTTATTATGCCCAATGGGTTCCACACTATGCCAACAAGGCACGGGCACTCATCAAGAGCACCTCCTTCCCCCTGTCAACTGAAGCCAGAGTGGCCTTCGACCGCATCAAATCGGACATCGCTGCTGCAACGCTGCACGCCATCGACGAGTCCATTCCATTCCAAGTTGAAAGCGATGCGTCTGACTTTGCACTGGCAGCCACTTTGAACCAGGCCGGCCAGCCAGTAGCCTTCTTCTCCAGAACCCTCCAGGGTCCTGAGAGCCGACACTCCTCTGTTGTGAAGGAGGCCCAGGCCATAGTTGAGGTAGTACATCATTGGAGACACTACCTCAATGGCAGATGCTTTACGCTGCTGACCGACCAACGCGCGGTCTCCTTCATGTTTAGCAACACCCAGCTAGGTAAGATCAAGAATGACAAAATCGCCATGTGGAGGATTGAGCTTTCCACCTTTAATAATGACATACTGTATCAGCCAGGTAAACGCAACGACCCGCCAGATGCGCTCTCCAGGGGGACTTGTGCCAACATGCAACTGGACAGGCTGCAGAAACTCCACGAGGAGCTCTGTCATCCAGGGGTCACTAGGTTCGCACACTTTGTCAAAGCTCGGAACCTGCCCAACACGGTCGAGGAGATTCGCTCCATGACCCGAGCCTGCCCAGAGTGCGCTGAGTGCAAGTCCCGTCCGGAGAACACCCACGTCATCAAAATCACCCACTCCTTTGAGCGTATCAGTGTAGACTTCAAGAGGCCCCTACCATCGACCAAGCATAACATCTACATCATTACGGCCATCGACGAGTACTCCCGCTTCTTGTTCGCTCTGCCCTGCTAGGACATGACTGTCTCTTCAGTTATAGAGGCCCTGTACAGCATCTTCGCCATCTTCGGGTACCCCAGTTACATCCACAGTGACAGGGGGTCCTCTTTTATGAGTGCAGAGCTGCGGCAGTACCTTCTGGAGCGTGGTATTGCTTCAAGCAGGACCACCAGCTATAACCCACGCGGTAATGGGCAAGTTGAAAGAGAGAATGCCATTGTCTGGAAAGCGGTTACATTTGTCCTCCAGTCCAAAGGTCTCCCCACCTCTCGCTGGCAGGATGAGCTCACTAGTGCCCTACGCTCCATCCGCTCCCTCCTATGCACCATGACCAATGCCACCCCCCATGAAAGGATGTTCTCTTTCCCAAATACGACCATACCGGCATGGCTCACGTTTCCCGGTCCAGTACTTTTATGACGCCATGTCCAGTACTCTAAGAATGACCCCTTGGTTGTCCGAGTGATTCTGCTCCATGCGAACCTGCATTATGCCTATGTTGAGTACCCAGATGGACGGGAGGACACAGTCTCGGTAAGGGACCTAGCCCAAGCAGGATCAGGTGCGGCAGTGCCTTTCACCCAACCTCCCCCTATTCCTTCTTCCCCAGCTCATGTGCTTGAACAGAGGGACCAGCACCACCCCACCAGCTCAAGCCAGACTGTTGACCATGCCGTTGGGGAATTGAGCGAAGCAGTGGCCACACCCGGCGACACGACTCCCGGCGCCACGGCGGTCACACCGGATGGTCAGACCCCTAACCTCCATCCACCCTGGCGTCGGTTCTCAAAGAAGGGGTGAATGTGGTCGTACAGATTCTATCTCCAATGTGTATATGTACATATGTAGGAGGACTGTGATTGGCTGAGAGTGTAGCCACACCTACTGGCAGGTCTTAAAGGATTGCTCCTAGCCAGACCAGGTCATTCTGGACTGGTCGACCTACTTGTGATATGCTCCAGTCTTTTAGTTTATAAAAGCCTTGGTTTGGATCAACAAGTCTACACCCATCTGGTCATTCTGGAGAATGGACCCTGACCACATGCGGCCACTCCTGGAGCTTCTCCTCCCACACAGCCTCAAGGCCCTGAAGAGATGCCTTGTGTTCTTTTCTTATTATACCCAATGGATCTCCAATTATGCAGACAAGTCCTGCCCCCTCATCAAATCCATATCCTTCCCCCTGGTGGCGGATGCTCATGCAGCCTTCAATTGCATTAAGGCGGATAGTGCCAAGGTCACAATGCATATTGTGGTTGAATCCACCCCGTTTCAGGTGGAAATCGATGCATCAGACTTCACTTTGGCAGCTACCCTTAACCAGGCAGGCAGGCCGGTCATCTTTTTTTCATATACCCTGCAGGGCCCCAAGATTTGACTCTCCACAGTCGAGAAAGAGGCCCAAGCCATTGTTGAGACTTTACCTGGCCGGTAAGAGATTCACCTTGCTTATTGATCAATATGCTGTTACATTCATGTTGATCAATCAGCAGTGGGGTAAAATCAAAAATGGCAAACCTACATTGTGACAGCTCCCCTGTCCTGCAGGACCTATGCCATCACACAGATCAACTGGCTGCAAAACCTCATAATGATCTGTGCCACTCCGAAGTTACCAGGTTTTCTTCATTTTGTCAAAGTACGCAACCTGTTGTGCTCCACTAATGAGATCAGTTCCATGACAAAGAACTGCCAGGTCCTGCACTGAGTGCAATCCGCACTTCCAGTGCCAGACAGGGCACAATTAATTAGAGCCACCCGTCCCTTTGAATGACTCAGTGTTGATTTTAAAGGACCCCTGCCCTCCACTGACCGCAATGTGTATTTTCTTAAGATCATCAATGAATACTTCTGTTTTGCATTTGCCATCCCCTGCTCGGACACGACTGTTGCCACAGTCAGCAAGGCCCTAGTGCAGGCTCTTCACTCTGTTTGGCTTCCCCAGTTATATCCACAGTGACCGGGGGCCATCTTTTATGGGTGATGAGCTGTGCCAGAACCTGTTGGCCAGGGGCATTACCACAAGCAGAATCATTAGTTATGACCCTGGGGTAGCAGGCAAATGAAGAGGGAGAATGCTACAGTTTGGAAGGGAGTCCTCCTGGCCTTGCGGTCTAAAGGCCTCCCAGTCTCCTGCTGGCAAGTAGTCCTCCTGAAGGCACTCCACTCTATCAGTGACCTGCTATGTATGGCCACAAATGCCACATTGCATGAACATATGTTTTTCTTTCCCAGGAAATCTGTGAATGGGACCACACTATCAGCATGGCTGTCAACCCCAGAGACCGTTCTACTCAAGAAGCATGTGAAGAGTCATAAGTCTGACGCCCTGGTCGAAAGGGGCCACCTCCTCCATGTCAACCCCCAATTGGCCCACGTGGCATACCCTGACAGTCATGAAGACACCATGTCTGTCAGGTACTTGGCTTCCTCTGGAGCCCTGGAAACCATTACTGATCACCACACACCCCTTTTTCCGTTGAACACACGATGTACCTGCCTCTAGGATATATCGCACTCATCAGCACATACCACCAGCACAACCCTGATGAATACTTACAGACGCCTAAGACTATCCAGGACCCCATCGCTGCACCGTGGATGCAACCAGTTCTACGACGGTGCCAGCAAATGACCAGACTGTAGAGCTCGTCGAAAGAACCAAAGACTTGTTGATCCAAACCAAGGCTTTTATTAGCAAAAGACAGGAGCTCTTCACAGGTGGCCGACCAGTCCGGAATGATCCGACCTGGCTAGGGACACAACCCTTTAAGGCCCAGACAATAGGTGTGGCTTAGCTCTCAGCCAATCGCTGTAAGCACAGTCTAGATACAGTAACTATATACACTATGTACATTGGTGATAGATCTGTACTATCACACAGACCACCTGAAAGTCTGAACTTGTGACTTTTGAATTGTAACCTTGTAAGTTCCACTTTACCCTGCTGGACTCTTTTTTTTAAAAAAAAACAAGGGGTGAATGTGGTAAACCACTGTTGCATATAATTGTCTGGTTGACTGTACCTGTGGCCCCTCCCCACAGGCTCCTCCACAGCCCCCTCCTTAGTGCATGACATTGGAACAGTATAGATATGCCATTGTTCTTCAGTGAATAAAAGTCTATTGGTTTCTCAACAACAGTCTTTCAAGTAACGATGGTGTATCAAGGCTATTGGGAGAGAAAGAATGAGAAACAGTGCAATACCTAATGGTACACTAGAAAATCAGTGTACTCCTGATATTGGCATTAAAGCAAATTGTAGAATTTTTTTAATGAGGAAATTTGGTGCATTCAGTGATCCTGAGAGAGTAAATTCAATAAAGACAAACATCTATAACTCTAAAATGATCAAAAATTATGTTTTAAAAGGAACAGCAATCTCTGTAAGAAAATTCAGTTACACAGCCCTGAAATAAAGCTGGACCCCATGCTTATAACAATTATTTTGGCAGTACATTTCAATGTTGTGTGCCTATCCATCATCAATATCATATGTTATGCTCATCAGCCACTGAAGTGTAACACTTACAATTCTTCTCCAGTTTTAATAAATCCCACTAATGAAATGCTTTGTTGTCTGTATTACTTACCAGAAACAATATACAGCCAAGTAGTGGACAAACATCCTGAAATCTTTACCCTCATTGTGCTCCGTGCTATGGTGTAACTAACAAGCATATAAATGCTTCGATAAAAATGCACTTGTACATCAACACACTTCATTGGAACTTCCTATGACACCACTTCTTAGAATGATTTAATTTTTATGTTTCTCCCTCAGTTAACTCTTATTTCTTGTTGCTTTAGTCAAGATTATTTATCTTTTCTTGGTTGAAGTCATGGAACCGTTAGATAATAGCAGCTCTGTGGGATATGCTCGGCTAAAATTGACCATCTCAGCAGCAGATGGCTCAATGATTCCGCAATAAAATAGATTCAAGTGTCAAGAATAGCTCCTGAGCATTTTTCTAAGAAATTTCAGAGGAATGCCATTTTTGATATTAAATTATTTTTTTTAAGTATACCTCCTGAGTACTGATCTCAGTATTAATAGGCTGACATCTCTCATTCATTAGACACATGCTGATCCAAAACTCCTTTCCCATTTTGTTTATCCCTAGATTCCCAACAAATGAGGCTGGGGTGAGCAATCTGAAGTTTCTTATTTGACATTTATATATAGCCAGTTTCAGAGATTGTGGAATGTGGAAGCATTTATGACTCGTAGCTTTCCAACTCAAACATCAGGATAAGTAAAAAACCCAAGGTTGAGGAAGAATAAAAAAAGACCAATGAATCAAGGATCAAGAGAGAATGTTCAGAAAGGTATTGTCATCCTGGAAGATACAGTATATTAAAAAACCAGGAGGTTTTTTCAACATTCCTGACGAAGAGCTCAGGCCTGAAACATTGACTGCCTTTGCTTCCTGTGGATGCTGTGTCATCGGCTGAGTTTCTCCAGCATTTTTGTGTACACTTACAAACTCATTCTGGATTTCCTAAATTGGTTAAGAGGTGAGTTGATTGAAATTTTTATTTACTGGGAGTAACTAATAGGGTAAATAGAAATAAACTATTTCTGCTGGAATCTAGAAGTGAGGGAATAGGCAAAAAGCAGTGGCAGGTCTTTTATGTGTTAAGTTCAGGTTGCATTTCTACATGCAGAGAGTGATAGAAATTTGAAACTTTGTGCATTACAATGATATGAGGTTAATTACAAATCTTACAACTGAAGCTGATCATTTTTTTATTGACTGAATATGGTGGGAGATGTGTGTCTGGAGTTAGCTTACATATACCATATTTTTGAAGGCGTTAAATAGCCTCCCCTCGCTCTCAGGTGCACAGTTACATTTGACAGGATTGGCAGCATTACAAACTACACAATTTAGAGAAGTCTTTATGACTTCTGTGTAAAAAAACGTGCCTCTGACATCTCCCCTAAACTTCTCTCCACACACCTTAAACAGATGCCCCCTGGTATTGTCCATTGCTGCTCTGGGGTGAAAAAAGAACATCCATCCACATATGTTAACTTAACATATGTGGTTGAATAATTACATGAAAAATAGTCCTGAGGGACTGGATTAATCGAATTTTGGAAAGACATAGGATCAAATGGTACAGTCAGCATGGGATTGTTGGTGGGGGATCCCGTGAAACTCATTATATTGACAAGAGCAATCTATTGATCGATTCAACTTTACTGGTGCACAAATGGTGGAGTGATCTTCCCACACCTGCTCAGGGTGCACTGGAATGGATTTAGCCACAGACTGGCATTTAGCTTACAGGAGAGACCAGGACAAACTCTCATAATATAAGGTGACAGAAGTTTATCAAACATGATAAACCAGGGGGCATCTGTTTAAGGTGTGTGGAGAGAAGTTTAGGGGAGATGTCAGAGGCACGTTTTTTTTTTTTTTTACACAGAGACTAGTGGGTGCCTGGAATGCAATGCTGGGAGTGAGAGGCTGGTACAGTCGGGATGTTAAGGATATAAGATAAATAGAGGGTTTTGGACTGGGAATGGTTTGATTGATAGTGGGATAGCTTTATACATTGTGGGCCAAAGGTCCCATACTGTGCTGTGCTGCTCTATGTTCTATTAATTGGCCTATAATTACCCATTTTATTCCAGCTATCCTTCCAAATAAAAGTACCACATTTAACATCATCTACATAAGCCATGGTAGTTAAATTTAAAGACGTGCAGGAAAGCTATAAGCTATGTTATATTTTGTGCAATGGCATAAAAATAAACTCTCCTCAAAAGTACTGATCAAGCAAATCCTGCAGCAGATTGCAGATGATGTCAAAACTTTGCAAGCATGAATGGACTGGGTTAGTGATCAGGAAAAAAAAATGTCTGACCTGATGACTGATTCTGGAGAGAGTGAGATTGGAGAGTATCTGTCCCAATTATGCCTGCCACACAACAGTCAACGAAGTGCATCTTGGTGGAGAGATGCAGCCCATTGAATGTTCATCCTGCTTGCCAGACTACAGTGCACCACTCACTTGGAGCAGAAACTCTTGCCAGACAGCCAAGTTGCATATTGCATCAGAAAGATTGTAAGGCCTGTAATCTGAAAGTTTTCAATGTTATCAGATCATTTTGTTTGAAGAGTGATAAGAGCAAGGCTGGGTCCTGTTTGAGGTGGCCATCTAAGATATCACAAGGCATGAGAGATTTGAAAGGGAGGGTTATCAGCAGGGATATCACTGGAGATTTGTTAATATACTGTTGATGTATGATACATTCCCCAGTCTTATCCCCATTCCTCAACTCTGCATATATATAGGGGGGCATGGCAAGATGGCGTAGAAGAAAGACATGTGTTCCACCTTTCCCCAGCTGGATTATTAAATACTCAATTTTTAAAAGTATTAAAGTAGTTAAAAATAATATTTACAGTTTTTTGAATAACAGTGATTCATCATGGCTACCAATGTGAAGAAATCTAAATCTCAACTTCAGAAGAAATTACCATATAAAAGTATAGATGATCTGAGGCTGAATCCACGGAGTCGTTGTTGGGAGTCTCCAAGCCTCAGAGGACTCCTACCCGTTCAAGCTTGACTTCGGTGCCGATCCTGCAGTCGCAAGATGGCGCCAGCACTTTGGTGACTTCGGTCATAGCCGACCCGCGTGCATGTGAAGCTGTGCGCACGGGCAGCCTGACCAACAAAGGGGCCCGTGAGCCTGCGACATTGCTGGGTGGCCCAGGAATGCACAGTGTAGCATCGGAGGATGCTTCTGCACATCCGGCAGTTCTGCCGGGCATGCGCAGAGCATCCCAGGTCCGTGACCTTTTGGAAAAAGTGGAGGCTGTGGAGGAGCCTGCCGTCGATTGTCCAAATCCGCAGCCGCACAGTCAAAGGACCTATGGTGACTAAGGAGAAGAGGACTTACCTTATTGGAATTTGTCCAGGAGGAAGAGTCTGGAGTTCAAGAAGGTAGACCTCAAGAGGGGTTATGGAATCTGGATTGGACTCAAAACAAATGTCAACTCAAATGACCAAAGGATTTATGGAGGTGAAAACAAAAATGAATACTTTGTGTGAAGAAATGTCAACTATAAAATAAGAAATTACTGTAGTTAAGAGTGATATTAACAGATGTATAAAATCTGTTGATATTGTACAAGATAATTTTTTTAAAATTGAAACACCCTTTTTCTGAAAGTCAAAGTCAGGTGGAATGCAATAAAGAAAAAATGGAAAAAGTGGAAGGTTCTTTTGTAGATTGGGGGATTCAAAGAAGGGATTTATTGAAGAAGATTGATTCATTGGAAAATCAAAGCCGGAGAAATAATGTGAAAATAGCTGGACTTCCAGGACTTTGAAGGTTCTGATCCAATAAAAAATTTTAAGCATTAGATCCCAGAGGTATTGGGTAAAGAGCTTTTTCCTGAAGGTTTGGAACTGGATCGGGTCCTTAGAACATTGAGGAAAAAAACACTTCCAGGACAAACACCGAGGGCGGTCTTGATTTGTTGTTTGAAATATCAAGATAGAGAAATAATTCTACGAATGGCAATACAGAAAGTACGGCAGAGTCAATCCCCATTGATGATCAAAATAATAGTGTTTTTTATGTCGATTTGAGTCAATAAGTTATTAGAAGACAATGAGAATTTAATTCGGCTAAGGACGTCTTATGGCGAAAGGGCTATAAGTTTGCTTTTCGTTATCCTGCAATTTTGAAGGTTTTTACGGAAACTTTCAATCTCAGTTTTTTGAGAATGATCACGATGCCTTGGTTTTTGCTAATTCATTGCCAGAATTGCGAAGAAATGGTCGGTCTTCTAAGAGGAGGGTAAACGGGAATGGGTATGGAAAGAATGGAAAGAAAGAGGAGCTGACACTAAGTCTTCTTGAAATTGAAGATCCGGAACAATCATTGGGCTTGGAATCATTGGGTTGAATATATTTGCTATATGTGATTGTTTTTAATTACATAATTAATATGTATCTGTCTGGGTGGGGGGGGGGGGGTGGATGACACTGAAAGCTTTGACTGTCATCTGCTACTAGTGGGCTTACCACACCCAGATTTTCAAGGGTGTTACTACCTTCGGGTGGTTTTTATATTTTCTGGGGGTTTTTTTATTGAAGGGAGGGTTTTGTTTTTTTTTGTGTTTTTGAAGGATTATAAAGGGGAGCATTATTTTATAGAGTGTAAATATATTAGTACTTAGTAAAAATTACTACATTGAATTTTGCAACTTTTAATGTTCAGGGATTAAATAATCCAATTAAGTGAAAGAGTGGATTGGCTTATATTAAAAAAAATGCCTTTTTACAAGAAACACATTTGACTGAAAAGGAACATTTGAAATTGAAAAGAGATTGGATTGGACATGTGTTTTTTTCTTCTTTTAATTCTAAGGCAAGAGGGGTGGTGATTTTGATTCATAAAAATTTATCATTTGAATTGGAATCTTCAGAGGGAAATGTAGGTAGAGTTTTACGAATGAATTGTATATTTTTTCCTGAATCTTGGACTTTGCTTAATCTTTATGTGACTAAAATAGAAGATGAGCGGTTTAGTTCAGAAGCTTTTTTTTTATTGTTAACTCAAGCTAATTAAAATATTTTAGTTGGGGGTGATTTTAACTGTGTTTTGGAACCTTTATTGGACAGAAACTTGAAGAGTATATGGAAATCAAAGACAGATTAGAGCATTGATGAAAGATTTAAATCTGGTGGATGTTTGGAAGAAGGTTAATCCTACAGAGAAAGATTTTTCTTTTTTATTCATCACGACATGATTCGTTTTCTAGGATTGATTTTTTTTGGTATCAGCACACCTACAGGGTAGAGCACTGCAAGCTGAATATAAAAATAGAGTTCTATCAGACCATTCATTATTTTTTCTTGTGAAAGTTCAGAAGTTGTACATTTGTCGTATAGATGGAGGTTTAATGCAATGTTATTGAAAAAACCAGAGTTTGTTACTTTTGTTAAAGAGCATTTCTCTTTATTTTTGACTGAGAATATTAATTCTGTGGATCGTTATTTTGTAGTATGGGACGCGTTAAAACCTTATTTGAGGGGACAGGTTATTGGTTATTCTACGAAAGTTAAGAAACAACATATGGCAGAAAGTTTAAAGTTGGAAAATCAGATTGCTGAGTTAGAGAAAGATTTTCAGAAGGATGTGACCGAAGACAAAAAAGCTGCATTAGAGAAATTGAAATTACGAACTAATCAGTTTGAGCATTTAATTAATCAAACTAAACAAGGTTATTATGAGTTGGGAGATAATTGCTTGGCAATTGAAAGCTGAACAGGCATCTTGGACTATTAATGCTGTTAAAAAGAATTCAATAATTACCTATAAGCTTCAGGAAATTAATGATCAGTTTTATTCATTCTATCAAAAATTATTTACTTCTGAGGGGAAGCAGGATAATGGTTCTATTGGATCTTATTTATCTAAATTAAGGTTACTGGTACTAGATGATAAAGATATTCAGGAATTGGAATCTCCATTTACAGATTTTGAAATTAAGGAAGCTATACAGGAAATGCCAAATGGAAAGTCCCCAGGGGATGATGGATTTCCTGTTGAATTTTATAATTTTTTTTATGATGATTTATCTAATCTCTTTGGAGATGTGTTAAAACAAGTTACTGAAGAACAGAAGTTGCCAGAATCTTATTCAAGTGCTTTAATAACTGTTATTCCAAAACAAGATAGAGATCCATTAAAAGTGTCTTCATATAGACCTATTTCTTTATTAAATGTAGATTATAAAATTATAGCCAAGGTATTAGCTAATAGACTTGCTACATTCTTACTTAAGTTGATACATACTGATCAAACAGGTTTTGTTAAGAACAGAAATGCATCAGATAATATTCTTCGATTAATTACTGCATACCGAAAGCAGTCTAACCATGGTGGTTATACTAGATGCAGAAAAGGTTTTTGATAGGATTGAGTGGGATTTTTTATTTAAGGTGTTAGAAAAGTTTAAATTTGGTCCTTTTTTTATTGGTTGAGTTAAGGCTTTATATACAAACCCGATTGCTACGGTGGTGACAAATGGTCAGATCTCTTTACCATTTAGGTTGACTCGTTCAACTCAGCAGGGTTGTCCATTTTCACCAGCCTTATTTGCATTGGCTATTGAACCATTAGCTCAGACTATTAGACAAAATGATGAAATAAGAGGCTATGAATGAAGAATAAAGATGATGTATTAATATATTTGATGGAACCGGAACTGTCGCTGAAGCACTTATAAGAGTGTTTGTCAAAATTTGGAGAACTGTCAGGATATAAAGTTAATTGGGATAAAAGTGAAATTTTACCAGTTGGAATAGGAGATTATTCAGAATTTAAAATTATTATAAAATTAAGGTGGACAAATAAAATTAAATATTTAGGTGTGCTTGTAAATGTTAATTACCAGTCATTGTATCAGTTAAATTATGTGCCTATATTAACACGAATTGAAGCAGATTTGATTAAGTGGAAAGATCTTCCATTGACTTTGATTGATGGGGTCAATTGTATTAAAATGAATATTTTTCCACGAATTCAATATTTATTTCAGTCAATACCTTGTTTACTTTTAAAAGGTTTTTTTTCAGGATTTAAATAAGGTAGTGTGGGAGTTTTTATGGAAAGGTAAATTAGTTCGAGTGGCATTGTATAAACTTACATGGAAATATGAGTTAGGTGGACTTCAGTTACCACATTTTCAAAATTATTATGAAGTGGCCCAGTTGAAGTTTATTAGCAGGTTGATGGATCTAGATCAACCTCCTATCTGGGTTAAGGTGGAAATGGTGTGCATTTCTGAGGTTGAGGTACATGAATTTATATTTCATTGGAATTTGAATTTGTTAGAGTAATATAATATGCTGGTATTGAAACATTTGTTAAAGATCTGGATTTAAAAAAAAAATAGGGTTGGGGGGGGGGTCAAAAGATAAATTATCAATTTTAACCTCATTGTAAATAACCAACCTATTTCTTTTTCAATTTTTAATAATTATTTAAAGATTTGGGATTTTAAAGGTATAAAGACAATACAGGATTGTTTTGAAGAGGGACAATTTCTTTCTTTCAATCAATTGAGAGAGAGATTTCATATATCTGTAAATTCTTTGTTTGTGCATTACCAACTTAGAGCCTTGGTAAAGGATAATTATGATAGAGAGATGAATTTACCTACTTTGTCGAGATTTGAGTCTTTGATTTCCCCTGTACCAAAAAAAGGGTTATATTTCGGTTATGTACAATTTGTTACAAGATAATATGGATAAAACAGATTGAGATAAATCTGAACTTAAATGGGAGAGTGATTTAGTGTTTATTTTTCCTGAAGATGATTGGGCAATGTATGGCATTGGCCTATATGTCAGGACAATGTAATCAAATTGACAAAGTAAGATATGGAATGATTAATTATAATTTTTAAATCAATTATATTTGACTCCGGAGAAACTAAAAAAAAATATGGATTTAGTAATTCAGACATGTCTTGGAACTTTTTTACATGCTGTTTGGACTTGTGTCTTTCATTTTGTTTTAGCTTAGTGAAACAAAGTGAAAATGCAGCAGGTTCCCTGAACAAGCCAGGACCTTACGACACTCTCATAGCAACCTTGACAAACAGGGTTTTAGCCTATATTGAATGCCTCCCAGAATCTGCTCTGTGTCAGTCACACTACATGAGGATTAAACAGTAGGGAGAGGTAAAAGAGGCACTTTCTACCCAGCAGATCCACATTCTTTCCTTAACAATGGTGTTCTCAGATTCCAACAGAGCAAATGCTATTAATGCAAGGTAACGATAAAGATACAGGAGAACACAGGGACACAAGGTCCAGCTCAGATACTGAAACAATGAAATAATTGTTCAAATCAGTAAAAGCAGAAAATGCTTGAAATACTCAGCAGACTATAAATGTAGAAAGAATATGTGAACATTTTAGGTTGTATTCTTGTTTATTGCACTGCCATTCCCTGTTCTTACATGGGGAGAAAATTAACCAATTGGGAAATTAACCAATCAACCTATACAGTCTTTGGGTTATGGTAGAAACCCAGATGTAAATAATACTTTGCATTGAAAAACTACTTCAAAACACCAGCTACTGATGTAACATATAATAATATTAAAATGGGAAAAGCTTTTAAATGACTGATGGGGTAATTAAATATTTTGTTATCACTGATGTGGAGGAAAAGGTTAGGCTTTCATCACTGAGAGTCTCTTCATTTTCTCTGGAAAGGGATGGATTAAATTAGTGGTGTACAGGAGATAGCAAATGCTGGAATCTGAAGGTAATCACACTCTGCCCATCATGTTCCTTGAACAGAGTGTGTTTGTCTTAGGTTAAATTGGTGTTTGATTGGAGTTCTGGTGTGATGAGGTGGAAGGGCATGAATATGGTTGGTACTTTGTTTATTTTCACTCATGTTTGTGATATTTCTGTTTTATCAGAGATAATGTTATATTTCTGAAGATTGGATGTTGGGGCGATGGTTTCTCTCAGCAGCAGGCATTGGGTGATCTGACGAGGATGGCTGTGGGCTATTTGATTTCATATTGAGTATGCAGAGATTGATGTCCGTAAGCTTGTGTGATGTAGGCAAGTTCCCATATACCTGATCACTGGCAGGAATAGATGATAAAAATTCTGCTGAGAAAATTTATTTATGTTTGGATCCACTGTGGGCTTGTTTCTTGAATTGGGTGAAGGACTTGACTCAGTAGTGACGAAGTGCTGCTTGATCACTGCCCAGTCCAGACTGGGAGGTCTGTGGGAAGAGCAATGTCAGTCAGTGAATGTATAAATGTTAAATTCTGTGCACAGAATAAGAATCAGCTGCAACCAGTAAACTTGGAGGAATGAGAAGTGAGATCGGACTGTGAATCAAAGAACTTCACTGAACTTACACACACGTTACATGCACATGTGCTTAGAATTAGAAGGGGGTTAAGTTAGGTTAGTTAATAGAAATAAGTTAAACTTTGATCCTGTTTTCATATTTAAAGATAACGCAACTTTTGTTTAAGTAACCATTTGTCTTGGTGAATATCTATTGCTGCTGGGTTTTGGAGTCCTCTGGGCTCATAACAAGAATTAAATGGATTGACTGATGATTCAAGTGAATCTGGACTTTATGGTCAGGATGGATTCCTTGGATCAAAGGTCTGCTTCCCTGCCGTATCTCTGATGGTCTCGTGACGATAAAGCTCTCAATCCTTTATCGTTACTGAAATTGTGAATGCTTTACCTTTAGAATAATATATTGTCTCCATCTTTTATGTATGATATGTCATGGTTAGTTCCTTTAGCCTTTCTCTGTAGTATCCTCAGTGTATGCAGTGTTTCCATCAGAGTTAGAACATTTATATATATATAGAACACCTTGAGCATTAAATTCAATTGTACTTGTAATGATGTATACTCTTCTTCCAACAGATGCAATATATAGTTGTCTTCATGATGTGCCTGATTTGGCATACGACACTTCTGCATAACAGAAAATCTCAGCCTGTACCTGGATCACTTGTATGACCTTCACAGAGATATTTCCTGGAATGTAGTAAGTTTCAATCTTGAAGTGAGTTTGAAAACCTGATTAGCTCCTCCAATGGATTTTGGTGTTTTAAATGCAGTGCATTAAATGGAATGTTGTATGGCATGCAGACTTGTGGGGGGGGGGGGGGTGTGGGGGGAGGGAAGGCTGAAAATTCAATATTTGTGGTAAATTACTTGGAGCAAAATTTATAGACACTAATTTTTAAAAAACGACAAAATGCAAGTTCTAATACATCAATTTTAATCCACTGCAGTAACATGTGAAGAGATCGATTCTATCCTGCCCGGATTGACTGTTGCAGTTAGTTAAAGTTTATGCGTAAAGTTGATGGAAATGGAAATGGAAATGGAAATTTTCCATTAGTCAATGGAAAAAAACTAGATTTTGCATTCTGAGTTTTCTGTATCATTTTGATTAAACCAGCAAGAAACCTACATTGTGCAGACAAACTTGCAGTAGCTTTGTCTTGAGGTAAGTACCCTTGGGTTTAGACTCAACATTGCCCTGCAGTTTCACTCTGGTGGAAGGCCTCATTAGAGTGCACTCACAGCTTCAGGCGCATTCATAGATTAATTTGGGGCTGCTCTGTAGGTCTTGAGTAGTTGGCTTTCTATCCATGATTCTCTGGGTTCTGTTGTCAGAAGCCATTCAAAGTACTGTTTACTCTCCAGTTGCTGGGCAACTTAAAAAATCATCCTTCAGAAAGCAAACAGCTTTGCAAAATCCCTCTTGAAAGATCCATGCATGGAAATAATTATTTAAATTTTCATTGCATCCTGATTGCAACAAGTATATTGTTAAACAAAAATGTCTACATACGTTGGGGTAAAGACTCAGAGGACTACACAAACATGCAAGAAAAGATCAGCAGGGTCATGCAGCATCTATAATATTTCAGGCCCAGAAACATTGGTTGCCCTTTACTTCCTATTGGATCCTGTGAGACCTGCTGAGCTTCTCCAGTACATTTGTGCATTGCAACAAATATAGTTTTTCATGTCAGTGGTTGAAGATCTTTGCTCATTACTATCCAGGTGTGGGCCCCAGCAAGTTTGAAACTCGTACCTTTTAAATGTGCTGCTTTTGAAGGCAAAAGGGGAAATGAATTTTGTTGTCAACAATTTGCATGAATGACTCCCAAATAACCACACCTGTAACCAGCAGCCTCAAGCAATTGGGGGAAAAAAAAAATCACAGAAAAGAAAACAGGTTTAAAATCAGCACTGCTCACCGTTACTTTGCTAATCACATGACACACAATCTCAAGGAACTGGAAAATTCATTTATCCAGCATCTACCACTCCCCATTGGCATCAGTTACCTGGGGTTTTAGTCTAGTTCAATTTGCCTTTAGTCTGTATCACTTGGTCACCTCCAAGTATTTGACCACATTGGTGGATCAGAAGCAGGATATTGATTTTTCCAATTACAGATGCAGGAAATGTGAAAAATGCTGGGAGTAATCAGTAGATAAGGTAGCCTCAGTGGAGAGCTGAATGTTCTAAGTATATCCTGTGTTTTCTACTTACATTTATAATTCTCAGTCTTGATCTTCTCTCAGAGATCTGATCTGTGCCTTGTCAATCCCTTCTCCTTCAGTGTTTGTGTCTTGCTCAAATGAATTTTCCCCTAAACATGTTTCTGCTTGATTTCAAGTATTTAACCCCAAATAAATGGGAACATCAGGTGAATTGACTTGAACATTGTTAAAGGTGGTATACACAGGGGGATGTGAATTTGCATAGGCATTGTGATGATGGAGAGATCTGTGAGTGGGAATTATAGTAAATGAATTCTATTCAGACCAGTGCAAGAACCATTTACTCTCGAGATTGTCTTGCACAAACATGAGCACAGACCCTTTAGAATTCTTTAGAATTCTGATTTTCCATGTACACTTGTGCAATAATAATTGCCAAGAATGCCTGGGCTTATGAACTTTTTCCCCCTCCCAGGGTGTTGTGATACACCACTAGCCTACTGCAGGTGGCGATCTCTGTACCTGTAAGAAGATCACTGGAGGATAGACCACACCTGGCCAGCTATCAATCAGCTGACCTGAATAGTCCTAATGCCACCTGCTGGTTGTCAATTAACTGCCCGGGATATAATCCTGAGCTGGCCCCTCCCGAGCAGTCACTCGGAGCCACCAGTACAGCTACCACTGTAGCAGAGACTTTTAACTGAATAAAGCCTGTTGTACAGTCTTTCTCGAGTTTTATGTCTGCTTACTGCTGCAGCAGTGCATCACACGGTAAAAAAAATCAAAGATTTCCTGAAATACAGTAGTGTGTGTCTGGGTTGTACTATCAGAGGTCTTAATAAACTCTAGAAAGGGTTGTAAGTTTAACAGCACATTTCATTACTCACATTCAGCTACTGGGTCGCATATTGATACAATGCACCACGCATGCATCACTCTCAAGTGTGATGTGGCTCTTACAGTGCTAGTGTTCATGCTCTAGCATAAAATAGTCCCAGGTTTCCTCAGTATATAACATATACCATCATGTCCAGATTCAGTGCCAGTACTACTTGGTGCACAAGGGAAATGATATCGGGGAACATGATATTTGTGCAGCCACAAACAGCTGTGTTTGACCATAAGATATAGGAGTAGAAATAGGCTAGACAGTGTATCAAGTCTGCCCCACTATTTCATCATGAGCTGATCTATTTTCTCATTCAGCCCCACTGCCTGACATTCTCCCCATAATCTTTATTTGGCTCATCAAGAACCAATAAATCTCTGCCTTAAGTACACCCATGACTTGGCCTCCACAATGGCCTGTGGCAACAAATTCCACAGATTTACCACCCTCTGAAGAAATTCCACAGCATCTCTGTTCTCAGTGAACATCCAACAAAGTTGTTGCCCTCTTGTCTTAGACTTTTTCACTATGGGAAACAACCTTTCTACGTCCATTCTGTCCATCTATTTCAACATTCAAAATGATTCAATGAGATCACCCCATTCTCCTGAATTCCAACGAGTACAGATTGAGAGCATCAAATGCTCCTCATATGATAACCTTTTCATTCACAGAATCATCCTTGGGATCCTCTTCTGAAAACTCTCAACGTCAGGAGCCAAAAACTGTTCAGTGCCTTATAAAGCCTCACTAGCAAATCGCTGCTCTTATATTCTATTCCTTCTTCAGCACCAACTCATCCTGCAAGGTTACCTTTAGGATATCTTCTTGCACACGGACTCCCAAGTCCATTTGTATCTGGGTATTTTCAATTTTCACCCTATTTATAATGCAGTCTGCCAGTTTATTTTTTCTACCAAAGTGCATGACTGCCCACTTTCATGACATTATATTTCATTTGCCACTTCCTTGTCCAGTCTCCTAATCTGTCTAAGTCCTCCTGCAGCCTCCCTGCTTCCTCAACACAACCTACTCCTCCACCTATCTTCATATCATCTCCAAACTTAATATATGACATAAAATGAAGTGGCCCCAACATCAATCCAAAATCATACTTTGTCTTTTCCCTCCTTATGAACTTTTAAGTTGTCTTCTGCAAGTTTTTAAAAACTTCCCAATCCTCTATCTCAGGGGTGTCAAACTCAAATTCACGGAGGGCCAAAATTAAAAACTTGGACTAAGTCGAGGGCCGAACTAAATATTTATTGAAAATTTTCAACAACATCTGCATGTTTTCTCTTCTTTCAATATATGTAATGTTAAACTTTTTCTTATTAAAATAAATGTTTAATAATAGTTTTGGATAAACTCTTTCCAGAAGCATTAACAAATGAGAAATAAAATATTCAATAAATAATATTTCTCTATAGAGGATTTGTCAAATGTTGCTAGTGTGCTGTCGAATAGTAAAATCTGAGGGCTATTGAGAATGTGGGAGAATAACATGATTCCTGAAACAATCAAATGGGTGACTGATTGTGGGCATGAACTCTAGCAGGGTTATTTGCCATGCCCTTTTTCCATTGGTACAGATATCCTTTGATTTACACACTTTTCAAGTTTTATGCCTAATGAGCTTGTATCCAGGTGCAGGACCATTTTTAACCAGGAATATATTTATCACTGTGACATGAAACTATTGGAAGATCGTTGTATCCTGAGATTAAAGTTCATAATACTTACTCAGGCCTGTGTGCGGGAGGGCGGGGTTTGTGGGCGATCGGGTTGGACAACGACAGTGCGGGGGCATCGGCTCTCGCTGTAGGGCGGCATCTCGGCGGGTCAGCGGCCCCATTACCGTGAGTCGCGGGTTGGCCTGCGGCAGGGAGGGGGAGTGGGCAACGGTCCTGGCGAGGTCAGGCCTTAGGCCACCGGTTCCGGGCGCTGGGAAGCGGCCTTGGTTTCCCCTGACACCGGCCAGGCCCCAAAACCAGAGTCCACGGTGAGACCCTGCAACATAAACAGAGGAGGTGGAGGCGATTAGCGGGCTGACGCCAATGCATTCTGGGATTTGTTGTATTACTGTGCATGCGCTATACTGGTGCGGCGGCCAGCGGGCCACCTCTAATACATTTTTGAAATGATCTTGCAGGCCAAATATAATTATATCACGGGCCAAATTTGGCCCGCGGGCCAGAGTTTGACATGTGTGCTCTATCTTCTCACTAACTTTAGGTTCCTTGTATGTCCTCTCTTTTAAATTGGCTTTGACTTCCCTTGTCAGCTACAGTTCTGACATTTTTCCATTTGAATATTTCCTCTTTTTTTGGGGGATGTCTTTATCCTGCAACTTCCTCATTTCTTTCAGAAACTCCATCCATTGCTGCTCTGCTGTCTTCCCGACTTAGTGACCCCTTTCAATCCACTTTGGCTAGTTCCTCCCTCATGCTATTGTAATTCCCTTTAGTCTACTAAAATACCCACACATCTGACTTCAGTTTCTCCTTGTTAAATCTCAAATTGAATTCAATCATATTGTCATCATTGCCCCCTAATGGATCCTTTACTCTCAGTTATCCAATCACCTATAGTGCATTATACAACACCCAATCCAGTACAGCAGATCTTCTCGTGGTCTCATCACATGCTGCTCTAAAAAGCCATCTCTAGGCATTTTACAAATTCCCTCTCTTGAGTTCCAGTGCAAATCTAGTTGTCCCAATCTACTTGCATATTAGAATTTCCCATGACTAACATAACATTACTCTTCTGACACAATTTTTCTATTTGCTGCCGTAAATTGTTGTCCACATCCCAGATACTGTTTAGAAATCTCCATCTAACTGCCAACAGTGTATTTTTTACCCTTGCCATTTCTCAACTCAACCCACAATGATACTATACACTTTTCCTACGATTACTGTTGTTGCTTATCAACAGACCCAAGTCAACCCCTCTGCTTAGCTGCCTATCTTTTTAGTATATTGTGTATCCTTTGACATTAAGCTGTCAATTATATACATCCTTGAGACATGACTCTGTGATGGCCATAACATCATACCTGCCAATATGTAGCCATACAAGGTCATCAACTTTATTTTTTTATGCTGAGTGCATTTAAATGCAAAACCTTTTGACCTTTCTTTGTTACTTTTGACTCTGTGCTTCCACAGGCTGGAATTGTGCCCTATCTGCTTGTCCTTCTACACTGTGTATTTTTCAACAAGGACCAGAGTTGTGCCAATGAAAGTCAAATAAACCATTATGAAGCTGAAAAACAGGAATAAAACAGTAAGAGACATCACCCAAACCTTAGGATAACAAAAATCAACTATTTGGAACATCTTTAGGAAGAAAGAGTGTACTGGTGAGGTCAGTAATCGCAATGGAACTGATAGGCCAAGGAAGACCTCCATTGCTGATAACAGAAGAATTCTCATCATAATGAGAAAATTCCCCAAATATCCATCCAACAGATCAGAAAAACTTCTCAGGAGGATGTCATTGGGCTATTATCCGCAGAAGATTTCATGAACCAAAATACAGAGGCTACACTGCAAGATGCAAACCATTAGTTAGCTACAGAAAGAGGGTGGTCAGATTACAGTTTGCCAAGAATTATTTAAAAGAGCCTGCAGAATTCTGAAAGAGGTCTTGTGGACAGATGAGACCAAGATTAACCTGTATCAGAGTGATGACAAGAGCAAAGTGTGGAGGCGTAAAGGAACTGCCCAAGACCCAAGGCATATCACCTCATCTGTGAAACATGGTGATGGGGGTGTTATGGCCTGCCGCAGGTACTGGTGCACTTATCTTCATTGATGATGTAACTGCTGATGGCAGTAGCAAAATGAATTCTAAGTTGTATCGAAACATCTTATCTGCTCAAGTTCAAGCAAATGCCTACAAACTCATTGGATGGCGCTTCATCCTACAGCAAGACAATGATCCCAAACATACTGCTAAAGCAACAAAGGAGTTTTTCCCAAACAAAATAACTGGAATATTTTTGAATGGGAAAATCAGTCACCTGATCTAAATCTAATTGAGGATGCCTTCCATATGCTAAGAGGAAACCTAAGGGAATAAGCCCCCAAAACAAGTAGGACCTGAAGATGGCTGCTGTAGGGGCCTGGCAGAGAAGATACTCAGCACCTGGTGATGTCTATGAATCACAGACTTCAAGAAGTCATTGCAATGTAAGGGATGTGCAACAAAGTACTAAACATGACTACTTTAATATACATACCATTGCTATGTCCCAAATATTACAGTGCCCTGAAATGAGGAGACTATGTATAAAAAGTGCTGAAATTTCCACATCATCATATCAAAATGTACACCAATAACCTTGAATAAAATCTAGAATGCACACTTTAATCACATGTGAATTGTTTGATTACAAATTTAGAACTCTGGAGTCCAAGGGCAAATAAAGGAAAAAAGTGCTTTGTCCCAAATATTATGGAGCCCATTGAAGTTAACTTCAGCTGTTTGCTTGTGAGCCTCCTGCGTTGTAAAATATAACTTAAATAGTAAAGTTGTGACTGAAATCGCAAGCTAACTTTAAGATTCGATCAACCTGAGGTTCTGATCTAAATTTTCCAGTTCCTGAATTTGAAAACCAATGACGTTTCCCCCTACTGTAGTTCAGATATTGATCAAGCCATCCTATTGTAGAACTGTGAAATACAGCCACAGTAACTTCAAATTAATGGAATTCCAGCAAAGCAAGATTTCCAATGGATGAACATCCTTCCTAAAGGTTGCCCAGACTTTCGTCCCACTTCAATTTAATTTGAACATCTTTGATTTTGTACAATTTATGAACATTCTGGTAAATGAACTATGAAACCATAGAACCATAGAACACTACAGCACAGAAAACAGACCACTCGACTCCTCTGGTCTGTGCTGAGCACCACTCTGCTAGTTCCATTGACTTGCTCCAGTTCCATAACCCTCCAATCCCCTCCCATCCATGTATCTATCCACTCTATTATTAAAACTCAAGATGAAGCCATATTCACCACATCAGATGACAGCCCCATTCCACACACCCACCACTGTCTGAGTGAAAAACTTGCCTCTAATGCTCCCCCTAAGCCTTTCCCCTTTCAGCTTAAAACCATAACCTCTCATATTTATCTCCCCCAATCTACTTGCATCCACTCTGTCTATACCTCTCAAAATCTTGTAAATCTCTATCAAATCTCTCCTCATTCTTCTTTTATCCAAGGAATAAAGTCCTAATCTGTTTAATCTTTCCCTACCACTCAACTCCTGAAGACCAGGCAACATCCTAGTAAATCTTCTCCAAACTCTTTCAATCTTATTGAAACCCTTCCTGTAGTTAGGTGACCAGAACTGCACACAATATTCCAAATTTGGCCTTATCAATGTCTTAGACAACTTTAACACAACATCCCAATACTATAACCAATACTTTGACTTATAAAGGCTAAAAATGCCAAAAACTTTCTTTTCAACCTTGTCCATCTGCAACATCACCTTCAGCGAACAATATATCTGTATTCTTTTAATCTCTTTTTGGAAAAGAATGACATAGTGGGTTTAAAAGAATAAAACTATTTTTCATTACGACTACTTGGGACCAAATAATTGGCAAAGCCCACTACATTGAATTTGTGTCCACTCTTATCCAGCTCTAACTAAGGTGCCTATTTTGCAGGTTTAAAGTTTGGACCATGTGACTAATTCAGATCGAGAGAAATGAGTGAAGTTCAGGGACCTGATCTCAGACACAGATTGGACTACTAGCAGATTGCAGAATATACTATTGAGGAAAATTATCTTCTATGGTCTAACACAGTGGTTCCCACCCATTTTTATGCCCCACACCCCTAAAAAATTTTAATATGTTCTCACACCCCTTAATGTAATAATTTATTTAAGAATAACGGTGAAGGTAACCAAAACAAATTTGCATAATCATTTTTTAATAACATATAAACAAAAATGAATCATATGGAAAAGAAAAAAATTTACAACAAATTAAAAGTTGGATAGATCCTACCAAAAAATTAAATTTTCATCCATTTTAAATGTCCCGATTTAAAAAAAGTTATAGTGCGATGCCATTTAAAAGGAAACAATGCGTCGAAATGTACTAAAACTCAGAGAATCTCATTCTATTGAATAGAGAAAAAAGAGGCCATCCCCATCTTTAATTTGGACTTCTTAAAAATCGATATTTTTATCTTGAATATATAGGACAGTACCCTTAATATAAACAAAAAACTGGACTGCTATCTCACACCCTCATGGGGTGCGAGCCCCCCTGGTTGGGAAACCCTGGTCTAACAGGTCAGTTTTCCCAAGATTTGGATGGAGGAGCAAGATGAACTACTGCTTCAATTTTTTTCTCTTCTAACCACAGAGATCAATAACTTGAATTAATTGCTCAATGATGAGAGGTGATCAAGAAAGGAGCTCTTGTGCATGATGGAAAATGTTGTCCTTTGGATGAAAAGTTTGGTAAGGTATGGACTATTATCTAAAATGCTAGCTTGCATCCTTCTTGGATGGATGCTGTCATTCTACTATGCAGAAGGCCACTGAGTATGGTGATATTCTGAACTGCACCGAGCAGATCTTACATTCGATGTTAATTCAATATTCACCAGTTAAATCATTACATGCTGGAGTGATCAATGAGGTTAAACAGTTGAGCCAAGATCTTAAATTAAACACCTAATCTGATCCTGGCCTGTCAATTGCAATTAATTCTCTCCATGACTGATATCCCAATGAATACGTTTTATGCCATATTAAAATATTTTTTGCATATGGGCAGCATTTCCACTGATTAACCATCAGCTATTTTAAGTAATAGGCTTGCTTGTCACTTCAACTTGCATCCATTTTAAGACTAATAAAGGGTCCAGACCTGAAATGTTGACTGACCATTTCTGCACAAGGTACTCTCTAACCTGTTAAGTTCCCTGAGTAATTATTTGCAATGAGATTTTTTTAGTTGCGTTCCTTGTTCTTTTTTGATTCAACAACATTTATACAAAAATACTCATTAAATGTTTTAATAAAATACAGAAAGAAAACATTAGAAGAACTTATCAACTGATATCAGTATTAAGAACACCAATTAAGCGGCAGTCAGTTCCTGACCCTCATGCTGAATCTGAATTCTGGCAGTGGTTCATGATTCCCAGTCCAAGACCAATGTTCAATTACAAAAATTGCCCCTTATTTTGTATCCTTTCTACTCAACAAAATTCCTTTCTAATTAGTTCCATTTACTTATTGTGCCTGACTGAACCTCCTTATCTCCCTTTTCTTTCAACAAGAAAGGTAAAACTAAAAGATAGACATAGCACCTGCACAGAAAATAATTAGCCTAGTCTTGAGGTTCTATATGCTCTCAAAACAGTATTTTATGCTGATCTAACAACCATTTTATGTCTTGTGAACAGCCATTTTATGTCACATCTTTATGAATAGCCATTTTACATTGCATCTTTATGTACAAAGGAATGTCAGATAACTTATTTTTTCCCATAACACTGGGAAGATAGAAATATAATAGACATATTCAGATTTCAGGAAACCCTGGGCCATGCTGTACTTCACTATCAGAGTCATTGATGCCATAAGGAGTTGTCTACAGTCTTGACTTGCTTAAGCAGTTTGTTTTGAGGAAGTTATTGCAAAATCCTTGGAGCATAATTGAGAATGCAACATCTTGTGAGGAACAACCAGGATCCATTTCTGAAGAAAATGTCCTTCATTTTTCATCAGGTAGCTTCATTGGGTTTTTTGTCAGGTTGTACGTACAATCAGATGACAATAAATGTGACTTGACTGGACTGGTTTTGCATATCACAATATACCTTGTTCTGATTTTCCAAACAGAAATGTAAGAACTGAAAATGTGCAGATGTTTGCAGATGCAACCATATAAAATTTAGTTTTTTGAACTGGTTCTCTTTTAATTAATTTAGATTCTTTAAACCAATTTGCATTAGTTTCCTCAGGGATTAAGTAGATTAGGAAATTTTCTTCCAAGAAGGCTATGATGTAAACATTCAACTACTTCAGGCTCACTGTGCCTTTGTTGTTAATTCTTTGTTGTTGTCTTCAAGAATTGGAACAATCATTACAAGGGATACATTTGTCCAAGAAGTTTCAAAACACACCCACTGGAATGGGACCTCATTCTGAACTCTGGCCTTGAACCTGCTCCATTGCCTCTACTGTGAAGGACCGATTCTGCTCTGGTGCATGAGGTGACAATTTTCTTAGGCTGAATATATGAGCAAGGTATAGCTGACCTTCCATGAAGGATCAAAACACTAAATAAAATGTGGTAATCAATTGTAAAATAGGAATAGTTCAACAAGTTGCTTGATAAGGTTTTTAAAGCTTCAGTTGTATTAGAAATTCCCTTTTTGTCCCTCACTGAACAAACACATTAGGCAGCACACATTACTGCTTTGCTTACAATACTTGAGACTCCCTAACTGGCAGAAGTGTGTCAGTTCTTCACGAACAGTATGGATGTGAAGATTTTTTTGAGTGTAGGAACCTGTGTAATAAAACATTGAATCAAATGGAAGATAGTTGTAGTCAATTGTGAACAGGGTGTCACAACCAATATATCTCCAATCTTCTGTTTGCACAACTTTTTACCTGTTTATTTATTGCAAAATTGTATTGGTACTTTCAAAAATTCCCAAGTTTCCATCAGTTGAAGAAATTCAAATTGCAACCTTGATTGCAGAGAAATATTAATTGAAGAAGTAATGCTGCAACTTCCAGGACATGATACACAATGGCTTTGGTTAAGGTGTAAGGGGACCAGAGTGCACCAGCAGTATGAAGGCACACCTTTAACAATGGTTTTCATTGCATTTGAAAAATATGTGATATAAACATAAGTTAGTTCCAAAAAAATAAGTTAGCTCATTCGAATGTTTGGAAAATAATTGTACAAAAAAATGAGTTCACAACCCATTTTTTCTCAATCTTAAATGCTGACTGTTTGTCCTGTGACAATGTTACCTGGTTCTAGATTCTCCACCCTGTGGAAGTAGCTTCAAAGGCTGGTTAGGTCTCACTTGGCGTACACGCTACCAATTCTTCTCCAGGAGGTATGGTAGCCAAAATAGCAAGAAATCCCTTGTTTCATCCTGCATTGTCACTTCAATCTCCAGATCTTCCTCACCTTACCATAACATTCAAAATCTGTATATCTGGTGACTCAGCACTCTCTTAACTTTGCACCAGTCTGTCATCCCTCTTTTTTTCTAAGATGAGAGAGTTACAACCGAGGCCTTAATTTTCCTTAAGATGCATTTCTTGAAGTACTGCTTACAAATCTCCAGCAATGCAACTCATGCATAATTTACCATTTAACAATGTTTTTGGTTTACATGCAATAACATTATGGATTGAATAAGACCAATTCCATTTTATGAAATTATGTTCCAGAATTTTTACTAACAATTCAGAAATTGAATTTCAGGGCACTATTTAATATTTTCTAAAATCAAAATGTTACTCAGTGCATGCAATGATTGCAATGTATGTTGGTCAATTACTGACTTTGCAAATAGACAGTTAAGACCATGTGCTGTCTTCAGGTCAAGCAGGGTTGAAAATTTGGCAGAAACTAAACCACGGATAAAGGGAGGGAGGAGAAAAGGCTGGGAAATGTGGAGTGAGTTGATGGGGAAAAGGTGAGTGGGAGGATAGAGAGGGGGTTTCCTCAGATGCACATCTCAGTAGAGCTGTCCGAGTGCCTCTATGGGCAAGGTGGTTTATATATTGTTTAACAGAGGGGATGAAAACTCTTCATTGGGACAGGTGGAAGAATTTAAAGAAAGAAGGCTCTCTAAAATCAAACACAGCAATATGTATGTACTAATTTGAAAGGCTCACTGACTTTATTTCAATAAGAGTTCAGTTTCAAGATGATTAATTGAGTGATACAGCATAGAAACAGGGTCTTTTGCCCACCTCGTCCACACCAACTATTATACACTAATCATACCTTGATCTGATTTTTTATTCTTCACACATTCTCATCAACTCCTCACAGATTCCACTGCTCACCTTCCCATTGGGGAAATTTACAGTCACCAATTAATCAATCAACCTGCACGCCTATGGGATGTTGAAGGAAACCAAATTGTCAGCAGGAAACCCTTGTTGTCAAAGGGAGAATGTGCAAACTCCACCCAGAGTTTTGATTGAACCCTGTCTTTGGTGGTGTGAGATTGTGCTTCCTCCAGCTGTACCATAATGCCACGCAAACTCCCTAATACATGTAGGGAATCATTCTGTTTTCTAAAATAAAATTATTAAGATGTGATCAAACAAGGAGTAGATTCTTCTGCTCCCTGCCCCCACCCATTCTCTCCACTTTTGGTTCCATTGGTCTTTTTTTAATCATTGTCACCTTCTTATCAGATTCTAGCATAAACAGCCTTAGTCTTCTAATCATCCACTCCATCCTGTTATTTACTCATTTTCTGCCAACAGACAGCTTGGTTTCTCTTGCCTCTCTGACCTTTTGCCAAACTACTGCCTCTATTATGTTCTACCTCTTCCTAATTCACGAATCTCACATGGGGCCCCTGTTCCCCCCTGTTCTCTAATGCGTCTTTCCTGTCTTGATAAAGGGCATCAGCTTGAAAAGTGAACTATTCTTTTACTCCCACTGATGCTGCTCGATCCATTGACTTTTCCAGCAGATTGTGTTTAGCTTCAGACTGCAGCATTCACTGTCTCCTGGGTAAACAGTAAATAAACTTCATTGGGTTTAATTTAAAAAAAACCCTGACTGTTTTTTTTAAAATACCAATTTTAAAATGATTCACACACTTAAAAATGTTTAATATATTATAGAGATTTTGATCATAGACATAGATTTTAGGGTCACTAAACAATGTGGCTGTGGCTCCATCAGCCAGCTCCCCACCATGACTACCAGCCCCCCCACATCTCCATCGGGCGCACAAAACTCAAAACGGTCAACCAGTTTACCTATCTCGGCTGCACCATTTCATCAGATGCAAGGATCGACAACATGATAGACAACAGACTCGCCAAGGCAAATAGCGCCTTTGGAAGACTACACAAAAGAGTCTGGAAAAACAACCAACTGAAAAACCTCACAAAGATAAGCGTATACAGAGCCGTTGTCATACCCACACTCCTGTTCGGCTCCGAATCATGGGTCCTCTACCGGCATCACCTACGGCTCCTAGAACGCTTCCACCAGCGTTGTCTCCGCTCCATCCTCAATATTCATTGGAGCGACTTCATCCCAAACATCGAAGTACTCGAGATGGCAGAGGCCGACAGCATCGAGTCCACACTGCTGAAGATCCAGCTGCGCTGGGTGGGTCACATCTCCAGAATGGAGGACCATCGCCTTCCCAAGATCGTGTTATATGGCGAGCTCTCCACTGGCCACCGTGACAGAGGTGCACCAAAGAAGAGGTACAAGGACTGCCTAAAGAAATCGCTTGGTGCCTGCCACATTGACCACCGCCAGTGAGCTGATATCGCCTCAAACCGTACATCTTAGCACCTCACAGTTTGGCGGGCAGCAACCTCCTTTGAAGAAGACTGCAGAGCCCACCTCACTGACAAAAGACAAAGGAGGAAAAACCCAACACTCAACCCCAACCAACCAATTCTCCCCTGCAACCGCTGCAACCGTGTCTGCCTGTCCCACATTGGACTTGTCAGCCACAAACGAGCCTGCAGCTGACGTGGACATTTACCCCCTCCATAAATCTTCGTCCGCGAAGCCAAGCCAAAGAAACAGCAGTGTCCAGACAAGTCTAGTAATCAGATTAGATTCAAATTTCAGATTTATTGTCATTGTACATACATGACATCACATAGAAACCTGAGATTCTTTTTTCCATGGGCGAGGCAGAATTTCCACTTACTGGTAGTTCAAAAAAAAACTGTACACCTGTATTTATGTAAATAAATAAAGAACTGTTAGCAGATAAGGAATGTAAACAAACTGACTGTGTAATGCAGAGAGAATAAAAAAAACAATAAAGTGCATAAGACAGAGTCCTTAAATGAGTCTCTGATTGAGTTTGTTGTTGAGGAGTCTGATGGTGGTGGGGTAGTAGCTGTTCCTAAACCTGGTGATGTGGGTCATGTGGCACCTATATCTCTTTCCTGATGGCAGCAGTGGGAACAGAGCATGTGCTGGATGGTGTGGATCCTTGATGATTGCTGCTGCTCTCCAATGGCTGCATTCCCTGTAGATGTTCTCAATGGTGGGGAGGGTTTTTCCTGTGATGTCCTGGGCTATGTCCACTACCTTTTGTAGGGCCTTATGCTCAGGGGTATTGGTATCCCAATGATGTAGCCGGTCAGGAGATAAGAAGACAATACAGGAGGCTTAATGAAGAGAATGAGAAAGAGAACATAGGTGAAAGAGAACAAGGTGTAGGGAGAGCAAGCCTGGAAGAGGGAAAGAATCTGGATGGAAAGGAGCAACAGAAGGGGCAGCAGTTAGTGCAGCAGATAGCACAATACTCTTAGAACACCAGTGATCAGGACTGGGGTTCAAATCCCATGCTGTCTGTAAGGAACTTATATGTTCTCTCCATGTCTGGATGGGTTTCCTCCAGGTACTCTGGTTTACTCATACTGTGGGTTGTAGGTCAATCAGGATAGGCATAGGCTCATGGGCCTAAATGTCCTGTTATCATGTTGTATGTTGAATTTTTTTTAATTAAAAAAAGGTCAAGAATGATGTGCAACACTAGATAATACACTAAATTTACAATAAGATAAAAAGAAAAAGGAAGGGAGAGCTCAGAAGAGACGAGAAAGGCAAGAGTGAGGGATAAGTGGAGATGGGGCAGGGTCATATTGGTGATGGCCAATTATTGGTTCAGAGGGAGGTTGAAGTTGAACTGGGTCAGGACATAATTGCATTTGTCTGGTCGCTGCACATATCAGGGAACTTTAAATAACATTGGACCAGTTCAGTGAGAAGGATGGCCCCAACATCTGGCACAGTCTGAGAAAGGTGAAAGCTGTCAATTTCTCACTTGTTCAGGCCAAAGGGGTCCTGCCCTGTTGTTCACAGAGGGCGGGCAAGCATGGATAGATCGTTCATCATGGATTAATCATAGCTAGCTGTTAGAACGTTCGGACATAATTTTAGAATGGCAAGGATTTGGGAGTTTGCTCAGCAGCAATTTGATGCAACCCTGCTTCGACCACATCTGAATATTTAGACCAACACTGGCTGTGGTGATAGAAACGACCATCTTTGTTCTCTTCTTCCAACATTTATGAGCCTATGGCTCACCGTTGCCGTGAACCTAGAAATTCGTTTAATAAAGGCACCCCATTGCGGGAAATCTCTGCATACTGGAGTTATCCTGAGATTTATTTATTTTTTGGTTACAGACATAACATTCCTGAAAGCGACACGTGCATATTTGAATAGTCAATTGGATGGAGGCGAGGAAACCCGTATAAAAGGTCTTCCTTGGGTACTGGAAGTGTTTTTTGGTGGAAGTGGAGAACAAGCAGCTGAGATGTCAAGGCGTGCGAAGTCTTGCTTCGCGGTGGAAATGCAGGCTTGCCTCCTGCTGCTGCTATTTTTCTTACCCCACTGTCTGCTCACTGGCACGGGGGATTGTGAAGCCAACCCCGGCGTGACCGCACGGCCGACGAAGCAGCCGGAGGAGAGTCTCCCCGTCGACACGCTTCCCGAGGAGAAACAGTTGAACAGATACCATGTGGGTGAGTGGTGGTCTGGGGCTGCACGGATAGTTCGGACGGGCTACAGAATGTGTGGGGGCATGGACGCCCCTCTGGGGGTTTACTTTCCTGGTTTTCCAGGTGGTTTAGGCTTGAGGGGGATACTTGGTTGGCTCCAGTCTTCGCCCCTGAGACGCCGGTGGCAGCCCCTCCACGGGCGAGTCGGGCTTGTTTAATGTATCGAACTGGGAATCGTTTTGTTCACGGCTCAAGATCCGAATGCATCTTTATATGCGCTGCTTCCAATAATGCTGTTCTGATAGGATTTTTAAAAAACTCGTGTTGAGTGAAGCCAACCTGTCAAAGATGAATGAGCAGCGGTGTGGCTTTGGACAGCTCCTCTGTTGTCGCACAATCTTTAGTTATGCTGTTCAGATTAATCACCGCCAACATTTTTCTTCGGATATCTCGTCTGCTTCGAGCCTCGATGCGAACTCCTCCTTGTGCTTTGTGGGTGAAGTTGAGGGGCACTTCATCCTCCGCATGGGTTCTTGATCGAAGCCCTCTTTCCGTCCTGGTCGATTTCAGTGCATTCTCAGTGCTGAAATCTTGTCCTCCATCTGTCATGGTTAGTCTGCTTCGTCTCTCCCCTACCCCTGGGGTATCCTTGTGGAATGCACCTCGCCAGCAGTTTGATAATTTGGGGAACTTCTAAAAATGAGTAGTGATTTTTTTTTAATTGAAATGACTAAGAATTATTCTTTCAACAGCTGCAATCTATAGCTGCCTGGGCTTTGTGCCAGATGTGGGATGTGATACTTTTGCCTGTCTGCAAAACACAACCTGTGAATTGGATGACTTGCATGACCTGTGCACTCATTTCCTTTGGAATGCAGGAAACTTCAATGTCGAGGCAAGTGTGAAACGCCATGATTAACTTCTCTAATAGGATCAACTCCCCTGCATCAAATGGAATGTGGCAAGTCTCTACTTAAACTTGAACACGAACTGTATCTGTAATTGTCTATTAAGGAAAATGGGTAGATGCCCAATGTGTGTTTCATGTTTAATAAAGCAAAATGCAAGTGGTTGTGCACTAACTCTCAACCAGTTAATGGACTAAAATGAGGTGGGTGGGCCATTACTTCCCTGCCCAGATGGGCTGTTGCAAGACCTATTGTACTGAGATGTGTCCAGATCATTGCAAAATTACAAGCTGCACTTTGAATTTTTGTATAATTTTGATTTAACTGGGAAGAAAGATATTTTGTGTGAACAAACATTTTTGATGGCTTTGACTGGTGATTAAACTCAACATTGCTGTGTGGCTCCATTCTGGTGAAAGGCCTCATTCGAATGCTTGCACACAAGGCATTGGATATTGATCCATGTGGACTGCTAGATGGACTTCAAGTAGCCTATTTTGTATCCTTGGTGGGAAAAGCTTCTCCAGAATTTTCAGTGAGAGGTGGTTATTTTCTTGACCTCCTGCTGTCAGTTGTCATTCAAACCAATCTCTACTGTCCAACTCCTGGGCAAGTTGCAAAAAACAAAAATCAGACTGCAAAATTCTTTGTGCAAAATTGCATGTAAAGAAATGGCAATATTTAAAATGTCATTGCCTGGTAGGTACAAACATTCTCCTGTTTGTGATTGAACAACCTTGTTCTTCACTATTTGGGTATGTTCAGTAAATTTTAAATTTATACTGTTTTTACTAAGCTGCTTTTGAAAATGCAAGGGAAATGAATTTTGGGATCAACAATTTGCATTAAAGACTTCCAAACAACCACCTCTTTGACCTAAATTGGATTCTATATAACCATGATTAGCCACAAGTCTGCATTGTTTGGTTCATCTCTAAGCATGCTGTTTGTGCAGTACTTGAACACTGAATTCTCTTGAATCAAATTCCAGATCCAGGAAATTGAAAAAATCCTGGATCAATAGTCCCAATGGAGAGTTAATGTTCTGAGTACATTTTGTGTTTTCCATTTCGATTTATTATTCACTCACCTCTTTGCTTTTGCCTCCAGAGCTGAGTTGTGCCTCACCAATCCATATTCTTTCTGTCTGTCCTTTGCTCAAAACATTTTTCTCCCTAATCTATATTCTGCTTGAAAACTCTAAACACTGATCTTTATTCATTTAATTTCACATTGATAGTATATTTGAATTTCCTTTGAACAGTTACAAGTTGCATGCATGAGGGTGTGAATCCTATGTCATCGTGTAGACTTTATGGTGGTGTAAGAATTTGTGGGTGGAATTTTACAAACGATGACTGAATTGTGTTCACAGCAGTGGAGTCCCCATTTGCAAATAGCCGCACAGACTTTTCTAGTATTTAGACTTGTTTTCGAATGCTCCACTGTATATGAAATGGGAATTGACAAGCAGAAGTAGAATGATCTGGTTTCTGTACTTTGTCTCCTTCCAGGGAAAAACATTTTTCAAAAGTTTCCTGAGGTGCAGTGCTATTGGGATAAAGACCAGATTTAGTCTGAGTACTAATAAATGTGATGCAATACAAAGGATCCTCATCAGTGTGCAAGGAAGATGTTATCGGGAAATTGACATCTGTGATGCTGCAAAAAGCAATGTTCTTCCTTTCCTAAAAATGATTAATATTAGCAAGGTACTCTCAAATGGGTGAGTATTTTTTTAAAAATGCATGAATTCAGTTATAAATAACCAGTTAGAGAAACCCAAAAGCTGCAGGAATTGGAATTTTGAACAAACAATTATTGGAGAAACTCAGCAGATCAGAGCACTTTTGTGGGTAGAAATGTTTTGGATGTGAATGTCCATCGAGTCAGCAAATCCTTGAAGGTTTGAAGGAGATGCATTTCTTCCCATTAGAAGTTGCATCACTGGCAAATTTCCTATCCTGCATGATTAGATGGGACAAATTTGGGATGTTTCTCTAATTTTTGAAAGTATTTCTGTGAGGCAAAGCACTTTCAATTATCCTTCAATGCCTTGGGCTTGGTGTGGGGGGGAAAGCAGTTTGAAATGGTAGACTTTAGCCACTGGTGTTGGGGTAGGGGGTGCAGGGGATGTGGACTGCAGCAGGTAATGCTATCAGAGCGGATGATGCCAAAACTGCTGTCTACATATAAAAAAAAATTGTGCATTGTTTCAGCAGAGATTTATTTTTTAAATAAAAATATCTGTGTAGTTAGTTCTAACAAAAACATTTTTGTAAGCCCAGCTTGTATGTATCAATATACCTACAAGGCTAAAACTCTATGCTAATTTACTTAAACTTCGAATGTGCGCTAGTCAGAGCTGTTGTTATTGTCTAATTACGACGATGCTTCGAATCACATAGCTTTGTCTGCATGTGCGATAAATACGCACTGTTTTCATTGCTGCTGGTGTTTTTATAGTCTCTTTTTGTCAAATTTTCTGGAGTTTTGGCTCCAATTTTGCAGTAATTAGTATTGGTTTTCTTACCGAATTTTCACTTGAACCACATGAAACTATGTAAATGTAAAAACATTTAGGCTGTGTGTATGATATTGTAATTTAAAGGTGCAAATTTAATTTGGTTAGTTGTGTACTGACAATAACCACACCAGCAGTGCAAGTATAAGACAGCTTTAATAAACTAATATGTACACTAAGAAGTCTTGTCTCTCTGCAAGACGAACCTGGAAGGCTAGACTGTAGCTCTGGACTGCTTTATAGACAAGGTCACCGGGATGCCCCCTGGTGACCTAGTGGTGTAATATCACCAAAAGTTGTTTATTTCACTACTATTGCCATTACATCAGTAATATACAGGAATTATGAGTAACTTTGGTACAAACAACATTACTAAGGTTTATTGATGGTCTGGTACGGGAGGATGTCCATGGGGGGTGAGGGGTGGGGGGGGGGTGACACCAACCCTAGTGATGTCACTGACTTCATCTCTTGTGCACCTTGAAGGCTGTAAATTGTAATTTAAAGTTTAAATACTTGACTGGTTGAACAATTTCACAAGCAATGCTTCAGATTTGATCAACTAGAAGATCTGATCTAAATGTTTAGCTTCTGAATTTCCAATCAATGTCAGACCTCTACTGTTGATTATATATAGATCAAACTATCTCTCGGGTAAACTCAAATATGTTCCAAGTAAATTCTGCAAATTTAAAAACTTTGAGATCTTTTCTAAAGATGTGCTCAGACTGTCCCATCTTAGTGTGCTTAATTGATTTTGTACAGTCCATGAACACTAGTAAACATGTATTTTGGAAAAGAAATGCAGAGATTTGAAGCAACAAAAAGAACTTTGTCCATTACTACCATGTGGTCAATTTATTGGCAAGGCTGATCACATTGAATTTCTGCCAACTCTTGGCTTCCCCTGTGCCTATGTGGTCTTAAATTGTTGAAGCTAACTCAGAAATGAGAGTAGATCTGAAAGCTGATCACAGGCATTGATGAGAATGCAATGATGTATTGGGGAAAATTGTACTCCATTGTCTCAGTTTGGCTGCATCGAAAACTTAGTCTTGGCAGGAGGATGAAGATGAACTACTCCTGTAAACTTCCATGTCCTCTAGCATGTAGATCAATAACCTTTGAAATGATTGCTCAATGGTATGAGATGACCAAGACATGAGCTCTTCTGCCTGAGAGCAAATGTTGACCTTGCCCTGAATGCCAAACTTGGTAAGGTGTGGAATATTACCAATAGAGTAGCTTGCCCCTTGCTGAGATGGGTGCTGTCATCCTATCCAGAACAATGATATTTGTGGAAAGATGCTGCTAGGCAGTGATATTTTGAATTCAGCTGCTTTTCTACATTCATTATTAATATTTGCCAGTTAAATCGTTGTACTTGCTGGATTGTCAGAGGTTAACTGAACCAGCTGAATAATTGAGCTAAGATTTTGGGTTACCTAATTTGAAACTGGCCGGTCAAGTACAAAAGACTGTCCATTACTGAGAGCACAAAGTTGTTGTTACCATATTCAAATATTTGTCCACTGCATTGCATCAGCTGGCATGAGTAATTGGCTTGTCACTTGAAACTGCATCCACTTCAAGAATTGATTAAAATGTTAATTGGCCATTTTAGAAGTTGCTCTCTCACCTGCTGAGTACCCCCAGCAATTATCTGCTAACTATTGGACAGGACATCAATGGGAAAATAATGCATTATTTTCTTTTTTAAACAGGGCACACTCAGAATTCATGAAAGCCCTGCTGACCTGTGGTATTAATGTTATTGATGCTGTGAAGAATCACATAAGAACTCGATTAGCTTCAGCAATGACCATTTTGAATGAATTATTGCAAAATTCTTGTAGAATAATGGAAAGTGCACCATTTTGTGAGAACAGCACCACTGCTGGTTTGTGAAGGAAATGTTCTTGATGATACTGCAACTTGTATTTAAAATAAGAAACAAATACTAATCTGGAATTTTTAAACATCTCAATCCACTATTCTCTGACTAATAAAATATCTGAAAATGCAAGAACTGAAAATTGTACAAATGTTTGATGCAACTAGGTTAAATCTACTTGGCTGTATTACTTTTGATCAATTTAAATTTTAACCCGTAAGGAAACTAATGCAAATTGATTGAATAATTAGGAAAGTTTCTTCGCATGCAGTTGATGGCGTTGTCAAAACTTTCAGGCTTGGTGTGCCTTTGATTTAGTCTCTGATTTTCAAGAATAGGGTAATTCCAAGGGATCGGCTTGTTCAAGAAGCTTAAAAAAAGAATGAAATGTACTTGGGCCTTGTCCTTGACACTACTCAGTCCCCTCTGGTATGCTATTCTGATTCTGCTTCAGTGCAAAAAGGGAGTGACCTGAATAATGAGTATTTTGTAAGTTAGCACAGCAGTTAGGACAACATTATTACTGCACAGTGACTTGGGTTTAAATCTGACACTATCTGTAAGGAGTTTGTATGTTCTCCCTCTGTCTGCATGGGTTTTCTCGGGGCTAGATTTTCCTCCCATCTTTCAAAATGTGCAGGGGTTGAGTTTAATTGGAGTATTTGGGCCAGTTCAGGCTCAAGGGCTGGAAGGGTCTGTTACTGTGTCTCAATGTAAAAATATGAGCCTGGTGAAAATTGAACCTTCCAGGCAGGATTAAAATCTCATGAACTGAGATTCTTTAAGGATTAATTAAAGAATTTGCTTTTGAGATCACTCCCCTTTGTTACCTGATGATAAACAAAAATTATCTTGCTTGTTCAGGCAGCAAATACTACGGGATACTCCAGGATCTCAAACTGGTAGCATTCCAATTTTTCATTTACTGTTATTGAGGTAAATAGTCCATTAGAAGATGGTCAACAGCTATTCACTTTCAAGTCTGAAGTGATGTTGATCATGCACCACAAGTCAGCAAATATACTGCCTGCATACAGGCATGAACAAGACTCAGACAGCATGCAACAAGGACTGAGGAATAGTAAGTAATATTAACACAAACATTGCAGGCAATGAGATAAGCTGACCACCTACCCAAAATGTCAATAGCATGACCAGTGAGTCACCTCAGCCTTGGGTGGACTGTGACTTCAGTTGAACAAGCCACACCTTGTAGACAAGAACAGGCCAAAGGCCTTGAGCATGCCAAAAGTATTTGTTGTGGCAAGAGACTCCCCTGACTAACCAGTTATTCTGCTGTATCTAAAGCACATCAGGAGTATGATGGATGGTTCTGGCTGAAATTCAGGATTATCCATTTATAAATAGGAGCTATGGCCACTATGTACAATGGATGATAATGATATTTAATCTCCCACTACATTCTAATGAAAATGGTGAAATGTACTCAATTTCAGAATCAGTCAGGTTTTGTCATGAAATTTGAAGTTTTGTGGCAACAGTGAGGTTACTATCATAAGGTATAGGAGCAAGTAGAGCCATTGGCCCATCGCTTCTACTCCATTGGCCCATCGCTTCTATTCCACAGCCCCCTCCTCAGTCCAGGATACTCGACCAACATGGTCAGACATCCATTCTGTTGTGAATAAAAGTCTATCAGTTTCTCTACAAATTCTAATCTTTCATTAGAATCACTCCTTTCTAAGAAGGATCTGGAACCAGACCCACTTTAATTTACCTAACAGATCAACTTCAGACACAGTCTCACTGGCCCTTTACTCTGCATTAGATCACTGCTGGAACATTTACAGCAGGCTGTTCATTAAATATAACTTTATGTTCAACACCATGCTAACAAAATCCATGACCAAACTGAGGGATCTGGGACTCTGTTTGTCCCTCTGCAACTTGGTCATCCACTTCACTAGCGGAGCCCAAACTATATGAATTAGCATCACCCACTTTACAATGACCATCGCAACAGACATCCGAAGGCTCTGTGCTTTAACCCCTGTACTCCCACGATCGCATAGCCAATTTTGGCTCTGACTCATCAACAAATTTGCTGACCACATTGATGTTGGCCAAATAACTGAAAATGAGGAGTCCAAATATAGGATGGAGATGGAGAACTGATTAGTGGTTCATGACCAAGAATATTCTTCATGAAGACCAAGGGCCTTTGTTTAGAAGGGAGTGCTGGGAACACTGTCAAGTCAGTAATGAGGGGATGGAGAAGGTTAGAATCTTCAAGTTCCTGAGAGTCAATATTTCAGATGATCACTCCTGGAGCCAGCATATTAAGGCAATTGAGAAGAAGGCACACCAATACTTTGCTTTCTAAAGAGTCTGAGGTGATCTGGCATGTCATTGAACTTTTATAGGTGCACCGTGGAAAGGATATTAACTGGTTGCATCATAAATTTATTTGGGATTTTGACTGTTCAGAAATGCATAAAGCTTCAGATGGTATAAACATAGCCAGGTCCATAACAGGCTCTAATCCCTCATCCATTGGAGACATCTGTGTGAAGTGGTGTCATAAGGCATCCAACATCATAGGGAATAATCTCTTCTCTCTGATACCTTCAGGCAGAATGTGCAAAAACCTAAGGCCAGCACCTCTAGGTTCAAGAACAGTTTCTTTCCAACATAAAAGAGGCACTTGAACCACCCCTTATTACAGAAATCAGGGACTGCTCTCACCACAAAAGGAATGTCTGCATTATTAACGAGCCCAAGAATAAATATTTAGTTATCATCCATTTATTGTATATTCATTATTTTTATAATTCAATTCAGTATTTTTTATTAGAAAGTATCTGTTTAATTGCAGCAAGTGTGAATTTTGGTGTATATTTATATTTTCCATTGATTATGACAATAAACTAACATTGCAACTGCACTTCCTGAGAAGAATGAAGAGGACAAGGTTACCAGCCACCATTATGTCAACCTTCTATAGGAGCTCTGTCGAGACCATCCTGACCAGCAGCATCACAGTGTGCGACATGTGCTGCAAAGAAATGGATTGGAAGTCATTCTACAGGACCATAAGAGTGGTAGAGAGCATCACTGGATTTTCCTCCCCACCCATCGATGTGATACACTGGGATCATTGTCTGAAGAGGGTACGCAAATCATTGAAGACCCCTTCCATCCTGCACACAGCATCTTTCAGCTGTTCCCGTCAGGAGAGATACAAGAGTATCAGAGCCAGCACTACCAGGCAGGGGAACAGCACTTTTCCCATGGGCAGTAAGAATGCTGAACGACCAAAGAACTGTCTCGCTAACCATCCAAGATTCTCATAGGTACAAAATTAAATTTATTTATCTATTTGTATAGATGAATACTTGTCCTGCATATGTATTATTTGTTTGTACATATATATGTGTTATGTCTGGTTGTGTGTCTGCATGATTTTGCATCGTGGATCAGAGAACACTGTGTCATCTGGTTGTACTTGTACAATCAGAAGGCAATAAACTTGACTTAAATCTTTCATTTGGAGATTGAGATTTGCACCCATATTTCTAAGCAAATACAGTAAAATACCCATTATCTGGAATTCCAGTGCCCAGCATCCTCAAACAACATAGGTAAAAAAAAGTTTAAAATTGGCACCCCCAAGTGGTCAGTTTGCCAATCCACACAACATGCAGACTCAAGTAACCAGGAACCAGGACATTCACTTATCCGACATCAACCAATCCTGATAGGTGCCTGGGGTGGGGGGGGTGTTGTATATTTATTCTAACTCCCTAAAAAATGGACATATCCAACAAGCTAAGTCTGTTGCCCATCATTCCTCACGTAGTACATTTCTGAACTGAACAGCTGGCAGAACATATTTTGTTAAAATAAACCTTCACTTGAACTATGGTTCTTTGGCCATTAATCTTAAAACATTTGAACTCCATTTAATGAATCCTCTATCGGTAAGACAATTTGTCCTTTTTATTCTCTCTTAAAACCTCTCACAATTTAAAACATGCCATTTAAATCCTACATCAATATTTTTGATGCTGAAGAGAACAAGCGTCTTCTCCACAAATTGGCCATCTCCATATCTGCTAGTTTGTAAGTTTCTTCTTGATTCCTTTTGCCACAAAAGTATCTGTAATATTATGTAGATGCAAAGGAGATGAAATTGCTATTGGAGGATTCCCAAAAACAAGCTTTACAATTCAGTCTTCAAACCAAATCAGGTTATCAGTGTGAAATGTTAACTGCTTCTCCTACCGATGCTGCCTGACCTGAGTATCACATAACTTTGTTTTTATTTCAAATATTTAACCCAAGCAGCATTTTTTTTTCCATCTGTGACAATTCATTTGATTTGAAAACATGGGTGTTTTGAATACAAAGCCACCAGGTGTAATAATGCCTTTTCTGCAGAAATCAAGGGAAATATACATTTATCCATCTATTAGTATTTGGCACACTTCATTTAATATTATTAAAGTTAGCTTAGCGCAAGGTTTCCCAACCGGGGGTGCTCGCACCTCTTGGGGGTGCGAGATAACATTTCAGTTTTTTTGTTTATATTAAAGGTATTGTCCTATATATTCAAGATAAAAATATCAATTTTTTAAAAAGTCCAAATTAAAGATGGGGATAGCCTCTTTTTTTCTCTATTCAATAGAATGAGATTCTCTATGAATTTTAGCACGTTTCGACGCGCTCTTTCCTTTTAAATGGCATCGCCCTTAACTTTTTTTTAATCGGGAAATTTAATTTTTTTTGTAGGGTTTATGCAACTTTTAATTTGTTGTAATATTTTCTTTCTTTTCCATATGTTTCATTTTTGTTTATATATTATTAAAAATTGATAAAAAACCAATTTGTTTTGGTCACCTTCACCTTTATTCTTAAATAAATTATTACTTTAAGGAGTGCGAGAACATATTAAAATTTTTTAGGGGTGCGGGGCATTAAAAAGGTTGGGAACCACTGGCTTAGCGGTGAGCGCAATGCTATTACATCATCACTGAACTAAATCTGTATCTGGTGCTGTCCATCAGGAGTTTGTATGTTCTCCCGGTGACTCACATGGGTTTCTCCTTGGGTGCCCTGGTTTCTTCCCACCTTCCAAAAACATATGGGATTGGTAGGGTAATTAGATGGCATAGATTTCAGTGGCTTTGACCATGTTGTAAATGAAGTAAATCATAAAAAATGATGAGTTTTACATCAGAATGGCATGTGAATTGAGTATTTTCTACAATCACTAAGCTCAAAGGCTTGGAAGCCACTGTATAATCATTGTGAATCATTCGATAATTTTGCTTTTGATGAATTAACATGCATGCACAAATATTCCTTCAGTAGTACCCAGTTGGATTTTATTTGTGCTGGGTGTTTATTTGAGTCTACTTTGTTTAAAATTTGCATGTGGCATGTCATATTGAACCATTAAAACCAATAACTGAAGCCCAAACTGGATACTATTGCCTGAGTTCAGTGAACTCCTTGTCATGCAATTGCAGCATCATTTTATGAAGTGTTTTGGTTAGATTTTTTCAATATTCTAAGTGGGTTGTGATCATCCCATTAATTTGCTGGAAACAAAAGAAGCTGCTGCAATAAATTGCATTCAAACAAAGTCAGCTAACAATTGTTGAAAACTTTTGAAATTAATACAAATTCACCTTTGTTTCTGTTAACCAGCATATTATCGAGATTTTATAACTTTATTGGCAAACTATTTAATTTTTTAAAATTAAGAGATACAACACTAAACAAGACTACTGCGCAAATACACTAAGTAATTACCAAGCTGTATTTTTTGGAGGGTGGGAGGAAACTGGAAAGCTCAGAGGAAACCCACGCAGACGCAGGGGAACAGACAAATTCCTCACAGTCAACGCTGCATTCAAACTCGGGTCACTAGCGCTGTAATAGTGTTGCAGCAAACCCTATCTTAACTATGCCACCACAATTTAGTAAGATGTGAATTTGAAGGAGTTGCTCCAGCTTGTTTCCACTTTTCCTTATCAGATAGAAACCAAAAAGATACTGTACATAAAAAAATAAATGGTAAAATCCAAAAGTCTCATCTATTTGGTACAGGAAATTAATCTTTAATGTGTGCAGCAGTTGTAACTATTTACTCTGCAGGAGGTCATGAACCATATAATGGAGCATCCCCGTTTAATGTTTTCAACTGGGTCAGTTAAATGCATTTCAATCCAGCTGTCAGGATATCTTTAAATACAAATCTTCCATCTCTTTTTCCAGTCAATCATGTTATGACTGCTCTGTTCAATTTATTGATGTGCACATGTAAAAGGTAATAGTGTAAATGTAATAATACGCCTTAGAACACTGCGATCTCCCCGTGTCTGTGTGGGGGTTTTTTTTCCGAGGGTTCCAGTTTCTTCCCACCATTCAAAACATACCTAGGGTGTAGGTTAATGGGGTGCAAATTTAATGGTACAGACCCTTGGGCTGAAATGGCCTGTTACCGTGCTGTATGTATAATTTTTTTTGTAATTTAAAAATCTCAGCTGCTACACACTTCCTAAAATTAAAACCTCTCAGCTGCGAGTCATAGACCATCACAAAAGGATTGGGAAAAATAATCAATGCATTAGGGATGTGGTTTCTCAGATGAATGTTGTGCATAACATATATGGAAAGAATAACAAACAAAAGTTCTACAGAGAATTAAAACAAAACGTAAATTACTTAAAAGAATCAGAAAACAGCAATCAAAATTCTTTGGATACATCATGAGAAGAGATACTTTAAAACATTTAGTTACAACTGGAAAGCTGGAAGGAAAAAGAAGCAGAGGCCGACAGAGAATGAGAATGATAGATGGATTAACATCATGGTTAGAAACAGGTACAATTCGGAGGGTCAGAGACCGGGATGGATGATCACCTACACTGATCACCTACACCTACACTGATCACCTACACGATCACCTACACTGAGCAGCAAGACACCTGAGTGGTATTCAAATATTATAACAATAATTGCAGCTTGTTTAATCATAAAAGTCATGTTTGAAGTAATCAGGCAGCAATTTTTTGATGAATATTTCCCAAATATTTTGAGATAAAGCAAGTTAATTTTTGTTTTATTTTATTAAAATACATTTCTTCAAATCCTACATACTTTTTGTACAGTAAAACCCCTGGTATTTGGCACCTATGGGGATTGATAGATGCTGGATCATTGAATTTGCCGGTTGCTTGAGATTGCTTGTTGTGTGATTGGTGAACTAACCTCTAGAGTGCGCCAATTTTAAACTTTTGTGGCGACCCAGTTACCAACAGGCAAACCAGCTCTTAAAATGGCAAACATGCTGTGGAAAACACAGGAAATACACCTGCAGCCAACACAGGGTTTTATCTGGGCTGTTGACATCACCGGTGATGTCACTTCCTGACCATGTGACAGCAGCAGTAATGTATGTAAGCACAGCATGAAAGCCTGGAAGTGTCAGTCTTGCATTAGACTCCATGGTGTGTACTTTGACTTCCCTGTGTATACATCAACTCAATAATGTGTATGGTGATTTCACAATGTGTACACTGATGTCTATAGTAGCTCATTATAGAATACTTCACTACATTGATGACCCTGACAAGGAAAATTTTTCTTTGGTGCATGCTATAGCTCTGAAACTGTCAATGTTTTGAACTTCACACGGTACTACTATGTAGTAAGTGCCCTTGATCAAAAGACAGCATGCTGAGTTTCTGATTCTCTGCAGTAGCCTCTGGAGGAGGGCAAGTATATGGCACTCAAGAGTCTGCTCATCCATTCCTTTGGCCTCTCACAACGTGAGCAAGCGGCACGTTTACTTCACGGATGGCTTGGGAGACAGGACCCCTTGTGCACTCATGAATGAAAAGCTGGCACAAGTGGGAGGGCATAGGCCCTGCCTCATGTTTGATCAGACTTTCTTGGAGCAGTTGCCAGAAGATATCTGCATGCTGCTGGCTGATGAGGATTTCAACGACCCATGGAGAGTTGTGGCCCGTGCTGACATTCTATGGCAGGCTAAGCAAGAAAGGCTGACATCTGTAGGACAGGTCACCAGATCCTGCCCACAGCAGCAGAACTGTACAACTCTAACTTTAGACCAGCAGCAGATTTGATCAAATCAGTTGTCACACCACCAGTCATTCAGGAGACAATGGGAGGAAGATGGCACCCATTGGTGTTTTTGCCATCAACAATGGGGCACAGAAGTTTGCTGCTTGCAGACCTCCCTGTGCATTTCAGGGAAATGACAGGGCCAGCTGTCAATAATGGCTGTGGTGGCTGTCCATCGAGACACCCTTTTATATGTCTGTGATAGACATTCCAGCTGATATTTCTTGGTGGATACAGAGGCTGAGATCAGCACGCTTCCCCCTTTGGGGTGTGATACATGTAACAGAAAACCTGGGCCATCATCACTGAAAACCACAAACTGCAGTGCTCTCCAGACATTTGGCACACGTAGGATCCTGCTTCAGTTCGGCAATACTAAGTTCACGAGGACATTCAAATTGGCCGTGGTCACACAACCACTATTGGAAGCTGATTTTATCCGACCACATGGCCTGGTGGTTGATCTAAATGGGACAAAGACTCGTTCATACTGTTATGAGCCCAGAGGACCCCAAAACCCAGCAGCAATAGATATTCACCAAGACAAATGGTTACTTAAACAAATGTTGCTTTTAATTATCTTTAAACATGAAAACAGAATCATGCTTAAGTTCAGAAAAGTTCTTTGATTCACAGTCCAATCTCACTTCTCATTCCTCCAAGCTCACTGGTTGCAGGCAATTCTTATACTGTGCACAGAATTTAACATTTATAAAGTTCACCAGGCTTTGATGCTTGAAAAGTAAATGGTTACTGCTCAGGAAGGTTCTTGTCAGTTTTCAGAGAGAGATTTGTTGTACACCCGCAAGTGATTCCTTTTTAAATCAGCCACTTCAGTGTCTTGCCGAAGAAACTTGCCCCCTCAGGGTTCTCCAGAATTATAATCTCTTTCTTTCAGGTCACCACAGATGCCTTTTTCTTTCTCTTATTCCAAGTGAAACATTAGACAGCCAGTTCTCTCCTCTCTTATGAACCACTTCCAAATGGGTTTTCCACAAGCTTGTCAGCTTGTCCTGTTCTAGTTCCAGTTGCTGCTGCTGACTGTAGAACTGATCTCTGTGTTTCTCTCTCTCTCTAAGAGAAAAGCCTGTTTTACTCTCTCTGCTTGCAAAACCCCATGGCCCTCCTAGAACAGCAAGTTTCACTCCAGACAGAATGCGGCTCCGACAAGCTCTTTCATCTGTTGCCTTTTTGTAAACAGTAAACCATTAGTAATGTCTCTTGGGCACTCTCCAAAGCTTTTGGAAAGGCTCCGGGGCCCCAACATGTCTAGCACTAGTAGAGGTCCCATATTGTAAATAAGATTTGTTTTAAAGTGTTTGTATGTGACCTACACTAATAAATCTGCCCCAATTTATTCTGTCACAATGCCAATACTTTCCAGACCTTCGCCCGAGGTGAGGCTAGCTGCCAGCCACACATTTAGACTCTTACTCTTTCGGAGAATGAATTTTCCAGGTTGTTGGCAGAATTCCCCACAATAATTACGCTGCAATTCAACTTGGTGATGCCAAAACACGGGTTGCAGCACCACATACCAACTGAAGGTCCAAAGGTCCACTGCTACATGCCAGAGCACAAAGACTTCCTCCAGATAAACTTCGACTGGCCAAAGATGAGTTTGAAAGGATGGAAGACGTGGGCCATGTACAATGGTCTGATAGCTCCTGGGTGTCCTGCTCCACGTGGTAACCAAGGCCGCAGGTGAATGGAGACCCTGCGGTGATTACCGCTATTTGCATGAGGTTACCAAGCCAGATTGCTACCCGGTACCATATTTACAGGACTTTGCATCCAACCTGCAGGGAGCCTACATCTTTTCCAAGATGGACCTGGTCCAGGAATATCATCAGATCCTGGTCCACCCGGATGAAATTCCAAAAATGGCTATCATTACACCCTTTGGCCATTTTGAATTCAGAAGGATGCATTTTGGGCTCAAGAATGCTGTGCAGACTTTTCAATGTTTAATGGACAGAGTGGGATGCGATCTCGACTTTACCTTCATATACCTTGATGACATCACTAACTGCAGTTGTCAGCAACATCTGTCCTATCCACGCAAACTTTTCACTCATGTGAATGAGTTTGGTCTGACTATCAATTCAGCCAAGTGTCAATTCAGGTTATCGACCATCAACACTCTGAGCCATAGAATCGACAAACACAGAGCAAAGACACTACCGGCAAAGGTTGAGGCGATCCGGGCATTTGCTAAGCCCAGCACAGTTAAACGCCTCCAGGAGTTCATTGGAATGGCAAACTTTTATCAGTGGTTTCTAAAACCAGCAGCTCGCATCATGTGCTCCGTCTTTGCCCTGGTGTCAGGCAAAGCAAGGGATGTCACTTGGGACAAAGAATCGTTGGCAGTATTCAAGAACACCAAGGAAGCACTAGTTAATACTGCATTGCTGGTTTATGAACAGCTATCCCGACAGCCCTGCCAGTGAATGCGTCCAATACGGCAGTACGAAGAGTACTTGAAGAGTACATCTATGGGCATTGGAAACTATTGGCTTTCTTTAGCAAGCACCTACAACCAGCAGAACTCTAGTACAGTCCTTTTGATCAAGAATTGTTGGCACTCTACCTAGCTATCAGACATTTCAGGAACTTTCTAGAAGGCAGGCATTTCACGGCTGTAGAGCTCGTCGAAAGAATCAAAGACTTGTTGATCCAAACCAAGGCTTTTATTAGCAAAAGACAGGAGCTCTTCACAGGTGGCCGACCAGTCCGGAATGATCCGACCTGGCTAGGGACACAACCCTTTAAGGCCCAGACAATAGGCGTGGCTTAGCTCTCCGCCAATCGCTGTAAGCACAGTCTAGATACAGTAACTATATACACTATGTACATTGGTGATAGATCTGTACTATCACAACGGCTTTTATGGACCACAAGCTTCTTACATTTGCCTTCACTAAGGTATCAGGTCCATGATCGGCTTGTCAATAGAGACATTTATCATGTATTTTGGAGTTCACGACGGCCATTGAACACATCTCAGGAAAGGTCAATGTAGTGGCTGATACACTGTCTCGCCCAGCCTTATAATCCATGCAGACCTTAGCCCAAGGGGTGGACTATGTTGCACTTGCGAAATTGAAACAGGCAGATGAAGAAATTCCATGTAACGGAACAGGAGACTTGAAACTGCAGCTAGAAGAAATTCTGGTAGGCCCGGGAGAACTCAAAACTCCTGTGTGACGTATCGACAGGATGTCTTCGCCCAATCATTCTGGTGGCCTGGAGGCGGTAGGTATTTGACGTGGTACACAGGTTGGCACATCCGTTGATCAGAACAACTGTCTGGATGATAGCCAACAGATTTGTGTGGCATGGCCTTCGAAAAAAGGTCAGCAATTGGATGAAGACATGCACTTGTTGCCAGACATCCAAAGTGCAGCATCACACAAAAGCCCCTCCACAATCTTTTAAGCTGATGTATCAGAGGTTTGACCACGTACATATGGACATTGTAGGGCCCCTGCTGGTATCACATGGTTCCTGTTTTCTTCTCACTATAGTAGATTGGGCCAGGTGGTGGCCAGAGGTGGTTCCACTGGCAGACATGACTACCCACACCTGCCCCAGGGTCCTCATTTCCATCTGGATAGAACATTTTGGTTTGCCAGCACACATCAAGTCTGATTTGTGCCCAATTTACATCAAGCCTATAGTCAGCAATGGCCACCCTGCTTGGAACCAAGTTGCACCACACAACTGCATACCATCCACAATCCAACAGACTCATAGCAAGGTTCCACAAGCATTTGAAATTGCCCCTTATGATGCATCTGCAGGGACCTAACTGGGTTGACGAATTGCCGTGTGTACTCTTGGGCATATGAATGGCACCTAAGGATGATATAGGTGCCTCATCAGCAGAATTGGTCTATGGCACACCTCTGATGGTTCCAGGAGAATTTGTATCAGATTCATGAAGGCGGGAAGAGATGCCCACAGCAGTTCTAAGAAGCTCCGCGAGAAGCTCAGTTCTTTAGCGCCCATAGGCCAGGTCTTATTACCCCAGAACTTGCAGGACTGCAAGTACATTTTTGTACAGAAACGAGCACAATGAGCACCAATCCAACGTCTGTATGAGGCTCTTTTCAAGGTACTAAGATGCAATGGTTCGATGTTCATTTTGGACATCAGAGGTAAAGAGGAAGGTTTTACAAATGACCACCTCAAACCTGCCCATCTGGATCCAAATGGGCCAGTTGTGGTTCAGACACCTCGGTGGAGAGGAACACCCAAACAAAAAAAAATACAGACTTTGGGGGTCCGCAGCAAGAATGCTGGTTCTGTGGTGGGGGTGGGGGGGGGTGCTGGACCCACTTACCAGCAAGCAAACTGCCTCCAAAATTGGCGGACATGCTGTAGAAAACACGGGAAATTGACTGCATCCAATACAGGTTTTTATCTGGGTTGATTATGTAATTTCCTGTCCTTGTGACAGAAGCAATGATATATATAAGCCCAGCATGCAAGCCTGGACGTGTCAGTCTTGCACTAGACTTCCCAGCGTATACATTAACTTGACAATACATACACCAATGTCTATAGTAGCTCAATATAGAATACTTTGCTACACTTTCATAATTTTCAACTATTAATTTTCTGCAAATTTATTTTGCTGGTTACTTAAGGCTGCCATTTGCTTGAATTGTGAATAACAGGGATTTTACAGTATATTCAAAATTTTGTAACAAATGAGAATAGCTTGAACTGCATGAATATTTTTTGTTTGCAAGAATGTTGATAGAATTAATGTTAATCCTATTTCTTGTGGGCAGGGATCTTGTAGGTATGAATATTTCTATTGTTTCTTCACAATAAGTGAAGATCAAACAATGGCTGCTGGAAAAGAACCCTGAAAATTTAATGAAAATCAAGCAACTACAGATGCTGGAAATCGAAAATAAAAACTAAATACTAGAAACACTCAGCAGGTCAGGGAGCTATTGTGAAAAGAGTTAAATGTTATTGCTTTGTATCTGTGAATGAGTTTTAATCATGTGTTAAGTCAGAATTGCTGCTTTACACTTCTCAGGTCAATTTTAAATGTTGATTATCATTTCCCCCTATATTTCAACATAGTGTGGGTTTGCGCTAAATGCCTATTTTATATTTTAGTCTGATAGTACAGTTTGTGTTTATACTTTAATTATTATTTCAGTCTCCACAATGCGAGTTAAAATTTAGTTTTTTTCTGAAATCATTCGCTGTTCAACTCAAATACCTGTTGAAAGGTAAGGATCTCATTAACTGGTGTCTGACAATAACTCACACAGGATAAAGCTAAAATCCATTGCACATTTTCAATCTTGTGGACAACTTCCTTCAACTTCAGTGGTGACATTTGGCATGTAACTGTGAACCCTCCACTATTGTTTTCTCTTCCATCTTATTGAGAGGGTGAATGCTTTGTGGTTTTAAAGTTTATAAGGGTGTAATTGTAATTAATGAGAGAAAAAATGGAATGTGTTACTCCAGAACTCACCTTCCATCCCCTTAATCATTTCACACTTTTACACGAAGTACAGAACATGATCCTACATTTCCTACCTCAGCTCAATGTAGGATCACAAACAGACCTTCCAGGATAGGCAGAGCCTTACCTGCCCATTGTCCAACGTAACCTATCTTTGCTGAACTAGGTATGGCCTCCTCACATTGGTGAGACAAAACGCAGATTATCGGACCACTTTGCTAAACACCTCAGCTCAGTTTGTGGATCCAAACTTCAGCTTTGTGCAGATGACCATTTTAACTCTGCCAACCATTCCAACAATGGCATGTCTGTTAGGGTGATGCCAAACATAAACTTGAGGAACAAACAATATCGTGTTCTTCCTGGGCAGCCTTAAACCTAACAGCATGAATATTGAGTTTTCCAATTTAGATAGCCCCTACCCCATCTGATTCCCATGTCTCCAGCTAACCTTTACCTACTGTTGTACATTTTTCTCTCTTTTCCTCCTTCCTCATGATTTCAACTTGTAACGATGGTTATGTTCCTCTTCCTATAAATGTGGCCTGACCTGAGTATTTCCAGCAATGCCTAGTATTGTTTCTCAAATATGTCCTCTTATTTCATCAAAACCTTCATCATAAAATTTACTCAAACACAACTTATCTTCTACAAATCCATTTAGTATGGTTCGAGATTGGTTTTACTCAAATCCTATCCCCTAACAATTACAGTAGAATGTGCAATGGGTTCTAGGCTTTTCCTTTCAACTAATTGTGTAATGTTTGTCATCTTTCAATCCTCTGCCATTCCCTCATCAATGAAAAGAGAATAAAAATAATCCAGATATAAAAGCTATATATGTTGGAAACCTGCAGCAGATCAGGCAATATCTGGGGAAGGGGTTGACAATGCATATAAGAGACCCTTTTTGTGGTTAGAGCCCCTGTATTTCTGAAACTTCGCTCAGTAACCTAATTTACATCTCATTCCATCCAGTTGACATTTATATCTGAAGTTTTACCAACGTGGTAACTACTTCCTCATTATTTTTTTCCAATCCACGGTCCCTCCCACCTCGGAGTGCTTGGAGTTACAAAGTACATGGAGCCATATAACAAGACAACCCAAAGTCAAAGGGAAAATCTTGCTTGACAAACCTATTGGAATTCTTTGAAGAAATGACAAGAAGATGCAATGGATGTTGGGTATTTGGATTTTCAGGTGGCCTTTGACAAGGTGCCACATTAGTGGCTACTTAACAAGATAAGAGCCCATGGGTAGAGCATTGGCAGATTGGGAATAAACAGAGTCTCAAGATCACAAGATATAAGTAGGCCAATTGACCCATCAGATCAGCTCCGCCATTTAATCATGAACTGATTGTTATCACTCAGCCCCACTCCCCGGCCTTCTCCCTGTAACCCTTGAAGCCCTGACTAATCAAATACTTGTCCATTTCTGTCGACAATGGCCTCGCTTCTACTGATACCTATGGCAACAAGTTCCACAGACTCTCAACCTTTTGAGTAAAAAAAATTCTCTGCATTTCTGTTTTAAATTGACACCCTTTTATCTTGAAATTGTGGCTTCTTGTCCTAGAATTCCCTACCATGTGAAACAACTTTTTCACATTTCTATCCAGGCCCTTCAGCATTCAAAATGTCTCTATGAGGTCCCCCTAATCCTTCTGTACTACAATGAGTACAGTCCAAGAACTGATAAACATTCCTTATATGCTAGCACTTGCATTCCTGGTATTATTCTAGTAAATTTTCTGAACCCTCTCCAATGCTAGCACTTCCTCTCTCAAAGAACGTGCTCAGAACTGTACACAGCACTCCAAGTGAGGTCTCACCAGTGCCCTATAGTCTCAACATTACATCCCTTCCCTTGTATGCTATTCTTCTAGAAATAAATGCCAATATTGCATTCACTTCCTCATACCCTTTAGGATATCCTGTAAGAGGACTCCCAAGTCCCTGTGGACTTTCAAACTTTATATTTTCTTCCCATCTAATTAATAATTTTCCTATCTATTTTTTCTACCAATGTGTATTATGACTGTACACTTCCCAACATTGTATTCCATCTGCCATCCCTTTGTCCATTCTCCTAATCAATCCAACTTTCTTCACGTCCTTTCAGTGTCCTCAGATCCTTGTCCACTCCTGCCTTTCCATCAATCACCCTCTTCTACACTTGCACCCACACCTCTTCTCTCATCACCATTCGGGGCCCTGAACAGTCCTTCCAAATGAAGCATCACTTCACTGCTGAATCATCGGGGATTATTTACTGCATCTGACACTCCCGCTGTGGCCTCCCCTACATCAGAGAGACTGGGCGTAGACTGAGTGATCGCTTCTTTGAGCACCTTCGCTCTGTCTGGTGTAAGAGCAGGGATCTCCCAGTGGCGACCCATTTCAATTCCCCGCCCCATTCCCCTGCCAGCATGTCCGTCCATGGTCAGATTGGAGGAATAACACGTCATATTCTTTCAGGGCACCCTCCAACTAGATGGCATGAACATCAACTTCTTCTGTTTCCACTAGTCCTATTTACACCCTACCTCTTTATCCCTTTCACTATTTCCATGTGTTCTTTCCTCTAGTTTTGTCACCCTCCCTCTCTTTTATCCTCCATTTCCTTTTCTCCAGCTCTGCATTCAGAGCTAACCCCTTTCCAAATCTCTTCTCAACTTTTCCCTCCTTCCCCTATTCCGCCAACCTATTGCCCTTTTCGTGTTGTCCTGTGCTCCTGCCCTTGGCCTTTCTTCCCCTGCCATTTTTTTTAAATTCAGGTGCATGCCAGCTTTCTGCTTCTACCGTGATAAAGGACCCAGGCTGAAACGTTAATTATACATCTTTGCCTCCTATATGGAGGCTGCGGGACCTGCTGAGTTTCTCCAGCACCTTTGTGTAAATGCAACGTGTACACTTAGGCAAGAAGCCCATGTTTTTGAGACTCCATCTGAAGGCTCGGACTCATTTTGGGTGGCTTTTGGTATTAGTAGGCATTTTTCTTTTCAGCTTTTACTCTGTATATCTTAAAAAGCCGCCACAGAATTGAATTGTGCAAAAGGAACAAAATCTGCTATGCCATGGCCAGATCCAGGCCACGAACCGTGAGAAACTGTATTTTGGAAATGACTTGGCCTGACCTATGGGAATGATTAAGTGGAGTCAGGTGCCCGAGGTCCGATTATTAGCGAGTTGTGCTCCATCCAGAGTTGCATTGAAATTTAAGACGGTGGCGCTGGTCACTGATATTCATACTGGCCTCCGGCTGCTTTCCTCGACCACTGTTGCGAACGAAGCAACACCTGCCTGCCTGCGTTCAACCCCCATCTGTAAAGCGACTTCCATAGCATGTGGCATAACTCGGCTCATGACCATCGTGAATCCCAGGAATGATGGACTTTTTCCCAAGTCTCGCAAGTCATGTGCGTAAAAAAATACAAGTAGTCAATTTATGAACCCCCAAAGTCTCAAATGTTATAAGGACCAGATAATCGTTTTACTCATCGGCAGTGTTGTCCAGGAGAGAATATTCAGGGGGTCTCTGAAACCCTATCAAAATATGTGGATTTGTTCAACTGAAAACTTAGTCAATCCTTTCAATGCTCATCCTGGACAATCGGCTTTAATCGGCAATCACAACGCAGCGCGGATTATGGGTTGGTACTTGAAGGAGGGGGATCCGGAATTCACTAATCTCTGATCCAGAGGCCAGCTGACCCAATGTCTCAATATCCTGTAATGTGGAGCTGTGTTGACAAATGCTGGCCAGCTCCACTCTGTTTTTTTTTAAATGTTTTGAATAACCCTCCATACATATTAAAACAGATTCTACATTGTGACAGAGTATTTGGAGGTGGTTTGGGAGGAATTGCTAGAGCAGCTTGCGCTCACACACATTTTAAAACAGAATTTGTCTCTTTTTGCAAGAGACAATAAAGTATCAACATACTGCTTGCCTGGGAACATGTGCTCTTTGCAAGCTGGACAGAACAGCTATGCTCTCAGAGTGGGAGGGAGTGAGAGAGGAGACACAGAAATCAATTCCAGAGGGACCAGCTGGCAAACTTTGGAAGGCTGCCTGGTCAAAGGAGAAGACAGGCGGTCTGAAAGGTGAGCCGAAAGAAAGAGAATCATCTGGAGAACTCTGAAGGGAGCAAGTTTCGTCAGCAAGACTGATTGCAGGAATCAGTTGCAGATGTCCTGGAAGAAGAACCTCTCTGTAAACCAGCAAGAACTCTCCTGAGCGGTAACCATTTGCCTGTTAAGCACCAAAGACTGGTGAACTTTGTTAATACTAACTTCTGCGCAAAGGACAAGAATTGCCTGCAACCAGTGAGATTGGACTGTGATCCAAAGAACTTTTCTAATCTTAAATATAAATTACACACACCTATGCTTAATATTAGAGGGGAGATTAAGTGGGTTAGGTAGGTTAAGTAAGTAGGTTAATTAATAAGTTAAAGTTTTATTCTGTTTTCTTGTTCAATTATAATTAAAAACTACTTTTGTTTAAATAACCCTGTGTTGTAGTGCATATCTATTGCTGCTCCTTTTTGGGGTCCTCTGGACTCCGTAACAACATGTCGATGTTCAAGCCTGTCTCAATAATTTTTGTGTTGTGAACTACAGAAAATTCTAGAAACAGTCAAGAGGACTGGCAGCATAAAGTGGAGAGAAATAGTAAATGTTTCTGTCGATTATCTTTCACCAAAATGGGCATGTAAGACGTGTCAAACAAGGTGGAGACTGCCAGTAAAGGTAAATGAGAATGTTCTGTACAAGAGGAGGGAGAAGTACCAATGCAGTCCACATGGGGAAAAGAGGTGTCATGTACAAGACTGAAACTGCTCGACACATCGTCAGGTGTAACTCGGAGCAAGCAAGGTTCCCATAAATGCACCATCGATTTATATTCAAAGCGGAGGTTGTTCAATGCGAGTTCAGCCGGAAGAATGAAGTGGGTGGTGGAAGGATTGTGGTGAGGTCAGTGTTCAAGGAAAATGCGGAGGGCTCTTACACCATACTGCTGAGAGATGGATGTGTGCAGGAAGTGGACATTCTGGGTGGAAATAAGATGATTTGGTGGAAGTGGAAATTGTCAAAAATGGTAGAAGGTGTTAGAGTTGTCAGTCTTGTATGTAAATAGGAAGAGACTGAAATGGGGTAGAACAACAGAGATAAGGTAGGAAGAAATAAGTTATGTAGAGCAAGAGCAGGGTGCCTCAACAGATCATCCAGGACGGTTCTGCCCATACATCTTGGAGTAATCATGCCTCTGTATGATTAGGGGATCATGATGTTGGAGGCTGTGGCAAGATCTATAGAAATTGAGGTCTGTGACTGGGGGATAGTCACCTTGTGTTCAGTAGTGGGGACAGAGCTCAGCGGATCTATGTGGAAGTGTTGAGTGAGCTGGCATAAGCCTCAGTGGGATAGAAGTAAGTTAATCAAACAAAAATTGTACTGTTCTTGTGAGGGATCTAGGCATTCTCCCAGTTTATCCAGATTGGCCACATCTGTTTTGATATCTGATATGATATTCTGTACCAATCCAATTCTCCATCATGTCTTCCTTTCCCTTCAACCACTGTTACCTCTCTTCTGTAGTTGACAGCACTCTCAAGCATTACCCATTCAATTTTCTGCACTTCTGATTTATTACTTTCTCTCACTCTAAGAAATTATTCAGCATTCAATGGGTTACATACAAAGGTGGTGACTGAGTGATGGAGAACATAAAGGGGCCCAAAAGCAATCATCCAGTCATAATAATCCTGTATTAATCCTATTTTATTCTCCTCACATTCTCATCAACTCTCCTCAGATTCTATCACTCATCTATACACTGGGGTCTATTTACAGTAGCCAATTAACATCCCAATTTGCATGTCTTTGGGGTGTAGGAAGAAAGTTAGTATCCTGAGGAAATTATGAGGATACCTGAACATGCTGACAGAAGTTAAGATTGAACCGTGGTCTTTGGCACCTTGAGGCAGTAGCTTTGCTTTCTGTGCCACTGCTCTGCCCCATCATTCTTCATCATTTCCATTTTTTTCAAAGTGATATCACCTGAGATATTCTTCCTGGTCCCGCCCAATGCAGCATTCTTTTCAAGGCTCTCTCTAGATCTGTGAATAACTGCTCTTTATTTTCCCCCTTGCCAACATCACATGCCGTTGCAGGGTATTTAACAAGTGCACTTTTGTTTCTTACCATCTAGTGATCCAAACACTTCTTCTCAACAGAAAGCAATACCAATTTGGTGTGTTCCATTCACTGCTTATAATGTGGTCAGTACAGAATGAGTGAACACTTTTAAGAGCTTCTCTTAAAGTAACCCAGGAAATTATAGTCCAGTGAGTCTAATCTCAGTACTAGGTAGGTTACCGGAAGCTCTCCTAAGAGATAGGATATACAAATCTTTGGATAACCAGGGACTGTTTATGCAACATTTAAGGGGAACATTAGGGGAAATTTCTTCTGTGGAAAGAGCTACTAGCTGAAGTGGTGAATATGGACTCAATTTCTCTCATTTAAGAAAAAAATTGGACAGGTACATAGATGAGAGGGGTATGGGGGATTATGGACTGGGTGCAGGTCAGTAGCACCAGGCAGAAAAATAATTTCACACAAACGAGAAGGGTTGTAGGGCCTGCTGTAATGTTCTACGGTTCTACTGAGTATATAAGGAAAGATGACTCCTGGTTTCCAATGACTGTGTTGCTCCAGTCATACCTCACACAAGCTCAAATAACTTCGCCTTATCATCCAGACCCAGCTCGGTGAATTTAGATAACCAGCCTGGACATTACTGGTTAGAGGTCATCTCTCAGGGCAATGCAGATGAATTACTGCGTGTTCCCAGCATTTTCTGTCTTTTAAAAATTATTTCAGATTTCCAGCAGTGACCGTCTTTTTTTTTCCAAGTTGTTGGTGATATTGTATTGAGTATTATAACTGCAAATTTTCTACTGATAACATATTTCTATCTCCCACCAACCTGCATTTTTATTTTAAGATAATATTTGATATTTAGTTGATGACTTGGAGAAAGTGGGATGAGTTAAAAGATAAGTTATTGTGAACAAGAGGCCATGAGTTAAGGGTAAGGGGGCAAAACTTTAGGAGAAATATTAGAGATGGCTTTTTCACTCAGTGAGTGGCGGCAGAATGGAATGATCTTCCGAATGAGATAGTTGTGGCAGGGTTCCTTCTGTCATTTAAGAGAAAGTTGGATGTGTACATGGAGGTGAGGGGGTTGGAGGGTTATTGGCGGAGAGCGGGAGGTTTGAGGTAGTAGTGTTGTTCTAGTGAACTGGTGTGGACTCGAAAGGCCGAGATGGCCTGTTTTCGCTCCATAAATGGTTATTATGGTTATATGGTCACGTAAACATTCAATCATTTCCAGTTGGATTCCCCATCTCGCCGTTGTTCTCGCTGTTTGTAAGCTTTCCGATCTGCATTGAATCAACTTGCAGAGGTCCTTGTTCATCCTTAAACTCTTCCCATAAAAATGAAACCTTTATTTATGTCAGTTCTATGTTAAATGTATGATTCTAGCAACCCCAGAGACATTTAGACTTTATGAATAATCAATTCTTAATCATGTTAGGGTTGATTAACTTTTCGAGTTCTATGGTTAATGAGAATATTTTCTTCCACGCTGGTGTTTTACGCTGGGTTTTCAAGGGTCAGAAATTGATCATGTGTTATTTTTGTACTACTAAGAGCCATTATTCAGAGGGAAGCCAACATGCCGATTGTTTTGTATTTACAACACGGTAGAAGCCGACACCGGCCATTTAAACCCATGTCTCCCAGTTACACCCAAATTAACCTCGTACGTTTTCTCTGGAAAAATTCGAAATGGTCTTCTGGCTACTTTTATACCACCGTGCCTCAGCGCAGATAAAACATGAAATCGATTTTAATAAGGACCGGTTATTAAAGTTACTGTTAAAACGTGGATTAAGGATTATTATAGATTAAGGCTATCCCTGCAATTTAAATCAGCTACTCCAATTAATTTTGAGAAATACAAAAAAAAACTGCAGATGCTGGAATCTTGTGCAAAGTAGCGCTGGAAGAATTCAAGGCTCTAAACCCGTAACTTTGACTTGCCCATATCTTGTCATGAATGTTTTCTGGTCTACCGAGCCTCTCTGCCAATTCTTTGCCCAATTTATCCACTTTGGTTCTATGACACATATTCCTCATTGGTTGATTCTCTTGCTTGAATCTCGTCGATTTGGTTGAAGAGTTTGGCAGTACAATAAATGGTTGTTCATTGGGTAGATGCGAGTGCAGTTGAAGGCGCACACTGCTTTTAAGACTGACTTTGGGCACAGACAAGGAAGAGTTCAATGCATTTTGTCCATTACCTTCACTTGAAGCAACCACTGGGTTTGAAGCTGATGCAGGTTGCCCACCGGAGGGGAATGGGAAACACTGTGTTTCCCTTGACCTCAGTACCAAAAAACAATTCGTCCTCCCATCACAGTCATATTCTGATCTCTCGTCTGAACATAATTGGAATAAAATACCTTCATTAGCCACTTCATAGTACGCGTGTTTTTAACTAGTACATCCCGTTGCATGTTGAGCATTATAACTCGAGGAATCACGCCATTCCATCCAGGAAACAAAAGCGCAATTCTCGCTATGACTTGTTCAAATGCAAAAACATGTACATAAAGTTATCGTGACTGGAAACACGGGCCCCTGGCGTTGCTTCTGAGTCGAGTATGCGACCTGCACGGCATGGGGTATAACTTTATACTCAGAAAGAAAATAAATGTGTAGATTAATTCAAAACTAAATTTAAAATGAGCGGATAATACAGAGAGAATACCAAAGACTTGTGTTATATGCTGTTTTATTTAGTGCTGCATATTTTCATTCAATAAAACAAATTGTTGTTCACATCATAGCAGTAAAATTGGGACGAGGACGCCGGAGAGGTCCATTATTTGTCATTAAGGCTCTTACCTTGAAGAATCTCCAAACCTTTCCTCTACTCCTAAATATGAGAAACGACATGAAGAACCCCCACGTACACTCTTTAACACAACGCTGTTAAAATTTTAACGTCCACGTACACTCTTTACTCAACGCTGTTAAAACTTTAACGTCCACGTACACTCTTTAACTCAACGCTGTCAAAACTTTAACGTCCACGTACACTCTTTAACTCAACGCTGTTAAAACTTTAACGTCCACGTACTCTTTAACTCAACGCTGTTAAAACTTTAACGTCCACGTACTCTTTAACTCAACGCTGTTAAAACTTTAACGTCCACGTACACTCTTTAACTCAACGCTGTCAAAACTTTAACGTCCACGTACACTCTTTAACTCAACGCTGTCAAAACTTTAACGTCCACGTACACTCTTTAACTCAACGCTGTCAAAACTTTAACGTCCACGTACACTCTTTAACTCAACGCTGTCAAAACTTTAACGTCCACGTACACTCTTTAACTCAACGCTGTTAAAACTTTAACGTCCACGTACACTCTTTAACTCAACGCTGTTAAAACTTTAACGTCCACGTACACTCTTTAACTCAACGCTGTTAAAACTTTAACGTCCACGTACACTCTTTAACTCAACGCTGTTAAAACTTTAACGTCCACGTACACTCTTTAACTCAACGCTGTTAAATCTTTAACGTCAAACATTTACATCTGAATGTTCCGGCCTATGTCCAGATTATCTATAAAATATAGACGTTAATAGGGTTAATATACATTAAAAATTAAAAAGGGTTGCTATCACACGGATGAAAAAGAAATACAATATAATCCTGACCATGTAAATAAGTTTGCACTTGATTTCCTTTGGAAACCGATGACTTTCGAGCTGAATACTTTAACATGTCCAAAGACATCGGTGAACCAGACCATCAACGCCTCTAAAAACGAGCTATGTGAAGCACTGTTTCTCAGAATAAAAGCGAATCTATTTGAAGTTATGATATTTTTATATTTAATTGTAGCCGAAAATGCATGAAGCTTAAACCACAATAGTTCCCATTCGCAACATGACTTTATTCGAAATCAGTCGCTTTCATCATTCGCGAAACACAAAAGCTGCAGGTGCTGGACTGTTGAGCAAAGAAAGTATCACCGTGAACACCCCAACAGTCGACTGACCATTTTTAACGATAGATTCTTGTCTGGCCTGCTGAGTTCCCCCAACATTTTTTGTTTGCCTTCATTATCGTTTCGATGTGCATTTGAACGTCTTTAAAATTTAGCAAGCAAATCGCCCTAAATGTGCAATAATCCAGCTTGGGATAGGGGTACGACTCGCTGTTATGTTTTGGTTGCTTTATAGCACAGATACATTAACTCCCCCGTGCTTGAGTGGGATGTTGAACTAACAGTCGGAAGCCCAGGCAACAGCTGCCGGGGCTATGTCGATTGTGGGGTCAGTGATTAGCTGTTGGCTCTGAAATGTTGACTGACATTCGCTAAGGAGGGCGGAAAAGAAATAGCCTGACACTTAATGCTTGTGGCGACTTCCTCTCTCATATCTCAGCCGCATGAAATGGATGCGACCCAGAGCACGATCAGACAGGGAATGCTTGAAGATCTGGTTGTGATAAAGGAATTAAGCCGCCTGACATTCCCAGATTGTCCGCCGCCTCTCACCAAACTGGCGGTGTTTAATACTGTGAGCAATTTAACTGACTGGGAGCGGTTTGGGTTTTCATGACACAAAAATAAAAGTATCGTGATGGGTTTACGACGTCGCATCCAATATTATTGGTTAATGTACAGCGCTATTTGATTCGAGCCCCTGAATGAAAGGATAATTACGACACACGAGGCTATTCGGCCCATCATGGATCTTCCGACTCACTCCTCTTTCCCTTAAAAACATCTCCTCGTTTTATTCTTGAACACCACACTAAAACTTGCCTTCACCACATCTGCGGCTCCCGTGTTTCAAGTTCCAACCACACACTGCGTCAAAATGAATGTTCTCACGTTGTTTTTTTTTAATTCGCTTCTCCTTTATACCTGACATTTAGTTCGCAATCCATCCATCAACGAGAACGACATCTCACCATTCGCTCTGTCGTTTTTATCCTTCTGTCAGCTCTACCTTCAATCTTTTTCTCCCCAAGGAAAACAGACCCATCTTCACCGATCTACCCATCTCAATCTTCCGTTTTAATAAATATCCTCGATACCCTTTCTATTAGTGAATAGAACGCAATGTTCTGGTTGAGGACAGGCCACGATTTTAATGAAGGTTCAGCGCGACTTGCTAGCCTTTACAACCAATGCCACCATTATTTTTTTTTTAAAAGAGAATGACATATGGCTTATCAATCGCTCTCACTTTCAATGGCTTGGGCAGCCATAACTGGAAGCCTTTTTTACTGCTGCACCCCTTTAAAATAGCATCCTTTCATCTATATTCCCGCTACTAAAATATGAGGTGCGTTGCGTTTCATTTGTTTTAGGTCTGCTCGTTCAACCAACCACTGTTGCAATGTATCACTATCCTCTTTGCAGTTCACCATACTGCCACATTTTGTGTCACCCGCAAATTTAGAGATTGGGCTTGCACCCCCCCCCCCCCCTAAATCTACACTATTTATTTAGGACATAAAGTAATGAGCCTAATACGGAACCTGATAGAATTGTATCCCCTGTTGACCAGTTTAAATAGAAAAGTTTCTTCGCAATTATATTCAAAATAGAATACTTTTCACGTTTCTCTCGTTAGTCCCTTGTTTAAATTAGTTCGAACCGTTCTCGAAGTAAATAAGCGTGATGAGGGGCTCAAGTCCGAAACGTCGGTGATGTATCTTTATCTTTGCTATATGAAGTACACTGCTTGACCTGCTGTGTTTGTCCAGTTTTACCTCAACCACGGTGTCTGCACTCTTCCGTGTTTTACCCCCTTGCTCCGTCCGCTGATCTTTTATGTTAAATTCACACTTGGAGCGATGTTCATAGGTGCTTGATATGACCTTAGTCTTGATTTTATAACTGATGTAAATTCTAATCTTTTCAAACATTAAACGACAATTTATACCAGGGACAATGAACAGATTTTAGATGTTGGTGGGCGCCACTTTATGGGGTGTTCTATATGCTTGTGTGATGGCATGTTATTAATCACCTTGAAGCTAAACAGTTAAATGGCCCTTGGGCATATGTTTACTTTCTGAGAAACAGGATCTGATTAGGTCTCTACTGAAGCAGCTCAGTACTTTCCGCTATTGTGCGGTTATATCTTGAAGTTCTCTAACACAACTCTTTAGTTGTGGGAAATAATCGCAAGAAATCCATATAGCGCTAAAATACCAACGAAATCGTGGAGCGAAGGGAACATAGATGCACACGTACGGTGAACTCTTATTCACCAACGGAAAGTTCTAACATTGCAATGCCTCTGTATGATGTGAACATACACGACATCCTTGAAAGTCCTTGAACATTTTAAGAGAATTTCCAACTCGCCAACAGTCATTGTCGCGAAATGCCTCGCGAGACAGGGTATTTCTTTTTTTTTTGTTTTCCTGTTCAGACAGCCTGCTCGACCTAGCTCTGAATTAGAAACCTGTCGTTCATTATCGCTGAACGTAGCCATTATTTTTGTCAAAGGAATTTTAATTGAATCAGACGCCATGCTATCTGTTTGATAAAAGTATTAATACTTTGGTGATAAACTGGTTTATCAGGTGACCCTGGATTATAAATATCAGCGCTCGAGCAATGTGTAAAGAAGGGGTTATGTCAATTTCCAAAATCGACTTTAGCTCGTTATCGTAAGAAAAACAAATCAAAACTGTCGACTTTACACGTGTCTGGTAATTGTACCCAATTAAAAGGTGATCTCACTGAGTCACATTTAGTCCACAGTAATTAATTTACCGCGACGAAATGCGAAAAATACATCTTTCTTACGGTTTATTCATCTGCAAATTCTATCAAATAAGCAAAGTGATTATTAATTAACAATAGCGTTCTCGTTTAAATACGCAATGTAACACCAAATTAAGCAAATAAGGGAAGTGCATAGCTCGTTGTTTAATGCTTCAACACATGAATATTTTCGATGAATGGTCTGTTTCCTATCAAACGAACAATTCAAATGTACAAACCATTAGAAATATATGGGGGTTCAGTTTCAGAAAATATGATTTTAATTTCAGAAACATATCTCACTTTCAAAGTGCAAAGCATTGCTAATTATCTTACTATACATATGAAGCTGGAACAACATATGGTTGCTGTTTTAAAAAGCAACTGCATTTATTCGACATATAGCAGAAACTTTAATGAGAAATGAACACGAATTTTGGGAATATGGCACAAATTGGAGATTTGGTGCCATTTCCGAAGATTTGGTTCTGTGATTAGATGATGTGCCTTGTCTTCAACGTGACATAAACAATATATTCACAGTGGAAACAGCCCTAAGCAGGACAATCTAACATCAGTCCAGAGTTACAAATTGGTAATTTTGTTAGATCCTACCATATTTAAAAAAATAACAAATTGCTCCTTCGCCAAACTATTATTTTTCCGTGTGAATAGGATATTTTTAAAAATCATTTTAAAAAAATGGTCTGGGAAATATTTAGAGTGAATTCAAATGAATTTATCTAACAAGCGCACAATGTCAGCCCGTGTAGTCGTATTTGAGCACAAAGGATATCCCTTCTTTTAAACTCTTCTTTAACTACTTGTCTTCTAATTACTCGGAGAGAAGGACTGATATGCAGCTTGACAACTTCCTTTTCAGAATGCAAACCGAGTTCGGGAGTGATTCCATATCCAGCACTTATCATCCCCGATAATCTTCCGTAGAACGTTATAGCTACGATCATGTCAATCACAGTAGTCGCTCGCCGTGTTCGACCACACTCCCCTGGGGAAAAAAATCGGTTAATTCTCGCAATTAGCTGATTTGTATTAATATAGTTCTGTGCGACGTTTAAATCCAATTATTTGCTCTAAAAATAGTAAAACTTAGAAATTTTTACAGCCGTAATCATTCTCCTAATCAGCGCGTGTATAAATACCTCTTCAGTTTTAAGTACAGGAATAAACAGACAGCTTTAATGTAACCCATATCTTTGCCGTGATCTATTTGGCTGAGCGGAACAATTACTTTAAAGTAATTGAAGTAAGTACCTTCTTTTCTGTCGGATTCTTAGCAATTGAAGCCCAATTTAAATTCCTGTTCTTCCATCTGAAAACACTTCCCACTTGAATATTTTCAATATTAGTCGGTCAAGTTCAAGAGGGAGAACGTTTTCAACATTATATAAATAATTTTGTACTCATGCCTCTTGAATAAGCATGGAAGATCGTTGGCCATTTTGTTGTAGGCAACACAGAACGGCATTTAACACTAATCCAAACGGCACTGCAATGAAATGCAACTAGACCATCACGGTTATAAATATTTGAAGACAACAGAAGCTGCTGTGGTTATCTGGAAAGCTCTTGATTGATAGGAAAACAGTTTCAAGCGAAAAGGTTATGATTTTCCTTAGATTAAAATCACATTGCATTCAATGGAACCAAAAGGAAATTCCTCTCCACGCAGTCATGAAGGAATCTTGTAGTTTAGATTTATTTGTTGATTAAAATTGTAGTGTATCGTTGTCATGTGTCGTGCACAAACATTTATTGCACTCTATTCTGGATCTTTCCAAACTATGTGCGTACTGGAACGTGTGTGTTTGTCAACTAAAATATTTACACTCATTAACTAAAGTTCAAATTTCGAAAACTGCCACTTTTTTTTCTCGTTAAACATAATCTAACTCCTTTTTTTTTACAATGTTGATAGTTTTGCGGTGAGAAAATGAAAACTTCGTGACAGTTTTAATACGTTCTTTCCAACATTCTTGATGGAACCCAAGCAAATTATTACCAGAGTTTTAAAGGAACTCTTTCTCGTTAAACTCTGCAAGAGGAAACTGCCCTATGTTTGCTCGTGGCAATTTGTGACCAATAGACATCTCCATATTAACTAGAAGTGTTCAGGTTCTACCTCTGAAAACGTCAGCCGCTCCTCAACTGACAAAGCGCCAGTAAAACTTGCGTCATGAAATGAGCCATGCATGTCAGAATTGTCACACGGTCCTCCAAACAGTTTGGAAGAACCTTTGTAACTCAACGGTTATATCGAGATGCTTTCAAGCCCCTCCACGTCGAGCACACCATTCTCTGTAAAGGACATTTTAAATCTAGAACATCACCAGCAAAAACCACGAAGTCCAGATGTCCTGAACACATCTATGGACATCCTCTCTTCCTCTTGCATGTTGGAGCGTGTCAATCAGGCCAAATACACTCCCAGCCTTGGAGATGAGTTCATCAAATTCCATGTCCCGAGAAATCATGCGATATTTTCATCTAGAGAAACACAGGAGACATTTTCACCTCGACTGAGTATAAACAATGGCCAGAACTCCGGCGAACAGCGGATGGACTATTTTCAAAACAACGCCCAAGGTAAATATAACACTTGGACAAATACTGATTTTAATCCTTTAATAATGAATGTTTGATGGCGCGGTGTCGGTAAACTGGAGAGTCCGTTTCCATGCTGTATGCCTCGAAATGACGATTATTAAAGAGCTAACCCCCTGCAATTGATAAGCGAAAGAGAGGCAAAAAAAAATCCATGCACCCATAAACATGAATGGGATTGGTTCGGATTAACTGGATCCATTTAGCTGTGAAATCTTACTGACCTTCTCAGTTTTGCAATCCGCATTGCGTTGGAGTATCTTCAGTGCAACGTGTGTGTTTGGAAACTGAGACCATTTAAAATAAGGACACCGTGATCGTGAAAATTTCAAATTTGTCATAAGCAAAGGCAATAAATTATTACCGTGAACCCGCGACATTGAATTACACCGGGCTATGGGGGGAGGTGGGGAGGGGGGGGGGGGGGGGGGGAGAAACCCTGAGCTGAGAACACAGTACAGTCGGTACTTAGACTCGATTAGCTGACAACACTCATTCAAACTTCATCAAATGGAGAGGCATTAAACCAGAACTTCAAGCATTCATTTGTGTATTTTATTGTGATTCAATCAACACCGGGCATAAACACTTAAGCAGACGATGTAGGTTTGGAGCCTGACAGATATAGACGTCTCTTTCTTCCTTCCATCGCAGTTTCATGCTGAATATTTCAAGCGAATGTGAAAATAAAAACAGGATATGCATCCTACAAACGGTCGATACTATTTTCTTGATTTATTCAAGGGCGATTTAATAGGGCCTTGAGTTGTTTTTTACATGTCATATTTGTGTTAAGACCTAGATAAAAAATCGATGGAAAAGTGCATTACACCGGAAAGCAGGAAAAACGAAGATTTCGAAGTTCCAGTGCGGAGAATTCACCGAAGACCGCGGGTTCTGTTTTCTCAAGCCCAGGTCTATGAGTTGGAGAGACGATTCAAGCAACAAAGATACCTGTCTGCCCCCGAAAGAGATCACTTGGCAAACATGTTAAACCTTACCTCGACCCAGGTGAAGATCTGGTTCCAGAATCGCCGATATAAATGCAAGCGCCAGCGCCAAGATAAACGCTTCGAGTTTGGCGCATCGCCTCCCACTCCCCGCCGGGTTGCAATACCTGTGTTGGTTCGGGATGGAAAGTCTTGCGTGGGAGCATCATCCCCTTCATACAGCACCCCGTATAACGTCAGCGTCGCACCGTACACCTACAGCATTTACCCCAGCTGCAGCCCTGGCACCTGTGATGGAGACTACAGTTGCATGTATTCCAGTATGCCCCCGATGCAGCAGAGTGCCTCTGCCAGCCCCTTTGTCAATATGAGCATGAATTTCAACGTGGGCAACATGAGTTACCCTGCAACACAATCGCAGGCCCATCAAAGCGCAGGGGTTTCGGCTTTCCAGGGAAGCTTTCATGGAATCAGAGCTTGGTAAAGATCATCGATGCAATCAAAAGAAGTAAGGAGGCAGTGGAATTGGTGGCTTTAGCAAAAGTGCGAACAATTTTCAGTTCAGGAATGAAGAGAGGCATTCTTTTGGAATGGTAAGAAATATAAATAAAGTGCGTGAGGAAACAGTCGTATTATTTATTATATTAGGTTAATTATTTTATAGTAATGGTCTATTTGTAACACGTGTGCACGATATAATATGATTTCGAAAATAGGAAGGCTGCCAGAAGTACTTTTGGATAGATCCCAGGGGGAAGATTTCGATCAAGACTAGTTTGGAATTGCCATCTCAATATCAGAAATATTTTTGTCACCTTCCATCAGTTAATAAACCATGTGTATTGGACACGTGAAGATGCCTGAAAGTGGTATTATTTAATGGGAAAATGCCATGCTTAAAAATACTTTCTGGGAGATTCAGCGGGGAGCAAACGAGAGAGTTAGAGAGAAACAAGCGTTCTGTTCCCATCACTGTTAACTCACAGCCGACAACCGAATGCATTGATACATTTTAACACTTTTGGAATCGTTTGGTGTCACATACCACAAATATATATTTATACCCCTGAGTTTTATCTACAGAATCGTGAACTATATTTTGCCTGCATTGCACATTCTGAAGCACACGATTGGCTATCATTACAAGTTTCAGATAGGAGCGCTGCCAAGAAGATCGACTCACCTCGAGCTGGTTAACCAATGACCGACCGAATTTCAGAAAGCCCCATATTATGCCGGAGCCGGAAACTTTCGGTGATGGGAATGTTGTCAATAAATAAATTGTTAGCAGCAAACTCTTCAAGAATCATACTTGGCTAAACCTGGTCCCTATGGTCCTGACAGCATTCCTCAAATCATTTCTCTCTCTCTCTCTCTCTCTCTCTCTCTCGCAGCTTGCGCTTATTGCAAACTATATTAAAATATTAGCAATAATTGCTCCTTTATTCTGCGGGCGCTTTCTTCGGGGACCTTCAGCCGTTGCTGCCAAGATTCCAAAATCATGTCTGTGGTGCGGCAATATGGCACCTTCATCAAGGTATGGTAAAATATCGGCAGGCGCCCTGTCCGGGCTCAAGCCCGAAACGCTGGTTAGGTATCTTTGCTTTGTAAAAGACACTATCTTACCGGCTGTTTCTCCAGCATCGTGGTTTTACTTCAACCCCGGTGCCTGGAGACTTTCGTGTTTTACTTCCTTTAATAATGTAGGAAACTGTGATCGTACAAGATGGTATAGAAACGAATTCTAATTCTATTTTATATCACAGAATATTAATTCTATTTTAGAAACGACTTTAAAAAAATGCACTTCAGAAATACAGCGATATGATAGAGCAGTCCGTACAACTAAAGGATAAAGTTTAATACAGTGAAGTTCCTCAAAGCCTCAACATTTTAACGCATTTAATCACTTTTACTCAATGCAAATACGGTTAATGAGCGCATCATGAATTCGAACAATTTGGTCTGCCGGTGATTTTTGTGCGATGTTCTTTGCTCGAGCGGCGAACCTCCATGGCACAGCCCAAAGTGTTCTGCACATGATTGAATGATCTCGCCCAGAACTGTAATCTCTTCTGCGACCTGGAAGAGTTTATCTTGCATTTACTATTCGTTGGTTAGTTTCTTGTGGGAAACGTGGTTGGGAAGTATTGGCTAAATCGCAATGGTAAATTGTCTGTGCTGAGGACGATGAAGGCTGTTACTTCTCACCATTCTCTTGACTATTTGGCCAAGCGTCACTGGGGTCTCACTTACTGTCAGTTGTAATGGAGCTGGTGGAGTAAACAGGAGCGGCGTCAGCGTGTCGGTGCCTGGAGAAAAACTTGCTTTTATCACTCTTATAATCTGTTTGTATTTATTCAGGGTGGCATAAACTAAACAGACCGTTTGCGGGAGTAGATATGCAGTCTGTTATTTTCGGATGTGAATCCAAGGGGATGTTTTCAATCAGCTGTATAATCCGGGCAGGACGATTACATGGATCTATTTGTGAAGCCAAAACGATTGTCATAATGTAACTCGTCGACGATTTCTCGCTTATTAAATTGTCAAAACTAGAATACACATAAATATATACATATATTTTATAACTCACAGCAGTGTCCGAAGATGAAAATAAAGCAAATACGCGTGAAAACTCGACTGCGTCGGATTAAACCAAACAACACCAATCGATGCTTAGCGTGTGCGCTTCGACCATCGATGCCCCGAATACGATGTAAGGGCATAATCAGGGGGGAAAAAAACGCTAGGCAGTATGACAGCTCGTTGCACGCAATTCAGGCGACTTGCTGAACACCGCTGCCACTCGTAAGACCATGGACTCCCTCTCAATCACCTTTCAGAGGTCGCTGTATCCTTTCACAGATTGATACCATTCTATCGCCATTGAATGTTGTGGAGTAAACGCTATTGGATGGTCCCCATGTCGGACCATCGTTTAGCCCTCCAAAAAAAAAAGAACCTTTTTTCTTTAGATATTTTTATTAACATGGAAATTTCACATCCAAAAATACAGAGTACATATGTTAAAATTCTAAAAGATACATTACCCTTAAACCATATCATGACACTCAAGGTTCCCCACATTTTAAATAAACAGATTATATTGTATTTGATATTATATTATTTTATTATAAAAATGGAAAATCTGAACCCACTACCAAGAAAGAAGCTGATTGGCCAAAAAAAAGAGAGAAAAGGAAGGCAAAGTACTTATCAGGGTGATAAATTACCTAATTAGTTAACATTTTTACCTTCATAACAAATCAAAGATTATAAAACTAACTCAAAAAGGGCCCCCACAGTGTTTGAAACTTTACCATATAACCATATAACCATAACCATATAACCACTTACAGCACAGAACAGGCCAGTTCGGCCCTACTAGTCCATGCCGTAGCAAATCCCCACCCTCCTAGTCCCACTGACCAGCACCCGGTCCATACCCCTCTAGTCCCCTCCTATCCATGTAACGATCCAGTTTTTCCCTAACTGTAACCAATGATCCTGCCTCGACCACGTCTGCCAGAAGCTCATTCCACATCCCCACCACCCTCTGCATAAAGAAATTTCCCCTCATGTTCCCCTTATAATTTTCCCCCTTCAATCTTAAACCATGTCCTCTAGTTTGAATCTCCCCCTTTCTTAATTGAAAAAGCCTATCCACATTTACTCTGTCTGTCCCTTTTAAAATCTTAAACACCTCTATCAAGTCCCCTCTCAATCTTCTGCGCTCCAGAGAAAAAAGCCCCAGTCTGCACAACCTTTCCCTGGAATTCAGACTCTGAAATCCTGTCAGCATTCTCGTGAACATTCTCTGCACTCTCTCTATTTTGTTTATATCTTTCCTATAATTTGGTGACCAAAACTGTACACAGTACTCCAAATTTGGCCTCACCAATGCCTTGTACAATTTCATCATAACCTCCCTACGCTTGAATTCAATTCTCCGATTTATGAAGGCCAACATTCCAAATGCCTTCTTCACCACACCATCTACCTGAGTATCAGCCTTGAGGGTACTATTTACCATAACTCCTAAATCCCTTTGTTGCTCTGCACTCAATTGCCTACCATTCAATGTATATGACCTATTTAAATTTGCCTTTCCAAAATGTAGCACCTCACATTTATCTGTATTAAATTCCATCAGCCATTTCTCAGCCCACACCTCCAGCCTTCCTAAATCACCTTTTAATCTACAGTAATCTACTTCACTGTCCACAACACCACCAATCTTTGTGTCATCCGCAAACTTGCTTATCCAATTCTCCACCCCTACATCCAGATCGTTAATATATATAAAACAAATAATAGTGGACCCAGGACCGAACCCTGAGGAACTCCACTAGTCACCGGTCTCCAATTGGACAAACAATTTTCTACCACTACTCTCTGACACCTCCCATCCAACCACTGGTGAATCCATTTCACTACCTCCTTATTTATACCTAATGCCTTCACCTATTTTCCTAACCTCCTGTGGGGAACTTTGTCAAAAGCTTTACTAAAGTCCAAATAGACAACATCCACAGCTTTCCCTTCATCAACCTTTTTTGTAAGCCCCTCGAAGAACTCAATCAGGTTTGTCAAGCATGATCTACCCCTGACAAAACCATGCTGATTACTCCCTATCAATCCCCGTACCTCCAAAAATTTGTAAATAGCATCCCTCAGAACACTTTCCATCAACTTGCCCACCACAGACGTCAGACTTACAGGCCTATAATTCCCAGGTTTGCATTTGGACCCTTTCTTAAACAGCGGAACCACATGCGCCACCCTCCAATCGTTTGGCACCACCCCCATGGCCAGTGACACCCTAAATATCTCTGTTAATGGCCCCACTAACTGTCCACTAGCCTCCCTGAGTGTCCTAGAGAATATTTTGTCCGGTCCGGGAGATTTATCCACCTTTATCTTTTTTAACACAGCCATCACTACCTCCTCAGTTATCTTTATATGCTTCATGACCTCCCCACTGTTTTCCTTTTCTTCAACTGGTTCAACATTTTTTTCCCTAGTGAATACCGAGGCAAAGAAATCATTCAAAATTTCCCCCACTTCCTCAGACTTCTCACTCAGCCTACCCTCGCTATCTACAAGGGGTCAAATTTTATCTCCCACTAATCTTTTACTTTTAATTTACTTATAGAAACCCTTTGGATTTATTTTTACTCTGTCAGCCAAAGCCTCTTCATGCCTTTTTTTGGCCTTTCTAATTTCTTTCTTAAGATTCCTTCTACACTCCTTATAGTCCTCCTTCAGCTTCTCAGCTCCCTGCTCTTTATACCTCTTGTACACCTCCATTTTTCTCCTAACCAAATTTCCAATATTCCTCGAAAACCAAGCCTCCCTATGACTTCCAGCCTTTCCTCTGATCCACACTGGGACATAACTACTCTGTACCCTCAAAATTTATTTTTTGAATATCCTCCATTTTTCATTAACATCCTTACCTGAAAATATCCTGTCCCACTCAATACTCCCCAAATCCTTTCTTCATTCAAATTGGAAATTAAGAATCAAGATGCCTTTACACAATCATATTCTTTCACGTTTGAAGAATTGCGTACACACAATTTAATATAAAATAGAAATTGATGAAATGTCCATGGTTATTTTTAGCCTGTCAATTATTATCCCATTCCATTGGATAGGAGGAGTCAAAGCTAAACACTGTCCTGAGTTTAAGTGTGGCTGTTCTGGAAGTGTGGACTTAATAAAACGAACTGGAGTTCAGGTAAATATTACATTGTATACACAATATTTTGGGTTACATCTTAACACAATAGCACAGAATTAGTAGCTGGTTGTGATCGCTCAAGAAAGCCTGACCAAGGGAGTTATATGTAAAAATCCAAATGGTGATCTGTTCTGGGGATGTTGCAAAATGTGGCAGGTGCAATCAATACAAGATCTAACTTCTGCAGATCATAGGTATTTTCCCTCAGAAGAAATTGGCAAACTAGAGAGTGTTTGTATTGTAATGCCAGGAGTCCACATTTTTATTCTGTCTGTAAAATGTTTGACAGTTTAAATAAATTTATGCCATTTTCTTCTCAGTTTGAAAGGTATGAGAATTTTTCTAATAAAAACTGAAATGCTGGAGGAACTCAAAGGCCACACAGCATCCAGAGGAGATAAAGATAGAAACCAACGTTTTGGGTCTGAGCCCTTCATCAAGGTATGAGATTAAACCAGGCATATGCCTGAATTAAAAGGATGGTGAATGGGAAGGGGAGGTGTACAGACCAACAGACAAAAGGTGTTATTTGCATATAGATGCACAGGAAACAGGAAAGGCAAGAATTGACAGGGGAAGAGGAAGTTATTTTCGGCTCTGTGGAAGCAGAGCTGGGGAAAGGAGACAGGGAGGAAAGGGAAGAGGGAGAGAGTGACAGAGTGGGAGGAAAGGAGACATAGGGAAAGGTGGGAAGGGTTGATGTTAATGCCATCAATTTGGAGGTTGCCCAGACAGAATATGAGTTTTTGTCCCTCCAGTCTGGTATTGATTGAGACCATGGAAAGACTTGTCAGCAAGGGAAGGGGGCAAGGAATTGAAATGGGTGGCCACTGGGAGATCCCTGCTATTGCAGTGGGAAAAGCTGAGGCGATCAATAAGGCAATCTCCCAATCTGTGTCCAGTCTCTACGATGTAGAGGAAAAATCAATGGGAGCACTGGATGCAGTAGAGGACTGCTGCAGATTTGCAAGTGAAATGTTGCGTTACTTGGAAGGGCTGTTTAGGGCCCCAAATAATGGTAAGGGAGGAGGTGTAGGTGCAAGTGGAGCACCTTCTGCAGTCACAGGTGTAGGTGCAAAGTGGGTGATTGGTGGTAAGGGGGGAGTGAACAAAGGAGTTATAGAGAGAGAGTGACCCTGCAGAAGGTGGAGAAGGTGTTTAGTGGTGGGATCACATAGTAGATGGTGGAAATGGCAGAGCATGATATATTGGTGCAGAAGCTGGTGGGGTGGTAAGTGACGCCAATGAGAATACTGCCTTGTTGTGCATCAGAGCGGAGGGAGCCAGGGAAAATGTGCTGCTAATGAAGGTAAGGATGAGAGATGGGTTGATGGTGGTAGAGGGGAAGCCACATTTACTTGAAGAAAGAGGTAATCACTGATGATCTGGCATGGAAGACCTCATCCTGGCTGCAGATGTGGCAGAGATGGAGGAGGTATGAGAAAGGAATACAATCCTTACAGGGAACAGGACGCAAAGAGGTATAATCAAGGCTGCTGTGGGAGTTGGTGAATTCGTAGAAGATGTCTGTCGAGAGTTTGTCTCTCAAAATGGAGGCAGGGAGATCGAGAAAGGGGATTGTGTTGCTAGTGAATTTGAGGTTTGGGTGGAAGTTGGCAGCAAAGTGGATGAAGGTCAACAAGCTCATCATGGGTGAGAAGGCGGGGACGGGGTACTGAACTTTAAGATCAGCCATGATCTCGTTGAATGGCGGAGCAGGCTCGAAGGGTCGAATGACCTACTCCTGCTCCTATCTTCTATGTTTCTACGGGTGCACGAGGCAGCACCAAAGTAGTCGATGATGTAGCAGCAGAAGAATTGATGGGCCTTGCCTTTGGAGGTTTGTGGCATGGACTGCTTTACATTGTCAACAAAAAGGTTGGCCAAGCTGATGGAACAATTCAGCATCTTGGTGTGAATAGAACTCATTGAGGTATGGATGAAGGGGAATGAAGGTGCAGCCTCTACTGAGGAGAGAGCATTTCATTTCCAAGAGAGGAAGGTTGGAGGGGATGGTAAAGACCAGGCAGAGGTTGGGAGGAGGGGTCAATGCAGTGGAGAGGGATGGGAGATCAGGAGGTGGAGGGTAGGAATGATCCAAGAGAGGGAAGGGAAAGTTGAGGATGTCAGAGTGGGGAGACAGATGGTGAGAGGGTCTAGCTTGAGTGTTTGCATTGAAGGCTTCATCCTGAGGGCCGCTGGGACCAGGTTGAGAGTTTGTGACAGAGGTTCAGTCCTGTAGGTCTCCAGGGCCAAGTTTATGATCAGTGTTGGAGCCTCTATCCCATAGGCTGTCAAACACAAATTTTTATGTCTGATTCTAGTTCAGCCAGTTTGGTGACATTACTCCACAGATCCCTTGTAGATGGCACCCAGTTGTAGAAAGAAAAGCAATGCCAGACAGTCCATTCACTGGAAGGTCAACAGTGAGAATCATACCTTGACTGCCATCAGGAATATCTATGTATTCAATTAATCCTTAATTTATTGTTTTTCCTTTGGATCATATTTGAAGTTTCTTTCACATTTGATCATTTCATACACTCAGAATGTCAAAGTACCTATCCCCAATCAAATTCAGCAGTAGGAGTTTGGATAAAATATACATATATACAATATTATGGTGTGTGCATAATTGCTTCTATATATGATATCAGCCAACATTTGGAAAGAGGTCCACAGTGAGCTATTAAGTATAAAATATATTGAGATGATTTATGGGCCAAAAATATGATTTAAAGTGCTTGCATTTAAATCGCACCAAGGAGGTCTCAGGATTTATCCACAGATGGAGTTCCAGATCTGCTCACTATACTCCAGCCTTTGTACAGTTGTAACCAAGGTTTCAAATTTAGATATACCAAATGGTAACATTCCATTTCGGCCCACGAGTCCATTCCACCTAATTTATACCCAATTAACCTATTTTAAATGGTGGGAGGAAACTAGAGTCCCCAGGGAAAACCCACAAAGGCATGACGAGAATGCACAAACTCCTTACAGACAGCATGGGATTTGAACCCCAGTCCCAGTCGATACTGGGATGCGATAACTGTTACACCAACTGTGCTGCCTCTGTTTCATCCTGTTTCATGTAGTGCATTAGTAAAAAATAACCAGCCCCTGTATAAGGATTTTGATAACTATTTGCATCTGTTCATAACCCTCTGATCATCTATATCTCTGGATGTTGTGTCTTAAGAGCGCCATTATTTCCTGCTAACTCACCACATAAACAGTACACTACTAAAACTTCTTGTGAGTAAGACTTCCCCATTTGCCTATATATACTTTCATTTGGAACAAATTTATTTGGTGGTTTTACCTATTAATCCTGCTGAGCAATGGCGCACCTCAGGGCTGTGTGCTCAGCCCACTCCTGTTCACGTCACTGACTCATGACTGCATCATCAGATCCAGCTCCAACAGTGTCATCAAGTTTGCAGATGACACAACAGTAGTTGGCCTCATCATCAATTATGATGAGTCGCTCTACAAAGAAGAGGTGGAAAATCTTGTGAAATGATGCGAGAATAACAACCCGAGTCTCAGTGTGGACAAGACAAAGGAGATGATCATGAACTTCAGAAGGAATTACCACCCTCCACTGCACATCAACAACTCTGTAGTAGTGAGAGTGGAGAACACCAAGTTCCTTGGAGTTCACTTAACTAGTGATCTATTGTGGACACTCAGCATCTTCTTGTCAGGAAGGTGTAACAGCAACTGTGCGGGCAAGGCTTCTGGCTACCATTATGTCATCCTTCTATAGGAGCATCCTGGCTGGTTGCATCACAGAGTGGTATGGTCACTGCAGAAAAATGGACCATAAGAGTAGCAGAGAGGATCCATCCTCTATCGACATGCTTTACCAGGATCATTGTCTGAACAGGGTACGCAAGGTTATTGAGGACGCCTTCTACCCTGCACCAGCATCTTTCAGCTGCTTCTGTCAGTGAAGTGATAAAGGAAGACTTAGAGCCAGCAACACCAGGTCAAGGAACAGCTTCTTCCCACAGAGAGTGAGAATTCTGAATGACCAAAGGAACTGCTCACACTAACCATCTGAGACTCTTATATTCATGAAAAAAATTATTTAGTTATTTATATAGATGCACACTTGTCCTGCATATGTAATATTTGTCTGTATATGTGTGATGTCAAGTTGCATGTCTGCATGCTATTGTACCGAAGGCAAGAGAACACTGTTTCATCAGGATCGACTTGTACTATCAGATGATGATAAACGTGTTTTGATTAATATCACTGTACACTGCATACAATGCCGCCTGCTGTTGGAAAAATTGATAATTATGGAATTACTGGACCTTTTCCAAATAATTCAATAAAGCATTTTTATTTTTTAAAATGTGAAATTTTTATATTTTCTTGCCTTGTAGTTTTGCTATATAATTGTGAAATAAAGTATATCATATGGTTTTGTTATTTCATTGAGAAAGTACAATTTTTCACATCAGAAATGTTTATTAGCACATGACTCAAATGAATAATGAATGCAATATGCTAGAAATTCATTCATGCTAAAATATAACTGGACTGGAGACGAACATGAGCTTTTTATTTTTGAGTGACTTTAATGAATGTACACCCAGTCAAGTTCCTTCTATCTCACTAGCATCCGTCAGCGAGCAGGATGAAAACTGCATTGTGTCATTTTGGATGTTACTATTCATTTGTCAGTTCACATCCACAGGCCTTTCAAGTGAAGCAACACTTCACTTGCACATCCAGACAACTTACTTACTGCATCCGGTGCTCCCTTTATGGCACCGGTCGCAGATTGGGAGATCGCTTCACTCAGCACCTCAGCTTCATTTGCAACAGAGCGACCTCCCAGTGGCCAACAATTTCAATTCTGAGTCACAATCCCACACTCACATGTTTGTGCATGGCTTTATGTACTATTCCACCCAGGCCACCCATAAATTGGAGGAACAACACCGGATTTTCCACCTGGGCACTCTCCAGCCTGTTGGCATTAACATTGACTTTACTGCTTTTCATTAAACCTGCTCGCCCTTTCTTTCCCTCCCCATTTTCCTGCTTTTCCAGTTCTTCTACCCACCCAGCCATCCCTCCTTCCCCTATTGCTACTGTCCCCTCCCTCCTTTCTTCACTATCATCTCCTGCTTTTGCCACCCTCCTTCCACACCCCTCCCCACTCTTTTGTTCAGACGCCTGCTGGCATTTTCTCATACCTCGTTGGTGTACCCTCACTACATAAAAGACACTTTTTGACTTGCTGAGCCTCTCCAGCCTCTTGTGTTTTTACTTAAAAAAATTAACTGGTGCTCACAGGAGACCTTCTTGGGAGTCACTGAAACTCTAATGTAAAATACCAGCATCCACTCTTAGCAAGGGTTCCTAGAACTCGCTATGGGTCTGCAGATGGGGCCAGGGGCTGGAGTTGTTACTGAGGCAAGGAGAAGGTCGGTCAGCTTGAGCAGAAAGGAACTGTTTTTTTCTTTTCCTACTTTCTACTTTTCCTCACTCATCCTGGCTGAGGTGAAAACTTCTTTATTTGAGAGAATGAAGAAGAACCACTTCTAGGCCTGTACAGCCTTGACAATGGGAACAGAGGTGGCAGATGTCCCTCACTTAACCAGTCAGTGTCATTAATCTTTGTAAAGTGGAAGTGATACTTTAGAGTATGTGTGCTCCCCTTGACACAGTAAACATGCTCTCATTACATTGCACATGCACTCTATTCTAATGACGACAGTAATAACATTTTCATTACACATTTTCACCTTAAGTGGCCATTCTGTAAGCATGTAAAATCAAATCATATAGTAACAGAATAGCACCAAATAGGATAGTCTTCTTGGACAACCTTCCTCACTAACCACTATACAACCAATTTTGGTCTCAACTTCTTAATCATTGTTGTGTGCGGAGGAAATGTGCCTCTCTGTCTGTCTGGAATGTGTGTATTGTGGGTGGTCACATGTCCTCCCTGTCTGAAACTTATTCAGAAATCACATCACCTGTAAATCAAGGTTCATACCTTGCTGTTGGCTACACCTAGGGTTACCTAGAAGCACAGATTAGCACTATATATTACACCAATGCACAGCACCTTCTTTCTCTCTGCCTCATGGTCCAAGTCCCAAACATTGCATCATGCTAGGTCACAACAGTGGACATCGCTGGAAGGGTTGCGGGTAAGGGGCACACTACACTGAAGCTGAGCTGTAGTATTCTGATAGATCAATACTGTGCAGAGCCACAGCCCCTTTAGGTACAGGGAACCAGGTGTGCGTAAGAGTCCTTGTTTGTAGTGTGTGTACTCAAGTATGTGAGCTGGTCGAGTATAGGTTCACTCTTGTCAGAGTCCAACCAAGGTCCAAGGTGAATGTCTATATAGGCGTGGGCAATCTTTTACTGTGCGTGGGCCAGATGGTGTGTCAGTGGTTGAACAGTGGGCCACACTGATTCTACCATAAATGAAAAATGTAAATAAATAAACAGACGGGAAAATAAATAAATAAATGGACTGGAATGAATATGACAAATGCATTTCAGGTCAAGGAAGGTATCCTCAAATCTGGAAATGCACCAGAAATCAAAAGTTAATCATTAAAATGAAAAATTAAAAGAAACATTGAAGTCATAGAAGGGAAAAAATTAGCAGTGAGAGGGGAAGAATGTCACACAAAGAGAGAGTGAGCCTCACTCAAAGTGAGGGGCATGTCCTAGAGAGGATGAGTCACAGAGAGAGAGAGAGAGAGAGATGTCCAGATAGGGGGTGCCACACACCAGGCGGGGGATTCATGCACAGAGGGAGTCCAACCCAGGGAGAGGAAGTGCAACACAGAGGCAGATGATTGCAGAGAGACAAGGAGTCTCACAGTGAGATGGTGTCATATACACACACAGAACCAAGTCTCACATAGAGAGACAGGAAAAGAGAGAGAGAGAGGAGATACATTGAAAGAGCATTACAGAAAGAGATGGTATTGCAGAGAGAGGGGTGAATTCTCGCAGAAACGGGTCTCTCACAGAAGAGATGGGTCTCACGCAGAAGAAAAGGCTCTCACAGACAGTGGGATAATATCACCGTGGGGGGGGGGAAAGAATGACACTGTGTGGGGAGAACATCACGGCGGGGTGGTCATGTGCAGAGGGTGGGGGGGGGAGGACTCCAGAGCAGAGGAAAGAAGGGTATATCCACAACAGAGGGCGGGGAAGCCATGCGCAGAGAGCGAGAACCTCCAATGTAGAGAGCGAGAACCTCCAACGCAGAGAGCGGGGGAGCTGTGCACTGACATGGAGTTTGCACCGAGGTAGGGGAGGGGAACTGGACACCGAAGGTGGGAACCATGCACAGAGAGGGAGGGAGCCACGCACAGTGGGGGGTAGACTCCGAGAGGGCGGGGGATGCACACACCATGGCCGCAAACCACACCATATAAATTTGGATCATGGGCCAGGGATCCAATCCATGGGCCATAGGTTGCCCACCTGGACTGAATCATTTCTTAAGTGATCAAGTACCATTTAATGTTCTCCCCTGATTGTCTCCTGCGTGTTAATTAAAGTTATATGTGATTGTAACACTTGTGTCCAGACCTCATCTCTCTGAAAACTCACCAAACATGATACTCTTCCAAATATCAGAATTGGCACTGCGAACAGGATTTGTGTGTGTGTGTGTGTGAGTGTGTGTGTGTGTGTGTGTGTGTGTGTGTGTGTGTGTGTGAGTGTGTGTGTGTGTGTGTGTGTGTGTGTGTGTGTGAGTGAGTGTGTGTGTGTGTGTGTGTGTGAGTGAGTGTGTGTGAGTGTGTGTGTGTGTGAGTGTGTGTGTGTGTGTGTGTGTGAGTGTGTGTGTGTGTGAGTGTGTGTGTGTGTGAGTGTGTGTGTGTGAGTGTGTGTGTGTGTGAGTGTGTGTGTGAGTGTGTGTGTGTGAGTGTGTGTCTGTGTGTGTGAGAGTGTGTGTGTGTGAGTGTGTGTGTGTGAGTGTGTGTGTGTGAGTGTGTGTGTGAGTGTGTGTCTGTGTGTGAGTGTGTGTGTGTGTGAGTGTGTGTGTGTGTGAGTGTGTGTGTGTGTGTGAGAGAGTGTGTGTGTGTGTGTGAGTGTGTGTGTGAGTGTGTGTGTGTGAGTGGGGGGGGGCATCCTGTCGGGTGCATGTGATTGTGTACCTGTTCACCAACAGGCAACAGGAGGTGACCCACATATAGGAAAGGAACCTTGGGGTCAGAATTTAAAAGCCCAAGGTGGACTGACGACTGTCAGGGTTCAGCCGTTTGGTGTTGTGGCTGGTAAGCCAAGCTATGCTGGTCAACTCTTTTGACAGGCTGGACCCTCATGGAGCGAAGATAGGCCACCATGTGGTCTCCCACCTAGAGGTACAAGAGTTTCCTGAGGCCAAGGGAGTTGTAGGGGAGCCCTATGGTTACCAATATTCTTATTTAGCCACCAGTAATCAGGGCATCCAGCAAGATAGGGAGATGGAATCCCTACAGCATCACTGTTGTGTATGGCAGGAGGCAGTGCAGTCAGCCCAAGTACAAGTGACCAACCTAGAAATTAAAGTCATGGAGGCAGCTTCCAAGCTGATTGAAGCACAGCAGTTGCAAGTAATTCGCTGGACTGGCTGGCAACTTGACCCAAGAAAATTCCAAGACATTGTCTAGTGAGGGGAGGGGAATCAACACAAGGTTGGGGGATGGGTAGGTGTGGATGGATGGAAATAACCATAAGAAATTGAGTCCTACATCACACATCCACCTCCCTGTTTTCCCAAGCCTTTGCCATCCCTATCACTGACCACACAATCCCAGATCTGCCATGTGGGAACTCCACTGACCCTCCAAAATGGGGAGGTAGCTGAAAATGGGGAGACCTTGGCTGGCTATGTATGCAGTCACGGGACTACTCTACTCAGGAGCTAACCAGGCGAGGGAACCATTACCACCAGCAGCCAGGGGAGGAACTAGCCATGCCGCTGCCAAGCTGTGGGACCAGGGAGCCCCCAATATCCATCTCTCTCATCTAGAAGTGAGCACCTTGGGTGGTCTGTCTGAACAACAGATGATTGGCAATGCCTTGCAGGCACTGCTAGAAGGGGTCGATGATGGCACCTCCCTAGGGAAATGGGTGGTGACTGCAGTCTGGGCCAGGTTCCCTGCCCTCCTACATTTGGGCCTACACAGCCAGCCGTAATGGCACACCATTGGTGTGGGGATACAGGTTGTTAGGGAGTGGGCACTGATCATGGGTATCTACAGGTTCATGGGAGTGTCCGTGAGCATCACTTCCCAGGGAACTCTAGGGTGACTGGTGCCTTGGCAAGCTATTTAGTCATCACCGCACACCCTGACCTTATGAGGGTAGTCTTGCTCCTTATGGGACTGGCAACCGGGAAAACAATTCAGGAAGCTATTACCTCATGGAGAGATCAGAGTGCATGCAAGAGGGTACATGTGCTCAAGTTTACATGGCTGAGGCCAAGGTCAGCAACGTCACTCTGCCGGTGACTGAAAGAGATATGTATGCTCTCTGAAGAGAGCATTGTGGTGGGAATCCCATGGGGGTGGAGCTTCCCATTCACCACCCACTTTGGCCTGGACCAGCCTCCCCTTTGGTCCTCCCCCACCAGAGGTGGATCCTGACTAATCTATCCTTTGAGCTCTCCTAACCCCCCCTCCCCTCCCCCAGGATAAGACTACCCTTCAAATTGTTCCTCAAAAGAGACTGCTTCCAGCCACCACACCAGTGTAGCGGCTGCTACACAAACAGAAACACACCACTGAACACGGTGGGGATATCCAGAGAACTGTTTATTCAAATTTCATGCGCATCCATTTAGGGTGGCGTGAGCTCCACCCCCATGCTGGCGGTGACATCTTCACATTTGCCAAAGGTGCGCACTTTGGCCTAAGCCGCGAGGCACTGAGGTCACCCGACGGCGCCATCTTCCCGCGGGTGCTCCGCTGGTGCGGCGATACAAGCGGGGCTGGTTCACCATGAGCGATGTGCACCTTAACAAGCAAGGAACAGTTGCCAATTATGCACAGAACTTTCAATCAGACATACAACAGCTGTAGCCATGAAAACGTCATCCTTGGACATTCTATCCCATCTTTTGTCATGCACATTCTGAGTGCAGCTTTTATAATGGACATTTTGTTTTGTTTTTAATCACTATTTGCCCCTTTCACCCCGCCAACCCTCCTAGGAAGCAGGTAAACTTTCCGGCATGCAGTACCCAGTAAGCCATTCAAACTGGACCATGAATTACCTGGTCATTTGGATCTCTTGGATGTAAGGGCGGGTGGGGGAGGAGAACCTCCAGCAGGGACGTCATGAGTTACGATTTACGTACTTGCAGGGCAGTTAAATCGGAGCAGTAATAAAGCACATATGTGCTTAATGTATGAAAGACAGTGGGAAAATCCATCGCAGTGGGCTTCAGACTGTTCAAACTTGGGACAAACCCACAGACCAGGTTGTCATTATTCCATAAATAATAGAGGATAATAACGATTTACATAGCATTACACTATATTAGGTATTATAAGTAATCTTGAGATGATTTAAAACACAGGAACATGCTGACAGCCCCACCAGCCATGCAGTGAATTATAACTGTGCAGTTGGCGGGGCTGTCAGTGTGTGACCGGTGAAACTGTCAGCACGTACCTGTGCTTTAAATCATCTCAACATTACTTATAATACTACTAGCCTGATGCAAGCACACAGGCATTAACTTCACTAATGGCTCCAGGTAATTCAAGTGGACCATTCACACCACCACAGTGTGATTAATGAGTTGACTCCACTTGGCTCTGAGTCAGTGCCCTGTTGATTTTTACTTGCCCCGCCCAGTTTGGGGCCTTTCACACAGCCAGATTACTCGCTATGGACCCACTAAATTTGGTGGTTCAACCCACTTTATTTGGCTGTGGGAATAATGTCTTTAAGCACACTCAGGGAATTGGAATCACAGTTCACTGTTTCAAAGTTAGTTTATAAGTACAGTGTCACAGATCAAATACTCGAAAGAAATGTATATATTTTGTTTATTTGACAATGACGACATTGCCCCAGGCCTTCCATTAACAGAAACAAATAACTCATGGGGTGGGTGCTTCAGGAGCTTTAATTTAAAATCACAAACTGGCTAACGTCCAGCCCCGATTCCTCCTGGCTCTCATTAGGGCAATCCAATACAGGCACTTGTGGCATCAGTTTAAAGAGAACATGAGCAGGAACAACATCCTGATGTCAGACAATAGCTCAGGAAAACGGGATGCCCCGGATAAACCCAGGATATGCATCTGTTGGCCTTCCCCCTACTTCACCGTGGGATAGCACGATGATGGCCATCTGGACACTATACTTAGGGCGTGCCCAAGTGTGAGGCCAAGGTGCTGGATGTGCAAGCCAAAAGAGGGCCCTGGCATCTGACGGATGACCTTGCACTGCCTGCTTACAGACGTTGGTGGTAAGGGTGCTCACATCTGCCAGTCAAGCCATAGAAATCAGGCCCATGAGTCGGTGACCAGACACATTTCATTTCCTACTCTCCCCTCTGACACTGAGGAACAGCTCCCATAGCAACCTACTCCATCGGAAACACAGCGATGCTGTTTGTTGGGGGCAGGGGTAAGGAAGCTGGTGATGTTCTGTCATTGAATTTGATTATGTGTCTTTTGCAGCATACAGTAGATACTTGTTATGTATTGATCCACTTGATTGGTATCGTCTTTTATAAACATGTCTTTTTGTTCATTTTTTTTCTTTTCCTTTTTTATAGTTATAACATACATAGAGTTATTGATTGTCTTCATAGTAATTGCAAAGTAAAGTGACTTCCAAGGGGTGGAGGAAACAAGGCCTCCCTGCCAGTCTGGAATGTGCGTATTGTGGGTGGTCACATGTCCTCCCTGTTTGGAAATGATTCAGAAATCACATCACCTGTCAATCAAGGTTGGACTCTGGCCATCCATTAGTGCACACCTTGTCATTGACTAATTTAAACCACCTAGAGTCATAATTGGCTAGAAGCACAGATTAGCACTGTATATAACACCAATACACAGCACATTCTTTCTTTCTGCCTCGTGTACCAATCCCCGAACATTGCTCCATGCCTGGTCGCTACTGTGGACATCGCTGGAAGTGTTGCAGGTAAGGTGTATACTAGACTGAAGCTGAGCCGTAGTATTGTGATAGATCAATATTCTCACCCTGTTAGTACAGGGAACTGGGTGTGTGTAAGAGTCCCTGTTTGTAGTGCATCTACTCAAATGTGTGAGCTGGTCGAGTAGAGGTTCACTATTGTCAGAGTTCAACCTAGGTCCAATATTGTTGCTCAAGTGAAATAGTAATCGAGCACTGTTTAGTGTTCTCCTGTTTGATCCCTGTGTGTTAAAGTTACATGTGATTGTAACACTTGGGTCCAGACTCATCACTCTGTGAACCCACTGAACCTGATACTCTTCCCAAATGACAATCATGCTACTTACATACTTATCCAAATTGATAATATAAATAATAAACAGGGGAACCAGCCCCAATCTCTGTGGCACATCATTGGTCACAGGACTTCAATTCTAAAACAACTCTTCACTAACACCTTCCACACTCCTACTACCATGCTAATTATTTTTATCCAATTAGATACCTCACTCTGGATCCCATGGGACCTAACCATTAAGACCAGCTTACCATGCAGGATCTTGTCAGTGGCCTTGCTAAAATCCATATAGATAACATCTATCACCTTGCCCTTGTCAATCCTCTTGGTCACTTCTTCAAAAAAGAAACAATCAAGTTTATGACACACAATTTCTCATACACAAACCCATGTTGACTAAACCTAAACACTCTTTGCCCTTCCAAATACATATCGATGGCGACCCTCTGAATTCTTTGCATTACCCACTACTGATGTTAGGTTCACTGGCCTATGGTTCTCTGGCTTATCCTTGAAGCCCTTAAATAAAGGCACAACATTAGCCACCTTCCAGTTTCCAGTACTTCATCTATGGCAGTTATTCTCAACCCTTTTCTTTTCACTCACATACCACTTTAAGTAATCCCTATGCCATAGGTGCTCTGTGATTAGTAAGGGATTGCTTAAGGTGGTATGTGAGTGGAAAGAAAATAGTTGAGAACCACTGGACCTATGGATATCAGCAATACAAAATTCTATGGTCGGGCCTCAGCAATTTCTTACCTTCCTTCCCACAGCATCCAGGGATATATTGTATGTGGTCAGTTTCTGGGGTTATATCCACCTTTATGCATGAGGATATGTGTTGGATGTGGAAGCTGGTGGAGTGGTAGGTGAGGAAAACAAGGATTCTGTTTATTGCAAGGATTCTATCCCTTTATCTCAATTTCTCCATCTCCTCCACATCTGTTCCCAAGATGGTCTTCCAGTCCAGATCTTCCAAAATGTCTGCCTTCTTCTACCAATGTAGCTTCCCCTCCACCACCATCAACTCAGCCCTCACCTACATCTCCTCCATTTTCCTCTCATCTGCCCTGGTCCCCTCTGTCCTCAGATGCAACAAATATAGAATCCCCCTTATCCTCACCTACCACCCCATTATCCCCCAGAATTCTAGCACTTACAACAGGATCCCACTAAAAAGACACATCTTCCCCTCTCTGCCTTCCATAGGGACCAATCTCCCCATGACTCCCGCATGCACTCATTCCTCCCCTCACATCACCCCCTCCCAGCACCTTCCCCTGTGGCCGCAGGAGGTGCCACACGTGCACACATCACCTCCTTCACCATGGTCTGGGGCCCCAAACAGGCCTTTAAAGTGAAGCAACATTATACCCTTTGTATCCAGAGGATTGATTTATTGCATCCATGCTCTTTCTGTGGCCTTCTCTACATCGGAAAGACTGGGTGCAGATTGAGAGACTGCTTCGCTGAGCATCTTTGCTCCATCCACACCAGTGTCAGAAACCTCCCAGTAGCCAATCATTTTAGTTCTGTGTCACACTCCCCACACTCACATGTCTGTCTATGGCCTTATGGACTATCCCACCAAGACCACCCGCAAATTGGAGGGACAACACCTAGCTCCAATAGCTCAGTGGAAGAGCACTGGCCTTGTAAACAAGGGGTTACAAGTTAATTCCTCATTTGGGCCTCATTTCTGTGAGGTGTGCTGGACAAAGTGGCGACTGTCTTCCTTACAGGAGGCAACAAAGTTAAAGAATTTCATGTAAGTTCCATTCTAAATGTAGTATTATGTAACAATAATGGAACCTTTACCTTAGATTTTCCATCTGGGCACTCTCCAGCTAGATGTCATTAACATCGACTTTTCCGATTTCTGCTAACCTGCTCTCAGCTTTCCCCCCTTCCATTCCTCTGTCCAGTTCTCCTCCCTCTCTTCTCCCTCCCTTCACCCAGCCATCCCTCCTCCCTTTGATCTCTGCTCTCCCTTCCCTCCCTTCTCCACCTATCACCTTTGTAACCACACCTCCCCCCCCACTCTTTTTGTTCAAAAGCCAACTGACATTTTTCCATTCCTTGATGAAGGGCTCAAGCCTTTGCTATATAAAGAACTCTGTTTCTCCAGCATTGTGTTTTTACTTTTAACTGTGGTAAATACCTGCATTGCTCAAGGCTTCAGGAGCTTGGATGGCCGGGATCTGGTGGTAAGACCACATTTGGGGCATCAGGAGCTCTGGTGGGCAGGAGGCCAGCACTTAGAAGAGAGTCTGTGGCTGGGGTGTTGGGAGATCTAGTGGATGGGTGGCCAGGGTGAGGATCCGCAGTCGGCATCAGGAACTCAGATGAGTGGGAAGCCAGGGCAAAGATCTACCGTCGGGACTTTGGGAGCTCTGGTGGCCAAGCGGTCAAGAAGAGCATCCATGGTCAGGAGCTCAGATGGGTGGGTGGATAGGATGACAGGAGCTTGGCTAGGTGGGCAGCTGGGACAAGGATGTGCGGTCTTGCTGTCGAAAGTTCCAGTGGACAGGCAGTCAGGGCATCAGGAGCTCATATGGGTGGGAGGCTAGGGTGAGGATCCATAGTCAGAATATGGATCTGTGGTTGGGGTGTCATGAGCTCAGGTGGGTGGGTGGCCAGAGCAAGGATCCACCATTGAGCCACGGATCCGCAGTTGGAGTGTTGGGAGCTCAGATGGGTGGATGGTGGGGGGCTCGACAGATCAGATTGAAACATGCGATCTTTGGGCAAAATAAGGGAGGGGAATTGACTAATACTTGGGATGGACTTTTACATGAGTATACACGGTAAAAAAAGCTGCTTCATATCCTAACCTTACAGTTCCAATGGGAGATTTTCAAGTTTCCCTTTTTTCTTCCAGCATGATGAGTCTGCCAGACATGGAAGCAATTCCTACTTTTCAGAGGAACGCTTCTAATGAGGAGTGCCAAAAATGACTGAGATGGGTTGTATTTTGTGCCCCACCACAAACCTGTGGGTGACACCAGCCACTCAGGTTTGCACCCCCACCCAATTTTTACCACTTTTAATCAATTATGTACAAACTTGTACCTATCTTGGCAAATAGGGAATGATTAAAAATCTTTTATAGGCTTGGTGGCATTCAAGATTCCATCAGGCCACCAAAAAGAGGGTGAAAACACATCTTCTTTGCCAAGAGCACAATGTTGGAAAGGGATCACTATGTACCACCAAGAAAACTCCCTTTGCCAAGTGAATGTTTTTCAGGTTTGCAACTTGACTTTATTGAATTACTGCATGAACATTTCCACAAATATTGTTTATTCGTTGGATCGAAGCCATACCTACCACCAACAAAACTGCATTGACATAAGTGATAAGGAAAAGGGCAATTAACACATGATCTAGCCAGGTGACTGTGTATTGATTAAAAATTGGGAACTTAAGAAATTGGGGCCACACTGTAAAGTCCATTCAAGAACTTCTCACCATTCCATCGGCAATAAAACTTAAAGGACATCCAAGGTGGATTCATTGGACAGACTGTTTAAAAAAAAAATAGGTCAGAACGCAGAGAGGTGGAAGTGGAATAAGAACAATTAAATTATTGCCCGTGTTTTTGATCACTGCCCTCGCCAATGACACTTTACAGGCAGTACTACAAAGACAGAAAAAGTCATCACTCCCTAACTCTTTCTTCATATGTCTTACTTATATGCTGAAGAGTTTAATGTCTCTAGTTATTGGATCTGTTCTCACATCCCTATCCACTCTGAAGGTGGAATACCATCGCAACCAGTGTCCTACATATTAAAGGAAACTATTGAATGGTATGTGTGCCATGAGTACAGTGGGAATTCAGAATCAGATGGCATTGGACTTTATGACCATGGGAGTACACGTGCCATTATAGGTCATATCCCAGAAAACTCTGAAAAATTTATCTGCTTAGTGGAGGTCATAAAGCAACATGTTGACAATTTAAAGAAAATCAGGGCTGATATTCATAATTATTACACTGATCCTTCAGGGCAATGGTTTGGAAGAGATTGGTTTCTATGCTTTGAAAACGGACTTACCATGTTATTGGCTATTCTTCTTGCAATAGAACTTCTCTGCTACTTAAATACACTTGCTTTTCACCAGTTCACTGGTATTCAGCTATAAATTATCATGGAATGATAAAAGAAGGGAATGAGAATATATGTTTAATCACTGACTGGAAGACAGAAGATGCCTTCCTTTTATCAGATGGAACTGATAAGAACTTTCTTATTTGGTAAGGTAGTAAAAGACTATTAACTATTGGGTAAGGGACATGACCTTGATTAATGAATTGCAAGAGAATTTTAAGGAATATGTACTTATATGGAGCAGTCTGTTTGAATATTCCAGAGACCAAGATGTCTGAAGGTATTAAAGATTGATTTGTTAGCCACGAGGCCAAATCTCTTGATAGCAAGACGAGCTCCTCATGGCAGTGCCACTTCCTCTAAAAGAATCCTCATTCTTTGTAAAGTGATTAAATTTTGTTTGTGAAACTGTATTCATCTTTGTTTTCAAACAACAGGGCAATATGGCTGGTGTAGCGGTTAGCGCAAAGCCTTTACAGTGCCAGCAATTAGGACCCGGGTTTGTATCTCTCATTGTCTGTAAGGAGCTTATACATTCTCCCCATGTCTATGTGGGCTTTCCCTGGGGGCTCCAGTTTCTTCCCACCATTCAAAACATACCAGGGGTGTAGGTTAATTGGGTGTAAATTGGGCCGCATGGACTCTTGGGCCAAGATAGCCTGTTACCATACTGTATGTCTAAATTGTTTTAAATGTCCACTTTTACAGGAAGATAGCCAGGAGTCCTTTTCTGAACGTACCAAACCTCCTCTGAGTTATGCTGAAAAAATGCCAGAGGCCCCAATCTTGCTCAAAAACAGTTTTCACAGCATTGATAGAGCCATTGATGGTGAGTGAGAGTAAGATGTTAGGCCCCTGGTGGACAAGCATAGTGGCATTGGCAAGAGTTCTCTTCTCATTGATGAAGGCCGCAAGGACATCCTCATGTAATCACAAAGGTTTCTTGGTAGTTGATATTTCCAAACCTTTGAGGAGGTTGGTCATTGATCAGAGGAACATGGCAGCATTAGTTAGAAAATGATGGTAGAAATTAATCATCCCCAAAAAATGCCATAACTGGGCAAACAAAGTGGGCATGGGGTGGTTTCAAAATTCCATCACCTTTGCTTCCTCTGCCAAGATTCTGTTCTCCCTCACTTTAATGGCCCAAAATGGTGAGTTCGCTGGCACCAAAAATACATTTGTTCAGGTTGATTACAATCCCATAATTGTCAAGCCGCTGGAATAGTAACATAAGATGGTTCTTGTGCTCCGCTTCATTGGCACTTACTACAAGAACTTCATCGATTTAAGCAGAGACAAAATCAAGGCCAGAGAGGACGTGATTCATAAATCGCTGGAATGATTGAGCTGCATTTTGCAAACCAAATTGCATCCATAGGAATTCAAACCTACTGAAAAAAGGAATCACCGTTGTTTTGGGAACCTCTGCAAGCTTGACCGGGATTTGGTAATAGATGCACATAAGGTCGATCTTCATGGACACCTGCTTGTCGTGTAGGTTGGCTACAAAATCCTGCAAATATAGGATGCAGTATTGGTCGGGTATGGTGGCATTATTCAAGGCACAGTCATCTCCATACAACCGCCAATCTCCCAGAGATATTTTCAGGATCTATGGTGCAGTGACGCCCAACAACTGTTAAATCAGCAGACTATCCCCAGCTCCATCATATGATCAAACTTAGCTTTTGCAATCTTTAGGTGGTTTGGGGATAGGCTGCATGCCCATGCCAAAATAGGAGGACCATGGGTCTGGATGTGGTGGTTCACTTCACGCTTGATGCCATTGTGATGGTACAAAGGAGTTACCAGAGAGGGAACTGATTGAGCAACTCCCAATATGGCAGGCATGGGGTTGAGTGGCAGTTATTGCGGGATGACCAATACTGCTCATATGTGGCACTCTATTAAACAATGATTGTTTTGATTCACCAGCAGGGAAAATAAAAAATAAAATCCGCACTGATAATGAGTTTGGAGATATTTGTTACTGTGAAAATCAACCAAAAATGTTTCTGGAGGATGAAATTGAGCATTTGTGACATCTGACTGAATGGCTGGATGCAATAATTGTTTACAGTGGCAAGAACACATGCCAGGTTAGGGTGACCGTGTTCTTGGGGAGTGGGACGAATGACTGATTTATTGTTTGTGGAAAGTGCAAAGAAGTTGACATCACCATGCTGCAGCATAAAATTTCCTATGTTTCAAGCATATGTGCTGAGTGTCTCCTTGCCTCATCACTGACCCACAGCATTAGAGTTGAAATGAAAATAGCCATGATTAAACTGGGCCATAAACACCTCAACTTGGGTAGTGAGTGCTGCAACTTGTTGCTCTAGCTCCTTTTTATCTGGTCTCATGATTGCTGCCGTGATCGCACCTAGTTGCACTTTAGAGGTAGTCTCCATGGCAATGTCGGTCTGTTTTGTGAGTTTGTCAATGCTGGCCAATTGAAAGATCCTTATCAGGTACCCCAGAACCTGCATAAGCATGCAATGGGAGAACTTCTGTTTCCAAATAACCTCTTCACGTCTAGCCAGTTTGCACCATCATTTGTGATGGCCTACTGTTGCCAAGATGTCATCTGCTATTAGTTCCGCAATGTGGAATTGATGGCAGGGTTCCATTTACTCTAAGATGGCTGCTTTCAGTGTGTTGTTTGGTGTTGTCTTTCCTGGATTACGCAGCACATCTTCTACCTCACAAGAAATCTACTCTGGAAGACGAGCTGCAAGAAAGCTGAACTTTATCCTCTGACTACTGTCATTCAGTGAAAGGAACTTAGCCTCTCGGATTGAAAACCCGACTCGTGCACTAGTTGTAAAAAGGGTGGGGATATTGAGCTTGACTTTGTCGACTCCCACTGTGACATTTCTATCATCGGGCATTTCCATCTTTTCTAGGAAGGTGGTGAAAAGTAATAGTTGTAGAAACTGCTAAATCTCTCGACACAAATAAAGGGTCAAACACTATTAAACTCAGCAAACTACATTTTGTCTTCTTTATTGCTCATGACTCCATTTTAACTCTCACTCCCATCACTCCACCCTGCCCCACGCTGCCCCATTCAGTCTTTCCTGCATGTGACCACAACGCTGTCCCTAATCTCACTTCATCAACCTGTGCAGCACAATTGTACTCCTGAGCCTCACCTGCAGTGAGTCACCAGCAGGGACCATCCCAACACAAAGCATGTGTGGGTGTGGTGCCGCGACATACAATGTCATTATTAACAAATCATTGAGTATTACAGCATGAAAACAGGCCCATGTTGACCAAGTTGCCTGCACAAGCTAATCCCATTTGCCTACGTTCAACCCATCTCTCTTCTTGGATCCTCAATCCCTATATCTTTAAATAAATTAACTAATAATTCAGTGGTTAAACATACTTTGAGGATATGGATACAATTTAGACAACATTTTCATTTAATGAGAGTTTCTCTCTCTCTCGAGTCCTATGTTTTCTAATTATTTATTTAAAACTTCCATGATTGATATAACTTTTAAAAAATGGTATAGATTGGGCATTAAATGTTTTAAACATTTATTTGTTGAGGGGAGTCTTACTTCCTCTGAACAACTTTCAGTTAAATACAGTCTACCAAATACTCTTTTTTTTTTCGTTACCTACAGATTAGAGATTTTTTTACAATCTCAATTACTTATGTTTCCTAAGAGGACTGATAAGAATTTAATTGATTTAATTTTTAATTTTCCACCTTTCTATAATGGTTCAATATCTAACATTTATGATATGCTGTTGGGAATAAGAGAGACTCCCTCAAATAATTTTTTTTAAAAGCCTGGGAACAGATCCTACAGCTTTCAATTCCTGAAGAAACTTGGAATGTAATTTACAAATTGGTTAATACCTCTTCTTTATGTACCCGCCACTCTCTCCTACAATTTAAAGTAGTCCATAGGGCTCACATGTCCAAAATCAAACGATCTAATTTTTATGTGGATGTATCTCCTCATTGTGATAAATGCAACAATGGAGATGCTTCATTAATTCATATGTTCTGGATATGTCAAAGTCTTAAGAAATATTGGAATAAAGTATTTCAAACTCTTTTTGCACATTTTAAAGTTAATTTTAAACCTCATCCCCTAATTGATTTATTTGGAAGTGTTGGAGAGAATGACATAACTTTAACGACATCTGAGCTGCATGTATTAGTTTTTGCCTAGGCTGGCGGTGTTGCTCCGATGGAGGGATGTTACCCCGCCTAATCATGCTCAATGGCTATGTGATGTCGTCATGTTTACATTTAGAGAAGATTAGATGCTCAATTTGAATATATATTTTCAAACATTGTGTGGAACCTTTTTGAATTACTTTTATAATCTTTGATTTGTTATGAAGGTTGAACTGTTGATTAATGAGGTAATTTTTCTATCTTTTTTTTGGCCAAATGGCTTCTTTCTTGGTAGTGGGTTTATATTTTACTTTTTTAATAAAATAATAAAAAAAATAAATACAATATAATCTGTTTGATTAAAATGTGGGGAACCTTGGATGAAATTATATAATTTAAGTGTCATGTATCTTTTTGACTTTTAACTTATATGTACTCTGTATTTTTGGATGTGAAATTTCAATGTAAATAAAAAATATTAACACAGAAAAAATCCATCTCCATCTGTACGGTTAATGATAACTTTAGTTGGGTATCCAGGTTTCAGATGACATCACATACAGCCCTAAAGATTCTTTTTCCTGGGGGTGAGACAGAATTAGTACTTATGGTAGTGGGAAAAAAAGCACAATGCACACATGTAAACAATAAAGAAATGTAAACAAACTGTGCAATACATAGAGGAAAACAAAATCAATAAAGTGCAAAAGTAACAGTCCTTAAATGAGTCTCTGAGTTTATTGAGGAGTCTGATGGTGGTGTGAATCCTATGGCACCTGTACCTCGTTCCTGATGGTAGCAGTGAGAACAGAGCATGTGCTGGGTGATGTGGATTCTTGATGATTGAGGATGTTCTCTGATGGCAGTATTTCCTGTAAATGTTCTTGATGATGGGGAGGGTTTTGCCTGTGATGGCCTGGGCTGTGTCCACTACCTTTTGCAGAGCTTAGCGCTCAGGGGTATTGGTGTCCATGTAAGAGATTGTGATGCAGCTGGTCAGCCCACTTTCCACCACACATATATAGTAATTTGCCATGATTTCCAATGTCATACCAAACCTTCATAAATTCCTGAGGAAGTAGAGATCCTGACGTGCTTACTTCACAATGCCATGAGTGTGTTGCATCCAGGCAAGATCCTCTGAGATAATGACTCCTAAGAACTTAAATTTGCTGACTGTCTCCACTTAAATAACATCTTAAAAGAAAAAAAAGAAATAATGCTGTAGGAAGTGGTGGAGATTTTCAAAAATCAATCTGTCCTGTAATTTTTTTTCAGCTATGCTACAATTTGATGAGACTGGATTCAAATGTTCTCAGTGTTGCAACAGTGGTCAAGGTAAAGTAAATGGAGAGTAAGAGAATTGCAATCAATGTACAGGTGTCAAAAGAACTTTGCAAGATGGAAAAAATGGGAGCAGGAGAGTGGAGTTAGATTGGAATGAGTATTGAGATACAGCGACTAACTTTGTTTTGCATGCTACCTAGTCAAGTCAACCTATCCTTGCATATAGCGTGTAGTGCAAAATAAAAATAAAGTGTGAAGTATATTATTATAGAGAAAAAAAATCAGTTAAAAATCATTGCAAGGCCAATATCAGATACAAGCTGGGAAGAAACTGCACTTGTGTCAATACATATCCGGACATCTAAAATCTGGAAAGCTCCAAAATCCAGCAAGTGGGGAGAGAGACGGCAGTGTGAGTTGGGCGGTTGAGGGCGAGAGACCAGTAGCGTGCGTCTGGCGGGCGAAGGGGGGGAGACCGGCAGTGTGAGTCGGGTGGAGATGGCAGCAGAATTTGGGTGGGTTTAATCTGGCTTTCCGAAATTTGGAAAAATCCAAAATTCGGAAGACACTGTCCCCCAAAGGTTCTGGATAAAGGATTGTGTACCTGTAGAGAATTGTACAACACTGATGTCATAATATGCATATTCTGCACTTTTCTAATGTCTGGTGCATTCTGCTAAGACCTTCATCAACAAGGAATCTTGTGTGACTTCATTGACAAATGAGCATGAGTGTATCCCGCACATATTTGATCAGAAAAGCTATGTACAGCATTGAAAATTTATACTCCATGGCATCCAAACTTGCTCCCTTAAACCCCATGTTCCAGAAACCTATATGTATTTAATGTTTCAGCCCTTTCTTAAGATTCCTTTAAATTGTTCACACTTGACAATTCATATATGTTATAAGGCAATCCTCATTTATATGCATTGTTCTAAAATGATCATCAAATCAAACAAGATCAGAGCTGTAGAATTCTGAACTATTAGACCTCTGGTTTGAAAATTGATTTCTGCCATCTGCATTTTTGGACTTTTACTGGAATGCAATTTGTGTTGAGTTTCATATTTATTCATTTTCACAGACCAATAAGTTATTTGCCTGTTGTCTACTAATGAATGATGAATTTCTGCAGTTAGAATAACTGCTGTATAGTAATCAAAATAAATTACTTAAAGGTCATACATGTTTTGTTTTTTAACTATTAATTTCTGTGATTTCATTGAGAAGCACTTTAGATTTTAAAAAAAATATATTTAATTACTAATCATCAAAGTATATTCTATTTACTAGGACCCCTACATTTATCCTCCACTACTTTCATCTCCGATTGAGTAGAAATGAGATTTTATGAAACATCGAAAATTCAAATTAATATCTTTTATTTATGTTATTTTGACTTCAAATAACAGTTTATATTATTTGTCCATAAATATAATTATAGTTTGGAATTGGTAAGGTAGCTGTGCTCAAAACTTGTCTTTAGATAAATTAACATATCATAACATTAACATTGTCAGTCATGGACAATATTTTCTTTCATAAATCATGTATAATGAGATTCTAAACATACAGTAATGAATGGAGTTTGACAATTATGTTTTATATACATAGAATAAAGATATTTGTTCAAGTAAATCAATATGATAATCCATAAAATGACAAAGTAATATCATGTTATACCACTACGAAATTGTTTGTAATTATGTCAATGAATAAGTACTCCTTCACTAGCAGAGAGGAAACCTTATGATGCAACATTGGTGTCACATTCAATAAGTTTATAATGGTTTGAGGTCTGCATTAGTACATCAAATTAGAACTCGTGCATAAAAATAAAAATGGAGCATATCAAAGACTGTATGTGAAGACTGTAACAGTAGTAATGTTTCAGTTTGATGCAATCATCTCACACTTGCCTCTTTAACCTGAACATTCAATATTCTTGCCTGATTTTTCCACAATATGAATGCTGAGGTTTATTGAAGATAGGGGAAATGTGGTTGTGAAAGACAGCATTGTATTCTGAAGTGATACTGTAGACACTGCAAAGATTTTGAATAAGTAGTTGTTAAAAGCAATCTCACCACATGATGGCAATATTTTCACTGGAACTGAAGGATTCCTCCCAAATTTCCTTTGGTTTACTTTTGCTTTAATCTACATTTATATTTATCATAATATATCATTCATTTCTCAACACTCAATGTACAGAAGCTTTTGTAACGCTTTGTGGATGATGAGTACAATATTTCCTTCTTTCATTGCTCATCGTAATGAAGTCACTATTATTAAATGTAGTCAGATAAATTAAAAGCTTCCTTTACATATTGGTGACTTAACATTGACTATTCAACATAAGTATGTGGATTCATTGTCTAAAAGAGCACATATCTTTTCAAGAAAAGTCACTGAACTTACTGAGAAAAAAATCCTCTGTTAAATGGGACGTCCTTCTCTCTTAGCATTCCTTTGGCACACTTTGTATCTGGAAAATATTCAAAAGTCAGTCTAATCCTCTTCACTTATTGAGCTGGTCAATGGTAATGATCAGAATGGGAAACCCCAGCTAGACAGCTGCACCCCCTCCCTCCCCCATAACATTGCACAACAGTTTTTTCTAAAAAGTTTGCTTCTAGAAAAGAAATTGGGGATTACGATAGACAACTTCAAGCTGAACACAAAGATAATTTCAGATTTGCTGAATCACGTAGGAAGTTGGAGAAAGTTTAAATGAACTTTTATGGAATTTAGCATGTTTAATCGCATAATGATGCTGACACATTGTGTTAATTCAACTGACCTAAAAATGTCTTGCAGCTGATTTTCATTTGTACTCAGCATTTGATGCCTCTCGTGTCAATGTTCAACAATAGTTGGCCAGAAATGATGGATATAGTTACCCTGATACTGCTTTTCCATGGTCATAATGGCCTGGTGAAACCTTTCACCATGTCAAACAGACTGCACCACAATCAGCACAGGGATGATACCCAAGGGCAAATGCAGAAAATGAATTTTCAATGGAATGTTGCACTTCATGGTACTCAAAAGTGTTCAGGAAGCAAGACCTTCATTGTTCAGTGCAATCTGTGTTCCAACTCAAATTGCAGCACCCATACTATCCTGAGTGAGAAATACTGAATCAAAGCTCCCAAGACCTTGCTAATTGATATGGAATAAACCCACACTGTGAACAGCACTTTCCCCTTTGGACATCAAGGAGCCTTGCAGAATGGGAATTGATCCCTATTTCTTCATAAAGTACCCATTTTATTTTACAATAAGCATTGAGATTTGCTTTTTCGTTAACATTTTGAATTTTAAGTAGGTAATAAAGGGAAGTTCCCTTGTCTCTCAGCAACCTCTACAGGTGGGCCATGGAAAGCATACTTGCTGGATGCATCACCACATGTTATGGGAGGCACTCTGCTCAAGATTGGAAGAAGTTACAAAAAGTAGAGCATTCAGCTCAGAGCCAAATAAAAACTTCCCTCTTTTCCATGGCCATGGACTCCGTCTACATTTCCCGCTGCCAAGGAAAAGCAGAAAGCCAACTGAATGTCCAAAAGTGGACACGTTCACTTTTCCTTCCTCTCATTGGGGAGAAGACCTAAGATTGTGAAAGCACATGGCTTAAAGGCAGTTTCTTCCCCACCACCATCAGGCTCCTAAATGAACCCCAGAAAGGGGCTAGCATGCTGCCCTTGCTTGGTGCTAACTGACCTTTCATCTCATTTCAATCCTATATTCTGTAATTGTGCTCTTTACAGAGCTGTATGAATATTAGAGATAACTTGTCCGATTATTTTCAGGAGAACCCTTCTCCTTGTCCAGGTATTTTGTGACCAATAAACACAAACCTACATTTAAATTTAAATTCTTCTACTTCTGGAGGAGGCTCTTATCCTCCAATTTTTAATATGAACTAATTTTGTCCACAGAACCCTCAGCAAGTACTTACTGTTAGCTCCGTGACAGATTTGGCTCATTATAATAGGGTGCCATGGTTTGCATACCAGTTAGCATAATGCTATTACAGCACTGACTCCAGTGCCATAGGTTCAAAACTGCTGTTATCTGTAAGAAGTTATCCCCATGACTGCATGGTGCTCCGGTTTCCTCCCATGCCCCAAAGACATATGGGGTCAAAAAGTTAATTGGTCACATGGCTGTATTTGGGCAGCATGGGCTCATGGGCTGGGAGGGCTTATTACCTACTGTATCTCTATCTCTATCTCTCAGAATCTTTCACATTGTCCAGTGCCTATCTGCTTAAACCAAGATTGTAGTTCTGCACTGATTCTGCTGGGAGGGTTTCAAAAAATGGGATATTTTTTTTCTGCACAATTTTTTAGTTTTTAACATTTAGTTTTTACATAAAACATAAAGATTACAAATAATGATTTTGCCTGCATGACATTTGAAGATGTGACCAAAAAGGTTGATGAGGGCAGTTCTATTGAAGTTGTTTATATAGATTTCAGCAAGGCTTTGGAGGTAGGCTGCTTTGGGATCCAAGGAGAGATAGAAGAATGAATAGAAAATTGGCTTAATTGCAGAAAGCAGATGGCAATGGAGGAAAGTTGTTTTTCAGACGAGAGGTCTGTGACTAGTCATGGGCTCACTACTGGGCCGGTTGTTCTTTATTATCTATATCAATAATCCAGATGAAAAACATACATGGCATTATTAGCAAGTTTGTAGATGACACTAGAGGGATTGTAGATATAGTGAAGATGGTTTCCAAAATTTTCAACAGGATCTTGATCAGTTGGGCAGAGGAATAGTTGATGGAATTTAAAAAACAGAAATGTGTGGTGCTGCATTTTGGGAAGTCTAAATGGTTAGGACCTACACAGTAAACAGTAGTAATCTGAGAGTGCTGTAGAGCAGAGGGATCAAGGAGTATAGGTAAATTGGACCTTTAAAGAGGCATCACAGGTTGATAGGGTGGCAAGAATGGGTTTTGAGAAATCATAGAGTATTGAGAAATCATAGAGTATTGAGAACAGATTTGGGAGGTCATGTTGCAGTTGTATAAGACATGGGCGAGGCTATATTTTGTTCAGTTATGGTCACCATTCAGCAGGTAAGATGTTGTCAAACTGGAGATGGTGCAGAGAAGACTTGCAAGTTTGCTGCCAGGACTTGGGGCCTGAGAGGTTGAGGAGGTTAGGGTTTTATTCCTTGGAGTGCAGGAGGATGAGGGGTGATCCTATAGAGGTATACAATCATGAGATGTATAGTGGTTATTACAAAGAGTCATTTGCCCAGAGTAGTTGAATCGGTAACCAGAGGGCACAGATTTAAGATGGGGGGAGGGGGAAGGGAGGGCAGGGATTTAACAGGAACCTGAAGTGTAACCTTTTTACATAGATGATGTTGGATGCATGGAACAAGCTGGCAGAGCAATTAGGTGAGGCAGATAATCTCACAATTTTTAAGAAATATTGGACAGGATTGGAATAGAGGGGTGTGGTCAAACACAGACAAGTGGGACCAGTATGTGTGGGACAGTTTGGTTGGCCTGGACAAGTTGGACTGAAGGCCTGTTTTCATTCTCTATGTCTCCATGACTCATTTATAACCCAAATTAAACAAGCAACTATTTGACCCCATTGCATCGAAATAAGCTTTTTTTCTGAAAAAAAACAATTAAATAGTTTCTGCTTGATATATATATGCTGATCTGATATCTGTGAACATTATGTATAATATAGTAACCTTCTTCTGGCGATCCATCCCATAGGATGATGATGGTTCCTTTCAGATAGTTTGTGGGGTTTGATATGTGCGTCCTGGAGTGGCTTGACAGGCCCTGCTTGCCACATACTTGGCAGGTGAGGCCTGAAGGGGCAGCAGGGGCAGAAGCTCTATTGTGGCATTTTCTGTGCCTTTTCTCTGTTGCCTCTTTGAGCTGATGGGGTCCCTCCACTGTGAGTGATTTTGAGCCAGATCCTCCCATGTTGATGAGGCAATGTCAGCTTTCTTGAGGCTCCTGGGCAGAATATCCTTGCACCGTAATAGCTGGCCCCCTTGTTTCCAATTACCACTGGACAGTTAGCCGTACAAGGTGTCCTTGTGCAATCTTCCATCAGGCATTCTGACAACATGTCCTGCCCAGCACAGCTGACATCACCAAGGTGGAAATTGCAAGCATTCCGGCTCGAGAAAGGACCTCAGTATTGGAAACCTTGTCTCATCAGATGATCCTCATCAGAGAACGTAGGTGACGCTGCTGCAGTTGGTCAAGCTGATGTAAGTAACTCTGATATGGGCACCACGTCTCACATCCATATACCAAGGCTGATATGAAAATGGTCCTGTACACCTTGCACTTGGTGGCCAACCTAATGTTCTGTGACCAAACTCAATCTCTCAGCTAACCAAAGGAAAAGCAGGCCTTTCTGGTTCTTGACTCAATCTCTACATCTAAAGAAGCTGAGGATGTTATTGTGCTGCCAAGGTAGCAAAACTTGTTGATAGTATTGAGACAAGTGTCATCAATATGGACAGTTGGTTCTTAGTAGCTTGAGCCACGGGCCGGTTGGTACAAAACGTCCGTCTTTTTCAGGCTTGTGTTGGTATATCATGCATGATGTCATTACACCACTAGGTATATATAAGCCTGGGGGATCCCTTCCCTCTCATTCTGCCCTAGGCTTGTACAGAGGCAAGAACAAGGCCTCAAAATCTAGCTGTATACCAGTCTATTAAAACTGACTTGTAGGCTAGTAGCCTACAAGGCTGATTGTCAATCCGAACCTCTTGGCAGCACTGGCAAAGCGACTAGTGATCTTCTGTAAGTCTTTAAGAGAGTGGGCAACCAGTGCTCAGTCATCAGCAAACAGTAGCTCATGTGCCACAATGTCCTTGACTTTTGTTTTTGCTCTCAATCTTGTGGGGTTGAAGAGCCCACCATCAGCCCTCGTTGGCAGAAAGACTCCTAACTTCAGGTCTGTTTCCATTCTCTATGACTCCGTGATTCATTTTCCAAACTAAACAAGCAACTAATTGATCCCATTGCATCAGGCAGACCACTGAAATGAGATTTTCTTCTAAAAAATACCAATTTATTAGTTCTCCATTACATAATGATGATCTGGTATCTGTAAACATTATATATAATATAATAATCACAGTGTGTGGGTGAAGTTTCTTTGAATATTTTCATGGGATTTGTGCTCTTCAGGAGAAACTTATAATGGTACCTTTAGTAGCAGTTACGTTTGCAGATGGAGCTGCTATTGAAGTCATCAATTTAATTTGTCATTCCATGGCAGGCAAAAATTCCTGCACATTGGAGTTATACATGGTTAATGATTTCTCTGAAGATAAAAGGTTATTTATTTTCCTTATATTTTACTTCAATATATTCATTGAATTTTTTTTAATATTTTGAACTTTTAATCTCACTTGGAATTCTTGAAGATAGATTGACTTAAGTTCAACCTTCAATCCACTTCCAATATTATCTTAACGCCTGTAAGGCCATTTTCTTATAGGCAAGAGGTTTTAAAATTAATTTTCTAAAAGTTTATTTGTTTGTTTTTGATGTTATCTATTAATAAGCTTCCACTCTCTCAGTTTTACTTTCCCTGCCAACTACCAAGTTCAACATCAGGCCCAATCATAGGCCTTGGTCTGGCTGCAGTTCATGGAATCATACAACCATTAAATTGATACAGGCAGAGAAGGAGCTCATCTATCCTTTCAAGTCAAAGATGGTGACCCATAAATAAAAATCAGCATATTCAGTTGAATTTCAATTTTTTTCTGTGTTAAGAAAAGTTTTTTTTAGTTGCCAATTAACTAAATCTTTTCCACACTCACCCCTAACCCTTTTACACATTCACCCCAATCTTGTGCTCATATCATGTTGTTTTGGCCCCAGCATGTTCACTCATGTTTGCATCTGAAAAGTTACTTCTTATTTCGCCTGTTTACTTACACCTGGAGTATTCCCTCTAACAGGGTGACATGGGTACTGCAGCAATTAACACAATGCTATTACAGTACCAGCAACCTGGCTTTGAATCCGCCGCTATCTGTAAAGACTTTTTACATCCTCCCACCCTTTAAAATGTACGGGGATTATAAGTGAATTAGTATATTTGGGCAGAAAGGGTTCATGGATCGGAAGGGCCGATTACCATGCTGCATATCTAAATTTAAAAACAAAACATTTTGTACCTTAAATTGCTAAGCATTTAGAGGGTCAGTAGAACACCTCAACTACTCCATCCTCTACATCCTAGCATCACGGAAATAATATATGCACCATGGAGGGAATGAAGAAATTTCAGTCATGTTAATGGCATCATATGAACCCTCTGCAACTTACTTCTTTCAACATAAAACCATTCCATTAATTAGACTATTTAAGATAAATACTCTGGAATTCAATCAAATCTTCTTATTTAAATTCATCTATGTTACTTTCCAATATTTCAATTGACAAATGTTCAGCCTATTGGTTTTGTACTCACTCTTTGTAATAGCTGTCCAATTAATTTAATTGTTGTACTATTTCTATGTAACACTGCAAATCTTTCCACATCAAATGAAATATCCAATTATCTTCTTAAGGTTCTGTGTTGATTTCCACCCATTTTCATCCAATGCATTTCAGATTAAGACAACTCACGCAAAAGCTAAATCTTCTTAATGTCCTTTTGTTAGCTTTACCAGTCTTTGGCAATGTCTGCCATACCTCTGTCTGATAATGAAAAGAATATTTCCCTATCCATTCTAATACAATCCTTCATCATTTTGAACATTCCTACTAAATATCCTCTTAATATTCTCGACTCTAAGAGGTACAATCTGTTTCATTTGCTCTGAGCAATGGAGGTTTCCTGTTCATGCCGATAGGCCATATGTATCCCCTCTGTCAGTTCTCCAAGCACTTGAAACAATTTTTAATTAATTTGTTCATGGGATGTGGACAAAGCTATCAATTTTGATACAACTGTTGTCCCTGAATTGAAGAGATAGTTAAGAGTCAACCACATTGGTAGGCTTGAAAGCACATCAGCACGTCGACATTGTCAGAAGACTAAGGAAGCTTGGTATGTCCCCCCGATCCTCAAGAACATCTACATCAAAAGCATACTTGCTGGATGCATCTCAGCCTATTATAGGAGTTACACTGCTGAACATTGGAAGAAGCTACAGAAGTCAGTGGCAATAGCTCAGAATAGAATGCAAAGCATTCTCCCCTCCATCCACTCCCACTGCCTAAGAACGGTAGCCAAGAAACTGAAAGACCCATTATGCTTGGAAACACTCTCCTTCCACCTTCCATTAGGGAGAAGGCTTTAGAATGTGAAATTCCTTCTACACTCCAAAGAGAGAAGTCCCAGCTCAGCTAACCTTGCCTCATAAGACTTATTTTCCAATCCAGTCAGCAACCTGGTAAATCTCCTCTGCACCTCTCCAAAGCTTCCACCTCCTTCCTATAATGAGGTAACCAGAACTGAACGCAATATCCCAAGTGTAGAAATTTATAGAGTTGCAACATGACCTCTTGACTCTTGAACTTAATCTCCCTATTAATGAAGCCCAACATCACATAGGCCTTCTTAACTCTCCTAAGAACCTGCACGGTGTCCTTGAGGGATGTATGGATTTGGACCCCATGGCCCATCTGCTCATCTACACTCTTAACTAACTGGCCATTAACCCTGTACTCAGCTTTCTGGTTAGTCTTTCCAAAATGCACCACCTCATACTTATCTCAATTGAACTCCATCTGGAACTTTTCTGCCCAACTCTTTATCCTGTCTAGATCCTTTTGTAACCTTTGGCAACCTTCATCACCAAATACATTTATACAAATCTTAAACTTAAATCCCAGTGAATCTGTTGGGTTTTAGTAACAATCCAATAATTTTGCACTTATTGACACTGAATATATATATATATTTTTAATTGCCATTAAATTCCCCAGCTGCCTTGGTGGGCTTCAAGCCCATATCTCCGAATTAATGGTTCAGAAATGTGGCAATTAATCCAGTCTCTTAACCTCTGAACCACAGTCTTCTAACATCATTATTCTCAGGATTATGCAATAATTTTGTTAAAATTTGAACATTGTCAAGTTAATCAGTGGATAATATGTAAATAGAACATTCTGACTTCTGTGACTGAAAGAAAACAGGATGGGTCTTGAGGTATGACAGATGTTTTATTGTTGTCCTTTTAATGTATAAATACTATTGCGTTTGATGGTGGCATCACGAAGATCCTGAGGCAGTTTACCTTGGTCCCAACAAAGCTTGAAAAACTCATGCAGTTTGGCATGCAGAGTTTTGCCGCCAGCCTTCCAGACTTCTGGGGGGATTCCATCCATACCTGCTGCTTTGCCACTTTTCAGTTGTTCGATTGCCTTATATGTCTCATCCAGGGTGGGAACCTCATCCAGCTCTAGCCTTAGGGGCTGTTGAGGGAGCTGGAGCAGGGCGGAATCTTGGACTGAGCGGTTGGCACTGAAAAGAGATTGGAAGTGTTCTGACCATCGGTTGAGGATGGAGATCTTGTCGCTGAGGAGGACTTTGCCATCTGAGCTGCGCAGCGGGCTTTGGACTTGGGGTGAGGGGCCGTACACAGCCTTTAGAGCCTCATAGAAACCCCTGAAGTCGCCAATGTCCGCGCTGAGCTGTGTTCGTTTGGCGAGGCTAGTCCACCACTCATTTTGGATCTCCCGGAGTTTGCGCTGAAGATGGCTGCATGCGCGACGGAAGGCTTGTTTCTTCTCTGGACAGGACGGCTTTGTAAGGTGAGCCTGGTGGGCAGCTCGCTTCTTTGCCAGCAGCTCCTGGATTTCCTGGCTGTTTTCGTCAAACCAGTCCTTGTTTTTCCTGGAGGAGAAGCCCAGTACCTCTTCAGTGGATTGCAGTATGGTAGTCTTCAACTGATCCCAGAGGGTTTCAGGGGACGGGTCCGTGAGGCGGGTTGCAACGGTGAGAAATCAGACTGCTCAAACTACAGGGGAATCACGTTGCTCTCCATTGCAGGCAAAATCTTCGCTAGGATTCTACTAAATAGAATAATACCTAGTGTCGCCGAGAATATTCTCCCAGAATCACAGTGCGGCTTTCGCGCAAACAGAGGAACCACTGACATGGTCTTTGCCCTCAGACAGCTCCAAGAAAAGTGCAGAGAACAAAACAAAGGACTCTACATCACCTTTGTTGACCTCACCAAAGCCTTCGACACCGTGAGCAGGAAAGGGCTTTGGCAAATACTAGAGCGCATCGGATGTCCCCCAAAGTTCCTCAACATGATTATCCAACTGCACGAAAACCAACAAGGTCGGGTCAGATACAGCAATGAGCTCTCTGAACCCTTCTCCATTAACAATGGCGTGAAGCAAGGCTGTGTTCTGGCACCAACCCTCTTTTCAATCTTCTTCAGCATGATGCTGAACCAAGCCATGAAAGACCCCAACAATGAAGACGCTGTTTACATCCGGTACCGCACGGATGGCAGTCTCTTCAATCTGAGGCACCTGCAAGCTCACACCAAGACACAAGAGAAACTTGTCCGTGAACTACTCTTTGCAGATGATGCCGCTTTAGTTGCCCATTCAGAGCCAGCTCTTCAGCGCTTGACGTCCTGCTTTGCGGAAACTGCCAAAATGTTTGGCCTGGAAGTCAGCCTGAAGAAAACTGAGGTCCTCCATCAGCCAGCTCCCCACCATGACTACCAGCCCCCCCACATCTCCATCGGGCACACAAAACTCAAAACGGTCAACCAGTTTACCTATCTCGGCTGCACCATTTCATCAGATGCAAGGATCGACAATGAGATAGACAACAGACTCGCCAAGGCAAATAGCGCCTTTGGAAGACTACACAAAAGAGTCTGGAAAAACAACCAACTGAAAAACCTCACAAAGATAAGCGTGTACAGAGCCGTTGTCATACTCACACTCCTGTTCGGCTCCGAATCATGGTTCCTCTACCGGCACCACCTACGGCTCCTAGAACGCTTCCACCAGCGTTGTCTCCGCTCCATCCTCAACATCCATTGGAGCGCTTACACCCCTAACGTCGAAGTACTCGAGATGGCAGAGGTCGACAGCATCGAGTCCACGCTGCTGAAGATCCAGCTGCGCTGGATGGGTCACGTCTCCAGAATGGAGGACCATCGCCTTCCCAAGATCGTGTTATATGGCGAGCTCTCCACTGGCCACCGTGACAGAGGTGCACCAAAGAAAAGGTACAAGGACTGCCTAAAGAAATCTCTTGGTGCCTGCCACATTGACCACCGCCAGTGGGCTGATAACGCCTCAAACCGTGCATCTTGGCGCCTCACAGTTTGGCGGGCAGCAACCTCCTTTGAAGAAGACCGCAGAGCCCACCTCACTGACAAAAGGCAAAGGAGGAAAAACCCAACACCCAACCCCAACCAACCAATTTTCCCTTGCAACCGCTGCAATCGTGTCTGCCTGTCCCGCATCGGACTTGTCAGCCACAAACGAGCCTGCAGCTGACGTGGACTTTTTACCCCCTCCATAAATCTTCGTCCGCGAAGCCAAGCCAAAGAAGACTATTGCGTTTGTATGGTAAAAAAAAAACAAAGGACACAAACACAAATTTAAAGGATGTTTGATTTTGTTTTTCTGAATCAAAATGAATGAAAAAATATCAGGCCAGTCAGCCAGGGGTGTTCTTTTCATAAATATACTCGGTAGGCTGTTTGCAGCAAGTGCTATTTAAACAGAATCTGTTTCACGAATAAACTATTTGTCTTCTGTGAAGATCTAAGGCTTGCTGAGGCTCCTGCGGTGCACTGCATTCCACTTGCAAATTCATTGGATGATATATCAACTTTTCAGTTGATGGGGTGTGGTGGCCCAACACTGGCCTACTGCAGGGGCAACCTCTGTACCTGCAGAAGAGCATGGGGACAAGACAACACCTGGCCTGCTGTCAATCAGCTGATCTGAATGGACCAAGCCCCGCCCAGTTGGGTGTCAATCACCCTCTGGGATTATAAGCCTGAGCTGCCCTTCAAAGTCACTCTCAGAGCTCGCAGCAGCACTACTCGTAGCTGGCTCTGTGGAGTTTTAAGTTGAATAAAGCCTGTTGTACAGTCTTTTGATTTTGTGTGTTTGCTTCTGACTGACGGCGCACCACATGGGGCAACTCTGCATCCTTTATGTTGCTTTTCAGAAGAAAAGAATTGAAACATAAGATATAGGAGCAGATCATTCAGCCCTTGCACCTGTTCCATAATTTAATAAGGCTGCTAATTTACCTCAGCAAAACTTTCTGAAACTAACTCCATATTTACCTGATATTCAATCATTCGGAGGGGCAACAACAGTTTTCCACACCCATCTACTTACCTTATTTTAACAGGATAAAAACACTGTCTCATTCAGTGCAACTCAATGGACAACATGCACTGTTTATATCCACAAACTCCATGTAACAGTCCAAACTCCTGAAAGGAAGGATGAAAAAGACAGGTTTACAAGAAAGGTGGCTGTGGTAGTTCTTATAGCTTTGTGCAATCTAGCCAAACTCTAGTTTATTGACCTATGAACTCAATGTCATCAAAACTAAGGAACTACTTGTTGATTTCAGGAAAGGAAAGCCAGAGGTGTACAATCCAATGATTATTGAGGGAATCAGAGATGGAGAGAGTGAGCAAATTTAGGTACTTGGGATTCACTATCTCGGAGGATCTTTCCTGAACCTAACACACCAATGGCATTGTGAAGAAAGCACATCAGCTCCTCTACTTTCTCAGGAGTTTGCTGAGGTTTGGTAAGACACCACAAACCCAGGCAATTTTCTACAGAGGTATGGTGAAAAGTGTGCTGACCAGCTGCATCATGGTCTGGTATAGGAACACCAATGCCCCTGAGCATAAAGTCCTCTGAAAGGTAGTGGACATAAATTGTTGGTGCAAGAAAGCTTGGAAAAACTAGCCATGTTTTTTTTATTGGAATAGAAATGATTGAGCTGAGATTTAAAACAATATGTTGAAGTAATTGTAATTACTTTATAGTAATTAAATTTTAAAGTGCTTTAAAGTTAAAGTAATTGGGGAAAGCCCTCCTTCCTTTAACAGAAGGGTCATGGACTTGATGTAATTGTCAGAAGGATTCATGGGGAAATAAGTATGTTTTTTTTTCATTCAGAGGCTGCCGGGGTTCTCGAACCCATGAAAAGGTGGGCAAAACTCCTAATGACATGTAAGCAGTATTTCAAGAGTCATGAGTTGTATAGCTGCAGGCTATACAGGAATCAAGCTGGGGAGCTAATTGTGAGGAACACAATAGGCTGAATGACCTCCTGGCTCATAATTCTTGTGTTTTGATATGGATAGGCTGAGATTGTCATGTGCCTTTTTGATCTCTAGTCTGATTATTTTTCAAATGCATTAATTAATAGTATTAATTGCTTCTACTGTGTTAGTCATGTGTGCCTACCATTCTTTGGATTGTGTGAGGGGAAATCTTCAAATTTTGCTTGAGACTTTTCAATATAGTTCAATGATCAGATCTTAAATAACCTTATTATACTGGTTTCAATTGTGGCTTTAAGTCTTCTGAAGATCTGAGAAGTTTGTCTCCTTTCAAATCTCGTTCCTGCAATGAAAACCAGATTAGATTATAACTACACCCACATGGATATTATTCGCCTTATAAAATATCACCATTTATCTAAAGTGTGGATCACCGTGCTGTAATATTAGCCGGAAAGTTGAATGTCTGTCGCCCCTGTTCTCTTCACAATTGCTGCTTCGAGGCAACCTGCAAAAAGGTATTCTATGGTGTTTTTTTTAAATCTCCCCCCCCCCCACCTTTTTTTTTGCAGGAAACATGAAACTTCACCAAGCTCTTAACCTGAATGGATAGCGCAATCCTGGCTTTCTATATTCCTGTCACTGGTTGTCAACGTCAGGATATTACTGCTAAATAAAGTTAACGATGAAAGGTCACCAGTCTGAAATACTTTGCTATACTCTTCACGGGTGTTGCCCGGCCAGTTCCAATCTTCGGTTTTATTTCACATTTCCAGCATTTGTTTTATTTTGAAATATAAAACACGTGTTTCCAGATTTTTACAGGACACAGGGAAATTGAAATCAGCTAACAGGCGCCTGCACTCAAAAATATTTTTAGGAAATGTTGAAATATCGTGTATTCGTATTCCTTTGTTTTGTCTTTCAGCCAAGAATCACTTCGTAATTTAAAATCAGTGTCCTGCACTCGATTAGACCCTGAGCTCTGCGCATCAGAATAGCATTCATCAAAGTAAAAAGGATTTTTAAAAATGTTCAGGGTCTATTAAGATAATATTTAAAATCATTGATATACAACTTCCAACAGAGTGTGCCAATATTTGTTACTGACTGTAGATGGCGCGCGAAAGCAACTAAAGTGAGCCCGGGGGCCACTCAGAGGGGGAATCAGGAGGCTCTGGGATCCTTTAACCGGCGTCTGCTCATCCTGCGCTTCACTCACTTCTCCGAAATAATAAATAAGGGCACTCTTTATATGACTGCCTGCGGTTAGGCTGCATTGTGTTCAAACAAGTGAGAAATAAGGCGAGCGGATGATTTGGGGAGTTCTGGAGGCAGCAAGCGGAGTTGCTTGGAACTTGGGAACCCACCTTATCAAGCGCTGATTGACCCTGCAGCTCTCTGCAGGCTGGAAGTGCCTTGCCAGTGTCACACTGAAGGTATGCGGGCTGCGTGAGGCTAAAGCGGCCGTTCGGAGACGATAGCAAACAAAAAAGGCATTTGTCCAACTCGGCCAGTTCAGGCAAACGCCGAAGCTGCGGTTGAAACGCAACCCGCTTCGTCTGTCACGAACCGTGGCCTGAATGACTGGTGTAATCACTTCACTGGTAATACCGCACGCGTTGCAGTTCACACTGCGCTCGAACCGCGTGGCTCTGTTTGCGTTGAGAACATTAGTTATTGCACTTGATTGTTTTAGGGGATCAGCTTCTGTTCATTGCCATACATTTTGGGGTCAAAGGCGTGCGCTGAGTTGTTTCGTATTTTATCGCCACGGTGGGGGTGGGGATAGGATTGTACTTGCCATTGGAATATGGGACAACCGTCACCACCCGCATATTACAAGTGTCTGCCCTGACAGTGGGAGAAGCTCCCAGTTCAGTATCGACCCACCTTGAGCCTGTGGCCTCTTTGAATGGCAACAATGGGAGATTCTAACCGTGGCGGAGACACAATCCATTCACTTAGAAGGAGGACCTTTTGTCACGGCTTTTTACTTTTGCATGTCGGAAACCGGAGCGCGTAGCACTTAAGCAGCCTGTGAGTTTCCGTCTATCGTTTCATCCACGGACTTTTTGCGCCTAAATCAGTCTGGTTGTTTGTAAATGTAACAGGTGATGAGAGGCCACCCGACAAAGCCCTCCCTGGCCTCTGTTTGCTTTACAAGTGGAATTCAATTCTAACACCAATTTCAGCCGCAATTTACACGCGGTCCCAGCGTACTCTTTTAACTCACTATTCCCTGCTTACCCTTTCGTTTTAAACCTCTATATACATGTATTCTGGCGTCATTCCCGTGTGGGCAGGTTACTCTATATTTGGGGGGGAAATGTCTGTGATATCAAACGGATCCGTGTAACCAGTGCAAGCGTGCGCGTGTCCTCGTGTTTGGCAGATTGCTGCGAAAAGGTTAAGGGGATATTGGGATGGGTTGAGTTATACAGCGTGGCGGAGCCGGGGCTCCCCGCCATTTGATACTGTACTGCCTATAAATTAGCGACATGATTGCTGTGTAAACAAACGAACACGATATAATTTATATAGTTTCTCAGGCCGCTCACTCCCAATTGGTTAGGAGCTGCGAGCCGCACCAGAGGAAGGCATTTGGGGCTTGCTAAGTTGCTGAAATGAACTCGGACCACCCAGTTCGACTACCAAACACTCGGGAAGCAAAGCTGCGTTTAAAAGGGGTTATCTTACGTTTTAATGTGCACATGGTTCTGTTTTTGCCCCCCTTTTTTGAGTGACATAACAAAAATTGTTGGCACCCCCCCCCCCTCACCCGATAATAAAGTAAAATAAGGCAAAACACAAAATGCTGGAGAAACTCAGCAGGTCAAACAGTGTAGTTTATCTATAGCATAGATAAAGGCGTTTTGGGCTTCAGCGCTTCAACGAGGGATGAAGCCCGCTTGTGGGTAATTCAATGCACTTTTGAAATATATTTTTATTCTAAATGAGCAATGTGCTCTTTTAATCATTTATTAGAATCAAAGTTTAAAACATCAGAAAATTTTCCATCAGCGGATCTTCCTGTCTAAATTTATCCGTGTCTAAACGCCCTGGTGCACACGTTGTATGTGCTTAGCTTCAGGTTGACTAGCTTCATATGCCTTCTTCGTCGGCTGACGTCCATCTGAATAATCTGTCGGAGGAGTATATGTATGTCGAATGCATCAACCCATTCAGTGTATATGCTTTTGAGTGAGCGTGGTGCCTCAAAAAGAACTCTCTTCTGGCAGTGCCCGTAATCATTTTTTTTTTAAATACTGCAAATCTCCCATCATCGTTGAATGCAACATAACGTTTGCTGGCCTGAAGTTCTTCACTTGAAAGTGCTCACTTTGTCTGTTGGGAGTAAGGAGGCTCTTGATATTAAACCGACAGATAAGGAACTTTTAGAGATACCTCAATATTAAATATATCAATGTACCTGTTGAATTTTATTAGGCGAAATCTTCCAGATCTTTGTTTAAAACTGCAGGCCGAAGATGCAGTGGTCCCTTCCAACTCCCTTTCCGTGAAGCTCTGCTGTATCCGCCGTTTTAAGGGATGAGAACAAGCAACCAATGAGGAATCGGCGAAACCGGGAGCCTCTTTGTGGTGGTCCAATAGGATTCCCCGCATTGGTGGCGCGGCTGTCAATCACCGGAGAGGCAATGACATGAAAGAGGAGAGAAAGCAGTGTTAACCTTCCCCCAGCACTCAACAGACAACCCCAAGGAGGAGCGATGCCTTTCGGGCTCATCTCGCCAGCAAAGGACGGCTACCACCGTTGAATTAAAATCAATATATATATAAAAGTTAACCCAAAAAATGGCTGTACGCGGGAACACCTTGAACCCGTTCTCCATCCAAGCTATTTTAACCAGAAAGGATGAGAATCGACACTCGAAAAGTTTGGGCGTGTCCTGCTTTTCGTCTGCTACCTGTTGGAAGATGTTAGACAATTTAAATTCCTGTCCAAAGATGAATCCCTCTTGCGGGAGAATCGAGGCAAGCAACGATCTGCCGAATGAACAGCTCTGCTGTGACTCGGATTCGGGCGTCAGCGATGAAAATGACAGTAAAAACTTGTCGATATGCAACTCGGAAAGGGGGTTGGAAATTTCTGCAGCCGGTTCTTTGCCAACGAAACCAATGAAGGAAGCGCGATCGAGTCTTAGTGAAGAGACCGAGAAAAGCGACAGTAAGGACTATCTGTGTCACCGGGGAAGACCCGACCATTTATCAGGTAGCGCACAATGTGTGCCTTTACTTGTCAGTCTCCTCCTTAAGCTGCAATCGACACATACATTTTCGACCATTGATTTCTCTTTAAAACTTGTCTATATTGCGAAGTGCATCTGCAAAGGGACTTTCAGAAAATGTCACGTTAAGGTAGAATTTAGTTTATTTTCAACGCCCAACGTTTCACTTGTTCCAAAACTCCTTAAGAAACATCCATATACATGTAGCTAATGTAGTTAGATGGAGACAGACAGAGAACCAGTCAAGTTAGATAGATGCTATTTATTTAAGTTATTATTCTTCACTCCGTAGCTTCAAGTCCAGTTGACGAAGAGTTGAAATCGGGCCAAACCCCGGACCAACCCAAACAGAGGAAGAAGCGTTCCCGAGCCGCCTTCTCCCACGCTCAGGTATTCGAGCTCGAGCGCCGCTTCAACCACCAGAGATACCTCTCCGGTCCCGAGAGGGCGGATCTGGCCGCCTCCCTTAAACTCACGGAAACTCAGGTCAAAATCTGGTTCCAGAATCGCAGGTACAAAACCAAGCGCCGCCAACTTGCTGCTGACCTCATGGCCTCGGCCCCAGCAGCAAAGAAAGTAGCAGTGAAAGTGTTAATCCGAGATGACCAAAGACAGTATAGCCCGGGAGAATTGTTAAGACCTTCACTGCTTTCACTACAACCGCCTTACCAGTACTATCCATTCACCTATTGCCTGCCTGCATGGACAGTGGCCGCTTGCACAGGAACTCAATAGCTGTTTTTTTTAAAAAAGAACAAAGTTTCAGATCCACGACATTAGAACTACAGTATTTATTTGTGTTGTTTTTTTCGTATAAGCTGCAGACTGGACTCGGCAGATGGAGTTTCCATGGTATCCATGTCCTTGATATTTAATTCAAACCCAGCTTCAAACAATTGAAAGGTTGTCCGAGAGGAACAAACGGGGAAAACGGCGTTTCTCTAAATTTCTCTGAAAAGAACCTCGATGTTTTGCGTTGGTTGGACATTATTTTTTCATTCCCTTGAGTGAAGCAATGTGAGCTGAATGTAAGAACCATAGAGAAACTGCGGTTGTCTCATGTGCAAATCTCCATGGAGATCTATATTGTTTTATTATTCATCCTGGTTAAGAACAGCAGAGGAAAGAGAAAAGCATTTAACACTTTCTGGCAGATTGCTTTGTGTGATGTTGTGAAGATGTTTGCCCCAACCACGGAACATGTCGACCCGTGATTATATTCCAGCAGTATAGGGATAATAATCTAGCACTTTCCATTAAAAGAAATATTTAGTAGTGCTTAGTGTGGGCGATCATATTGCAGGCTTTTCTTTAATAGTAGCGTGTGACATTTTATCTCGTTGATGGTTTCTCCTGAATAGATCCAGGTTTTAAAAGATTATGAATGAATGTTTAAATAATTGCAGCGCAGCGACAAATGATGGTTCGTTTCAGGAATGGTGCATTTGGAGTTGTGTATCTCTTATAAAATCATGCACTCTGCATAACTTCCGGTCTTAAAATAATAATAAAAATTGATGATGCCTTTTGTTCTGTGTAAATATCCAAAGTATGTTAATGAATCGTAATCTTATTAAATGCAAGGTTTCAAATCCGTGTTCCATATGTCATCTTATTCTATTAATAGTTGTAGGTTTGGGGCTTGGTAAACGTCCATTTACCAGAATAGCCGGGGTTAGAGAAATGTTCATTTGTGTTTCCACTATAATTTCGAAATCCTAAGAATTGTATTTTAAACTGTATTAATATATTAGGATAGGATATAATTCTTTAAAAACAGTGCAGTCGTTTCAGATGTTCGGTTGGCCTAGAGGAGAAGGCGCCTTTAACTTAAAGCTTTAAAAAAAAGTTTCATGATTGTGGATTAACGCGTAGTGAAAATAATTTATATTCCATTGGATTTGTACATTAATTCACGAGGTTTCCCCCAAAATACTTAAATATGTATCTTATTAACTGTTGACTGCAACTCATTGAATGTTATCAACGTTTACTTAATATTTGATAGTTTCAATGATGCATTGTCAAGAAAATGTTTCTTGGGTTATATTGTGTCACATAATGAAGGTCCTCGGAGAGTGTGGAATTTGGTTTCCAGTTGCTTGCAGACGAAACGACGGACCTCGAAAACATTTAAGGATCGGATTTAAATCTACAGAATTCGGTTTTAGTTTACGTGGGTGTTTGAGATTGAAAGATATGTTCAGCGATGATCCATTAACAATGCCTTAGGTTGTATCGTGAATTCCAGTGATCCAGTGTCAGTGATCTTCTCGGACGATTTACAAAGCTAAGGAGTTATTTTGGAGATGCACATGATTTGGAATGTACAATGTCTCTTACTCCAAAGGCGTGTTTTCTCTTTTTTAAGAGGCAATAATAGTGAACTTTAACACGCCGCCAAACAAATCAGGTTTTGCTGAAAAAGGGGTTAGACATGTCATGATTGATATCATTTTGAGTTAACTCAATAGGTATTAGCTATCTCTGACACAGTGTGTAATTCAAACGCTGATTTTTCGTGTGTATTTAAAACTATTGTTTCAAATAACAAAATAAACCCCGATATCAGGAGTTATTTTCTAATATCATTTTTAGTTTCACATTTTAATGTGCGGCATTTATTTAATATCCTCCGTTAATGGCATGAGGTTTCTTTATTTGAAACCGGTTTTTTTTACGATCTCCATTGCAGATGTATTTCGACATTCTGTTATTTCTACAATTCCGCAGAAAGGGCCGAGTTTCGACTGCACCAGTAACATCTCTCTCGGATATTTGCCTTCATGCATGTTGAAGGATCTGTGAATCTTGCCGAACATTATTTTTTAGATTTCAGGGGTTTGTGGATACTGAACGGAGGACCTCAAAAATACATTCGCAGCACGGAAAGAACGAGCGGTGCATCTTTTTTATAAAAAAATCTTACAGGAGTTACTTTTCTAGCAACAAGAAGCAATTTCCATTCCAGCAAAAATATGGTTGTATATATTTCCAATAGCAATTAGCAAGGAGAATAAATTTCCATAAGACATTCACATTAATAACTTCAGTTGAGAAACCAGTAGATCTTGCTAGCTGGTGCTCGTGAACTGCAGAGAACGGGAAAATACGACGACAGGAAAAAAAACGTAATTTTGGACAAGGAATGCAGACGATTTCCAAGGTCTTTCCCCCCACCCCCACCCCCACCCCCACCCCCCGTCCCCGACATATTTCCTAAATGAATGACGACTTGTCTTCAATGGACTGTTTTCAGAAATAGCATTGCAGTGGTCCCTGGTTTGATTAATGTTCGGAGGATGGGAAACTCGCTCCTCTCGTAAATTCAAAAGAAAATTTCATTTCAACACTGAAACATTTTGATCAGAGACAACAAGTGACGTTTAATGCATCTCAGTTTATTTCCAGAAACAATTAAAACAAATAATCAAATGATAGCTGTGACCTGGCTCGTTCGTGACTTGGAGAGGGCCCAGCGGGAGGAGCAATATCTTTATTGCCCATTTATTATAATAGTTGTAAGATATTATCATTGATTTACTATCGGCGAAGACCTTGTACGAGTTTTTAGAGCAACCCCATTAGACTGAGATCTAAAAAAATCTGTTACAAGCTAGTGGGCGGGAATAAAAACAACGCTTATCAGATTGGGCAGCAGTTGTGGAGAGGTTAACGGCCACCTTTGTTCTTCCAGCATCCAATGCTGGAGTTGCTGGAAAATTGGATTAGGGTTGTGCCATTTAATTTGACCCGATTACTTAACATAGTGAAATGCAGCCAGTTCAGTGTTTTCACCTTTTATTCAAACTGTACGTTTTCCTTCCACTTTCGCAATATTTTAAAAAAAATGGCAATGTATATATTATAAACTGCAGCTATTTACGCTGACTGTGCCACTCAGTGACAGGAGACCCCGGTCGCCGGGTCTTGAATTTTAGAGAAATCTTCGTATCGCGATTTTCTCTAAGGTGAATTGGCGATAAGTCAAAATGCGATTGAGTCAAATGTTGATTCATTTACCTTTTTTTTTCCCCACGCAGTTTCCGCGAGGGCGAATTTCATTCCGTTTTATTCTCAATTTTTGAGTGGTGATTTTGAATTTCCATTACCCGAACATCCTCAAAGCGGGAATCGCCTGCAATTAGCATGAGGTGTTCCCACCGTGGGACTTTCTGTAATCACGTGGTATTTGTGCATTTTATAGTGTGCATTCAATGAATGTTTCAAATGTTAATTCTTATTTCATATACTTATTTGGCGAAATATATATAATTCTGTTTAATCCTCTCTACATAATTATTGTAACGTGAGAATTAAGTCTGCTCCGGGGAAACATAGGTCTGATGATAAAAGAGCAACTGGGTTTCTGCAATTGCAGGTAGTTCCAAAACAAATCGGCAATAATAGATGCTTCGGTAAGAAACTACATTTTATAAACCCAATCGTTTCAATCTTCGTCAAACAAAAATGATCCATAAGAGGAAAACAGGGAAATATATTTTGAAATATTCATTTGCAACTCTGAAACGAACATTTGCCGACTTCTCAAAATTTCAAAATTACAGGTTAATTTCTAATCTGATTACCGCAAAATTTGGAGTCTTGTGAAGTGGATGCGGGAGATGTAGTAACTGCGCTTCGCCAGCCAGAGCACGAGGGCGCGTCTAGTCTACAATGGTTTCAGTCATTGCGTGTAAACCCGGTGGCAACCTTTGGCTATCCCTCGACAGCACTTAACTTAGTGCTGAGAGATGCTGATATCAGTGTGTCGAGTCGTTTTCCATTGTATGTACTAAGAATAAGAGGAGCACACCTGCTTTCCCCCTTTCAGCTATTGTTTAATTATGCTGGCAATTTGCAACCTTCAGGCATTGCTCACATTAACTGGTAATTTTGTTGCGTCAACCTCATCTACGAAGAAAGTTAAAGCAAACGACAGTTTGTTCCTATTCCTGAAAATTGCTTAAAGAACTTTGAATTTCGCAAACATTATTACTGATTTCATGAAATTTGAGAATGGAGAATGCAGTCATGTTAAGGATAAGAATTCACACTGACATAAATGTCATTTTGTTTTGTGCATCAGTGAAGTTATTAACTACGCTGAGAATGACCAGGTTGATAACGGTGCTATTCTATTCACTCAGCCTGCAGTGCGAGTGAAAACCCAGATACCTACCCTGAGGAATTTGCAGATCATATGACTATTGAGTAATTCGAGAAAGTTGCTTTGTTTCTACATATATTAACAAAACTAGAATTTATTTCTATATTCGTCTATTGAGTAATTAATCTTCCGAGAATTGAATTTCTTAATAATGGATTGCTATAAATGGGCAGACATTGCTGTTGAGAAAAGACCATTTAAAAGGTGCCACTTCGCCCCATTGCAAAATACCTCTGGCGGCCTTTCAATAATAACTGACAATTATACAAATATAAATCACATGAGCACAATTGAGATTGGCATTGAGGGAAGGCTGCACTGTTGGAGGTGCCCGATTTTGGACAAGCTGTTAAATTGAGGCCTATCTGCTCTCCCAGACAGAAAGAAAATAAACTGAAACATTTTTATCATTCATATTAAAACTTTGACAAAATATCAACATGTGGATTCCTGCAACATTGTGGTTAAAAAGAAAGGGGTTGTTGTCTTTAAGATCTTGCTATGCGCATAACATCATTTTAAAAAAATAAAGATCCATTTGCTGTAAAACAATTAGGAATGTGATACGGTGGTAAAATACATTAAAAATGCAAGCCTATCTTTCACCTGCCTGGGGGGTCGGTAGATGGGTCGATTTTATACTTGAGAAAATTCCATGACAGAAATATAATTATTTTGGTCAAAGTCCAATAAAATATTTGCAGATTTGCTTCTCAAAATGTGGATGTATTGATTTTAATGAACATTTTTATGTCAACCATGCTTCATTTTCTAATATAATCTTCCTTATTTAGTTACCTTTTCACGATGATAAATGGGTTTAAATGACTTATCTACTTCACGACACCTTGTTTATTTTGATTTTCTCTTTTTTACTGTATTACCGTCTTCTCTCTTAACTGTGCACTCATCTTTATTGCGGATTCATAGCCATTTTAGCGCTATGGTGTTTTTCCTTCTAAACGCAAGACACGATATTCTTTGTGGTGTACAAAACAGGAAACGTCGTCAATAACCAAACAAGTACAAGTTCTCATTCTTTCCAATCCGCAAACTTGCATCTCTTCCATTCTCTCTATCTCTTTTTCAAGGTTGCTGTCAACTAGAACCCAATGGCGGGTTCTGGGTTTGTTTTGAGAGGTTCCGGGACAAGCAGCTGAGGACGTGCACGCCCACAGAATCTGGGGATACCTCGTCATTCTCCGCCAACTTGCTGCTTCACCGTGCAGAAAGAATACGTAACCTGGCTTGAAATCGGCTCCAAACGATAGCTGGATAGAAGAGTCCGCTTTCTACGTCATTAATTGCGTATAAAAGGATACTTTTTTTCTTTGCGTGAAAAATTATATAATTTTAAATAAGCTTTTATATTTAAAAAAATGCAAATATGAAAAATATAACATAGGTCGGCAAAACTAACCCTTTCTCTTTCTTTTGTAATTCTCGCATTATATCAGTGACTACAACTTCCGACGTTTTTGTTGACTGTAGAATGACATATAGGGTGCGAGGTAGAAGCGAGTCTTTCTATTTATCGCAGATTTGACCAATTAACTGTACAATCGAGGTAAACATGGATCAAACTGTTTATAATGTTGTTCAGGTTGCAGATTCTTTGGAACTACATAAAATGTTAACAAGGAATTTCCAACATTGCTGCTGTCCCAGGACCAATCATGATCCCCAATAAAACAATGATGCGATCTCAGGTCGCAGGATATAGAAAACAAAATTTGAAAATAAAATACATTACATATTTGCGGTCATCCACTCTTTATTCTTTTCCCATTGCCAAAATTTAATTTATAAATCGTTGTCATCCACACACAAAAATCTTGATCTCAATATAATGTCTGACAATCGGTTCCTTGGCGTGTGTCTTTTTTGTGTTTTAGTTGAGTTAAAATTTGCTAATACTGAACTCTGAATATGACGTCGGGTTTTATTTTAAAAAAAACCTTATAGTGAAGCCATTGTAAACTTTTATATCAAGTTACCTTAAATTTCCGGCGGAGTGCATTCAACCCACGAGATCAATGCCGGCTATTAAGTTCTTCCATATCTTCCCTCCCTTTCTACCTCAGCACACCAATGCCATTTGTTTCAACTTGTCCTTGTGATGACGCATTCTTTTTCGTAGATTATCCTGATTTCATAACTGGATTTATGACATTTATGGCCTTCAGTTAATATATTCCTCCACAATCGGAAAGATTTCTCTGATCACTAATTTGCACTCAAGACAACCTTTGGCTCTTTTGCAATGAAAGCACGTGGTTTCCATTGAGCTCTTCCAGGTGAATATGTCACCATAAAATCGCACACTCTTGCAGTTTAACTCAAGCTAGAAGCCCTGAACTTCATCTATTCGTCCAGCAGACAATCCATGTGCAGCCTGTCGTTTCATTATTTTGGTAAATTGTCATGTTGGTTCAGAAAAAAAAATACTAGCAGGAAAAGAAGCCCGCAGTGAAAGTTTCATGTGAATTATCTCCCACGAATTAAGTTTCTCCACCATTTTTTTGTTTATTATTTCCAACATCCGCGGCATTTTCTTTTGCTTTTATTACTTTCAGTTTTGTGTTCATTCTTATTCTGGTTTATTTCTGTAGCCACTCCGACTCATATTCCCTAAACTCCAGTTTTCTCCCCCAAAGAAAATGCATCATCTTGCATTTATTGCCATCTGAAAGTAGACCTTTTTTCCCTGTCTATTTCCAAGGTCAAGTGAATAGAGATGTTTTTCACGTGCTATAGGATTTAAGACGGCCAGGTGGAAATGAGTATCAATGCTACTGGACAGCGCCCCCTGTAGAAAGGCCTTGACTATACAGTTAAATCGCTGAAGACTGCAGATATTTCAATTTGCGAACCTAACCGGGAGTTTACAGGATCTGTCAAGATCAAGAGAATACACTTGAAATTCTCCGACTTTTAGGAATAAAAATATTGCAGGTGCATTTATGAATGGAGTAGGTTTAGATCGTCCAAAGTAAGATTGGACAAAGTTGTACATTAATATATTACAGGAATATCCGCGTGGGTAAATACAACTATTAAATGACACAGTCCACATTCTTCAACCGCGGAGAACCGATCAGACTCGAGGAAGCCAAGTACAAAATCCAGCTGACAAACAAAAATATTATCCCTTTCTTTGGACAAATGGAGATCCGTAAAACTTTTTTTTCAACAAGTCCTCACTAAAGAAAAATCTGTCATTCTAAACACGTTCTGCAATAAAAAAGCGAATGCTTTGGATTTAGAAGTTTTCGTTATATTTCGATTTTTAAACATTATTATCAAATAACTACGAGAGAGAGGGGGGGGGTGGGGTGGGGAGGATCGCTCATATTTAGTTAAGTCTGGCCAGGTCGTTTTAATATTATTTCCGATGTCTGTTAGTTTGCAGCTGTAAACACGAGTGTATTAATACATCAGAAACAAACGTATTCCTGTAAAAAAGGGAACAACTCGAATTAGACAAAAATATTAAGTTCTAAATAATATCACGGCTGCTCACATACATTATATTTCCTTAAAGTATTACTGACCGGTTGAATTCAATGAAATTGACTTTTTAGCAGATAGTTTTTCGTTGTAGTTTTAAAAAAATTGCAAAGCAGCAGACGCCAATTTATCTGAATCGGTTCCGATTCTACTGAGTGCCACCAACTAAGCGCCAAGAGAAAAATAAAATAAAATAGTTCTCTGTGTATGGTCGCAGGAATAATTCTGAGGGCCATCCTCTGTTTCTGCCGGTGTAGCCCCAAACGAGCCACTCAAGTGCTACCACTTTATTCGTTCCTGGGCATGATCCAATTGGGGAAAAATACATTTAAGGTAATGGAAAACGATCACGACCTTCGATATGGACACCAATTCATACCCATTAAAGTAGTTCATGTGGCAATAGAATTAAATGTTAATTACCGTTCCATTTGGGGCTATTTTATCAGAATATTAACTTTTGTCATTGACTAGGATCACTTGGGTCAACGGAAACCAAACGCTTCCTTTTGGGGATTATTGTTTTCATCCCAGAAAGGGAAGGGGTGGGGTGGTCAACCCCGCTTATAAAGTTAACATTATGCTTACAACCAAAAACAAAATCTCGGGACAATAACTGCATCTCAGCATATTGTGTTGTAGGTATATTTCAAAACCATTCCAACACTCTGATGTACACGGCGAAACAGGGGCGAGACCAGGGCCGTGTGTGTTACAGGATGCTACGCTTTGGGGGGGAGGGGGGGGAGTTAGACTTTTTTTTAAAAAAACCTTACAAAATAAACACCTATTTCACATATAAAACCACTGGAAAACGGCGCTGCCAATTTATTCATAGCTCCAAGGGTCCCACAGGACAACTGTACTTTCACATTCTTTAATTGTCCCATGGATTTTCGACTTATTATATTTTATTGGTGTTCCAAGGCTCTGTGGTTTTAATAAAGGAAATCACATTGCTAGAATGATAAGGAACATATTATTTTCACCATTTTTGCACCCAGATATTGAGAAAAATATTTTTGTAAAATTAAGGATCTGAAATTTGAAACTAACGCAGCCTAGAATTTTCCTGATTTGAATGATGACCTGCACAACATCGTAACTTTATTATAATCGATTTATGCCAGCACGTTTCTCAAGTTGTTTCTTTAGCATAAATTATTTGTTGTGTTGTTTAGAAGCAGGGAACGCAGTAAATTTGACACACGCACTCCAGCGCGAGAGGTAAAGTTCCAACAAGCAAAAATACATTTTTGATGCTGGAACTGGAACCGTGAGCTTTTCATTCTGGTCGGTTTTCATAATCAATTTGCTTTTTATGCAAGTATTTGTTTGTAAAATAAATGTTAAAACATTCTCGCTATTGATTCGAATTATTACTTTGCAAACTCGGCATTGTTAGAATGACAGAAATTCTTGTACATATTTGCGAATCTTAACGCGCAGCACCTTAAAGCAAACGCTAGTATTTTTCTATCAGTACACGAATTACGTTTATAGCAATTTTAACTGGAATGTGTAGACTTCCGAGATAATATTAATTTCCACGAGTTCACAAATTACAACGCAAATTCTATGACTTATTCCCATGTTCTACACATTCCTACGGTGTTGTCTCAGAAATGTCACCTGGTTGTTCTAAATTAAGTATTGATTATGTGTTTAATGAAATGTACTTAATTTCTAAATACACACGGACACGTTTTCAAATTTAAAGTATATTTATAACGTGTCAGAAACAATAACAAGAATCCGTTATATCTGTATATCACAACTTGTGGGTGTAGTCGCTGTCAAATGGACCCCCGCCAAAGGAGCCTCAGATCAGCTCATATTTCACGTTTAATAATCGTGTGGAATAACATTTCTTCATATTGTGCGCATAAAGGGGTCTCAGAAATGACAAATAAACTAAACGGCGTGAAACAAATATCTGCTCTATTAAATGACACTGCACTGAATTTTTTTTCTCTCTCTGGACGCTGGCGAAGTCAGTTCAGCTTTTCATCTGTTCACTTCAGAGGTTCGTCATTTGAAACTTTACGTCTGATCCAAATTATTATTTTAAATCATGTTTAGGTTTAACACAACCAGGCCTTCAAAAGCACTTCAGGCTTTAACACAGCTATTATTTCCATAGATTATAGATTTAAAAAAAAAAATCCCAAGTACAGGCTTGATCCCCATATCCAGACACGAATGTACATGATTAATTAAATTGTTCATGAACACCAGGTGACAAATGTAAAATAGGCATTCGCAGTGTATGGACACGCAGTTTAGACGGAAGATTTGTTTCCGTTAATAGAGTATGTCGCCAAAGATGATTAATGTTTGTGATTTTTCTCCCTGCTGTATTTAGATTAATCTACGAAAGGCGGGATGGGGTCCGTGATATTTGGCCTACTTTGAAACCAATGCTACATGGAACTGGTCTGGTTGATGTCTGTTGAAATGAAAGGGTATTGATTGCGGTCAGTGCCCTGTTGGTGTCATTAATCACGGAAAACAATCAAGCAGGCAGCAAGTCTGAAAGTAACAGACAGTCCATCGACTGAACCCAAGCCAACAGGTGGCATTTAAACTTTTTAATGTGAACTAAACAGGATGTTGATATGATAGCATAGCATTGTTTTCTAATTTACATTGCTTAATTTTATTTGGCGTCACGTTGAAACGATCATGATCAACTTTAAACCAATGACTTGAAGGTTAATTGTCTTGCCGGCGTTTGCATATTGTCTGATTAGACTCAGTTGAATGACCATCAGTTCTGATTGGTATAAATGGAGTCCAGTCATAAAACCAAACGTTTATTTCTTGTCACTCAGAGGCCGAACACACACATTTGCTAAAGCACACATTTTAAATTTCCTAATTATTTTATCTCTGTAACTTATTTTGGCTTCAAAGTTAATTAAATTAGATGACAGCAATGCATGCGTCGCTAACTCCGTTCCTCGGCGAGTTCCGTTGTCCAAAGGTTGTTTAAAGCATTTGAAATCCACATGGAAATTGTTGAAAAAGCAAAACTTGGGGCCAACCAGGTTCAGGTAATTTTTCTAACGTTTGTTTCTTTATTCGTGTCTTTTTTAAAAACTTTTCCGCATTGATGTAAAATACAGCGATGGTTATCGACTATTTTATGGTGTATCACGACTTTCACTACCTTGCGAAAGTTTTAAAATGTTTAAAATAGAATGTTATACAACTAAACCGACTCTACTTGACAGCCATAATAGCACTTAATCATTAAAATTATTCTCAATTGCGCAGACATGTTCCATTTGCTGTTCCATATCCAGTTTCACACTTAATGAACTCAAATTACCAACATGCCAACCCTATCATCTATCGCATATCAATGTTATTTATTTCATCAATCATGATATTTTGACTTACCAGTTTATTGTTTTGTAAGCGTCACTCAAATCGCCCCCACTGTTCTTTTGAAATATTATCGTCAACATTTTGCAGCAAAATATTTAACCTTTAACTTATTTATAGGCTATTTTGGCATGGAAATAGTCTTCTATTTTGAAGTGTCACCACTTAATTCATTTCTTTGGTTTCTAGCCAAAATTATCCATCTGCACTTAAACGGACGCATTATGAAACAATTTCTGCGTTTGCCTTCGTTTACGCTTCTTGTGGTCGAGATCCTGATCAATTCCAGTTTTGAATTTTCTTGCTTGCCCTTCAATATGATTGACTTGGGATAAGATGTCCATTTGAATGAGCTAAATATAAATTGATATGAATCTAACTGCGCGTATCCACTTTAAAGCGGTGTGTAGCTCATGGTGAAAATGTAGAAATTCCTCTGTTGAACTTACTCCACCATCCAGAGGCTTCAGTTTATAGATCTGTGAGCAAGGCCCAAAAGAGAGATCTGTTTCCTCAAGTCTGATATCTATAAGCATAACATTGATTTCTGTGGCTTAAAATATAAACGGCGTGAAGCAATCCAGGTAATTTTCTCGAATAGTGGAGAATTAAATTGGGCCATTTCCATGATTTTGTCAGATAGCAATTGACAGGTGCAGATATTTCGGTCGTCTTTGATTAAAATTAATTGGTACAATTCACTACTTTTATAAACCAAATCTCATTGTCGATCCTTGCATCTGATGAAATGGTGCAGCCGAGATAGGTAAACTGGTTGACCGTTTTGAGTTTTGTGTGCCCGATGGAGATGTGGGGGGGCTGGTAGTCATGGTGGGGAGCTGGCTGATGGAGGACCTCAGTTTTCTTCAGGCTGACTTCCAGGCCAAACATTTTGGCAGTTTCCGCAAAGCAGGACGTCAAGCGCTGAAGAGCTGGACAACAGATAGACAACAGACTCGCCAAGGCAAATAGCGCCTTTGGAAGACTACACAAAAGAGTCTGGAAAAACAACCAACTGAAAAACCTCACAAAGATAAGCGTATACAGAGCCGTTGTCATACCCACACTCCTGTTCGGCTCCGAATCATGGGTCCTCTACCGGCACCACCTACGGCTCCTAGAACGCTTCCACCAGCGTTGTCTCCGCTCCATCCTCAACATCCATTGGAGCGCTCACACCCCTAACGTCGAGGTACTCGAGATGGCAGAGGTCGACAGCATCGAGTCCACGCTGCTGAAGATCCAGCTGCGCTGGATGGGTCACGTCTCCAGAATGGAGGATCATCGCCTTCCCAAGATCGTATTATATGGCGAGCTCTCCACTGGCCACCGTGACAGAGGTGCACCAAAGAAAAGGTACAAGGACTGCCTAAAGAAATCTCTTGGTGCCTGCCACATTGACGACCGCCAGTGGGCTGATAACGCCTCAAACCGTGCATCTTGGCGCCTCACAGTTTGGCGGGCAGCAGCCTCCTTTGAAGAAGACCGCAGAGCCCACCTCACTGACAAAAGGCAAAGGAGGAAAAACCCAACACCCAACCCCAACCAACCAATTTTCCCTTGCAACCGCTGCAATCGTGTCTGCCTGTCCCGCATCGGACTGGTCAGCCACAAACGAGCCTGCAGCTGACGTGGACTTTTTACCCCCTCCATAAATCTTCGTCCGCGAAGCCAAGCCAAAGAAAGAAAAAGAAGATAAACCAAATGTACCAAATTTGAAACATTCCATTACCGACTGATTCATGCATCCAATTCCATCCTATGTAAAGTGAAAGACAAAATATTGCCAACTCGTCGCAATTTGGGTTTCTTTCGTTAAGAAGGGTTTGAAGACTAGGTCTGCATTTTGGCAGCCGCAGCACTTCGGGATATTTCAGTTTCCTGACTTGTACTGAACACATTTTAAGCCATGAAGATATTAAATGGCTTGGACGGAGAGCCTTGTTGAATGAGAACACTGACATGTCCTTGAAGCACTAATTCCAATTTTAATGTGACACAAGCCACTTTCCAACATTTTTTTTTCTCCTCCGTTATTCAAAGAGGATTTGTAAGTTATTTTATAATTCACGTTGAACTTGCGACAACACGCCGGTAACTTATTTCGAAATGCAGCTGAAATGAACAAAAGGAAGTTGAGCGTTCACATTCAGGGCCGATCTAATATTTCACAAGAGCGGACCTTTGGACGCGCTGGAGGTTATTGACAGTTAGAAATCGACGACTTTCTTCTCCGGCTTCAGTAAAGCCAACAGATGGCAAAGTATTGATTTTTCATAAAATCCAGCAAAAGCTCCCTAATTCTGTAAAATAGAAAACAGGATTCAATCTCAATTGAAGGAAACGAGACGTTAAACAAAATGTCTTAGTTAATATCGGCTATTATTATGAATCAAACCACAACTATTTAGCGGTTTACATATCACATCGATGCGTGAATTTCGACTCTTTCATTCACTGAACTATCATGTCAATTCATTATGGGGACTGAATAAAACCGAAAGCGAATTCCACTAAACATTCAAATAATCCTATATAAAACTACCAGAGATTAAAACTAAAAAAAAAATGCAGCGTTTCAAGTGATTAAGCAGGGACACAAATCTTTCAGGTGCAACAATCATATCACATTTTCAATAAATATGATCGATATAGAACTTTCAGTGCTTAATTAAATTCTCAGAAATACACTTTGCACCTTATAATTTTTAAAAGGTACAATTATATCTCGCTCTCCCCAAAATTATTTTGTATGGAACAACTGTTAAGCTACAGATGTGCATTCTACCACAATTCCAGCAACTGTGATTTATCCTTGCGTTGGAGTAGTACAGAAGAACACATAATCAACCAGAATGCTTCCATTAATTGTGTAAATATTATCAAAGAAAATACCTTATTGATAAGATTCTACATGACTTTAAGAACAGCTATACTTGATACAGGAATAATTTATCACCGAATTAGGGATATACAGTGGTATGCAAATATTTGGGCAATAGTTAAGAGTAGACGATGAACTGATCTCCAAAAGTCATAAAATTAAAGATGACTCATTCTTTACAACATTTTAAGCAAGACTAGTGTATTATTTCTGTTTTGTATCATTTTAGAGTGGAGGGATAAAAGGAAATGAACACCATTGCAAACGTTTGAGCACCCCGTGAGTTTTTTGGGCTCACTTGTTAGGGCTTGAGGAAAGGCCAGGTGATACAAATTTCAAAGTTTTTAAATACCTTGACTCCTCAAACCTTGTCCCAACAATCAGCAGCCATGGGCTCCCCTCAGCAGCTGTCTAACATCCTGAAAATTAAAATAAATACCCGCAAAGTTGGAGAAGTCTATAAGAAGACAGCAAAGGGGTTTCAGGTGGTGGTTTCCTCCGTTCCTAACATATTTAGGAATTGGCAGTTAACAGACATGGTGGAGGTCAAGTTGAGGTCTGGAAGACCAAGAAAACTTTGAGAGAACTGCTTGTAGGTCTGTTAGAAAGGGAAATCAAAACTCCCCATTTGACAGCAAAAGACCTTCAGGAAGATTTAGCAGATCTGAAGTGGTGGTGCACTGTGCAGCAACACCTGCACAAATATGACCTTCATGGAAGAGTCATCAGAAGAAAACCTTTCCTGTATCCTCACCACAAAATCCAGCATCGGAAATGTGCAAAGGAACACCTAAACAAACCTGATGCATTTTGGAAATGGGTCCTGTGGACTGATGAAGTTAAAATAGAACTTTTTGGCTGCAATGAGCAAAAGTATATTTGGAGAAAAAAGTGTGCAGAATTTCATAAAAAGAAAATCTCTCCAACTGTTAAGCATGAGGGGTGGGGTGGGGAGGGGGGTAGATTGATCGTGCTTTAGGCTTGTGTTGCAGCCAGTGGCACAGGGAGCATTTCACTGGAAGATGGAGGAATTAATTCAATTAAATACCTGAAAATTCTGGAAGCAATTATCCCGCTGACCTTTTTTTTTAAATGAAAAAGAAAAGATGGTTTCTACAATAGGATAATGATCCTAAGCACACCTCAAAATTCACAATGGACTACCTCAAGAGGCACAAGGTCTTGCCATGGCCCATGTAGTCCGCTGATCTAAACCTCAAAAATATGTGAATAGATCACAAAAGGGCATGCATGCAAGACGGCCCAAGAATCTCACAGAACTAGAAGTGTTTTACAAGGAAGAATGGGCAAAATTTCCACAAACAAAAATTGAAAGACTCTTAGCTGGCTTTCCAAGGGGAATGTTGCTAAGTACTGAACATGTAGCATGTCCAAGCTTTTGCTTCAGGCCCTTTTTCTTTTTTGCTATTTTAAAGTTGCAAAAGATGGAAATAAAAAAAAATGTAATCTGCTTAAAATATTAAAGAAATATGTTATCTTTAACTTTATGCCTTTTGGAAATCAGATCACCTTTTACTCACTTAGCTATTCACAGTAACAGAAATTTTGACTGGGGTGCCCAAACTTTTATATACCACAATTTGTCATGTAATAATGGATAGGAAATATATTTATACATTTGTTTTGATTTCAAGTCCTATCTTTATCATCTGCAGGTGTAGTCAATGAAGTTAAGTTTTGAAATATAATTAGGAAGAATATCTTTTGACTTTTGTTACAATCAGAATCAGGTGTTGCTAAATAAGAATATCTCCATTTACAAAAAACATTTGTGATCACACATTTTCTGTGACTGGAGAGTAATCTTCATGTATCCCTTCACTTGACTCTCCATAGACTATGCTTTAATTGTTCCAAATATATAAACCAATAATAAAAGTTTTATTAGGAATAATTTTAGGCATTTAAGATGCAGGTTGCAAAATAGAATATCATATAAGTCCTTAAAATAGAACTTGCAGTGTTTAATCAATTAAATTCACAGATATTCATTTTGCACATTATTATTTTTTAAAGGTACAATTGTGTATGGCACTGAAGTCCATGTAAAACTCATTTTCATTTATTATGACACCCACACTGTATTGTTTTCAAGGCTAATATAAAACTACCAGGTATCTCATTATAAGCCAAATTGTATGAGTAAATACACAACCTACACATTCTCATACAATTAAGTAATTTTGTTCTTTTTAAATATTCATTAAAAATTGAACATACAAATTCAAAAAATAATCATCCAACTAAGTTTTGAGTAAGCATGAACAGTCTGTTTTCCTTTTGAGTTGCAGAATTCTTTTATGAATTTCAGTAAAATCAACTCCAATTGGATTTATAATATTTAACATAACAACATAAACATAACAATTACAGCACGGAAACAGGCCATTAGGCCCTTCTAGTCCGCACCGAACCAAACACCCCTTTCTAGTCCCACCTCCCTGCACAATGCCGATAACCCTCCATCTTCTTCTCATCCATATACCTGTCCAACCTTTTCTTAAATAATACAATTGACTCCGCCGCCACTATTTCTCCCGGAAGATCATTCCACACGGCTACCACTCTCTGAGTAAAGAAGTTCCCCCTCATGTTACCTCTAAACCTCTGCCCCTTAATTCTTAACTCATGTCCTCTTGTTTTAATCTTTCCTCCTCTTAATGGAAATAGTCTATCCACATCCATTCTGTCTATCCCCTTCATAATCTTAAATACTTCTATCAAATCCCCTCTCAACCTTCTACGTTCCAAAGAATAAAGACCTAATCTGTCCAATCTCTCCCTATACTCTAGATGCTTAAACCCAGGTAACATTCTGGTAAACCTTCTCTGCACTCTCTCCACTCTGTTTATATCCTTCCTATAATTAGGTGACCAGAACTGCACACAGAACTCCAAATTAGGCCGCACCAACGTCTTATACAATCTCAACATCACCTCCCAACTCCTATATTCCATGCAATGATTGATAAAGGCCAGCATACTAAAAGCCTTCTTCACCACCCTATTCACGTGAGTTTCTACCTTCAGGGAACGATGTACCGTCACTCCTAAATCTTTCTGCTCTTCTGTATTCCTCAATGCTCTCCCATTTACCACGTATGTCCTATTCTGATTCTTCTTACCAAAATGAAGCACCTCACACTTATCAGCATTAAATTCCATCTGCCATTTTTCAGCCCACTTTTCTAAGCAGCCCAAATCCCTCTGCAATCCTTGAAAACCTTCTTCATTATCCACTATTCCACCTATCTTAGTATCGTCTGCATATTTACTAATCCAATTCACCACCCCATCATCTAGATCATTAATGTATATAACGAACAACAATGGGCCCAATACAGATCCTTGAGGCACACCACTGGTCACCGGCCTCCAACCTGACAGACAATTATCCACTACCACTCTCTGGCCTCTCCCTTTCAGCCAATGTTCAATCCATTTGACTATCTTAAAATTTATACCTAAAGACTGCACCTTCCTAACTAACCTTCCATGTGGTACCTTATCGAAGGCCTTACTGAAGTCCATATAGACAACATCCACTGTGCTACCCTCATCCACATTCCTAGTCACCTCTTCAAAAAATTCAATCAGATTGGTCAAACATGACCTTCCTCCCACAAATCCATGTTGAGTGCTCCTGATCAGACCCTGTCTATCCAGATGTTTATAAGTACTATCTCTAAGAATTTTCTCCATTAATTTACCTACCACAGACGTCAAACTTACAGGCCGATAGTTGCCAGGCTTCCTCCTTGAACCCTTTTTAAATAATGGAACCACATGCGCAATGCGCCAATCCTCCGGCACTATCCCCATATCTAATGACATTTGGAAAATTACCGCCAGAGCCTCTGCTATTTCCTCCTTCACTTCTCTCAATGTCCTGGGGAAGATCCCGTCTGGTCCCGGAGACTTATCCACCTTTATATTCTTCAAAAGCCTTAAAACTACACCTTTTGTAATCTCTATATTCCCCATATTTACCCAATTTGCTTTTTTTATCTCACATCTCCCAATATCCTTCTCCTTAGTGAATACCGAAGAAAAGAAACTGTTCAATATCTCCCCCATTTCTCTAGGCTCCACACACAGTTTTCTGCTCTGATTTTCTAAGGGACCAATTTTGTCTCTAGCTTTCCTCTTACCATTAACATATTTGTAGAGTCGTAAAATACAGCAGCAAAAAACTTCAATAACATTTTCCACCTGGGACTATTTTTACTTAATCCTCAGCAGCAGTAAAGCCAGAAGGTGAGGCATATGGTGAAAATTTCAAAATGTATTCTGTTAAAGGTGGATATTTTGGAGTACAGTTTGGGTTTGGACTGTAGACAGCAGTGTATTGAGTAAACCACTATGATTATCCAATCTATCTTTAAAACAAGATGCGTATCAATTTATTCTGTTTTAACCGAATCTTCGGAAATATCTACTTCTGGCGGAAAATTCTTTGTAATTTAAGATTACCAGTATTCTTCCGATTACTCAATTTCAATTATTCTCAGTGCCAAGATTCAGGCCAATATAAGCTCATATCACTAAAAATCAGTTGATATGATCAAAAATGTTGACTTTCATATTTTTGCAATTTATTCAATAAATTAATATCTCTAATTGAACCATTAAATTCTTTGATGTAATAATCATTGAGTACTTAAAGATGTGTTTGATATATATATATATCAATTTATCTCTTTAATAAATTCACAAAATGTAAGTATATTTTGTAGATAAATGACTTTTTATATTAATACAAAATAATCAAGTACCAAAATTAAGAAAAGGTTAATCCTTTTATTTCATGAATTTTTTTTATGTGGACATTTGAAACTGAACATATTATATGGACTTTTAAACTGAAGATATTTTTTCAATGTTTGAACTCTCTAACAGTAAAAATATACACCAACAATTTCAAGCAGAGAAGTACAAACCACCTCTGTCTGCCATATAAATGATGCTTGATGCATGACATACTGTACCTTGCGATTCAGGCACGTAAAGTATGGCACAGGAATTGTATATTTATTGATAGGGTTGTTAATGAAACTTGGTAAAATATATTTTCCACACTTTGCAGCATGGTTAAGGTTCTACAGTTCACAGATAAATAGTCAAAAATAACTGGATTATTTCAGGGGTTTTTTTTTAACCTGTTTATATATGAGCATAAAAAAACATGAAAGACCCAATGCTGAACAGTGATTTTCCTTGGTAGCAATGGTGTGATTTCTACGCATCATAACTTCCATCTACTTCATTTAGATTCTATGAGGTGGCAAGACAGGATAGCTAATGGACTTTGTGAGTGGTTTAAAACTAGAAAATATATTAGAATTATTGTTTTCAGCTAGTTATTGATTACATTGAAGATAGCTTATTGGAATTCATTAATTGTGTAAATATTTAATATAGCATACATTATTTTGTGATCATGTTATACAGACGTTCTCTTTTCTAATGCTTCATATCTAATGGACTATAATACACAGTTCAATTTACAGTTAGCTGTGAAGTATTTTAAAAAGGCTTTTATTTTGTTTTATTGGTATGATTCTGAGGAGAAACTATGTTTCTAGTGATATGCCTTTGGTGCTATTTTTAAAGCTTAATATTGTGCACATCTATTCCTCTGTTAGAAATTGCTGAGTTTTGCGATGCAGACAAGATTTGATAAAAGGAAAACAAGACAGACTGGAAAAATGCATCAAAAGACATGTATAAATAGAAATGAATACTTCTTGGCAATGTATTCTTGTGTAATATTTTTATTGTAAATATTTGTTAACTAGTCATGAGTGTAGAATATTAATGGCCAGTGCACAGAAACATCAACAAAGCAGCTCAACTGGTCCAAAGAAAGTAATGGCAAGGGACTGAATCTCAGTTTTATTGCCATTGACTGTAAGACAAAGATTAATCTCAGTATCAGAACTGAGTCCTTTTATGATAGAATTATGTGAAAATACTATTTGAGATGTGTGATTATCAGATGATATCCATTATTGTTAAAAACTATTATATCAACCATGAGAGAAAATGGATGACAGACACTATATTTTTTAAAAAACCAGGTATGATGGATGAGTGGAAACAAAAAGGCAAAAAGATACATATAAAGGGAGAAGAAAAATAGGGTAAGATTGAGAGCAGTAAAAATAAAGACAAAAAATTCAAATAGAAAAAAATCAAGCATTTGTAGGAGTAGGTTATGTCTTACAATTGTTACGGAGTCCAGAGGAACCCCAAAACCAGCAGCAATAGAAATGCACCACAACACAGGGTTACTTAAACAAAAGTAGTTTTTAATTATATTTGAACAAGAAAACAGAATTAAACTCTAACTTATTACTTAACCTACTTACTTAACTAACCTAACTACTTAATTCCCCCCCCCCCCAAGTACTAAGCACGGGTGTGTGTAATGTATATTTAAGATTAGAAAAGTTCTTTGGATCACAATCCAATCTCACTGGTTGAAGGGAATTCTTGTACTGTGCACAGAAGTTGGCATTAACAAAGTTCACCAGCCTTTGGTGCTTAACAGGCAAATGGTTACCACTCAGAAGGGTTCTTGCTGGTTTTCAGAGAGAGATTCCTTTTCCAGGACATCCACAACTGATTCCTTCTCTATCAGTCTTGCTGATGAAACTTGCCCCCTTCAGGGTTCTCCAGATGATCCTCTTGCCTAGAGTTCTGTGAATCTGTTTTCTCATTTGTTCCAAAGCTCAGTGAGGTTAATGCTTCATTAAACAATGAAAGAAACCATTTCAAATGTTTTAACATTATTTCTCACTGCTGCTTGAGGAATCATAATGCCATTACTGAATTCTTCATGGATTTTTTAAATCTTTAAAGAAAGATTTAAGTGGCATTTGTGTGGTTGACTTGTTACTTCATAAGAATGTAAGAACTGACCAGTGTCTTTCTCCCAACAATGCCGCTTTACCTGATAGTTCTTCTCTTTGACTAGGCAGCCTTCCAAAGTTTGCCATCTTGTCCTTCTGGAACTGATTTCTGTCTCCTCTCTCTGTTTCACACCCTCCCTCTCTGAGAGCTAAACTCTTCTCTGCCTGCAAAGATCACATGCTCTCCCAGGCAAGCTGCTGTGGATTCTTTGTTGCCTCCTGCAAAAAGCATTCTACAAAAGTCCTGCAAATATTCTGTGCTTTAAAATGTGTGTGTGCAAGCAGTTCCAACAATTCCTCCCAAACCACCTCTAAATACTCTGTCACACAATGTGATACATGAGTATGGTTTATGTGTTGGAGATTTAGTTTTACTATTGCTTGAGCATTAGTGTTGAGGAAGGAAAACCTGTTTGAGCTGGCTGAGCCCAAAGGGAGTGAAAGCCCAGAAGAACAAGTGCCTGTCTATGCCTTGAAGAGAACCCAACTGAAAAATAAGAGACATCCAAGGGAAATGTGGGTCTCTAGCTATGACCTTTTTATTCATGTGATTGAATTATTCAGTTTGCTAGATTTGACACGTGCCAGAATCAAAGTTTACAGCAGTAGACACAAGAATAAAATATAATGTGCTGATCAGTCAGCAGAGGAGTTGATATTTCTGCTGAGATCCTTCATCAAATTTCCATTGTCAGGAAGATAACCTCCTTATGGGGCTAGTCAAAGCCAATTAGAGAGAGCAGAACAGTTTTATTACCTATGATTCATGGAGAATATTCTTAAGAGGTTATCATGCATTACAAAATCAACAGTTGAGGTCAAAACAAATATACCTACCATCAAGTTACAAAATGAACAGAAGCTTAGCAGTTTAAAACGACTTATTAAGGAGTACTAATAATAAATTATGTAAAAAGGTTAAAATGAGACGAGCATCAAACACTTCATTTTAAGAGCTCCCTAAGGGATTTTTTTAAAAAACACCACAGAACATAAACTAGTATAGCACAGGAACAGGTCCTTCATCCCATCATGTCAGTACTGACCAACAGGTCAATCTAAACTAATCCCATCTGCTGGCACAGGCAGTACACAAAAATGCTGGTGAAACTCAACACTTCATTCAGATTCCATTTGCCTTGAGCCCGAAATGTTGACTGCCTTCTATTTTCTATGGATGCTGCATTCATGACCTGCTGAGCTGTGTCTGTGTGCATAACAGACAAAAAAAAAACTTGCCTTGCAAATCTCCTTTAAACTTTCTCCCTCTCATGTTAAACCTGTGTCCCCAGTTATTTGACATTTCCACTCTAAGCATTCTGATTATCTACCCATCTAAGGGTTGCTCCTTAGCCTCCAATGTTTTGAGAAAATAACACATTTATTCAAACTCTTCTTGTATCTAATATTCCTTCACTGAGGCAACATCGCAGTGAAGCTGTTTTGCACCCTATCTAAAAGCTTCACATCCTTGTAGTATAGCAACCAGAACTGCAGAGAATACTCCAAATGTATCGAAAAATTTTCCAGCTGTATCATGATTTCTGAATTGTTATACTTAATGCTGTACACTTTCTTTACAACCTTGTCCGCTTTTGTTACCACTTTCAGAGAGCTATGGACTTGCATCGCAAGATCCCTTTGTATATCAATGCTTTAAAGTCTCCTGCCATTTTCTGTATATTTTCCTCTTGCATTTGACCTCCCAAAATGCAGCATCTTACACTTGATCAGTTTAAACTCCATCTGTCATTTCCCTGTTAAATTCCCAATGGATTTTTATTCCACTGTGTTGAATTTCAAGCTTAGTAGTAACCTACTAAATGCAGAGATGTAACTTTTTTTTATTTTAATGACATGATTTTTGATTTGACTGTCCAGATGCCCTGGACAACCAGAACATTGTGCGCAACTGTGCAAAAACGCCTAGAGTTCTGTGAATCTGTTTTCTCATTTGTTCCAAAGCTCAGTGAGGTTCATGCTTCATTAAACAATGAAAGAAACCATTTCAAATGTTTTAACATTATTTCTCACTGCTGCTTGAGGAATCATAATGCCATTACTGAATTCTTCATGGATTTTTTTAATCTTTAAAGAAAGATTTAAATGGCATTTGTGTGGTTGACTTGTTACTTCATATGAGTAAAGAAACTTTCCTGAGTGAATACATGTTTTACAAAAAGCCAGTTTTTGGTTGCACTGGAAGTATTGGAGGCATGAGCTTGAAACTTGGATGAATTTCATTGATAATATTTGTTAACTTATTACATAAATAGAGAATTCATTCTCCATTAATTTTGTTTGAATTGTGTGGCAATTATATTAACTAATTTTAAGTTGTTAACTTCTGATTTAGTGGTTTATTATGTCATAACATCCATCCATAGCAAACAAGCTGAGATGACCTGCAGATGCACAGGCAATTGCAGATGCTGGAATCTGGAGCAACAAACAATCTGCTCCAGGAGCTCAGTGAGTTTAGTACATCAGTGGGAGAAAAAGAATTTTAGATGTTTCAGGTCAGAACCATTCATAAGAATTGACCAGTGTCTTTCTCCCAACAATGCCACTTTACCTGATAGTTCTTCCAGCAGATTGTGTGATGACCTCGGGGTTCTTTGAACAAAGACCTGTCGTTCCCTTCTGCTACCACCCTCATTTGAATAACTGAACTTGTTTTTTCATCAAATGACTTGTTCTTTAGCATCAATTACATAAAAGGTGGTGTAAGTAAATCTGTAGATAAAAGGTGTAGGTGTTCAAGCAATGGTAGTCACATGTAGGACCTCCACCTTCATTTTTCCTTGCACATGACTTGGTTTATGCTGTTTTCTGTGCCTGCATGGAATTTGGAAGTCTAAGTGCTTCATCTTTATGTAATTCATTCCCTTCTCTATCTTGCTTCTCCATCTCCATTTCAGGGGATAGCTGATCATGCAGTATTCACTATAATCCCATGGACTCCCACTCTAAATTGAATTCTCAGCATTTCCTGTTGTAGTTGCCCACAATATATAATTGCTTTCAATAAAAAAATTGAGGGATTTTGAAATTAATTCAGAAATGACAAGAAATTACTCTTGAACATGGGTTTTAAAGAGGTGGCTAAGAAAAAAAATCATTCTACTGTGAGATTCATTTGTCCACAGGGAGTGACTAGCAACACAGATTCTGGTGTCTTCAAAAACTCTTTTTACTAGTGTTTGTACAGTTGATATTTCAGGAAAATGGTGTATGTGAGTCAGTTTTCTAATTGAGTCAGCTCTCCATGTTTATCCTATGAAATCTGACTCTTTGTTCCAGCTACAGAGTCTGCTAAAAAAACTGGGTCTAAAACATTGTTGCAAGGAAAAGGCTGTTGAATTTAACAGAAGAGAACGAGGGTATATAATAGGAAGCCCTCCATTTATAACGCTGAAAGTGCTGTGTCTGAATGTGACATCACTTTGAATGTATCTTTATAATATTCTTTTTTAAACTTTATTTAAGATTTTATAACATGAATAACATATAGGATTACATTAAAAAAATTAAGAATAAGATAATAAAATTACAATACAGTATCAGTAATCTAAATGAACTATACCCTCCCCAATAATTATTACACATTAATAACCCAACTCAAATTAGTCCAACCCCCCCTTTCCCCCCAAAATAAAGAGTGAAGAATTAATAAAGTTAATAATATATGTGAGAAAAAAACCCACTTACAAAAAAAAAACAAAAACATAACCGATTAAAATACTAACAAAAAGAAAAGTAATTAATACTAAGATATCAGAATTAAAAAATATATTTAAATCAAACTTAAATGCATATATTTAACAAACGGAGTTAAGATTAAACATATATTTAACTCAAACTTAATATAAAAAATAAGTAAAGTTATTAAAAATTCTTAAACAATAATCAATTCTTAAAAAAAAATTGTAGCATGAAAAAAAAGATGAAAAAAAAACTTTCTCTATAGAGATAAACCTTCACCAAATATCAACTAACTTCACATCTATCATCATATTAGTCACATAAACCACCATCTTAAAACAAAATTCAAACCTCATTAAACATTGTACAATTCAATTTTAGTACTCTTCCACCATTTTTCCCTTTTACTCTTGAATAGTTATCCAATAAAAGCTCCAATACCACATTTAAATATCCCCAATCATTACGTTAAAATTCAGATATCCAAATAATAAAAACACATCTACAACGAAATCTATATCTTCAACAAATGGAGCATAAACCACAAACAAAATTCAAGCCTCATTAAGAATTGTACAATTCAATTTATACATTCACCATTATTCCCTTCGTTCTATAACTAAAATAGCAAAATAATATACACCAGAATTACCGCTCCTTTCACCTTAAAGTTAAAGAAAAAATATAAAAAAAACTTATCCATCCCATTCACATTTAAATTTCAGATATTCCTTATCTACTGAATAAACTTTACAAAAAAAACCACATCAATTTTTAGTTTTTTAAACAATCAAATATTTTCTTAGGCTTTTTTAAAATATTTAAACAAAAAAACCCCTTCACTCTTTAATCTAATAATACAAAAAAAAACGGGTAGGAGGTTAAAAATACCCCCTCCCGTCTAAACCGCGCAATGCGGTAACTCCCAAAAAAAAATGGGTGTGAGGTAACTCACACGTAGCAGATGACTTTCAGGAAATAGTGCCTATCCAGTTCTCTCCCCCAACTCTCACTTCATCTTAAACTAACATCATCATTATTTCATATCCCCTTTTTAAAAAAAAAATTAGAAAAAAAGGACAACTCTTCTTTTAATCAGCTCCAACTGCCGAGTCACCATTACAACCATTCCTTCTTGGAGCACGGCTCTTTTCTTCCATCTCTTGTCTCCTTAGAGATCGCGGCGGACTATGTCTCTGTTGAAACTGAGTAATTGGCAGCTCTTGAGCAAATGCTATAGCTTCCTTTGGAGAATCAAAGAACTTTGGTTGGTAACCATCTTGAAAAACCTTCAAAACAGCTGGATATCTAAAGGTTGCCTTGTAACCTTTCTTCCACAACAACTCTTTAGCAGGATTGAATTCCCGTCGTTGGAACATAACTTCTTGACTCAAATCTGCATAGAAGAAAACTCGATTATTTTGAATCATCAAGGGTGATTTTCTCTGTTGTGCATTTCTAATAGCCACTTGTAAATTATTTCTCTGTCGTAATAATTCAAGCAACGAACCAAAACAGGTCTTGGACTTTGACATGAAATAGGTCTTCTACGCAAGGCTCTGTGAGCACGTTCCAGTATTATACCTTCCGGGAAATATTCTTGACCCAGCACCTGCGGAATCCATTCAGTAAAAAATTTTCTTGGGTCTGGTCCCTCCATACCTTCCGGCAAACCAATAATCTTTATATTGTTCTGTCTGGATTGGTTTTCCAAATAATCAATCTTTTTCACCAAATTTTTATTTTGAGTTTGTAAGTCTTCGACCATTTTGGTCACATCAAAAACTTGGTCTCGTATTTCGACTATATCTTCTTCACATGAATTCTTTATAATGTTCTTCATTGAATATGGAAGTTCCAAAAAGTTTCCGTCAATTAAATCACTGTTGGCCTGCACATAAATGCGTCTCAATTCCTCACACTGCAAGATTACAAAAGCAATGAAAAACATGTATAGCCAATGAACTGTTTTTGGTTTTGTTGGTTGAAGAATTAGTGTTGGCAAGGACACATGGGTTTGTTTTCCCTGCAACTCTTCAAATATGTTCTTAGATGTAATTGAAGGGGCAAGCTAGGCTTGAATAATAGCTCATCCAAACAACACCATCAAAAATCATCCACTATGGTGCCTATAACCTAGAAAAAGTGTTTACTTTTAAACCAAGATTGATAATTGCCAATAATCAGATGTTGGAAGTTAAGTCTCAAGGTTCTTAGAAAGACATGACTGAAATCTGACAGTTCTTGGTATTACTTTCACTTAACAATTGCACTAAAGCTCACAGCAGGAAACTTAAAATGAGCTGATTTCCGAGAGTTAAAGTTGCATGCTGACTAACAAGATAAAAATATATAGTTATTACATGCAATGACCTGCTAAAATGTAACTTTTAATAACGTCTTGGAAAATGTTCTTTTCGTGTACATTTCCTTTTATTTTGTGAGCATTCACATTCTCTGTTGAACAATTCTTGTATGAATATAATTGTTCTTATTTACATATATTGTCCCCTTGACAGCTATTAAATTTTAGAAATAAATGGCCATTGGGTGGAAGTGTTAATGAATTTTGCACAAATGTTCAAAAATACAATAAAATATACATACTTATGATTTTTCTTTCTTTCTTGGAGATAGTATATATAAATACCAGGAGAGACAGGGTTTGATCAGGAACACTCAACATGGATTTGTGAGTGGAAGGTCATGTTTGATCAATCTTGTTGAATTTTTTGAAGAGGTAACTAGGAATGTTGATGAGGGACTTCAGTAAGGCCTTCAATAAGGTTCTGTATGGAAGGTTAGTTAGGAAGGATCAGTCGCTGGAAGGGAGATGCCAGAGAGTCATAGAAGATAACTGTTTGTCAAGCTGGAGGCCAATGACAAGTGGTGTGCCTCAGGGATCTGTACTGGGCCCTTTGTTATTTGTCATATACATTAATGATCTGGATGGTGGGGTGGTAAATGGATTAGTAAATATGCAGATGATACTTAAATAGGTGGAATTGTGGATAATGAAGGTTTTCAAAGATTGCAGATAGATTTGGACTGCTTAGAAGAGTGGGCTGAAAGATGGCAGATAGAGTTTAATGCTGATTAGTGTGAAATGCTTCATTTTGGTAGGAATAATCAAAACAGGACATGCATAGTAAATGGGAGGGCATTGAGGAATGCAGTGGAGCAGAAAGATCTAGGAATAATAGTGTATCATTCCCTGAAGGTAGAATCTCATGTGGATAGGGTGGTAAAGAAGGCTTTTAGTATGCTGGCCTTTATAAGTCAATGCATAGAATACATGAGTTGGGAAGGGATGTTGAGACTGTACAAGGCATTGGTGAGGCCAATTTAGAGTACTGTGTGCAGTTCTGGTCACCAAATTATAGGAAAGAGATCCACAAGGTAGAGAGAGTGCAGAGAAGATTTATGAAAATGTTACCTGGGTTTCAGAATCTAGATTACAAAGAAAGATTAAGCAAATTAGGTCTTTATTCTTTGCAGCATAGAAGATTGAAAGGGCATTTGATAGAGGTATTTAAGATTATGAGAGGGATAGAGTTGATGTGGACAGGCTTTTTCCCTTGAGAGTAGGAGAGATTGAAATGAGAGGTAATGAGTTAAGAGTTAACGGGCAAAAATTTAGAAGTAACATGAGGGGGCACTTCTTTACTCAGAGAGTGGTGGCTGTGTGGAATGAGCTTCCAGGAAAAGTAGTGGTGGCAGGGTCAATTTTGTCATTTAATGAAAAATTGGATGGGTACATGGATGGGATGGGAATGGAGGGTTATGGGCAGGGTGCAGGAAGGTGGGGCTGGAGGAGATTACTTAGTCTGTTGCGGACAACAAGGGCGAAAATGGCCTGTTTCTGTGCTGGAATTGTTGCATGGTTATATGCAGCATGGTTACTCACCAACTCAAGAAGCAAACAAGGATTTATAGGAACTCCCTGACTTGTGACCTGTGCGACTTGCATCCATCCGCACATTCAACCAAATATTTTTAAAATAAGAAAAAATATAACATTTACACTGTTTATGTTGTATTTGACAAACTATAACAGGGATGGAGGACACGTAAGAGCCAAAAATGTGCATACTTACCCTGTTAATCAGTGTCCTGGGATCTGTAGACTCTGCACGACCATCTTGATTCCTGTGTGCAAGTCTCCATTAGGGCATGCGTGGTGGGTTCGTGTATTGGAGTTTGGTTGGCGCAAGTATGAGAGTTGAGGGAGCAAATTCAATATCGTTAGGGTGCTTATCTCTCGTGAATGCGCCATCCGAACTCGATACATGAACCCACTGTGTATGCACTGACCAAAGACTTATGCATGCATACAGGAACCAAGATAGCCGCACACAGTCTATGGGCTCTGGGACACCAAACAACAAGGTAAGTACACAATTCTAATGTGTTCATTTCAAGATACGATTGGTCATCCAGAAGAGAACACTGATTTACATCAGGGAATACCTGTATGCAAGGAAGTCTGTAGATGCTAGGGTTGAGCACAATACATAAATGTGCTGAAGAAATGCTGGCAACACTGGATTCTGCAGTGGCTGCAGTCCAATATGAGAACAGCAAAGTCTGCCCCATTTTAAGTGCTCATGTAGTTAGGGAGGTTGTATACCTCTTTTACTGTTTACATGAGCTTTTGTACAATCGATGCAGGAATTCCAGATTCTTAATGCCATCGCAAATGCTCATTCTACAGTTTGACCTTCCTTGGCCAGGATGCTTGTGAATTGGTGGGATTGATGTATATATTTTCAAGGATTAATTGAGAACATCCTTGTATCTTTTCCTTTGTTCACTTGGTAACCTGTTGCCAGGATAGAATATGGGAAAAGTGTCTGTTTCAAGAGTGTAATTGTTGGTCATGCAAACAACATAACCTCTCCATTAAAGCCAATTAAGGGATTTGCCATGAAGAAAATAATGGGGTTGATTAGCTTATCCATGTGAATTTGGAGATAGCACTGATGGTAGTTTTCCAGCATCTCAAGGTGCTTTCTTTTTAATCACAGAAATTTGCAGGAGGACAGTGGTTAAAAACAAAATGCTGAAGAAACTCAGCAGGTAATACAGTATCCTTTATAGAGCAAAGGCAGGAGGTAATAGGTGGAGAAGGGAAGGAGGGAATAGGTGGAGAAGGGAAGTTGGGGACAGAAGCAAGCAAAGGGAGAAGCAATGGTGAGTAGTGGGGGAAGGGAAGGGGGAGGAGAGGAGGTTAGAAGAAACCAGAAAAGTCTATATTAATGCCATCCAGCCGGAGAGTGTCTAGATGGAAAAATCAGGTGTTGTTCCTCCAATTTGCAGGTGGTCTTGGTGGGGTAGTACATAAGGCATGGACACATATGAGTATGGGAGAGTGGCACAGAATTGAAATGGTTGGCTATGGTTGGCAGAATTGAAATGGAAGTCTCTGTCACTGGTGCAGATGAAGTGAAGATGTTCAGTGAAGTGATCTCCAAATCTGCCACCATTTCATTTCTGTGTAACACTCCCATGTCTGTCCATGGCCTTGTGTACTATCCCACCAAGACCACCCATAAATTGAAGGAATAACACCTGATTTTCTGTCTAGACACTCTCCAGCCAGATGGCATTAACATCGAATTTTCCTGTTTCCACTAAAGTGCTCTCCTCTTTCCCCTCCCCCTTCCCTTCCCCTTTCTAGTTCTCCCTCCCTCCCCCTAGCCAACTCTCCTCCCTTTAATTGCTGCTGTCGCCTCCCCTCCCTTCTTCACCTATTACCTCCTGCCTTTTTGACCACACCTCCCCCACTCTTTTGTTCAGACACCTGCCAACATCATTGAAGGGTTCAAGCCTGAAATGTTTTATTTTTTTATTTTTTGCTATTTCAAGGACAAAGCTGAGTTTCTCCAGCTTTGTGTTTTACTGCAACAGTGTCTACAGCTTTTTGTCTTTTATTACAGAGGACAAATGACAATGGTCTTTGCTATCACATAATTGATCAGATGCCATGAATGCTCCATTTGTTCAAAAATCTCCAGCTTTGTGGAGGAGAGTGTTTCAGAATGATCAAAATATTTCCTGAATTCTTTCTAAATTCTTGAACTCTAATTTTAAAATTGTATTGCCATTCTTATTATTTCCTTAGTTGGAAAAAAATTGCTTAGGTCTTTCTACCATATCAATACCTCTTAAAATTTTAACAGTTTTGTTCAGATACTAGTTAACCTTCTTCCCAAAGGAATATCTTTTTTTCTGCAAAGCAATTTGACAATTGTTAGTTTATTAATGAATGAAAAATGTTAAACATGACCAAAAGAACAAGTCTATAGTCTAACACTTTCCCAAAGGACTCCTCTGTACACTGCTTGATTTTAATTAATTATTGCCTAAGTTAAAAAGCAGATCATATCAATGACTGAGCTTTAAATCTTAGTACATTATTTATAGTTGTGTTTCAAGAAAGAATGTGCCTCCGATCATTTCATTGCAATCAAGTAAATAGTTTGCAAAATGTACCCAATGTTTTAAAATGGACATTTGGTTGATCCATCATGTCAAAAGGCCAATTTATTTTTTGAATCTGGACCATCATCAGAAATACTGGAAAATGTATTTTAATTTGTTATTTAAATGAGTTAAATTACAATCCAAGGAATCTCTGTGATGTCATATGATCCAAGCATGGAGGAATAGATTACATAATGAAAGAATTTTGCCATAAATTCAGGATTAAGTTATTGTAGATGCTAAATGTTTAAATTTATCGAGCTGTATGATTGATTGGATTGAACTTGCAATGTGAATTAAACCAAATCCTATAGAGTTACACAGACAGCTCCACAACTAGCTTTATTTTCATATTTAAAATATTCTGAAGAATTATTCTTGGCTTGAATTATGGTAGACTTCAAAATACCCAAAATTAACCAAATAAAGTGTCAAAAAAAATCAATATTTTCAGTGCTGGGGATGACCCAAACCTTGCTAAAAAATAAACATTGTGCTTTCACATCTCACAACCACTTTCAATCATTTTTAAATTTACTAGCACTTCAAAGTAGCAACTATAGACTTTTGGTTATTTCCCCCCAACAGTAAAAATTATTGAGGTTTAAACACTCCTGCAACTTAAGTTATGACAAGTCCATACTTCACTGCACTTACAATCTAATTCCTTGTCTTCAGCTGTGAGTAGGAACATGTTAGGCGGCTGTTTTTTAAGCTGTCTGTTACTTTGGTGTTTTGCCAGTTTTAGCAAAGGAGTTCAAAGCAAGGATCTTTCTCCCATCCTAACTTTGCATGAAGTGGAAGTACTTTTTTTTCATTTTAAAACATTCTTCTGTATCTATATAATGATGTATTCAACATTCTTTCTTTGTGCTTAGTTGCACTGGAACTATTAGACCCCTGTTAATTAGAGCAAACCTAGAAAAATGATGGTGAGCAATCTCTAAACTATTTTATAAACAAGAAGATACCATAAATAATAGTGCATTAATGTACATATAAGGTGCATAATCTGGAAGGATAATGAAGGTATGAAGCCAGTTTGAAGATGAAGTCCTCAACTTTATTGTGAATGGCAAGAGAAAATTTGGGAGCTGGTGTCTCGAGTTCAAAAAAGCAACTTTGATAATTGAAGATAAATTCATGTGATGTAGTTTTAATCTATTTTAATGAGATCACATCGGTTTAACTTATTATTTTAAATGGATAGAAGTGTTCCTTCCCATGTAACATGATGGTCATTCTTGTTCATAAATTTCAGTTCCTACGTATGCCTAACCTCACAGCTTGAGAAACTATGCCCTTCTTGGCAGCATGGTAAATTACATAGTGAAATTATTTATTATAAAATGTGTTTATAAGACCATGGTTGAAGTATAATTTGAAGAAAAATCCAAACCAAAGAAAACAGTAAAATGTTTGGATACACTGGATATTTGCTTTTTTTCCACTGGAAATAAAATCATTAAAAGATTCAGAAGCTGGAGACACAAAATATGATGCTAGAATGAGTACACAATAATATGCTTGATGTAAATGTGTTTACAAAGTCAGACAGCTTAACTGGAACTGAAATGTTTTTTTATTACACAGGCTAGACGTCTGCACTTGAACTCGAGAGAATTTTTGAAGGCTGAAAAAAAAACGTAGCGACGTAGCTATGGAAAATTGAACTCTTTGTAAGTAAGGTTGTCAAATTTAATGAAGGGAATGATGATAAATTTAATACAATTTTTTCATTAAACTATGCACTTCTCATTACTTTACTTTAGAATATACTGAAGCCTGGTTTAAACAGACTTTGCTTCCAATGTTAAATCAAGATCAAATGACACCACCTAAAATATCTTCCATGAAGTAGGAACTCGGAGGCAATAAGATCTAAACACAGGAACACATCATAAGGTTTGGATGGCTAGTTATGGAATTTTTACTGGAAAAGTGAGCAACACTTACAAAATTCCCTCATCAAAGAGGGTGGATAGAGGTGGTTTTGGAAATCCTTCAAATCCACTCCTAATGTAATGGAAAAATATAATGCAAATATTTAAACATTATTTAAATTTGTAAGTAGAGAGTCTTTATTTATGTTGTAAGCTTTATCTACCACAGGGTTTTCCATACAACTGCTGTGGCATTAATAATAATTAATACAAAATACAGTGACAAAATTTCATACCTACCTATTTTATGTAGGTAAAATGTTTAATAATGCAGAAAATTTAATAAATATATTTTTATGAAAGTATTAGAAGTTTGGAGAGTCCCCAAATGTAGAATTTGAAAAATTGCTGACTAAACAAGATCAAATGATGTAACTTTCCAGATATTATTAATGTAATCACATTTGTTATATGAATTGAATTATTCTTCATACTGAATAACCAGAAAAACTACAAGTAGCCTTTTTTTTCTTGATAAAGGAAACAAGACATATACCTTGGATCTTAAAATGACAAAAGGTAAATGGCTCATGATGAATATATTCTACAGTATATATTTGCTTTCAGGTCAGGACGTGTATGATATAACATCCATTGATTGAAAGAAGTTTGCATGAGATCCATGAGGCACAATGCCAAGAAATATTTTTTGTTAAATATGATTAACAGGTGCAAATGTTTTCAATGGGATGAATGGTACATGATGATTACATGAGGCATTTTTCATTTGTCAGCTTGGTAAAGGTTCCAATAAAGAATTCCATGGTCGACATTTGAAACAGGCAATTTACTTTTGCACAGAGGCTGAGCCCTTGTTTGAGAACAGTTTTCAAGTTATCTGTATCATGAGAGCATATAACAGAAAATGAACTGTAGCTTACCTGATGTTACATAATGGTTCTATTCGAGGTTATTATCGATTTTAAACATGATGCCAGTAATTGCAAGAGAGCTCCTTTCAGTTTGATAGTAGTCTTTGAGGTTGATGTTCATTTCCATTCAGAATTTTCCTTGAATTTATTTTCCTAATAACCATCTTAACTTTGGCTATTCCTCTTCCAGGATCTATGCAAGGACCACTGTTTGGAAGGCAGACAGGGGTTAACTTTATCTTTGACAAAGAAGGTGAGCTACATCAGGATGTTCATCCATGGTAACATGGCAATCAATCCAAAGGTCCAAATTTACAGCTTCCAACATGGCTCTGAAATCCGAGCATCTCCACTGTGTTCTTTCTAAAAATATGAGTTATCTCTTCCATACTTTTCTGCAGTTTACATTTTTTCCAAAAATACAACAATGATTGTTCTACACAAACTCTGCAGGGTTGAATTAAATTAACTGCTAATCTAAATCTGGATTCACATCTTGACTCAGGAGTAACAATATAAAGATGATGAAATGTCATCCCATTTCCATTTCATACCATTTGAAAAGTAAATTCAGTGTCAAACTTGCTAGGTAAAATCTAGAGTATGGGCATCTTGTGAATCCATTCTGCTTCAATAAAAATATTGAGAAAACCGATTCTCCTCCTATACTCTCTCAGTTTTTAATTATTTTTGGGAGATTGCAATGTGCTTTCCTAAATGTAGAGAACTCTGAGTTGAACAGGACTTTTAATAGCTTTTTGACTCCTGAAGAAGGCCTAGGCCCTAAATCTCAATTTCCTTTTGACTTCCTTTGGATGTTGCGTGACCTGCTGATTTCTTTCCAGCATTTTTTAAAGTACTTACTGTTTAAAAAATATTTTGGGTAGGTCAAGTTTGAAAACCGGTACAGAGCATGTTTTCAATTTAATAATGATTAAATAACGTTAAATCACCATATAACAAATGCAGCATAGAAACAGGTCCATTCGGCCCTTCTAATCCATGCCGAACACCTCCCACTTAGTCCCATTGACCCAAAGAAGTGGAAAATCAAGCCCTTCAGATTTTGATTAGTAAATACCAAGAAATGCCATAAAATGTTTGAATTTATATGAAGGAAGAAAGGAATTCCAGAATGATTAATCGAATTGACTAAAGCAAAACCACAGGTGTGAGAAATATATTAGTTGGGTGTCTAGAGATTAGAACCAAGTAAATAGGATTGATGTGAAAAATGTACCTTGGGATGACCTCTGCCCTCCCATAACACGAAGGGTCACCCCACTAGTCAAAGGTTACTTCCCCATGTCATTCCAAATCAGACTCTGTGCACAGACTTGCCCTCCTTCTGATTGGTCATCTTTTGACCTGAAGTAACATGACTCAGAATCTACCCCCTATACACACGCGCACGCACGCACACGCACGCACGCGCACGCACGCGCACACACACACACACACACACACACACACCTTCCTATTGGTCATCCGTCTCAGCTGAAGTCACATGAGTTGGTTCCTGGGACAGCCTTTAGGGATATAAAAAGCAGTACATGGATGATTTTTTTTCTTTTTGTTATCCCAAAACTGCTTCTAGTTGTAATCCTTGGGCAGATCTGAAGGACCACTTGTGAGATAGACAAGAAGTGGGGTCTTAATTGTGGGGCACACCTGGGGGACCATTGTGGTTCACTCAGTTTAACTTGTACATTTGAATCTGTTGAGATAGCTTCTTTAATCTGTGCCATACCTGTGCATCAGGGGTGTGGCAGATACTGTTTGTCCTAATCCTCAATTAGCTAAAATAGCTTTTCTAGGTATTTGTGATTTACTGAGCTTGCATTGGTTCTGCCTGTCCCGCATCGGACTGGTCAGCCACAAACGAGCCTGCAGCTGACGTGGACTTTTTACCCCCTCCATAAATCTTCGTCCGCGAAGCCAAGCCAAAGAAAAGCAAAGAAAATTGGTTCAAAGGCAGGCATTCTGTCATTGGTCTTGTGTTTATTCCTGTTCGAAAATAAAATTGGTGTTTTGATCCCAACACGTTTCCAGGGTTGTAACTCCTTGAACCCTTCAGGCTTGTTACATCAACCCTCATCACTCCCCCTCCCCCCACCCCCATAAATGTAAATTGCCTCAAGGTGGAGAAATGCAGAAGAAACTGTTCAAAATCCCTGATCATCCTTGGGCAAGTAGATGAGATACCTGATGCCGTACAAAACAAATTGCTTTCCTTTACTGGTGGAAATGCAGAATATCAGAGCAGAATGGCCATGCTAGTGCAGGAAGAATATGGTGTCGAATTTCAATCACCACAATAAGGAAAAATGTGATAACACTGGAGACAGTTCTGAGGAGATTTCCAATGATGCTGTCAGGTATGGCAGTTTAGTTGTAGAACTGTTGTCCAGACTGGATTGTTTTCCTTAAGAACCAAGGATAGATTTAAGCATGCTTATTAGTCACCCAGATGGCAAAAAGGAATAGGACCAACTTCACTCAGGAAAAGGTCAATACTAGAGGAGATGATTTTTTAGGTAGTAGGAGGATAAGTTGGAGAGAAGTTGAGGAAACAATTTTTTTTTTTTTGCTGGGTGACCAGAACTGTGCAGGATACACCAACTGTGATCTGGTGCTGTTGTACAGAGATTTGCTCATAAAATTATGAGCCATGGCTGTGTCGATCAAAAATGGACTTGCCTGTAGAATGCAGAGTAGTAGTGGATGGGAAGTATTCTGCCTGGAGGTCATTGGAGTTCTGCAGGGATCAGTTCTGGGACCCTCTGCTTCTTGTGATTTTTATAAATGACATAGATGAAGAAGTGGTAGGATGGGTTAGTCAGTGTGCAGATGGTAAGGTTGGAGGAGTTGTGGATAGTGTTGAATGTAGTCGGAAGTTGCAAAAGAATATAGACAGGATACAGAGTTAGGAGGAAAAGTGGCAGATGGAGTTCAAACTGGTTAAGTAGGAGGTGATGAATTTTGGAAAGTCAAACTTGAAGGCTGAGTATAGGGTTAATGGTCAGATACTTAACAGTGTGGAGGAATAGAGCGACCTTGGATTCATATTCATACATCTCTCAATGTTGCCACACAGGTTGATAGGATAGTTGGGAGCTGTTGGGATGCTGGGCTTCATTAGTCGGGGGATTGAGCTCAAAGGTTGTGGTCATGTTGCAACTCTACAAATCTCTGGTGAGACCACACTTAAGAGCATTGTGTTTAGTTCTGGTGACCTCATTACAGGAAGGATGTCAAAACTATGGTGGAGAGGGTGCAGAGATTTATCTGAAAATAAGGCCTATGAACCAAGGTGAGTAGAGCTGGGACTTTTTTTCTTTGGAGTGAAGGATCAGAGGAGTCCATAGAGGTCTATAAGGTTCTGAGAGCCATAGATAAGTAGACTGCCAGCACCTTTCTCCCCCCTCCCCCCCCCCCCCCCCCCCCAGGGTGGGAGTAGCAAGCACTGGAGGACATCTGTGCAAAGTGAAGGTATGAAAGTTTAGGGGAAATATCAGGGTTGTTTTTTTAAATATGAGTGGATTAAGAGATTTGGAGACAGGCACATGGATGAAAGAAAAATTGAGGGTTACAAAGTAGGAAGGGGTTAGTGTTTTTTAGGCAGGAATATTTAGGTCGACTCAATATCCAGGGCTGAAGAGCCTCGACTGTGCTGTTATGTTCTATGATCTACTTTGGAAGATCAAACCTGCAGACAGTTCAATGCAGGATTCTTAGCAGTTTGGTGGGACAGACACATTTTTGGGTCCCTCAAACATGCTGTGCATTTGAAGTGGCAAAGAAGGTGGATGATATTTTAAGCTTCATTTGTCAGGGGATTTAGTTCAAGAGCCACAAGATAATGTTGCAGGTCTTCAAAACTCTGGTTAGACCACACTTGTGAAAACAAGGCTGAAGAAACTCAGCAGGTCAAACAGTGTACTCTACTTAGCAAAGGTAAAACTACATAACCAATGTTTCAGGCTTGAGCCCTTCATCAAAGTATGAGCAAAATGTAGGCAGGTGCTCGAACAAAGCTAATGCCAATTCAAACTAATCTACATCTGGTCTGTATTCCTTGATCCCATGCTTGCTTGTTTAAGTGCCATTTAAACATTGCTATGGTAATTACTTGCCTTGAATGTCTACTCTCATCTTGAATCTATACCCTCTACTTTTGACTTTTCCATGTCAGGAGAAAGACTCTTGATGATCTACCCAATCTATTACTCACGTACCTGGTAATTCTATATACTTCTATCAGGTTACTCCTAGGCCTCTGATGTCTCAGTGAAAATAATCCAAGTTTGTCCAACCTGTTTTTAGATAACACTCCAATCCAGACAAAATCCTGGTAAACCTCTTTTGCACTCTCTCCAAAGCTCCACAGCGTTCCTTTAATGTGGCAACCAGAACTGCAGAGAATACTGCAAATGTGGCCTAACCAAATGTTTATATCATTGCAACATCCAGACTTCATTAGTTGGGACACTGAACATAAAAATGAGGAAGATAAGCATGCCACACATCTTTACCAGCCTATCTACTTGTGTTGCCACTTTCATGGATCTATGGATTTGAACCCTCTCTTATATAATTCTCTTGAAGTTCCTGCCATTTATGGTACTTTCCTCTTGTACTTGAGCTCCAAAAATACAATTCCTCACATTTTACTAATTAAACTTCATCACCCATTTCTTGGACCAAATTTCCAACTGATCTGTGACTGGCAGAATGCTTTGACAAATTTCCTTATTGTCCACAACTCCACCAAACTAAACCGCCTAAATTTTCATTCACATAATTTATAACTGTGGCAGTAATCCCTGCAGAACACCATTGGTTACTGACCTTCAGGCAGAATAACACTCTTCCACCTTCATGGTGTCCTCTGTGACCAAGCAATTTTTGTATTCAACATAACTGTTTACTTTGTATTCCATGTGACTTAATCTGCTGGACTAGCCTACTTTGAGGGACCTCATTTAATGCTCTACTGAAGTCCATGCAAGTAGCATCTTAAGAAAGCAACCTCTAACCTCAAGGACCCCACCGTCCAGGCCATTCCCTATTTAAACTGTTCCCATCAGGGAAAAAGATACAGGAGCTCAAAGACAGGTACTCAGTGGCACAAGGACAGCTTCTTCCCTGCTGCCATCAGATTTTTGAATGATCAATGAATCATAGACACTGTCTTGCTTTGACTTTTCGTGCACTATTTATTTATTGCAAGTGGGTTTATATGAATGTTTGCATTGTGAGGTTGCTGCAAAACAATGCATTTCGTGACTTCTTCATGACAATAATATCTGATTCTGAAACCATCATCTTGATCATTATCTCAAGACCACAAATCAAACTCACCGAGTTATGCTGACTATTCCTAATGTCCACGATTTTCCAAATGCATGCTCAAGAATCTTCTCCAATAATTTTCAGACCATTCAAGTGAAGCATGCCGACCATTTAGAATGCCCTCTACAGTACACCTGCAGAAATTTGCCAGAGGTTTTGTGATATCTCCTCAAACTTGTAGCACTGACAAGTCTTCTTCAAGTTTGCATTGACACAGTGGCCTCAGGATGGATCTTATAAGATGTTGATACCCAGGAATTTGAAGGTCTTTATCCTCTGACCTTGTTCTACCTGGAGAGAGATAAGGTGAGGGCAGAAGTATGAGAAATTGAGGATATACTGATGACTGACAATAATGGGAATCTATCTTTATGAAAGAAAGTACATTTTAGATGTCCTGGAGTGGAAGGTCTCATCCCAAGAACAGATATGGCAGAGGCAGTGGAACTGGGAGAAATGGTTGGCATCCTTACAAGAGACAGGTTGAAAGAGGCATAATCCAGGTAGCTGTGAGAGTCTGTGAACTTGCAATAGATATCTGTGAATAATTTGTCCTCTTAGATCAGGGGTGTCAAACTCAAATTCACGGAGGGCCAAAATTAAAAACTTGGACTAAGTCGAGAGCCGAACTAAATATTTATTGAAATTTTTCAACAACATCTGCATGTTTTCTCTTCTTTCAACATATGTAATGTTAAACTTTAGGATATAACTTTAGGAGGATAATGTTACAGGTAGCTCAAGTTCACCCTTTGCTTGACCTGAGGGAAACCTATTTGGTCCCTGTGGAGATGTAGTCAGCATTCACAGGCTGTGTCCATTTTGGCCTGCATCAGGACTCAGCATTTCCTGCTCACTCCTCAGGCTCTAGGCCTCTATTCACCCTCGACCCACCATCCCTCTACCTGACCAGTCCTTTACCCAACCTCTACTCACCCCTCATTCCACTCGCTCTGCCTCTACCCACCCCATCCTATACACGCCCCTCTACTGCCTCTCCCCTCAACCTGTTCCTCCCTCTACCCGTCTCTCACCCTCTAATCACCCCTCCCCTACTCGCCCTGCCCCTCCCCTTTTACCTCTTCCCTATCCACCCCTCCTTCTACTCATCCCTCCCTCTAACTGCCCCTCACACCATCATAACTTCCCCTGCCCATTACTCCTCACCTACACCCTCTGCCCACCCCTGCTTACCCACCCACTCAGGCCCAGCGTGCTGCCGATCAGCCTTTGCGGACAGCCACCATCTCTCTTCATGTGCAGGGCCGAACCAGTCGTCCCTGGGGTCCGCGCGGGTGCAAGCGCTGAAGGCTGTGGCGACCGGGAGAAGTGCGCTCGCGCTGTGGAAGGGCCGTCCGGTGTCAGTCGCGCGGGGCTCACGCTGCCCGGGAGCCGTGCGCAGCCTGCCATGCCCGTCGCGCCGACAGGAAATCACAGGCGCTCGCCCATCCGCCGCACCGCTCGACAGGTGGTAGAAGTGACTGGTTGTGCGGGGAGCCTTCCAACTGGCTTGCCGACTGATGACATCGACAGACTCCTTGTGTTACAATTTCTCGTGTTACAATGGGGAAGGATGTTCAATGAAGGGGGAGGATAATGGGGGTGACATTACCAAAAAACAGCATCGGCTCTCGCTGCAGGGTGGGCCACCTCTAATACATTTTTGAAATGATCTTGCGGGCCAAATATAATTTGGCCCGCGGGCCAGAGTTTGACATGTGTGTCTTAGATGGAGCAGAGAGGTTAAGGAAGGGGAGAGTGGTGGATAATACTATCTTGTGTCTGGAATTCAGCTCTCTGGCCCATCTTTGTCCAGGACTTTAGTGAACAAGTTATTTGCATGTTAGTATCATTTAATAGCACACTCAATGATACTTTCCATTTGTTTGCTTTTGACTGAGTATAAATTGATTTTATGATTTTTTTAGCCAAATTGCGCATATCCTGCATTTTATGAACAGGACATAGCCAGGCAATTTTCCACATCATCTGTAAATGCCAGTTCTTCAACTATGCAGCCAGCTCCAGAGCGTAGGTTTTCAAGTATAACAAATTGGTCATTGTCTGGTCCCTTGCACTTTTGCAGAACCTGGGGTTTTCAGCCATTCCTTAACATCATGTGGAGTGTTCTGAATAGGCTGGAGACTGCCTTCTGTAGTGGTATGGATCTCGAGGTTAATTTGTTCAGCAATTCTGGCCAACCATGGTTGAGAATGTTTCAGCTTTGCCCTTTACATATATGCTTTAAACTTTCATGTACTGGGCCTCGCCAACATGAGAAATTTTGTGCAATATTACATTTTTTGTTTTATTACATAATAATAAGACTTGAATAAATGGGCGTGTTACATTGCCCCAAGTGTGTACGTAGTGATATTATGTTAGCTGTTTAATTATCCACCAATAGTCATAAATATGGTAGGACTTCAGAGCTTTGATGTGATCATTCAATTGTGAGATTGTTTAGTTTTGTCCAGTGCATACTATTTTTGAAGTTAGCATGCAATAATAGTGTTGCAGCTTGACCAGGATACATTGTGCAGAAGTGTTTGATGATTGAAGTGAAAGGCTTTGCATACATTTTGCTGCATCATTGTAACCTTTTGTCCCTCCAGTTATGGATAGTATCCAAGACCAATCTGTTGCCAACAGCTGGATTAATGCTGCCCAAGATGAAGATCCTGATCGGCACTTGATCTGCCTTCTCACACCCATTCTCCCCTCCTCTAACAATGTCTTATATAAAAGTTAATCATGGTGTTAACCTCACCAATTCTTTATTTTCCTGCCTTTATATTTTAAGGCACCTAGAACTAAAATTTGGTTGGATAGTGGTTCATTGGGAGATAAAGGCAAACTATCATGTGATGTAATATTAGAAGCCACCTCCTTGGATGTAGATGTTGTCCATGCTACATGGCGTTGTTCTCCATAATGTGTAGATTTGTTGAAATGCAACATCTGCAAGCAGAGCACACTAATTTGCCTACTTTCCCCCAAGAGCACAGTTGCACACAGCTCTTCATTAAAGGAGTTTAATGAGCACTTCAAGGTGGCAAACTGCAAAAAACATATGATTACTAGCCATTCACAATTAAAGCCCTGCTGCATTGTAACCACACCAGAAAGGCTGCACATAATGCAATGAAGCATGGGCATAAGTTTCAACCCATCAGTTCTAGGCAGTGATTTAGAGTCCTTTTCAGTATTTAACAGGTGAACAGTCCTATTTCAACACTTCTGAATTCAACCATCAGATGTCCAAAGTCAAAGATACTGTTGAAATAGAAGATATCAACATCTGACTGCTGCAGCACAAGGTTAGATATTTGCCATGCAAGTTTAGTTCCCTGCCATGCAGACTCAAACTGCTATCACCTTGGCTGCAGAGGGAGTTTGTAATAGCATAACTTTAAAAGGTGCCTTCTTGGCAAAATGGCATTGACTCTATGGAAAAGGAATCTGCTGTCTCCTTGCAGAACGAATTTGTGACCTCACCATTGTCAATCCAAACATGCCTTTGTTGTTGCTTGCCAGCCAAGCAACCTAACAATTGCAAGAAGGTCCAAGTCATAACCTAGGCTTCTGGATCAGAGCTGCAAAATCTGTTGAAGAATTAAGACAAAAAAAAACTTGCACATACCAATTAATCACACAAATTTTTCCCTTACACCTCTGTATCCTGCTGTGAAATAGGAGCCCCAGTTCCAGCATGGCTTGTAGAATATAACTTGAAGAGAAAGGGTTTAATGAAAGGGCTTGCTGAAAGATCTCTATAAAACTGACATTTGCCCTTTTTAATCTCTTTTACGATCATTAAGTTAACCACTCCACTATTACAATCCATTCCCTCTGCTCAGATCCTAAAATCTTTGGTTTACTCCATAAAATTTGTCATCTCCATATTTATTTTAAAAACTACCTAATGTCACTTTGACCAGGTAAATATCTCTTACAAACTTGGTGTCAACTTTTGTTAAAACTTCCATGTAATGCCATAAGACATTGCTGACTGTGGTACCTGTGAAGGAACATGCTGTATAACATGGCCTTTGAAGTGAGATAAATTACAATGTGTTATATAAATGCAAGTTTTGTTGGTTAATCAATATCTATAGACCAGATAATCAGTTATGGATACTGTCACAAGAAATCTGTAGAATACTGCAGTAAAATGAGTCCTTTTCCCTTTTATCAATGTTCAGCTCTTTTTGTAATTGGAAGACTGTGTCCACTCATGGTCCCTGGAGTTGTTGCAGGAGATTTGCTGAAAGACTAATGCTATTGAGAAATAAACAAATTTTATGTAAAAAAGGTTGCAATATTGACAACAAAGAATGAGAAAAGAATATTCCCACAAAATAAAATAAAAATCCTGTTTGTAGTTGGAGTTTGCCAGCCTTCCACTCTTTACTGGTAGTCTCTGTGGTCTGTGAATACAGAATATGGCCTGCAGATGGGGTGGGTGGGGGGGGGGGGGGGAAGGTTGAGAAATACTCCCTTCAAAAGTGAGGCAGTCCATTCTGAAGTGCAATGAGCCCTGGATAACACTTGAGCATGAGCCAACGAGTAGCCTACAAATAATAAATATTGACATACAAGTACCTGGAACTGAACATCCATAACGACAATGTCTAATCATTATGACCAATTACTTTGCCATTGCCTAACTCTCTAACATCAGGATCCCACAGGTTACAATTGATCAAAAAATCAATTGGACCAGGCATAAGATTGGGTTAGTTGTTAGGTATCTTAAGATTTTTCCACCTTCTGCAAGCTATAAGTCAGAAGTCTTGTTGAATATTTTACATTTGGTTGGATGATTGTCCCTTCAACTCCTTTGAAGAAGTGGCAGACCATCCAAAGCAAATTATCCTGGTAGATTGGCACTTCATTCTCTACCCTAAATCTTCACCCCCCCCCCACCCCTCACTAGCATACTATGGAAGTAATATATATTACCAACAGTATCTCCAAAGCCGATGATATCCACCACCTGTGACAGATTATGTTGTTTGTATTGTATATAGATGTGTTTTTGGGAGATACATTGGGGCAGGTTTTTTTTAGTGTAGGTCACATACAAACACTTCAAAACAGTTCTCATTTAAAATACTGGAGCTCTGCTCATGTGAGACAGTCCAGCTCCAAGAGACTTTGCAAAAGCTTTGGAGAATGCCCAAGAAACTTCATGAATGGATTGTTCATAAAAAAACAACGGATGAAAGAACTCATCAGAGCCGTAGGTTGTCTGGAGTGGAACTTGCTGTTGTAGGAGGGTCATGTGGTTTTGCACACAGAGAGTATTCAGTTCTGCAGTGCTACAGTCAGCAGCAGCAGCTGGGACTGGAACAGAACAAGCTGACAAGCTTGTGGAAAAACCCCATTTTGAAGATGGGTTGTGAGTGCTTAGTTCAGCCTAGTCAAAGCCCCTGTGGTTCATGCAAGAGGAGAGGACTGGCTGCCTAATGTTTCACTTGAAATAAGAGAAACTAAAAGGAACTCTGTGGTGACCTGAAAGGAAGAGGTTATCATCTGGAGAACCCTGAGGGGGAAAGTTTCTTCGGCAAGACACTGACATGGCTGATTAAAAAGGAATCTGTTGTGGGTGTCCAGTGAATAACAAATCTCTCTCTGAAAACCGACAAGAACCTTCCTAAGAGGTAACCATTTACGTTTCAAGCACCAAAGTCTGGTGAACTTTATAAATGTTAAATTCTGTGCACAGTACAAGAATTGCCTGCAACCAGTGAACTTTGAGGAATGAGAAGTGAGATTGGACTGTGAATCAAAGAACTTTTCTGAGCGTACACACACATTACATACATGTGCACTTAGAATTAGAAGGGGGTTAAGTTAGGTTAGTTAAGTTGATAGTGATAAGTTAAAGTGTGATTCTTTTTTCATGTTTAAAGATATTTAAAAGCAACTTTTGTTTAAGTAACCATTTGTCTTGGTGAAATTCTACGGCTGGGTTTTGGGTTCCTCTGGGACACCAAACAGAACAAGCAAGCTGTGGGAAGACAAATACCCTCTCCCAAGTCAGTTACCATCTTTTCACTCATTACTACAAAATCTTCAAATTCTAACTCAATATCTGAGGGTGTATCCTCACTAGAAGGGCTTCAATAGTTAAAGAAAGTACCTTACCATCTCTTTCTCAAGGGTAATATGGAAAGCCAATAAATGAGGGACTTGAAATTGACGTCTTTCTGAAAATTTGAATGAAAAATACGAATAACATTTCAAAAATACATTAGTGTGTAGTATTGACATTTATTGCGACACTAGTATTAGATCTTGTGTATTTTCTTTAGCTATTGTTCCACTTTTCTCTCCATTAGACATTGAGCCTTTTCAGCCTATGAGCGTGTGTTGCACAATCACACCCAATTAACCTACAACACCAGGTTCATTCTTGAATGGTGGGAGGAAACTAGAGCCCTTGGGGAAAACCCATGCAGACACAAGGAGAACGTACAAACTCCTAACATACAGCATGCGATTCAGACCCCGGTCTTCACTTCTAATGCTATAACAGTGTTGTGCTAACCGCTTCGCCAACCATGCCACCCTCACTATGAATCCACTTTATTTTGTAGTGGGTTGTGCGCGAGCGCAGTGAAAGAACTGCGACAACAAGCTATGAGCTTGTTTAGCAAAACTGATTTATGTTGAAGTTCACCCTGCTGCCTTTAAGGCCATCTGGAGCCCACCCCTCGTGTATGTAAGCGTGTATGAGCACTTCTGGTCTGCACTGGAAGAGAATCATGATGCCATCTTTGCTGTGGCTGCCCTGCTGACCGTGCATGACGAGTGGGATCAGTTCACCATTGTAATTATGAGCGCTGCCACAACCTGGTGATTTTGCAACAGGCTTTCAATATTGTGAAGAAATTGTTATCTTCCCACAATGTTGAAATCTTAGACAATGCAAAATGGATGTGGGAGGAATGAGGATTTACACAGAACATTTGTGTGATAACAATCCAGGAGTCATTTACATCCCTGATAACTTTTTTGCTTAAAAAGGGCATGGGCAATCTGTCTAAAGCATTTATTGAATCCATCACTGTAACAACTGATAATTATTTCTACAAATACACAAACCTTAAAAATCCAATTTGATCCCATGGTTGATATTTACTGTGGTTAGCTGGAGGGCAGAACTGGTTTCAAAGTCCCTGGATGAAGAATTATTCAGGTTTTCAAACCTGATCGTTTCTCACCAAACACTGTATAAAATGTGGGATTTAAGGATGAGGTGAAAGCTCAATTGCAGCACCTCTGAACTCAAATAATCTATTAATTAACATTGTCAATATCCTAACAATATCTAATAACCAACTGAGCGAGGGCTAGAAATTAACTGGTGCTCGTGGAACTGCGTCCTAGAAAAAAAAACTGCAGGAGAGGAAAGGAGGTGAGAAAATTGGCAACATTATTTCTCCTAAATAAATAAAATTTGTTCATGAAATTCTGGAGAGGAAATTAGACTTGTGGGCGACAGCCAACAGCATGAAGGATACAATAACGCTGTGAAAGTAGTGTGTGAGAAAGTAATCCCTTTGGGGGAAGTCTGGTCTGAAATCTTTCTTCTGGCTGACAAGTGAGGCATTGAGATGCAGTAACGAAGGAATCCTCTGGATCACGCTGGTCCAGATGAAATGGAGCAAAGCTTTGCTAGCTGACTATTAATGAATATTAGTTAATTTCTCATGATGTTGTTAATGGACAATCATTTTGCAACTTGTGTTCCCATCAGAAATAATTCTACTTTTCATTTTACACTCAATATTGTGCCCTCTATCTGTCAGTCTCTTTGAAAACAATTCAGCCTGCTTCCTTTTGATGTCTTACCTTGCAGATCTTATTATACTCTTTGTGTGATGAGTCTATTGGTGATGGGGGCAGAGGAAGATTGGGATGGATATTGCAAACATTTACTGTCGTAAAAGAGGAAATCTGACATAAACTTCCGGAGTACACAAGGGTGCGGTTAGAAAGAGAAATCCAGAAGCTGCTCACACAGATGCCCTATTCTTTGAGAAAGTATTACTTAAATTATTAGCAGTAAGGGTTGGGATTGAAATTATTGCCTTGCAGTCAATCTAAGGGGACTTTCCTACTTGTGGTGTTGAAAAAGCTATGATAAATTTCCAGAACAAAGTGTATTTTAATGGAATTACAAGTTATAGTTATTAGCAAATTATTTATTTGTTCTGAAAGACAAATGGAGTTGGTAGATTAGTTACATGGGTGTATTTGTGTGGCATGGTCTTGTGGACCAAAAGGGCCTGTCCCATGCTGTATCTTTTTAAAAAATTAACATATTTTGTATATAATATTTTTTTCAGGAGATAAATAGGGCAACTATTTTTCTCTACCACTTCTATCTTTATTTTCCAGATTCATTGATTGAATTACAATTGCATTTTCTATATGTGATTTAAATCTAACATATTTCCTCGTTGATACTCCAAGATTAGATCAGAAATTAGTGAAAATTCCAGTCAAATTGGTTGAGATGCTTTGCTGTCCTTAATCCTCCTCATAGTTATCCGATCCAGTGTGCAGTATTGCTTCAAATATATGACAAATTATTGCAAATCTTTAGTGGGAAGCTCACAAAACTGAAGAGAGTGAATCTAGCAAAGTCTTCAACCCAAACATTACATTTGCCCTCTTCCTGCAGATGCGGCCCGACCTGGTGAGCATTTCCAATATTTTCTGTTTTTATTATTCAAGATCACCCTTGTATATATAAAAAAATAAGGTCACGTCTCATGATGGGAACCAGTGGGGGAGGTTATTGCAGACCCAGCAGTTTGCATGAAGTCACTGGTAAGCAAAAGTGAAAGCAAGAACCTGAATTTTCAGATGCAGCATTGAATACATGATTGATCCTGGCAAGAAAAATAGTAAATTAGACGATAGAATTCCTCACTTAACTGGATCAGGAATTTAAAAAAAACTAATACAGTAGGAGTGGGGGAGACTGCCATTTGATCAGTGCTCGGAATGTAGCCTTAAGGGGTTAGATAAAATCCCAGTAGCTATTCAAAGACCTAACATAATCAAGTCAATAAATAATATTCACATTATTTCCAATCTGCTGCATTGTTATCCTTTTATACTGATTAAGGCAGCACACATTCAAGTTCAAGTTTACATTTATTGTCACATTTACAGAGGTACATTCTATGCATTTGTAATCTCTTCAGCCCCATGGTTCTTTGAGATCAGCTCCTCCAGTTTCAGTATCCTGACTTGCAACAGTCTATCATTCTCTTTCCATTGTGGTAGAGTAACTGGAAATGATACAGGATGGAGTCAAAAATCTGAACAACAACCATTCTCTCAAAATCATCAAGACCAATGAGCTTATTGTTGATTTTAAAAAGAAGAGGCTGAGGGACCACATGCCTGTCTGCATTGATGGGATGGAGGCTGAGCGGGTCAGAACCTTTTATCTTTTTGAGGGAGTCCATATTTCAAAAGATGTATCCTTGAGCCAGCACATTGAGGCAACTGTGAAGATGGCACACTAATGCCTCTACTTCCTAAGGAGTCTGAGGAGATTTGGCATGTCACCATCACAGCCTAGTTTGGAAGTTCAAGTGTCCAGAAAGACAGAAGGCTGCAGATCCATCTCGGGCTCCAACCTCCCAACCATTGCTGGCATCTAAGGGACGTGCTACCTCCAGAGAGCAACCAACATCATAAAGGATGCTGATCACCTCGATCACAATCTCTTCATATTGCTACCTTCAGGCAGAAGGTACAGAAGCCGAAAACCTGGCAATTCCAGGTTTAAGAAGTTTCTTTCAAATCTATCAGATTCTTGAACCTCCTCTTATTATACTAATCATAGACTGCCCTGACACCACAAAAGGACAATCTGCACTAATGCAGATCACTTTTTTTGCACTAGATTATGAATATTTATTATCTATCTATCCTATGTATCTATTGTCTTTTTAATTCAATTAAGTTTATTATTAATACCCCTGTTTGCCACAAGTAAGAATTTTTGTGCATATGTACATTGTACAATGTATATGACAATAAATCTATTATTATCATTTAATCCTTTGAAACAGTTTGAAACTGAACTTGTCAAACATTTGGTGAACCCTTCTATTATTTCCTGTACTGTATATCACATTTTTGTATAAAAGTAGCCACATAAAATATGTTGAAACATGTTAAATGGTTTAGAAATTGCTATTCTTTTGAGTGAGGGTTTCGGTTATAGGCAGTGTTAGGTGGAAGATATTAATTTGGTTAGTGTTAAATTCCTAATTCCCTTGGAGCTAGTTGTGGAGCAGTACACCTAACATGTCTAGTGTATTCAATATTTTCCTCTATTTCTTGATACAAATAGAATTAATGAAATTGGCTGAGGTCCGTCAACTGAATAGATGGTAGTTCAAGGTGGTAACATTAAATTTTTCTTTCTTTTAAAAATATCTATTTAATAAAAAAAACACATTAATCCAATACATGGGATGAAGTATAAGAAAAGACAGATAAGTTGTACTTCTCAAATAATACCTTAAACAAATAGTATGAATTGTGTGTTCCCTAATTAATCAAACCCATTTTCAAAACATTTCAAAAGAAAAAAAAAATAGAAAAAAGGAACCACTCCCCCCCCCTCCCCCAATTAATGAAACCCCTTCCTCTAAAATTGCATATTTAATATACATAGGAAACAAAAGAGAACATTCGGAAACCAGACAACACTGTTCAGGTGCATCCAAACACTCTAATTCTTTAAATTAAGGTAATACTCCATGAATGGGCCCCATGTCTTGGAAAAAAAAATTCACCTTTATATCTTTATCATTATATCTGATTTTTACCTTCTTTGTTAGATGCTGGTTTTAGGGAGTGGTGTAGACTGGGGATCAAAAATTTTAAAGATCTTTTTGAGATAATTTTACTTCTTTCAAACAATTGAGGGCAAAATTTAAATTATTCAGTAGTCATTTTTTTCAGATATCGACAAGTCAGTCCAAGCTCTCTGATTTTCCATGAATTTCTGAAGCAAACATTCTTGATTTACTTTTTGACTTTCAATTTTCTTATAGAGGCTCAATATCAATTATTTGTAGTAATTTGATGGACTTGAGAATAGTTTTGTTAAGATCAAGAGGGATTGGGAGCAAGATTTGGATTTGTCACTTTCAGATGAGGACTGGGATATTGTTCTAAATTTGATTACTGAATCTTCCTTTTGTGTTTTTGTAATTTAAAATGGTGGTTAGAACACATATTTCAAAAGTAAAACTATCTAGCTTTCATTCTGATATTTATCCATTATGTGATAAATGTAAAATTTTTGAGGCTTCATGTTTTGGACTTGCCCTAGTTTAGAAAAGTTTTGGAAAAATTACTTTCAAACTTTATTAATCATTTTTAAGGTCAAATTAGAAACATATCCCTTAATTGCTCTATTTGGTTTTTCACAAGAAGAGGGAAAGTAATTGATTTAACCTCGGAAGTGAATTTTAGCTTTAATCTCATTGATAGATGGGAAATTTTAATGAAATGGAAAGACAGCATTCCACCTCCTCCTTTTCAATGGTTACAGGAGGTCATGTCCTTCCTAAGTTTAGTAAAATTAAAATCTTATGTCTTAAAAAATAATTTAATATTCACCATTCCAATAAATTTCTTCAGATTCACAGCAGGAAGAGATTTCTCTGAATATTTCCTTGTCTGCACCACTGTAGTGAGGCAGAGTTCCAGGAGCATAAGGTTTCTTGGCTTGTTATGAGCATGACTCTTTGTTGTGAAGGTTCATTATCAAAGCTTTCAAGTCATTCAATAGTAGAGCTCCTTGATTTTCCAACAGTGTAATGAAAAATCAGAAATTAATTGTTTAGACTTTGATGCTCATTAATGATCTCCAACAGGAATGCTAAGTCCAATGCCTTTTTCAATATTTTTATCATGGATATTCTAAGTCCAAAAAGCACTGACGCATAAGTCAATATCATAGAAAGAAAATAAACTACTCACAAATGGTTTGGAATATTACTTCTGAACCTGGATCCCTGCACTTTTACAGGAATGAAAACTCTTAGCATTCTGTTTGAACTCCGATCCTGTGGGAAAAAAAAAAAAATTCTCTGCATAAGATGACCTATCTTATGATGCCACTCAATATACTTAAGTATCTTTTTGGACAAGACTCCCACCCATGGAACATAATTTGACAAATAGTCAAAAATGTGATCTTCCTGGGGAGTACAACACAGTAGACAACATTGTATACTGCTCCATGGGAATATACGGTGTACTGTTTACTGCACAGTCTTGCTAAGTGTCATGGCAGCAATATCAGGAAGTCCTGAGCCTATTCCAACTGAGTGGTCTAAGCATTGTTCACCCTGTTCTTACAAATTGATGCCAAACCATGATGCTCTGGAACATAAATGGTTGCCTTTGGGAGCATGCACTTTTCCTTGAGAAGTACTGAGAGGTTCTCAAGAGATAGGATTAGTTAAGAATTCCTGTTTTGTTGACTTGTAGATTTTTAAAAAAATACTTTCAATAAGTGTCTCATTCTGAATGATTCAAGCCATCTGGCTGGAGTCGAGATGCAGCAAAGTTTAAGAAGGCTTTGGTGTACAAATATAATAATGGGTTTCATCTCCAAGGGGGCTACCAGAAATTGGAGGTCAATATTGATGCCATCTGGATGGAGACTGTCAAAGTACTGTTCCTCCAATTTACACATCATCTCAACCTGACATTACATTGGGCTAAGGACATGCAAGTTCATATGGAAATGGGAAGTGGAATTGAAGAGGCTGGCAACTGAGAGATCCTTGCTTTTGAAAGGATAGAGTGGAGGTTATCAAAGAAATTATTTCCATAGTCTGCATTCAATCTCCCAGATGTAGAGGAGGCCATTATCGGGAGCACCAGATGAAGTAAATGACCCCTACAGACTCACAGGTTAATTTTTGTATCTTGTTGAGAGAGAAATGATTTGGTACAGTGTAATTTCTGGGAATGTGGAGGCAAGGATGGGGATGGAAATAAAGGCAACTATCAATTGCAGCAAGGATCTGCATGGGAACTGGCAATGGTCTTTGGAATTGCGAAGCAACCATGGAATTATAAGATGCATAAACAATAGTTGCTTAACAATTCAACAGGATGTTGCTTAATTCACATGTTACAGAACATAACTGGTCGAGAGCAGCTCCATAGAATACAAATACATTGGTAAAAAGTATATTTGACTTTTGTCACTTATAGGGGTATAAATACCCATTTTATGCAAGGACTTTGAGTTGCTCTTCCACTATCTACTTTATGCCAATATTCCAGGCTTTCTGCATTATTGAATGGTTTTGCCCTATTTTGTGCTTGCAAAATCATGTTATTTCTGGTTGTCTGTCTTCCAAATACTATTTTAGATGGCAAATTGCCTGTAAGTCAATTTGCATTTATTTTTGCAAATGTCTACTACTTCAACTCCATCTATAAATTTGCAGATGTCACCACCATCATAGGCAGGATCTCTAACAATAATGTGTTGGAAGGGAGACAGAGGGACTATGGTTTGGTGCAAGGACAACAACCTTTCCCTCAATGTTAGCAAGACCAAACTGGCTATAGATTTCCAGAAGAGTGATGAAGCTCACTCCTTGGTCCACACCAATGGTGATAGTGGATGCCATTTAGTTTCTTAGAGTAAGCATCTAGTGACTTGTCCCAGTTCACCCACATCAATAAAACAGCTCAGGAAGCCCAATGGCAACTCTACTTACTCAGAAGAAATATGGCATATCATCTGCATCCCTGTCAGGATGCATCACAGAACAGGAACTGTTCTGTCCAAGACTAAAAAACACCAAAAGCCTGTGAATGCAGCTCATGCCTCATCCTCTCTATTGACTCAATTTATGCATCCCACTGCCTTAGAAACACAGTGAACATATGACAATTCTCATCCCATCCTGGCCACACCCTCTTCATACTCTCTCCTGTCATGAAGAAGTTTCATGAATGTTACATCATGAATTCAATAAGTCTCTTTTCTGCTGTTATCAGGCTGCTAAATGCACCACACAACTGTAAAATTATTGTCTGCTCTGTATCATTTAACTTTTAATTTTACTGCAAGATAACAGGCCCTTCTGGCCCAGGAGCACGTGTCACCCAAATACACCCTGTGGCCAATTAACCTACTAACTTCGTAAATCTTTGGAATGTGGGAGGAAAACAAGCATCCGAAGGAAACCCACATGGATACGGGGAGAAATCTCTCTGCACTTCTGTACTGTGTCTTACCTGCTGCATTATAAGATATTTAGCTGGACAGCTAGCAAAACTAGCATTATCACTGCATCTTGATTCTTGTGACAATAAACTTGAATTTCTTTCATGCTAAATATTGTGTTGGAAAGGAAAAGTTCAGTGGGATCAAAAAAATAGCGGACCTGAACATAGGCTGGGGGAGTCATCGGATTAAAGATTAAAAAAATAATCTTTATTGAAATGCACAAGGGAAAATTGCAACAAGGATAAAACATGCAAGCATTTTCAGTCACACGATACAGTGCAACCAGTCACAGTGGACTTAACCCTACCGATACCAGTAACTACTTACACTCTCACAAACACAGTACAACCCATTCACATCGGACTTAATACTACTGATACTAGGATCTGTTTTTACAGGTTTATCACTACCAAAGACTACAATATGCTATCTCCCATTCCTTGTCCAATATGGGCATGGCTGAGATGTTATCTATAACTACAACAGCCCTAATCCCTATGTAGGGCACACCTTACCGATGACTTCTCCAGCATTGCTCACAGCAGGGTTCCTCTCAGGGCTGAAGAGCAAAAGAGGAAGAGCTACTGCATGTGGTGGACTTTAATGTATAGTAAGCTGGAGGATCCAGCCCAGATAATCACTAGGTGCTTAAAGAGGTCAATGGTCAGGTTGTGCACTAATGGGCAGGCATAGACCAACCTTGATTGGCAGTTGATGTGACAGAGAGATCACATGACTCTCCACACTCCACATTACATTTCACCCCCTTGGAAGTCACACCACTTGCCAATCATTAAAAAAACAAGTCAAAACATTATTTAAAAAATGAATACATTGTTTCAAAAGGTAAATACATTGTTACAGTGCAAGTGGCTTGTGAATAAACAGATAGGCACAAAAGAAGGTCAAGGTATTGTTTCAGAAAATGACAATGGCCTACCAACACCCCACAGAATGAAAGGGTCATTTGTTCTCTCCATGAAGTATCATCCTGTGGAAACTGGTCCAATATCTGCTTGTTTTTGCCAGTCACTGACTTTCATATGTGGTCTCGCCAACTTGCCCGCGATGTACATGCAGCGTTTCTCACAAACAACAGTACTGATACCACCTTCGTCTTCAAGCAGGTGGTGCAAGGTCATCCAGCTTTCCGTAAATTCAAAGTACCACAGTCCTTTCTTTGGCCAGCGTTTCCACCATGGTGGCCATCCAACCAGGTGCACCCTCATCATTTGGAGGCATGCATCCCAGATGGCCACTGCTGTGTCATTCTGTGGGAAGGCAGGGGTCATCCCAGCAGGCATGCATCCAGTGAATACCAGTTTTCTTGTAGGAGCATCCCTGTTAGTTGGGCTGTGAACTGTCAGCTGTCTCGTGCCAGGATGCTGCACCTGCTCACATTTTCGCTGTTCGCTTGGACTGCTGCTGATTTTACTAGGTGCACTTCATCTCCAAAGTCCGTTACTTTTGTGGACCCACTGGGAGAGTCAGATCTGTTTATGTGCCAAATTGTATGGAGGGGAAAAAGAAACCAGTTCCTGAAGCATCCACCCCTGCAAGGATTATTGGAAGTGAGATGGTAAAGTGGTGAGGGGAGTGGAAGAATGTCAACATTCTTGAAGAGTCCATACAAGCAGCACCTGTAGCAGTTGTCGATCTGTATTGGCATAGGAGGGAGACCCTCAGCTGTGTGTGCTGGACCAATGATGCAGATGCCACAGACTGGTGTGGTGCAGCTGTGTGCGTGTTCATGCCTAGGCTCCCACAGTGCTGATTGGCATTGGCTGGAAGAGGAGCAGCTTGAAGGGTAGTCTGTTGGGGGGTGGGGGGGGGGGGGGCGGTGGTGGTGGGGTGGGGATTCTGGGACAGCTCACTCATGTCTGGCAAGCTGGTTACTGTGGTTACATGAAAGGTTCAATTCGACCAGTATTGCGGCCCATTGTGTATCGCCCAGACCAAGTGCAATTATCTGCCATTTTATTTAGCAGACCCTGTGGCTGCTGTACTCCCTGGAATTTTCCATGTTGATTTGGTCAGTTTTGGAGGCATCAGAGGATACTAGGTGGTGTGAGAGTGAGGAACCAACCCCCCCCCCCCACCCTTCCCCAGTCCAGTGTGACGTGAATTTAACTAGTCTACTGCCCTCTGGAGTACACTGAGCCACCACTTCAGTGTATGTTTGAGCGTCAGAGAGCACATTTTCTCTTAAAGTAGACCATTAATATATTCTATTAAGCCAGATGCCTGTGAATGGTAGGGGATATGAAACAGCCTTGAGATACCAGCCTCTATCACCCATTTCTCTGTGAAGTGAGTCCCCTGATTGGACTGTACCTCCCACTGTACTCCATAATGGAAGAGAGATAATGGTGCTGTCCTGGATGCTCCTCTGGCAGGGCACCATCACCAGAGTATGTGTAAATCATTGTGAGGACTTACTGCTTTTCATTTTGGTGTGGGAGCAGTCTGAAATAGTGAACCTGCCAGATCTGGCCTGCTTCCTTGCCGCAATGAATGTGACCGGTGGATCTGTTGGCCAACCCAGTGGTTTGACCTGCTGGTATGTGGGGGCAATTGTCCACTGTGGTTCTAGCCTCCTCATGCAGAAGTGCCACCTCTAAGCCCTCTGCCCATTGTCGCATTCTATGGGACCCCAGATGCCCGCTTTTGCGGTGTGCCCACGTTGCCAGTGCACTGAGCTCAAGGTGATTTGGTGCAAGGTGGCTGAGCAGATATTTGCCACGTGGTCCAAGCAGCAATGTGTGCAGCCTCTGTCATATCTCTGTTGACATGTTCATCCTCATTGTAGACTGTGAGCACTCTCTGCCCAGCCTGCTCCCAGATTAATCACTAGTGCTGCTGACCACTGGATTGTCCATACAGCCATGCTGTTGGCCACTGCCCTGGAGTCAGTGTAAATACAGATAGGACCTGTGGTTTCTCGGATGGTGAGTGTTTCTGGACCAGCTTGGCCAGCTGATCGGATCCCTCCACCCCCTCTTGTGTAAGTGTCTTACCCTTGGTGGGGTGCCTTCCAAAGGTGCCTGCTACTCTTCCATCAGCTGGAGCCATTGTGAACTAGGCCTGTTGCTGCTGGTCTGGATTGAGGGTGTCAAAGGCAGACCCGAGGCTTTGGGGAGGGGTGTCTGCAGGGACCTTGGGAGTAAGGCCGTTGCTTTTGGGGAATGATATGATCCTCACATGCAGTCAGCTCACATCTTCAGAGCTGGCCTCATAATGGTCCATCATGTGCCGCTTCCAATTTGCAATGGTAGACTGCTGGGCAAGGCTCTCCTTATGGGTGGCATCTGTGGACTTGACCCATTGCATGATAAGGAGGTGGGATCAGAGTGTGATGGTCTTGCCAGCCATTTGGTGGACAGTGACAAAGTGTTGATTGTTCCCCCAGCAACCAGTACTATCGGATTCTGACTATCTAGATTTGGGGGGGGGGGGGTGGAAAGATTGGTGGCCATTTAGTGGCTCTGATTACAATGGTTGCCCAGGCATCCCCAAAGGTGAATTTTCCTTTGTGGGTGCACAATGACTGCCTCTTGAACACACTCCTGTCTAGAATGGACTCGGGGGAGGCTGTAACCAGAATGAACATAGTTCAGGGAGGTATGTTACTTATGGAGAGGCGGAGGGTAACCTCTCTCTATGGAAACCTGTAGTCCCCTTCAACCTGTGGGATTACCAGTGATAATGGTGTGCTCAGGACCAGTATCTACTAGTGCCATCTAGCACTTCGTATTACCCTTTTCCCAGTATAAGGCCACCGCGATATATGGCCTCGGGGCACCTGGGCAGTATGGACTACTGAACAGATCCGCTAGGGCTCCTGGCTTTCACCTCTCGCCCCTAACCCGGTTAACTCCTTGGCGGAGTCATCTCAGTTTTCTACTGTGCTTTCACATTAACCATATGTGGCTCACCTGAGGTCCCCCTTTTTCGACTATATCCCTGTTTTGGAGCATTGGCAGGGTATCCTTGTGGTAGATCTGGGTCCACATGGTCACTAGTCAGGCTTGCTAAGGCTTGAGCACATGGGTGAGGGGGGGGGGGCATGTGTAATAGGATTCGGCTTCTTCATAGTCTTCATTGGCCATTTACACATTTCCATCCCCCAACCACATGTTGACTTCTTCCCCCTGCTCAGACCTTAAATGGGTTGAGCTGCCAGAAAAACCAGCATGTTGCTTGCAGTGGCTACATTTTAATCAGCTTGCAAGGTACCTCTGTACCCTTGATTTCTAAGTTGGTGGCTTAAACTTGGTTAGTCTGCACTGCCTCCTGTAGGCCACAACAGCAATGCTAGAGGGATTCTATTTCCCTATCTTTCTGGGCATCCTGTTGACCTAACTCTGCTGTAATTCCCAGTGGTGTCTCAGGAGAGACACCATAAGCCAAAAGCTGCTACCCTGCACGGCTCCTTTCAGTCTCAGGAAATTCTGACTTCTCAAGGAGGGATGTCACATGGTACCCAATCTTCTCCCCCTGCAGGTTCAAACTGTCAGTCCAGTCCTCTGGTCTCCCGTGGTCCACCAGTAAACTCATTAACCTATTAAATCCCGCACTTTCATCAACCCACCTGTGCTCTGAAATTCCCTTACTAGCTACGGGGCCCTTCCTGCCAATCCTGTTCATGAGGAAGTATGCCATAACACACACACACACAAGACAGGAGACCCACGAACATGCTGGTTAATATCATTTCAAATATCATGACCACACCTGCGTCCAGCTGAGACTCCTTGAGCCCTGCTCGCAGCACCAAATGTGTCAGACGGGAAAAGTTTGTTGCGACTTCCAACGGTTCCAGATGGAGAAGTCACGTGATCCTCCTCAATACACACTTCCATCAGATTCCAGACAGAGGCCACAAGATCCTTCACAATCCACACTACATTACTTCGGGACATTCATTCAAATATCCAGGTGTTCTCTCAAAAAAGACAAAATTCATATTTTTATAACGAGAAGGTAACTTTTTTCTGGAAACCAATTGATTGCATTAACTTCTTTTCCTATTTTGTGATTTTTTTATATAAAAGAGAACAAGGATCTGGATCATTACTATAGAACTTTTAAATCAGAACAAATTGTCATTTTGAGGCTCGGGACTTTGGATACAATACCAATGATGCAACATTATTTATTAATTGGAAATTGATATATCTATCATCATATCAGGTCTTCTTGTCATCTGCTCCACTCTGTGTTAGAGTACCTGGAGCACAAGAACACCTTTTAGATTTTGGCTGCAGTTTTCTGTTTGACCCCCTTCATACCAACAAAACTAATCTGGGACCAGGTTAGGGGAGACTCAGCAATCTGGGACCCTGTTCATCCATTTGCAACAAAATCATTGTTTGGCTCCAATGCAATCTATATATTGCTGACAATACCATTATTGTGTTCATGCGTCCGTCAGTTGACCTGGTTGTTTGGTGCTGGGTCAATAACATTGCTCTTAGCATTAGTCAAACCAAGAACCAAGACCATCATTATGGACTTTAGGAAAGGTGGATGAGGAATCGCGTGTGTCTTCATTGATGGGATAGTGGTGGAGATGGTTAGTACATCAGGTTTGTGGGAATCTACATGTCCAACCACCTCTCCTGGACCCAGCACATGGAGGCAATCATGAAGTACACACACCCAATGCTTCGACCTTCTTGAATTCTGAGGAGATATTGCATGTAGTTGAATTCTTTATTGAACCTTGACAGGTGCACTTTGGAAAGTATATGGACTCATTGCATCATAGCCTGGTTTTGAAACATGAATGCCCAGGAATGCAGAAGGTTGCTGAGAGTAGCAAACCAAAACTCCCATCCACTGAAAACATCATAAAGGTGCAGCATCTCCCTAGTCACAATTTATTCTCACTGCTACCTTCAGGCAAAAGGTACAGAAGCCTGATGTTCAGCCCCTCCAGGTTCAAGGACAGTTTATTTTCCCCAAAAGCTGTCAGGGTCTTGAATTTCCCACAACTATCCCAAACCTAACCATAAACTTCTTCAGGACCACCAAAAGCTCTGACTCCATTATTGAAATGTCACTTTATTTTTGCACTAAATGTAACGGTGAATATTGATTCATCTGTCAATTTATATGTTTTAACTCTTTCCCATCTTGGCATATTGTGGTCATTTAATTTATACATTGTAGTTGGTGCATTTTGGCTGCAGCAAGTAAGAATTTTGGTGCATCTGTACATTGTACATGATAATAAATGTTTATCATTACCAAAATCTATTTAATATTGATAATGAGCTTTTGTAAAACAATTAGCACGAGAACAATGTCTTTCTCCAGCTTAGATTCTGAACATAAAGGTAGCTCCTTATGGTATTGTATTGAATTGTTATGGAAAGAATTGTTGGCTCCACATCACCAAAACTGTCCATATTTAATAGGAACATTGCAAAAAGAATGTCTTGGTGCAATTAAAATTGTACTTTTGAACTTGGGTTTGGATTCAATTGAACAAATTCTGCACTGGTAATAATGTTCCTTTGTCTTTAAAGTGCTTCATTATAAATACTTGATTATTTTAAAGTGATATCTTTAATCATTTAATTTATAATAACCATGTTGGTTGGACTATTGAATGACTCAATTTGCAATGGTTACCAGCATATGGCTTGGCAGAGAATTGATAGCTAAATGCAATATGCAGGTCAATTAATTGCAGACCAGCACTTTGGACCCTTGTCTGCAGTATCTGTTATCACACTAGAACAGGGATTTAATTTTGTGCTGCAGAGAAGGTTCAACTGGGTGCTACCTGGATAGGAAGACTTTAGTTAAGGGGAGAGATTGGATAGGCTGGGCTTGTTACGTCTGGAGAGGAGGCCAAGGAAGGATAAGAAACGGCAGGTAGTCAAAATTGTTCTGTTGGCAGGGGTATTTAAAGGGAGTGGAATGATCTGATATACAGAGTGACTGATATCTGAAACTTGTCAGAAAATATGGTGGTATGGAGGCAAATGGGAGAGATGTAGAAGAGCAAAAAGGTCATGTTTCTTTGCTGTATGATTTCATCATCTGTACACTCCAAGTGTGAACCCTAGGACAGATGATGGAGGTCAGCATTGTCTCATTCATGTTAATGAAACTACTGACCTTGGTGTAATGAGTTACTTTTATTTTCTTTCACATTTTGAAAAATAATTTCTATTAATTAAATAACTGAGTTTATTTCCAACCTTTATTAAAAATCAGGTTGAAAATTATTTACATCTAAAACAGTGGTCTTTACAGAGATCTTCAACGGGTCATTACAGAGGTCCAGCGTCCCCACATGTATCAAGGTAGCTACCATCATCCTGGCCTCAGTGACTACTTCCTGGTGGCACTGACCTTCACTATTATGAAATGCTTTGAGTGTCTGGTGATGGGATAGATCAAAGTGCATCTCCCAGAGATGCTGGACCCATTTCAATTCACCTTCAGATGGAACTGTTCCACTGACGATGCTTTAGCCTTGTTCCTCCACTCTATCCTGATGCAACTGGAGAATGCTGCCTCATACGCCAGGCGGCTGTTCAGCATTTAATGCAATCAATCCCAGAAGCTGGTGGAGAAGCTGTCCTCGCTGGAACTCAACACTTCTCTCTGTAACTGGATTTCTTAATGGAAAGACCATAATCACTCTAGGTTGGAAGCAAAATGTCAAGCACTATCACATTGAGCACTGGTAAACCCGAGGGCTGTTTTCTCAGCCTGCTCCTGTTTACGCTACTGATCCATGACTGCAATGCCAGATACCACTCCAACAGTGTCATCAGGTTTGCAGTAGTTGGCCTCAGCAACAACAGAGAAGAGGTAGAAAATCTCAGGAAGTGAAATCTCACTCCCATTTGCCTGCATACCACCATATTTTCTGACAAGTTTCAGATATCAGTCACACTGTGTATCAAAAAGTACCCTTCAGATCGTTCCACTCCCTTTAAATACCCTGCCAACAGAATAATTTTGACTACCTGCCCTTTCTATCCTTCCAAAATCTTATGTATTTCTATCAGATCACTTCTTGGCCTCCTCTCCATACAAGCCCAACCTATCCAATCTCTTCCCATAACTAATGTCCTCCTATCCAGGTAGCATCCGGTTGAACCTCCTCTGTGATGACAGAGTCTGCAATTAATTGACCTGCATTATGCATTTAGCTATCAAATCCCTGCCAAGCTATATGCTGGTAGCCATTGCAAACTGGGTCATTCCTTAGTCCATCCAACATGGTGAGTTTCAACATAGACAAGACAAAGGAGATGATTGTGGATTTCAGGCTGACCAGGAACAACCACCCTGCACTACATATTAATAGCTCAGTAAAGAAGAGAATGGGGAACACCAAGTTCCTCAGAGTCCACTTAAGGAGTACCTATCTTGTTCACATAACATCTCCTCACTTGTCAGGAAGATGCAGCAGCGACTACATTTCCTTAGAAGGCTGAGGCAGGCAAGGGTACTGGCCACCATTCTGTCAACTTTCTACAGAAGCACTAGTTGCATCAGAGGTACAGAGCATTAGCTTAGAGGTCAATCCACAGGTCCATAAAAGTGACAGAGAAAATCACTGGGGTCTCCCTGCCACCCCATTGATGTGATTTATGGGGACCAGTGAGGACCTCTACCACCCCACACACAGAATCTCGTAGCTGCTCCCATCGGGGAAGAGAGAGTGAAGTATTACACCACCAGGCTGAGGAACAGCTTCTTACTACAAAAAAGTGAGATTGCCAAACTGCTAAAACAACTCGCTGTGACTTGATTATTTATTCATATTTATTTAAATATAAGGCATATCATTTCTGTGTATATGTATCGTTTGTTTCTGTGTGTGTTATGACTGTATATGTCTTTGCAAATGTTTAGCACCGTGAACCAGAAAATCTGTTTTGTCGGGTTGTACTGATTAAAACGAACCTGAACTTGATGCCCTTCAAGGGAAGGCCAGAGTATTGTAGCAGTAGATGGTATGACATAGTGGATACCTAGTTGCTACTTTTACACTGCACTTTTTGTGGGACAATCTCAAAAGTAAAGCCTGGAGGATGTTTGAAAAAGCATGGGAGGCGACAACATGCAGGATGCTCCTCTTAACCACCCACTCACTTTATAACTGCCCACTGAATACATAATTTCAATGTAATGTTGGTGAATTAATTATGCCACCAGGTTTTCCTCGTGTTCCAGGCATAAAAACACAACAAACTTATTTGTATTGCTGCACACACCCAGACAAGTTCGAGGCTATTATCATTATCTAGCTAACATCTGTGAAATCTCAACCAATATCAGTGACTGGCAGGGGTTTCTTTTCTGTGATGCGATTCAAATAAATACACGAAAAATAAACTTAGCTGAAAAAATAACTTCTGAAAGGTCATCTACCTACAGGCAGGACACTGGTAGGTTAGTAACCTACAGGCAGGAGACAGGAAGAGTATTAACCTACAGGCAGGACACTGGCAGAGTAGTAACCTACAGGCAGGTCACTGCCAGGATAGTAACCTACAGGCAGGAGACTGGCAGCATAGTAACCTACAGGCAGGAGACAGACAGAGTATTACCTACAGGCAGGAGACAGGCAGAGTATTAACACAGGCAGGAGACTGGCAGGGTAGTAACCTACAGGCAGGAGACAGACAGGGTAGTAACCTACAGGCAGGAGACTGGCAGGGTAGTAACCTACAGGCAGGAGACTGGCAGAGTATTAACACAGGCAGGAGACTGGCAGGGCTACAGGCAGGAGACTGACAGGGTTGTAACCTACAGGCAGGAGACAGACAGGGTAGTAACCTACAGGTAGGAGACTGGCAGCGTAGTAACCTACAGGCAGGAGACAGACAGAGTATTACCTACAGGCAGGAGACAGGCAGAGTATTAACACAGGCAGGAGACTGGCAGAGTATTAACACAGGCAGGAGACTGGCAGGGCTACAGGCAGGAGACTGGCAGGGTTGTAACCTACTGGCAGGAGACAGACAGGGTAGTAACCTACAGGTAGGAGACTGGCAGGGTAGTAACCTACAGGCAGGAGACTGGCAGCGTAGTAACCTACAGGCAGGAAACAGACAGAGTATTACCGACAGGCAGAGTATTAACACAGGCAGGAGACTGGCAGGGTAGTAACCTACAGGTAGGAGACAGACAGAGTATTACCTACAGGCAGGAGACAGGCAGAGTATTAACACAGGCAGGAGACTGGCAGGGTTGTAAACTACAGGCAGGAGACTGGCAGGGTAGTAACATATTTCCCCCTAAATTGCGATGGTCTCCTTCCATTCCCAAATGCATTAATTCCAAACACTTCCAGAAATCCGGCCCCCCACATTTTGACCCAGACATGATGGAGATTTCTCGTGTAATGGCAACATTACCTAAACACACCCAACATCCACAGTCCGACTCCTAACCGGCCACATTCTGCCTCAACTCTGACCCCTCAGCCACCAATGGCGTCATGTTGGAAGAGCCCATCTCTCGCGTAGGGATGAAGAAAGCATCCACTTACACCAAATAAAATACACGGCACGTCCTTATCTTGTGAGGAACGACACTCCCAGCAATGACCCAGCGATATGTTTTCTGTTCTCAACATTGCTCCCTCATTAACCGGGGAAAAGCGATGTGGATGAGGAATGTGTCGCTCCCTCTCCCCACCCCCCCCCCCCTGGCTCTTCCCCTGTTGATGCAAACGGCTCCTGGCAACGGCGGCGGTGAAAGCGACAGGAACGAGGGGCCCTGACCGGAACCCGGACTGGATCTGCATCTGACCCCGAACTGGGATCCGGAGCGGATCCCGGAATAGATCCGGGACCTAACGCGGACTCGGAAAGGCGAGCGGCCCGGAGACATGTCCGACTCCGAGGATGAAATTCAAGACCGCCAGCTGAAGATCGTCATCTTAGGGGACGGCGCTTCAGGGAAGGTGAATGGCGACGATGCTGCTCCGCGCCTCGCCATCCTCCCCCTGCACAATGGATCCCCCTGACTCGGCGCTCCCCATCCCTCCTCCGCCTCCAGCCCTCCCCTTTCCCGTTCCCCCCTGTCTCCCCAACACCCTGTACCTGTGCCCCTACAACCCCTCAACACCCCGTCTCCCCAACAACCACTCCACCACCTATCTCCCCAACAACCCTTAACACCCCATCTCCCCAACCTCTCCACCACCTGTCTCCCCAACAACCCCTCCACCACCTGTCTCCCCAACAACCCTTAACACCCCGTCTCCCCAACAACCCCTCCACCACCTGTCTCCCCAACAACCCTTAACACCCCATCTCCCCAACAACCTCTCCACCACCTATCTCCCCAACAACCCTTAACACCCCGTCTCCCCAACAACCCCTCCACCACCTGTCTCCCCAACAACCCTTAACACCCCATCTCCCCAACAACCTCTCCACCACCTATCTCCCCAACAACCCTTAACACCCCGTCTCCCCAACAACCCTTAACACCCCATCTCCCCAACAACCCCTCCACCACCTGTCTCCCCAACAACCCTTAACACCTCGTCTCCCCAACAACCTCTCCACCACCTATCTCCCCAACAACCCTTAAAACCCCGTCTCCCCAACAACCCTTAATACCCCATCTCACCAACAACCCCTCCACCACCTGTCTCCCCAACAACCTTTAACACCCCATCTCCCCAACAACCTCTCCACCACCTATCTCCCCAACAACCCTTAACACCCCGTCTCCCCAACAACCCTTAACACCCCATCTCCCCAACAACCCCTCCACCACCTGTCTCCCCAACAACCCTTAACACCCCGTCTCCCCAACAACCTCTCCACCACCTATCTCCCCAACAACCCTTAACACCCCATCTCCCCAACAACCTTTAACACCCCATCTCCCCAACAACCCCTCCACCACCTGTCTCCCCAACAACCTCTCCACCACCTGTCTCCCCAACAACCCCTCCACCACCTGTCTCCCCAACAACCCTTAACACCCCGTCTCCCCAACAACCCTTAATACCCCATCTCACCAACAACCCCTCCACCACCTGTCTCCCCAACAACCCTTAACACCCCGTCTCCCCAACAACCTCTCCACCACCTGTCTCCCCAACAACCCCTCCACCACCTGTCTCCCCAACAACCCTTAACACCCTGTCTCCCCAACATCCTCTCCACCACCTGTCTCCCCAACAACTCCTCCACCACCTGTCTCCCCAACAACCTCTCCACCACCTGTCTCCCCAACAACCCCTCCACCACCTGTCTCCCCAACAACCCTTAACACCCCATCTCCCAAACAACCCCTCCACCACCTGTCTCCCCAACAACCCCTCCACCACCTGTCTCCCCAACAACCCTTAACACCCCGTCTCCCCAACAACCTCTCCACCACCTGTCTCCCCAACAACCCCTCCACCACCTGTCTCCCCAACAACCCTTAACACCCCGTCTCCCCAACAACCCCTCCACCACCTGTCTCCCCAACAACCCTTAACACCCCATCTCCCCAACAACCTCTCCACCACCTATATCCCCAACAACCCTTAACACCCCGTCTCCCCAACAACCCTTAACACCCCGTCTCCCCAACAACCCCTCCACCACCTGTCTCCCCAACAACCCTTAACACCCCATCTCCCCAACAACCTCTCCACCACCTATCTCCCCAACAACCCTTAACACCCCGTCTCCCCAACAACCCTTAACACCCCATCTCCCCAACAACCCCTCCACCACCTGTCTCCCCAACAACCCTTAACACCCCGCCTCCCCAACAACCTCTCCACCACCTATCTCCCCAACAACCCTTAACACCGCGTCTCCCCAACAACCCTTAATACCCCATATCACCAACAACCCCTCCACCACCTGTCTCCCCAACAACCTTTAACACCACATCTCCCCAACAACCTCTCCACCACCTATCTCCCCAACAACCCTTAACACCCCGTCTCCCCAACAACCCTTAACACCCCATCTCCCCAACAACCCCTCCACCACCTGTCTCCCCAACAACCCTTAACAACCCGTCTCCCCAACAACCTCTCCACCACCTATCTCCCCAACAACCCTTAACACCCCATCTCCCCAACAACCTTTAACACCCCATCTCCCCAACAACCCCTCCACCACCTGTCTCCCCAACAACCTCTCCACCACCTGTCTCCCCAACAACCCCTCCACCACCTGTCTCCCCAACAACCCTTAACACCCCGTCTCCCCAACAACCCTTAATACCCCATCTCACCAACAACCCCTCCACCACCTGTCTCCCCAACAACCCTTAACACCCCGTCTCCCCAACAACCTCTCCACCACCTGTCTCCCCAACAACCCCTCCACCACCTGTCTCCCCAACAACCCTTAACACCCTGTCTCCCCAACATCCTCTCCACCACCTGTCTCCCCAACAACTCCTCCACCACCTGTCTCCCCAACAACCTCTCCACCACCTGTCTCCCCAACAACCCCTCCACCACCTGTCTCCCCAACAACCCTTAACACCCCATCTCCCAAACAACCCCTCCACCACCTGTCTCCCCAACAACCCCTCCACCACCTGTCTCCCCAACAACCCTTAACACCCCGTCTCCCCAACAACCTCTCCACCACCTGTCTCCCCAACAACCCCTCCACCACCTGTCTCCCCAACAACCCTTAACACCCCATCTCTCCAACAACCCCTCCAACACCTGTCTCCCCAACAACCCTTAACACCCCATCTCCCCAACAACCCCTCCACCACCTGTCTCCCCAACAACCCCTTCACCACCTGTCTCCCCAACAACCCTTAACACCCCATCTCCCCAACAACATCTCCACCACCTGTCTCCCCAACAACCCCTCCACCACCTGTCTCCCCAACAACCCTTAACACCCCGTCTCCCCAACAACCCCTCCACCACCTGTCTCCCCAACAACCCTTAACACCCCATCTCCCCAACAACCCCTCCACCACCTGTCTCCCCAACAACCCTTAACACCCCGTCTCCCCAACAACCTCTCCACCACCTGTCTCCCCAACACCCCCTCCACCACCTGTCTCCCCAACAACCTTTAACACCCCGTCTCCCCAACAACCTCTCCACCACCTGTCTCCCCAACAACCCCTCCACCACCTGTCTCCCCAACAACCCTTAACAACCCATCTCTCCAACAACCCCTCCACCACCTGTCTCCCCAACAACCCTTAACACCCCGTCTCCCCAACAACCCCTCCACCACCTGTCTCCCCAACAACCCTTAACACCCCGTCTCCCCAACAACCTCTCCACCACCTATCTCCCCAACAACCCTTAACACCCCGTCTCCCCAACAACCACTCCACCACCTATCTCCCCAACAACCCTTAACACCCTGTCTCCCCAATAACCTCTCCACCACCTATCTCCCCAACAACCCTTAACACCCCATCTCCCCAACAACCCCTCCACCACCTGTCTCCCCAACAACCCTTAACACCCCAACTCCCCAACAACCCCTCCACCACCTGTCTCCCCAACAACCCCTCCACCACCTGTCTCCCCAACAACCCTTAACACCCCATCTCCCCAACAACCCCTCCACCACCTGTCTCCCCAACAACCCTTAACACCCCGTCTCCCCAACAACCCCTCCACCACCTGTCTCCCCAACAACCCTTAACACCCCGTCTCCCCAACACCCTCTCCACCACCTGTCTCCCCAACAACCCTTAACACCCCGTCTCCCCAACAACCTCTCCACCACCTGTCTCCCCAACAACTCTTAACACCCCGTCTCCCCAACAACCTCTCCACCACCTGTCTCCCCAACAACCCCTTAACACCCCATCTCCCCAACAAACCCTCCACCAGCTGTCTCCCCAACAACCCTTAACACCCCATCTCCCCAACAACCTCTCCACCATTTGTCTCCCTACAAACCTCTCCACCACCTGTCCCCTACAAACCTCTCCACCACCTGTCTCCCCAACAACCCCTCCACCACCTGTCTTCCCAATAACCTCTTAACACCACGTCTCCCCAACAACCTCTCCACCACCTGTCTCCCCAACAACTCTTAACACCCCGTCTCCCCAACAACCTCTCCACCACCTGTCTCCCCAACAACCCCTTAACACCCCATCTCCCCAACAAACCCTCCACCAGCTGTCTCCCCAACAACCCTTAACACCCCATCTCCCCAACAACCTCTCCACCATTTGTCTCTCTACAAACCTCTCCACCACCTGTCCCCTACAAACCTCTCCACCACCTGTCTCCCCAACAACCCCTCCACCACCTGTCTTCCCAATAACCTCTTAACACCACGTCTCCCCAACAACCTTCCACCACCTGTCCCCTACAACCTCTTCACCACCTATCCCCCTAAAAACCTCTCCACCACCTGTCTCCCCAACAAATCCCCAACAACCCCTCAACACCGCATTTCCACAACAACCCCTCAACACGCTGTCTACCCAACAAGCCCTCCACCACCTGTAACCCTATAACCCCTCCATCACCTCTCCTCCCCAACAATTCCTCAACCATCTGTCACTCAAGAACCTCTCCAATACCTGTACTCAACAACAACCCATCCACCACTTATCCTACTACAATCCCTCCACCATTTGTTCCCCAATATCCCCTCTGCTATTTGTCCCCCACACCAACTCAACTGCCTGCCCCCTCAACATCCCCTCCACCACATGTCTCTCAAGAACCTCTGCTTGCCTGCCCAACATCCTCCCACTACCTGTTGCTTTAACAACCTGTCTTCCTACAACCACACCATCACCTGTCATCTCATAACCCCCCACCACCTGTCCCTCCAATAACCTCTACGTCTCCCAACCACCCCTCCACCACTGTCCACCAACAACTCCTCCACCAACTGTCCCCCAACAACTCCTCCACCAGTCTCTCCAACATCACCTACCTGTCCAACTTCAACCCCCTCTCCTCTCTACCCCATCTCTCTCTCTCTCTCTCTCTCTCTCTCTCTCCCCTCTCTTTCCCCTCTCTCTCCCCCCACTCTCCCCCCTCTCCTCCCCTCCCCTCTCCCATCTTCCCCTCCCTCATCCTCCCTCTCCTTCAACCTCCCAACAGCCAAAGGCATTGCTCACACTCAGCATCCAAGTCTCTCATGGTCATGAAGCAGGATTTATTTATTTTCTTTGAATAGATGATATACTTGTCCTGCAAATGCAATTTTTTGTCTGTATGTATGTTATGTGTGGTGTATCTGCATGCTTTGCAGTGAGGTCCAGAGAATGCTGTTTCGACAGGTTGCACTTGTGCAATCAAATGATAATAAACTTGACTTTATTCTCTCTTCCCATCCTTTTTCTCCCCATGCCTTCTCCCTCCCCATCCTCTCTCTTTCTCCCCATCCTCTCTCTGCCTTACCATCCTCTCCCTCCCCATTCTCTCTCTTTCTCCCCATCCTCTCTTTGGCTTACCATCCTCTTCCTCCCCATTCTCTCTCTTTCTCCCCATCCTCTCTCTGCCTTACCATCCTCTCCCTCCCCATTCTTTCTATCCCTTTCCTCTCTCCCCTCTCTTTCTATCCTCTCATATCCTCTCTTCCTCCCATCCTCTTGTTCCCATACTCTCTCTTCCTCTATCCTCTCCCTCCCCATTCTCTCTCTCTCTCCCCTCTCTTTCTATCCTCTCATATCCTCTCTCCCTCCCATCCTCTTGTTCGCATACTCTCTCTTCTATCCTCTCCCTCCCCATTCTCTCTCTCCCTTTCCTCTCTCCCCTCTCTTTAATTAGTCTCTCCTTCCCATTGTCTCTATCCTCTCGTATCCTCTCTCCCTCCCATCCTCTTGTCCCCATCCTCTCTCTTCCTCTATCCTCTCCCATCCCCATTCTCTGTCCCTCCTCCCATTCTCTCTCCCTCCACCCATCCACTCTCTCCCTCCACCCATCCACTCTCTCCCTCCACCCATCCACTCTCCCTCCACCCATCCACTCTCTCCCACCACCCATCCACTCTCTCCCACCACCCATCCACTCTCTCCCACCACCCATCCACTCTCTCCCACCCCATCCACTCTCTCCCACCACCCATCCACTCTCTCCCACCACCCATCCACTCTCTCCCACCACCCATCCACTCTCTCCCACCACCCATCCACTCTCTCCCACCACCCATCCACTCTCTCCCACCACCCATCCACTCTCTCCCACCACCCATCCACTCTCTCCCACCACCCATCCACTCTCTCCCACCACCCATCCACTCTCTCCCACCACCCATCCACTCTCTCCCACCACCCATCCACTCTCTCCCACCACCCATCCACTCTCTCCCACCACCCATCCACTCTCTCCCACCACCCATCCACTCTCTCCCACCACCCATCCACTCTCTCCCACCACCCATCCACTCTCTCCCACCACCCATCCACTCTCTCCCACCACCCATCCACTCTCTCCCACCACCCATCCACTCTCTCCCACCACCCATCCACTCTCTCCCACCACCCATCCACTCTCTCCCACCACCCATCCACTCTCTCCCACCACCCATCCACTCTCTCCCACCACCCATCCACTCTCTCCCACCACCCATCCACTCTCTCCCACCACCCATCCACTCTCTCCCACCACCCATCCACTCTCTCCCACCACCCATCCACTCTCTCCCACCACCCATCCACTCTCACTTCATCCTCTCTCCCTTCTCCAATCTCTCTCCTTTCCTTCATCCTCTCTCTCTCCCTTCCCCATTTTCTCTTCCATTCCTCCCCCTTCTCACATCACCTGATGTTCAGTACCTCTTGACTCAAGAACAGCTTTTTCTCCCATTTCTCAGGCTTTTGAACCTCCCATTATTATCCTTATAATGATCAAAAAACAGTCTACACTGCTGAAACAGCAGTTTTAATCTTGCACTGCTGCATGTGTGAATATTTAATTTCTAAGTATCTTTTATATTTATTATATCTCTCCGTGCAGTAAATTAATGCATGCAATTATCAGAATCAGAATTTAATGTCATGAACAAGTCACGAAATTTGGTATTTTGAAGCAGCATCTTAGTGCAAACATTCATATACGCCACCATACAACAATTAAAACAAAATAGTACGTGAAATGTAAGGCAGTGCCTATGGTTCATTGATTATTCAGCAATCTGCTGGCAGCAGGGAAGGAGCTGCCCTTGTGCCACTGGGTGCTAGTCTTTAGGCTCCTGTATCTTTTTTGCAATGGTATTAGAGCATTGGTTCTCAACCTTTTTTCTTTCCACTCACACACCACTCTATGTGATCCCTATGCCATTGGTGCTCTGTGATTAGTAAGGGATTGCGTAAGGTGGTATGTGCGTGGGAAGTGACGGTTGAGAATCACTGCTCAGACTCAATTGTGACTGAAATACTTTGCTTGAGAAAAATTGTCATTGGCCCATTTCCTTTGGAGTTTTGAAACTTTACACATAATGAGTCAATTAGGTATGATTAAAAGAGTAGTTTCAAACTTTTTCTTTCTACTCACATACCACCTTAAGTAATCCCTTACTAATCACAGAGCACCTAGGCAAAGGGGTTACTTAAAGTGGTATGTGAAAATATTTGAAAACCACAAAGGCTGAGGACCCTGTGATAGCTGTCTCTGAGAATGATGTCAGAACATAATTCAAGAGGGTGAACCCTCACAACGTATCAGGCCCTGATGGTGTACCTGGCAGGATACTGAAAATCTGTGCCAACCAACCGGCCAGAGTGTTTACAGACAATTTCAACCTCTCATTGCTGCAGTCAGAGGCTTCCCCCCACTTCAAAAGGGCATCAATTATCCCGGTGCCCAAGAAGAGTAGTGTGAGCTGCATCAACAACTATCGCCCAGTAGCACTAACTTCTACAGTAATGAAATACTCTGGTCATGGCCAGAGTATGAACCTAAGCAAAAGTCTGGACCCACTGCAATTTGCCTATGGTCACAATCGTTCCACAGCAGACGCAATATGGCTGGCTCTCCACTCAGCTCTGGATCACCTCAAAAAAAGCAACTTATACATAGGGCTGCTCTTCATCAACTACAGCTCAGCCTTCAAACGATTATTCCCTCAGTGCTGATCAAGAAGATAAAAAATCTGGGACTCTGCACCCCTCTCTGCAACTGAATCCTTGACCCTCATCAGAGGACCACAATCAGTATGAATTGGAAACAATGTCTCCTCCTCACTGATTATCAACGCAGATGCATCTCAAGGATGCGTGTTTAGCAAACTACTCGACTAGCAGAATCACAAACGGCAATGAAGAAGTGGACAGGAGGGAGACAGAGCAGCTTGTTATCATGGCAACAACATGTGCTCAAAGTTAGCAAAACCTAGGAGATAATTGTGGACTTCAGGAGGAAGTCAGGAAAACACGACCCAATCCTCATTGAGAGCTTAGTCGTGGAGAGGGTCAAGAACTTAAAATTCCTGGGTGCCAACATCTCCGCGGACCTGTCCTGGAGCCTCCATGTTGATGCAGTCATGAAGAAGGCTCACTAGAAGCTATACTTTGTGAGGTGTTTTATGAGATTCGATATGCCACCAAAAACTTCTACAGGTATACCGTGGAGAATATTCTGGCTGGTTGCATCACCGACTGGTATGGAGGCGCCAACTCTCAGAACAAGAAAAAACTCTAGAGGGTTGTAACTCAGCTTGCAACATCGCAGACACCAAACTTCACTCCACCGAGGACATATACATGAGGTGGTGTCTTAAAAAAGCAGCATCTATCCTCAAAGACCTCCACCACCCAGGCCATGCCCTCTTCAATCTAATACAGTGGTTCTCAATCTTTTACTTTCCACTCACATACCACTTTAAGTATTCCCTATGCCATAGGTGCTCTGTGATTAGTAAGGGATTGTTTAAGGTGGTTTATGGGTGGAAAGGGAAGGTTGAGAATCACTGGTCTAGACCCAATTGATAATGAAATATTTTGCTTGAGAAAAATTGTCATTGGCCCATTTCCTTTGGAGTTATGAAACTGTGCACATAATAAGCCAATTAGGGATGATTAAAACAGTGGTTTTCAAACTTTTTCTTTCCACCCACATACCACCTTAAGCAATCCCTTACTAATCACAGAGCACCTAGGCAAAGGGGTTACTTAAAGTGGTATGTGAGTGGAAAGAAAAAGGTTGAGAATCACTGGGCTAAAGACCCACCTGGAGAACAATGCCTCATATCCCAGGCTGCTGTTCATTGACTTCAGCTTGGCGTTTTATATGATAATTCCCCATAGGCTGGTGGAAAAGTTGTCCTTACTGGGACTCAACACTCCACTAGATTTTGGACTTCCTAATGGAAAGACCACAGTCTGTCTGGGTCGATAGCAGAATGTTGAGCACCGTCACACTGAGTACTGGTCTACCTCAGGGCTGGGTCCTCAGCCCACTCCTGTTCACACAACTGTCCTACATCTGCATCAACAGAGTTATCGTTTGCAGATGATATAACAGAAGATGGCATCATAAGCAACAACAATGAATTGCACTGCAGAGAAGAGGTGGAAGGTATCGTGATTAAGGTGCAAGAGTAACAAACTGAGTGTCAATGTGGACAAAACAAAGAAGATGATCATGGACCTCAGGAGGACTGGCAGCATTCACCTTCCACTACAAATCAATAACTTTGTAGTGTAGAGAGTAGTGAGCACCAAATTCCTTGGAGTCCAGTTAACTAGTTACCTATTGTGGACACACATTTCCTCACTTGTCAGGAAAGCAAAACAGCAATGGCACCTCATGAGAAGACTGAAGCAAGCAAGGCTACCTGCGACCATCATATCAATATTCTACATCTATACAATCTTTATCAAGAACTCCTAGCCAGCTGCGTTGCTGTGTGGTAGGTACAGTGCTGCAGAGATATGGATTGGAGGCAATCCACAGGACCCTAAGAGTGACAGAGAGGATCACTGTGGTCTCCCTCCCCTCCATCAACGTTATCTCAGCATTTCTCAGCTCATTTCAAACTCCTCAAGAAATTCAAATTTATTTAATTCCAATTAGAGGGAATAAAAATGACTTTATGGGTATAGTTACACTATATTTCTCAGCTACCACCGTCAGGAAAGAGATACAGGAGTATCAGAGCCAGCATCGCCATGCTGAGAGACAGTTTCTTCCCACAGGAAGTAAGAATGCTGAACGACCAAAGGAACTGCTCACACAAACCAACTGACACTCTCCTATTTACAAAACAATATTTATTTATTTGTATATAAGAATACTTGTCCCGCACATATATTGTTTGTCTGTATGTGCATTATTTTTGGTTGTGTGTCTGCATGTTTTGAACCAAGGACCAGAGAATGCTATTTCATTGCCTTATACTTGTGCAGTTGGATGATAATAAACTTAACTTGGCATCCTCTTTCTCTTTTAAAACCTATATCTTGTTTCTGTTCTTCCATAGAATGCTACACCACAGAAAACAGGCTATTCAGCCCTTCTAGTTTGTGCCGATCATTATTTTGCTAGTCCCATTGACATGCTCCCAGTCCACAACCCTCCAGACCTCTTCCATCCATGTATCTATCTAATTTATTCTTAAAACTCAAGATTGAGCACACATTCTCTACATCAAATGGCAGCCCATTCCACATTTCCACCACTCTTTGAGTGAAGAATTTTGCCTTAATGTTCCACCTAAACCTTTCCCATTTCAGCTTAAAACTGTGACCTCTTGCATTTATCTCCCCGAATCTAAGTGGAAAAAACCTATTTGCATTCACTCTGTCTATACCTCTCATAATCTTGTAAACCTCTATCAATTCTCTACTCACTCCAGCGAATAAAGTCCTCACCATTTAATCTTTCCCTGTAACCCAACTCCTGAAGACTTGGCAACATACTAGTAAATATTCTCTGCGCTCTTTCAATCTTATTGATATCCTTCCTGTAGTTAGGCGACCAGAACTACATACAATATTCCAAATTTGGCCTCACCAATTCTTAAATAACTTCAACATAATATCCCAATGCCTATACTAAGATGCCAAAAGCTCTTTTTACAATCTTGTCCACCTGCAATGCCACCTTCAGGAAACAATGTATCTCTATTCCCAGATCTCTCTGATCCTCTGTCTTCTCAGTGTCCTAACTTTTACTGTGTATGTCCTACCTTGGTTTGCCCTTACAAAATCCATCACCTTTGTTTGCATTAAATTCTATTGCTGTTTTTTGGCCCATTCTCTCAGTTGGTCCAGATCCCTCTGCGAGCTTTGAAAATCTTTCTCTCTGTCCACAGCACTTCCTGTCTTTGTGTCATCACCAAATTTGCTGATCCATTTTACCACATTATGATCCAGATCATTCAACAAACAACAATGGTCCTAACACAGATTCCTGAGGCATACTAGTCACAGGTCTTCTGTCTGAGAAGCAATCATCCACTACCATTTTCTGTTTTCTCCCATACAGCTAATTACAAATCCAGTTTACAACCTCTCCATGGATACCTAGTGTCATAACCTTCTGAACTAACCTCCCATGTAGGACCTTGTCAAAGACTTTACTAAATTCCACAGCCTTTCCTTCATCTACCTTCTTGGTAACCTCCTCAAAAAACAAGATTCGTTAAACACAACCTACCATGCACAAAGCTCATGTTGTCCAAATACCTATGTAATCGTGAAGACAATGTATCAACACCTCTACTTCCTCAGGAGTTTGTGTCGGTTTGGTATCATAAACCCTGGGAAATTTCAACAGAGGTGTGGTAGAAAGGGTACTGACTGGCTGCATCATGGTCTGGTATAGAAATGCCAATACCTCTGAGCATACAGCTCTCCAAAAGGTAGTAGACACAGTCAAGGACATCACAGGCAAAAGCCTCCCCCACTATTGACTACATCCACAGGAAATGCTGCAATCGGAGAGCAGCAGCAATCATCAAATTCCATCACCACTCAGCACACGCTTAGTTCTTGGTGCTGCCATCAGGAAAGAGGTATAGGTATCACAAGAGTCACACCATCAAGTTCAGGAACAGCTGTTACTCCTCCACCATCAGACTCCTCAATGACAAACTCAATTAGAGACTCATTTAAAGACTTGTGCACTTTATTGATTATCTTTTTGTTCTCTCTGTATTGCACAGTCAGGTTGTTTACAGTTCTTGTTTGGTTACATGTTTTATGCTATGTACAGTTTATTTTTTGCACTACCAATTAGTGGTAATTCTGCTGTGCCCGCAGGAAAAAGGAATCTCAGGTTTGTATGTGGTATCAAGTATGTTCTTTGACAATAAATCTGAAATCTGAAAATATATCCTGGCTCTCATACTCAATCCAATAATTTAACTACTACTGACGTCAGGCTCACCAGCTTATAATTACCTAGTTTATTTTTTGAACCTTTTTTAAACAATGGGACAACATAAGCTAACCTCCAATCCTCTGGCACCCCACCTATGGCTAAGGACATTTTGAATATATCAGCTAGGGCCCCTGCAATTTCTACACTAGTCTCCCTCAAGGTCTGAGGGAATACCATATCATATTCCCCTTCACAATTCCTTTGAGAATGTGTCTTAAGATGAATGTATTTCTATTGCAGACTTCTTTAGCGATGCGTTTTGCACAGGAAGCTTTTGGAAAACAATACAAGCAAACAATTGGGTTGGATTTTTTCCTGAAAAGAATATCTCTGCCAGGTATGAAAATTCAACAATGTTGCATGGTGTTCCTCGGGTTATCATGTTCAATAGAATATGTATTATGTCTATGTTATTTCAGTTGGTTCAACATTCTTAGTGATTTGAAAGTGTGTTTGAAGTAGCATTCACAATGTGGTCTCTTCAATATTGAAGAAACCAAATGTAGTTTTTGCATCACACCCAGGTTCAATCTGCAGGGATAACCCTAAACTTGAACTACCTTGCAGTTTAATTCTATATCCTCCTCCCATTCTGAACCATCTGTGCTTCCTGCACTGTTAATATGAGATTCAGTGTAACCTAGATTAATAGTACATCACTCAGTATATTCTCTCTGCATTAACATGGCCCGATCAGCTGGGTATATATATTTTTACAGCTCTACATTTAACAAGTATTAACTTTTATTTTCCTTTGTTAGTTGTCACCAACCTGTCACTCAGTTAACTTCCTCAACAGCTCACCTCAACCCTGTCAGAGCTATTCTCTTTGGTCTATCCATTTTTTCCCCATTTTCTTTGTAACTTGAAACAAACATTTTTTTTCTTTTCCAGTTCTTGGACCTGACATATTACCTTCTTTTTTTTTTACAGGGGCTAGCTGAACTGATGAGCGCTTCCAACATTTTCTATTTTTGATTTTGTTTGTGCAACATTATACTCTAATAAATTACTGATTGGCAGTTTGCCACCCACATTTGTCATTTGTCGCTCATGTAATTTTCTTTGGCATATCTGAAAAATGAATTTGTTGAACAAAAGCTCCTAGATTAGATTGGTGAGGTATGTTTGGGAATTTTAGTAAAGTGGTTTTCGGATAATTGGTGACCAAATTTGGCAATATGGTTGGACAGGCCTCAAGACTGCTGAGTAAACCTTTGAAGTTAAAGCCACATTCCCTGAGGTTCAGAAACATTCAGAAGCCTTTAAAAATGAAATAAATTTATTTCACTATTTCAATAAATTAAAATAAAAAAACATTTTAAGGACCATTAATAAATTTCAAAGGCCTTTAACATTAAAAATTCCTTTAAACACATATGTTAAAAATAATTGTAATATACCTTATTATTTATTTTATTCCTTGCAGTCATAAAACCTACATTCACGTGAATGGGCTCATAAATCCTGACATGGGATTGTGAGTGGATTTCCAATCTTAAATGTTGGGGATTTTCTCAAATTTCAGCCAGGCCTCTGAATTCCATGTTGGTTAGTGAGAGATTTCTGTTCTTCCAATAATTTAGTATATAATTAAAATGTGCATGGTACCTGTTTATATCTCAGGAAGCTACAAATTAAAAATATAGTGTAATTATACCCATAAAGTCATTTTTACTCCCTCTAATTGGAATTAAATAAATTTGAATTTCTTGAGGAGTTTGAAATGAGGCTACCTTGTCTGGAAATGTAAACCTGAATGTAAATTATTACACTAATCAGTTAACCGACAAGGGGTTACTTTTAAGGCTTTGCACTTTGGAGTCTTGACGACTGGAAGCACAAATTGAACTTAAGGCAGAAGTCCATGTGACTTTTCATATATGCCTAAGTGGGAATTCTCCTTTCTGTCTCATGCTTTGAAATATGCAGTTGGTAATTAGTTCTCTAAATTTTGCTTTGTTAGGTCAGTGGAATAATTTTCTTTATTTTGGTCTTAGCTTCCAGATCTTCAGTGAAACAGCAAATGTTTCTTCTGAAATCTATATGTTAGTTTTAGTTTAAGATATAGGAAATTATATTTTTTGAATATTTATGGTGAAATTAAAACAAATAGGTTTTGGAGGTGAGAAGTCTAAAGGCAAATGACATAAAGGAGAAAAATATAATGAAACACGGAATGTGCATGATTCCATTGCTGTGCCATCTTCAAAAGTTAATCATAAACTCTTCCATTTTTTGAGAATTATTTTTATGGCTTGGTTATTGTAGTTTGTCTCAAGAGGTATGTGCAGATTCTTGCAGGAAAACATGAGTTAAGAAATGGAATGCCTTGGTGGAATTTTTAAATACAAACAAGGTTTACAAAATTTTACCTGATACCTGTATTCTCAAATTAAATAACAATATAATTTACATTAACTTTGGGCAATGAAATTCTGCAGAAAACTTTCATCATTTCAACCAACTTATTAGTAGTCAACTTCTCCAAATTGGTTGAAACAGTAAAAAAGCACCAGTTTCAAACAAAATATCAAGTACAGTACATTTCCAATTATCCAAAACACTCAGGACCTGACGTGTATTGGTTACCTGCAGTTTCCAGATATCTGAGAAATGGCTTTAAGCAGCCTAGTTTAAACAGCAGAATACTTGTATCAGCCATCGACAATCCTGACACCTCCCCACTGCTGTTGCCAAAACTGCCCGTGAGCCTGAGGTCCCCATTTTGATCCCAGCCCAGTAGCATTGGCATAATACTTGTATTAGCGGTTAAAACAACAACAAAAGTTTTTCAAGCAAGAAATGAGGTTTAATTCTTAAACGAGAACTCTGTTTAAAATGGTGTTAACGGTGTGTCAGAGTCTTACCTGAGTACCTGAGACCTCCATTGGATTTTAAATGATGCTGACACCGCGTCATAGTCCAACTTGAGTACACAAGAGCTACATTGGATTCAAATTGGCATTAACAGTGCATCAGAATCCCACGAGCATAGCAGGTTAAAAAAAAATCAACTTCAACTGCGATGTCTTGACGCTGCCGAACATTTTTGTGGATAATTGGGAATTTTAGTAAAGTGGTTTTCGGATAATTGGAAATGAACTCTTGTAGTGATAAGATAATTAACTCTCAGGATGAGCAAGAAGCTTAATCACTTGTTTACTTATTTTCTGAGACGGAATCAAGCAGTTTTTTAATATTTTTATATCAAATGATATAAAATTGCTGAAGGTACAGAATTTTAACTGTGGGCTGCGTTTTTTCTCTCCAAATCAGTTTGTTTGATCTCAAATGTGCAATGTAGACATGAAATATTTGCAAAAATCTGTCTGTCCAATATTAATTCTCCATCCACTGACAAAATCTATGTATTTATTGAATGCTTTAAAAAAAATTAATTACAATACAAATACTCCCCTTCCCCACCCTCCATCCCTCCCAAATCCCCCCCTCCTCCCTCCCCCGGCTCGACCCCAAAGTGGGAAAAAAGAATGGAGATTTAAACCATTAAGCAGAGTTATAGATTAAGTCACCATGGATCGAAGCCTCACCATCACAGCAGGCACCAGGAAATTCAACATTTTAACCCCATATAGTCCAAATAAGGGCTCCACATTTTAGAAAAAAAAGATAATTGTCTCGTAAATTATGCATTATTTTTTCCAATGGAATGTATGACCTCAACTCCATATGCCATCTCTAATCTGTAATCCTAAATCAATCTCATCTTTCCAAGTAATAGCTACACATTTCCATGCTACAGCCACTGCTAATCTTAAAAATGCAACCTGATACTTAGTCAATCTCAAAACTAAACTCAACTTTTTAACATTACCCAATAAAAAGTGTAGGATCCATGGGTAATTGAATCTTTAACACCTTCTGTAAAAGTTCCTTAAATCGTGTCCAAAAAATCCTTAACTTTATCACGGAACCAAGTTGAATGCATAAAAGTACCTACATCTTTAGAACATTGAAAACATAAATCTGAAGAAATCAAATTGATCTCTTTAATTTCTGAGGAGTTGAATATAATTGATGTAAAAAATTATATTGAACCAACCTATACTTAACAAGATGATTGGAGATCTATATGTACGGATAGTATGCCGACAAAATTTATTGCTTTAATTCTTCAAATGCAACTGACTTGTTTTATTTCGGGACTTTGCCCATATTGAGCAGTTTTAACATATGTCTCTCGATGAATTTCACAGCTCTTCTTTATTTCCCTTGTCAGTTGTAAGGATGAAGATCAGATTGGTTTCAAAAATCCTCAATTTCTTTATTAGGCATTTTCAATTTCATTGGAGTTTTAGAAAAAATAATGTCTATATTTCTTAATCAGACATTTTTGAGATATTGGCAGGTATCATTTGCAGCAAGGAACCCACTGGAGGCACTACTTTACTGTGGTGTTACATTCCTATTACAGCACCAATTACAGTGCAATGGCTTTTCTGGTAAGACTTCTCCATTGTTGCCAATAATAAATGTGAAAAATAACTTGCTTCCATTGACTTCAGTGAGGCCGAGCAGGATCAGTGCTTTATATTTTACAAACTTATGAGAGGTAATTTCGAAGTTGCGTCTTCCAAATATTGCACTCTTCACTGTTTCTCTCAATTCATGGAATATTTTTCTGTTTATCATATTTAATCCTCCCAAGAGGTTGCATCTTCCTCTATCAGCACCAATGCCTTTCTAGGCCTAGCTTGCTTAACAGCCTTCTAAAGTTGCCAGTTCTTTCCAACATTGTTTGACACATCTAACTCAAACTCTTCTGTCTTCTTACTCGCTCTGCAGACACCCATTGTAGGCATATGTCTTAAAGGAGGTAGATAATTACATCCGAGGTAGGAACAGATGAAGTCATGTATAGATTTAAAAATTGTTGTAATTTTGTAATTTTCTTTCCTTTGTTAATGCTCCCAGAAATATTTGGTGGAACTGACCTTGCAGGCACTAATTACCATCTCATCTCATCAGCCAAAGGCAAGAACAATAATTATTGATGCTTTACAAAATCATAGAGCATCAAAGCTGAGCTTATTATTCTTTTTGCCCAAGTGCATATTTCTAATTAATGTCTGACTAAACAATCCAGAAGTAGAAATTCTGACTGCCATCTTTGCACCCACATCCATCACCAAATAAAAAAAAAATGTGAAGAATGAAGCCGATTGCAGTGCCCTAATTATACAGATGGAATCAAGTCTGTACGTTGTTGAGGTAATTATTCCAATGACTTTGCAGATGGCATAGTAAGATTATCAGACCTTAATTGAAGGTTTATAAAACTGAAATGTTAACTCTGGTGAGCAACAGAGGATTTCTAGCATTTTGTATTGCTGCTTCAGATTTTCGGCATCTACAGTTTTTGATTTGCATCACTAAGATTGCCTTGTGTCTTTGACTGAATCTGCCCTTTCTTTGACTCAGATAATTTTATTGCTATATCCTTACTTGTCGTTACCTTTAGACTTCCCAATTAAGGTGTGCTCCAATAGCTTCTCTCTTTTAATTTTCAAAAACATGAGCTTGTCCAGAACTCACTGCCCATGTCTTTTATTACATCATGTATAACCCATGAAATCACAAAGTAATGTTGGGCCTTGGTGAAAGGACAACTCAATTTAAAATTCTTCTCATTTTCAAAGGACTCCTTGCTCTCTATATCTTCTATATCCCTAAACTTGTGTATACCTGCATAAGCTTATGAAATATTGATGTTCTAATTTTAGCCTCTTGAGCAACCCTAAATTTAGTTGGTCAGTATCTCAAGATTGTAAATTGTCTACTGAAACCCCTGCTTGTCTGTTGTTGTTACTCCCATTGACCTCTCCTTGTGAACAAGTTCAAGTTTATATAATTTGATTATATATGCACAACTGAACGAAACAACATTCTTTCTCAATGCAAACACACATCAGACAGAGCACACATTTAGACAAGTGATTAATATGCAGTTACATTATATCAAAATGTTGTTAAATATAAATAGTAAAGTCTCAGCAGATTTTTATGAGCAGTTCGTCAATCATTCAGCAGTTCTCAGTGCTCATGGGAAGAAGCTGTTTCTCAGCCTGGAGGTTGTGGCTCTGATACTTCTGTATCTCTTTTCCAACGGGAGTAGCTGAAATGCTGTGTGAGGGGTGGTGGGATCCTTAATGATGTTGCCTGCCCTCTTGAGACAATGATACTGGTAGAACATGTTGATGGGGGGAGGGGTGCAGGGAGACTCTGGTGATCCTCTCGGCTGCTCTAATGTTGCTGTGGATTGACATCTGGTCCAATGCTCTGCAGCAACTGTATCCCACTGTGATGCTGCCGCCAGGATGTTCTTGATAGAGCTCCGGTAAAAAAGGTGGTGGCCAGTAGCCTTGCATGCCTCAGTCTACTGAGGAAGTGCAATCACTGTTGCGTCTTCCTGTCCATTGAGGAAATAATGTGCATCCACAATAACTCACTACTTCAGTGCTCTCTACTCTCTCCAGTACTGATCTATTAATGTGTAGTGGAGTGTAGTCATCCTCACTAATCTCCTTTGTCTTGTGCACGCTGAGACTCAGATTGTTATTCTCACACCATTTTATGAGATTTTCCACTTCCCTGTAGTACGACTCATCATGGTGTGTGTTTATACTAAGGACACCTCGCATCACCCCGCATCACCTCGCATCACCGTGATTTTTTGTCCCTCGCATCACCGCGCATTTTAGGACTACCCGAACTGTTTCTACCGAGCAATGAATACGCGGTGATGCAGGGCAATGTGAGGTGATGTGAGGAATGCGAGTTGATGCAGGGCGATGCGAGGTGACCAGGAAGGTCCAATGAGCAATTGAAAATGGCGGGTGAAAAATCGCGACTTCCGGTGAGTCACCCACGGTGTTTCCACTGTGAGGTCGTTCCTCGCATCACCCCTCAAAAGTAGGACGCCGGAGCACCTCGAATCGCCGCACATTGGCCACAACCGGAGATGTTTACAGTGTGGCCAGATTCGAGGTATCAGCGCGCTTCACCTCGCGTTACCTCGCATCACCGCGCTTTTCCCGGCTCAGTAGAAACACCCCCCAATGTTGCTGATGAGGCTGACTCTGTCAGAGTTGGATCTCATGTTGCAATTGTGGCTCAGTTGTGTGAACAGGAGCGGGCTAAGCTCACAGCCCTGAGGAATGCCACTGCTTCCTGTGGTGATACTCAATGTTGTGCTACCAACCTGGACAGACTTGTGATGCACCTTAAAATCTTTGAACAGGTCATCTGTCCATGGGCTCCTGTGGCCACATGCCATTATTTTATAATGCTCACTGTTTTGCTTCATTAAAATGCTGTAAAAATGGAAGTTTTTGCTAAGAACAAATCCCATTATTAAAATGGGAAGTCAAAGTGGATTTGCTTATTTATGAATAATTTTGTCCACAGTGCAATATAGTATGGTGCTACTGTGCACCATCTGCAGCAAGTTATGAAAATCTTAAACTGCTTCAATGGTTCATTGTATTGAAGGATATATTTATATTTAAATGCACAAAAATAGGTGGTTGAGGAGCACTCATGGCAAGAGGTAAACTTGAAAGAAGTGTGTGGTTGTTTATCATGATGTGTGTTCAGGTTTGATTGATATGAGTAAACCTTTTCTTAAAGAATCTACGGTGAAATGTGCTTTAACAGTTACTTGGATAGTATCCAGTAAATTGGACTAGCCCAATGAATGGTTTATTTCAGTCTTGTTAATGAAAAATGGCCAAAGTAATGTTTTTAGTTCAATCCTTGGCTTTTGACACTTAAGGTAAGGTTAAAAGCTGCGCCAAAAATATTTTACAAGGTTAATACTAAGTCCCAATGCGGGTTTTAAATTCAGCCCAGTATGAACTGGTCAGTGTGAAACATTTTTTTTTAAACATAATACAAATTTGTTGATTCATTTATTTCTTCCACTGCTATGATTGCAGTTTTTTTTCTATAATGTTTGGTCATGGAGAGGAGAGGAGGAGCAAATCTTGAAGCTCTCACAGAAAGACTTCCTCTGTATGGTAGATAAATGCTTTCTCTCTAATATATTGACTCTATCTGCCAAATGTAAACTGCTGCAAAATACATGGCACTAAAATTCTAAATATTGATTTTGGTTAACTATTTCAAAAATTAAACTGCTGTGAAGAAAAATATTACTAATCTGCTCATTATATACTTAATATTTTTCTAACGATAAATAAAAAATTGTTTGTTTTGGGATCAGGTTTAATTTATGACCCATAATTAGTCACTTATGAACTATTTGCAAAGTTTGAAGATGAAACTGTTGTAAAGGCAAATTGAACCTAAATTCAAAGATTTCTTGTGCTTTATTTTGTGTCTCTTTATTGGGCCATATTTCATTTGTAGATGTAAACATTTATTATAATATATAAGTAAGGAAGACACAAAATGATGATCAGTGATAGGCCGTAGAGAACAGTTTTTTGGAGTGGCGGACCATAAGCAATGGAGTACCTCAGTGTTTGGTGCAAGGACGTTTGGCTTTTGTAATATATAGATGAATGATTTGGATAAGGATGATTATGACATGGTATATAACTTCGCTGATGACACAAAAATATAGGCTATGGCTAACAATGAAGAAGTTTGCTTGGGTTTGCAATGGGATCTACATCGGATGGGGAACTGGAAAGTTAGATGCAGTTCCAATTTGGAGTATGAAGTGCTACATTTAGGTCAATTGAACTAGGGCAAGGCTTGCTCTGTTCATGGCAGGGCCCTAAAGAGTGTTAAGAAACAGAGGAACTAAGGATGTAGGTATATAGCTCTTTAAAGATGACAGCACGGGTGGACAAAATACTGAAGAGAGCATTGGTGATGCTTGCTTTCATCAGTTGGGGCATTGAATACAAGTGTTTGGATGACATGCTGAAGTTATACAAGGTTTTTGATGAGGCCACATTTTGAATATTGTATGCAATTTTGGTGGCCTAGCTATAGGAAGGATATTATAATATTGGAAAGGGTTCAGAGGTTTACAAAATTGTTGCCAGGATTAGGGAAGATGAGTTATGAGAGAATTGAAAAGCAAGACCTGTTTTCTTCAGAATGTAGGAGGTTCAAAGGGATCTTATTGAGCTCTATAAAATCGTGAGGGGCATAGTTAAGGAAAATATTATCAGTTAGTTTCCCAGAGTGGGAGAATCTAAGATGAAAAGGCTTGATTATAAGGAGAGGTTGAGATTTAGAAGGGATGTGAGGGGAGAGTTTTTCACTCAGAAGGTGATGGGCATTTGGAACAAGCTGCCAAAATAATGGAGGCAGATACCTTGGATTCCTTTTAAAAACACTTGAATAATTGCATCAATCCCTTCCCATCTTTGAGAGGGGATACAATGTTGGGGTATGGGCCCAATGTGGCAAATGGTACTGAAGCAAGAAGGCACTTTTTTTGTCACTGATAAGTGGGCCTGTAGGCCTGTTTCTGTCAAGTGGGTCTCTAATGGTCTTCTATTTTAGCACTATTACACCATAAGGTAAAAACCCTAATCATTTTCATGCATTTTCTGAAATCTTACTTCTCCTAGTTTATGTCTAATTGGACTTCTGTCTCTCCTTTCACAGGTAATTTAAATGTTACACTGCAAGTCTGGGATATTGGAGGACAAACCATAGGAGGAAAGATGTTGGACAAATACATCTATGGAGCTCAGGTCAGAGCTTCTACATTTTTAATATCCCTATGAATTAAAGTATCCCAGTGATATTTTGATTATAAGACATGAGAATAGATAAATGATAAACCCTTTATTGGAAGAAATGTTTTTAAAGGTTTGAGTTTGCTTATGTATACAGTGACTGGATTAGGAAGGAATATTAAAGTATTGCAAAGGCTTGGTGACATTAGATTGATGAAATTATTGGAGGAACTCATAAATTGATCAGTTTCAAGAATATACCCTACATGTGTTATGGTTATAGCTGCGTGTGCAAGAAAAAACATTTCCTTCCATTTGTAAAGGTAATTACATTTAATTACATGTTTATCATGATGCTTGTATGGATGCATTCTTGGGTTGTAGTTTCATTTTAGATATTCCTGGTTCTGTTATTTTTGTTCTTCAGTTTGCAGTGGACCAGGATTAACCTGTTTAATGAGTACTAATAGCAGAATGAAGAATTGGTTGAGCTTTAATGCTACAGATCAGTGGTTCTCAAACTTTTTCTTTCCACCCACATACCACTTTAAGTAATCCCAATGCCATCGGTGCTCTGTGATTAGTAAGGGATTGCTTAAGGTGGGATGTGAGTGGGAAGGGAAGGTGGAGAATCACTGCTCTAGGCCCAATTGTTACTGAAATATGTTGCTTGAGAATAATTGTCATTGGCCCATTTCCCTTGGAATTATGAAACTGTGCACATATCGAGTCAATTAGGTACGATTAAAACAGTTGTTTTCAAACTTTTTCTTTCCACCCACATACCACTTTAAGTAATCCCAATGCCATCGGTGCTCTGTGATTAGTAAGGGATTGCTTAAGGTGGGATGTGAGTGGGAAGGGAAGGTGGAGAATCACTGCTCTAGACCCAATTGTTACTGAAATATGTTGCTTGAGAATAATTGTCATTGGCCCATTTCCCTTGGAATTATGAAACTGTGCACATATCGAGTCAATTAGGTACGATTAAAACAGTGGTTTTCAAACTTTTTCTTTCCACTCACATATCACCTTAAGCAATCTCTTACTAATCACAGAGCACCTATGGCAGAAGGAATACTTAAAGTGGTATGTGAGTGGAAAGGAAAAGGTTGAGAACCACTGCTCTAGGCTGATATTATAATAATTCTGACTCTTCTAAAGGCCAAATGCATATCCAGTTTTGAGTTGGAAGATTCATCCCATTGAGAATGCTGTCATGCTGTCATAATGAGATGGAGGATGTAATCGATGTAAAGATGCGAGTTTGTAATTTCAATACTGTAATTGCCAGTACTTCTGCAACATGTGAGAATTCAGATAAAGTAGTTGCTCATGGTGGAGGAGTACATAATTTGGCAAGTAAATTCAATGCAGACAAGAATGAAACACACAGCCTTGCATATTTGCAGTGAAAATATTAGTTAAACAATCAAATCTAATGACTTCAATAGAGGAATTCTTTCAGCAAATTTTTACTTGTAGTCTGAGAAATCTTCAGTGTGATTGGCTGCACAGCAAACTTGATGATATGAATAACATAACATAACATAACATAACAATTACAGCATGGAAACAGGCCATTAGGCCCTTCTAGTCCGCACCGAACCAAACACCCCTTTCTAATCCCACCTCCCTGCACAATGCCCATAACCCTCCATCTTCTTCTCATCCATATACCTGTCCAACCTTTTCTTAAATAATACAATTGACTCCGCCGCCACTATTTCTCCCGGAAGATCATTCCACACAGCTACCACTCTCTGAGTAAAGAAGTTCCCCCTCATGTTACCTCTAAACCTCTGCCCCTTAATTCTTAACTCATGTCCTCTTGTTTTAAACTTTCCTCCTCTTAACGGAAATAGTCTATCCACATCCATTCTGTCTATCCCTTTCATAATCTTAAATACTTCTATCAAATCCCCTCTCAACCTTCTACGCTCCAAAGAATAAAGACCCAATCTGTCCAATCTCTCCCCATACTCCAGATGCTTAAACCCAGGCAACATTCTGGTAAACCTTCTCTGCACTCTCTCCACTCTGTTTATATCCTTCCTATAATTAGGCGAGCAGAACTGCACACAGAACTCCAAATTAGGCTGCACCAACGTCTTATACAATCTCAACATCACCTCCCAACTCCTATATTCCATGCAATGATTGATAAAGGCCAGCATACTAAAAGCCTTCTTCACCACCCTATTCACGTGAGTTTCTACCTTCAGGGAACGATGTACCGTCACTCTGAAATCTTTCTGCTCTTCTGTATTCCTCAATGCTCTCCCATTTACCACATATGTCCTATTCTGATTCTTCTTACCAAAATGAAGCACCTCACACTTATCAGCATTAAATTCCATCTGCCATTTTTCAGCCCACTTTTCTAAGCAGCCCAAATCCCTCTGCCATCCTTGAAAACCTTCTTCATTATCCACTATTCCACCTATCTTAGTATCGTCTGCATATTTACTAATCCAATTCACCACCCCATCATCTAGATCATTAATGTATATAACGAACAACAATGGGCCCAATACAGATCCTTGAGGCACACCACTGGTCACCGGCCTCCAACCTGACAGACAATTATCCACTACCACTCTCTGGCCTCTCCCTTTCAGCCAATGTTCAATCCATTTGACTATCTCAAAATTTATACCTAAAGACTGCACCTTCCTAACTAACCTTCCATGTGGTACCTTATCGAAGGCCTTACTGAAGTCCATATAGACAACATCCACTGCGCTACCCTCATCCACATTCCTAGTCACCTCTTCAAAAAATTCAATCAGATTGGTCAAACATGACCTTCCTCCCACAAATCCATAAGTACTATCTCTAAGAATTTTCTCCATTAATTTACCTACCACAGACGTCAAACTTACAGGCCGATAGTTGCCAGGCTTCCTCCTCGAACCCTTTTTAAATAACGGAACCACATGCGCAATGCGCCAATCCTCCGGCACTATCCCCATATCTAATGACATTTGAAAAATTACCGCCAGAGCCTCTGCTATTTCCTCCTTCACTTCTCTCAATGTCCTGGGGAAGATCCCGTCTGGTCCCGGAGACTTATCCACCTTTATATTCTTCAAAAGCCTTAAAACTACACCTTTTGTAATCTCTATATTCCCCATATTTACCCAATTTGCTTTTTTTATCCCACATCTCCCAATATCCTTCTCCTTAGTGAATACCGATTTGTGTTTTAGTAGCAGAAATCATACGTGATAGGCAGACATTGGTTTTTGCAGCAGGTTTCCTCTAGATCCCTGTCATCATTGTCCCTGACTGTTTTCAGGAAAATCCAGATCATTAAGTAGAATAAATAAAAGCTATATTATTAAAATTATTAAGACCGCGATTGAACTGATTTTGTCGCTAAATTGAGGTGACTGTATTGTGCGTTTTAGTGACAAAATCAGTTCAATCACAGTTGATGAATTCAAGTTAGATATTTCATTATAATCTCTGCTTTTTCATTTTGTGTTGCAATCTCAAGATCACTTTTTTTAAAAACTCTGAATTTACAATTGCAAATTGGATGTAAAATTGTTTAAAAAGGCTCTAAAGTTTGTTTAACAACATTTATTTGTCAGTTGCTTCATAATAATTAACAACTTGTGGTCAAACTGACTGTAATAGCTTGTAATGAAGCAACTCTGATTGAGCTGTTCATGCATTATGCATTTCCATAAATGCTCTGTTTTGTTGTCATTAGACTGACAGTTCACAATTCACTATCAGTGGTTAACATTAGATCAGAGGTTAAAAAATAATTGGACCTGATAACAATTAAACAGTACAATGATTTAAATCTGATAAAACAGTCTGAGATTTAATAATAGTACCAATTTACACAATTTGAGAAATGCTTTCATTGAGTTTATTTTCTGAAACCAGATGTGGATTTGGCCTCAAACAGCTGCTCCCAATCTATTTTCTCTAGCAGGAGCCTGGTACTATTGTACTTAACCTTCATTTAGTTTTGCACTTTTGCATGGGGAGTGATCTTATCCTCATTCATAACTATCTTAAAACTTGGGAAATTATAATCACTGTTCCCACAATGGAAACTTTGACTTGGCCAGGCACATTCTACAATACAAGGTCTAGTATGAATCCATCCCAAGTAGGACTATCTATATATTGTTTCAAGAAGCCCTTTGAGATGCCCCCAACAAATCTTTCCCCATCTAAGTTCCTGGTGTTCAGAGAGTCACAGTTGATATCAGAGAAATTACAAACACTCACTTCAATAACCCTGTTGTTTTTGCATCTTTCAATCATCTGCCTGCTTTAGCTCTCATTCAGAGAGTATGCTTTACCCTGAATTTCACAAAAAGATGGTTGGCCACAAGAGCTGCTTTCAAAGGCTTTATTAGTGATTGCCCCTTTCTTATTCTTGTGTTTGACCCATATTGCCTGGCTGAATGACCCCTCCTGGTTGTCTTCTTTTAAGCTGGTCTGACATTCTGCCTAATTAGGAATGCAATTCCCCTACCTCTTTCACATCTGTTTGTAACATCAGAAATATCTCTACCCTAGTTGAGCTACCAGTCCTCCCCCTCTCTAAATCAAATTCTTGTAATGCTGACAAAATCATTGCCTCATGTACTGATCCAGGGTCTAAGAACACCTGCCTTTTTCTTAATACTGCTTGCATTAAAATAATCACACTTATTCCTGCTTTGTTCATTATTCTAGCCTGGCTTATTTTTTCTTTTAGACTTGTTTGAATGAACCTCTGCCTTATCCTCAATCATTCTGCTTCTGTACTACTGCTCTGTTAAGAACCCAACATAACAAGCAGCAACAGGCAATGAACCAGTGTTTAATTTTAAAACACTAATTTTATTTCTAACTCTTAAACTATAGTCTTAACTTTTAAACTATCCTTAACACTAAATCTATCCCCAGCTATGCGCAGGTGTCTAGTGCATGTATATGTGATATACCCAAACCATTACAGTCCAGGCCAAAATCTAGACAGTTACTTCAAAGTTCAGTCTTTTAGATTCAGTGTTGAAGCGTAAGCATTTAAAATTTGATGCCCAGAATTAATGTTGAACTGATGGGAAGACTGGAGTTGTGGTTGCTACAGACTCATGAATTCTTCTTGCGTTGCGTTTGAAGAAATATCAATCCACATGAGCTCCTGGTCCTTGTAGGCAAGGCTCAAACTGGGCAACCTCCATGAAGCTTCCAAGATCCTGGCATCGGTCTCTCCAAGTAACAAGTGACCTCCACTGTTAGTCATAATCAAAATGAAGCACTTTGCTTCCCAAAAAAGACCCTCCTGGTGCATGCAGGTCAATCCACTGAATAGGCCCAGTCATTCAGAGAGTATGCTTTACCCTGAATTTCACAAAAAGATGGTTGGCCACAAGAGCTGCTTTCAAAGAGCTGTTTCCTCTCCACCAGTCTGCATGGTTCTCCTTTGCATAATTACAATGTCTGCAAATGTATCAAATTCTGGAACAGACTGTGACAAGCCTTCCATCTTCCAATGTATCGAATTATCACTGGGCTGTGACTAATGATGTGCTTGTTACTTGTGTGAAATGTTAACTGTGATCATTCAGTCCCTCCTGTCTATACTATCCATTACAAGGCTTTTTCAGGTGCATTCTACGGTAAGAATGCGCCTGAAGAAGCAGAAGCAGCCCTTTAAATTGCCGTTCAGGTGGCAGCGTTTAAAGCGCAACGCTGGCCACCTGAAGAACACAGCTGTGTAGGATGTGGCTCTGAGCACAGTCTGGCTCCTGCCCAGTGTCAGGTGTGATCAGCAGCCTGACCCTTTAACATCTGCTTTCAGCCAGCTGCATTCAGGTGGCTGGGAGAGCCACTGAGCTGAACTGATTATCCCTCTCGGAGGAGGGTTACGTACCTCGCCTCAAGAGCGCTTCTTGCACATTCAGGTGGCCTCAAAACAGTTGCATATTGCCTAAACATGTGGGGCAATTGGCCACCTGAAGATGCCTTTTGTGATAATCCCATTTTACTAAAATGGGAGCTCGTAATAGCTTTGATTTATCACCTCCCAGCCTCATTAGCTTAAACCCTCCTGAATTGCATTATTCTCTGAGGATACATAGAACATAGAACAATACAGTACAGAACAGGCTCTTCAGCCCTCGATGTTGGCTGACCCATATTTTCCTTCCTAAAAAAATACTGAACCCTCCCTACCCCATAACTCTCTATTTTTCTTTCATCCATATGTCTGTCTAAGAGTTTCTTAAATGCCTCCAATGTTTCATCCTCCACCACCATCCCCAGGCAAGGCATTGCAGGCACACACAACTCTCTGTGTAAAAATCTTACCCCTGATGCCACCCCTAAATTTCCCTCTCTGGTGTTGGCTGATCATGCCCTGGGAAACAGGTGCTGGTAGTCCACCCTATCTATGCCTCTCATAATCTTGTAGACCTCTACCAAGTCTCCTTTCATCCTTCTACGCTCCAAAGAGAAAAGTCCCAGCTCTGCTAACCTTGCCTCGTAAGACTGGTTTCCCAATTCAGGAAACATTCTGGCAAATCTCTTCTGCACCCACTCCATAGCTTCTATATCCTTCCTATAATGAGGTGACCAGAACTGAACACAGTACTTTAACTGTGGTCTTACTGACCTTGAGGGATGTAAAAATTTGAACCTCAAGGTCCTTCTGTTCATCCACACGCTTAAGTAACCGACCATTAACCCTGTACTCAGCCTTCTGGTTTGTCCTTCCAAAATGAATCACCTTACACTTATCTGGATTGAAATTCATCTGCCATTTTTCTGCCTAACTCTGCATCCTGTCTATAATCTTCAACATCCTTCAGCTGCATCCACAACTCCTTAACCTTTGTGTCATGTACAAACTTACTGACCCATCCTTCCACCTCTTCATCCAGGTCATTTATAAAAATCACAAAGAGCAGGGGTTCTTGTGGCTCTCCACTAGTCCTTGACCTTCAGACAGAATACTTCCCTTCCACTACTACTCTCTGCTTTCTTCCTACAAGCCAATTTTTTAACCACATGGCCACTGATCCTGTGCCTCCTGACTCTTTGGATGAGTCTCTCATGGGGACATTGTCAAATGCCTTGCTCAAATCCATGTAGACCACATCTACGGCCCTACCCTCATTAATTTATTTTGTTACCTCCTCAAAAAACTCAATTAGACTCATGAGGCACGACCTTCCCTTCACAAAGTCAAGCTGATTATCCTTGAGTAGTCTGTAATAGATCCTATCCTTAAGAATTCTCTCCATTAGTTTGCACACCACTGATGTAAGACTCACTGGTCTATCATTCCTAGGATTTTCCCTATTAGCTGTTTTAAACAAGGATATTGATGCCTCTCCATTTTAGATATAACCTACCCTTCATGAACAGATCCCAAATACCCTGGAAGATATCCCAATGATCCAGGTATCCAAAGACTTCCCTTCTACATCACTTCTTCAGTTATTCATTCAACTTCACTATCTTCTTATTTCTGGCCTTACTATCATGTGGCACAGGTCCTAGTTGTTAACTTTCTGCCTAACTCCTTAAATTCTCGATGCAGAACCCTTTTTTGCTTATGTCAGATACCAGTATGGACTATGATGTCTGGAATCTCATCATCCCCTTTCAGAATGGCCTGCACCCCCTCGGAAGCATCCTGGATGCGGGCACCTGGAAAGCAACATACTTAGCATTGCTTCTTGTCTTAATTTTAACCTTCCCAGCTGAACAACAGAGATAGCAGTGTGCCACTGTTCTGGCTTCTGTCGTTGCTTTCTCTGAGAAGCCATACCCATCAAAAGTATCCAAAACCAGTATACCTGTTAAAGATGGGAACAGCTACAGTGGACTCCTGCATGATTTGCCTTTCTCTCCTAGCAGTCATCAGGTGTTTTTGTACCAAGCCACCGCTTCGAGCCGTCTCCATCCGTGGAGAAAAATTTGAACGTACCTTTTCATGGAGCACTCTCCACCGTTTTTATGAAAAATGGCGCCTTGTAGCATCCTCCAGAGTATAGGGAGATGGGACGAGTGGTGCTGTAGCGCCATCCATCGCCATCTGTCGCCATGAGGTCTAACATGTGTGTCAAGCAATGGCCATCTTAATTACCCATAATTTTTCACACAGCTGGAACCATTTTGGGAAACGCAGAGCAGTCCAGCTGTGTGGGGGATTATGAGTAACAAAGATGGCCATTGATCCTTCTTACATCTCTTTTGCCCAGCGCTGCCTCACTGGCATGCCAAGCATGGCTTTTCACTCCCCTTTTGCATCCATCAGACTCCCCAGCTCTGCTACTCCATCTCCACTCTGTACTCCTTCCTCCCACGCTGTGGAGGTCCCTTCGCCCTCTGGTCCTGGTGGCTCAGCAGGTTCCAACTCTCCTTGCCGCCACTAGGCCTCCATGCTCTTCAGGCGACTCCCTTCACTCCCACTCACTTTACACATTCATTCCCACTCTCTCCAGCTTCTCATTGCTCTCCTGCTCTTCAATTTCAGTGGCTTTTGTGAAAGAGTGAGGGTCAAGGGGGAACAGGAAGAAGACATTTCTGGGTGGCAGGAGTCACTCTAGGAACCCTTGTCCTGGTTCCTGGATTGTGGGCTGACAGCATCATTGCAATGTCATCAGCCTGCCCCTAGCCAGCTGCTTACAGTAGCAGTTCATTTCATGAAGTGAGGTGGAGCGCTCCACTCCACGTCTGCCACAAGCCTGAAGAGGGACCAGAGTTGGTGCCTTGGAGCCACTCACGGAGCATTTATGAAGGTCTTCGACATGAGAATCTCCACCTTTACGGTTGCAATTTCTATAAAAGGGTTTACCCATTTATCTGGCTGAACCTGCAGTGTGACCACCTCCCTGGATTTCTTATCTATGATACTTGCTAGTTTCTGTATGCTCCTCAGTGAGTCAAATTGTCACTCCAACTGATCCATGTAGTCGGAGAGGAACTACAACTGGACACAGTTCTTGGAAATGTAGCCATCAGGGACACTTGAATTTTCCCTCATCTTCCAAATTTCACAAGAGGAGTGTACCTCTTCACATTGACTGCCATTTCTACCTGTCAATTTAGTATTTGCTTTTAGAAAAGACTTAACCTTGACTTAACTTACCAATACTTAAGTTCCTCACCAAAGCTCCATTTGTCAAAGTCTCTATGCTTAGTCACCATGCACAGCATTTTGACTTCAAAATAGCCCTTTGCCGAGCTAGAAGAAGCCAATACATCAGCATATCACTGAAAGATGTAAAAACAATAGGATAATTATAGTGGGTTATTTTATCTTCCCTTAGAGCCACTGAATTAGATGGGCCAAGATTTGTTAAATGCATCAGGAGGACTTTTTGAATCAACATGTGGGAATGAGACCATATCTATTCCTTATATGGCAGAGTGAGCCTGACCAGGTCATCAAAGTTCCAGTGTTCATAATTCTTGAAATTTTAAGATAGGTAAAGATATGGATGCTCCTTTGGTGAAAGCTCTAAATTGGGGGAAGGATAATTTCAATAGTATGAGGCAGGATGAGAAGAAAGTAGATTATGAGCTGCTGGAACATGTCAGCATTAAGTACAAAGCGTTGTTGGGCGGACTGAAATCCATAGGGCCAGGATCTATCCCAGGAATCTGAGGGAAGCAAAGAATAAGATTGATAGAGATCTTTGTATCTGCTTTAACCATGGACAAGCTGCCAGAAGGCTGGAGAACAGCCACCATGGTTCCTTTGCTTAAGTCAGATATGATCCATGATGAGCTGATTAATTGGATTGAAAATTGGCTTGGCTAAAGAAGCATGGCAGTGGCAGAGATGTGTTTTTCCAGCTGGAGGTCTTATACCAGTGGTTTTTTTTTGTAAGGATCAGTATTGGGAATTTTGTTGTTTGTAATACCTATGAATTATTTAGATTAAAATGTAGGTGATATGATTTCTAAATTTGCAGATGACATGACAATTGGTGTTGTGGATTGTGAGGAAGATTGTGAAAGGATACAGCACAATATAAATCCAAAGGAAATTTGGGTAGTGAAATAGCAGATAGAGTTTAACCTGACCAAGTGTAACATGATGCGTGGACCTCTGAAAATGCCAGAGATGAGTATGCAGTAAATGGCAGGACCCCTGAGAGCAATGATAGGAGAAATCTTGGGATTGAAGCCCTTAACTCCCTGAAAGTGGCGTCACATTTAGATGGAATGATAAAGTTATGTTGCAGGTTTTAAAACTTTGGTTTGACCATATTTGGAGTTATGTGTGCCATTCTACGTCACACAAAAGGAAAGATATGGAGATTTTGGAGCGGGTGCATTGAATTTTCATTTGTTGGCTGGATTGCAGAATATTTGCTGCAAGGAGAGGTGGGACAGATTTGGATAGTAGAGGAAACTGAGGGGCAACCTGATAGAAGTTGATAGAATAATGAGAGGTATCACTAGTCAGTCTTTTTTCCCAGAATGGAAATGACAAATACTAGAGGGCATATGTTTAAGTTAAGAGGATAAAAATTTAAAGGAAATATGTTAGTACGTTTATTTTTACACAAAGTGGTAGGTACCTGGGACATGCTGGCCAGAGGAGGTGGTAAAATCAAGTATAATAGCGAGATTTAAGGGCATTTAGACTGAAGCATGGACCATATCTCGAGAGGAAAAGGGGTTAGTTTAGATTGGCATTGTGGTCTGTGCAAACGATTTGGCCAAGGAGTCTGTTCCTGCACTGTACTCTTCTACATTCCACCAGAGCTAATAATATATAATTTGAATGAAGTGAATAATAAACTGTTTCATTGTTTTCATCCTCTCCTAGGGTATCTTATTGGTATATGACATCACCAATTACCAGAGTTTTGAAAACATTGAAGATTGGTACGCTGTAGTGAAAAAAGTAAATGATGAATCTGAACAACAACCTATGGTTGCACTAGTTGGAAATAAAAGTGAGTAACTTGTTAATTTAGTTACATATCTAGCTTGCTTTCTTTAAGAATGAAATATTTATCTGCCCACTCAGTTAAATACACAGTATAAGCAATTCCTGATACCTTTGTGTATATAAAATTAACAGTTAGGAAAGATTATCTGGCTCATTGTGCATGTTTGGTCAAGAGGGAGTACTTTTAAATCCGATTTGTGTTGATTGCTTTGGCGGTGGCCATGAAGTGGAAGTCAGTCTCTCATCTGGGCATTGCGCATTGGAATATGGAAATGCATTGCTGTGTTCCCTTGGAGAAATTTACTTATAATCTAAGGAAAAAAATGAAACTTTTCTTAAAATCTGGCAATCATACCTGAATTACATAGGTGCAAGGATATAGTGCGGTCTCCTGTGCTTCAATGCCTGCACCACCCCCCCCCACCAACCCTAACCTTGCCCTTTATCTCCTGAGGGGGTGGACGGGGTGGGGTAGGGAGTCAATTCCGATCAGGCTGAGTTGAGATGAATGTAAAAGACCTGGAAGACAGGTGTTGATCTCTGACAGACCCTGTGGTTAGTGTTTTTCTTTTCCTTTTTTAATTTATTTGTCCTCAGCCAGTAGCATCTTGTTTTTTTTTAATGTTAAATAAGTGTTTTTGCCTTTTCATGCAAGTTAAATTTCTTTATTTAAGTGCTTAATTTTTTTTTGTTATTTTGTATTGTGGGAGAGGGGGGATAAAACCAGACTCAGTAGAAGAAATGTAAATAATCTTGATTGTAAATAAACATGATTGTTGTTCTGTGAATTATTGGAACTGTTTGGTTTTGGAAAAATCATAAAGTAATAAAAAATTTATAAATTTCCCTCGTAACAAATTATTTTCTTACCCATAAAAATAGAAAAAAACAGTGCTATTTATCAACATTCTCACTCTCCTTAGATAGCATTCCTTCTTTTAAGTCTGTCAGCTGAATCTGGAAAAGATTGGTGGCACTGGAGCTGCTATAACAGCAGTGCTGACACCCCTGGTGTGGACCTGGGAGAGTGGAGAGTGCAGACACGGTGCTGCTCCAAAGGGTTCAACTGCCCGGTCCTAATGCCAGTGGCTCTGTACAGGAATTTAAACAACCTCTTAAAGGAGCTCATGGTGTATTTAAACTGAAATCTTGCAACCATGAATCAGTACCCAAGATGGTGGTACCTGTGTTTGGCAGCAGCTATGAGGGGTTGTGGACTCCAGGGAGCAGTGGACTGGTGCAAGGCATCAGAAATGGGGAGAACACCCTCCATTGAGAAGGAGAAGCAGAGGAGACCAGCAAGGGGCTCAGTGGATGAGGGGCCCATACAGGCTGCAGATGACTTGTGGTCATGGAACCAGCATGGGCTGTTCATGGGAACCAGGTATTGGAGCCAGGATTCGAGAGTGTGCTGAGAACAAGCAGGGCTCTCGAAGGGCATTGAGCACTGGAGGGTTCATAATTATGATGGAAGTTTGGATCTGGAGGTCGGGTTGCTGATGGATGGAACATGAGTCTTTACGGCTGCAGAAGTGCTGGAGGCTAATCCTCGACTCACAGTGACCATGAATGGGTCTCTCTTCTGCTGCTCTTTCTCTCGTAGCGAAAGGGCAATACTAATGGCAACTGTTTGTATGACTTCCGGCAGGCAGAAGGCACTTCTGTGTAATATTACATGTTCTGTATTATTACTTGACACTAAAGGAATCTCAAATGTCTTTTGGTGCCTGCCCTGCATATCAGTGATCCAATAAATGAACTAGTCAACAAAAATTATTTAGCTTAATTCCACCTCCTACCTTTTGATACAAGAACTTTTTAGTTATGGCTCTTCAATTGCTCAATCAATGTACTTTTATAATTTGTTGAAGGTTTTGTCTCAGATAAATGTTAAGTAAAAATCATTTCTTTGAGTCACCTTGAATATTCTACCAATTAACATTCAAATTTATTATCATCTGACTGGAGATATACAACCATATGAAACTGCATTTTTCTGAACCACAGTACAGACACATTCATATGTAATACATAGCACATAATAATAAAAGTACATAAAATATAATATAAAATAATTATGCATAAATATTTTGGAATAATTTACTCGTTTCATTTATGAGATCCAAGGTTACAGGATACTTGTTCATCAATTTTGCAGCATGTGGAAAGAAGTTATTTTCCAGCCTGCAGTCCTGATTTAGATGCTTCTATATCTCCATTCTGATGGTAGTAGGTCAAAGATCATGAATGATGGATAGTGGAATCGTCAATAATTCTTTGAGCCTTATTTAAGTAATGCTCCGTGAATGTCATCAGTAGAGGGAAGGGAGACAGACCCCAGTGATCTTCTCAGCTGTTTAAATGATTCTCTGAATTGACTTCCAGTCCAACGCTTTGCAGCTACCATACCAGACAATGATGTTCCCAGGCAGGACACACTCAATTGTACTCCTGTAAAATGTTGACAAAATGGGGGCTGGTAACCTTGCCCTTCTGAACCTCCTGAGAAAGTGTAGGTGTTGCTGCGCCTTCCTGATTAATGAGAAGATATGAAGATATTGTGGGTTGTATCTGTTTATTTAATTATTGTCCTCTCTATCAAGACATGCGTTCTTTTTCTCTTTAGTCACATAATTTTAGACACCATTCCTATTCTATTTTGTCCAAACAAAATAATTTCTGCCCAGTTTGTCTCTCCCTGTAATTATAATTCATGAATTACATTAGAAGATCATTTTAAATTTCTTCTGTACTCTCTCAGTGTTGTTATCAGAATAGTTTTGGTCCAATTTTTGTTGATACTTTTTGTGGTATCACCCTCTTTCATTTGTATTCTTTGCCTTGGCCAGTAACTACCTCATCTGATTGTCCTGTAGCTTCAGGCATCTGTGGATAAAGACAGCAAAATTCTGTTCTACTATTCTTTGTCTCCTGCCATTTATCTTGTTTTCCCTTGCCTTGTAGTCTTCATGTTTCTTTGAATTCAGTTCAGTTACCCATTTATTTGGAGGCCATACTAGAAGTCCCAAATTTTCTTCTTTAATATCAATCACATGTTCATTTTTGGTATTGTTGGCAAATGTCATATTTGTAACTCCTTCATCTCAGTCTAAATCATTTATATTTGCTTCAGAAAGAATTGGGTCTATCTGAATTTTGTAAAGTTATCTCCATAATCTGACTGCCAGTGTTTTTCCCCCAATTAGTCAATTTTGAATCCAGCTTCTTCTTTTCCTTGGATCCTATGGTATTTTTCTGGCTGGATTGATCTGCAATATGGAAAATTGATACTCAAAGGTCTTGCTGAATTCCATGTATATTATCAAAAAAATACTGAAATAAAGCATTTCAAATTAATCTGCTTTGCTCAAATGCATTTAAATGCTTATAAATATCTTAGTTAATTTTATTATTTAAAAAATGTTTTATTATTTTATTCTTTTTCAAAACATTTACATATACATTTATAGATTTTAAATTATTCTTAATGCTGATGGTATTTTAAAATCTTTGAAAACCAATGACACTTTTTGCAGTTAGTGTAGCTAATTATCAGTTTGTTTTGGTTTTGAAGGCTGTCAGGGGCATTTTAGGGATGGGATGTCCTCATCCTATCCATGTCTTGTTACCATCAACAACATACTGCTGAACTCTGGGATGTGGGGTGCCAGTGAGATAGTGTCACTGCATCTGGATGAGGTGAAAATGTCCAAGAGACAACTACAGGAAGTTGTAGTAATAGGGTGTTTTGTGTTGGGAAGCTCTATTCTAATGAGGGGATTGAAACCAAATCAAATTATATTTTTATTTCATAGTTTTCTAACAATGCCCTTGAGTTTCTATGAGGAACAAAATTCCTAGGCAATTTAGTACCCCCCGAAGAATTCAAATTTGTTATTTCCAAACATATCTTTAGTTTCTAAATCATCCCTTAGCTTTGTCTATGCGATCACCTGTTATTGCTATATCATTAGATTTCATAGGTCACATAAATCTCAAGTTGTGGATCTTGTTGCTTCACTTTATTTAGCAATTGGATAACAGTATATAATATCTTAATGAAGTTTAGTTTGAAGATCTCAAGAACAAGAGTTAGATTATAAACTATTAAGAGAAGATAAATGAAAACTAAATTCCTCTGGTGAGTAAGGGCGAATACATGGATCTTGATTTGAGCTAACTTCAAGATAAATTGAGAGATTACTTGATTGGTTCCCACATTAAACAATCTCAAACTTTAAAAAAATCACACTGTTTGGATCCCTTAAGCAAGGAATTTACCTACAAATACATTTTATTTTCTTTGGCTTGGCTTCACGGACGAAGATTTATGGAGGGGTATGTCCACGTCTGCTGCAGGCTCGTTGGTGACTGACAGGTCCGATGTTATTAGAAATAAATTAACACTCTTCTCCTCTTCATACAATTACCTAATCAGAAGCATATGCAAGCTCAATGAAGGAAATTGTTATCATCAGAGAATCATTTTTCATTTTGCAGTTTCCAGGTTTTAAGAACCATGGTCATTTTGTTGCTTGTAAAAAAAAAAAATCACACGTTTATAATTTGAATAAAACTGTCATTTTTCACAGCAAACTAGAATTATTTTCTGAGCAATAGATTAATAATGCAAAGGAATAGTTTCCTTCTATATGGTGAGTAAGAGGGTGTTTTGTCTACATTTCTCTTTTTCGCCATATCATTAAATTGAGCTCTTCCCATTATAACAAGATAGATTGGAATATAGGACTGTATTTCAACTAATCTGAGCAAGTGTTTATGCTTTACTTGATAATTATCAGGCCCCTTTCCTCCACCTTTGAAGTATATCTGTATAGAGTTTGGTTTAACCACTCTCTATGGTCCTGAGTTCCATATTTTCTTGAGTTTAAAACAAAAAGTTTTTCCTGAACTCCCCAATTGATTTCTTTGGGTGACTCCTGTATAGATGGACTCTGGATTTACTGTCCTCATGAATAGAAACACCTTTTCTGTTTACTCCATTAGATGCTTTTATTAAAGACTCATATTTTATAATGTTCAATCAACTCTTGTGTAAAGAAAAATAAGACCTACCCTCTTTATTCTCCTCTTAAGGGCATTTGTGCTAATACCCAAATTCATTTTTTACCCTCTTCAGCGACTCAGTCCTTCCTAATGATATGACAAACACATTGTTACAAGATCAAACCAGCAACCATAAAGAAGGCATATCACACAGGGGTAAAGATGAACAATTACTTTATTAACAAAAAATTCACCCTCAAACTTTAATTCAAAATCCCCTCCTTTTATAACAATGCCCACTGGTTACTATGCAAATCTCTATAACAGTGTAAAACTAATGAATTCCCCAGCCTAAATATAACATATGTAATCAAAGTCTAAACTACACTTCCAACCAGCCCACAGAAAAACTTAGACACAAAACAAACACAAAACACACAAGACTCACAAAACTTCTATCTCAACCGAAGCAATGATCATAAACAAAATTCAGTTTGTTGGTAAACTGAAGCCAAAAGATCTTTGAGAGAGAGAGAGAGAGCACAAAATTCGAAGTTGTCTTGTGTTGCCTGCAGAGAGAGGAATAACTGGCTTGGTTCGGATCCTTCTGGCTGCCTTCGGAATGTTCATCCTTTTTGAAATCCCAACATTCTAAACTGTCCTCCAGACCATGACGCATGCTCTGGGCCTTCTTCCACTCCATAGCACCACCCAGTGGTGGTTTATCATCTAAGTCTAGAAATTTTTATATCATTTTCTGCACACGCTCAGTCCGTCTCCCACTCTCTCAGCAGTCCACCTTGGCTCTCTAAGGCAAGCTGTTACTTTTCAACATAAAACCACACAACACATAGGCCAATACACAACACAGAACTCTGTCACAACAGCTCTACAAGTAACAGCCATCTAACCAAGGCCTAAAACATTGTTTTGAATTCTATCCCTTTTGAAATAACCCCTGATTTGTAGAATGTATTCTTTCTAGAATCTGATAAATACAATTGTAGATGTTTCCCATTGGTATTCAATATTATCCACCATTAGTTTGGCTTTATTTTCCTGAGTTGCATTCTCCATTCCTCAGACCTAGGACTCCTCTGATATATTACCCCAACCTTTGTTATGTTTTCATCTTTTTCCACATTTTTCAGATACTTCCCTGCTATAATTTCTTTCAGTACTGCCACTGTCAACTTGGATTTCTTACAGTCTGGGTTGAGAGGGAGCCTAATTTGGACAGTAAAAATTCTATTACATTGTCAATTTTAGCTATCTTCATGACTTTCATAATAGGTGAAGTTTCCTGATTGTGTATCTTTTTCTGATTTTGTTTGTAAATTTCATCATCCACCTTCTTTCCTCTATTGCAGGGGTCCCCAAATTTTTTAGACCGTTGACCCCTTCATGGAATACTTGATCACTCATCAACCCCCAGGCATGGAATTCCGGTGCTGGACAGGGGGAAAGAGGTAGAAAGTGTGGATGGTGGTACTGGATGGGGGGGGGGGGGTGATGGTGCTGGATGGACTGGCACTAACATAGGTACCATATATAGTTGAGTAATAGTCAATCTCGTGTAGATGTCAAACCCGCCCCCCTATTTTTGGCCTCAGTTGGCCACCCATCTGAACTGCCAACCATGGATCCTCGCCCCCACTGCCCGCCCATCAAACTCCTGACCATGGATCCTTGCCCCGGCTGCCTGCCCATCCAAATTTCCTACCACAGATCCTCCCACTGGCACCTGCCCATCAAAACTTCTGGCTGCGGACCCTTTCCCCCATGCTCGCCCATCCTAGCTCCCAACCAGGTTTCCTTGCCTCAGCACCCACCCACCTGATCTCCTGTCCATAGATCCTCACCCCAAGGCTCGCTCATTTGAACTCCCGACTGCAGATCTTTGCCCCCGCTACCTGCCTATCTGGCTCCCGACTACGGATCCTCGCCTGTCGTCCATCCACTCGAACTCCCAACTGTGCTTCCTCACCCCGATGCCCATACATTTGAACTGCCAATGTGGATCCTTACCCTGATGCCTGCCCATCTGAGCTACTGATGCCTCGACCATGAACTTGCCACCCAGTTCTGGCTATCTGAGCGCCCAAAGTTTTGAACAACGCAAGTACTCATGAGGTCAAATGTTTGACCTGTGCAAAAGTCAACTACCCTTTTCCAAAAATTTGACGATTATGAGTATAAAACATAGAACACATACCTTTCGACCCCCCCCGGCATTCATTGACCCCTTGGTTGTCCCATCAACCCCCGGGGTCGATATCGACCACTTTGGAGACTCCTACTCTAGTCATACAATACTCCACAAATGACAATATTTTTTTTGTATCTGGTCTTTAAAAATCTAGTTTTTAATTATCAGATTTCTTGTCAGAGTACATATACATGACATCACATAAAACTCTGAGATTCCTTTTCAACGAGGCAGAATTACCACTTAATGGTTAATGCAAAAAAACTGTACTCAACATACACATGTATACAAATAAAGAAGTGTAAACAAACTGATTATACCATACAAGAGAAGCAGAATCAATAAAGGGCAAAAATAATAGCCCTTAAATGAGTCCCTGATTGAGTTTGTTGCTGAGGAGACTGATGGTGGAGCGGTAGCAACTGTTCCTGAACCTGGCAGTATGTGGCATCTACTGCACACCTCATTCCTTATGGTAGCAGCAAGAATAGAGAGTGCCCTGGGTAATGTGGATCCTTAATGTGGCTCTCTGATGTCAGAGTTCTCTGTATATGTTCTTGATGTGTGGAGAATTTTGCCTGTGATTCCTGAGCTGTGTCCACTACCTTTTTCAAGGCTTTATGCTCAGGGGTATTGGTGTCCCAATACCAGATTGTGATGCAGCTGGTCAGCAGACTTTCCACCACACATATGTAGAAATTTGCCAGGATTACTATTGTCATGCCAAACCTCTTCAAACTTCTTCACAATGCCATTAGTGTGTTGCATCCTGGAAAGATTGTCTGAGATAGTGACTCCCATAACTTACATCCTCTCCACCTCTGATCTCCCATTGATCACTGCAACGTACATCTCTGGTTTTCCTTTTCTGAAATCAGCAATCAGCTCTTTGCTTTTGGTGACATTTTGAGTGCAATGTTGTTATTGATGCACCATTCAAGGAAGTTTTCAATCTTCCTCCTGTATGCTGATTCATCACCTCCTTTAATACAGCCCACTACTGTGGCATCATCAGTGAATATGTACATGTTGTTGTACTGAATCACACAGGCATAGGTGTATAGTGAGTAGAGCAGGGGCTAAGCAGCCCTGTGATGCTTCGATACTGATGGAGATTGTGGAGGAGATGTTCTTACCAATCCTCACAGATTGTGAAGAAATCCAGGATCAAATTATACAGTGGGGTATAGAGTCCTAGGTCTTGGAGTTTGCTGATCAGTTTTGAGGGGATGATGGTGTTGAATTCTGAACAGTAGTCAATAAAGAGTATCCTGATGTATGAATCTTTACTGTCCAGGTTTTCCAAGGCTTTGTGTAGAGCCAATGAGATGGCATCTGCCATAGACATGTTGCCACAGTAATTGAATTGGAACGGATCCACGTCGCTGCACAGACAGGAGCTGATATGCTTCAATACCAGCCTTTCAAAACATTTCATCACTGTTGATGTGAGTGCCACTGGCCAATAGTTATTTAGACAGGTTACCACACTCTTCTGGTGCACTGTTACAATTGGTGCACTGGTACAATTGATTCCTGTTTGATACAGGTGGGTACCAAGTGCTGCCAGAGCAAGATGTTGAAGATGTCCGTAAATATATTGGCAAGTTGGTCAGCACAGGTTTTTAATCTCCGTTTTTTAAAGACCTCTTTTGGGTCAACAGTGGTTTTCTCTGAATAAAATATTCATGCTCTTCTGATACTTTTCTGATAAAATCTTTGTAAATCTTTTGCACATTCCACTATCTTTTTTATAATTTGGTGAACAGAATTGAACTGTTTATTACTAGTTTTATGTTTGTATCTATTTTGGTGGTGTGCAGAAGTGGAGCCTTTTAGTGTTTTTTAAAAGTTTGGTATCAGCTTCAGCTTCAGCTCCGCAATAACCAGATGCAGAATAAAGCTGAATACTCTGCTGTAGCAGTGTGTTTTAGTTACAATACACCAACTTGTGGACAAAAGAGATTGCACATGCTGGAATGTGGAACTGCACCCCTCTGCCTTCCCCCTCCAACCCTTCTGTGCCACCAAATTGCTATATACTGGTAATCTTTCCTTTTTTCTCTCTCTAATGCAGGGTTTGGACCCAAAACTGATTTGTACCTTTTGCCTCCACTAATGAAGTTTGACCTACAGAGTTCTTCCATTTGTACTTGCCTGTTTAAAACATCAGTTGATTTTTGAACTGTTGAGTTACACATGATTGAAAGTGAAAATGCAGATGCTGGAAATTTGAAATAAAAATGGAAAATTCTGGAAATGATCAGATTCTGATGAAATATGAACTGCTATATATTTTGGCATTTTATGTTGAGTCGTGAAACCTAAAGAAATTCCTCAAAAAATAGGGGTTGACTTATATACTGGATATACTTTTGTACATTTTGAATCTTAAATTCAAAATCCAATCTACACCGAACTGGCATATAAGTCGACCCTTGAAAAAACCATTTGGTGTATAAGTTGACCCATGAAAAGAATATTCGGTGTATAAGTTGACCTGTGGAAAACCAAAAAAATCCCGACTGTGACAAATTTTCATTGAAAAAACAACACAATTAGAACCCTTCAAAATCACTCTCGCTATTACCCTCTGAGGCAAAGATGGCGGCAAGCACATCCTTACTCTCACTGTTTAAACAGTCATCATATGGGTCCCAGTCTGTATCTGATGAAGTAGTTTCATCTTCATCGTCAGTGTCCCATAACAAATCATCTTCCATGCCATCAATTGAGAGAAGAGATACCGCTTTTTTGAACAATTTTATCAGTTTCTTCTTTAACTTTGTCCCATGCCTTGAGCACGAAGTTACACAGTACATCAAATAATGCAGCACCCAATGCCCCGCCCTTTGTAAACAACTTTCCTGCACTTAACATCCATGTATTCCATTCCTCATGCACATGGTCTTTGAATGGCTTGTTCAAGCAGACATCAAGAGGTTGCAATATAGACGTCAAACCACCTGGGATAACCACTATGTAACTATTATGTAGAGCTAATCTACTTTTAGTGTTGTCAGTTAAGTGGCTACGAAACATATCCCAGCCAGCAAACTCCAATCTTTGCATAAACCGCCTGGCCACCTGTTCCACACACATTGTCTCTTCATAGTTTTACCCCAGTGGTTTTCAAATTGCCCCCCTAAACTCACATTTTAGCTTAAGCAATCCCTATGCCATAGATGCTCTGTGATTGGTAAGGGATTGTTTGTCGTGGAATGTGAGTGGGAAGGAAAGATTGAGAACCACTGCTCTCGACCCAATTGCTAAATTGTCATTGGCCTATTTCCTTTGGAGTTATGAAACCATGAGCATATTAAGTCAATTCTTTCTTCTTCTTTGGCTTGGCTTTGCAGACGAAGATTTATGGAGGGGTAATGTCCACGTCAGCTGCAGGCTCATTTGTGGCTGACAAGTCCGATGTGGGACAGGCAGACACGGTTGCAGCAGTTGCAAGGGAAAATTGGTTGGTTGGGGTTGGGTGTTGGGTTTTTCCTCCTTTGTCAGTGAGGTGGGTTCTGCGGTCTTCTTCAAAGGAGGTTGCTGCCTGCCGAACTGTGAGGTGCCAAGATGCACGGTTGGAGGCAATATCAGCCCACTGGCGGTGGTCAATGTGGCAGGCACCAAGAGATTTCTTTATGCAGTCCTTGTACCTCTTCTTTGGTGCACCTCTGTCATGGTGGCCAGTGGAGAGCTCGCCATATAACATGATCTTGGGAAGGCGATGGTCCTCCATTCTGGAGACGTGACCTACTCAGCGCAGTTGGATCTTCAGCAGCGTGGATTCGATGTCAATTAGGTACAATTAAAACAGTGATTTTCAAACTTTTTCTTTCCTTAAAGCGTTCCTTACTAATTTCAGAGCACTTTTGGCAGAGGGATTATCTAAGTGGAATGTGAGTTTAGGGAGGCAGTTTGAAAACCATCGTTTTACACCATTTTCATCTATCCATCGTTTTTCATGAAAATGTACAAAAATACCTGCAGAGAATTTTATGTTTTAGTTTAATTTTGCATTTTGGGTCTTAACTTCATCCAGTTGGCCATGCACGATAACACCACAGTAAACCTGGTCCTTTTGTGGCCTGTACTTCTGGTTTGCACAGTTTTAACAACTTTCCATTCCACTGTTCTTTTGCCTATCAAGTTCAAATTCACGTTTCCAATATTTGCCAATGCAAACTTGTGTTTTTCCATGTTACGTATAATAAACTTGTTGAAAACTTACAACTTTATGATCAAGATCGTTTGGTAGTTTCTGCACAATTTTTGTTTTTTGTCATAATACCAAATTTTTTTGTTCATGAAAAGGTTCCACCAGCTTACTGTAGCCTCAAAATCTTTACTGAGATCTGGGTGCTTCCTTGCCCACTGCAGTGCAAATGTTCTTATTTCTGGTGATTATGTAGCAATCTTGCCTCCGTTCACATATCCATTCTGCAATGTGATTTTCCAACTTTAGTCAACAAGTGGTATTTATCTTAAAGTCCCTTCTTTCTTCCTTCACTCTCTCTTCTTCTTTGGCTTGGCTTCGCGGACGAAGATTTATGGAGGGGGTAAAAAGTCCACGTCAGCTGCAGGCTCGTTTGTGGCTGACAAGTCCGATGCGGGACAGGCAGACACGATTGCAGCGGTTGCAAGGGAAAATTGGTTGGTTGGGGTTGGGTGTTGGGTTTTTCCTCCTTTGCCTTTTGTCAGTGAGGTGGGCTCTGGGGTCTTCTTCAAAGGAGGTTGCTGCCTGCCAAACTGTGAGGCGCCAAGATTCACGGTTTGAGGTGATATCAGCCCACTGGCGGTGGTCAATGTGGCAGGCACCAAGAGATTTCTTTAGGCAGTCCTTGTACCTTTTCTTTGGTGCACCTCTGTCACGGTGGCCAGTGGAGAGCTCGCCATATAACAGGATCTTGGGAAGGCGATGGTCCTCCATTCTGGAGACGTGACCCATCCAGCGCAGCTGGATCTTCAGCTCTCTCTTACTAACTTCTTATATACATCAAATTTTCTTGCAATGGCACAGTTGTTGGTTTTCTTGGCCATTTCTATCCCTTCAGCTTAAAACTCACTTCATACTTTCATTGCAAGTTGTGTTATGTTGATGGACCCTCTATGATAGCAATTACATCCAGCCAATGCCTAGCAGATCAATCTGTGCAATCTTTGAGGGGGTCAACTTATACGCCGGTCATCCAGAAAATTAGGGTTGATTTATACACTGGATATACCATAAAACCCTTATAATGAGGCTGAAAAAGGGGGTCTACTTATATGCCAGTTGACTTGTATGCCAAAATATATTTTATTTTGTTCACTCTTTAATGCTATATATTTCCAACATTTCTGTTTTATTTCAGAATTAAATAGGATCTTGTACAATGTACCTTTATTCAATATAAATATTTCACATTTTGTTCAAACAGCAATCCAAAAGTAGAACATTGCAGGGTGAGCCTGAGGCAGCATCTATGAAGAGAAACAGTTAATGGTTCAAGTCAATGACCTTGAATTGTCCAATCTGATTTTGTCCACACCAATGTTGCATGATCTGCTGAATATTTCTAGCATTTGATATTTTAATTTCATTTGATGCAGAACTGTTACAACTAAGGGTGAGATCAATTTTACTTTGTTCAGGTTGGGTTTAAACATTGATCATTGGATGTATAGAATATGCTAGCCAGTAATCACTATCATATAAAGGAAGTTAGGTCGTTTAATCTGTGGTTGAAAGAGCATCCAATCACTTAGGATTCTGGAGAGACAGGAGAGGACAGAAACTGTAACCTCGAACAAAAGAAAATTTGTTGGAGAAATCTTGTAGAGAGAGAGATGCTACAGAGTTCCATCACCAGTTTTTTTTGTGATCAATGCAATATGAATTATCTCAGTTATCCCTGCAAAAAATACTTAATCCAGGAAGAAGGTCAAATCAATTTGTCAGATGAACAAGGCACTCTTCATTGCAGGACTGCTGTATAAGAATATATAGATGTTAAAAAAAAAACTGATATTAAATTCCTGACTCTCAGAAAATTGACAAATATTTAATTGCCATCTGTTTCACTTACTTTCTCAATATCACGTCTTTCCTGTCTGTGAGAAAATATTTAACCAGCCATAAAGTAGCTTCTAATGTAAATTATATGGGGATCATAAGAGAAAGATTAAGTAACAGGTTCTATTCTGCTTTCTGATGTGTTGTGTAAAGTGTACAAGAACTACCACACATCAATCTGAGAGGATATTTATTTAATTTGTGGCCTTTACTGACCCTTTGCTGGCAGAATAAAATATTGAGCACCACATTGTATAACATTCCATTCCAAATAGGTAAAGTCCTTCATACTGTTTAACATGAACATGACATCCATTTTCTGTATGCACTTTTTAAAAAATATTTTACTTTTGATTTTTTTTAACAAAAATATACATAGTAACATTTTAAATATACAATATATTAAATCTTTCTTACAAACACTACAAATAAAAACAAAGCTGTCCCTCATTCCCTCCCTCCCACCCGCCCCACTCACATACACAGACAGAGCTTACATATATTTTAAATATATAGAGTACAATTTGGGAAACTACATTTTTGTATATATAATAGTTATTTTTTATCCTTTTTTTTCCTTTTTATTACTCTATCTGTCCCTATGTGGTTCAGGTATGGCTGACAGACCTTTAAGTTATGTGATTTTTTTGTCCATAGGTGCATAGCTGTTCATTTCTGCAGTCCATCATGCTATGAGTAGAGGGGAGTCGGACTTCCAAGAATCCATGATACATTTTTTCGCTACCACCAGTGCTGTTTTTATAAATGAGATTTGATATTTGATATTCAAATAGATATAGCTCCGGGTCGCCCGTGAAGGCCATTCCTGTTATCTTTGTTAATTTTTCTTGCCAAAATGGCCTCACCTTCACACACAACCACATGTCATGTAGAAAAATTCTGTCTCAATCCCACATCTGAAACACATCTCTGAAATTTCAGATTTTGTTCTGTGTAACTTTTGTGGGGTTAGATATAATTGGTGTAAAAAAAATTATACTGAACCAATCTATATCTTGCATTTATAATTGATGTCATGCTGTCCTTGCGCCAATCTGGCCAGCTTCTTTCTGAAATCACCACACCTAAGTCCAAGTCCCATTTTTCCCTTGAAGTCTGCAACCCTGATTTTGCACTTTTGCTCTGGAGAGCATCGTATATTTTTGTTATAAATTTGGGTGTATTCCTCATCCAGAGCATTCGTTCAGTTTCACTAATTTCAGGTGGGGTCGGCATTGGTCCCCATCTTTCTTTTAAGAATGATCTAATCTGGAGAAAGCAGAAGAAGGTCCTATTGGCCTCTCCATATTGTGTTTTAATTGTTCAAAGGACATAAGAGTTCCTTCCGCATATCAGTCCTTAATATATCTTATACATTTGTCATACCATGAATTTAATATTATATTGCCTATATTCATAGGCAATAACACATTTTTACACAATAGTACTTTTATATATCCCTACTTTTTTCCTATACATTTCTTGCCAGATTCTAATCATATTAAAATAGGGTTATCCGGCCTTTTTTTAGTGATTTGACACTCCATTTATGGATAAAGTCCTTTGCTTCCCCCTTCTCCATTGAGTACATTTCCATTTGAACCCAAGATTGTATACATTTTAAATGTCTCTCAACTGTTTCAGATGTAAAGTATGGCCATTTATAACCGAAACTGAATTTATCCTATGATTGAAAGCATGTGAATATTGTGAGGTTTACAGAGGGATAAAGAGTAAAAGGCAGAAAATACACATGGAGAATAGAATACTGAAATAAAATAGATATTTAATTTTCCAAGATCTCCTTATAATGTCCTTATCAACATTTCTATGTTACAATATTATGTTCAAATCTACATTCCAGTAGAATCCTGCAAAGAAAATGCTTTGTGAAGTAGATCAGCCAATTAACATTGTAAAAGTCTGTTAGAACATTTTATTGCATCATTTATTTTATGAATGGAGATAGTATTTTCATAGAATGGAAAGAAATTTTTACGCATATTTTTCATTTCAGCTGATGCAATACATTATTAACACTGATCAAAAAGGTTTTTGGATTAATTTGTATTTAGCTTCCTTTCTTAGATTATAATTATGATCAAATCCATATTGCTTGTTTCCTTGTTTGTACAGTGTTCACTGGTGCATCTTGACATATCACACTGCTTGATTTATATGAAGTATATACTTAACTAGTTTTAAAAGAAGCACTTATCAAAATTCTCTTCTAAGAATAATAGTTTTCTCCTATTTGACCAACCTAGCTTTGAAAGTTAAATTAATAATATTTCTGTTAAGTTTAATTGTTGTGTCTCGAACAGCAAGAACAGAAGATGCAATTCAAAAGGGTTAAATATTTATTAATGGCTATTAACAATATAATGTCTTAACGCAATTAACCCCACTAAAAGTATCTATAGTAAGTATTCAGATATATATTTATAACAGAAAACCCAGACCATTACAGTCTGTGCCCAATATTCAGAAAGGAAAAAATATCCCCCAAACCCCAGGTCAGGAAGGCAAATAAGTCAGTTGCAGAACACAGTCCACACAATTTAATCTAAAAGTTCAATGTCCAAGTTCAGTTCTTTAACTGATTTCAAAGGACATCATATTGAACGTTGGAGAGAGAAATGTCTGATGTTGCATTGCAGTAAATTTACATGTGCATTTCACACAGCTCTCCAGCTGCCCTTTGCCATTCCAACTGCTGCTCCAACTACCGTTGGAACTGCCATTCTGCCACGCCAACTGCCACGCTCTGTTTCACAGCTGGATTCTCCCTTTGTTCTTGAAAGTTCCAAGCCATTGGCGAGTAAGCACTCAGCTATACCACAAGTTGTACAGAGTTCTTAGCAGAAATCCATCCATTATAATGACCATCCACAGTCCAAAAGTCAGTCCATGCTCCATCACAATATGTTTGTTTGGTCATACCTCACATATTCAATTCTTTCCACATGCAAATTATCATTAAGATGTTGCAATTCTTTTTGCTAGGCCAAGAGTTGTTTGGAATTATTTGATTTTATTTGTATTTATTAATTTTTTCAGGATGGGGACAATGCTGGAAAGGACACAGTTATTAGCCAGCCCTGTTAAGCCTTGAGGAAGTAGCGCACGTGATCTGCTCTTTTGAACCACCTGGTCAAAGGTTCATCCATAGAGCCTTTGAGAGAGTTCCAGGATTTAGACCCAGAAACATTGAAAACAAAACAACAACAGCATGACAATGATTTGGAGACCAACCTTCATGTGTTGGTATTCACATGCACCTGTTGACTTTATCTTTCTTGTAGACGTTTGTGGACTTGGAGGTACTGTCAGCGTAGCCTGAATGAAGATTTTGCATTTGCTACACACTAAGCCTCAGTGTACTGGTGACATATAAAATGATAGCTCATTGTCATATATATGTCAATGTACAGAAAATGTTTACTTGCTGCAGCCCAGAGATACACCAACGATACTATAATGTAAATTACCATAATGCACCATTAAACAGAAAAAGTGATAATATAAAAGGATAGATAAATATTCACAGTTGCAGTTAGTGCTAGTTTTGGAAGTCATAATTGATAAAATTTGTTGTTGCTATTTACATGACAGATGCTTGCATTTCTAGATTGTTAGTCTTGTCTCAGGGTCACTGGTGTGGTAACTTAATTGGTGTGCCACCTGAGAAAATGAAAGACAGTATATGCTGAATTGTGATAAATATATAGGAGTTTTGAAACAGCAATGTTTTTTTTTAAATATTTGTAAATTCCTCCTCTAAAACACTTTTATTCAAAAATTCAACAGTTCCTTTTATTGTCAGGTAAAATACTTCAACATTTGTTTGCCACGTCAAACAAAGACTCACCACGAGGATTCCCTGTGCCCCAATAATAGGAGAAAGAGAAACAAAAGAATCCCTACCGAGACACTGAATGCCCGTGAATTTGCCTCCAGAGCTCCTGCAGCCACACAGTTCAATCCGTCTGCCACCAAGTTCCAGATTCAAACCTCTAGTACGTTTATGAAGCTTTCAGTGCCCATGGCCCTTAGAGATCCCCTTTTGTCACCAGAACCCTTTTGTCATCAGAACCCTCTGGAATCCCAGTATCAATACCTGGTTTCTCTGAGCCAGTTACCTGCAGCTTGTGTGAGCCCTTTGACTGCTGATCCCCTCGCTGTTCCACTGCTGTGGTCACCGTCCTGTCAGTTGACTCCTATGCTTCTTCTTAATGGGAGGCTCTCGCTATTTATGGTGCCCTGCGCTGGTCTGCTGCACCCCTGGAGTCTGCAACCCCTTGTGGTATGCTGCCTAGAACAGGCACTGCCATCTTGTGCACAGACCTCTACAGTGGCTGGATTTAAATAAAATGTCGGCTCCTGAAATGGGCCATTAAAAGCCTGCACAGAGCTGTTGGAATTAGGACTGGGCGGTTAGGACCCAGTAGAGAAGCACAGTGTCCCCACCCCCCGCTCTCCTGGCTCTGCACCAGCAGCATTTAAAAAAACAGTATTGAAGATTTTTTTCTTGATAAGTTCTAGAAATACCTGAATTAACTATTCTTAAGGCAATCTAATCTTCCATTTTTTGCTTCATGGATATTTTGCATTCAATAATAGTAATCTGCGCTTCATTTATTATTTTCCTGCATATAGAAAAGTAACATGAAAACATTGTGCATAGAGGTTTGTAGAAGGTTAAATCCTACTGAGAAAGATTTTTCATTTTATTATTCGCGTCATGATTAATTTTCAAGGATTGATTTATTTTTGGGATCAGCATATTTGCAATCTCGTTTTACTCAAGCTGAATATAAGAGTAGAATAATTTCTGACCATTCATTGTTATTTATTTCTTGTGTTGGGTCGGAAGTTACTCAATCAATTTTTTGGTGGAGGTTTAATGCAATGCTATTGAAAAAAACGGAATTTGTAAAATTTATTAAGGATCAAATTGCTTCTTTTCTGGATTTGAATAGGAATACAGTTCAGAGTAATTTTACTTTATGGGATCCTTTGAAGGCCTTTTTACATGGTCAAATTATTAGCTATGCATTAAAAGAAAATTAGAAATTTTTGGCGGAGAGTCGGTTATTAGAAAAAAAGATAGCTGATTTGGAAAAAGAATTTCAGAGGAATTGTACAGAGGATAATAAAGCAGTTTTAACTAAATTGAAGCTACGATATAATACATTACAAACATATCAGTATGAAAGTTTGATTTAAAGATCTAAGCAACATTATTATGATTTAGGGGATAGAGCTCATACAGTTCTAGCATGGCAATTGAAAACAGAACAAGAATCAAGAACGATTAATGCTGTAAAGAAAGATAATTCAGTTACTTTTAAACCTCAGGAAATTAATGACCAATTTTTATCATTTTATCAGAAATTATACACTTCTGAGGGAGTTCGAGATGGTGGTTCCATTGAATCTTTTTTGTCAGATTTAAATTTGCCAATATTAGGGAAAGATGATGTGAGGAAACTGGACTATCCTTTTACGGATTTAGAAATAAAGGATGTTATTCAACAAATGCCTAATGGGAAGTCTCCAGGAGATGATTGGTCTACTGTTGAATTTTATAAAGTTTTTTTTATCTCCTCTATTTATGGATGTTCTTTAGCAGGTAACTCAAGAACAAACTTTACCAGATTCATGTTTGAGTGCAATAATAATGGTTATACCAAAAAAAGATAGAGACCCTTTGAATGTAGCATCATATCGGCCAATTTCTTTATTAAATGCAGATTATAAAATAATTGCAAAATTATTGGCAAATAGACTTGCTAAGTATTTACCACAACTGGTACATGCTGACCAGGCTGGTTTCATTAGAAATAAGTATGCCTCTGACAATATTCTTAGAATAATTTCGCTGATCAACGCATCACGTCAGCAACCCAACCTACCAATGGTAGTTGCTCTAGATGCCGAAAAAGCTTTTGATCGGGCCAAATGGAAATTTTTATTTAAAGTCTTGGAAAATTATTAGTTTGGACCCTTTTTTATTGGTTGGGTAAAGTCACAATATAATAATCCAGTTGCTAGGGTGGTGACAAATGGTCAAACCTCTTCTTTTTTAAAATTATCACGTAAAATTCATCAAAGTTGTCCCTTGTCGCCGGCTCTATTTGCGTTGGTCATCGAACCGTTAGCTCAAGCTATTAGGCAGAATGAGAATATTAGAAGTATAAGGATAGCAAACGATGAATACAAGATTAATTTATTTGGTGATGATGTTTTGATATATTTAACTAATCCGGAATGATCTTTAATTTATTTGCAAGAATGTTTAGAACAATATGCTAAATTGTCAGGATAAAAGTGAAATATTACTAATTTCCAAGGCAAATTACAATCAGTGTAGACAAATTACTAAACTTTGTTGGATTTATAAAATTAAGCATTTAGGTATAATGATTGATGTAAATATTCAATCATTGTATAATTTAAATTATGTAAAGTTAATGAAAAAGATTAAAACTGATTTGATTAAGTGGAAGGATCTACCTTTGTCATTAATAGGCCAAATAAATTGTATTAAGATGAATATTTTTCCATGAACTCAGTATGTTTTTCAGTCGATTCCTTGTTTACTTATGAAATCTTTTTTTCAGGATTTAAATAAAGTAGTACGAGAATTTTTATTTAAGGGAAATCTAGCTAGAGTAGTGATACATAAATTGACTTGGAAATATGCTTTGGGAGGTTTACAATTACCTCATTTTCAAAATTATTATGAAACAGCTCAATTAAGATTTATTAACTGTATGCTGGATGTTTCATAACCCCCACCCCCACCCCTAGCTGGGCTAGGGTAGAATTGGCTGGTATTTCTGAACCTTATTCACATCAATTTATATTTAAGTGGAATTCTGTTTCATTACAGAGATATAATGTACCGATTTTAAAACATTTGTTAGAGATTTGGATTAAAAGGAATTTATTGATAGGTACAAAAGGTAAAATATCGGTTCAAGCTCCAATATATCAAAATAAATTGATTCCTTTTTCGTTGAATAATAGATTTTTAAGGGAATGGCAGATTAAAGAAATAAAGTCATTGCAGGATTGTTTTGAAGAGGGTAAATTTTTATCGTTTAATCAATTTAGAGAGAAATTTGGAATTCCAGTGAATTCTTCATTTGTGTATTATCAAATTAGAGCATTAGTGAAAGAAAATTTTGGAAGAGAAATGAAAATTCCTAAGTTAACGAAATTTGAGTTTATGATTTTTCATTCATTAAATAAGGATTTTATTTCTGAGATGTATGCGTTGTTGCAAGACACTATGGATAAAATAAATTTAGATAAATCTAGGATTAAATGGGAAAATTATTTAATTTGTGATATTAATCAGGCTGATTGGGAGATGATGTGTTTTGATGGTATGGTTAATTATAATTTTTTGCACCAGTTGTATCTAACCCCTGAGAAATTGAAAAAAATATGGATTTAGTAATTCAGAGTTGTGTTTTAGATGTGGATTATGTGTAGGAACATTTTTACATTCAGTTTAGTTTTGTGATTAAGGTTCAATAATTTGGGATAAAATTAGGGAATTTCTTCAAAAATTGTTTAAGATCCAACTTTTGTTAAATCCAAAAATTTTTTGTTGGGTTTCACTGCCTCATTTATGGATTTGGGGTTAGATAAGTTTCAGACAGCATATTTTCGTTTAGCATTGGCTGTAGCACGTAAATGTGTTGTGATTTCATGGAAAGACGAGGTTGAGGTAAATGTAACTCGTTGGCATAATGAGTTGAGGTCCTGTATTTATTTGGAGAAAATAACACATGATTTGCATGATAATTATGACTTTTTTGTTAAGATGTGGTGGCCTTATTTGAAATGTATGAGTTTAGTAATATCTTAAATTGTTGTATGTGTTTCTTTTATTTTCTTAATGTTTCCCTTGTGGAGTGGAGTGGGGTAGGTTAGTTGTAGTTTTCATTTTTACATTATGGAAATTTTTTTAAAAACATTGTGAGGTAAATGTTTGCTGTAGTAAAGAGAATATGGCAATATGTAAACATAAACATAGTGCTGTACAGAATAATTTCCTGCAATTGATGATTTTCAAGATTTGTTTGTGGAGAAGTTATACAGAGGCATAAAGGCATATTTTCTTTCAAATTGCCAAATTACTATTTACTAAGGTATAAATAGAAGTTTTGAATATTAATCCCATGAATCTTTTCAGAATGATTCAAATATGTTCAAATACTTCAAAGTATTGTTGCCTAACAAAGTCTGACTTAGCATTGTCTCAAGATATTTTTATTTATACTAACTTGTTTGTTTAAACAAGTGATTTAATTGTTGTGTACTTTTCAATGAATTCAATATAGCAAAACTTCACTGCTGTTTAGCTTGCGGTAATCTGTTGCAATAGTTATGTTTGTTGGAAATAGCTGAGAAATTAACATGATGTGTATTTCAGTTTTTAAATGTTATAGCCAATATTTTAAACATAGCCATGGCACGATTATCCAGTAAGGTTTAGTGCTGAAATTATTTTTATATCTCTTTTCGGATAGAAACATGACATTCATCATTACTAGGCTATGTTTACCTGTGTATTATTTAAGAAGTTCTGGTTTGCCATGCTGTTAACCTTGTTTTAAAACTGTGTCAACTTCTGCTGATCTCACCCCAGTATGCACAAATCCTCAAGGCAAAACACTTAGCTTGGTTAGAGTTTGTGCCAGATTTCTTTGCTTTTCCCACCATCTGATCTGAAACCAGACTCCTTAAGTGTCAAACCAACTCTCTCAACAGATTTATTGTAAACAGAAATTAACCCAGGTTGCATGGGAGCCATGTACATTGTGATTTATGACTCTCAAGTGGATTTTGGCTCTGGTTATCTGCAGCTTCTATGCAGGGGTATGAATTATCAGGCACCAGTGTACTTCAGATGGATGAATGATTTCTGCTGTTGAGACATGGAGATGTTAACCAGATCTACTCCCAAATAAAGACTAATAACACTGATTTTTAAACATTGTTCATGACAGATGAGAATGAGGAGGAGAGTGGATAGACTCTAATTAAGAATGTTGACTGTATGTTCTCTTTAGCTGTGATTGATTAGTACAGGAGTGCTATCACTACACAGGAAATGATGCAGTGATACATTGCTAGGTGAAAGGTTAAATCTTAAAGTATGTTTTAATTTGTGTGCTCGGCTGTTGGTAGTAATGCATTAGGTTCAGAATTTAGTGACACTATTTAGTAATGCTATTTCTATAAGGTTCTATTTATAAACTTAATGTAGTAAATGTGCTTCATTTTCTCAATGATAGCAGGAAGTGATAATAGTAGGCATATTTATAATCATGCATTTATATATTCAGTTAAAAGCAGTATCGCTTAAATACCAGGGTAGTAAGTAGATCTCTGGCGTATCATAAATCTTTAAACTTTTATTCATGATTATAAAATTGAAAATCAATTATTTTAGATGCATTTGTGAACAACAGTGTGGTTTTACATACATTTAATTTTGTATTTTTAAAGAATGCTTTTCATATTTGTCTGCATACTCATAGCCTCCAAACTTATTCTGCCTCTAAACTTAACTTTTCAAAAATATATGCTATATACATTTTCACGTGTGGGGAGGGTAATGTTACTTTTTATCTTTTTCCAATTGACTCATTTGTTTCATCATAGATATTTTAAATTCTTGCATTTTATAATTTTAAAGAGTACTTTTAATAAAGCAATTTGTCCTTTGTATGGTCAGAGTTTAAATTGGTACTTATTTAATTTTTTTTTAAAAAGAAGCTTTTTTTGTTGTAGTATAGGCTTTTTACCCCCTCCATAAATCTTCGTCCGCGAAGCCAAGCCAAAGATAGGCTAGAAAGTGTTCTGCATTATGTTCTTGAATAATTTAAATAATTTCATGTTTGAAAAAAGACGTTGAATCATGGGGACCTACAATTAGTTGAGATTTTGGCTTCTGTCAGGCAGTAGTGTTCATCCTGGAAAGTGGCTCATGGCTGAAGAGGATCAGGATCACTTTTGATGGTTGAATAACAATCCAGGGCTTGAGATGAGGTATTGGAGACTGGTATGCATCCTATCTAGGATTGATTGAGCAGGCAGGGAAGGTGAAGGAGACCAATTGGACAGAAAATACTTTTCAACAATTTTGATTGCATCCTTAATGCCAAAAAAAGCTAAAATCCAAGAGTTGATACAGTAAATTAAAGTGCAGTTTTGCTCCGTTTTCTTAATGCCTTTAAATCACCTTTGTATCCTCAGTCACATTTCAGGTTTTCATCTAGCTTTGTAATTATCAGCAAATTTGGACATACAGATGTATTAAGTTATGTAATCTGTGAACAGCTAAGGGCCTGATGCTGATCTCTTTGGTAACTAACAAGTGATAGCATGTTGGCCTTTAAAAAAAAGATTTTCTATCATTTAGCATACTAATATGTATAAAAGTTTGCTTAATCATTAACCTAATGGATTTTAATTTTATGTAAGCATCATTCCGTTGTGCCTTGTCATATGCATTTTGACAACTCTGATACATTGCATCAATTGGTTTCCTCTTGTTCATATTTGTAGTATATCCTAAATTTAAAAAAATTAATCAGACATGACATTCTCTTAATAAAAGCATGCTACCCCAGTTTAATCAAATGATCATTTTTCTACATGCTAGTAATAATATCCTTAATAAGGGTTTTCCTCTTTTCTTTGGCATCTAATGTCATGCTGTATGGTCCAGAATCCTCTATTTTATATTTTCTTCCTTTCTTTACATCAAGTAAATAGCTATCTCTTAAAAGAGAGTCCATGTTACAGAAGAGGAGGTGCTGGAGGTCTTAAAATGCATCAAGGTAAATAAATCCGCAGGACCTGATGTCATGGTATCCTAGGGATGAAACTCCAGGAGCCAAAGCAGAAATATTTGAATTATCGTTAAATATGGATGAAGTGTCAGAAGATGGAGGTGGCATGTGCCTTAATACAAAAAAGATCGTAAGTACAAGCAAGGGAACTATATTCCAGTGAGTTTAATGTCAGTTATGTGTAAGTTACGGGATGGGATTTTGAGAGCCAGAATTTACCTCCATTTGGACAGACAAGGACTGATTAAAGGATAGTCAACATGCCTTTGTATGAGGAAAATTGTCTATTAGAAATTTGACAGATTCTTTGAAGAGGTGACAAAGAAGATTGAGGAAGGCAGGGAAAAAAAACTACACAATATAAACATGTAAACAAATAAAGAACTGTAAACATAATAAATACAGGTTTAAACAAACTGAGCAAAACAGAGAATTTTTAAAAAATCAATGAAGTGGAAAAGTAAGAGTCCTTGGTAGCAGCTGTTCCTGAACCTGGCAGTGTGAGTCTTGTGGCACCTATACCTCTTTCCCGATGGCAGCAGTGAGAACAAAGTGTGTGCTGGGTGGTGTGGAAGCTTGATGATTGCTGCTACTCTTGGACAGCAGCATTTCCTGTAGATGGTCTCGATAGTGGGGAGCGTTTTTCCTGTGATGTCTGAGGCTGTGTACCCTACCTTTTGGAGGGCTTTATCTCAGCGGTATTGGTACCCTCATACCAGACCATGATAAAGCTGGTCAGCACACTTTCCACCACACACCTGTAGAAATTTGCCAGGGTTTCTGTTGTCATACCTCTAAAAACTTCTGAAGAAGTGGAGGTGCTGACATGCTTTCTTCGAGATGCTATTAGCGTGTTAGGTCCAGGAAGGATCCTCTGAGATAGTGACTCCCAAGTACTAAATTTGCTTACCCTCTCCATCTCTGATCTCCCAATGATCACTGGATTGTACACACCTCTGGTTTTCCTTTCCTGAAGTCAAAAATAAGCTCCTTGGTTTTGTTGACGTTGAATATGAGGTTGTTGCTGGTGCACCATTCAGGCAAGTTTTCAATCTCCCTTCTGTATGCTGACTCTTTGCCCTTCTTTATACAACCTCTGCTGTGGTATCATCAGCATATTTGTAGATGGTGTTATTGTCAAGCCACATAGTCACATAGGTGTAGAGCAGAGGGCAAGAACACAACCCTTTTGTACTGATGGAGAATGTGGAGGAGATGTTCTTACCGATCCTCACTAATTGTGGTCTGGAGGTGAGGAAATCCAGGATCCAATTACACAGTGGGGTATTGAGTCCTAGGTCTTGGAGTTTGCTGATCTGTTTTGAGGGAATGATGGTGTTAAATGCCAAACTATAGTTGATGAAGAGCATCCTGATGTATGCATCTTTGCTGTCCAGGTTTTCCAAGGCTTTGTGTAGAGCCAGTGAGATGGCATCTGCCGTAGACCTGTTCCTGCGGTAAGCAACTTGGAACAGATCCCAGTCGCCGCTCAGATAGGAGCTGATATGCTTCAACACCAGCCTTTCAAAATGCTTCATCATTGTTGAGGTGAGCGCCACTGGTCGATAGTTATTAAGGCAGTTTACTATGCTCTTGGGCACCAGTGTGATTGGTGCATGTTTGAGTTCGATGTTGAAGATATCCGTGAATACACTAGTAAGTTGGTTAGCACAGATTTTTAATACTTGGCCAGGTACTCTGTCCAGACCGGATGCTTTCCTTTTATTCACTCTCTTGACGACAGCCCACATGTCATCCTCGGATACGGTTGTTACTCAGGTTGAAGATCTGTAACCAGTGGTGTGCCACGTGGATTGATGGTGTGTCCACAGTTGTTTGTTATCCATATTATTGACATGAATGAAATGTTTAAAAAAGGGTGGACAAAAAAAAAACAGGTTAGTTAGCTTGATGTCTATAATTGAGGAAATGTTTCAAGCTAGCATTAAGGATAAAATAGCAAGATTTCTGGATGGAGATTGTTCCATCAGGCAGATGCAGGAATAGAATGTTATTTTTAACTGAAGGTCTGGAGTTCCATGAGAACATAATGAGCGTAGTACAGCAAGTCATAGGAAATAAAGTTTAACCAATGTTTTGGGATTGAGACCTTCATCATATGTGGAGTGAATAGAAGGGAGCAGGTGGATGTGGTACACTTAAAACTTGCTGAAGGGGTTTCGATCAGGTACCACACAAAATACCTGCGTAAGATAAGGATGCGTTGAGTTGCCTCTCATAGAAATTAGTTAACCAATAGAAGGAAGAAAGTTGGGGTAAATTGGGTGTTTCTCTGGTTGGATGGTTAATGTGGTGCTTCAAGGCTCATGACTGTTCACAATACAGTATACATAATGATTTGGAGGAAGGTGCCAAGAGTAGAGTATCCACGTTTGCTGATGACTCTAAAATGAATGGAAAACCGAAATGTTTATAGGACCCAGAGCCTGCAGATAGATGTGGATAGTTATGCGAGTAGGCAAAGATCTGGTATATCAGCTTCTGTCTGAGCAGTGACATGGATCCCTTTCAATGGACAAGTTGCAACAGCAGGTCTACAGCAGATGCCATCTCACTACTCTACACAAAACCCTGGTACACCTGTACAGCAAAGATGGATAAATCAGGATGCTCTTTATCAACTACAATTTGGCATTCATCTCCATTATATCCCCTAAAGTGATCAGCAAACTCCAAAACTTGGGCCTTAATAGCCCATTATGTAATTGGATCCTGTATTTCTTCAACTCCTGACTCTAATCAGTGTGGATTGGTAAGAACATTTCATCCACATTCTTCATCAGAACTGGAGCACCACAGGGCTGTGTATCTAACCCCCTGGTCTACTTACTTTACATTCATGACTGTGTAGGTTGGTATGACCACAACACCATCTACAAATTTGTTGATGATATCACAGTAGTGGATTGTATAAAAAGGGCCAATGAGTCAGCCTACAGGAGGGAGATTGAAAATTTTGCTGAACGGTGTACTAACAACAACCTCACACTTAATGTCACCAAAACTGATTGAGGATTTTTGGAAGTGCGCAATCCAGTAATCATTGGGAGATCAGAGATGGAGAGGGTGAGAAAATTTAAATTCCTGGGAGTCACTGTCTCAATTGACCTTTCCTGGACCTAACATACAAATGTCATTGTGAAGAAGCACGTCAGTGTCTCTGCTTTCTCAGGTGTTTGTGAAAGTTTGATATGACATTGAAATCCTTGACAAACCCTCTGAAGATGTGTGGTGGAAAATGTGGTGACCGGCTGCATCATAACCTGGTATGGGGGCACCAATGCCTCTGAGCAGAAAGCCCTGCAAAAGGTAGTAGACACAGACCAGTACATCACAGGCAAAACTCTCCCAGTTGAACACTGCCTTCAGAGACCAGCAGCAGTCATTAAGGATCCATATCATGCAAGACATGCCCTATCCTCACTGCTGCCATCGGGAAAGAGATATAGGTGTCACAAGGCTTGTATTACCAGATTCAAGAACAATTGCTACCCGTCATGATCAAACTTCTGAACAAGAAAAAACAAGCAGAGACTCATTTCGAGACTCTAAATTTGCACATTATTTATTATTGAATATTTTTTTTCTGTATTGCACTGTCAGTTTACATTTCTCTCTTTGTAATTCTGCTTGGCCGCAGGGAAAAGAATCTCAGGGTTTTATGTGAATTTATATATGTACTCTGACAATAAATCTGAACTTTGACTTTGAACTATGAGAATGCCATTGAATGTGGGGTCATGCACTTTGGAAGAAAAATGGCTGATTAGATTATTATTTAAAAGGTGAAAAATTGCAGCATGTTGTTGAACAGAGGGATTTGGGAATGTTTGCTCATGAATCACAAAAGTTAGTTCCCAGGTTCAGTAGCTAATCATGAATATTGGCCTTTATTGCTGGAGAGGTTGAATTTAGGACCAAGGAGATTCTGTTGTAACTGTACAGAGTAATAATGAGTACTGTATGTAGTTGTAGTCACTTAACCTGAAAAAGGATATACTGGTTTTGGAGGCGACACAGAGGACATTCACCAAATTGATTCTTGTAATGAATGAGTTATCTTATGAGGAGAGAGAGAGAAGAACCTTGAACAATATGCATTAGAGTTTAGAAGGATGAGGGAGAATCTTATAAAGATATATAGAATTATGAAGAAATAGATAAGATTGAAAAAGGAAGGTTGTTTTCACTGGGAGATTGCATGAGAACTAGGGAACATCGACTCAAGATTCAGGGGAGTAGGTTAAGACCTTCACAGAGAATAGTGAATCTGAGGAATTCTCTGCTCAGTAGGAGCTGCCATATTAAATGAACTGAAGATAGAAATGTTTGGATTTGTGAAGAAAAGGATATTTAAGGGCTATAGGAAACAGGTGGATAAATGGAGCTGAATCCACAGCCAGAAAGCAGCCTTCTCTTGCTCCTAATACTTATGTAGTTAGGATGGTGAATACTTTTGCAGATGATACCAATATTGGTGCTGTCGTGAACAGTGAAGAAGGTTATCTAAAGTTATAACAGGATCTCGATGAACTGCTATGCTCTAGTGCTATTTTGGATTCCCCCCCAAAAAGTTCACAAAAACAGTAAACAAGATTAATCATTTCAGTGGGTGGCATTTAATTTTATCCTATAGCCTAGACATAAGCAGAAAATCAAATTTAAAATGACAGTGACTTCCAGGTGGGAATATGGCATGACCATCATTCCAGTCATGATCCTGTAACTGTCTCTACTCTGGTCTGATCTCCTCTCTCCTTGTCGTTAGGCTCTCCCTATTTGCACTAGCTTCCAAAGCATCAATATCTGCTTCCCTTGCAGCACTCTCGTCACAGTCCCCTGGATGGATTTTTCTAATCATGATGATCCTAGAACCTTTGGACATTTGGAAGATCATCTCAAATGCATCTACAGCATTCATTTCTCTTTCTATAAGCCTTGGATGCAGCTTATCAGGTCTTGGGAATCCAGCTTTAGTCCACTTAAATTCTTTTTTTTCCCCCTCAAGTTAAATATCAAGTTCTTTACCATCACTAAATCCTTGGATGCTCTGTATTTTTGCTGAATTTTCTCGTTTGCTGCACTGCTATGATGCCATGATGGGCCTCTGTGTTGGTGGGATTGCCATTTAGGTCCTATACCATACCAACATGCACAATGACCTCTGACTGCTCATCCTTCCCCTTGAGAATGTTCTGTAACTGCTTAGAGATACCCTTGACCTTTTGTAGTGGCTTACCTTACCTTACCTTAGTCATACAGCATGGTATCAGGCCATTTCGGCCCAAGAATCCATGCCGCCCAATTACACCTACACCCCCGGCACGTTTCAAACAGTGGGAAGAAACTGGAGCCCCTGGGAAAAACCCACACAAACACGGGGAGAATGTACAAACTCCTTACAGACGTTTTGGAATGTCTTAATTTTGAATGATTCAGATGAAGGAATGAATCACCTAATTGCCCCTGAGTGAGAGAGAAATAAATGAATAAACCCGAAGTGAATGGCTTCTCTTTCAAATTAAAAAAAAGCATGCACTGGTATATACAAGTGATCATGCCTGTGAAGTAGAAACAAAATAATTTGTACAAATTCCTCCTATGGCACTTTCCAGCTTTATACAGCATTCCTCTTTACTGAAGTACAACCAAGTTACAGATCATCAAATTAGATTGGTGAAATATTTTTACTGAATATATTTATGGAAAAGGAGTAATGAGACCACCAGAATTTCTTTCTTTTAGATAAATAGATTTACGGGATTTAAAAAAAATTCCATTTGTTTCTTACATAATACAGAGGTATTGGCATTCATCAAAAATGCAGAACTCATTTGACAAAGTTGGTTATTTTTATGACATTATGGTACTGCATTTCTGATCAATGACAGCAGTGTAATAATTTTTCTTTCCTTTAACATTTGACATCAATACACTTCATCTGCCAAGATACATGACAAATGACTTAACATGCTATTTTTAAGTTTTGTGAAATTTTAAAATTTGGTATCATCTGAATTATTCTCCATTTTTTCATTCATGTGAAATAAATATTTCATGACTTTTACATAGTATTGCAGAGTAATAATGAAATAAATGAGTTGTACATTAATATAATCACAAATCATTTCAAATAAAACACACAGTCCATTATCTCATCCCTTGATCAGATCCCCAGGAACTTTTGCAGTTGGTAAATTTAAGATATTAAAGGGAACAATCTACCAAATTTATTATGGTAACCTTTGTGGTCACTGTCTTACACCAAATGATTAAATATTAATGGAAAATGTTGATATTTCCAATGCACAAAAAAATTACTTGTAAATTTTAATTTTATTTCACATTTACAATTACTTTCAATATCTTCATTTAGAGATACAGGAGGCAAATAATTTTTGCATATGCTATGCATAAGAAGACCAACAAAAATTTGTGTGGATATTTCATAGATGATTGACTTTGAGAAGCCATCTGATTTGCGGCAGTCTGGCTGTACCATTTTAGTGAAATGGGCTTTTCTTTGACCAACATAGCATGTTGGTTTAAAGCAATGGCCCCTTTAATTTCAGTGGAATGTCTTAATTTTGTGGTACAAGTTCAAATGGGATAAGATATAAGATGCTGTAATTATTTAGATTCGATTTAAAGATGTTAAAAGTGTTGCTGATTTATATTTTTCCTTTTTTGCACATTTATCGTAAGTATTCCAGAATTGATTATTTTTTGGTTGACACTCATCTAATACCCATGGTTACCTATTGTGCATTTGAAGCAATCACGTTGTCAGATCATGCGCCTTCGAAATTAGTAATGAAGTTCCCTGACATTATATCCAATTCCTCACAATGGAGATTTAATGCCATGTAGTAGCTCACCGGTGGCTTAACCGAACTGGTTCAGGAGGTTCTGAGTGATGTCATGCCGTCACAATGTGATGACATCATTTGGAACCTGTGGGGTTTTAAAAGCTGCAGTTCACTCTTTGAGTAACGACTTTTACTGAACTTCACTCGACGACGTCTGGTCATTTCTCATTCTTCATTTCGCACTGCGACACAGTTGCTACATTGGTGACCCCAATGGGCCCAAACGGACTTTGTACCCAACGTGGACAAAACACACCGGTTTTGCTCAAATTGCCTGTCTTTTGGATAACTCAACCTGAAGTTTGGTTCCCACCTGCTCTTGGCAAGTACAAAGCCCTAAAAGGCCTCCTTCTCTGGATTTATGGTCTCTCATGACGCGAGCGAGCTGTATGGCTCCTCCACACCGATGGCCTGGGGGATCATGCCCCTTTGGAGTTAATGAACGACATGTTTGCGCTGGCAGATGGCCACAGGCCTTGCTTGCTCTTTGAGCAGTTTTTACAGCATATGCCAGAAGACATCTGCCTCATGTTGGCTGACAAGGACTTTGATAACCCTCGAACAGTGGCCGCCCATGCAGATAATCTTTGGCATGTGAAACAGCAAGGTGCAAGGCCCACAGAAATTAGTGCTGCATCCATGAGTACCGGCGACGAGGGCGTACATTCCCCCGGACAAGCATGACTCTGTGAAAACCACCTGGTGTTTTTACCATCAACGCTGGGGTTCTGAAGCTCACTGCTGCTGACCCCCTTGCACTTTCAAGGAAACACCATGGCCAGTCTTCACTAATGGCTATGGCAGCTGGTTACCGTAACAGCCTACTCTATGTCTGGGGACGAACTCTCCCCAGTGCAAATTTCTAGTTGACAGGGGTGCGGAGGTTAGTGTCCTTCCTCCTTCAGGCTTTGACACCTGTATCATGAGTGCAAGTTCGGCGCTCACTGTGGTGAATAACAGTTCAATTCGTACGTACAGCACAGACTGTGCCCCTGAAATTTGGTGAGAATAACTTCTTTCTTTCTTTTTCAATCTTTTTATTATTATTATAATTTATAAACACATACAGTTCAAAGAGATATAAAAAATACATAGTAAGTAATGAATTAATACAGAGATATTAAACAATAATATTACAGAATAAAAATATATCATAAAAAAAAAATTTACATCAGTTTAGGGTGTGAACTATCTCTAAAAAAAAAGATATAATTAATAACAATATATGAAAAAAGAAAAAAAAAAAACCAAAAAAGAAGAAAAAACAAATCTGAATTAAAAAACTTAAAAAAAAACTTATAAAAAAATCCTACAGATATAGCTAAACCACGCCGATCACTCCGATCTCATCTTACAGCCCAATTATCATACATAATCATAGAAAGAAAACAGAGCCAGATCAACTCACCACAATTGAAAATATTGAATAAATGGTCGCCAGGTTAACTCAAACTTAGAAGGGGATTCATAGACAGAGTTTCTAATTTTCTCTAAATTTAAACATAGTATAGTTTGGGTAAACCATTGGAAAACAGTGGGAGGATTAACCTCTTTCCAATTCAATAGTATAGATCTTCTTGCCATTAGTGTAAGAAAAGCAATCATACGATCCGCAGGAAGAGATAAATAAGTCAAATCTATCATAGATAATCCAAAAATTGCAGTAATGGGATGTAGTTGTAAATCAATATTCAAAACAGTAGATATAATGGAAAAAATTTCCTTCCAATAATTCTGTAAAGAGGGACAGGACCAAAACATATGTGTAAGGGAAGCTATTTCCAATTGACATTTATCACATATAGGATCGATATGAGAATAAAAGTGATGGAGTTTATCTTTAGACATATGAGCTCTATGAACAACTTTAAACTGTATTAGTGAACGTTTTGCACATAGAGAAGAAGAGTTTACCAGTCGCAGAATTTTATTCCAATTTTAATTGGAAATATGAAGGTTGAGTTCTCTTTCCTAATCATTTTTAAACTTTTCAAAAGTCCCAGAATTTATTTTTGTAATTATATTATATAATTTAGATATCACACCTTTTGGAGGGAATTTTGAATATAGTATAGCCTCTAAAACAGTCGTAGTCTACCGATTGGGAAAAGAGGGTAAAGTCGAAACTAAGAAACTCCTAATCTGCAAATATCGAAAGAAATGAGATCGAGGTAAATCATATTACATGGATAATTGTTCAAATGACATGCAAGAGTTATCCAAGAATAAATCCGAAAAGCATGTTATACCTTTAACTTTCCAGAGTAAATAAGCTTGATCAATTAGAGAGGGATGAAAAAGGAAATTTAGTACAATAGGAGTTTCCAAGATAAAATGACTTAGGCCAAAAAATCTCTGGAATTGAAACCATATACGTAGTGTATGTTTAGCCATTGGATTATTAATTTGTTTATATAATTTAGTATGAGTAAAAGGGAGAGCAGCTCCCAAAATAGAGCTAATTGAAAAATTTTGTATCGGTTTAATTTCTAAATTTACCCAATGGGGATTTAGAGATAATTCTGAATAATTCAACCAATACCTTAAGTAACTAATATTAATTGCCCAGTAATAAATTCTAAAGTTAGGTAATGCCAACCCTCCCTCTAGTTTAGATTTCTGTAAATATTTTTTCCCCAATCTAGGATTCTTGTTTTGCCAGATATACGAGGACAATTTAGAATCGACCTTATCAAAAAAAGATTTAGGAACAAAATAGGTATAGCTTGGAATATATATAAAAATTTAGGTAAGATCATCATCTTAATAGCATTAATTCGACCTATCATGGATAGGGATAATGGTGACCAATTGGTAAGTAAACTGCCGATCAGGTCCAATAGAGGGAAAAAACTAGTCCTAAACAAATCTTTATGTTTTTTAGTAATCTTAATCCCTAAATATATAAAATGGTCTCTAGCTATTTTAAAAGGCAAACTATCATAAATAGGAACCCATCCATTAAAAGGGAATAATTCACTTTTATTTAAGTTCAGTTTATATCCCGAAAAATTACTAAATTGGGCTAATAAAGATAAAACTGCAGGAATAGAATTTTCAGGATTGGAAATATATAACAATAAATCATCTGCATATAGTGATACTTTATGAATATCCCTGCAACGAATAATACCAGTAATATTGGGTGCTTCTCTGATAGCAATTGCCAAAGGTTCTAAAGCTAAGTTAAATAATAAAGGGCTAAGGGGGAACCCTTGCCTGGTGCCCCGAAATAATCGAAAATATGGCGATCTTTGGGTATTAGTAAAAACCGAGGCAACTGGGGAATTATAAAGAAGTTTAATCCAAGATATAAATATCGGACTAAAATTAAATTTTTCAAGAACTGTAAATAAATAAGGCCATTCTACTCTATCGAAGGCCTTCTCAGCATCTAGTGAAATAACACATTCTGAAGACTTATGTGAAGGAGTGTAAATAATATTCATCAATCTTCTAATATTAAAGGAGGAATAACGGTTTTTAATGAATCCAGTCTGGTCTTCAGAGATAATATATGGTAATATCTTCTCTAGCCTTGTCGCTAGAATTTTAGAGAAGATCTTAAAATCAACATTCAACAAAGAAATAGGTCTATAAGAAGAACATTCGGTCGGGTCTTTATTTTTTTTCAAGATTAGAGGAATCGTAGCTCTGTAAAATGATTGTGGTAGTTTACCCAATGTGATAGATTCATCAAACATCTTAATCAGCCAGGGAGAGAGAGTAGAAGTAAAAGCTTTATAAAATTCCACAGAATATCCATCAGGACCTGGTGCTTTCCCCGAGTTCAGTGAGAAGAGAATAACTTCACATGGAAGCTCATTCTTGCTACTCTGTCCTGGCTGTTGCCAAACTTCTTGAGGAGTTACTGGACATTGTTACTCCCCAAGCTCTCCACTGCTTCACCCAAACATGGCATCGCACACCACATCCTCACCCAAGGATCTCCTTTACACGCCTAAGCTCAACGACTGCCACCTGACAATTTGTGGCTTGCAAAACCAGAGTTCCACAAAATGGAGGAACTTGGAATCATACGTAGGTCTGATAGTCAATGGGCTTCCCCACTACATATGGTGCTTAAAGCCTCGGGAGGCTGGAGACCTTGCGGGAATTAATGGTGTTTCAATGACGCAACCACTGCAGACTGCTACCCTGTGCCCCTTATTCAGGACTTTACAGCTATTCTTCATGGGGCCAGGATATTTTATAAAATTGATTTGGTGTGTGGGTCCCACCAAATACCTGTAAACCCAGAGGATGTGCTCAAAACTGCCATCATAGGACCGATCGGCCTCTTTGAATTTTTGAAAATGTCTTTTGGGCTCAAAAATGCTGTACAAACACCCCAGCGACTAATGGGGTGTGGCATGGACTTCCTTTTCGTATACTCGTCACCAGCCACTCCCACAAAGAGGACCTGTAGCATCATCGTTTACTCTGCCGCCACCTGCAGGTGTTTGGGGTAACTGAACCCTTCAAAGTGCAAATTCGGACAGTCCTCTATCGAGTTCTTGGTAGATAAGATCAGTATTCAGGGTGTCGTTCCATTGCCTATCAAGGTAGAAGCCATCCTCAAATTCGTGAGGCCCGATACGATCAAAGGACTCCAGGAATTTGTGGGGATGGACAATGTCTATCACTGCTCTCTACTCTCTGCAGCTCATATTATGAAAGCCACCTTTGTCCTCATGTCCAGCAATGCCAAAGAACCCGACTAGACAAAGGGAACCATGGTAGCATACCAAAGACACCCTAGTGGTCACAAATGGATGCACCAACTGCCTTGATGATAGATGCGTCTGACGCGGCAAAACGTGGGGTCTTGGAACAGTACACCAATGGACAATGGAAGCCTCTAGCATTTTTCACTAGGCACCTCCGCTCTCCAGAAACAAAAAAACAGCACATTTGATAGGGAACTGCTGGCGCTGTATCTAGCGGTCAAAAACTTCTGCTATATTTTGGAAGGCAGGGACATCATGGTTTTTACACACTGCTAACATTCGCCATCACAAAGACATCAGATCCCTGGTCAGGGTTGTAGACTTTGGACCGCAAGGCACCACTCTCCTGTTTGATGTTTCCACAGGTCAGCCTTGCCCTATCACACCTGGTGCATGGAGATGTTGCATTTTTGATCTCATTCATGAAGTGTCCTACCCTTCTATTCGAGTGACAGTCCGACTGATAGCCAACAAGTTTGTATGGCATGGCTCAAAAATCAGGTCACATACTGGACAAAGAGGTGCACAGACAAAAGTGCAAAGTCATGTGAAGTCACCACTTCAACCTTTACAGCCACCACAGAGTAGATTTGACTGTGTCCATGTCGACATTGTTATCCCAGTTCCAGATTCACAACTTGTTAACGGTCATCGACAGATTCAGTAGGTGGCTGGAGGTGGTTCCTATTACAGAGTCATTGACTGATTCATGTGTCAGAGCTTTTATTTCTGCCTGGGCATCTCTGTTCGGCCTACCCACACACATCACCTCTGACAGAGGCCCACAGTTTACCTTTAATCTCTGGGACATTTTGTCGTAACTGCTGGGAATGCAGCTCCACCACATGACAGCCAGCACCCACAGATGAATGGCTTGGCTGAGTGGTTCTTTAGGCAAATGAAAGCTATACTGATGACTCACCTCCAGGGACATGCTGTCTTGGATCCTCACAGGAATAAGAGTGGCACCCAAAGACAATCTCATCTCCTTATTGGCTGAGTTGATTTATGGACCCCAGCTCATTGTACCTGGGTTGTTTGTGCCTGCAGCACGCAGACAGGAGGTGCCATTGACTGAAGTCCAAGACAACTGTGGGAATGGCTTGGAAAATTGGCTCCATTTTCCACGTCAAGGTATGGACCAACAACACCCATCGACTGAGTTTGTGTTTGTACGTAGAGATGCACACGGCCCACCCTTACAGAGGCCATATTAGGGCCCTTTCAGAGAGCTACAAAACAATCATACAACTTGTGTACTAGACATTGGGGACCATCCAGAGACAGTTACGATTGACTGACTGAAGCCTGCTCATCTTGACCTCGATCGACCCTAGCCATGACCCCCTATGCGAAGGCGTGGACGACTGCCCAAGAGCGGTGGACAGTAATGGCACCAGAGGTTCAGCCTCTTATCACCGGTTCTGGGGGAGGTTGGCATGTAGTGGCTCACCGGAGGCTTAACCAAACCGGCTCGGGAGGTTCTGAGTGATGTCATGATGTCATAATGCAAAGACATAATTTGGAATGCACGGGTTTTAAAAACTAGGTGACTGAGTAAATGACTGAACTTTAACTCCACTACGTCTGATCATTTTCTCGTTCTTCATCTTACACTGCGACACAGTTACTACAGCTACATTGTTGCAAGATATAAAGTTTGTAAATTTTATTAAAGAACAAATTTCACAATTTTTTAAATTAAATGTAACAGAAGGAATATCAAGTTTGATTATTTGGGATACGATGAAATCTTTTCTTAGGGGACAAGTAATTTCATACTCAGCAGGTTTAAGACAGAAAACCAAAGCAGAACTTAAGCTGATAACTTTCAGAATTAAAGAAATAGATAATGTTTATTCAGTGACTTCTAATGAGGATCTATATAAATAAAGGATAGAACTCCAAATGCAGCATGACTTGCTCTTGACCTACCCTATTGAGAGTCAGCTTCTTAAATCTAAGCACCAGTTTTGCATACACAGAGATAAATCAGGTAAATTGTTGGCTGGTCATCTAAAAGCAGACATGGTTAAAAGACAAATTTTGAAAATACGTAAAGTTGATGGAAACCTAACTTAGAGTATCATGAAATTAATAAAACATTTTTAGGAATTTATTCTAATTTATATAAATCTGATTTTCCAGATAACAATACTGTTATGAATCAATTTTTACAAAAATTAAATTTGCCAAAAATCTTTATTCAAGATATTAATTTATTGGATGCACCTATTAAGCCTTCAGCCAGATAAGGCACCAGGACCTGATGGGTATACAGTAGAGTTTTTTAAAGTCTTCAATGATTCTCTATCCTTTCATTTATGTAAAGTCTTCACTGTCTCTATATCCTCCAGAACTTAGCTTATGAGACATCTATCCTTGCTGGGGCCTCATTTCTGTGAGGGGCACTGGACAAAGTGGTTACTCTCTGTCTTCCTTATGGTAAACAAAGTTAAAAAAATTCTTGTATGTTACATTCTAAATGTAGTATTGCGTGACAATAAGGGAACCTTCACCTTTACTTTTATTTAATTAATTCTGAAAAGAGATAAAAACTTAAACTGATTCTGCCTTCTATAGGCCAATAGATTATTAAATGTAGATTCTAAAATCCTTTCTAAAATTTAGCAAACGGATGAGAATATTCTACCTAAATTTATATCTAAGGATCAAACTGGGTTCATTAAGAATAGGTATTCTCATTTTAATATTATTTATTCTTTTGCATCTGAAAAACCTGAATGTGTGTATCCCTTGAATCTGACAAAGCGTTCGATAGAGTGAAATGGCCCTACTTATTTGAGATCTTAAAATGATTTAATTTTGGTCCCGGATTTATTTCTTGGATTAAGATGATTTATCAAGCTCCAATGGCTGTGGTTATTACTAATAATCAAATTATCTTTATTTTAGGCTGTCCTCTTAGTCCTTTGGTATTTAATTTGGTTATGGAGCCATTAACTATTTCCCTTTGAGATTCTAATGACATTCAAGGTAGCAAGATAGTTAATTGGATTAAAGCATTATATAAGGGACCACTGGCAAAAGTGACAGTAAATGGATATATATATATAACCAATTTAAATGAAGCAGTTCAACAAGGCAGGGATGTCCACTATCTCACTCACTGTTTGCGTTAGCTATAGAACCACTAGCAGAACTGATAAGAACAGAAAATAAAATACGAGGCATAAAAATAAAAGAGAAGGAATATAAAATCAGTCTATTTGAAGATGACGTTATAATATACTTAACAGAACCAGAAATATCAATAAAAGAATTACATAAGAAATTGAAGGAATATGGAGAAGTATCGGGGTGAAATGCAAATAAAAGTGAGGCAATGCCAGTGAATAATGCGGATTTCACAAAGTTTAAGGAAGAATCACCATTTAGATGGCAAACACAAGCAATTCGATACCTAGGTATACAACTAAATAATAATCTCGGCCATCTATATAAACTAAGTTATCAGCCATTAATGAAAAAATTACAAGACGACTTAGAGCACTGGAAAGACTTACCACTAACACTGATAGGAAGGATAAACTGTATTAAAATGAACATCTTCCCAAGGATACAATACCTATTTCAATCATTACCAATTCACCTAACAGAGAAATTCTTCAAGGAGCTAAAGAAAATAATAAGGAAATTCTTATGGAAAGGGGGGAAACCGAAAATAGCACTAGATAAATTAACAGAATGGTACAAACAAGGGGGTTTACAACTACCAAACTTTAAGAATTATTATAGAGCAGCACAATTAAGATACCTATCAGATTTTTATCAAACAAGGGAAAAACCAGATTGGACCAGATTAGAGCTAGATAAAATAGGGGAGAAGATACCTGAGCATATACTCTATAAGTGGGATGAAATATTGGTGCAACATAGGAATTCACCAGTATTACACCATCTGCTCAACATTTGGAAGAAGATTCACATAGAAAAGAATAAAATAAATTATTGACTACCAAAATTAATATTGACACAAAATCAACTAATCCCTTTCACAATAAATAACCTTTCCTTCAGAGAATGGGAGAGAAAAGGGATCAAAAGAATAGAAAATTGTTTTTCGGGAAATAAATTATTATCTTTTGAACAAATGAAGGACAAATATAATATAACTCACGATACAAGGTTTGCATACCACCAACTGAAAACCTACTTGAAGGACAAATTGGGAAACAGTCTGAGGTTACCAGAAGAAAGCAGTTTTGAATATGTGATTATAGACACAATGATAATTTAAAAATTTATAACAAACATGTACATCAAACTGCAAGAAAAGGAGAACGAGGAAACAAACTGTAAACCTAAACAAAAATGGGAACAAGATCTAAACATAAAGATAAAGAATGAAACATGGAAAAAGCTATGCTCCGGAACCATGAGAAATACAATAAACACGAGGTTACGCATGATACAATATAATTGGTTACACAGGCTATACATCACACCCCAAAAGTTAAATAAATGGGACCCAACAGTATCAGACAGATGTTTTCGCTGTAAAAAGGAAACGGGACAACAAAATGAACTGACTCAGCATATAAAAGTAAAAGATAAAAATTTCTTGTTTATTTTATTAAGTGACAACATTGTTTAACGGATTTAATGTATCTTATAGATTGAACTTTGAATAAATGGGAAGGGGGGAGAGGGAGGGAGGGGGGAAAAAGGGGAGAAAATGACACTATATATTCAAGAGAAAAATGTCTATGTATTTTGGTCAATATGGTTTATTGTGTAAAAAATAAAAAAAATAAAAAAGAGGGGGTGATAGGATGCATAAGGGTTCATTATATGTGAACAATTTCTGATCCTAAGAAATATATTCCTTTTATGCTGTCCCTACTTTCTAAATTCGGTAATTTTTTAAGATATAAATTAAATCTTTATAAGAGTGAACTTTTTCCTATCAATAATCAGGAGTATCTGTATGATCAAATACCCTTTAAAGTTGTTAAGAATCAATTTACTTTTTGGAGTAATAAAATTATGAGAAATTTTAAAGATCTGTATAAATATAATTATCTCCCCTTGATAGGATGTATGAAACAAAACTTTTCAGATGGTTTCCAATGGCGCTATCATTAGTTGCTCATATTAACACAATTAAAATGATAATTTTACTAAAGTTTTATATACTTTTCAATCAGTACCTTCCTTCATCCCTAAAATATTTTTTGACAAGGTAGACTATAAGATATCTTCTTACATTTGGAATAATACAAATCCGAGATTGAACAAACCTTTATTGCAGAAACAAAAGAAAGATGGAGTAATGATTCTCCCTCATTTTAGATTTAATTATTGGACTATTAATATCCGATATATTACCTTTTGGATTTATTATTCAGACGTATATGAATGTCCCTTATGGGTAGATTTGGAGAGGAATTCATTTGCAGGGTACTTGTTGGCCTCATTGCTGGGAAGAAAAGAAGAAAGAAAAACCGAAGAATGCCAAGAAAATAAAACATTTATAGAATAAAATCTACTGGAGGTTACCAAGAAGTGAGGTCTTCGGAGAGTCTATCAAGCATGCAAACCAAATTTTTTTTAACATGGGCTCCATATTTTTCTAAAAAACATGATATTTGTCTCACAAATTATAAATAATCTTCTCTAATTGTATACAACTGCGAAGTTCTGCATGCCATCTTTCCATACCTAAATCTTTTTCTGACTTTCATGATATTGCTATACATTTCCTAGAAACTGCTAAAGCAATTAACACAAATTCAATTTGATAGGCATTTTAATTTTGGCCTTCTAACTTTAATATTACTCAATAAAAATAACATCGGATCTTGTGGGAAATTGACCCCCGCAATTTGTTCCAAAACATTTCCTACCCCATAACCAAGTTGAAAGTAAAAAAGTTCCAATCTCAGATCTACACCAAAAACATAAATCTGATATCGCAGGAATTAGTCTATTTAATTTTTGTGGTGTTAAATATATAATTGATGCAATAAAATTATATTGAACTAACCAATAGCTTACATTTATAAGTTTAGTCATATTATTCTTACATAACTCCATCCAATCCTTTTCATTTATTTGTGATTTACTAATACAAATCTTCTGACAGGATCAGTAATCACGTTATGAATTTTAACAGGTTAACTTTTTAAAAATAAAATCACCACACCCCTTTGTTTAGAGTTAAAATTTGAAGCTACCACTTGAACAACCCAATCTTTTCTCAATTTTTGATGTTCTTCTCAGATAGATGGGTTTCCTGTAAAAAAGCAACATCAATTTTAATTTTCTTCAAATAAGCTAACACCCTCTTTCTTTTTATCTGATTACTAAGCCCATTAACATTACAACTTAAAATAATCAAAGTTTTACTATTTGTCATTATACTAAATTCAAAAAGATCATAACTTCTCTCTGCTTCTCCACTTGGGCCTCCCACATCACAAAATTATTAACTACTCCTGACATGTCCATCAAGAAAATAAAAGAAAAATAACAAAGGAGAAAAAATAATACAAAAAAAAACCCAAAAAAGTACAGTAAAAAAAGTCAACTGTGCAGGAAGTGACTCTCACTGCTAGGTGGAACACAACTAGGGAAGGAGAAGAAAAAAAAAAATCCCTGCCACCCTTAGAGAGAGAGAAATTTTTTTTTTCGAATAGCCTTTATTATCTTCAGGTAAAGGTAGCTGCTTCAAAATCTCTGTTAAATTGATCATCGTCATCAAGGCAAGCAGTATCCTCCTGTAACATTTCCTCTAACATTTGCATCTTCTCAATTTGTTGTATATTTGCTCTTAATAAATCAACTTGTTGATCTATTTTGTTATTTGGAAGAGAATTTGCAAATTCTAAAGCTTCCATTTCATTGTCAAAGAATTTTGCCTGATTATTCCTCAAAAAATCTTTTAAATATTGCAAGGTGGAGAAAAGAAAACTTATATCCCCTCTTCCAGAGCACAGAATTTGCAGGATTAAATTCCTTTCTTCTTTACACCACATTCACACTAAGATTTGCATAAAAATACTTTTTTAAATCAGCCACAATCAAAGATCCTTAACTTGATGAGCTTTTGCTTTCTGAACCACTACTCTCAAAATAGTCTCCTTATCTTGATAACAAAGACACCTAATCAAAACTGAGTGTGGCAATTGTCATGGAAATAGTTTCTTTCTAAGCACTCCATGTGGTTTATCCAATTCAAGAACGTTTGGAAAATTCTCAGGTCTCAAAGTTTCCAGGATCCATTTTTGAAAAAAATGCACACAATTGGGACCTTCAAAACCTTCTGGCAATCTTCATATTATTTCTTTGACTATGATTCTCTAATGCACACATGTCAAACTCTGGCCCGCGGGCCAAATTTGGCCCGCGATATAATATTTGGCCTGCAAGATCATATTAAATATATACTAGAGTTGGCCCGCTGGCCGCCGCGCCAGTATAGCACATACACACTGAAGGTGAAAATGAAGACGCCGGAGGTGTGGAGGGATCTCAGAGTCCCGAATCCCGGGGATCGGAGCGCCGCACTCAGCCCGCCCGGCTCCCGGACACACAGACGCGGCTGGAGTTGGGGACCATCCTCGCTGGGTCTGCGCTTCAGCGGCGACGCCGGACCGAAAGTCTCGTTGGCGATGCCTTCCCCCTCGCTCCGTGCGCGGAGGACCCTGCCTCCCGCTCCTTTTGTTGGAGACGAGCCCGGCGCCGTGAGATCGCAGTTTAATCCCTCTCCAACCATGGGAGGGGGGTGGGAGCAACGCGCTCTTCTCAGCCAATTCCTCCACCGCCCTGGACGCCGGTGTGTCAACGGGGGGTTCGGGTGCCTTCGTCAGGCGACCGACCTGTTGGTCCAAGACAAGGGGAGAGCGTACAAACTCCACACAGACAGCACCTGAACTCGGGTGAACGTGGAGCTGCGACCTCACATTCCACATCAGGACTGTGTGTAAGATTGGGAGCAGTGAGACGGAAGCTTATTTTGTTCCTGTGATTTAAGCCTTTCTTGGGGTGGGGGGGGTCCTTCTCTGACCACTTGCCTAACAATTAACCTAATCAGATGTGGAGTTACCATAATACAACAGTTCTCAACCTTTTTCTTTCCACTCGTGTCCCTGTGCCATTGGTGCTCTGTGATTAGTAAGGGATTGCTTAAGGTGGTCTGTGGGTGGGAAGAAAAAGTTTGAAGACCACTGCTTTAATCATCCCTCATTGACTCGACATGTGCACTGTTTCAGAACTCTAAAGGAAATGGGCCAATGACAATGACAATGAAAGAGTTTATCCAAAACTATTATTAAACATTTATTTTAATAAGAAAAAGTTTAACATTACATATGTTGAAAGAAGAGAAAACATGCAGATGTTGTTGAAAATTTTCAATAAATATTTAGTTCGGCCCTCGACTTAGTCCAAGTTTTTAATTTTGGCCCTCCGTGAATTTGAGTTTGACACCCCTGCTCTAATGTATCAATTTTTTTGTAAAAGTTATTTTTTTCTCAGCATTCCACACCATAACTGAATCTTCCAACTTATTAACCACATCTTTACTTTGATCCACTTCATTATGATATTCTTGTAAATTTTCTTCAACTTTTTGAACTTGCTATTTAACTTTATCAACCACTTTGACATATCTCTTCATCTCTTTCTTAATTATCTTCATATCTACTTTAACATATACAAATTGCATAATCACATCATATCTAATAGATCCATACTCTAAATCTATTTTCTGACTCATTGCTTGCATTTGATTCATCAATTGCTTGCCCATAATTTTCCCTTTAACCTCAGGTAACTTTACCTGTATAGCCTCTACTTGGAATTGAGCCTGTTGGTATGGTTCTTCTGTCTCCTCCTCCAGTTGTCTTCTTTGATCTTCCTCTTCCTGCTCCACATTACTAATAGATGAAAAAAGTGTTTCTTGCTCTGCCTCTGAATACAAAGGGGGAGGATCTTGAAATTCAGCCTTAGTGAGAGCTGATTTATCAGCCTCCCACTGCAATTACGATCGATCCGTTCTGTACATGCGCAAAAGTTTGCGCATGTGCTCTTGGTCTTGCAAACTTTGTAGTTCCACAGCCTTCGGGATACCAGCACCATCTTCTTTGGCTCCCTGGAGAGATGGCACTGGAGTCACTTGAACTCTTGTTGCCATCTCTCTTGTCACCCATGGAGGAGAAGAAAATCCAGACTGAGGGTCCGATGTCGAGGTAGGCCCAATTTTTTAAAATCATGAAATTTTTAAAAATTAGTTTTCTAGTTGTTGGAGGCTTTCCCTTTCTCGCAGCCATTGTCAAACTCTGCAGGCAAGACTTAGAATAACTTTTAACTAACTTTCCCACGTCCTTCGCTCACACCATCACATCACTGCCCTCCAGTCCCAAATGCTTCTGACATGATTAATTTCTGCCAATCATTACCCTGTGAACATTTTCCAGAACTAAGAAAATATTCTCAGTTATATCTGTTGTTTCGCAATGGCGTACAGATGTGAACAAGCATTTTCAGCCACGAAATTGATTAAAAACAAAATGAGGTCTCAATTGACTGATTCAAATTTGAAGAATTCTCTGCTGCTTTCAGTAACTAATTTAACTCCAAACATCAAAAGCTTGGTGAAATCAAAACAGACTCAAAAGTCTCATTAATGTAATTAATGTTTATCTTGTTTTTATATTACATCAGTATATCATGTAAAATGCTAAATATGTCTATATTAACACATTTTTAAACGAATTGAGTGGGGGTATGCGTTAGATAGTGCATCTGAACTCGTGCGTGAAAAACTTGATGCATGGAATGAAAAAGGTTGGCTACCCTTGCCTTAAGGTGTTATTGTTGGGAACCCAGCTTGAAGGTTTGATTGAGTTCAAAGTTTGGGTATAAGTACAGATGCAAATGCCAAGAGTGTGGTGGGAGAGTGTGCACATTGACAACAACTTGAAACCTGGAAGATGTGGGGCTGAATACTTGTAAATTTTCACCTTGTTTGAAAGATGAACAGAAGGTGGGGATTGTCTTGATCAGAAATTCAAGAATTTTGATGAGTTTGGAGTTTGGATCTAAACTGAAGTTGGTGGTCATGTTTCTTCAATGCAATAATATATTCTAGTTTCTGAAACTAGTTGTGAAATTTGAGAAACCTAATACAAGTGCTCTGCAAAAGTAGTTACCCAATCTACATTCAGTAGACTGGTGATTCCGAGCTTCCTGTTGCCTACCACTAATTCTCCATCCCACTCCCTCTCCGACATGTTAGTGTGTGGCCTCCAAAATCTTTACAAAGAGGCCAAATGTGAGCTCGAGGGGCAGCACGTCAATGGATGGTAACTGGTTATCAGATATCCATTTTGCCAGACATTGAGAAGGCAAGGTGGGATCATGAACGCAGTATTTATAACTCAATGAGGCACCTCTACCACACTTGCTACATTTATATTTTGTTTTGAAGTAAGAGGTAATGAACCAGATTTTGTGGATAAATATGAAATGTGCCAAATTTGTTGACTTGTTCATTGGCCATTGCCTAGCCACACCTTGATTTCGACCAATCATAGATTGCATTACTGGTGATTGAATTTGCTGCATTTCCACTGGAAAATCTGCCTAAGAAAATGTGCCAGATCTGTCTCCATTTGAAAAAAATAATTCAGGAAATGGATATTAGGCATTGCACTGTTATTGCTGTAATTTAAGAAAGTTTATGCTCCAAAAATATTTCTAGTGCTAATGGAAATCCACTGAAAACAAAAGAAATCAGTGCAATTTTGTTTTTGAGTGTGTTAAACCTATTTTCAAGTGCACAGTATGTTCAATCGGAATTTCTAAGCCTTGAATTCAATTTAAAAAAAAATTGAATTTTACTGAGAAACTGGGCATTGCTGTGATAATGTTGGTCCACAGAGTTAACAGAATCTCTATGTTTGAGTTGGACACAGAGCTATGACTGGTACTGGAAGGATACATTAGTTCTACATTTGTCATAAGTTTATTCAGAAATCCAGCAATGTTCTGTAAAACAAAGCTTTCACCTATGGAACTATTGAGATTTAACTATTCACAAATAATTGAAAGTAGCCGCATGGTTTAACAAATCCATAAACAATGTTAACTAGGACAGGTAGAATATAAATAAAAGTGAAGTTGTTATTTTTAATGTATCTGTGAAATTTTGATTTGATCACACAGAATTTTGGGTATAACTGATCAAAATATTGACAAAATAATGTTGAGGCTCCAGAAAAAGCGCAAAGTAACTTACAAATATGCCAGAATAAACTGTTTATCATAGTGTTAAAGTGCTAAAATCATATAGAATGAAGGGAAACAAATCTGTTTCCAAATTGTATTGTAATGTTTTAAACCTAGATATCTACAGCACAGAGCAGGCCTTTTGGCTCACAGCATTATGGCAACAAAATAACCTACTCCAACAACTAACTAGAATTACCCTATTGTATTATCCACATTTTTTAAATCAATTCCATGTACATATCTAATAGTCCCTTAAAAGATCCGATTGTACCTACCTTCACCACTTTGCCAGCAGCACATTCCACCCACCTCTCGGTGTGAAAAACTAATCTCTTACATCTCTCCTGTACTTACTCTAAAGCATCTTAAAACTATGTAAAAACACAATGCTGGAGAAAATCAGTGGGTCAAACAGTAATTTTTCTAAAGGTACATAACCAACATTTTGGGCACGAGCCCTTCATCAAGGTATGAAAAAATGTTGGCATGCATCTAAGCAAAAAGGTTGGGAGGGAAAGATGGGACGCAGTAAGCAGGGAGACGAGAGATGGCTGGGTGAAATAAGAGGGAAGGGGGTGGAGAGTTGAGGGAAAGAAGACAGGGGGAAGGGAAGAGAAGGAGAAACTGGAGAAGTTGATGTTAATGCCATCCAACTGGAGAGTGCCCAGACAGAAAAGCAGGTGTTGCTCCAATTTACAGGTGGTCTTGCTAGGATAATAATTTTGTATAGCTGCAACATTACCTTACAGCTCTTGAACTCGATCCCATGATTAATGAAGGCCAACACATCATATTACTTTTTAACAATACTATCAACCTGTGGATGCAGACCCTGAGATCTTTCAGTTCATCCACACTGCTCAGAGTCTTCCCATTAAAGTACTCTGCCTTCAAATTTTACCTTTCGAAATGAACCTCTTCACACATTTGTGGGTTAAATGCCCTCAGTTCTCAGCCCAGCTCTGCATCTTATCAATGTCCCCTTTGTAACTTCTGACAACCCTCCAGACTATCCACAACACCACACACTTTTGTGTCATCCACAAACTTACTAATCCTCCCTTCCACATCCATGTCATACATAAAAATCATGAAGAGGAGGGGTCTTGGAAAGGATCCCTGTGGATTAATACTGGTCATCAACCTCCATGCAGAATACGAACCATCTTCATCGCCCTCTGCCTTCCCTGGGCAAGCCAGTTTTGTGTCCACAAAGCAGAGTCTCCTTGGATTCTTAGCCTCCTTACTTTTCGAATGAACCTTGCATGGGAATGCCTTATTGAAATTCATATATACTACACCCACTGGTCTACCACGACCTTCCCCTGATGAAGCCATGCTGACCATCCCTAATCAGAATATGCCTATAAATGCATGTAAATTCTACCTCTCAGGATGTTCACCAACAGCTTTCACACTGAAGTAAGATTCACTGGTGTGTAATCTCCTGGGTTATATTTACTCCCTTTCTTGAACAGGGTAACAACTTTTGCAAATCTCCAATCCTCCAGCGCTTCTCCTGTCCTGAATGATGATGTGAAGATCATTGCCAGTGGGTCAACAATCTCTTCCCTTGCTTCCCACAGTAGCCTTGGGTAGATCTCATCTGGCGCCTTAGAAAAGCATGAAGTTAGATAAAAACTTCAGCATATCCTCCTTCTTAATGTCAATATGCTTAAGTGTTACAGTCCACTTTAAATCATCCTCACAATTACCAAGGTCCTTTTCTCTGGTGAGTTCGGAGTCCTCTGACGCCATACACATTTTCATTAACACCTCTGATAGGTCCTATCCCCTTGTTTTTCACATACTCATACAATGCCTTGGGGTTTTCCTTAATCTTGCTCACCCTGGCCTTCTCACGTCCCCTTTCTAGCTTTCCTAAGTCCGTTATTAAGTTTATTCCTGGCAATCTTGTAATTCTCTTGAGCTCTATCAGTTCCTATCTTCTTAACCTCTAGTATGCTTTTATTTTCTTCTTAACTGGAATTTCCTCATACACTATGGTTCTTTTTACCTTACCATTCTTTCTCAATGGCATATATTTTTGCAAAGCACCATCTAAATGTTCTCTGAATATTTGACATATTTCCTCTGTAACTCTTCCCCGTGTATCTTTGGCTTGACTTCGCGGACGAAGATTTATGGAGGGGTAATGTCCACGTCAGCTCCAGGCTCGTTTGTGGCTGACAAGTCCGATGCAGGACAGGCAGACACTGTTGCAGCGGTTGGAAGGGAAAATTGGTTGGTTGGGGTTGGGTGTTGGGTTTTTCCTCCTTTGTCTTTTGTCAGTGAGGTGGGCTCTGCGGTCTTCTTCAAAGGAGGGTGCTGCCCGCCGAACTATGAGGCGTGTATAATTGTTCCCAATTTATGCTTCCAAACTCCCGCCTAGCATCATATATTTTCCTACTCTAATTAAATGTTTTCCCAAAGTGTCTATTCCTGTTGTTCTCCAGCACTATTTGTGAAGATGAGAGAGTTATGATCACTTTCACCAAAATGTTTGTGCTCTGAGAGATCTGACATCTTACTTGGTTCATATCCCAGTACCAGGTCAAGTGTAGTCTCTCCTCCAATTGGCCTATCTACATAATTTGTCAGGAAGCCTTCATGAACACACCTAACAAATTCCACTCCATTTATACCCTTCACTCTAAGATGATGCCAATCAATATTAGGACAGTTAAAGTCACCCATCACAACAACTTTATTTTTTCCCATCTTTCTAGAGTCTGCCTCCCTATCTGCTCCTTGATGTCTCTGTTACTCTTGGGAGTCTGTAATACACACTCACGAGGGTTATTGCCCCCTACCTGTTAGGACTTCCACCCACATGGATTCAGTAGACAATCCCTCTACGATTTCCCCCATTTCTGCAGCTATCATAGTTTTCCTGATCACCAGTGCCACTTTCCCACCTCTTCTACATCCCTCTCTGTCATTTTTGAAACATTTAAAGTCACTGTTCAGCAGCCATTCCTGCCCCTGAGATAGCCATGTATTTGTAATGGCCACAGTGTCATAGTTCCACATATTGACCCACTCTCCGAATTTATCTGCTCTCTCCCTAATGCTCCTTGCAATAAAGTACACACATTTCAACCCATCTAACCTACTATATTTATGTTCCATCTACTGCCTGTCCTTCCTCATGCTCTCACTACACAGAGCATCACTCATTTCACCATCTGCTCCATCAACTGACTTAGCACTTTGATTCTCATCACCCTGCCTAGCTAGTTTAAACCCTCCCAACAGGTCTATCAAATCTGCTGGCAAGGATGTTGGTCCCTTTCCGGATCGGGTGTAAACTATCCGTTTTGTACAGGCCATATCTTCCCCAGAAGAGATACTAATGATGCACAAACTTGAACCACTGCACCAAATTCTCAGGCACGCATTCGTCTGGCATAACTTTTCACTCTGACTCTTCCTATTAGTTTGTGACAAAAGTAGCAATCCAGAGATAACTACCCTTTAGGGTAATGAAAATTGGGCCTTCAGAACTTACAACTCTCATCATTCAGTCCTTCAATTGATTATTTTTAAATTCTGTTTCAATAGTTATTGTGTGAGATGAAAACCATGGAAAAGTATCAGCAAATGCCACCGTATTATATTCTATTTGTATGTCCATTATTTTCTCCAATAATTTGCTGAGCCAATATCAAAGTATTACAGCAAATCTGTGTATGTCAACGTGAAATCAGAATCTTACTCTCTTGCACGTTAATAGCGGAAAAGCATGGATAAGCAGAAAAAAAAATGTCATCTATATATTTGGATGTAATTTTGCTCAGTTTATTGCATTAATTTAAGTTATATGTATTTTGTTAAATTTACTTGGATATATAAAGATTATTTTGATAAAATGATTTCACATTAATATTTGTTATTTGAAAACTGGTTGTTTAAGGGAATCGTATATTGCGTTCTATTCATTGTTGATTTTCTAGGGTATAATTTGAACTGTTATACAGGCAAACCTTCAAAACGGATATGTAAACTTTTTAATGGCTTGGAATTTTTGATTCGATGCTAGTGATATGAGGACTTAGCTGTGGTTCCCTGAAGACCTCTTTGCTTTTAGCACTGGTATGGGCATTGGGCTTCAGTGACATTAGTTGCTTTGCCGCCTGTGCTGCAGTGGTGGAATTCTTCCAAAGATTCCAAGTTCTCAAACTTGCAAGCTGTGCAATGAGCAAGTAAAATCCTTATTACAGTGAATGGGAGAAAATTGCTGCTGGGTGAAAGTTGAGAGTTCCAAGAATCATCAAAAATAGAAATATGGAGGTCCCATGCCTTTCTAATTTTATCCACTGAAGTTTTCCTTGATTTCAACAGAATATCATATACAATAGCTATTAACCTTTTCTGAGATGGTTGAAGATTGTACATTGTTTCTATCAAATTCATAACAGGAACCGGCAAAAATTTTGAAGATTGAGAATAGGGAAAGTCCCTAATCTGCAAATATCTAAAAAAAATGAGGATTTGATAAATTAAAAAGAAAGTTGCTTCAATGTAGCAAAATTATTATCAATAAATAAATCATAAAAACATTTAATACCTAATCTGGACCATTCCTGAAAATCAGAATCCATCAAAGAAGGATTGATGAAATAGGACTGAAAAGAAGAAAACTTTGAAGCCAGTCTCTGAGGACACCTTCCAATAATTTACCGACTACTGATGTCAGGCTCACTGGACTATAATTTCTAGGGTTACTTTTGGAACCTTTTTTAAACAACAGAAAAACATGAGCTATCCACCTATCCTACAGCACCTCACTTGTGGCTAAGGACATTTGAAATATTTCTGCCAGAGCCCCTGCAATTTCTACACTAGCCTCCCTCAAAGTCCAAGGAAATATCTTGTCAGGCCCTAGGGATTTTTCCACCTTTATTTGCTTTAAGACAGCAAGCACTTTAATCTGTATAGGTTCCATGACCTCACTGCATGTTTTCCTTACTCATTTCCTTACACAACTGTGCCCATTTCCTAAGTGAATACTGATGAAAAAAAATCTTTTAAAAGATCTTCCCCATCTCTTTTGGCTCCATACAAAGCCGACCACTCTGATCTTCTGGGGGCTAATTTTGTCCCTTACTATTCTTTTACTCATAATATACCTGTAGAAGCCTTTTGGATTTTTCTTCACATTGTCGGCAAAAGCAACCTCATGTCTTCTTTTAGGCTTCCTGATTTCTTTCTTGAGGTTTATCTTGCATTTTTTGTACTCCTCATTTGCTCCATGTTGCCTATACCTGCTATAAACTTCTCTCTTCTTTCAAACCAGATCCTCAATATCCCTCAAAAGCCAAGGTTCCCTATGCCTACTAACCTTGACTTTGATCCTGACAGGAACATATGAACACTCAAAATTTCACCTTTGAAGGTTGTCTACTTACCTCGCACATCCTTGCCCGAAAACAACATTCCAATCCACACATTCTAGGTCCTTTCTCATTTCCTCAGAATTGGCCTTTCTCCAGTTTAGAATCTCATCTCAGGGCCCAAACCTATCCTTCTCCCTAATTAACTTGAAACTCATGGCATTATGATCACTGGACCCAACATGTTCCCCGACACATACTTCTGTAATCTATCCTGTCTCATTCCCTAATAGGAGATCCAGAATTGCACCCTCTCTAGTTTGTACCTCTATATATAGATTTAGAAAACTTTTCTGAAGACATTTGACAAACTCAAACCCATCCAGCCCTTTTAAAGTATGGGAGTCCCAGTCAATATGTGGAAAGTTAAAATCTTTAAGTTTCCTGCAGCTGTCTGCTATCTCTCTACAGATTTGCTCCTCCAATTCTTGTTGACTATTGGGAGGACCATAGTACAACCCCTTGCATGTGGTCATACCTTTCTCATTCCTCAGCTTCCCCCATATAGCCTCAGTAGACGAGCCCTCTGCTCGGCTCTTTTTGAGCACAGCTGTAATATTTTCACCAATATCATGATTGGATTGTTGGGGAGACTAGGCTCTGGCACATTCACAATCTGATACCTAGTGCATCGAGCAGTTGACTCAGAGTTAAACAGTTCTCCAGAAGAAGCAGCAGCATTCTCCTGTTCTTTGGCAATGAGGTACTTAAATCAATACCTCATGTAGGATTAAGAATGGATTGGATGAATTGCACACCCCAAAATGAGCAGGAACTGGAGCAAAAGGGAAGCCCTCAATATATAAAATTGTCAATTGAACAATAAAGAAAGTTAGAATAAAAAGTAAAGGACTGCCTTGAGATGGAATGCCCTTCCATCTGAAAGCCAACGGAGAGATGACTGCAGCTTGTAATGGGAAAATATAGTACACTTTTGAAATGGTGGAACACATTCTGTAATACATTCTGGGACAAACTCCTGTGTAACAAGCTATTTGGTTCTATGCTATTTTGTAAGCTTCAGTGAACCTGCAAAAGAATAGATTACATTGGGCCGAGATTTAACATTACTTTTATATATATTAGTATGTAAATTGATTGGAGAGTTATACTAACCTGAACCATTTTTTTCAGTTCATTAATATCCATGAAAATTAATACCACTTAAAGGTTGCCAGTTACTTATTTATGATTATAGTTCCTATACAAGTGCACCTTTCTTCCAAATTCTTAAATTGATGATGTATTTCATAATTGCTGAATAAGACATTTTAGTTTCCAATATAGAATTTGCTACATGCACTCACAGCAGATCCATTCAAAATTTCTGTTTATAAGGAACAGTTAATAGTACTGTAACATATGGGGTTCCAACAGTGGAGCTTTTGTCCTTTCCAAAATTTGTTTAGAAATGCATCTAAAACCACATCCAGTATTCCACTCAAATTGATCAACTCAATGTACTTTCTGTAGATTTGAAGGCATTCAAATAGCTTCCTATGCATGCATACACACAACTGATACTTGAACTGCTTCCTAATTATCTGCCACTGCATTAGTCATGTTTATAAGAGGTCTTGAACAAGTTTTGTCCGTACTATAGGTATGTGGAAAAAAAAGTGCATTCTATTAAGTCATTCATTCTGTTCAATTGCCAATTTTGTCGATTATCTTTTTTCATTTTTGTAAATCCTCATACAATATTGTCTAATTCAAGTCCAAAGACTATTTTTCTCACATTAATGCATCATATATATATAATTTGGACAATCTAGTCATTGTTTTAATGTTTGTAAATAATGCTTATATTATGTCACATTTTACAAAATGTTTTGTACATTATTTGGAAATTGAACAAATCAATCTCAAACAGGACTTGTAGTAATATTTGACTAATGGTATTAAGGAGATTACAGATGACTAAAAATCCTTGCAACATTCTCTTTGCACAACTTAACTTTCATCCTATTAATGATTCACATACTCTATTTACCTTCCAATTGAATGAGAGATAATATGGCATTAGGAGAAGGTTGGCACTGAAAAGAGATTGGAAGTGTTCTGACCATCGGTTGAGGATGGAGATCTTGTTGCTGAGGAGGACTTTGCCGTCTGAGCTGCACAGCGGGCTTTGGACTTGGGGTGAGGGGCCGTACACAGCCTTTAGAGCCTCGTAGAAACCCCTGAAGTCGCCAATGTCCGCGCTGAGCTGGGTTCGTTTGGCGAGGCTAGTCCACCACTCATTTTGGATCTCCCGGAGTTTGCGCTGAAGATGGCTGCATGCGCGACGGACGGCATGTTTCTTCTCTGGACAGGATGGGTTTGTAAGGTGAGCCTGGTGGGCAGCTCGCTTCTTTGCCAGCAGCTCCTGGATTTCCTGGCTGTTTTCGTCGAACCAGTCCTTGTTTTTCCTGGAGGAGAAGCCCAGTACCTCTTCAGTGGATTGCAGTATGGTAGTCTTCAACTGATCCCAGAGGGTTTCAGGGGACGGGTCCGTGAGGCGGATTGCATCGTTGAGCTTTGCTTTGAGGTTTGCCTGGAAGTTTCCTCTCGCTTCGTCTGACTGCAGGTTTCCAACATTGAACCTCTTTCTGGGGGCTTTACTGTTCCTGGGCTTTGGCTTGAAGTGAAGGTTGAGCTTGCAGCGAACCAGCCGGTGATCAGTGTGGCATTCCGCGCTGGGCATGACCCTGGTGTGGAGCACATCTCATTTGTCACTTTCTCGCACCAGGATGTAGTCCAGGAGGTGCCAGTATTTGGATCGGGGATGAATCCAGGTAGTCTTAAGGCTGTCCCTCTGCTGAAAAAGGGTGTTTGTAACGACAAACCGCTGTTCTACGCAGAGCTCCAACAGGAGGCGCCCATTGTCGTTGCACTTACCGACGCCATGCTTGCCCAGGATTTCTGGCCAGGTTTCTGAGTCTTTGCCGACGCGAGCGTTGAAGACGCTGTTTACATCCGGTACCGCGCGGATGGCAGTCTCTTCAATCTGAGGCGCCTGCAAGCTCACAGCAAGACACAAGAGAAACTTGTCCGTGAACTACTCTTTGCAGACGATGCCGCTTTAGTTGCCCATTCAGAGCCAGCTCTTCAGCGCTTGACGTCCTGTTTTGCAGAAACTGCCAAAATGTTTGGCCTGGAAGTCAGCCTGAAGAAAACTGAGGTCCTCCATCAGCCAGCTCCCCACCATGACTACCAGCCCCCCCACATCTCCATCGGGCACACAAAACTCAAAACGGTCAACCAGTTTACCTATCTCGGCTGCACCATTTCATCAGATGCAAGGATCGACAATGAGATAGCCAACAGACTCGCCAAGGCAAATAGCGCCTTTGGAAGACTACACAAAAGAGTCTGGAAAAACAACCAACTGAAAAACCTCACAAAGATAAGCGTATACAGAGCCGTTGTCATACCCACACTCCTGTTTGGCTCCGAATCATGGGTCCTCTTCCGGCATCACCTACGCCTCCTAGAACGCTTCCACCATTGTTGTCTCCGCTCCATCCTCAACATTCATTGGAGCGCTTTCATCCCTAACGTCGAAGTACTCGAGATGGCAGAGATCGACAGCATCGAGTCCACGCTGCTGAAGATCCAGCTGCGCTGGGTGGGTCACGTCTCCAGAATGGAGGACCATCGCCTTCCCAAGATCGTGTTATATGGCGAGCTCTCCACTGGCCACCGTGACAGAGGTGCACCAAAGAAAAGGTACAAGGACTGCCTAAAGAAATCTCTTGGTGCCTGCCACATTGACCACCGCCAGTGGGCTGATATCACCTCAAACCGTGAATCTTGGCGCCTCACAGTTTGGCAGGCAGCAACCTCCTTTGAAGAAGACCCCAGAGCCCACCTCACTGACAAAAGGCAAAGGAGGAAAAACCCAACACCCAACCAACCAATTTTCCCCTGCAGCCGCTGCAACCGTGCCTGCCTGTCCCGCATCGGACTTGTCAGCCACAAACGAGCCTGCAGCTGACGTGGACATTTACCCCCTCCATAAATCTTCGTCCGCGAAGCCAAGCCAAAGAAGAAGAAGAAGAGGAGAAGGGAATAATTAGTTTAAGTATACTCTCATCAGTGGGATTTTGATTTAGTACAGCATTTTGAAAGTCTCGTTTAGTAACTAATTTGGTTGCTACTGGTATATAATGAATTGTGGTATATTTAAGATGATTAACTTAATGTTTTTATTATCAATTAAAGCACGGAATCATCTTTTATCACCATGAATCTGATCAAAACTAATTCTGAAAAAAATGGGCGTAGATGCATCAAACCTCAATGGATGAGAAAAAATATTGTTCAAGTTCAAGTTTATTATTATCAGATTGTACAAGTGCTTTGGAGTCACTATCTTGGAGGGTCTTTCCTGGAGCTTCTAATGGCATCATGAAGAAAGCATGTCAGTGCCTCTACTTCCACAGGTGTTTACGGAGGTTTGGTATGATACCAAGAACCCTGAAAAATTTCTACAGATGTATGGTGGAAAGTGTGCTGACCGGCTGTTATGGAAACACCAATGCCACTGAGCATAAAGCCCTGCAAAAGGTAGAGGACACAACCCAGGACATCACAGGCAAGCCCTTCCCGCCATTGATAACATCCATGGGGAACGCTGCCATTGGAGAGCAGGAACAATCATCAAGGATCCACACTACCCAGCTCTGTTCTCACTGCTACCATCAAGAAAGAAGTATAGGTGCCACAAGACTAGCACCACCAGGTTCAGGAACAGCTGCTGCCCCTCCACCATCAGAATCCTTAACATCAAGCTCAATCAGGGACTCATTTAAGGATTCTTACTTTTGTACTTTATTGTTTCTCTTCCTCTCCTCTCTGTATTGCAATCGATTTACATTTGTTTTTATGTTTACATGTGTATATTATGTACAGTGTTTTTTGGACCACCAATAAGTGGTAATTCTGCCTGGCCAACAGGAAAATGAATCTCAGGGTTGCATTTGATTTCATGTATATACGCTGGCAATAAATCTGGAATCTTAAATCTGAAGTATAATCCAATGAAGCGGCGTTCTATAATCCTTGGTGCAAAAACATGCAAATGTGCATACAGACCTAACACATATACAGACAAAGAAAACATATCCAGCTCACACACACACACACACACACACACACACACACATATAAATATATATCTCTCTCAATAAATATTGTTTAATAAATAGTTGAGTCTCGGAAGGTTAGTATAAGCAGTTAATTCAATAGTTCAGCAGTTTCACTGCCTGTAGGAAGAAGCTGTTTCTCAGCCTAGTGTTTCTGATTCTGATACTATTGCATCTATTTCCCAATGAGACTAGCTGAAGGATGCTGTGTGTGAGGTGGTTGGGATCCTCAAAGATTTTCCACGCTCCGTTCAAACAATGATCCCAGTAGATCACATTGATGGGAGAAGAGAGAGACCCCTGTGATTCTTTCTGCCTCTTTTATGGTCTTCTGGATTAATCTAATAATTGATCTAATGCTCAATAGCAACCATACCATAGCTGTGATGCAGCTGGCTAGAATGCTTTTGCTAGAGCTTGCCTGCCTCAGTCTTCTCAGGAAGTGGACTTGCTGTTGCACCTTCCTGATAAGTGAGGAGATGTGTGTCCAGGATAGGTCAGTTGTTAAGTGAACTCTGAGTAACTTGTGCTCTCTACTCTCTCCACTACCGAGTTATTAATGTGAACTGGAGGATGGGGGTTCCTGGTCCTCCTGAAGTCCACGATCATCTCGTTTGTCTTGTCCACGTTGAGACTCAGGTTTTGATTCTTGCATCATATGAGATTTTTCCACCTCTGTAGTGCGAATCATCTTTGGTGCTGATGGAGCCATCTACTGTTGTGCCATCTGCAAACTTGATGTCTCTGTTGGAACTGGATTTGACATTTTGTGTCACTACATTTAACTGTGTGGCAAGTATATCATTCAACCTATTTAAATAAAATAAATAATATTATTATACTATACTAATACATTGGATGGACAGATCTTCTTCTGAGGAAAGATTAGTAGAGTCCAGGCTTGTATCATTGGACTTCAGCAGAATGAGTGGAGACTTAAATAAAATGTACAAGTTTCTGAGGAGTCTTGACAGAGTTGATATGGAGTGGGTATTCCATTTTGTCAGAACATCTTGACCTGAGACATCTTTATTTAAAAATCAGTGATAACTTATTTAAAACAGAGGTAGGGTGATTTTTTTTCTTTCTTTCTAATGGTTATGCATCTTTGTATTTCTTTTATTGGAATGTGGAAAGTTATTTGTTTTCGCTCCTAACTGTATAATCCAATCTATGAAGTACTGGGTTTCCTTGTAGTGTGTTTATATAAATACTTTATTTATTCACTTAACTATTTCTGGCACTGCTTTCGATTCTGTTTCTGGTATAACTGCTTCTCTTGCTGCTATTGACAGCGATATATTTAGGGCTAAAAGGAAGGCAGAGGTGGATTCATTAATAACATTGAAAAGGAAACTGAATTAATATCTGAAGTAAAATCATTGAGATGGTTATAGGGAAATGGAAGGGAAGTGGATCAAATTGGATAGCTCTTTTAGAGAGCCAGTACAGGCACCAGAACCAAAGGACTTTTCTGTGCTGTATCATCACAGACTACAGAATCGTTTAACTCTATTAATGCAGGACATAACAATAATAATACATAAAATGGAATCATAGTTGCACCTTGTGATTGGGTTGAACTGACTTTCAATTTTTTGGTCTTACTTAAGTGAAGAAGACATCATAATTTAACTTCCGTGTGACAGTAACCTGATAAAAAGAATTCTCCTGCTTTTAACAGTTTTTATGAATAAGTCTTTACAAACACAATTTTCAAATTTATATGACTGAATACTGAATATTATAGTAATTCTTTTATAAATACTTTGCATAGAGTCAAAATTCACTTCAAAATAATACATGTAAATACAAGATAAACAAACACTAAGAATTAAATGAACCTCCTTCAACTGTTTGCAGCTAATAACAATCTGTCATAGGCATCTGAACAAAGATATAAACAGTTTATTTTGTGTTTGAAATTACTTCCTGAGGGAGGTTAATGTAACACATAGTTTGTCAGAAATGAACTAAACCAGATCAGTGAGCAAGATTTTTGCCTGATAAAGCAAAATGCAAGGATAGAATCAACGCGTTAACTAATTCTCTCTCTATTTAAAGGAGCTGAGTACAGCCAACTCTATACTTGTGATTCATTAAAAAATAATAGTGGTAGTTCCATTGCAGATCTTGTAGTTTGTCTAGCAGCAAAGATTGTGAACATTATGATAAAATCAAAAATGTATACAGCTGTAAGCACTTTGCAGGGAATGCCCAGTATTTTGAAATCTATTGTAGCTCCCCATCTTGGCATGGTTTTCATCATATTAATATCCATCAATCTTCATGAAATGTTGTTTGTAAGCAATGGCAGAACTCCTAATAATTACTACCGAGTGTCCTCTTTATAGCATTACACTGGCTCCTTATTTTCTGCTCCTTTAGTTCAATAAATATTTTTATTTTGGCAGTTGGTACATTCAGACATATCTGATTTAAACCAGGCATGATCAGAAAATACTTTATATTTAGATGTATTATTTTACTAAAGATAACCATAAAACTGCTATTATATACTTGTAGTGAATACTTATTTTGCTTCTTGAAGTACAAGAGCGTATTGTGATGAAAGTGCTATGATGAAAGTGAAATGTACATCATAAATGTAACAGCATATGTGATGGGGTGATTGTGTGGTACAAAGGACAAATATTGTCAGTGTTTATGAAGTGATAATGAGTCAATATGTTGAGAGCTCAAGTTCTACCTCAGATTCTTGTGCAGAAAGTCCAACAGGAACCCCAGTGCAATATGGAGAGATTGACTCACAGTTTATGAGATGAAATGTTAAAGTGAAACATGATTGGTCTCTCAGTCGAACATTACAGATCACCGAGTCATACAGATACAACTCAGAAACAGGCCCTTTTCTCCAACTACCATTTTACATTAATCCTATTTTTTTGAAGGAGTTCATTCTGGTGTCATGATGAATCATTTTACTTTGACAATGGAAACAATTTATCCAGTCATCACTTTGCTATTTATATTTTCTATGATGAAATGAGACCACAGCAAAAATACTTCCATGGCTGTAAAATTATTTGGAGCAATGGATTAGATTTAAAAAAAAATATTGTTTTGGCTGACCTTTTGTTGTATTGTTGCCTCATTAAGTACGCTTGGTTAATTGAAGCGGTGTGACAGTATTTTAAAAATCAGCCTCTGTCCTCAAAGACCCCCACCACCCAGGCCATGCCCTCTTCACTGCTACCATCAGGAAAAAGGTACAGGAACCTAAAGTTGAGCACTCAACAGCACAAAGACAGCTTCTACCTGGCTGCCATCAGATTCCCGAATAATCAATAAACTGCCTAACTTTTCGTGCACTACTTTTCATTTGTAGTAATGTTGTAAAATGGTTATAATATGAATGTTTCCACTATGACGCTGCCAGAAAACACCCAATTTCATGATTTGTTCATGACCATAAATTCTGATTCTGATTTATTATACATGATGGTAATGAATCTAGAGTTTTGATGGAATTGATAGCTGTTTAGAATCTTAATTAGCTTTGAATTTGCTTGGATCTCAGTTTTATTTCAGACCTTTGAATGGGATATTGATCTGCCTTCTTCCCAGTGACATCAGCCCTTTTCCCGCTACATTTAAATGAAGAGCTTGAGATCTGAACGGAAGATGTCACATCAGATGGGGAAAGAAAACTTGCTTTTTTTCATCCTGGGAGAGGCACATGTAACATTTGCTTTCATCTGGTCTATTGGAACAATGGAGTGGAGGGGGCTGCAGTTGGAGAGGAATGGATAGAGGCAGGGGATGAAATTTCCATAGCAGAGCAGTGGAGAAGGCTATTGGGACTGTGAAATTAAACACAACATTCTGAACTGTTATCTAGAATGCATGGATGTAGAGCTATGATTTATGTGCATATAGAGCCGTGTGTTCAATATCCATCTGCTCGATGCATAGTATTGTAGTCAATTTACAAAAAGTAATTGCATTTGTCTGTACACTTCAGACTATTCTTTGATCATTTGGAAGCTTTGTTTTATGACTTTAAGCTGCAAGTCAGTGATAGAAAGTGCTTTAACTTGTTAGCATCAGTGTGATGGTAATTGAAATGCACAAATGTAAGAAATAGAGGGGAGTTTAAGAAAGACATCAAATTGTGTTGGAACTGCTCCTGACGTATGCTGAAACAGAGCCCATAAATATTATTAAAAGGAAATTAGCCAGTTGCCTTGCCAAAAAATGGAATACTAAGGGATCTATGGTGAATAAACAGGAGCATGGATTTAGACTAGATGTTCTTGAAGAAAAATATCAATACAAACTTTAAACTAAATGGACTCCTATACCGAAACATTCAACGATTTATAAAGTTTGTGGAAAATATTGTTGAGGTTATGCATTTACGGATTGCTCTTAATATGGGTGGATGCTTTTTCATTCTGTTGGAGATTACAATCAAGAATCAATTCTCAATGTAGCTGGATAAGATCAACTAATTTTTCATCCAACTAATTAGGCTCCATAAATAAACTGCTTAATGAATCCAAAACCATTTTGAGTTTTCTATAAACATGAACATTCTGATACGCTGTCTCTGGTCGGCTTCAGATTGAAACAATCTGAAAGCAGTAACTGAGAAAATGTATTAAATTCATTATTTGTACAAATAGAATTACATATAAATCCATCAGTACTTAATCTTTTCTGGCCCATATTACAAAATGCTACCCATAATAGAATATTTTTCATGAAATTTATTCCAGCCATTTAAGGTGTATTGAAAAAAGGAGAAAAGCCACCCTTTTGGTGATAAAGCTTTATTGTTCAACTTTTTAACCATTTTAAAATCTCTACTAAACCTGGCTTTCTAACCTGAGTCTGACTGAACCAGACAAGTTTGGGCCAAGTGTACAAGTTTCCAATAAAATATTAGGGAGTTAATTGGCTTGTTCTGAGCAATCCTGGCCTGGCACAGTTCTTGGTTCAGATGAGGATGACTTCCTTAGTGATACCACATCCGTTCTGTTATTGATCAATATTTGCCATTTCAATCTCAAAACAGATTAATGGCACTTTTGAAATTGTTATATTTACGGTTATGTTCAGGTTAGTATATAAAACATTAAATATTTGGGCTTGGGTTCAAATTTGCCATAGTCAAGGACAGGTGAGATTTGGGCAAGGTTTTAATTTTATATCCAGTCAGAGCTCCACTACTGAGTGGTAGTAAGCTTTAAGATATTTATGCCAATGAAACTGATCCAAAGAACCACAAAAATAAAGCAGCAGAACTATGTGTCAGAATTTGCCGATGCTGATTTACACATTGCTGTTTATATTCTTCTCTTACTACTTACAAGCAACACTCTTATTTACTGATTACAAGTTGATTGTCATATACTACATCTCCGATTATCCAAAATGGCCGGGACTGGGCCATAAATGTTTTATTTTTGGAGAACCGGTCATTTTTTAAAGACAGCCCAGTAGCAACAGCAAATCACTTGTAACAGTGTTTAAACAACACAAACAACAAGGGAAGACTTTTTAAGCATGAAGTATGTTTAATTCTCACCAAAAGAATGCTGGCCGCTGCTGATCACCGACACTCCCCACCGAGGCCCCACTCCTACCTGAGGCCCTCGGTCAGTTCAGCTTCAAAAAAGTTTTGGATAAATGAGGATTTCTGATTAATTTTGCATATTCTCATTTATCTGAAATGTAAAACATTCTTTTTGATAACAGGATTTCGGAGAATCTGATTTCGGTTAATCGGAGTTGTACTGTACATTATACAATGTACATATTTGCTAAAATTTTTCCTTGCCAGCCTGCAGCTGAACAAGTACTTCTTTTAAAAAAATAGCTACAATAATATGTGTTAAGTTAAATTGAAAACAGATAATAAATACAAAAGATAAATTCATAATATTCACATTTACCTTAGTGCAAGAGAAAAGTAGTGGTACAATAGTGAGGAGAATCCTTTTGTGATATTGGAGCAGTCCATGATAAGCATAACAAGAGAAGATTTAGGAGCTGACAGTTCAGCCCAGCCTCCTACAATTGTGCAAGATGGGCTATGCACGGTCCCACTAGGAAGGGTGTGACTGGTTCTCTGACTTTCTCATTGGCTAACCGCCACACAGGTGCTCCTGACGCTCTCACTCCTCCTCCTGCAAATGAGATCCATCACTTGTATACTGGTGCTTAACACATCCACGCATGAATGCTATTCCTCTCACGCATTGCTTGGCTTCCGCCATCAGCAGTGACTGACCCCCGCTCCCGATGAAGGTAAGTACACAACCGTGACAACAGAACCTCTGTAATGAGGTTAAAGGATTAAGAAGGACAGAAAGAGAAGAGGTGAATTAGAATTGATTAAATGAAAAGGGAACACAGGATTGAGTTTGGAAACATAGAAAGGAAGAGTAAGAAAATAAATTGAAGAAAATTCAAGTTAATTGTTGAAAATTTACCTGAATTTATTTACAATCCATAAGGAATAAAGTTCTATTCAATTTTTTTTTTTAAATTCTGGTAAAAAAAATTGAGTAGCCTCCTTTATTAATCGTATAATTACCTGGTTTATCAAAAGACCAATTTTTTAATAGTGTGTTTTATTGACAATTAATTTGCATGTGCAGAAACTACAAGAAAATTGTGGTTGATGAAGATGTCAGTTTTGTACTATTAAGTTCTAGTTTTAAAGTTTAAGTTTAACTGAAACCTTATATAGTGGGAAGAGTTTTGTTGTGAGCTATCTAAGGTACATGCTCTCATGTAAGTAGAAAGAGAAGAATAGTATTGAGTTGCATTTGGAACAAAGGGATCAATTAGCACAAAGGAAGGACAACACGAGGGCATGGTTGTGGGGTTCTTTCAGATGCATTATGGCTATGGGAAGAAACTGTCTTTAAGCCTGTTGGTGTGTGATTTCACCCTCTTGAGCCTTCTTCCCAATGGGATGAGGGAGAAGAGAGTGTGTCCGAACATGAATAGTTCCTCAGTATGTTGGCTGCCTTTCCTAGGCAGATGGTGTCTTTGGAGGGGAGGAAAATTTGCATTATGTTATGAGCTGTATTCACCACCTTCTGCAATGTCTGATCTTGAGCAGAGCAGCTCCGATACCATTTAATGATGCATCCAGCAAGATGTTTTCAAGGGTCTTCTGTAGAATTTATTCAGGGGCAAGGGCAACATGCCAAACTTCCTTACTCTTCCAAAACAAGTAAAGCTTTGGTATGCTTTCTTGACTGTTGTGTCAACATGGTTGGTCTAGGTCAGATCATTGCAGATGTTTGCTCCCATGAACTTGGCTGTCTACTGTCTCTACTTTAGCACCAATGATGTGGACAGGGGTAGGATTTCTACCCCCTATTCTGAAGTCTTTGATAATCACCTTTGTCTTAAAAGGTTCAAGATTCAATATTCCATTGATTTTCATGTGCAGAAAAAATCTTTTTCCTTTGTTAGCTCTGACAAAGCACACACAAAGGGATTTCTAGTCCAGTGCTATTATCAAGACAAGAAGAAGCAAAATAGAACAATTCAGAGACATTTTATGTGTGTGGATACCACCACCTCCTGTACCCCCTTAACCTTCATAGCCTGGGATTGTTATCTTGACATCATGCCACCTGACTTGCATTCTCCTTTGAAATATCCGTCTCATCACTTTTTGATACCAGGCTTGCGAGTGGTATCACTAGTGTACTTGAAGATGGAGTTGAAAAGGTATTTGGCTGTACAGTTTGTAGAGGGGGTATAGTAGTGAACTGAGTGCTGAGTGAGATCGTGAAGGAAATGTTGCGACTCATCTTTACTGATTGCAGTCTTAGATAGGAAGTCAAGGATCCTGTTGTGGGTGAAGGTGGGGAGGTGGGGTGTTGAGGTTCAGATCCCAGGCTTCAGGTGTTCCAGAGTCGAGTGGAAGGCCAGGGAGATAGGACATGTTTAGATTATAGGCAAATTGAAGTGGGTCATGGCTGGCTAGAACTTGGAGTTGGTGTGAGTCATGACCAATCTCTCAAAGCACTTCATGATGCGGATGTCAGAGCCACCAGTCAATGGACATTTAAGCCCATTATTATCTTTTTTTTCAGTATTATATTGTGGTGGCTTTCTAGAAACCAGTAGAAACTATGGCCTGTGCCAGGGAGAAATTAAAGATACCTATAAATATGCTCGCAAGTTGATCTGCACAGACACTCAGGCCACATCCAGTGTCTCTATTTGGCCCAGTCACTTTCCCTATATTCAGCCTCTAGAAGGCCATCTTGACTTCAGCAGCAGTAACTGTGGATGCAGGAACTCATGTCATATTTGATGTGGATGACACCTGCATAGAAATATGTTTAGGTCCTTGGAAATTGTTGTCCTGTTGCATGCTGTGCAGCCTGGATTTGCTTTGCACTCCATGGATGTTCTGCCATAGTCACTGAATGTCCGTGATGCTCTCCTGGGTTTCAAGCCTGCTTGGAAAACCATCGGGAAAGCCTGCTCTTGGCTTTCCTGATGGCCTTGCAAATATAATACTTGGACTACTTGCAAAGTACTAGGTTTCCTTCTTGCATATCTCTAGCACAGCCTTCAGAAATGAGTTGCCTTTATTGCCTTTAGTCTCCGTTTTCAAAACTTACTGATGAAATCTGTGATGACGGCAGTGTATCATTTGATTATAGTAACACTACATTCACAGCAACTACAGACTTTTCTTATTTAAAGTGTTTTTTTTTGAGGTTGTTTTGCTGAATCCTGAATACAGACCAGTCTATTGACAAGGCAATTATGTAGAATTTTGTCTGTATCCTCCAACCATCAGTGAATGGCTTTCAAATTCACCTTCAGGTACATCCTCTCTCATCTTCTATTTCTATATGCTTGCAGTAGCAGCAGCTCAGACTGATGATATGACTTGCATGGGATTGAACAGCAAGTATTCTGCATAGTTGGGCACTAGAAGTGTTGGAGCCTCTGGTGGAGCAGGAGACTTGCTGGTAGAATTTGGCTCTTGAGGCTGGCTCAGTTGAAGTCCCTAGCTATTAAAAATGCGGCCTCTCAATGCTTCTTTTTGAGGTGTTGGTGAGAAGTTCATCTAGCGCAGTGGTTCCCAATCTTTTACTTTCCACTCACATACCACTTTAAGTATTCCTGATGCCATAAGTGCTCTGTGATTAATAAGGGATTGCTTAAGGTGGTATGTGGGTGGAAAGAAAAAGTTTGAAAACCACTGTTTTAATCATTCCAAATTAATTTGTTATGTGCATAGTTTCATAACTCCAAAGGAAATGGGCCAATGACAGTTTTTCTCAAGCAAAATATTTCAGTAATAATTGGGTCTAGAGCAGTGATTCTCAACCTTTCTCCTCTCATACCACCTTAAGCAATCACTTACTAATCACAGAACACTTATATGGCATAGGGAATACTTTTTTTAAATTTTTTTATTTTTCACACCATAAACCACATTAACCATGATACATACTTTTTCCTTTTCAAATATATACAGTGCCATTTTCTCCCCCCCCCCACTCCCATCCCACCCTCCCTACCTCCCCCCCCCGTCCATTGAAAGTACAAAATCTAGGATACATTAAACCAGTCAAACAATGTTGTCATTCAATAAAAATAAACAAGAAATTCCACTGAGTCAATTCTTTTCATTTCCTTCTCCTTTCGTTAATTTAGGTAGTGAATGTCCCCGGTAGGTTTTCTCTATTGTGTTTCATGTAAGGCTCCCATATTTGTTCAAATATTTCAATATTATTTCTTAAACTATATGTTATTTTTTCTAATGTAATACATTTATTCATTTCTATATACCATTGTTGTATTTTCAAATTATCTTCCGATTTCCAGGTTGACATAATACATTTTTTTGCTACGGCTAGAGCTATCTTAACAAATCTTTTTTGTGCATCATCCAAATCAATTCCAAATTCTTTGTTTTTTATGTTACTTAGGAGGAAGATCTCTGGATTCTTTGGTATATTGTTTTCTGTAATTTTATTTAATATTTGGTTTAGATCTTCCCAAAATTTTTCTACTTTCTCACATGTCCAGATTGCATGAATTGTTGTTCCCATTTCTTTTTTACATCGAAAACATCTATCCGATACTGTTGGGTCCCATTTATTTAACTTTTGAGGTGTAATGTATAGCCTGTGTATCCAGTTATATTGTATCATACGTAACCTCGTATTTATTGTATTTCTCATCGTTCCAGAACATAACTTCTCCCATGTTTCCTTTTTTATCTTTATATTTAAATCTGGTTCCCATTTTTGTTTAGTTTTATCATTTGTTTCCTCATTCTCCTTTTCTTGCAGTTTATTTGTTATAAATCTTTTGATTATCATTGTATCTGTAATCACATATTCAAAGTTACTTCCCTCGGGTAAACTCAGACTGCTTCCTAATTTTTCCTTCAAGTAGGATCTTAATTGGTAATATGTCAGCACTGTATCTTGAGTTATATTGTATTTATCTTTCATTTATTCAAAGGATAATAATCTATTTCCTGAAAAACAATTTTCTATTCTTTTGATCCTTTTTTCTCCCATTCTCTAAAGGAAAGGTTATCTATTGTAAAAGGGAGTAACTTATTTTGCGTCAATATTAGTTTTGGTAATTGATAATTTGTTTTATTCCTTTCTACATGAATCTTCTTCCAAATATTGAGTAGATGATGTAATACTGGAGAACTTCTATGTTGTACCAATTTTTCATCCCATTTATATAATATGTGTTCAGGTATCTTTTCCCCTATTTTATCTAATTCTAATCTAGTCCAATCTGGCTTTTCCCTTGTTTGATAAAAATCTGATAGGTATCTTAATTGTGCGGCTCTATAATAATTTTTAAAGTTTGGCAGTTGTAAGCCTCCTTGTTTATACCATTCTGTTAATTTATCTAGTGCTATCCTCGGTTTCCCCCCTTTCCATAAAAATTTCCTTATTATTTTCTTTAACTCCTTGAAGAATTTCTCTGTCAAGTGTATTGGCAATTCCTGAAATAGGTATAATATCCTTGGGAAAATGTTCATTTTAATACAGTTTATCCTTCCTATTAGTGTTAGTGGTAAATCTTTCCAATGCTCTAAATCGTCCTGTAATTTTTTCATTAGTGGATAATAATTGAGTTTATATAGTTGGCCGAGATTTTTATTTATTTGTATACCTGGGTATCTTATTGCTTGCATTTGCCATCTGAATGGTGATTCCTTCTTAAATTTTGAGAAATCCGCATTATTCATAGGCATTGCTTCACTTTTATTTACGTTAATCTTGTAACCCGACACTTCTCCATATTCCTTCAATTTCTTATATAATTCTTTTATTGATAGTTCTGGTTCTGTTAAGTATATTATAACATCATCCGCAAATAAACTGATTTTATATTCCTTGTCTTTTATTTTTATCCCTTTTATATTATTTTCTGTTCTTATCAATTCTGCTAGTGGTTCTATAGCTAACGCGAACAATAAGGGTGAGAGTGGGCATCCCTGCCGTGTTGACCTGCTTAAGTTAAATTGCTTTGACATATATCCATTTTTAAATCTCTTTGTGCCTGCCACATTGTCAGCCACAAACGAGCCTGCAGCTGACGTGGACTTTTTACCCCCTCCATAAATCTTCGTCCGCGAAGCCAAGCCAAAGGACTCTGTCAAAGGCCTTCTCTGCGTCTAAAGCAACTGCTACTGTTGGCGCTTTACTCCCTTCTACTGCATGAATTAAGTTAATAAATTTACAAATATTGTCTGTTGTGCATCTTTTTTTAATAAATCCAGTTTGGTCTAGATTTACCATTTTCGGTACATACTTTGCTAATCTGTTTGATAATAGTTTAGCTATTATCTTATAATCTGTGTTAAGTAATGATATTGGTCTATATGACGCTGGTGCGAGTGGATCTTTCCCTTGCTTTAGTATTACTGTAATTATTGCTGTTTTACATGAATCTGGTAAGCTTTGTGTTTTATCAATCTGGTTCATTACTTCCAGGAGGGGAGGAATTAATAAATCTTTAAATGTTTTATAGAATTCTATTGGGAATCCATCCTCTCCTGGTGTTTTATTATTTGGTAATTTTTTTATTATCTCTTGTATTTCTACTATTTCAAATGGTTCTGTTAATTTATTTTGTTCCTCTATTTGTAGTTTTGGTAGTTCAATTTTAGTTAGAAATTCATCTATTTTCCCTTCTTTCCCTTCGATTTCAGTTTGGTATAATTGTTCATAGAATTCTCTAAAGTTTTCCTCGATCTCCTTTGGATTATATGTGATTTGTTTGTCTTTTTTCCTTGATGCCAATACCATTTCCTTAGCTTGTTCTGTCTTAAGCTGCCATGCTAGAATTTTGGGCGTTTTTTCCCCTAGTTCATAATATTTCTGTTTTGTCTTCATTATATTCTTCTCCACCTTATATGTTTGTAGTGTTTCATATTTTATTTTTTTATCTGCAAATTCTCTTCTTTTAGTTGTATCTTCCTTCATTGCTAATTCTTTTTCTATATTTACTATTTCCCTTTCCAACTGCTCTGTTTCCTGATTATAGTCCTTCTTCATCTTGGTTACATAACTTATTATTTGCCCTCTAATGAACGCTTTCATTGCATCCCATAGTATAAACTTATCTTTCACTGATTCCGTATTTATTTCAAAATGTATTTTAATTTGTCTTTCAATGAATTCTCTAAAATCCTGCCTTTTGAGTAACATGGAGTTTAATCTCCATCTATACATTCTTGGAGGAATGTCCTCTAACTTTATTGTCAATATTAAGGGTGAATGGTCCGATAGTATTCTAGCTTTATATTCTGTTTTTCTTACTCTATCTTGCATACGAGCTGATAACAAAAATAGGTCTATTCTTGAGTATGTTTTGTGTCTAGCCGAGTAATATGAATATTCCTTTTCATTTGGGTGTTGTTTCCTCCATATATCCAAAAGTTGCATTTCTTCCATCGATTTAATTATAAATTTCGTTACTTTGTTCTTTCTGTTAATTTTTTTCCCAGTTTTGTCCATATTTGAATCCAAATTCAGGTTGAAATCCCCTCCTATTAATATGTTCACTTGCGTATCTGCTATCTTCAAAAAAATATCTTGCATAAACTTTTGATCTTCTTCGTTAGGTGAATATACATTGAGTAGATTCCAAAACTCTGAATATATCTGACATTTTATCATTACATATCTCCCTGCTGGATCTATTATTTCCTCTTCTATTTTAATTGGCACATTTTTACTAATTAATATAGCTACTCCTCTTGCTTTTGAATTATATGACGCTGCTGTTACGTGTCCTACCCAATCTCTCTTTAATTTCTTGTGCTCCAATTCAGTTAAATGTGTTTCTTGCACAAATGCTATATCAATTTTTTCTTTTTTCAGTAAATTTAGCAGTTTCTTCCTTTTAATTTGGTTATGTATTACGTTAATATTTAAAGTCATATAGTTCAGCGTAGCCATTTTATACTTTGTTTATCTTCCCTTTCCGTTTCTCCATCATCACCTTTCCTTCTTATCCATTTCTGCTTTCTTGTTTTGAACACTTTATAAGACAACATTTCTAAAACATCAAACATTTTCCTTATTTTCCTATTTAAAACTTCTTTAACCCCATTCTCCCCTCCCCCTCCTGAGTTGTCCTTTATCCCTTGTCGGACAACCACATCTCCCCTCTCCATTTGGATTTGCAAATTAAGAAGGAATCACCACTCAGCTGATTTTGCAGTGACCGTAACTCCTCCCCACCCAGCCCCCCCAGAAAAGATTTCAATTTTCATATGTAACAAAGGTCACTCTTTTAATTCCCTCCTTATTCCCTCTATTCCATTTCCCTCCCTTATTAATTCTTGTCTATACTCTATATATTTTCCTCTAAATACGGATACATTCATGTATGCACACTATATATATACACACATATACCCCTTTACACACATACATATAGATCGTGGTCATTTTTACTCTTATTACATGTCTTCATCTCTCTGCTTGTTTTGTAGTTGTTCTGCAAATTTCCTTGCTTCCTCTGGATCCGAGAATAGTCTGTTTTGTTGCCCTGGAATAATTATTTTAAGTACCGCTGGGTACCTTAACATAAACTTATATCCTTTTTTCCATAAGATCGTTTTCGCTGTATTGAACTCCTTCCTCTTCTTCAGGAGTTCAAAACTTATGTCTGGATAGAAAAAAAATTTTTGACCTTTATATTCCAGTGGCTTTTTGTCCTCTCTTACTTTCTTCATTGCTTTCTCCAATATATTTTCTCTTGTTGTATATCTTAAGAATTTTACTAAAATGGATCTTGGTTTTTGCTGCGGTTGTGGTTTTGGGGCTAAAGTTCTATGTGCCCTCTCTATTTCCATTTCTTACTGTAATTCTGGTCTTCCCAGGACCTTGGGGATCCAATCTTTTATAAATTCTCTCATATTCTTCCCTTCTTCATCTTTCTTAGGGCCCACTATCTTTATATTATTTCTTCTATTATAGTTTTCTATTATATCTATCTTCTGAGCTAACAGCTCCTGTGCCTCTTTAGCTTTTTTATTAGATTCTTCTAATTTCTTTTTTAAGTCTTCTACTTCCATATCTACAAATGTTTCTCGTTTTTCCATATTTTCCACTCTTTTTGCCAATTCTGATATGGCCACTTCCATTTTATTCATTTTTTCTTCTGCATTCTTAATTCTTCTTTTTATCTCATCAAATTCTTGTAATTGCCAATCTTTCACTGATTCCATATATTCTTTAAAAAAAGATACATCCATTGTCTTGCTTTTCTCTTCTTCTTCCACTTCTTTCTGTTCTTCTTCTTCTTCTTCCTCTGGATTGACCATCTGTTGTTTCCTTGTTTTCTTTTTACCCTCTTCTTTCTTGTTGTTGTTATTGTCTGTGTTCTGCACCTGCTGCTGTGCTGCAGGTGTCTCTCTCAGCTGTGGAGATCGACTCCGCAGCTGTTCCCCCCTCCCGTCAGTGTGTTTTTTTTCATGCGCATCGCACATGCGCGACTCCTCGCGCATGCACGGTTGCGCACTTTTACTCGGCTCTGCGAGCCATTTTTGTAGTCCCGAGCCCGGGACTTCCACTGACCTGTGGGAGCGGGCTTCTCTCTCCACGGCAGGCCTCTTCGGACAGGTAAGGCCTTCACCTTCTTCTTCCGACGTCTTTCCTTCTTCTTTTCTTCCCGTTGTTCTTGGTTTTTCTTTCTTCGCTGCCATTTTCTCTGCACTTTTACTTTCACTTTGCTTTGGTTTTTAAGTTTGTGCCTTTTCTTTTTCTCTATCTTTTTTTAACTTTTCTGGAGAGGGCTGGAGTTCCCCTACCGGCCACTACTCCATCACGTGACTCCCCTGCATAGGGAATACTTAAAGTGGTATGTGAATGGAAAGTAAAAGGTTGGGAACCACTGTATAATGGTGGAGTGGTGTAAATCAACCACTGACTTCTGGCATTTTGGAACTCGAGGTATTTTTCTCTTGCTGAAAGTTTCCAGTCATTCAAATGTTTCTTTTTCAGGAAAATATTTTTAAGAATGACAAGCATTAAATAAGGTCACATTTTAAAATATAAATCAGTGATGGCCATTCCTAATGAATGGCATTTGGAAAGCTGCTTCTGCTTCAGAACGAAAGAAAATGATAACTTTTAAAGAGAAACATATGGTTTTGTTTTTCAACATAATTTAATATTCCAAGCATTTCAGAACTATTTCCCTCAAATTTTTCCATGAAATTTTGTGAATAAAAATATGAATATGGGATACTGGAATAATTGGATTGAGTAGTTTGTTGTCAGTTTGATTGTGATTGGTAATCCAGTCGCATATTGCTCCCAATATCTCTGTGATCTTGAGATGTAATGTTTCCCTTGTGTTTGCATATTAGAGAACATTAAACCTGCCAAGAACATTTTGGACAGTGATTTAGAACGTATTATTCTTTTAAACAATGTCGTTTTAAAATTGGTTCATGATATATTTACGAAAAATAGTACTTTTTTAAAAGCATTAAAAACTCATATTCTTTGGCTTGGCTTCGCGGACGAAGATTTATGGAGGGGGTAAAAAGTCCACGTCAGCTGCAGGCTCGTTTGTGGCTGACAAGTCCGATGCGGGACAGGCAGACACGGTTGCAGCGGTTGCAGGGGAAAATTGGTTGGTTGGGGTTGGGTGTTGGGTTTTTCCTCCTTTGCCTTTTGTCAGTGAGGTGGGCTCTGCGGTCTTCTTCAAAGGAGGTTGCTGCCCGCCAAACTGTGAGGCGCCAAGATGCACGGTTTGAGGCGTTATCAGCCCACTGGCGGTGGTCAATGTGGCAGGCACCAAGAGATTTCTTTAGGCAGTCCTTGTACCTTTTCTTTGGTGCACCTCTGTCACGGTGGCCAGTGGAGAGCTCGCCATATAACACGATCTTGGGAAGGCGATGGTCCTCCATTCTGGAGACGTGACCCATCCAGCGCAGCTGGATCTTCAGCAGCGTGGACTCGATGCTGTCGACCTCTGCCATCTCGAGTACTTCGACGTTAGGGATGAAAGCGCTCCAATGGATGTTGAGGATGGAGCGGAGACAACGCTGGTGGAAGCGTTCTAGGAGCCGTAGGTGGTGCCGGTAGAGGACCCATGATTCGGAGCCGAACAGGAGTGTGGGTATGACAACGGCTCTGTATACGCTTATCTTTGTGAGGTTTTTCAGTTGGTTGTTTTTCCAGACTCTTTTGTGTAGTCTTCCAAAGGCGCTATTTGCCTTGGCGAGTCTGTTGTCTATCTCATTGTCGATCCTTGCATCTGATGAAATGGTGCAGCCGAGATAGGTAAACTGGTTGACCGTTTTGAGTTTTGTGTGCCCGATGGAGATGTGGGGGGCTGGTAGTCATGGTGGGGAGCTGGCTGATGGAGGACCTCAGTTTTCTTCAGGCTGACTTCCAGGCCAAACATTTTGGCAGTTTCCGCAAAGCAGGACGTCAAGCGCTGAAGAGCTGGCTCTGAATGGGCAACTAAAGCGGCATCGTCTGCAAAGAGTAGTTCACGGACAAGTTTCTCTTGTGTCTTGGTGTGAGCTTGCAGGCGCCTCAGATTGAAGAGACTGCCATCCGTGCGGTACCGGATGTAAACAGCGTCTTCATTGTTGGGGTCTTTCATGGCTTGGTTCAGCATCATGCTGAAGAAGATTGAAAAGAGGGTTGGTGCGAGAACACAGCCTTGCTTCACGCCATTGTTAATGGAGAAGGGTTCAGAGAGCTCATTGCTGTATCTGACCCGACCTTGTTGGTTTTCGTGCAGTTGGATAATCATGTTGAGGAACTCATATAGTCACAGATGAAAATGTTATTAGCACCTATTCTGCAGCAAACAACCAGATTTTTAAATAACTAAAAATCACTTTGGAAAAAATAAACTCATTTACTGTTGACCTGTGTACTATATATTTTTTTGAAATAAAATAAATATGAAAATATTAAAAATATGATATGCTTTTGGCATTCCTGTTCTCAAACAGAAATATAATTACAAGAGATCTTCAAAGTTCCATAAAAAGATGCTGTTCACAACAACTTATAGAGACAATTCAGTTTTGGAAGTAGCTGCTTTTGTGATCAGCTTCTACAACGATTTTCTTTGCACAAAGTAAAAGAATGCAAAACATGCTTTGAATTGGATAGAGGTAGCATTTGAAATTCTGTAATTTTATTTATCTCAAGTTTGATTGTGGCTGAATAGTCTGGAATTTAAAAAAAAATCACTAAAGGAAGGTCCAGGCTAGAATATGTAATATATGACTATTCATGCTTGAAAAGAGAGCTGTTAAAATTGATAAACTTTATTTTAATTAAGATTAGTCATGCATTTTGATAAAGTGATTTTTTTGATGTTAACACTGTAATTGCATCAGTGGTAATTGTGCTATACAGCAGGCAAAGAATACTACTTTTTGTATCATTATGTGCAGCTTTACATTTGACTTTACTACCAGAGTTAAATAGACATGTTTCATTCATAAAATATGTTCGCTGAAGGCTAATATTTTTTTTTATTCTTACTTTCGTAGTTGACCTGGAACACATGCGAACTGTGAAGACAGAGAAGCATCAGCGGTTTTGCCAGGAAAACAACATCAGTGGTCATTTTGTCTCTGCCAAAACTGGAGATTCTGTGAGTTTAGAAACATTCAAATATCTTGCAACACCTAACTTCCACTGGAAACATTAAAGCAGATAAAAGTTTAACAAAATTAAATTGAGATTCAATCCCGATAAATGATAAATCAGTAAACGGAATGGCAGAGCCAACTAATGAAGATGCAAATTAGAATAATGGTCACAGAATAGTATAATCTATTATTACCTATTATTAGGTCTAAACTGATGATGGAATGGCGGTTGCTCAGAATAATTCATAGGAGTTTCTTCACTGGTAGTGAACAATGGCGTGAAGCAAGGCTGTGTTCTCGCACCAACCCTCTTTTCAATCTTCTTCAGCATGATGCTGAACCAAGCCATGAAAGACCCCAACAATGAAGACGCTGTTTACATCCGGTACCGCACGGATGGCAGTCTCTTCAATCTGAGGCGCCTGCAAGCTCACACCAAGACACAAGAGAAACTTGTCCGTGAACTACTCTTTGCAGACGATGCCGCTTTAGTTGCCCATTCAGAGCCAGCTCTTCAGCGCTTGACGTCCTGCTTTGCGGAAACTGCCAAAATGTTTGGCCTGGAAGTCAGCCTGAAGAAAACTGAGGTCCTCCATCAGCCAGCTCCCCACCATGACTACCAGCCCCCCACATCTCCATCGGGCACACAAAACTCAAAACGGTCAACCAGTTTACCTATCTCGGCTGCACCATTTCATCAGATGCAAGGATCGACAATGAGATAGACAACAGACTCGCCAAGGCAAATAGCGCCTTTGGAAGACTACACAAAAGAGTCTGGAAAAACAACCAACTGAAAAACCTCACAAAGATAAGCGTATACAGAGCCGTTGTCATACCCACACTCCTGTTCGGCTCCGAATCATGGGTCCTCTACCGGCACCACCTACGGCTCCTAGAACGCTTCCACCAGCGTTGTCTCCGCTCCATCCTCAACATCCATTGGAGCGCTTTCATCCCTAACGTCGAAGTACTCGAGATGGCAGAGGTCGACAGCATCGAGTCCACGCTGCTGAAGATCCAGCTGCGCTGGATGGGTCACGTCTCCAGAATGGAGGACCATCGCCTTCCCAAGATCGTGTTATATGGCGAGCTCTCCACTGGCCACCGTGACAGAGGTGCACCAAAGAAAAGGTACAAGGACTGCCTAAAGAAATCTCTTGGTGCCTGCCACATTGACCACCGCCAGTGGGCTGATAACGCCTCAAACCGTGCATCTTGGCGCCTCACAGTTTGGCGGGCAGCAACCTCCTTTGAAGAAGACCGCAGAGCCCACCTCACTGACAAAAGGCAAAGGAGGAAAAACCCAACACCCAACCCCAACCAACCAATTTTCCCCTGCAACCGCTGCAACTGTGTCTGCCTGTCCCGCATCGGACTTGTCAGCCACAAACGAGCCTGCAGCTGACGTGGACTTTTTACCCCCTCCATAAATCTTCGTCCGCGAAGCCAAGCTAAAGAAAGAAAGAAGAAGTGTACTGATTTTACATGAACAAATGAATGTACCAGTGGTTCAGTGTGAACCTGTGGAAATTTTTCAATTGTTGAACTTGGTAATTGGTCTGCTGTACCTGCTCTCATTGGACTTGTGATGAAACTGAGTTAATTTGTTTCATGGAGAAGGGCCTGGGCATGTTTGGAGCATGATAAATTTAAGCAGGAACAGGCTATCTCCATCTTCAACAAGATCATGGATAATCATTCTATTTAGTGCAATTTTCCTAAACTAACACCATATTTCTGTTCACCTGATATTCAATAATCCATTCATTTCTCTCTTAAATTTACTCAGTCATTGAGCTCTTAACCCTTTGGATGCAAAATTCTAAAGGTTCATTATCTTCTGGCTGAAAAAATCGAAGGATGTACATTTAATGCTCTTCATAATGTTTGGGATAAAGACACACTTTTCCTTTATTTGCTCCTGCGCTCCACAGTTTTAAATTTGTAATCAAGCAATTTACATATGATTAAAGTGCACACTCCAGATTTTATTAAAGGGTATATATGTACATTTTGACTATGTAGAAATTACAACACATTTTATACACTGTAACCTCATTTCAGGACACCATAATATTTGGGACATGGCAATGGGATGTATATTAAAGTAGTCATGTTTAGTACTTTGTTGCACATCCCTTGCATGCAATGACTGCTTGAAGTCATTCATTCATAGGCATCACCAGGTGCTGAGTATCATATCTGGTGATGCCCTGCCAGGGCTCTACTACAGCCATCTTCAGCTCTTGCTTGTTTCGGGGGTTTGTCCCCTTAAATATTCTCTTCAGCATATGAAAGACATCCTCAATTGGATTTAGAGCATGTGATTGACTTAGCCATTTAAGAATGTTCCAGTTTTTACTTTGAAAACATCTTTGTTGCTTTAGCAGTATGCTTGGGATTATAGTCTTGCTGTAAAGCGCCATCAGAGGAGTTTGGAGGCATTTGCTCGAACCTGAGCAGATAAGATGTTTCTATACACCGAGAATTCAGTTTGCTATTGCCATCAGCAGTTATATTATCAATGAAATAAGTGTGCCAGTATCTGTGGCGGCCGTAACACCCCCACCACCATGTTTCACAGATGAGGTGGTATGCTTTGGATCTTGGGCAATTCCTTTACACCTTCACACTTTGATCTTGCCATCACTCTGATACAGGTTAATCTTGGATCTCCTCTGTTCACAAGACCATTTTCCAGAGTTTTGCAAAGTTTTAAATACTTCTTGGCAAATTGTAATCTGGCCATGCTGTTTCTGTGGCCAATTAATGGTTTGCATCTTGCAGAGTAGCCTCTGTATTTCTGTTCATGAAGTCAGTCGTCATTGATATGTCCACACCTGCATCTTTTTTTAAAAAAAATATATTTTTCACATTATGAACTATATTGACCAAAATACACATAAACATTTCCCTCTTGAATATACACAGTGTCATTTTCTCCCCTTTTTCCCCCTCCCTTCCCTCCCTCCTTCCCACCCCCCTCCCCACACACTCAATGTTCAACATATATGATACATTAAACCCATTAAACAATGTCATCACACAATGAAAATAAGCAAGAAAATTGTGTCATCTACTTTTACACACTGGATCAGTTCATTTCGTCTTCTTCTCATTCTGTCATTTTAGGGGATGGAGGTCTGCGGTAGGACTTCTCTGTTGTTCCATGTACGGTTCCCAAATTTGTTCGAATACTGTGATGCTATTTCTTAAATTATATGTTATTTTTTTCCAATGGAGTACATTTATTCATTTCTATGCACCATTGCTGTATTCTCAGGCTCTCTTCTGATTTTCAGGTTGACATAACACATTTTTTTGCTACAGCTAAGGCTATCATAATAAATCTTTTTTTGTGCTCCATCCAAATCGAGGCCAAGTTCTTTATTTCTTATATTATTTAGAAGAAAGATCTCTGGGTTTTTTGGTATGTTGCTTTTGGTGATTTTATTTAATACCTGATTTAGATCTTCCCAAAACTTTTCCACTTTCTCACAAGCCCAAATTGCATGTATTGTTGTTCCTGTTTCCTCCTTACAGCGAAAACATCTATCTGATACTGTTGGGTTCCATTTATTTAACTTTTGGGACGTGGTATATAGCCTGTGTAACCAATTATATTGTATCATGCGTAACCTCGTGTTTATTGTATTTCTCATAGTTCTGGAGCATAGCTTTTCCCATGTTTCATTCTTTCTCTTTATGTTTAGATCTTTTTCCCACTTTTGTTTGGGTTTACAGCTTATTTCCTCATTCTCTTTCTCTTGCAGTTTGATGTACATGTTTGTTATAAATCTTTTAATTATCATTGTGTCTGTAATCACATATTCAAAACTGCTTCCTTCTGGTAACCTCAGCCTGCTTCCCAATTTGTCCTTCAAGTAGGTTTTCAGTTGGTGGTATGCAAACATTGTACCGTGAGTTATACCATATTTGCACTTCATTTGTTCACAAGATAATAATTTATTTCCCAAAAAACAATTTTCTATTCTTTTGATCCCTTTTCTCTTCCATTCTCTAAAGGAAAGGTTATCTATTGTGAAGGGGATTAGTTGATTTTGCATCAATATTAATTTTGGTAGTTGATAATTTGTTTTTTTTCCTTTCTACGTGAATCTTCTTCCAAATGTTGTGCAGATGGTGCAGTACTGGTGAATTTCCATGTTGCACAAGCTTTTCATCCCACTTATGTTCAGGTACCATCTCCCCTATTTTATCTAGCTCTAATCTGGTCCAATCTGGTTTTTCCCTTGTTTGATAAAAATCTGATAGGTATCTTAATTGTGCTGCTCTATAATAATTCTTAAAGTTTGGTAGCTGTAAGCCCCCTTGTTTGTACCATTCTGTTAATTTATCTAGCTCTATCCTCGGTTTCCCCCTTTCCATAAGAATTTCCTTATTATTTTCTTTAGCTCCTTGAAGAATTTCTCTGTTAGGTGAATTGGTAACAATTGAAATTGGTATTGTAACCTTGGGAAGATATTCATTTTAATGCAATTTACCCTTCCTATCAGTGTTAGTGATAAATCTTTCCAATGTTCTAAGTCATCTTGTAATTTTGTCATTAATGGCTGATAATTTAATTTGTATAGATGGCCTAGATTATAATCTAGTTGAATACCTAGGTATCGGATTGCTTGTGTTTGCCATTTAAATGGTGATTCTTTCTTAAACTTTGTGAAATCCGCATTATTCATTGGCATCGCTTCACTTTTATTTGCGTTGATCTTGTACCTCAGTACTTCTCCATATTCCTTCAATTTCGTATGTAATTCTTTTATTTGATAATTCTGGTTCTGTTAAGTATACTATGATGTCATTTGCAAATAGACTGATTTTATATTCCTTCTCTTTTATTTTTATCCCTCTTATTTTATTTTCTGTTCTTATCAGTTCTGCCAAGGGTTCTATAGCTAACGCGAACAATGAGGGAGATAGTGGACATCCCTGCCTAGTTGACCTGCTTAATTTAAATTGGTTTGATATATATCCATTTACTGTCACCTTCGCAATGGTCCCTTATATAATGCTTTAATCCAATTAATATATTTCTCTGGTAGTTTAAACCTCTGTAGTACTTTGAATAAATAATTCCATTCTACTCTGTCAAAGGCTTTCTCTGCGTCTAAGGCAACCACCACTGTTGGCGTCTTGTTTCCTTGTACTGCATGGATTAAGTTAATGAACTTACAGATTTTGTCTGTTGTTCGTCTTTTCTTAATAAATCCAGTTTGATCTAGTTTTACTATTTTTGGTACACTGTCGGCCAATCTGTTTGCTAATAGTTTAGCTATTATGTTATAATCTGTGTTGAGTAGAGATATTGGTGTATACGATGCTGGTGTTAGTGGATCTTACCCCGTCTTTGGTTTTTCTGTAATTATTGCTGTTTTGCATGAATCTGGCATGTTTTGTGTTTCTTCAATCTGGTTCATTACTTCCAGGAGAGGAGGAATTAATAAGTCTTTAAATGTTTTATAGAATTCTACTGGGAGTCCGTCCTCTCCCGGCGTTTTATTGTTCGGTAATTTTTTTAATATATCCTGTATTTCCTCTATTTCAAATGATTTTATTAATTTGTTTTGCTCCTCTTCTTGCAATTTTGGTAGTTCAATTTTAGCTAGAAATTCATCTATTTTGTCTTCTTTCCCTTCGTTCTCAGTTTGATATAATTGCTCGTAGAATTCCTTGAAGTTTTCATCGATCTCTGATGGGTTATATGTAATTTGTTTGTCCTTTTTCCTTGATGCCAATACCGTTCTTTTAGTTTGTTCTGTTTTAAGCTGCCAAGCTAGTATTTTGTGCGTTTTTTCTCCTAGCTCATAATACTTCTGATTTGTTTTCATTATGTTCTGCTCCACCTTGTATGTTTGTAGTGTTTCGTATTTTATTTTTTTGTCCGGCAATTCTCTTTTTGTTGTATCTTCCCTTGTTGCTAATTCTTTTTCTGTACTTGCTATTTCCCTTTCCAACTGTTCTATTTCTCGATTGTAGTCCTTCTTCATCTTAGTTACATAACTTATTATCTGCCCTCTGATAAATGCTTTCATTGCATCCCATACTATAAATTTATCTTTCACTGATTCCGTATTTATTTCAAAGTATATTTTAATTTGTCGCTCAATGAATTCTCTAAAATCCTGTCTTTTAAGTAGCATGGAGTTCAATCTCAATCGATACGTTCTCAGTGGGATGTCCTCCAGCTCTATTGCTAATAACAGGGGTGAGTAATCTGATAACAATCTAGCTTTATATTCCATTTTTCTAACTCTCCCTTGGATGTGGGGTGACAACAGGAACAGGTCTATCCTTGAGTATGTTTTATGTCTACCCGAATAATATGAGTATTCCTTCTCCTTTGGGTGTTGACTCTTCCATATATCCAAAAGTTACATTTCCTGCATCGATTTAACCATAAATTTGGTTACTTTGTTCTTTCTGCTAGTCTTTTTTCCAGTTTTATCCATCTTTGAGTCCAAATTAAGGTTAAAGTCCACTCCTATCAGTATATTTCCCTGCGTATCTGCAATCTTCAAAAAGATATCTTGCATAAATTTTTGATCCTCTTCATTTGGTGCATATACGTTGAGAAAATTCCAAAATTCTGAATATATCTGACACTTTATCATTACATACTTCCCTGCTGGATCAATTATTTCCTCCTCTATTTTGATTGGTACATTTTTCTTGATTAATATAGCTACTCCTCTGGCTTTTGAATTATATGATGCTGCCGTTACGTGCCCTACCCACTCTCTCCTTAATTTCTTGTGTTCCACTTCAGTTAGATGTATTTCCTGCACAAATGGTATATCAATTTTTTTCTTTCTTCAGTAAATTTAACAGCCTCTTCCTTTTGATTTGGTTATGTATTCTGTTAATATTGAAAGTCATATAGTTCAACATGGCCATTTCATACTTTGTTTCCCTCTCATTTCCGCTTCCTCATCACACCTTTCCCCCATATCCATTTCTGTTGTCTTTTTTTGAACACACTGTAAGACAACACTTCTAAAACATTAAATATTTCCACTATTCCCACATCTAAAATTCCCTTAACCCCAAATGTCCTCCTCCCTCTCTGAGTTGCCCCTTGTCCTTTGCCGGGCAACCACAACTCCCCTCTCCATTTGGATTGCGAACCCGCTCGCAAGCGTCAACTGATTTTGCAGTGACTGTTATTCTCTCCCACCCAACCCCCTCCAGAAAAGACTTTTATCTTCACATATAACAAATCTCACCCTCTTAATTCCCCCCTTACTTCCTTTGTTCCCTTTTCTTCCCCTCCTTAGTTCTTACTTATACGTTATTTTTCATCTTTATATGAAGTTTGTCGTCATTCTTGTTCTTGTTACATCTCTTCATCTCTCCTTCTGTTTTGCAGGCGTTCTGCAAATTCTCGTGCTTTATCCGGATCTGAGAACAGTCTGCTTTGCTGCCCCGGGATAACTATTTTAAGCACCGTTGGATATGTTAACATAAATTTATAGCCTTTCTTCCATAGGTTTGATTTTGCTGCGTTAAACTCCTTCCTCTTCTTCAGGAGCTCGAAACTTATATCTGGGTAGAAATTTTTTTTTTTGACCTTTGTATTCCAGTGGCTTTTTGTCTTCTCTCATTTTTTTTCATTGCCTTCTCCAATATATTTTTTCTTGTCGTATATCTCAAGAATTTTACTAAAATGGATCTTGGTTTTTGTTGCGGCTGTGGTTTCGAGGCTAATGTTCTGTGTGCCCTTTCTATTTCCATTCCTTCCTGCATTTCTGGCATTCCCAGGACCTTGGGGATCCATTCTTTTATAAATTCTTTCATATCATTGCCTTCTTCATCTTCCTTAAGGCCCACTATCTTTATATTGTTTCTCCTATTATAGTTTTCCATTATATCCATCTTCTGAGCTAACAACTCCCGTGTTTCTTTATCAGTTTCTTCCAATTTTCTTTTTAAGTGTCCACTTCCATTTCTACGGCTGTTTCTTGTTCTTCCACCTTGTCTACTCTTTTCCCTATTTCTGTTATGATCAGCTCTAATCTACTCACTTTCTCTTTTGTACTTTTCATTCTTCTTTTTATTTCACTAAATTCTCGTGTCAGCCATTCTTTTAATGCTTCCATATATTCTAGAAAATTTTTTAAATCTATGTACTGTCCATTCCCTTTATCTTCTATTCCTCTGTGCAGAGCTTGATGTTCTCCTTCTTCTTCTGTGTCTGCTCTAGGGTTTGTGTCTTCTACTTCTCTTCCTTGTATCTGTGTCTCTTCTGACTTTCTTGTTGGGCTGTTTGTCTCAGTTTGTTGGGTATTTTTTTATGGTGTCTTGATGTTGGTCCTCTTCTTCTGGGCTGGTTATCTGTTGTGTCTCTGATTTCCTTTTTTCATTCTCCTCCCTCCTGTTCCCGTTATTTTCTGTATCTTCCCACTGCGAGCCCTGCTGTCAGGTCTTTCTCAGCTGTTTGTGCTGTGGAGCTTCACTCCACAGCTGGCTCCCCCTCCCGTCGGTGTTGTCTTCGTCGTGTGCATCGCGCAAGCGTGATTCCTCGCACCTTTGTTTGGCTCCGTGAGCCATCTTTGCAGTCCTGTGTCCGGTGGGTCGCGACCCTGCGAGGTTTCCACTGACCTCAGGGAGTAGGCTCCTCTTTCCACGGCAGGACCCTGCTTCTTCGTACAGGTAAGACCTTCACCTTTCTCTTCTGGCGTCTTTCCTTCTTATTTTCTTCCCGTTGTTTTTGGCTTTTCTTTCTTTGATGCCATTTCCTCCACACCTTTATTTTTTATTTGTTGTGAGTTATGTGTCTGGGGCTTTGCTTTTTCTTCACTTTTTTCCTTCTTTTCTGGAGAGGGCTGGTATTCTCCTACCAGTCACTACTCCATCACGTGACTCCTCCTCCACACCTGCATCTTGAAGAATGTTTCTGATCTGTTGGATAGGCATTTGGGGAATTTTCTCCATTATGATGATAATTCTTCTGTCATGAGCAGTGGAGATCTTCTTTGGAATACCAGTCCCCTTGTAATTACTGAGTTCACCAGTACATTCTTTTCTTAATGATGTTCCAAACCGTTGACTTTGGTAATCCTAGGGTTTGGGTGATGTCTCTTGCTGTTTTATTCTTGCTTTTCAGCTATAATGGCTTCTTGACTTTCATTGGCACAACTCTGGTTCTCATGTTGAAAAATGGTAACTATAGACTCCAATGGTGATCAAAGACTTAGAAGCAAGCCTAGCTCTCTTATACTGGCACCAATGAAGCAATTAAACATAATGAGTACTCACAAATACCTGTAAGGCCAAATGTCCCAAACATTATAGTGCCCTGAAATGAGGGAATGATGTATAAAAGTGTTTTAATTTCTACATGGTCAAATCAAAATGTCTACAAATAACCTTTAAGAAAATTTGAAATGTGCACTTTCATCACATTGCTTTTTAAATTACAAATTTAAAACTGTGGAGCACAGGGCAAATGAAGGAAAAAAAAGTCTTTGTTACAAACATTATGGAAGGCACGGTATGCTTGAAATTCTTATTTACTTCACTTGAACAGGTATTTAATTTAAAAAAAAGCTCTATTAGTGTACATAATTTGAATTAAAAAGGGGCAATAAATATCAAAATATATATATAATCAATATTCACTATTATCCTAGTGCCGGATAAAAGTGTCTGTGCAAGAGTGCAGACTGTCCTTTTGTGGCATCGGAGCAGACTCTGATTAGTGTAATTCCTGAAGAAGGGATCAGGACCGAATCATCAACTGTCTTTTCCTTTCTATGGATGCTGCGCGACTTGCTGAATTCTTCCAGCATTTTTGTGGCTGACATACAGATGCTTTGTTTAGGGGCAGGCTATTATATAGTAACAGCTGAGCCTCTGTGGACCATCAAGCAGTCATTTACATTAATTCTTTCCTAACCCCCACAGAACTTTCCCACATTCCAATACCCCTCCCCACTTCCACCACCAGCACTCAGTTCGAAACTGAGGACAACTGGGATGTGGGAGGAAACTGAATGTAATGCAATGATACATTCAACTAGTACTATAAACAAACAAATCACTAGAAATGAAGATAGACGGTTATTTGTAATGAACTGCTGATTTACATTTGCTAAATGGTTGTGGAGATACAAAGGTTTCACTTGTCATATCCTTAATTCTTCTGTTTGTAGTTTAACCGTAGAGTAACTAATGAGAAACAGATAATTTCAGCACAGATCAATTTTTAATCATCTCTTCATCCTTTATGACGATGATGTACAGCTTTTTTGTTGGTAGGCCCAGAATGATAATCCGAATCACTGCTGACTACACTCATATGAATGCAGATGAAGTTTCTTAATAGGTCCTTGCTCGGATTATTTGGACAGTGATCAGAGAGTCCAAGGGTGGAGTGCCAGTTCACTGTATTGATTTCAGTAAATGTGTCTCTGACACATTGTGCAATTTTCAGAGTGCTCAGTCATATTTTGTCAATTACAGATATGTGCCGCTCAATGTCCATTCGGGCAATATCCAATCACATATAGGTCCGTGGACCCATAATTATTCAGTTACTGCAAGCAAGTCCGCAGCAGTTTAGAAAAAGTGATCGCTAGCTATACTCTATACTGATCTAACTCCCCTTACTGTCTCCCCACAACCACATGTCAGTCCCCATACTGATCTCACTGCCCTGATCTATCCCCACAGCCCCATATTGGTCCCGACACTCATCCCACTGCCCTGCTCTCCCCTCACAGCCTCGTGTCGGTCCCCACACTGATCCCATTGCCCTGCTTTCTCCCCATTACCAGTGCTGGTCCCTACACTGATCCCTACTTACAAATAAAAAGTTTACAGGTACCCTACAGTATCCCATATAAGTTTGCTAAGTATTTAATATGGTGTTCACACAGCATCCGCATCGCATAATCCCCAATTTTCTTTCATGTAGTTATGTGAACAAAATTGCACGCAATATTCCAAATTTGGCCTCACCAGTTCTTATATAACTTTACCACAACATAATTCTTATACTCAGTATTTTGATTTATAGCCAAAAGCTATCTTTACTACCCTAACCATCTGTGACACCACTTTCAGGGAATTACCTATCTCTATTCCCAGATCCCTCTGTTCTACTGCACTCCTCAGTGCCCTACCATTTAGCTATATATCCTTTTTTGCTTTGTTCTTCCAAAATGCAACACCTCCAACCTGTCTGCATTTAATTCTATTTGCCATTTTTCAGGTATTTTTACCAGCTGGTCCAAATCCATCTGCAAGCTTTGACAACCTTCTTGCTGTCCACAACACCTCATATTTTTGTGTCATCTACAAAATTGCTGATCCAAATTACCGCATTATTGAATCCAAATAATTGAATAGATGATAAACAGCAATGGTCCCAGCACAGATACCTGAGGCACACCATTAGTCAAAGGCCTCCAGTCTGAGAAGCATGATCCACTATCACTCTCTGGCTTCTCCCGTATAGTCAATGTCGAATCTAGTTTACGACTATACCACGAACACCGAGTGTCTGAACCTTCCTGACTAACCTATCATGTGGTGCCTTGTAAAAAGGCCTTACTGAAGTCCATGTAGACAACATCCAGTGCCTTTCCTTCATCAACTTTTCTGGTAACATCTTTGAAAAACTCTATAACATTGGTTAAACGTGACCTACCATGCACAAAGCCATGTTGACTATCACAATCAGTCCCTGGCTATCGAAATACTTGTAGATTCGATCTCTTTGAACACCTTCTAATAGGTTAATTACTACTGACATCAGGCTCACCAGCCTATAATTTCCTGGATTACTTTTGGAGCCTTTTTTAAACAATGGAACAACATATGCTACATTACCTCACTTGTGGTTAAGGACATTTTAAAGCTTTCTGCCAGACCCCCTGCAATTTATGCACTAGGCTACCTCAAGATGTGAGAGAATATCTTGTCTGGCCCTAGGGATTTATCCACAATTATTTACTTTAAGACATCTAGCAACTCCTTCTTTTTAATATGTAGAGGTTTCAACACCTCACTGTTTGTTTTCCTTACTTCCCTAGATTCTGTGCCAGTTTTCTGAGTAAATACTGATACAAAAAAACTATGTAAGATCTCTCCCATCTCTTTGGCTCCATATATAGCTGAACACTCTGATATACAGTGGACCAATCTTAATATATCTGAAGATTTTCTTCACATTGCCAAAGCAACCTCGTGTCTTCTTTTAGTTCTCCGGATTTTCTTTTTAATTTTTTTATTGCATTTTTCATTCCTCACAAGTACCTCATTTGCTCCTTGTTTTCTATACCTGCTATTCACCTCCCTTCTTCTTAACCAGATTCCCAATATCCATCAAAAACCAAGGTTCTCTGTGCCTTTAAACCTGACAGGAACATGCTGTACTCTTAAAATTTCCCATTTGAATGCCTTCCACTAACTGAACACATCCTTGCCAGAAAACAACTTGTCCCAATCCACACTTTCTAGACTAGTGGTTCTCAACCTTTTTCTTTCCACTTACATATCATTTTAAGTATTGCCTATGCTGTAGGTGCTCTGTGATTAGTAAGGGATTGCTCTGTGATTAGTAAGGAATCCAAAAAAAAAACCACCTATTTTATATCTTTAACTTATTATGCTCATATGACTGAATACTAACTGGTTATTTTCCAACAAATTAGGAGGACTGATCAAAAATTTTACGAAGAGGTAGTTTTAAAGGAGGAAATGAATATGGATATGTTTGGTAGGAACTCCAAGCCCTGGAATACACAGCTATCAATGTTTGTGTCAAAACTATGGAGAAAATATGTATTAGAATGGGGAATTTTTAAAGCGATAGTGGCATCTACCTTACAGCCATCCCTCTTCATTAACATAACATAACATAACAATTACAGCACGGAAACAGGCCATTAGGCCCTTCTAGTCCGCACCGAACCAAACACCCCTTTCTAGTCCCACCTCCCTGCACAATGCCCATAACCCTCCATCTTTTTCTCATCCATATACCTGTCCAACCTTTTCTTAAATAATACAATTGACTCCGCCGCCACTATTTCTCCCGGAAGATCATTCCACACAGCTACCACTCTCTGAGTAAAGAAGTTCCCCCTCATGTTACCTCTAAACCTCTGCCCCTTAATTCTTAACTCATGTCCTCTTGTTTTAATCTTTCCTCCTCTTAACGGAAATAGTCTATCCACATCCATTCTGTCTATCCCTTTCATAATCTTAAATACTTCTATCAAATCCCCTCTCAACCTTCTACGCTCCAAAGAATAAAGACCCAATCTGTCCAATCTCTCCCCATACTCCAGATGCTTAAACCCAGGCAACATTCTGGTAAACCTTCTCTGCACTCTCTCCACTCTGTTTATATCCTTCCTATAATTAGGTGACCAGAACTGCACACAGAACTCCAAATTAGGCCGCACCAACTTCTTATACAATCTCAACATCACCTCCCAACTCCTATATTCCATGCAATGATTGATAAAGGCCAGCATACTAAAAGCCTTCTTCACCACCCTATTCACGTGAGTTTCTACCTTCAGGGAACGATGTACCGTTACTCCTAAATCTTTCTGCTCTTCTGTATTCCTCAATGCTCTCCCATTTACCACATATGTCCTATTCTGATTCTTCTAACCAAAATGAAGCACCTCACACTTATCAGCATTAAATTCCATCTGCCATTTTTCAGCCCACTTTTCTAAGCAGCCCAAATCCCTCTGCAATCCTTGAAAATCTTCTTCATTATCCACTATTCCACCTATCAGTATCGTCTGCATATTTACTAATCCAATTCACCACCCCATCATCTAGATCATTAATGTATATAACGAACAACAATGGGCCCAATACAGATCCTTGAGGCACACCACTGGTCACCGGCCTCCAACCTGACAGACAATTATCCACTACCACTCTCTGGCCTCTCCCTTTCAGCCAATGTTCAATCCATTTGACTATCTTAAAATTTATACCTAAAGACTGCACCTTCCTAACTAACCTTCCATGTGGTACCTTATCGAAGGCCTTACTGAAGTCCATATAGACAACATCCACTGCGCTACCCTCATCCACATTCCTAGTCACCTCTTCAAAAAATTCAATCAGATTGGTCAAACATGACCTTCCTCCCACAAATCCATGTTGAGTGCTCCTGATCAGACCCTGTCTATCCAGATGTTTATAAGTACTATCTCTAAGAATTTTATCCATTAATTTACCTACCACAGACGTCAAACTTACAGGCCGATAGTTGCCAGGCTTCCTCCTTGAACCCTTTTTAAATAACGGAACCACATGCGCAATGCGCCAATCCTCCGGCACTATCCCCATATCTAATGACATTTGGAAAATTACCGCCAGAGCCTCTGCTATTTCCTCCTTCATTTCTCTCAATGAAATGGATTCAGTCAACTTACTCCAAGTCTAACCTGGCACAGGTCCATCGGTGGAGGAGACTGATGCTCAATGAGCAGACAAATGTCAAGAGATCTGGCTATGGGGAGGGAAGGTAGTATAGATGTAGTATGTGGAATATTATACTCTAGATGAATGGAAATACATAAAATTTGTCAGATCTACCTGTCAGCCCCAAGTAATACACTTTTATATTTGTTAGATCTATTGAAGAATAAATGAGTAAATGAAGAAAATTCTCCTCATTTCATCCTAAATGGCTGACTCTTTGTGTGTGTGTCACATATCTAAAGCACACAAATCTTGAATTGCTGATTGCATGGTAAAAAAAAAATTGGATTTCAACATTCATTATTTTGTTCTGTTTGATTTGAAAACTGAAGTATATGATTGCTTTCATGTTTGAGGTGATGATAAATTAAATAGTTGCATTGGTAAAGAAAATCCAAATATTCACTCAGCAGAATAGTTGCCAAATCAGGTGTTTCAGAATAAATTTCAGTTATATAGACATGACAATAATACTGAGAAGATATCTAAAATGTAAGAGTGAAAGTCAATCAACTCTACCACTTTTTAGGTTATATGCAAAAAGAAATATTTACATATTGTGCTTTTAGCTCATTCTTCTTTTTTCTTCTTTGGCTTGGCTTCGTGGACGAAGATTTATGGAGGGGTAATGTCCACGTCAGCTGCAGGCTCGTTTGTGGCTGACAAGTCCGATGCAGACACTGTTGCAGTGGTTGCAAGGGAAAATTGGTTGGTTGGGGTTGGGTGTTGGGTTTTTCCTCTTTTGTCTTTTGACAGTGAGGTGGGCTCTGCGGTCTTCTTCAAAGGAGGTTGCTGCCCGCCGAACTATGAGGCGCCAAGATGCACGGTTTGAGGCGATATCAGCCCACTGGCGGTGGTCAGTGTGCATTAATGAGCTACCATGACTACCAGCCCCCCCCACATCTCCATCGGGCACACAAAACTCAAAACGTGCAGGCACCAAGAGCTTTCTTTAGGCAGTCCTTGTACCTCTTCTTTGGTGCACCTCTGTCTCGGTGGCCAGTGGAGAGCTCGCCATATAACACGATCTTGGGAAGGCGATGGTCCTCCATTCTGGAGACGTGACCTACCCAGCGCAGTTGGATCTTCAGCAGCGTGGATTTGATGCTGTCGGCCTCTGCCATCTCGAGTACTTCGATGTTGGAGATGAAGTCGCTCCAATGAATGTTGAGGATGGAGTGGAGACAACGCTGGTGGAAGCGTTCTAGGAGCCGTAGGCGATGCTGGTAAAGGACCCATGATTCGGAGCCGAACAGGAGTGTGGGTATGACAACCGCTCTGTATACGCTAATCTTTGTGAGGTTTTTCAGTTGGTTGTTATTCCAGACTCTTTTGTGTAGTCTTCCAAAGGCGCTATTTGCCTTGGTGAGTCTGTTGTCTATCTCGTTGTCGATCCTTGCATCCAATGAAATGGTGCAGCCGAGATAGGTAAACTGGTTGACCGTTTTGAGTTTTGTGTGCCCGATGGAGATGTGGGGGGGGGCTGGTAGTCATGGTAGCTCATTAATGCACAAGTAAAAGGCTGCCTGAATTTTCCATTGTTGAAATCTATTCACCAAGCTGATTGGATTTTTACCACAGTGTCTTGAAGACTTTGTGAAGGAAAGATCACCCATAAGTGAAAGAGTATCTTCATTCTCTAATCCTAAATTATTGTAACTGCCAGCATTCCAGTTCAGTGGAATTGTCTACTTGGTTCAGTACTTTAATTGTACATGGTATGGTAGTTGCAAGTCAATACAGAGGATCATAAAAACAACCAAAAAGATCACTGGGGTCTCCCTTTCCTTTATTTGTGACCTTAACCAGGAGTGCTGCTTAAATCAGGTTCAAAGAATTGTTGAAGACCTTTTCCATCTAGCACATAGCATCTTTGACATCAAGAAGGAGGTGTAGGAGCATTAAAATTAAGACTAAAGGCTAGGAAATAGCTTCTTCTTGTAGGTTGTGAGATTGATGAACAGTGTCCTTAAATCAAATAAATAATTCCAAAATATTTATTTAAATTTATTTTAAAATTATGTATTTACATATGTATGCAATTATTATGTTCTGTACATTGTGTGTGGACCATGGTCCAAAGAAATTTTTTGACAGGTTTATACGCACACACACACACACACACACACACAAAATAAAATTTGTACTTATTTATTTATATCCAGATCATTTCCACCCACGGACTTCCTGCCTATGGACAGCTTAATTCAATAATGATCTCTCTTGTGACTCTGCACTTTTGTACTGAGCTGTACTTGTGCTATGTGCGAGATGTCCACTGGTTTGCCTGCATTTTTGATACATATGTTGATAAACTTAAACTTATGGACTCCCCTTTTTATTATCTATCTGTTACCACATGGTGGCATCATCCACAATTGTCCAGAATGATTTTTAACCAAGCTAAGAATTTAGCTATTTATTAAGATGCATATTTTGTTACTGTTTGGTAAGAATTCCTGCTGCTCTTTTGCAATGAATTTAATCTTCAACAGAAGGTCCATAGAATGAAACGTAGGCTAGTGCTTTATGACTATTGTCTGGATGAGATCTCAGGTATTGTTTCTCCACATAAATTATGGACATAAAGGGATCGAATCAATAAGGAACTTGTTATTTATCCTTCTGGCTTTATGGGAATAATGATAAAATTTTTGCCTCTGAAGGCTGCAGCAGCTTCTGAAAAATGTTCAGCAGTAGGAGATTACAAATCAGTTTTTAATGGAACTCTGAAAACAAGCATAAGGATCTTTATTTAGATTTGAGGTATTGTTCTTGTTTTTCCTGACCCATCACAGACATTGGGCTGCATTGTGCCAATTTTATGCTTTCAGGATCAATTTCTACTCTAAAATCAATGATTTTCTCTCTTCATCTTTCCAAAGCTGAAACTTAAGGATACATTCCACAATCAGAGACACTAGTTCTTCTACATCAAAACTGCAAAAGTCAGAAGTTAGGTTTAGAAGAATATTTAACTTTGCGTGAAGTTCTAATACAGCAAAATATACAGTGTCCTCAATAATGTTTGGCGCAGACTCTTTTTTCCTTTATTTGTCCGTGCTCCACAGTTTTGAATTTAAAATCACTTCACATATAATTAAAGTGCACATTCCGGATCTTATTCCAGGTTATTTGTATACATTTTGGTTTGACCATGTAGAAATTATAGCACTTTTTATACATAGTCCCCTCATTTCAGGACACAATCATGTTTGGGTCATTTGGCTTCTCAGGTGTTTGTGAGTACTCAGGTATGTTTAATTGCTTCATTGGTGCAGGTATAAGAGAGCTAGGCTTGCTTCTAAGCTTTTGATCACCTTTGGAGTCTGTAGTTGCTATTTTTCAACACGAGGACCAGAGATGTGCCAATGAAAGTCAAAGAAGCCATTATGAAACTGAAAAATAAGTATAAAATAGTAAGATACATCACACAAACTTTAAGATTCAAAAACAACAGTTTGGAAGATCATTAAGACGAAAGAGCGTACTGGTGATCTTAGTAATTACAAAGGGACTGGTATTCCAAAGAAGACCTCTTCTCATGACAGAAGGATTTTCTCATCATAATGAAGAAAAGTTCCCAAACGCATGTCTGACAAATCAGACACACTCTGCAGGACGTAGGTGTGGATACGTCAATGACTACTGTTCCTAGAAGACTTCATGAACAGAAATACAGAGGCTACACTGCAAGATGCAAACCATGGCAAAGGTGGTATGCTTTCGATCTTGGGCAGTTCCTTTACGCTTGGCATCACTCTGATACAGGTCAATATTAGTCTCATCTGTCCACAAGGCCTTTTTCCACAATTCTGCAGGCTCTTTTAAATACTTCTTGGCAATCTGTAATCTGGTCATCCTTTCTGTGGCTAACAAGTGGGTTGCACGTTGCAGTGTAGCCTCTCTATTTCTTTTCATGTAGTTTTCTGTGGACAATACTGGATGGGTCACGTCTCCAGAATGGAGGACCATTGCCTTCCCAAGATCGTGTTATATGGCGAGCTCTCCACTGGCCACCGTGACAGAGGTGCACCAAAGAAAAGGTACAAGGACTGCCTAAAGAAATCTCTTGGTGCCTGCCACATTGACCACCGCCAGTGGGCTGATAACGCCTCAAACCGTGCATCTTGGCGCCTCACAGTTTGGCGGGCAGCAACCTCCTTTGAAGAAGACCGCAGAGCCCACCTCACTGACAAAAGGCAAAGGAGGAAAAACCCAACACCCAACCCCAACCAACCAATTTTCCCCTGCAACCGCTTCAATCGTGTCTGCCTGTCCCGCATCGGACTTGTCAGCCACAAACGAGCCTGCAGCTGACGTGGACTTTTTACCCCCTCCATAAATCTTCGTCCGCGAAGCCAAGCCAAAGAAAAGAAAAGAAAAGTCATTCACTTATCCACACCAGCCTCATGAAGAGTGTTTCTGATCTTTCGGACATATGTTGGGGGATTTTTCTTCATTGTGATGAGATTTCTTCTGTCATCCACAGTGGAGGTCTTTCTTGGAATACCGGACCTTTGTGATTACTGAGCTCACCAGTACACTCCTTCTTCTTAATGATGTTCCAAACTGTTGATTTTTGTAATCCTCAGGTTTGGGCGATGTCTCTTACTGTTTTATTCTTGTTTTTCAGCCCTTTAATGGCTTCTTTGACTTTCATTGGCACAACTCTGGTCCTCATGTTGAAAAATGGCAACTACAGACTCCAAAAGTGATCAAAAGCTTAGAAGCAAACCTAGCTCTCTTATGCTTGTACCACTGCAGCAATTAAACATAACTGAGTACTCAGAAACATCTGTGAAACCAAATGTGTCAAACATTATGATGCCCTGAAATGGTGGAACAATGTATAAAAAGTGCTGTAATTTCTACATGGTCAAACCAAAATATATACAAATAAATATGAATAAAACCTGGAATGTGCACTTTAATTACATGTGAATTATTTAATTTAAAATTTAAAACTGTGAAGCAGAGGGGAAAATAAAGAAAAAAAGTATCTGTCTCAAACATTATGGAGGGCACTGTATATTTGATAATTAATTTGTATGTTACAATGTTATAGTGAATCTTTCCAATTTTTTAAAATTTACAAATTAATTAAAATTTATTAAAAGCTTGTTTCTGATAATTTAATCTGCTCTTATTTTGCAGGTCTTCCTCTGCTTCCAAAGGTTTGCTGCAGATATTATTGGAATCAAGTTAAATAAAGCAGAGATTGAACAATCACAGGTATTCAAATTAATTACTGAACTCTCCTGCATTTTAAAGATATTACAACTTGAACAATCATTTAATAATTTTTTTTTTTTTAATCCTTAATTTTGGGAGACCCTTAAGTGTAGAAGGAGTATGACCAAGAAAATGAATGCATGGGTTTTAAGCCTTGCTGACGCAACCACCATTATTAATTGCCCATTCCCAATTATCTAAGAAATTGGCAGGATGCTGCTACTGAACCACTGAATTTATCAGGTGAAAGTTATAAGGTCTCAAATTGCTGTTGGATCAAGATAGGGTAATGATTACATTTCAAAGTCAGGATAGTCTATGACTTGAAGTCACTAATATTCCTCTGTGCCTACTGCCTTAGTCTATGTAGTAGAGTTCTTAATACTAATAGGCCTTAGTGAATTTCTGCAATGTATCTTATCGAAATGGGATTATGAACAGCAGCAGAAAACTCAAGTATTGCATTGTTACAAGATCAAACCAGCAACCACAAAGAAGGCATATCACACAGGGGTAAAGATGAACAATTACTTTATTAACAAAAAATTTACCTTCAAACTTTAATTCAAAGTCCACCCCCCTTTTATAACAATATCCACAAACAAAATCCACAAACAAAATTATAACAAAATCTCTATAACAGTTTAAAACTAATAAATTCCCCAGCCTAAATATAACATACGTAATAAAAGTCTAAGCTACACTTCTAACCAGCTCACAGAAAAACTTAGACACAAAACACACAAGACTCACAAAACTTTGATCTCAACCGAAGCAAAGATCATAAAGAAAATTCCGTTTGTTTGGTAAACTGAAGCCAAAAGATCTTTGAGAGAGTTAGAGAGATCGCAAAATTCGAAGTTGTCTTGTGTTGCTTGCAGAGAGGAACAACAGGCTTGGTCCGGATCCTTCTGGCTGCCTTCAGAATGTTCATCCTTTTTGAAATCCAAACATTCTAAACTGTCCTCCAGACCATGACTCGTGCTCTGGGCCTTCTTCCACTCCACAGCACCCCCAGTGGTGATTTATTGTCCAAGTCCAGAATTTTCTGCACATGCTCAGTCCGTCTCCCACTCTCTCAGCAGTCCACCTTCACCTTGGTTCTCTCGGGCAAACTGTCACTTTTCAACATAAAGCCACACAACACACAGGCCAATACACAACACAGAACTCTGTAACAGCATTCATTAAAATAAATGGCGATAACAATTCTGTTTGGAGTAGAATAAACAGTTTTGGAGCTGGATATTCCTGTTGGTGACTGTTGGTACAAGTCCAAAAGTAACAAACATAATTAACAAGTTGAATTTAGAAACTGTACAAATTGATACACTTTATATTCACACAATGTAAGATACTATTTGTTGACAGTTAGAAAACACTTGATCAAAGCAGTAAGACATTTCAAGATTGAACACGGTTGGTAAACTTAATCTTGTCTTACTATTAATTATACTCAGCTGTTGTGTATTACAAAATAAAAATCTGTTATGCTAGTTGTAGAAATATCCTGTAACAAACAGCAGTTTTGCATTTGTAAAGCATTCCAATGTAGTAAAATATCCAAAGCATTTCACAGGATGTTAACAAGCATATGGCATGGAAGTTCAAAAACAGTTATAAAGTCAAATAATCAACTTATTGCTTGTTCACAGGGTGATCTTAAGGAATTTCTGAAAGGGAAAAAAATAGAGAATAAGTTGAATTAGTTAAGACATAGGTAGCTGAAGCTAGTGGCAGGTAAGAAAGAGTGGAATGTTTAAAATCAAGAACAAGCAATGTGAAAGAATAGGTGGTGTACAGAGATCTTGAAAAACTGAAAATTATAAAGATAGGGAGGACATAGGGGCAATATCATTAGTGATGTTGAAAGAGGAAGTGGAACATTTTTGAAAGATCAGGGAAGTTAGGACTGGCCCAGAAAAGATGAGGCCTGAGGCTTATCATATTGAGGGATAGGATGTTTGAGAGGCTGAGTGGCCTAATTCTATTCCTATTTTGAATTGATTTGAACATGGGAATAATGTTTTCAGAATTGTAATTATTGCTTGGAGATGATGTCAGTCAGCAAATAGATGGTGAATGGTATGTGGGACAGGTTGGACTGAAATAATTACTGACAGGCTGAAATGGATTGGCGCTGGTTGGTGCGATTCAGTTCAAATATAAATAACACTTTTATGACTGCATTAAGCTGTAAATTAACTTATTTGATAATTGGTCAGCCAAGTCAGATTGGATCAGGATCCTCATTCATTTGAGAGTTAAGAAGGAAATATTAGGTTTAGTGACCTATTTTGTACTTATACTATATGATTATGATGTTTTGATTAATTACTTATTTTTAAATTTAACTGTTTAAAGAAAAGTTAATTTAATTTGGCTCTGAATTTGATATTAAAATGTTTTGAAAAGGGTGAATGTGGAGAGAATCCAAAATTGAGGATTAAAAAGATAATTAGTTACAAATAAATCCAATGGGAAAAGCAAGGGTTAGGGTTTGAGAAGATTATTTGTTGATACAACAATTAAATTATAGACCTCTATCACGGATTCTGGTTGTGACAGAAAAACGTGTACATTTTCAAAAGTGAACAAGATGAGTACATGAGATAAGGAGGCCATGCTGTAAGGCAACTGAAATTACAGGAGGTACATGGAATAAAGGCACCAATAAATGCCTGTTGGATGAAAGCATTTGTTCCTGTGTTCCAAATGCTGTGCTTTTGTGTATTTTGACCTCCACTCTATGGTTAATTATTGAACAGGTCAGGCCAATTCCTGATCCTACATGCCTGATTACAGAAATTAAATTTTGGCACTGAATCTATGAAATTATCTGGAGGGATCCAACTTTGGAATACTACTTTAAGTTGAAATAATGTGGATAGGTAAAGTTCAGATATGATCTACGTGGCACTGAGTTCGGCAGAGGCCAGTCCATTGTGATTCATAGTAAGGAAATGTAACTTTTGCTTGTTTTTATTGTAGATTAGCTTCTATTAGCCCAGCTCTGTTTAAATGTCAGCGTGCAGTTTAGTTGTGATGTTCTCCTATCTCTGAAAAGCCTAGCAGTTAAATTTCTAGATATAAACATGAAAAATAGCTGTTTGGAAAATGGGCCATGAAGAGGGGGAGAAAGAGGACATTAGAAATAGTCTCTTCAGTAAGATTTCATTGAATGTTTCATACCATTTAAAAACTTTACTGATAGGGTCTAAAAGAAGTTTCTAACTGTTAAAAAACAGAACCCCCTCAAATGAATTTTCCACAAATTGCAAAGCATAATCTTTTGTAAAATAAATGAGAATTCACAATTATTATTAATATATGTTGAGTATTCGATAGTAATGTGTTTTTCTTAAATGATGAATTCCAGAAGATAGCAGGAAAATTCTAGTCTCATGCTTTGACGAGATGTTGATTTTTAGGTATGTGCTGTAGTGATAAGTATGTACTCCCAAATAGATTAGTTATCCAGAAAGTCGTAGTCCATATTAATTAGATCCCTGTCTTTCTAAGAGTCCATTAGCCTTTCTGAGATAGTGATGGTGCAGACAAGCTGGCACTGGGAGTGTGGGGGTGGGTCAGTCATTGTCACCAACATGACCTCAGTACATCAAGAAAGAGAGGTGCAAGAATGAATTGGCAGATTCAGCACCTTAGCTTTGAATGTTAAAGTCAACAGCTGTTTAATTTTACTTGTCATTACTGTCATTTAACTTGTCAAATGCATATCAATGATATTGCATTTTTGTGTTAATAAATTTTATTGAATGATAGTTTTCTCCCTATTCCATCATACTGTGTCCCCGTCCATCCATCCTCACTACCTTCTCCGATAATGCAGTATTTTCCAGCTCAGTGGGTGGGCAGACAGGCTTCTCACAATGTTGGCCTTAAATCATCTGGTAAGAGGTGTATCTGAATCTTCCAAGATGCATTTTTTTGTTATTGTTGCCCTACATTTAAAGAAGTATTTGCCTTTTCTTTAAATGCATATAATTAATTTCCTTCCCTGATTCTTAGAATCACCAGAAGAATCCTTTTTACAAATATTTCTTCCATATCTTGTATTTGTAAGTCCATTGTACTAAATATAATATTTTTAAAACAATTAGTAATTTTTTAAAAAATGTGATTGTTTTTGGTTACAGTAATATTGTGACCAGGTTGAGTATGAATTCTTGAGAACTTTTTGAAAACAATTGCACAATTTCACATTACTGACATCTGCACGTATTCTCAGAATCAACATTTATTGTCATGAACACGTCAAGAAATTTGTTGTTTTGTGGCAACATTTCAGGTGCAAATATTACTATAAATTACATTTAAAAAATAAATAAATCAGTGCAAATGAAGAAAAATTGATGTAATGTTTGTGGTTCATTATCCAATTGGAAATCAGATGGCAGAGATGCTGTTTATGTGCCTCCTTTCTGATGGTAGCAGTGTGAGGAGGACATGGCCTGTATGGTGAGCATCCTTAAGATAGAGGCTGCTTTCTTAAGACACTGCTCCTTGTCAATGTCCTCAATGGAATGAAGACTGATGCTCGTGATGTAGTCTCTGTAGTCTTTTCGTGTCCTGTGCATTGACACCTCCATACCAGACAATGATTCAACTAGTCAGAATGCTCTCCACAGTACACCTTTAGAAACTTGCAAGTCTTTGATGGCATACCATATCTCCTCAATCTCCTCATGAAGTATAGCCACTGGTAAGTGTTCTTTGACATTGCATTGACATGGAGGCCCCAGGATAGATCCTCAGAAATGTTGATACCCAAGATTTTGAAGTTCTTAACCATTTCAACTGCTGACCCCTCGATGAGGACAGGTTTGTGTTCTCCTGATTTCCCTCTCTTGAAGTCCACAATCAGTTCCTTAGTTTTGATACTGGTGAGTGCAAGTTGTTGTTGTGACACTACTCAATCTCACTGCTGTACACTTCACCATTGGTGTCTGTGATTCTACCGTCCATAGGATCATAGGAAGTAGGAACAGGAGTAGGCCAAAAATGGCCCATCGAGCCTGCTCCGCCATTCAGTACGATCATGGCTGATCTAATTTATGACCTAACTCCACCTACCTGCCTTCTCCCCATATCCCCTAATACCATCATGCTGTCATTGGTAAATTTGTAGGTGGCATTTGAATTGTGCCTAGTGCCACACAGTCATGGGTGTACACCGAGCAGAGCAGTGAACTAAGCACAGATCCTTGAGGTGCGTCTGTGTTGATTGTCAGTGAGGAGATGATGTTGTTTCTGATTCATACTGACTGAGGTGTTCCGATGAGGAAGTCAAGGATCCAATTCCAGAGGGGGATGCAGAGCACTGGTTTTGGAGCTTGTTGACCGGCACTGAAGGTATGATGGTATTGAGAGCTGAGCTGCAGTCAATGACAAGTAGCCTTTTATACGTATTGCTATTGTCTAGGTGATTCAGAGCTCAGCTCTGATTCTGTAAGATTGCATCTATTGTGGAGCAATTCTTATTTTGGAAAGAATATCAGGTTCGGTGGGTTCACAGAGAGATGAGTCTGGACACAAGTGTTATAGTGACACATAACTTTAATGAACACACAGGAGACAAACAGGGGAGAATGTTAAATGGTACTCAATAACTGTTAAACTTAGGCAATGATATAGACATTCACCTCAGACCTGGATTGGACTCTGACAATAGTGAACCTATACTCGACATGCTCACATATTTGAGTACACACACTACAAACAGGAACTTTTACACACACCTGGTTCCCTATACCAAAGGGGATGCGACTCTCTGCAAGTATTGGTTAATCACAATACTGCAGCTCAACCTCATTGTAGTACACACCTAACCCGTGACACTTGCAGCGATAGCCACGGTAGCATTCTAGCATGGAGCGATGACTGGAGCTTGGACTTTGAGGCAGAGAGAGAGCATGTGCTCTGCATTGGTGTTATATGCAGTGCTAATCTGTGCTTCTAGCCATTTATGTCCCTAGGTTCTTTAAATTAGCCAAGACAAGGTGTGCACGAATGGGTGGCCAGTCCAACCTAGATTGACAGGTGATGTGACTTCCGAATAAGTTTCAGACAGGAGGACATGCTTTCCAGACAAGCAGGGAGGCTACATTTCCTCCACACACAACAGCAATTGTGACAGTATGTGAACTGCAGTGGGTCTAGATTTTTTACTTATGTATGAGTTTATTCTGGCCATAACCAACCTCTCAAAGCACTTCATCACAGTAGATGTGAATGTTACTGGGCCATAGTCATTGAGACAGCTCACTCTGCTCTTCTTGGACACCAGTGTGATTAATGCCATTTTGAAGCAGTTGGGAACCTATGACTGCATCAATGAGAAATTGAAGATGAGCACTCAAGCAATTCTTTCCATTGCTGGCAAATATCTTACTCTGTCTCGAGCTTCCCTTGGAATTGCCTCTTTGTTCTGATAGCTTGCCACAGATAGCATGTAGACTTCCTGTAGAGATCTGGGTCATCAATCTTAAAACACCATCGACCTCGCCCTCAGCAGGTTGCGAATGTTTTGATTTATCCACAACCTCTGGTTTGGATTCTCACAGTATGCTCATCTACACAGGTCTAGATGAAGTCGATGACAGCATTGGCATATTCATTTATGTTTGAAGATGAGTCCTTGAATATGATCCAGTCCACTAATTTAAAGCAGTCCTATAGGCACTCCTTCACCTCCTTCGACCATATTTTTACTATCTTCACCACAGGTTCCGTAATCCTCAGTATGCCAGAAGTAGAAGTACAGCAAAGTAATCAGATTTGCCATAGTGCGAATGGCTCGGTAGGCATCCTCGTTGTGGTGTAGCAGTGGGCAAGTGGATTTGCTTCTCTGGTTTTGCAGGTAATGTGTTGGTGATAGTTTGTTAGAGACTGCTTCAAGTTGGCCTGGTTGAAGTCCCTTACAATGATCAGGAAGCCATCAGGATGTGCTGTCTCATGGCTGAATGGAAGCATTAGACTTGGCAAATTTCAGGATGATTTATTTTTTTTATATTTGGATAACTAAGACAGTTAAATTGGAATGGCACTGATGCAGTGAAATGATGTTTTTTTTGATTATTGCCCTATCAAATGAAAATTCACAAATGTTACAAGGTTTTTCACATGTTTGTATTTGAAAATGCTTCTCCTCTCCTAAAGCCAGGCTTTAGGTCATTGGCCCAATTGGGCTGCCAGCCAGTGTCGAAACTTACTGATAGTAGCAGGTGGTAAATGAGGTGGTAGAGATGGAAGATTTGGCTTTCCTCTCGTGTTGAAGGTTTCTGTTCGATCATACATGCTTTAAATGTAGAGGTTGGAATTGTGGTAAGGAGAAAGTGGGGAAAGGGGTGAATGGAGAACATTATTTTGGGTGGAGGGAGTGCTGGAAGTCCAACAGTGTAATTGGATTGATTGACATGATCTGGTGGAGAGATTTTTGTGGTGTGGCCAATGTGATTTAATGGAGAGATTGGATTGGCTGGTGTTGTTTAACATGGTGGTTGAGGGGACCAATTTGATCTGATGGGAAAATTAGAATTAACAAAGCTGGTGTCATTCAGTAAGATTGGATAGGTTGATTGATCTAGTTGGAAAGTCAGGGAGGCTTATATGTGATAAAGGACTGTACAAACAGATAGGAAAGAACAATTTAGTCTTTCAAGGGGATCAGGAACAAGGCCAGCATGTACACGGAAATGAAGGTTCTGGATGAAGATGTGGTGTGAGGGAGACTGAGGCTAAATGCATATGTGAAGATATAGGGTTGGAGGTACCACAACAAAGGTGGGAGTGAACACAAAATTGTAGGTGAGGAGACACAGATCAGAGTTTTGAGATAGACTGAAAATCAGGTGGTATTGGGAAATTTGTTTAGTGCAGGAGTGTCTAGATGAAGGTAAGTATTTTGTTTACCTTGAAAGCTTGTCAGGTCATTGCTACATTTTTAAGACCATATTTTCTTGGGACTACGTAATGATGGGTGGTTCAAGTTTCCCATGATCTTTGCATGTGGAATAACCAGTATGGTGGTTTGATGCAAACTTCTGTCAGGTTTGCAGAATGACAGAAGTATCCATCAGAATTTCCAGATGGGCTGTTTCAATCCAGAAGTAGCTGTCTTGGTGTTTTCTTTGAGTTAATTCAATTCTCAATTATAAAAAAAATGCTCTGGGTTAAATCACATTTCAATCATGAACAGCAGTTAAAAAAAAATAATGCCAGCGATCCTGTTTCTGAGCAGAAATATTTAATGCAAACAAAGTTATGTTGCTTTGGCACGTTGTGCTAGGTAAGCCATTCTATAATTAAAATGTTTCATTTTAGGAAATCCCTGACAAATTGGAGCAATATTTCAGTCCAAGTAAAATACTTTTTGGGGAGCATTGACAGTTGTATTGGCTTTTGGTGGGGCATTGAAGTAGGCTAGGACACTATATGCTCTGAACAGCATATAGTCATTTTCTCCTTAAGCTAAAGCCTTCCATAAGGATTATTCTGGGCTTCCATTAATGGGTGAATGCAAGAAGAATCATCCATTCTTATGTAAGTTAACAGAATGACTGTGAGTAAATTGGATCTACAAAGAAAATTGTTAAAATATACAAGTCCTTTCTAAATTGATGAACACTGGCATTTCTCTCCCTGGACTAATAATATGGTTCAATAATATCTCTAGTGAAAGCTGCTCCATGGATTGATTGACAGATCAATGGGGCATTTTGACACAACTATAAATGTCCATTAAGCCTTCAAGGACAGGTTTTATGGCTTGAAAGTTCATTTGGTGGGAGTGGATGCTCAAAATATCTGTTGACTATGTAGCCATTTTCATTCTGCCTCTGTGATCCTGCTAGTATTTGAGGATAACTGTACGCCATATTTATTCAGCCTCCTTGCATTTGTACTATCATATTGAAACTGTGTATTATTTAGAAAGTGATGGAAAGGCTAAAAACATCACCTGCTACTTCATTATCTTTGCAAAATGTGTATGTGCGGGCATTGACAAAGCACTGACATGTCAGAGAAGCCGTGAAACTCAAAATAAAAAATGGCAGAGAACTGCCTAAATGCAGCTAAATTATTTGCACCCAAAGAAATAAGCATTCTATTCAGAAAACATCGACCACATAAGAGTCGGAGCCAAGGATAAAACAAAACCAAAAATGTAATAATTCAACAAAGCAGGTTAATAGTAATTTTTTTTAAAAAAAAGCATAACTGTGTTAATGCCCAGTGTGGCAATATTGCCAGAAATACTGGCAATATTGAATACAGCATGGAAAAGCAAAGTGCTTCAGTCACTCCTTTTGAGCCTGAAGTTCATTTTGATTTTATTGAGAATGTAAATTATAAAATGTGTGATGAAATTTGGCAAGATTTTGCAATGTAACTTTGGCATTATGTTAGTGGAAGCACCAATGAATGATTTATCATGGACTTTGGACAATTACCATCTATTAATAGAACCAGCAAATGATTATATCAATATAATTTGTCTCCTCTTGTCTGGGTCAATTCTCCCATTTATGCATTTATCAAGAAAAAAATAAAATGAGTGATGTTTGCCCTTTCTTGAGCGATTAGATCTTGAATTTTAAACAAACATTTTGCAATTGAATTGGTTGTGAGGATTGCAAGCTGGAAAGGCCAGGAGGCTGCTGCGAACTCCCTGTACTGTCATTTGGGAATTTGGAGAATATTTTGAGATAACATCTGCTGGGAAGCAATTTTTAATTTGGACTCTGTTTCCGGATAAAATGAAGTAAATGTGATCAATTAACTAATTTAATGCAGTATCTGAATATTGTGGTACATTACTCACTTTGATCCACTGTGATATGACTTTATTATTTCAAATGATCAAAACCATTACAAACTGATATTTAGGTGATGGTAAAGATAATTTTGAATACAGATTAATGTATGCAATGCTCAGCCTGTGATCACCACATGTATACAGACACTTTTATGGAGAACCAAAAGGATGGAACTTTTGGAGGCCAACTTGTTTACTTTTGCATTATGATTGTTTGTGTAAAATCTGTTCAGGTAATTTGAGGAGGGCTTGAGGAGGTGTTGATGTGCATGTGGTATACCATAAAGAAGCATAGCCTTGTTCACACATTCTGGGTGCGGTTTGGTTTCCCATAGTAAGTTTGGATTTCCTTTAACGGTCTAAACACTACTTCTGTATTTGTACACATAGAAGTATGTGAAGTTATGCATATAGTGCTCCAAAGTTTTGATAAAACCAGAGTATATACTGTTTAACTATACTGATACCTAATTGCTATTTGTGTCATCAGGTTGAAGGGTATTCAGAATTATTGGCAAGCTACAGGCCATTGCACCTTTTTTTGTGGCTTTAGTTCAATTGCAGCTTTTGCACTTGATGTGACCAGCATTACAGGGTACAGCCAGATGCACTAAAGTTTTAAATAATGTTCCAAAATGAATTTGATGTTGTATTTATGAGCAATTGATGTTCTTATCTGTCATAATTGGTAGTGGAATAACAGAAAAAGACTGCTTTGGAGGCATGATTTTTTAAAATCAAATATTGGAATTTGTGTAATTAAAAGTACTTTGTTTATTTGAAATGCAGCCTCCTAAATGTTGCCAAAATTCATTATATGTAGGTCTGGAAGACACATGCTTGTGCATATAGGCATAAATTATGTGTATATTATATATATCATTAGTGATTGTAACTGACCTAAAGTCCAATGTGGTCTTTGTGCCATTCTGGTCCATGTTACATGGCTAACTTGTACTGACCTCAGATGTGTTCTAACAATTCACATATGAAAATCATGGGAATGTTATATGCAAGCAATATGATCTTGCCAATGTTGCCTGCATCAGTAGGACAAGTGCAAAATGATATAACATCTAGGATGTTGTAAAAGGCATTATTTATTTGGAAATGGTTGAGTGGAGAATAGAGGAAATACTAATAAGATGCACCATTTGGGATTAGCCACTGTGATGGTCATATTTCATAGTGGGGAAAGGGCCCATATTGTTGGGCAGAATAGAGTTGGGATAGAATTGCATCATGTGGGCTAAAAGGTAGAATCGGTTAGTTGGTGACCAGTGCCCATCGCATGATCGCATTCAGAGAGATTTAGTGGAATGGAATGGATGTAGGATTGATCATGGGAAAAGCAAAAGTGAGGGCTGAATAGAAAATGGCAAGTAGGAAATGAAAATGTCCTCATTGACTCATGGCTTTACATTGTTAGGGTGGGTTAAATATGCATTCTGTTTCATTCACAGTTAGGAAGATGGAATGGACAAGCATGTTGCAGTTTGTGGCAATGTCATTGTAGTTGAATTTATTCCATTAATTAAAGTTCAAAAAAAGCTAAGTTTTTCATGTGCATCTTTTTATTTTTATCCAGATTCAGAAGAGATTTATTATGCTTTTTGCAGATCCATTTGTAATGCTTTAAGATGCTTGTGAATTTCAAAGATTAGCTATCATGATTGGGAAAGAATAATACCTTTTGGTTTATTTTACTCATCTCAATATCTTTAGTGGAAGTTTTAGTGGGGGAAACCCCTATCCTGCAGATAAATGAGGTTTAAAATATTTTCACAACAGACTAAGAGAAACTGTAATAAAATTAACTTCCTTTATATTTAGCAGTAATCTGAGATTTTACTTTTTGCGTTCATTTCAAAAGGAATGTAGGTATTCATGAAATAAGATGCTTATTTTACTCATCTTTAACCACAGTGATTTGAAAGTATCATTCATTCATCTAGCACAGTCAAAATGTAATTAATCTAGATGAGGATATTATGGTTTCACCAGTGGACTGTTAAATTTGAGACAGACAATTAACTAGCCTGCTTCAGTTGTTTTATAAGCCACTCCATCCTTTTTTATATAGATTTAAAACACACATCTAATCCACATCAAAAGAATGAAAGTCAAATTTCTTTAACTTTTTAAATTTTTAAAAAAAATTTAGAGATACAGCACGGTAACAGGTCATTTCAAACCATGAGTCCGTGCCACCCAATTTGTGCCCCATTAACCAACACCCCTTCTTCGTTTTTTTTTGAATGGTGGGAGGAAATCGGAGCCCCTGGAGGAAACCCATGCAGACATGGGGAGAACACACAAACTCCTTACAGACAACGCAGGACTTGAACCCCGGTCCAGTCCTAATTGCTGGCGCTGTAAAGTCGTTGAGCTAACAGTTAACTGTGCTGCCCCATGCTCGTTAGTATTGAAGTAATAGATTAATGGAAAATTTTGCCATTTTATGGTACTTTATCTGAGTTTATGAAGTGACTTATTTGAATTATGGCCTTTTTTAGTACTTTTTATAAATGTTAAAAACTAAAATGAAAATTGTTTAAAATCAATGTTTTATGTAACTTGCTTGAGACATCATCTTTTCTATTCTACCGCTTGACAGGAAAAGATTTGTACTTTTTCCAATGTAGCGTTTGTAATTTTATCATGAATTTAAATTTGCTGGCAGTTAATAATGTGAACCATCTCAGATTATCTGAGAATTACCCAATGTGAATGATTCAATTCCTGAGCAATACAGTGAATAAACTAAATACAAGGATTTTAATTTTGATCATTAAAATGTATACTTGCAGACTTCCATTTCCAAAAGGATTTGACTTGATCCACCTTTGATTTGTCTTTGGGTCTTACTCTATCCTTGATTTTATACTTGTAACTTGACTGATTACACTCAGAGATTAGTGAGGAATACAAACACACTTTTAATGGCTGGTAGACACAATAGTCCTCAGGTAAGGTGGGAAAACAAGGGTTTATATTGGGGAAGATGAGGGTGGAGCCGTGGAGCCAAGGGAGGAGCCAGTCATCTGAACAATACATAGACAGTGAATTCCAGTTCACTGCATTCACCCCTTCCCTCAGAATTGAGCCTGTGGGTGAAAAACAGACCATTCATTTAAAAAAAAACTAATACTTAACAAAATATTTACGTCAACTCTGTCAGTGGGATCTGGTAATGCTGGTTGAGTGCTGCAGTACTGGAGGACTTTGGGCTTCCTGAATTTCCTGGAAGCCCTGTAGTACAGGGTCAATGAGTCTCGAGGGCTCTGCCTCAGGTCTTGGGGTAGATTGGACCACTTCCCAAGCAGTGTCCTCTGGGACCCTGAATGGGGTACTCAGTAGTTCCTGTCTCACTTGAGAAATCGGATCCTCAGTTCCGGTGGGTGCCAGGTCTCTGATCGAGACGGTGTCCTCTCTGCCGTCAGGGTATGCCACATAGGCATACGTTGGGTTGGTGTGCAGCAGATGCACCCTCTCAAATGGGGGCCAGAGTACTCCACTTTTAAGGTGACACAGGAAGTCCAGGCCCAGCAACACAGAAGCACACAAATCCTTCAGTGCATATAATTGGAACTTAAAAAAGTTCCCCCCCCCCCCCCCCCCACCTTTACAGTTAGATGTACTGCACAATACCCCTGGATCATCGCAGAGTGCAAGTGCGATGTTAAGAAAATATGATTGTCTGTTGGGTACACTCTTAAGTTGTACCGCAGAGCCGTTACAGAGTTTATAAAGCTCTCAGTGGAGCCAGAGTCTACCAAGCAATCAGTCAAATGTCCATTTACCCTCGCCTCCATTGTTGAGTTATTCAATTGGTGAGGTATTGCCTGATCCAGGACAATCAATGCTAGTGCTCCAGAAACCCCTTCGCTCCCCACGCTGATGTTGACGCTCTCCTCTTGGCCTGCAGATGGCCACCCTCCATCTTGATCCAATGAAAGACTAGGTGGCTTCAACCTTGAGGCATAGTAAGGTGGCCGCCATAGTTTTCCACAATGCTTTACTTCTGGTGATGGGTCCTGCCACAGGGCGCAGCAAGATGCTGGCGGTGAGCAGCATGGAGAGGCTGAGGCCAACACTTTGGGACTCGGGCACTGGTTGAGCGATGAATTGGGGGTTGCACATGTGGTCACCTCTTTGGGTTCCCTTTAGCCAGGCAGACTTTCACCCAGTGCCCTCGCTTACTACATCCTGAACAAACGGAGTCCTTTGTGGGGCATTGGGCATGAGGGTGCTGTGACTGTCCACAAAAGTAGCATCCCTGGTCGTGCATGGACGTAATGTTCATGCTGGGGCTGCCGGTGGCACCAGCGTCCCAATGACCTGGTCCTCTGAAAAGGAGCTGCTTTCACCTGTAAGGTCGTCAGCTCCCATTTGGGTCTGTTCGAGCACTTTCGCCAGCTCCAGGGTGCTAGCCAAGTTTTTCTTCCCTAACACCAGCAGTCAATGCCATACATACCTCAACGTCACTGCTGCCATGACGGTGACCCGGATTTGTTCCTCCTCTCCCACCTGGGCCATGGCTGCTTCGTAGTGTCAGGACCCATAGTCCCCTCAGGGGATAGAGGGTGGATCTGGAGCATGTCTGGCTTCAACAGGGCTTCCACCCTTCTTCAAAGTGAAGTCATTAAAATTGTAACACGACTGATTGCCTCAGAGACAAGTGAGGAGTACAAGCACGCTTTTAATAGCTTACAATCAATGGCTGGTTGACACAATGGTCCTCAGGTGAATCTGAGGTACAGCAGGAAAACTAAGGTTTATATTTGGGGTAGGTGAGGGTGGAGCCAAGGGGGGCAGCCAGCCATCTGAACAACACAGAGACATTGAATTCCAGTTCACTGCAATACTCATTGAAATTTCCACAATGTTGGGTCATTGCTGGTAGTAAGCTTTGAACATAGCAATAATACCTGCTTCATGAGTTGGAACATAGAAGTGGTGGTCACGGACAAAAACATTACCGAGAAATTGTCAGCCAAGTAATCATTGTTAGCAGGATATCCAGGACAAATGTCGAGAAGCAAGAGTCTGTTCTGCCAGTTTGTCATTTGCACATATTGGTTGATGAAGATGGTGAGAAATAAGAAAAATGCTATCTTGGAAAACCAGCAGCACCACTTACATCATAACACTGCCATAAGATTGGTCTTTGGATCTTCATTTAGAACCCTTGGGTTCACTGAGTGGTAGATGAAGAGAAGATTGAGTTACAGTCACCCACAGTATTGCACCCAAGAAGACGTTGAATCTTGGAACAGAGTTTCATCCCTTTAGATGAATGTACCCAAGCGCATGTCTTCCATAGGAGCCACATCTGATCTACACGGAATGTTTATTAGGCAAATAGTGCCCTCGTGGCAGATTTAGGACCATGTGATTACTTGTGGGAAGACATGTCATTTCCTCATAATCATCACCATCCACCACACATATCCATCCCCCAAACACATGTCAATCCCCCTCCCCCAACCCCTCAATGGCTCGGTCTTTGTCTGGGTCAAGCTGCCAGCCAGACCAGCAAACTGCTTGCAGCTGTTGCTTTTCAATCAACTTGGAAGCTGCCTCCATGACTTTCGTTCTTAGGTTCTCGCACTTGGGCAGTCTGCACTACCTCCTGTAGTGCACAAAAGTGATACTGCAATCATTCTATCTCTCCCTATCTTTTTGTGCAACCTGTAATTTCCCACTGGTGTCTTAGAAGCGATACCATAAGCAAGGGCCCTTCCAAGACTCCCCTCGGACTCTGAAAACCTCAATTCCTCCAGAAGAGAGGCCACATGGTGCCCCATCTTTTCTCCATGGGGGTCTAACCTGTCCATTTAGTCGACTGACGTGGTGTGGAATGGCTGAACCCCTGGCAGTCATTGGTCCATCCAGGGATTTTATATTCCGATCCCAGAGTTTCTTTACTGGCTGTGGGTTACCTCTTCCTACTCCCATTAGTGAAGAGGTACACAATATCGCATGCACCCAACAGGAGACACACACACACACACACACACACACACACACACACACACACACACACACACACACACACACACACACACACACACACACACACACACACACACACATTTGTTAGCACAATCACCCACATGGTTAATACTCCATGTGTGTCTAGGTGAAACTCTTTGAACCCTGCGCATAGTGCCAATTATTGTGTTTAATAAGTAGGTTCAGTGGGTAACAGAGAGTCCAGCCTGGACACGTTACAATCAAAGGTAACTTTATTAAATGCACAGGAGACAAATAGCGGAAGGTGTCAAATGATACATAATTACTCAACTATTAAATAACTATAGACATTCACAGTGAATCCAGGTTGGACTCCAATACCAGTGGCTGATTATCTTCTGCACTGTACGAGACAAAAACTATAACAGTGCAAGCAGGCACCTTGGGCAAAAGGTGGGTGCTTACCCTATCAGACTTTCCCACATATGTACACATTCACAGACCGGGACTTTCAAACACACTCCCGATTTCTTGTACCAGTAGGGGTGTGGCTCTCTGCAAGCACTGATCTATTGCAGTACTGTGGTTCAGCTCAGTGTAAGACACACCTTAACCATGACATCTCCAGCGATGTCCACAGTACTGACCCGGCATGGAGCGATGTCCGGAACTTGGACCAAGAGGCAGAGAGAAAGAAATGTGTGCGTCGATGTTTATACTGTTCTGAACTGGGCATCTGCTCAATGATGACCCTGAGTCATTTAAATGAGCCAATGGCAAGGTGTGCACTAATGGGTGGCCGGAGTCCAACCTTGATTGGCAGGTGATGTGACTTCTAAATGTTTCAGACAGGGAGGTCACGTGACCCTCCACAATCCACAATGTTCCAGACAGGGAGACCACGTATTCCTCCACAATCCACATAGAATGCCAACCTGTGTTTATCCTTCCAAAATGCAACACTTGTCTGCATTAAATACCATCTGCCATTTTTCCGCCCATTTTTCCAATTGGTCCATGTCACTCTGCAAGATTTGGAAGCCTTCTTTACCGTCCACAGTGCCTCCAATCTTTTTGACATCTGCACTCTTGCTGATCCAATTGACCACGTTATCAACCAGATCATTGATATAGATGACAAACAATGGTCTTTGCACTGATTCCTGAGCCACACCACTAGTCATAGGCCTCCAATCTGAGAAGAAATCATCCACTACCAGTCCGGTCTCTTCTATATAGTACAATTTACTACTTCACCATGAATACTGAGCATTTGAACCTTGCTGACTAACCTCCCATGTGGGATCTGGTCAAAGTCCATGCATTAAACAACCACAGACTTTCCTACCTCAAGATTCCTGGTAATTTCCTTGAAAAAAAACTCAGTAAGATTAGTTAAACATGACCAATTACGCAAAAAGCCATGTTGACTATCCGGAATCAACCCTTGGCTATCCAAATACTGTATATCTGATCTCTTAGTATATCTAATGATTTACCTACTACTGACATCAGACTCACTGGTCTAAAATTTCTTGGGTTAGTTTTGGAGCCATTTTAAACAACAGAACAATGCGAGCTACCCTCCAGTCCTCCGCCACCTTACCAGTGGCTGAGGACATTTTAAATATTTCTGTCAGGGCTCCTGCAATTTCTACACTCGTCTCCCTCAAGGTCCAAGGTCAGGCCCTGAAGATTTATCCACCATTATTTGCTTTAAGGTTCCATGACCTCACTGCTTGTTTTACATACTGTGGTGGTACACAGGGGGCAACCTCTGTACCTGCAGGAGAGTATGGGGACAGGACAACACCTGGCCGGCTGTCAATCAGCCAACCTGAATGGATCAAGCTCCACCCAGTCAGATGTCAATCACCCTCTGGGCTATAAGCCTGAGCTGGTCCTCTAAAGACACCCTCAGAATTTACAGCAGTACAACCAGCCCTGTGCATGTCTTTGCCGATTAAAGCCTGTTGTACAGTCTTTACCTTGTGTGTCTGATTCTGTCTAACAGCGCACCACACATACTTCCCTGGACTCTGTGCCAGATTCCTGAGTAAATACTGATGCAAAAAAACCATTTAAGATCTCTCCCCATCTATTCTGGCTCCATACATAGCTGACCACTCAGATCTTCAATTTTGTCCTTTACTGGCCTTTTGCTCTTAATATACCCTTAGAAACACCTGGGATTTTCCTTCACATTGCCTGACAAAACAACCTCATGTCTTAGGTACAAGGACTGCTTAAAGAAATCTCTTGCTGCCTGCCACATTGACCACCGCCAGTGGGTTGATATCGCCTCCAACCGTGCATCTTGGTGCCTCACAGTTCGGCGGGCAGCAACCTCCTTTGAAGAAGACCACAGAGCCCACCTCACTGACAAAAGACAAAGGAGGAAAAACCCAACACCCAACCCCAACCAACCAATTTTCCCTTGCAACCACTGCAACCGTACCTGCCTGTCCCACATCGGACTTGTCAGTCACCAACGAGCCTGCAGCAGACGTGGACATACCCCTCTATAAATCTTCGTCCGCGAAGCCAAGCCAAAGAATAGCCCTCCTGATTTCCTTCTTGTTTTTTGTGCATTTTTAAGTATCTCATTTGCTCCTTGTTTTCTATACCCACGATACACCTCTTCTTCTCATCTAGATCACCAATATCCTGCGAAAACCAAAGTTCTTTATGTTTCTTAACTTTGCCTTTAATCCTGACAGGAACATGGTAACTCTGTACTCTCAAAATTTTGCCATTGAATGCCTTCCACTTACCAAACACATCCTTGCCAGAAAACAACTTCTCTCAATCCACACTTTCTAGATCCTTCTTGTTTTCTCCATTTTGGCCTTTCTCCAATTTTGAATCTCATTCTAAGAACCAGATCCATCTTTATCCATAATTAACTTGAAACTAATGGCATTATGATTACTGGCCCCAAAATGTTCAACTGTACATACTTCTGTCACTGGTCCTGTCTCTTTCCCTAACAGGACATCCATTATTACACTTTCTCTGGTTGGTACCTCTATATATTGATTTAGAAAACTTTCCTGAACACATTTGACAAACTCCAATCCATCCAGCCCTTTTACAGTCTGGGAGTCCCAGTCAATACGTGGTAAGTTAAAATTTCCGACTAAAATATCGATGTTTCCTGCAGCTGTCTGGTCCTTCAGTTCTCGCTGACTATTAGGAGGTATACAATCCCTTGAGCATGGTCATACCTTTCCTATTCCTCAGCTATAGCCAGGTAGCCACAATAGATGAGTCCTCTAGTCTGTCCTGTCTGAGCACATCTGTGATATTTTCCCTGACGAGCAATGCCTCTCCTCCCCCTTTCATCCCTCCTGCTCTATCATGTCTACATCCAAGATTCATGTGATATTTGTACATGCCAGTCCACACTGTAAGCTCATCTGCCTCTCCTACAATATTCCTTGCATTGAAATAGATGCACCTCAGAAAATTTCCACCACTTATAGCCCTTTGATTTCTGACTTTACATGCAGTCATCACATCATCTTTTTTCCTCCTCTACTCCACCACTATCTGCTCTGGCACTCTGGTTCCCATGCCGCTCACATTCTTTCAAGTTTTGTATTTTACTCATATTTTACTGAATTAACATCAATCTTGGGCCACACACTTTTGATCCTTATCTTCCAACCTTAGGCTTAATGCTTTTTCCTATTGTAATATCTCTGTTCCACAGATCAAGTAATATACTTGTAGGATCAATACTTTGGGCACTAAGTTTTATTTTGTCCCTGTTGTGGATGATTTTTGTTTTAGTTTTAAATAGTACATTTTATTTGCAATGTAGAAGCTGATTCTGGCCTTTGAGATCTTTTTCAATTACAGTCAATAAACTGACAAACCCATACATTTTTGGAGGGTGGTGCTGGGGGGTGGAAATCAGAGTCCTTGGGAAACTCATGCAGGTCATGGGGAGAATATACAAACACGTATGGACAGCATCGTTTCAAACCCGGGTCACTGGTACACTAATAGCGTCGCACTAACCGCTATGCTAACCATACTGCCTATTTTATGTTTTCTGTCAACGATAATGCCATATTTAATGAGTGACTTGAATTTCCCCAATATTGACTGGAACTTCCTTAGTGCCAGAAACTTAGATGGGACAAAATTTGCTCAACCAGGGAAGAGATAATACTCTATCTTGTAATGGAAATGAACTTGACCAGGTGGAAAACATTTTATAGACTATGATCACAACTTGTATGTTTTTAGATTTTTATGAACAAAGATATATGTTAAAAACAAGGATAAGATGTGAATCTCAGAGTTGTAGGTGATGTCATCCATGTTCTCTGACAATGTCTGGAATCTGATGGAAAATTGCAAAATTGGGTTAGGCAATTTTGAACAGTATTCGACAAGAGTTGGTGAGAGTGAATTGACAGCAGCTGTTATTGGGGGAGTCCATGTCTGACATGTGGAAATCATTTAAAGGCTTAGCTTGTTTGGAATTAGGTCCACTATGTTCCTGTAAGAGAGAAAAATAAGGAAGGCAAGGCTTTGGAACCTTGGATGATGAGAGATGTTGTAAATTTAGTGAAAAAAGAAAAAAAAAGAATCACATGTAAGGTTTAGAAAGCTGAAAATGGGACAGGGCTCTTGAGGAGTATGATGGAAGGAGGAAAGAACTTAAATAGGGAATTAAGAGGGCTAAAAGGGGCATGAAATGCTCTTGTTGAGTAAAATAATGGAGAATCCTGAGATAATTTATACATGCATTATAAGCAAAAATGTAGCGAGGGTTTGGGTAGAACCACTCGAGATCAAAGAAGGAAATTTTTGCCTGAAACTAGAGGAAGTGAGAAAGGTACTAAATGAGCATTTCACATTAGTGTTCACTAAGGAGAAGGACATGGATGTTAGTGAGATCAGGGAGGAAGATGCTGATATTCAAAGCATGTCGGATTATTGAGAGAGGCAAGCGAAGAGATTGCTGGAGCCTTTGATAGAGATCGTGGCATTGTCTTTAGCCATGGGTAAGGTCCTAAAGGAGTGGAGAATAGCAGCATTTGTTTAAGAAGGGTATTAAAGACAAATGAGGACATTTAGACTCACGAAATTAATGGGGAGGATTCTTAGCAATATGATATACTCTCATCTGGAGAAGCACATTTGTTAGATATAATCAACTTGGCTTTGTGTAGCAGAGGTTATGGCTTGCAAACTCGATTATCTTTTTGAGGAAATGACGAAGCTGATTGATGAGGATAGTCCAGTGAATGTTCTATATAAACATTAGTAAATCATTCGACAAGGTACCTCATTGTAGGTTAATGTGAAAGATTCTTTGGCTTGGCTTCACGGACGAAGATTTATGGAGGGCTAATGTCCACGTCAGCTGCAGGCTCGTTTGTGGCTGACACGTCCGATGTGGGACAGGCAGACACGGTTGCAGCGGTTGCAAGGGAAAATTGGTTGGTTGGGGTTGGGTGTTGAGTTTTTCCTCCTTTGTCTTTTGTCAGTGAGGTGGGCTCTGTGGTCTTCTTCAAAGGAGGTTGCTGCCCGTCGAACTGTGAGGCGCCAAGATGCACGGTTGGAGGCGAGATCAGCCCACTGGCGATGGTCAATGTGGCAGGCACCAAGAGATTTCTTTAGGCAGTCCTTGTACCTCTTCTTTGGTGCACCTCTGTCACAGTGGCCAGTGGAGAGCTCGCCATATAACACGATCTTGGAAAGGCGATGGTCCTCCATTCTGGAGACGTGACCTACCCAGCGCAGTTGGATCTTCAGCAGCGTGGATTCGATGCTGTCGGCCTCTGCCATCTCGAGTACTTCGATATTGGAGATGAAGTCGCTCCAATGAATGTTGAGGATGGAGCGGAGACAACGCTGGTGGAAGCGTAGGTGATGCCGGTAGAGGACCCATGATTCAGAGCCGAACAAGAGTGTGGGTATGACAATGGCTCTGTATACGCTAATCTTTGTGAGGTTTTTCAGTTGGTTGTTTTTCCAGACTCTTTTGTGTAGTCTTCCAAAGGCGCCATTTGCCACACCAAGACACAAGAGCAACTCGTCCGTGAACTACTCTTTGCAGACGATGCCGCTTTAGTTGCCCATTCAGAGCCAGCTCTCCAGCGCTTGACGTCCTGTTTTGCGGAAACTGCCAAAATGTTTGGCCTGGAAGTCAGCCTGAAGAAAACTGAGGTCCTCCATCAGCCAGCTCCCCACCATGACTACCAGCCCCCCCACATCTCCATCGGGCACACAAAACTCAAAACGGTCAACCAGTTTACCTACCTCGGCTGCACCATTTCATTTGAAAGATTAAGACACTTGGAATCCACGGAAACTTGGTAGATTTGATTTAATATTGGCTTAGTCATAGAAAACAAGGGGTATTATTCTGATCGTTTGTGGTCAATTTTTAAGGATCAGTGCTGGGACCTCTGTTGTTTATGATGGATATACAGTAGAATCCCCAGCATCTGTCACCTACAGGGATCGTAGATGCTACATATGTGAATTTTCTGGTTGACTGAGACACACTGTTACAATGTCTAACTAGTACACCTACATTAAGAATACGCAGTTTAAAGGACAAACTATAAAGTGATTTGAAAAAAAAAATCAGCTTTGCAGTATTTAATCATGTAAAGTTCACTTTAATGAGGTCATTCCCATAACTTACAAATTTTATATTTAAATTCAAACCCCAGTCACAGATGCTGTAACAGCATTGCATAAGCCACTAGGCTAACTGTGCCATCATTATAATTAACCTGCGCGCCCTCGAGTTTACAGCTAAAGCCTTACCAATATACCTGACATGAATAAAGATAAGGACTCTTACTAGACAGGGATAGGGAGACACTTTGGAAGAGTCATCCCAGTGGGCACCGCCATTTTATTTTAACACAACTTTATTCAAACTTTATTCAAACACCTGCTGCGGGCAGGGTACGACCGGGGCTCTCCACTGGCTGAATGTTTGCTCCCATCTTCACCAAGGGGTTGTGTGTTGTTTCGGAGAACATTTACTTTTACAATTTTAAGCTTCTATTTAAAATTTTATTTATTGTTAATTATTTTAAAATTTATTTCTTTGTTTCTTCAATTTTTTTTGCTGGTTGTTTGGGTTTCTGGTTGATTGAATTTTAGATAATAGGGATTTTACTGTAACTGATTTGAGAAATGGTTAGTACATTTACAGACAACACAAAAATCTGTCTGTATTACATACACATAGTCTGACATGTTTTAAAAGCACATATAAATGCTCCTGCACTTGTACTCACTTTGTATGTAGGCATACTCGTGACCTTGTGCACCCATTGAAAGTATATGTTCAAGCACTTTTGCCTGCTAAACAGACTGAATGATCCCTCGGTAAAATATGGAGTTGTCTATCCCAACATGAAAAGACAGACGAAGCAAACGAGACCAATGGATGATCCAACGGTCAAGAAAGCAGTCTCTTTAAGCATTGTGGAACACAAGGAGCAAGGGAAGACACAAGATGTCCTGGTCATCCACTGCCCCTAGACCCAGCTCCAGCCACCTCGACTTTTGTCCTGCCACTGGATCCAGATGGGAATTGGGAAGAGAGAGTGAGGCTAAAGCTGAGCAACTCTCCCTCACTTTAATCCGAAACAAGCGCTAGGCTTCATACCATCATCATCACCCTCTTGTTAGACCTTTCCTGTGGCCATGGATGAGCAATGAAGCAGCTGGTGTGGATACACTGGGAGCTGTAGTCACAGACGGCTCAGCCCTAATGGTTGTTTCTTGCTGACCGAAGCAACAGTGAAACTCAGCGTCTACCTGAGCGACTGAGCTACCCTCTTCAGTAACACATTGCTCACCTCCACTGCATGAGGAAGGGGCTAGAAAAGGTGCTGCCTCTCTACACCCTAGCCAATTTAACCCATTTGGTGAGGATCCCATCTTGGGAGTCGAAACAATGACTACTGGTGACACTGCTAATCATTGGCACTTGGAACATTCACATGCTTTTGGACGACCCTATAGCAGATAGGCCGGAAAAACAGCCTTAGTTGCCAGAAAGCTTGCAAGCTACAACATTAGCATTGCAGATCTGAGTGAGACTTGGCCAATGAAGGTCAGCTGACTGAAACTGGAGCTGGATACACTTTTTTCGGGAGCAATTCATGGCAGCGACGAGCGTCGTGTTGCTGGAGTTGGATTTGCCCTCAGGACTCACCTTGTTCAGAAACTTGTTAGTCTCCCCAAGGCTGTGAACAACTGGCTCATGACACTACAGCTTCTGCCACAGAAGTCAAGCCACCCTGATCTGCACCTATGCCCCCACATTGACCAACTGGGACGTGACGAAAGACAGGTTTTATGAAGAGCAAATTGCCTTGCTGTCAGCAGTGAGCAGCACCGACCAGCTGATGTAAGAGTAGGGTGCGGCTCTGCAGACTGGCAGGGAGTCGATGGGAGACATGGGGAGGGAAAACGTAACAGTAATGGCCTACTCTTAATAAAGATCTGTGCAGCACATGACCTCCTCATCACCAACACAACTTTCGACCTGCAACATCGCTGCTCTAAGCATTGGCATCTTATCGACTATGTGATTGTCAGGAGAAAAGAGAGGCAGGATGTCAAAGTGACCAAGGCCATGTGCGGTGTTGACAGTTGGACAGATCACAGGTTCGTTGTCTCCAAAATGAAGCTCCACATCAAACTCTTGAGGTGACCACAAGGAATCAAAGCCATTAAATGAATCATTGTGGCCAGGCTGAAGAACCCTAGCATAGCTTCAGCACTGGCTGAGGACTTAGAAACCAAACTTGTTGACCTACTCCTTGCAGGTAGCACTGAGGACAACTGGGAACGCTTCAGGGATGCAGTCCATTCATCTGCACTGGAGATGCTAGGGCCCTCTACACAAGCAGCATGGCTGGTTCAATGAGAATGATGAGGAGATACAGGGTCTACTTGTTGAAAGCACTGTTTTTATCATCCCCCATCAGAACGACCCATCATCAGCTGCCAAGAAAAACACCTTCATCGGTACTTGCTGGACAGTCCAGAATAGACTGCGTAAAATGCAAGATGCCTACCTGAGCACCAAGGCAGATGAAATACAGGGATATGTTGACAGAAACAATTTGAAATGGTTCTATGAAGCCCTCAACACTCTCTACGGACCTCATTCTCTTAGGAGCTCCCCCTCCTGAGTACAGATGGTACAACTCTCACTACATAGAAGGCTCAGATCCTGCAGAGATGGGCTGAACTCTTTGAAACTGTGCTCTTTGTCAACAATGAGGCAATAGACAGGAATCCCCAGGTAGACATCAATAGCACCCACTGGTAATAGCTGGTCACAAAAGCTGTCCAGTGGCAAAGCCCCATGGGCAGACACAATACCTGCAGAGATCTACAAAGTCAGTGATCCTGTACTTAGAGAGAAGCTCACTGTGTTATTCCAGTCTTTTTTGACGCAAAGATCCATTCCCCAGGAACTTAAAGGTGCATCCATCGTACATCTCCAAAAGGAAGGGCAATTAACTGCAACAATCACTGAGGTATTTTGCAACCGTCCATCGAAGGAAAAATCCATGCAAGAGTCCTGCTAAATGGTCTGATAATTAATTTGGAGCTGAGCCTGCTACTAGAGTCACAGTGTGGCTTCTGCAAAGGTCGTAGGACTATTGACATGATTTTTGCCATGCGCAAACTTCAGGAGAAGTGTCAGGAGCAGAATCGTAAACTCTACACAACCTTTGTTTATCTCATGAACGACACTGTCAGCTGACAAGGCCTGTGGAGGATCACATCAAAGTTCGGCTGCCCCGCCAAACTAATTCAGATGGTACGTCGGTTCCATGATGGCATGATGGCCAGAGTGCTGGATGGCAGAGAATCCTAAAGCATTCCCAGTCACTGGGTCAAGCAGGGCTGTGTGCTTGCACCCACACTGTTGAGAATGACATCATTAATGAATGATGCCTTTCAGGAAAGTGATGCTGAATCAGCCTCAAGTACAGAGCTCTTCAACCTGAGGAGACTACAAGCTATTACCAAAATGAAGGAGACTGTTCGGAGAGACTTGCCCTTTGCTGATGACTGTACTCTTTATGCTGCCTCAGAGCCAGAGAAGTAAGTCAGAATGGACAAATTCTCCATGGCATGTGTCAACTTTGGAATCACCATCAACATTAAAAAGACTGAAGTCATGTACCAGCCTGCTCCTTGCTCCATTCACAGAACCCCAAATCACAATCAAAAGGTAAAATCTACAGATAATCAACCAGTTCACTTACCTTGGCAGCACCCTCTCCCGAGCATTGACTATTGATACAGAAGTGGACCCCAGAAGAGCAAAGGTAAATTCTGCTTTTGGAAGGCTGCGTTCCACTGTATGGGAATGTCGAGGAATCAGTCCAGCAAAAAAACTGAAGGTCTGCAGAGCCGAGATACTCACTACCCTCTTGTATGCCTGTGAAAAGCTGACTGTGTCTCGAATGCATGTAAGACAGCTCAACCATTTTCACACAACTTGTCTGCAGAATATTAGGCATTAGATGGAAAGACAAAGTATCAGACACTGAAGTTCTCTCTAGAGCAAGTCTAACATCAGTCCACACACTGCTGATGAGAGTGTGGACCCGGTGAGCAGGTAATATCATCCACCTGCCAGATGAGTGCAGCTCCTTTTTGGGGAATTCTCTGCTGGTAGACATTCGCATGGAGGGCAGAAGAAATGTTACAAAGACACACTAAAGGTCTCCCTGAAGTGCTTGACATAGTCATGACCATCTGGGAAAGCCTGGCACAAAACTGCCCTAACTGGTGTGGATTTATCCACACAGGCTGTCAAGCTTACGAAGCAAAGCACACTGTTCAGGCACAACATAAGCAGGAGCTGCGCAAGTCCAGATCCATCAGCGCAACAACTCCAGTGCCCATACATGTCTGCCCAACATGTGCCAGGACATTGACCAGTCATCTTCGGACTCACCACATCCTGTCTTAAAATGACTAATGGTGTTGAGTTCTTCTTCAATGAGGATGGACAAACGGTGACAAAGGCATACTGCACATACCAAGTTCAGGCTCCAACATCCACTATGTATTTGAACACCTCATGAACCAGAGAACCATAGAACATTATAATACAGAAACAGGCTCTTTGACTTTTCTAGTCTGTGCCGAACTATTATTCGGCCTGGTCCCACTGACATGCATCGGGACTATATCCCTCATATCTCTCCTATCTATGTTCCAATTTAAATTTTTCATAAATGTCAACATTGAGCCTGCATTTACCAATTTAGCTGGCAGCCCATTCCATACTCCCACCATTAACTGCATGAAGAAGTTCCCTATAATGTTCCCTTTCAATTTTTCCCCTTTCACTCTTAACCCATGTCCTCTAGTTTTTTTTTAAATCTTTCCTCATCTTAATTGGAAAAGCCTGCTCACATTTACTCTATCTATACCATTCATAATTTTGACCACCTATATTAAAATATCCCCTCATTCTTCTGTGCCACAGGGAATAAAATCCTAACCAATTTAACCTGCCCCTGTAACTCAGTTAACAAGTCTTAGAATTTCAGCTTCAGCTCCTTCACACTCCTCTGCCTCTTAGTTCTGGGTTATCACATGAGAATTAATTTAACATGATTCTAGTGAGGAAACTATAGAATCACACTGGCTGCCTGTTTTATATTATTGCCTGTTTGTACTCTCATTAGAATGTTTAGAATGTGAGGAAAATAGTAGCAGTTGGAAAATGCAGAGAACTATTTGGTTGTGAAAGTTTTGGTATCTGACATAATGTGTTACGTCTCACCCATGAATTTGGGAAATGACCACACCATTGACATTCATGCTATTCAGTTTGGAGTAGATCCAACACCATATGTCACACAAATAAGATGAAGGCAATTGGCTTTCAAATTATCTCCTCTAATCTACCCAAATACAACCCTAAAATAATCACTAGCAGGAGACAAATCATCAAAATCATTAATGTTTTAGTTTTTTTCTATTATTTTAATGTCTGAACAGAGGTAACAGGATCCTTCAAAACACAGAGAAATGTAATTAATTTTTAAAAATAAATCCTATCTTTAGGCAGGAATCTAAGGGGGCTGCTTAATTTTTTAAAAATGCATAGACTCGAAAGGCCACACATGCAGTATTTCAATTCAAGTGGCTATTCTATACTCAGCTACAGAGGCTGAGGACACAAACTTTCATTTCTTTATTTTTTTGCTCTCTTTCCCTTTTGCCCTTCTGAAGATACCATCTGTAATAAAGCTTGGCGCTCTAGGTGCAAAGGACCCAAGGAAAGGGGAATAGAGGAGAATACTACAGAAGTAATAGTAAACCTAGTGGTTTCATTTTTACCATCCTGATCTGAAGGCCTCTGATAGCATTAATCTTATGAAATTGCCCCATTTGAAAGTAGAGAATAAAATAACAAATAGCTGATGGAGTATTTCATTAAAAGCTATATGAGAATTTTCTGTTAATCACACACTAAACAGTAGCTTGATATTAGTCTGAAAAAGTTTGAAGAAACTCAGCAGGTTATGCAGCATTTGCAGGAAGCAAGGGATAACCAATGTTTTGGGCCTGAGATCTTTATCAAGGGATGAGCAAAAGCAGACAGGTGCCTGACTATAAAGGTGAGGGGAGAAGAAGAGAGGAGGGTATAAGGGACAGGGGAGGAGGACAAGCAAACAGACAAGAGGTCATAGGTGGTTATTTGTGGGAGGGCAGACGAGAAAACTGAGAATTTAATAGAGGGTGGGAATGTGGAGGAAAGGAAGAAAATGGGATAAGGGAAAGGGGGGGGGGGCTAACATAAACTGGAAAAGTTAATGCCATCTGGTTGGAGAGTGCCCAGATCATCTCCTTACAGAAGACCGGGTGGGAAGAGGTGTAGTCGGGATAATTGTGGGAGTTGATAAGTTTGTAGAAAATATCTGTCGAGAAATTGTCTCCCAAGAGAGAGAGATCGAGAAAGGGGTGAATGTTGCCAGAGATGGACAAAATTAATTTGAGGTTGTGGCGAAAGTTAGCAGCGAAGTAGATAAAGTTGACAAGCTGATCCAGGGTGCAGGAGGCAGCACAAATATAGTTGTCGTTTTAATGGAGGAAGAGTTGAGAAGCCTTGTTCCACATAGCCAACAAAAAGAAAGACATAGCGGGGACCCATACGAGTATTTGTAGATACCC